>NC_081252.1:35325627-36657412 GCF_030490865.1 Poecile atricapillus
CAGATGGGTGCTGTTTTAGAGCTCCT
Source organism: Poecile atricapillus (assembly GCF_030490865.1). Taxonomy (NCBI): domain Eukaryota; kingdom Metazoa; phylum Chordata; class Aves; order Passeriformes; family Paridae; genus Poecile; species Poecile atricapillus. The sequence goes on from NC_081252.1 coordinate 35,325,654, forward strand.
CTTAACTCTGACATACAGAGATTTAATGATCCAAAGATTTGGTTGATACCTAGCTCTACTTTTGTATAATTGAGTTCATAAATACGTGTACAGAGAGAGGAGTATTGATAAAAGCTTATAAATTACAAGCAGTAAAACAGTGTTAAGTATTTTTTTTGAAAGAATGAAGAGTTGTCAAATTGTTTATTTAAGGAAGCAGTTTTCAAACAGTTAAAAGGTAATTCTAAGCAGTAGCTAGTGAAGCTTTTATGAAAAGAAAAACCCAAAACCTTGGCAATGTCTTTTTGAATTAAGATTGATAACTCAAATTAGATGGGAATATGTACTGATGAAGACTTTCCTGAATCTTAATCATTATGAATATTCTTTGCTAGCTGAAGTTACCATACTTTTTAATTGTGTGTATTTAAAAACAATAACTTATTAAAAAGCAAAAGGAATCCTAGGAGGGGTGCAATAATATTAATTTAAATGCTAATGCAAATCAAAATAACATCCTGTTTCTCTAGCTTTCCCTGTAGATACAATTCTGTACATTTGGTTGAAAAGCTTACATTTTTCTGCATTGTGGATACATTACCTCATGCAGTATCGGTAAATCTCTCTTCTTTTGGAATTAAATAAAATTTTAAATATGACTTGCAGTTTTAGTTGGAATCCATTTCTTAGACTCAAGTATAAAGTTTGCTGAGCACTGAAGAAGGCAGAGCATGTATCAGTAACTTAAAGTCCCTTCTTGTGGTACAAACTCTGAGCCTGTTTCTGCAAGCATGTGAACACAGTGTATACTCTCAGTGTGGTCAGCAAAAGGGGTGTATACAGTGTTTTCAATGTCTGTCTTACCAATACTTCCCCCTGATTAAACTAAATCATTTCTTGACACATCTGTAAATCATAGGTGTTCTGTGCATTACTCCTCATCAGGAATGTTGGGGAATGCATTCGGATTTTTAATGTTCAATGCTAGAATGACCAAACTAAAATAATATTCATATGGTAATATAATTTTTTTTAAAAGTAGAAATGCATTACTGTATACAGTGGAAAGCTATTTATTGTACCTCTGGGCTTATTCCTCTAAAAATCATAGCATAAAAAAAAAAAAAAAATCTTTGTCAAGCCTGAACTGATGTATATAACTGAAATAATGTAAAGTTATATTTTCATGTTTTTATACTTAACAACATGATGGGAATACATAATGTATGAGTATTTCAATTCAGATAATATTGATTGGATAATACACATCTCAGTTAAAAAAGCAGTAATAATAGTTTAATATCCATGTTAACAGTACATCAGTATATTGCTATATAAAGTATGTCTGTGTGCATTTAAGTGAAAAGTAGTCAAGAGTGATGAAAGCTGTCCAAGGGTTTTTTATTCCTTTTTTTATGAAAACTGTTATGGAGCAACCAAAATGTTTATGAACTCAAACTTGTGTAAATTTCAAAATGTCCTTTTACTGTAGCTTTTTGTTTACAGTACAGTATCTTATTTTCTGCTTTGTTAAATGAGTAACGGTACAAAGCTGGACATACACTTTCTAAGACATTAACGTTCTCGTTTTTTCATGTATACTTATATGACAGAAAATGCTTATGATTTTATTTTTCAATCTAACACATGGCTTTTCTGGAGTGTTGTATAAACTTCAATCATACATAAAAAATCTTCTTAAAAAAGGTAAAAGACCTTTAATGTCTGCTTAGTATTATTGAAATCTGGTTTCTTATTTATTATAAATGTATTTTTCTAAGAGTTTACATAGAGCAAATCTATTTGTCCCCACAGACATGAAATTTCCTTGAAGAGTTTATGAAGTTTCCTCTTTTCTTGAATGAAGTTTCAATGAAGAGTATAAATCCTCTCCCAGATCATCTTGTCACTCAAGGATAGATTTACTGTAGTTTTCCTTATCATTATATGAAGTAATGAAACTTTTTTTCCAACAATATAATTGTGTCACTGGACTATAACCTTCCTGATCATAGTTACAATGGAAGTGTGATAGGTTCATAAAGATAGGAGTTTAAGTATTTATTCAGTAAAACTACCTAAAAATTTGGAGTTTAAGCCACTACATTTTTAATTGAACAGATTGTAAATATGTCCAAAACAGAGAAAGAACCTGAGAAATGGCAAGTACTTCAGGTGTCACTGGAAGAGATCTTGCACAGCAGAGATTTTACTATAATGGCAAACAGAGTGTGAAGAGGTTTACAAAGTGAAAGGTTCAACATTTTCATGTAAAGGTGTATTGCATCTGTTAACAGAGTGTGTTTGTTCAGTGTCAGCTTCCTCTTTGGCTGATTGGTATAGACAATATCTTTACATTAAACTTTGCACAAATAATTGTATTTTAAAATTCAAATAGATAGTTTCAGCTATCATTTGGTGCAGTTAGTTATAAGAATACAGCAGTCACCAGCAAAATGGAATCAGCAGCAGCTGTTCTGCGTGATATTCCTGGAGGCTACTCAGATCTGCTTTCACAGCATCAAAGCTTATTATTTATTAAATCTTTTCATTTAAGCTGTCAAGGGATCACAAAAATTTGCTGTGAAAGATCCATCAGGTCTAAATTATCTTAGAAATTTTTATTGAGCACTTAGAATGAAATTAAGCAAGTGATTCAGCTGTGGACTTAATTTGGAAAATTTTCCCTTACATCAGTTTCTGTTGGTAGTAGAGAATACTATACACCTATGTGAGACATAATAGAGAATTGAAGAATATTTTTTGTACACAAGTGGCAAAAAATAGAACAAAGTAAGATAAAATACAAAAAATCTGAGATTTATAACTCTAAGTGCCCTGCAGGCTTCATGTGTCATGAGGCTAGTCCCTAATCTTATTGTTAGGGCATATTGCATGACGTCCTCCCTTCCTTCCCTTCCTTTCCTCCATCCCTCCCTCCCTTCCTTCCTTCCCCACTACATGCAGTTTAACACTTGCTATAATTGATTAGGCAGTCATTAAAAATGTTTATTATAGTACATGCTATAAGTACCTGTAAACAGCAGCAGTGATGATAAAGATAGGAAAGGCTATCTAAGCTAAACCCATTATCCAAGTGGCATCCACTGAACTTGTTCTTCTGTCAGTCTCCTTTATATATCTCTTACTGCTAATGAAGATTTAGCTACCTCTGTAAACAGCTCAGTGGTTTACTTACCTCAGTGATGAGAAAATTCTTTACAAACAGAAGAAAAGCACTTAATTTCATGAAGTTTTCCAGTGAATGACTTTGTAGCATTTGCTCATAGTTCTTCCTCCCTTTACATTTGCAACTCCCACTCATCAGAAAGGACAATTACTACATGCTGGGCATAGAGAAAAAGTTTACATGTAATTTGTCATAATTTTTAACAAATGCTAACTTTTCGAGGCTGACTCATCTGTGTCAAATAAAGCATTTAATCCTACTAGTCTTCCAACTGCAGAATGAGATTTTAAAGCATGCTTAAAATGGGTTTTATTTATTTGCTTTAAATATCCCAAACCTGATTTCAAAAATGTGTCTTATTTTAGACTAGGAAAGGGCTGCTAAACTAGTGCCTAGACCAGACCCTTGGTATTTTCAACTACATTCTATCTGGAGGTGTGGGAACCACAAATAAAGGGGTTACAGTGGATCCCATGAGCTGTGCAGGACCATGCTGCTTCCTTTGCATCTTTCCATGCACAGAAGGCAAGCAGATGGAAAAGGTGAGCTAGGACTTGGAGACTTACTTTTATGCCATTTTTCTGCTCCCCCTCAATCCTTTAATGTGAAGGTCTCTTCAAAAGAAACACTGGAGAGGATTTATACCTGTTTTCTAAGGATAAAAAAATAACAATTGGAATTTTTTTTTCTAAAATCTCACCATTTGTGCAGTTTTGAAATGATAATGTCATGTTTCAGTTTATATCAGTAAACAGTTCTCAAAACTAGGGAACAAAATCTCCTTCAGAGACTTTACTGTTAGTAACCATAGAATCATAGGAGACTGTGGGTTGTAAGAACCTTAAAGATCACCTTAAAATTCCAACCGCCCTGCTGTGGGCAGGGACACCTTCCCCTAGGCCAAGTTTCAAGCTTCTTAGAAGACAGCCCAGAGTACTTCTGGCATGTTGGTGCTTTACTGAAGCATCAAGAGCATCTTGTTAAAAATGTACTGGAGGCTATTATATAACAACTTTTAACCCAATTTTCAAGTTCTGTTGTTACAGCCCACCTTTCAGCACCATATTCTGTGAGTTTAGAGAAAAATGTAATTAGAGAGGTCAAGCTATAGTTCTTTCAATTAATAGTATGCTTTACAAATAACAGTATTTTTCAGTAGTTGCTTTCCTTATGAGTTTCACAATGAAAGGGGAACATATTTTGGGTTACCTCATACTCATAGATAGCAGAATACCCAGTGAAATATTTTTTCTGTTTTTGATTCAGAAGATTTTTTAATATTGTCATAATGACTAAAGATACATAATACAAGCAACATGATTTTTACTTAGGTGTTCGTCTTTGTGTTTCTTACTGTTGTTTTTAATAGTTTCACAAGATCTTTAGATGAATATTTTCATAAATTTGGAACTATGTGTCTTGGCAGCTTATCCAAGTTACCTGTAGGTGGAATTCTTAATTCAGCTTCAGCTACTTTGTGTGAATAGAATGCCAGAGATGCTAATATATGAAAATGAAGATTGTGGGTGTTCCAGTGTATATGTATGTATACATATCCCTACACAATGCAATAGTGAAACTAGTGCTGATTTTGATAAGGCCATAGTCAAGAGCGATGATAACCACAGCAATAATTCATATCAGGGCCAGTAGCAACAGGAAGGTCCATAAGCAAGTGCCTTACCATCTCTTGTTTGAATAAGTATGGAATTTTGCATTTCCATAGAACAATATGAGTCCCCATGGGACTCAATCTTAACAGCAAATCCTATAACTTCAAAATCTGGGGTAACTCCTGTAATCCATCTCACTGATGAGATTAAGTTCTACAGAACTCCTGTGAGATAAATGGGCTCTTCCACAGTATCTTTGGCCTACACAGAAAGGTCAAACAAAAGCTATTGCATGTGTCATTGCCTCTCACTTCAGCAGCAAGCTTGATGGGTTTATGTATATGCATGTATATGCTTAGTTTCTCAAACTGCAGTCTTTGCTGTTTAAAAATCCAAATTTGAGAGGCTGAGGTTTAGGTAAATCTAGCATAACATGAACAAACAAAACAGTGCTCTTTGCAGCTATTACTTGATTTTCTAAATCAAAACCTCTATAAGACTTAATGCCTCGAAAACAAAATGCTGGGCATTGACAGGGCTGGATACCACGCTACCTATTTTGAACATTGTGCAATAAAATATACTGCTGTGGTGCTGGGGCAGAATTCTGTCCACATTTTGTATTGTTTTGTTGGTTTTGGTTTTTTTCCTTTTTACTTGCATAGACAAATGAGTAGTATAAGCTGCAGGAAATAACTCGCATGGTGTAGGCTTGGCAGACAATTTAAAGGCAATTTCTATTGATTGGTTTTATCTGTGGCATTACCACATTTTTTAAATCTGCACCTTCTGAATATATCAGAAAAAAATGATAAACTGTTTCTATAAAGCCATTATTCTCAGTGAGAGCAGGATTCTGCTCGACATGTTTTCTTTATCCTGATGGGTATACTTGCCTAAGGTACTTGTTTATTCTAAGACACTTAAAAATATATAATTTTTTTTTAATCAGTATAGATCCAAAATTATACTGGGACATGTTCATCAGTTCTGCTTAGTCCACCTTAGAAACTGCTTTCTATAGGAGATCTTTGTCCTTTTATACTTGGAGTTTACTTTTTGATCTTTTGTCATTGGAGAGATTTTAGCACATTGAGGAGAAACAGTAACAATTCATACCCAGCTTGCTGATGTAAGATGCTGCCCAAGTCCTCCAAAGTGATTCAGCCGATAAGTATGTCCCGTGACTCACACCTCTTACAGAATCTTTCTCAAGCAGCAGGGACAAAGACTGCTCTGAAGAGCCCAGAGAAATTAATATGCTTTGGCTAGACCCTGCCTCTCTGGGGCCCAGGGGATCTGGGGTGTCAGGACCAAGCCTGAACCTCCCACCTGTCTGTGTGCAGTCACGCAGTGATGTCCCCAGGCATCACCACACTCGGCAGTCATGCTAGCAGAGCAGAATTGTTAGCATGGTCAAGATGAAAAAACTATTTCTCTGCTCTCAACATGATGCCAGTGAGGAGGAGAGAGCTCTCTCCCTCCTTCCCCTACTGAAAAGCTTTTTTCTTTCCCTGAAATACAGCCATCCATATTCAGCAAATTCAGGATGTAAATTTAGAAAAAAAAAAAGCTTTAATATAAAATAATCAAGTACCTTTTAGCATAAAAGGAACTCGGCTTTTACCTTCAAGAGAAATAAGCACAGCCATCTTGTCTGGCTGAACGATTTCATGGAGATTTTTCTCAGAGGGAAAAAAATTAATTGCTTTATGAATTTTTACATCATATATTGTCATAAATAATGAGCTTCACAATAGACAGGATCATGAGATTATAGATTGATTTTTTTTGTTGTTTTGGTGTTTTTTGTTTGTTTTTTGTTTGTTTTTTGGGATTTTTTCTAAGATGATAGCTAAGATTGTATTACGTGGACAGCCTTCCTGATGCATGTTGTAATATAGTGTGTAAATATGGGTTTGCCAAGTGGTTTTTCTGTGGTGCCATACTGTATGTATGTATATATATGTGTGTGTGTGTGTGTATGTATATATGCACACATAAAATTAGTGTAATTAAAGGGGTTTTTACTTTTTTAAAGGGTATCCTTTCATCACTTACACAAACCTAAGTTAGGAGCAATACAAATTATTGAAGTGTGAAGCAAAATCGCTCAATGTGACAGTATCACCTGATCTATACTATATTTTTTTTCTCTCTTTTTTAAATATCTGCAGAAAAAAACCCAGTGTTTTCCTAGAAGGCATAGGCAATAAAAGAGATGGTAAAAGAAAGCAAACTAAGCCCCATGTGACTATAGGATGAGATTTTGAAGCCATGACTTAAAACTACAATGTTGAATTAGAACTTTAGTTCTAATTTAAGTTAGAAAATTATAAGAGGTTCAGTTGATTTCTTTGTGGTGTAGTTGAATTACGGAAGTGTCATAATGAGTGTAGACACTGGATATAGCCTTTGGAATTTAAAACTTAGACCTACCCAGCTTCCAGGTATTATCTATTTTAGGCTACTTTGTGACATTTTTACAGGCAGACCTAACTGCTTAGGTAAATCTAGATCCCATTCTGGCTACTGGCATCAATTCAGATTTTGGGGTATCAAATCTGAGGGTAAACTATTTTCTTTCCAAATGAAGTGTCCATGTTTATTTTCAACTGCCTTGCTTTAGGTTTTAGTGGCAATATTTCATCAGCTAATTATTTTTCTTTACTTTTCCTGTTGACAATACTATCAGGGTTTGGGGTTTTTTAAAGCTTTTAACTAAAACTGGTTTAAAAAGTGTTGGGAAGTCTTCTCTTAACTGAAGGGAAATGTGAATTATCAGTCAAGCCAGTATTTTTTTAAAGACACTGGCTATTTTATACTGAAAATACATATAAGACTTCATGCAATAGCAGAGTAGAAAAAAAACTCTGTTTTTTTCTCTTGCTAGAGGATTCAGGTGAGATTTTGTTTGGTTTAGTTTTTCTGGGAAAAAACCCAATGATTTCCTTGTTTTCCTTTCACTACGGCTTTTTATTAAAAAAAAAAAAAAAAAGAAAATTAGTTTTCTCTATAACCTCCCACTGCTATCACATTCTCTTATGACATTAATTGGCAGCCTGGATGCCTTGGAAGATATTCCCATGTTCATGTAGGTAGATGGTAGAACTGCCCAATGTAGATGTCTTCTGTTTGACTTCATTTCATTGTGGATGTGATTGTTCACTTGTTTTGTACAGTTTTGGTTTTGGTGCAGCTACAGATACAGAGATCAGTAGATTTTTAAAAACAAAGTAAATCAGGAGATTTAAAAAAATACTTACTCTTTTTAAAGAGTATTGCAGAATGACAGAGCGATCCTGAAGACTCTGAAGAAAGATGTTTGAGGAAAAAAAAAGTTATTTTTAAAAAACTGAGAGCATCCCTTAATGAGGGAGAAAACTAAGTGGCTTCTGTGTCCTGCAACTATATTCCCATGAGTAGAAAATCCTATTCTAAAGGTCAAGAGTGTACAGAGGTATTTTTGCAGAATCAACTTTAAGTGACTGAATTCTATTTAAAGATGTCAGGATTGGTATTGAGAATGCAATTAAATGCTCAAAGGATTTTTTTTTAAAGGAACAGTCATGATTTTTTCCCCTTCCAGTTACTTTCAGTTACTTTCTTCAAACCTAGCACTGTCAGGGTTGGGTTTTTTTTTTGATCAGTACAAAATTCTCATGAGTTAAGGCACTGTGTCCTCCTCCTGCAGAATTCCATCACCATTACATACCATTTGCAATTTCTAGTATGAACAGATCTTCTACAGTAGATGTCCCCATCAAAGGCTTCACTTTAAAGAGCTTAACTCGTGTTTTATGTAAGATTCTGAAGAATTAATTATATACATAAGTTCTACCATCAAAGTGCCTGAAAAAGAATTGATTTTGATAATAGACTGTGCAATAGACTATGACACTTCTCATCACAAAGAGGTGTCACCAAATCATGTAGAGTCCTTTCCCTGCCTGGTCACTGGAAATAGAGTGCTGTTACTACTTTATTTTAATGTGGCTTTTCATCCATTATTGTCTTTCTGTCTGAAACATCCTCCATGCTGTTTTTCTCCCTCTTAGGAACAAAATGGTGATGAATAGGATACCCCAGGTATATTTCTGAAACCCTCTGCAGATACTGTCATTTTTGTTTGTAGGTGCTTGGCTGTTTCTCATCTTAATTCCTCTGACATCTTTATGACTGATAAGATTTAAGTTTTCCAGATTTTGTATATATGTCTTTTGGTTGGAAACCTGTTTTGTAACCTTCTAGCATTTCCTCAGTGGTCATTAGCTACTGATTTAATGATGCCATTCAGGTACAACATTTAATTTATATTAAACCTTGAGGCATATACAGTGTTTTACAAATAATTTAACGTTTATGGTACTCTAAAGTGAAGATTTAAGCATGCAAGTTAAGATGCTAAGAGATGATAAATGAAGAAATGTATAGGAGAAATAAAATGTGAGACATGGCAGGCTGGTTGTGTTGATGTAAACATATATTCTGCTTCATGTTTAATACTAAGGCTTTAATATTTGATTCTAATTTGTCTTAATGAAAAATGGAGTAAGATATAGAAAAACATACACATATTGTGACTTCCATCTGGAGACCCTTATTCTAACTAAATGAGTTTTAACTCTAATTGTGATAACTGAGGAAAATAAAACCTTTTCCTCTGAGCATCTTATGCTACTGATTTTATTTAGCATAGCATTGCTGCTGCTTGGAATATTTCCTTCATTTCTTTTTGGAAGCTCATCCTTCAGAGACACATGCAGCTGCAAACATAAAATGCTTATTTTGCAAGTGCCTGGAACTTGCCAAATCATTCTGTCTTTGCCAAGTATTTTTTTTATGTTTCTACTCTGAACTTGAGGAGGTAGCACATTCTGATAGCATTTGAGTTCTGCAATCAAGCTATGATACCTAGATGCATGAAAATTAACTCTTAAACTAGTTTCTTGCCATGACTTAGCTTAGAAGCTTCTATGTTGTCTGCAATATGGATTGCCCTTTGTGTTGTTTTACATGTTAGTAATTGTTATAAATGATAGTAGGAACCAGAAAATTTAAACTTTCTGTGTTAAAAAACTTTCCAGTTCCATTTGTCTGTGTGCTCATGTTCAATCAGCCATGTGACGTGTCTTATTTCAGATACATTCAATTGTAGTCAGGCCTGTAATTTCCATGCTTATTTGGAGACTTTATTGAATAAATTATGTAGCATTCACTAAACATGGAGTTAATCTTTCTGTTGTTCCTTCAAGTTGATTCAGACTTGAAACCTGCTTTAATCATGGTATTCTTTAGAGGAGTTGTTAATAGAAATTGTGGATAATGTAGTGCCATTCTTCTTGGAGGCAGCCATTTAGATGCCTATCTAACTTAAATGTCACTTCGGGGAAAAATAACTTAAGCTGACATAAGCAAAAAGGTGTTTTACAAACTTAAACACTTACGTATTCTATTACTTCATAATCTGCATCACATTCACCTCAAAACTACTTCTAACCTCTAATAAAATAATAATCATTGTATTGGGAAGAATAATTTCTATCTATGGGTTACGGTATGTAGATCTGCAGAAAAGGCCTATTGTTCTTTACTTAAAATACCTGCATTCACAGTTTGGATGAAAATGTACTTTTGCACAAGTAAGCCGTATGTAATGGTGCAGGGCTGGATGACTGTCACTTTTTATATAAAGGACCTCAATGAACACAAGCCCTTTTTGAAGTGGAAAATGTTCTGTCACAGAGTTCAAGAGATTTCCTGCTTCCAGACACCAGATTTAAAGGCAGAGTGATCCATGTATGAAATAATATATCATAAAAACAATACAAGGGCTGGTGCAACGCCATTTTCCCAAAGTGTAAACACTCATATGTGGGAGTGATAACAGGAAGCCATTGGAAATTGTAGCCTTTCCTGTACCCTCCTGTCTATCCATTTCTCTGTTTCATTCTTTTCCAGAAAAAAAAAAAAAAAACAAGAAAAAAAAACAAAAACAAAAACAATCATCCATTTTCTTATGCTGGAAAAAAAAATAATAAGAAAAGACCATCATCTCACTTCAGACATCAGACATGGTCTATAAAAGCAGATCAGGTTGGTGAAAGAATTCTGCATAGTTTTTACTAAGAATGGTCTTATTTTTTCAATGTTTAATGTGCCTAGTATTAAACAGGGAAAATCTCTTACAGGCCATTTATCAGATTTTTACTCCACATGCTTTTCCCAATTAAGATTTCCCTGGTGATTTCCTGGTCTCATCAAAAGGTTTTTACAAACGAAAAAGTTAAACTGGCATAAAGATGTTTAAGATGTCCTACATATAGGACCATCTATGCCACTAATGACTGGCAGCACACCACAGGGGACATCTGCTGAGTTTATTTTTCACAGTCATTGTGAAATGAGACAGGAGGAGACAGAAGAAAAAGGCTTCAAATGCAACAAAGGCTAAAATATGTCTAGGATACAAAAGTGCTATCCTAGTGAACAAAAAATGACCAGATTAGTTTTAATGCTTTAAAACACCTTAAACCCATGGGACATTTCTAGGATCATTGGATCACCGTTAGTTGATGATTGCCATGCAAAGGTTTCTGTAACAAAAGCTCTGACAATACTAGCTTGTAGAAAGTGACCTTGTACTGGATGACGGTGAGTTGACTCAGTATAAATTTAGTGTAAGATTAAACAAAAGTAGCCTTATAGTTAAGGGTCTCTCCTTCAACCTGCGACACAGCAAGGCTGGCTCTATACTCATACATAACAAGCAGTGCCTGGCATCTTCCCAAGCACCAGACTCATCATCTATCCCATTAAGCTGCTACAGCTGTCCCTGGTGTGCTGTTGGCTGATGCCAACCAAGGATGTTCCCAGGCAGTTCCCAGGGACAGTTTAGGGATGTCCCAGCAATGATTTCCAGCATTTGGCATTTTATAAGTTGTCACAACGTTTTGGTGCCTAGGAAAGTTCACTGTCATAAGCAGGGAATATTGCGTGCTCATAAGCTTGAGTACACAGGAATATTTTGGGGCATTTTGTTACAGTGTGGATGTCACCTGTGGGAACTAATTAGAGTTGCAGGACTGAAGTTTGAATTTGGAGATCATAAAATGTCTTTAGGTAAAGAAGTTATATCTGGGAGAGATTTTTATTAAAAGTCTTCACTTCAGTCCCCACTGCTGGAATACTCACACTAGGTACATCTGAAATTAGTGAAGAGATTACAGAAACGCACAAAGTAATGAGACTACATATCTGAAGAAGTTTCAAGAGAGGTCAGAAAGAGTCAGAACATATGAACAGTTTAAGAAAAATAAACCTGCAGTAGGTTTTCCAAAAGACATTAAAGACCTTTTTTTTTTTAATGTATAAATATAAATACCAAACATAAAAATGTGGGATTTTTCAATAATGTCAGTTTAGTTGTAACCCATGAAGTCAATGCATATTTTAGTTCTGCATACATACATACATACAAGAAATCAGGTGAATAAATTGCAGTAGGTTTCCCCCCAGAGCAAAGGAGCTGTTAAGCAGGAATTTGGATAAAGGATATGGCATTACCTGAGGAAATTTTACACTGGAAGAGTGAGCTCAAAACTGCATTTTTCAGTAATCAGTATTAGGGCCAGTTCTATTTTTAAAGAAAATAGTGACCCTGACACAAGGAGTGGAAAATGCCCAGTGAAATTAACTTGGTGATTTGAGGTTAAGATAAAAATGACACAGTGAAAGAACTGGATGTGCTTGTGGATTGAGAATAAGTCTTAGCAGCATAAAAGGAAAGGCATTTAGGAAAAAAAAATAGGACAGCAGCAGATCAAAGCCATTGTTTTTCTTCCAACACTGTCCAATAGTGAATGCACTGCAAAGACTGAAGGTTGCATCTGCAGTGGGTTTTGCTGGGGTGGTGGTGTGGCCTCCAGCAGTTTGTGGATCAGGAACTCCCTCAGACATGGATGATATCTTTGCATTTCATATCCTTTCCAGCAATTTATCTAATCACTTTGAACTCATCTCAACTTTGGCAGTCATAATATCCTGTGGCAGGAATTGTCATGGCTGAACTCAATACTGTGTTAAGAATCACCTTTTTTTTTTTTTTTTTTTTTGCCTTAAGCCTGTTATCTCTTAATTTCCTTTGCTGTCTCTTCATTCTTATACTATGAAACATAGTTAGAAGTTGCTCATTAATTCCCTGTTCTGAACGGAGAGGCTCATAATCTATCATGTGGGAGAAATCTATAAAAAACCACAAGCTTCTTTGATGCAACAAAATGGAAGTTGATGTCGTATGCGACTGTTGTTAACAAATGCAAGTGGAAGAAGAGCTTCTCCCCAAGGAGAAAAGCTGTTTATAAAAAAAAAAAAAAAAAAAGCTGGCAACAGAACAAGCTGAGAAAATTGGCAAGGCATAAATTTAGGGTGAATTGTGAACCTTTCTAGCTTCAGGGCAGCAGATCCTCTTGGCAGTCAAGTCAGGAGGCTGCACTTTGCACAGACATTGCCTTGGTCAGAGTGGTTGTGGAACAGACATTTTTACAGGAAACAACCCTTCAGAGGACCACTAGTTCCTCATTTACAGGTGATCACCTAAAGCAAGTGTTCAAGCATTCAGAAGCATGTCTTTACATCTATTAGCAAAACCATGAGAATGAATTTTTGTGTGAAAGTCAATGACTGGGAGTCAGCAGTCCAGCAGGTCCCTTTACAGTGAACATTCCTACATGGTCTGGCTACAGAGATGCACTTTTTTCTCATCCAGATTTATAGGCCTGTGTGATCTCCTGGATTTAAGTGTCCACGTCAGCCTTTTTGCAAAATGACAAAAATGCAAAGCTAGACTCACTCACATTCCAGCAGCTCTAAGGACAGGACAGAAAACTCTAATGTAGTCAGCAAAAGAAGAACTGGAATCCAAGTCTTCTTCTCTCCTTTTGTCATCTTGTATAGTCAGGCTTCAGCTTTTCCCACCAGAGAGATGACTCCATAGGAACTGAGCAGCTGCCTTAGGGGCACATGTCCTGTCGATTTGGATTATTCTCTGGTAAGCTCTGGAGCTCTTATTGTCTCATTGCCCAACCCCCATGCACGTTTCTGATTTTTGTCTACAAGCCAAAGAGCTCCCTCTAAGCAAAACCTAGGCTTTGTTCAGAAGGTATCTTGGACCCACAGTTCCCTCCTGACAGTGCAGATACAGCATGACCAGACTTTATGTACATATTTAGGCAGCTCTGAACGGTGGAGGCTTTTAAGAGTTTAAATGTGGATCAGGCCTTGATTTCTTACACAAGCTTCCAGGATGGGATAGGTGTGCACCAAAGTGCCATAGTCATGCAGAAGGCATAACCTAAGAAAGGGTTCCCCAGGGGAGAGAGGAATGTGATTCAGGTCTCCCACTATCTGCATAAGGGGGCAAAACTACACTGCTGTTGCCAGTGTTTCTTAAGTGGCTGGACTTGGTGATGGCTATCTGAGAGGGTACTCAGACTCACACTGAGAGGACGTAAATGATTACAGACAGATTCAAGCTGGCTTAAGCTCAGGTTAATTCAGATTTACATACTTTGTGCTGTGTCCCACACCAGATGTTGGTGTTCCCAGTGAAAGATGCTTCACAAACCTGGACAGTTCCTAGGAGTGGGTGATAGTCAGTGCTAAGTGATGGAAAGTGCTGAAGCAATTTATCTTAGATGTAGACACCTTTCATGGATCTAGCTGAGAGATTTTCTTGATCAATTCTTTCAAATTACCTTGAGTTGACAGGATAAGTTACAAATGAGGTGTGAGTAACCCCTGTCTTAGTACTGATGTTCATGAAGATAACCTCGGTAGGGAGTCACAATCTGGTTTTCTTATTCTGTCCAAAGTCAATGCACTTGATGTGGTGAAGTATAAAATTTGCAGAACAGAAGGGTCTAAGGGAAATTATCTTAAATAGAATAACCTGTGCCAAGACATGTGAGCTGGCATTGCAGAAATTTTTAAGGTCTCTGATAATTAGCTTCTGATTTATTTTTTTAATAGGAAGAGGGGAAATGTGTAAAAACGCAAGCTGCTCAACCTTGATTACTGGTATTTTATGCTAAATGTGGTTGTTCTTGCCAAAAATATTAAGCTGGCAAAGAGAAGCTTAGATGTCTCATTATACTATTGCCAAGAAAGACATGATTTTGAAAGCTCTGCAGGGCGGACCCAGAGGCTCTTGCTGCCAATCTGTTCTGCTATTCACTGCAGAATGAGCAGAATCAGTGCTTTTTTGAAGAAACGATGCTTCAGGCTACTCTGGATGTGCACTGAATAGATTTTAACAATGATGGTTTTTTACGTAACAGCTCTGTGGAGTTTCATTTTGCTTTATGGCACAGGCCTGACTAGATTTTAAACAAACCAATAGAGTTCAGGATATGGGTTTGTCTCTAAAAACATATGTGAGAAAAATTGTCAAGTACTGCTTCTAGTCCATGAAGTAAAAATGAAGACCTGAAATCCTGTAGCTCTCTACAAGAGGATGCACTAGTTTTTCTCAAGGAATAAGCCAGCTATTTTAGATGTAATAATCATCTTTGTCCTGAGGGCATGTTTAGAGAGAGGCATAAAATTATATCAAGTACTTTAGCAAAAATTATACCCAGTGCATGTGTTTCATTTTGTGATTCATAATCAAGTCAGAAAAGTATAGAAAATAACCACTGAATGTCAAATAACTGGCATCTAGAAAACTATATATATTTTAAGTTTCTTCCACAGTGGACAATGAGAGAAAGTAGAAAAAATTCTAATGAGAGAGCATTTAACACAGCCAACCAAACAGGAATTCCTGCCATTGCTGCAGTCAGAAAGAAAAAAAAGAAACAAAACAACAATAACAACAAAAACACCCTATCAAAATCCACCCCTCGCCTGCCCTCCCCCCCCCCCAAAAAAAATTACAAGGATATAGAAGTGCTTGTTGAGATAAACAATGTTTCATCCACATTTCCAGTATACCTCATGAGACATATTTTTAAAGAAAGATTAGATTAGGCACTGATTTTGGAGTCCAAAAGCAGAAAGAAACTGTCCTCTATACTTGTACGAAAAAGATATATCTCTCAGTCCAGAAGGATGATAGATCAAAGGATCATAGATCTCAAGTGAAAAGGAACTCTTACTCTTGACCTGCATGCCAGGTAACCATCTTTGGAGGTTTCCATATTGACCCAACTCAGCAGAAGCTTAGCACATTCCTTTGTAATCTATTCTGGCAGCTTCTTAATTTAATTACAAAAACATAACCTTAAAAAATGCAACCTAATCCTTACTCAAGCACTCGAGTGCCTCTTGGATAGCCCAAATTGGTTAAGATTGAAAGGTCTGCTGAAGTGAGATATATTCCTTTCACATGGAACAAATAGATCATGACTCAATTGCCTCTTAAACGTCTTCACTTGAGGTGCCTTAGTCTTTTGTTTAGTCTTTTACTGGACAGAACAAAGTCATTTTCGAGGTCAGCCTTGCACTTCCATTGAACATTGTATACATTAGTTTATCAGCATTGTTCTCAAAACAGTGTCAGATTTTTACACAGATAATGCCATTTCTCCATTCTTGTTTGAAAATAATAAATACAGCCTCATTTCTTAGATCTTAGATCTTCTTCAGGTGATGATTCTCCAATGAATGAATTTAAGACATATGGTATCCCTCATATTTCTCCATATTTTTACAGGGATGCAAAGAAAAGCAAAGAAAACTCAGTGTCTTCCATTTCTCCATCTCTTTCAATATCATTTCACTGAAAGTCTGCTGAAGGCAGTGAAGTTTCATGGGTTCACTGGGACTTCCATGTTCCCATTCTGCCATTTGGAGACAGCACCTTTAGTAGACCTTATGCATTTGGGTTCTGTGGAAAAGACAAAAGAATGCACAAATTGCAGCTGTATTTACTTAGTATGAATGCTCATTGCACACCATCAGAGTAAACTGAGAGGAATATTTTGTACCAGGAGAAGGAGCCTGCAGGAGCTGTGCATACTGAGAAGATTGCTGATAAACAGTGGGGAAATAGTGCACAATAGAGTTTCTAGCTGTGATGAAGTCTTATTCCTAGGCCAAAAAATACACATTTTTTACTCACTCTTAAGGACCTGGGATAGGAAAGTAACACATCTGCTAGCTGTTGTGTCAGAAGCTGAAGGAGAGAATAATTTGGGTGTGGCTCTTAAGGCAATATATTTTTCTGTGCAGCACTGAACTTGTAGCCCTTTGATGATAAACTGCTGGAAAGGTAGATGAGCCCTACTTGGCCTTTCCAATTTACATTTTTCTCTGATAGTTCAGTTCTGAGATCCCAGAACTGGGACATTACAATGACCACTGAGAGGGACAAATAGCTCAGAGTAGGGAGCATGTCAAAGCAAGGAGTCCTTAGAACACCTTAGCTCATTTGTTTGCCACTGATGTCATCTCAGCCCTTAATAAAAGTGCTGCTCTAAATCCTCCTCTGCAATATTGTGAAGCAAACTCTGCCTTTCTGAAGTGTGAATGTCAACTGAAAAGGAGTCATGTTTTCCTTGAGAACCTCTTTTGGCTTTGCAAGACTGGTAGCTCTTTGCAGACGCACTGTACATGTGACAATTGTCAAAGCCAGCAAAATCTGATTCTAACACTGTGTATTCACAGTAAGGCAGCCAAAGTTGAGATACTTTGTCAGTTTAAATATCAGCCAGCTAAAGTCTACTAAGCAGCCAACTACACATCTCTTTAGGAGTATTCTAATTCATGTACTGTAATTAGGCTTGAATACAAAATATTGATTTAGTAGTAATTACATTTGTGCAAGCATTAAGATAATGTTTCGGGAAATCTGCCTAGGTTCAGCATGAGGTTCCAGATAATGAAATATTCAGTCTATTGCTGTGTAAAAGAGCTTTTAAATAAAACTTTGTCTATACTCCAACTAATATAAATTTATTAGATCCCATCCTCTGACGTTTTTGGCTTGAGGCATCACCAAAATTGAAATATCTTCCAGCGGTCAATTCTAGCTAATTAGAATATACCAGCTTTTTGAATGTGTTTTGAGATGATTCAGGGAAAGGATGTGTGAGACCTGGTAGCGATAATGCAGCATTTACAGAGCACTGATTTATAGCCATAAATCTCATTTGTTGTAATGCTAAATATACTGCAGATTTGTAACTACTCTGTTAGCCTTAAATATTGCACATGCAACACATTCACTCTGAGAGAGCATGAAATCTTGTGATTCCTGGGTAACAACTTATTTCCTCTTTCACTCTTCTTACAGTATTTTTAGAATATTTCATCTCAAGATGTACATAAACACAAGTTTTATACATTTATATTTATACACACTAAGTGGCAGACTTATTTATGGCATCTACAAGTACATACTAGTGTAAATTCTGGGCATACACAGACATTTAGTCCTAACTTGTTTTTAATCTAAATGGCTGCTCAATAAACTTTACTCCAAAGGTCTCTTACTGTAGAAAAGGGGAACCAGTCAGGAACTGGCAGATATCCAGAGCATGGTTTGGTTAAGGATCATTGTGGCAATGAAATCACTCAGGACTGAAGTAATGACTATATAAACTAGACTTTCAGCAGGAATTCTTGTATTACCAGTCCAGGTGGTCTGCATGCAATTTGTACCTTGATATATGTTTCATATCAGGGTGCGTATTCTATCTTTTCCAGGGGGAAATAAAATCTAATTTGATTTTTAATTTGAAACATAGTATTTGAACACTCATTTCAGACCAGGAACAGCTATTTAGCAGATCCTCTCCTCTCTGCCTGTTATACTGCAGGGGAAGAGGAATTCAGGAGGAGAAACATGGATAGATAGATAGACAGATAGATAGATAGATAGATAGATAGATAGATAGATGATAGACAAATATATGTATATATGTGTATATATAAATATATATTTTTTATGCATCTATCTATGTAAGTGCAGATAGATATATGCATATATATACAAACTCATTAAATCTGGTTTATATAAACCCTACTTCCATTCAAGGCAAAAAAGAAGATCTGAAGCCTCAACTATGCCATATCTGCTTCTTTGTCAGGCTGGGAATATCCCAAGAACATCCCAAGAACCTGAACCTTGTAAAATATAGAGACAGTTGATTCTCCTGCTCTCTATGCCCCTCCACATAAGAGAACAGCTATAGGCAACCAATAGCGAAAACCCAGGCCTGGCTCTACCCCGCCATAAGTTGGGAAAGCTGGAGAAATGATGCAAACGTGCAGATGAAGCCAATAACTCAACTCACCTGGGAAACTCCTCTAGCAAGACTTATGGCAGGTTTCTATTTTAATTATGCTTTTCAAGGTGGGATCAAATTGAGGAACTATTAGCCTCTGGCTGGTGCCACAGCTCTCTTACTCACACAGTAATATAGAATCTGCTGTGCCTAATCATATCTAACACCCACCAATGAGTCTCCCATGTTGGATGGTGATCAGGTCTAGAGCTCTCAGAGGAGAAAATGAATTTCTGTAGTTGGCACACTTAAGCTGACCTGCCCAGTCCCTGTAACAAGTTTCATTTTCATGGCCATCTATTAGCATAATTCTTAATATTTGAAGCATCAGGTGAAGAATTTCTTGAAAATAAGAACTACAGCTGCATACAATATCTATGAATTGCCTGGAAATATGGAAGATATTTTTTACTGAGATAAATATTAAATGTGCTAAGCATATTTCCAGAAATAGCATTGAGCTAGGAAACCACATATTCAAATAAATATCTCTTTGGAGATTCACTGTGAGTGTATTTTCAAAACCAGTTATGTGAGTAATAGACTGAACTAGACTTAATCGCAGTAGGGAATAAGTATTTTAAAGGTGCTTCTACATTCAAATAGGGTCTAATAGCCCTGGTGAGAAACACATGTATTTCTATACATTATGTCTCCATGTGAACCTTTGCTTTATCATTAATACCATCTTAGAACCTCCTGAACAGCAGTAACAAAGAATGTAGATTAAGATTCCTAAAATTCAGTTTGAGAAACCCCAAAGAGCCCACTTCTGTGCATATCTCTGTGTGCCAGATTCTGCTGTCACTGCCCTCCTTTGCCTTCATAGTCCTGCTGCATTAAGAGTGCCCATTTTGTTTTTTTCACAGTGATACATCATTACTCCTCCAACAGAAAAAGCCTTGGCTAGAATACCTCTAGCAATATGCCAGATTTGTTTTATAAAGGCTGGTGCTTAGAGGGTTTCTCACTGTTATCATTAATCCTAAAACACTGATAATCCTTACTTTGGGATAAGGCTCTGGCGAGGTGCATGAGAGAGCTCTACGTGCACTTCCTCTGAACAGGCTATTCAGAAAAACAGAGAGGAAGAGGATAGAATAAAGTTTTTTGTAAGAGAAAGATTGTATCATCAGTTGAAAGTAACTAAAGAAAATACTTCTAAAATAACAATTTACTCCATAACCCACTTTTCAGACACATCTCAAAGCATACTGATGTACAACACCTTGCTATTACAGCCACAATACTGCAATGTAAGAGCTGGTAAAGTATAGTGGGAGAGGTGAGTGTTATAATCCATGGCAGGGGATATTTGGACACTTTCCTAGGTGGGAAGAACAAATGAAATATCCTTCCCAGAGGGTCAGTACCACAAACAGAGACAAATATCAATTAAATCAGGTTTAGGACCTTGATCATCCCGTGGGTGCAATCCTCTGATGTGCTGAACATATCTGGATTTGATCAAGTCCTCCCTCAGCTACTAGAAAGGAAGAGGGCTCTTGTCATTGTTTGATATCTGCTGGCCTATATGGAACACTGCAGTTGTGTGGGAGCAGACCACAGGCAGATGTCCCTTGTGCATCCCTTGAGCTGTCCCAGACAGCCCAGCTGTGGCAATGAGAGTGAATGAAGTTCCCCTGGCGGTCAGCTTGGTCTGTCCCATGCAGCTCTCTGTCCCTGGAGAGACACAAAATCACCAGGCTGCCACTTGCATTATGTTAAACTCTGGTGCAGGAGAGCACCAAAGCTGTCAGTGTACCCCAGCAGCCCAAGAAGGTGCTCCGGCCCCCTCAGCATCTGCCCAAGTGTTGCAGCGGCCTCAGGGAGACAAAGAGTTACATTGTCCCACCCCAAACCCCTTGTGAAGGGCGGCCCAGGAGTTCTGATTGGGTTTGAGTCCCTGGGGGGTTCTCCCTTGGTGTGTTTCTAATGGTCCCTGACCCTGAACTCCACCCTCAAAGGTGTAAACCCTCGGTTCTGTCCCTCAAAAACCCCTGCTGTGCCTCTGTTCGGGGCTCTCTGTTCTGGACCTGAGTTTGTTCTCATGCTGAATAAATGGTTTCATGAACGGGAGCCCGTCTCGTTGGTGTTTCATGCTGGTCCCCAGAATCCTGCTGCTTCCCTGGACGAGATCCTGAGGTTGCTGACTGCAACAAATGGTGAGAGAATGCGTGGCATCCAGCGAAGCACCAGGAGAACAGCAGGACCCGGCTCCATGGACACCTCGTAAGTCCCCGGCTGATGGCTTGAGAGCCGGCGAGACCCCCGCCTTGGAAAGGAGGACTCGAGAGTACCTGGCAGGGAGACTGGGTTGAGAGTGCCTCGGGCATGGGGGAAGAAAAGGGATTACGGAGGTGGGGGAGCCGAGACCAGACGCTGGGACAAGCACCTAACATCACCCAACGAGACGTATTATGGACGATATCAACATTATGGACGATTCTATCAACACTATGGACGATATCAACATTATGGACGATTATATCAACATTATGGACGATTATGGACGGTATGGATCTTCCGGTGGACTGTTTCTGTCTTCTGTGAAGTTCCTTTTTTTTTTTTTGGTGTATACCTCCCTGTACCTTCCCCTTTCCTCTGTTCCTAAGGGCAGGACAAAGGGTGAAAAAAGCCAAGATGGCTCGGGGTTGCTGCCGTCTGCCCGCCGTTCCGTGTCCTCTTTCACCCCCTGTCTCTCCATATTCCCCGTTCCCTGTCCGGGAAAGTCCGTCCCGGCCTCCCCCCCCCCTTCCCAAGATGGCGCCGGCCACGCGGTCTGGGATCCCTGGTTTCCCGCCTTGCTCCTTCTTTTCCGGTCCCAAACCTTCCCGAACCTCCCAGTAACTCCTGCTTCGGTCCCACCCCTTTGTTCGGTGCTCCACCCCTGGGGGCTGTGCCTGTTCCATGGTGGGCAACACCTCCTCCAGGGAAATCGAAACTGTAACCTGATGTCCCGAAGCCAGTGTTTCACCGAGATCATCTAAAGGGGTGACGCCCACATGGGAGCCGGAGCCGAAGCTGGAGATCGAAGAATTCTGCCCCTCGTGAGAGGAGATCTAAGAGCTGCACCCTTCCAAAAAGAGAATCCTAAAGTGGAAGAGACTGAACTAAAAAACCATTATGTTTGCATTAAGTACCATCACCGTTTAATTTGCCCGGCGTAGTCCGAGATTTAAGTGTTTGTTTTCAATTTTGTTTTTTCTGTTTGCTTAATGTGTTTTGTTATTGAGCTATTGGTGTCCCACAAAGCAAAGTGGGTGCTCTGTGGAAGAGGTGAGATTTTAAGGTGTATGTTTGGAAACGTTTTAAGCTCCTAATTAAAATTTGAAAAAAAAAAATAAAAAAAAAAAAATAAATAAAAAAGGAGCAGATGTTGCAGCGGCCTCAGGGAGACAAAGAGTTACATTGTCCCACCCCAAACCCCTTGTGAAGGGCGGCCCAGGAGTTCTGATTGGGTTTGAGTCCCTGGGGGGTTCTCCCTTGGTGTGTTTCTAATGGTCCCTGACCCTGAACTCCACCCTCAAAGGTGTAAACCCTCGGTTCTGTCCCTCAAAAACCCCTGCTGTGCCTCTGTTCGGGGCTCTCTGTTCTGGACCTGAGTTTGTTCTCATGCTGAATAAATGGTTTCGTGAACGGGAGCCCGTCTCGTTGGTGTTTCATGCTGGTCCCCAGAACCCTGCTGCTTCCCTGGACAAGATCCTGAGGTTGCAGACTGCAACACCCAAGGAAGCACTTGATTTCCCCAAGCACACCTTCATGGCATTAACTCCAGGGAAAATTGTCCTTGCACATATCCTTTGCATGGGGTGGGGGGTTTTCCTGCTGAGCTTTGAGCTGGGGCCAGGTACAGATGCCAGCTGAGCCTGGTTGTGCCCATGCCAGGCAGCTTCTATCCTGCAGTGAAATGGGGTGTGTGGGATGAGTGCTCCCTGGTGGGCCTGGTGGTTCTCACTGAAGAAGCACAACACTGCATGGCAGGATCCGAGCCCCTGCAACATCCCTAACTGCAGCCTCCATACAGCAGGATGAAGCACCTAAAATTTTATCTGCTCTAGCGAGTCCCTTAAGCTCACTGCAATTGCTAATATGTGTCTCGTTGCTCCCTACCTTATTAGGCCCCTCCCTGGCACAGGGGAGCAGCAAAGCTCAAAGTTTCCATGTTTTTCTCTTGGCTTAACCTAGGAATCACCATCTTCAGGTCACCTGGGCCTGCACATTCATCCACCAGCACTCTCTGGCTTTGCAGGTGATACCTAGGGGAGCCAAATCTTCACACTGACAGGCTGCAGTTTGCATCAAGCAGAGAGAGCAAGAGGCAACTGTTTGGGAAGAATGAGCCCAAGGCTTCGTTTACAGAAGGGTTATGCACCAACACATTTTGTCAGAGGATATGATTTTCTCTATCCAATGGCATAAATGCATTCCCTCAGGTGTACACAACTGAATCTGTATCAGGCTCTTACGTCTTTGGAGTTTGCATCTTGCTGTAATTAAGGTAGCAGAATTTATGTTCCTTAATTAGGAGAAGAATGTCTCCAACTCTCGAGCCAACTATAAGAAAGCACACATATTACTCGCCCAGCTTCTTGTAGCTAACCCACGAGATTTTCAGCATCTTTTCAGTGCTGATTAGGGAACGGAGACAATGAGGAAGGACTGTTTCTTGTTATTTTCATGAACAGCCTAGGCATTCAAAAGCATGCTACAAACAAATAGCAAATTGCACAGTAAAATATAAATAAAGCCTGGCTGGGAGTACATGGTGCTTGGGAAAACCAGCAGGGAGCTCAGACTGTGGGAGAGGGGCATAAAGAAGGAGCTGCAGGCTGTGCCCAGCCCTCTAGCTGGGAGGCTGCCAGAGATAGAGCCAGTCAGACAAAAAGAGCAATGGGGTGAAATGCAGTGGGAAGAGGACTTAGTTTAGTCTTAGGTAAGTCCCAGGTAGACTACTTTTCTATGATAGCAGCAGTAGGTTTCTTATGGTGAGACTCAAGACTCCCTTTTTATATATTATGACCCAAAATCCACCTCTGAGTCATTACGAGCAGAAGGGAATTGTGCGTTTACCCTCTGCCTTGCTGACAACTCTTCACACCCAGGCAATGCTCAACAGCATCTCTTTTGATGAACAAGTACCCACTGTTCAGAATCAGCAGAGGTAAAGGTAGGAGTGCAGTTAACACAGTATGGTTAACATGGCTTCAGTTTCTGAACCAGAAGAACAGAAAAAATATGTGATTTTCACCTTTTTAAGTTTGACTTTTTTGAGACTCATTTTCCTTCTACAACATTAACTTGTTAGCTCGAAACTTAAAATGTAACTGCACAGGGAATAATAATATTATGCATTTCCTGTGATATGAGCACATATCACAGAGCTTTCTCTACTATTGAGAAAACCAGAAAATTAAGGGGATGGGGGTTTATATCCCACATCTTCCAATAAGCTTAATTCTTGCAGCAATTGTTATGCATGAAGCAAGTTAGAAGTGTTGGGCTCTCTGACTAATGACTGATCAAATAAAGCACAATGAGCTGGCAAGGAGCAGTGGGAGGCTGAGGCACTTTGTAACCTTATTCAGTGCTAAGTGAGCACAGGGCTGCACCGTGAAACTGCACCCTTGTTGCTGCTGGGATACCTTGAGGTGACTCCCCACTCAGAGCCTCAGTGTGCAAATTGCTCATGGACTTGAACTGGGGCTGGGGTGTCCCTTGGCTTGCAAGGGAAATATTAAAAAAAATTCCATTTGCATATTTTCCATTGCACACTCATTTACAGAGGAAGATTACTCCCCTTAAAGGATGTGTTATTACAGAAGTTTCTGCCAAGTGGAATTTACACAGCATGCTACCAGAACATTTAATCTGTTTTGAAGATAAAATAAAGCAAATATAAAGGTAACAACATGTATTACTTAGAAAACTGTGTGTGATCTGGTTTTATAAACTTCATGTTTGTCAATAGGTTCTTTAAAATCTTTTCCATCCCATTTAGACCCATAATCAGGGGACATAGCCTCGTGATTTCCAGGTAGATAAAATGAAACTACCTTCTTTCATCTCATCAAGAAGAAGGAAACATAAACAGATCCAGATTACAGATTTTTGCACAATAATCCAAATTACCAAGACATTAATAGCAGATTAGCAATATGATATTAATTGCCAGCACATAAACTAGATTGATAGGGTTTTTTCCCTGGAACATTAAAATTTTCCAGGACAGTATTTTTCAGGAGGTAGGACATTTTGTCTCTCATTTTACAAATGTGGTGTGAAACGAAAAGAGGAAAAACACTCCCTCCTCCCTCCTCCCCCAGCTCTCTGAGGAGGAGACTCATCATGGCACATACAAGAAAAAACAGCCACCCACACACTGGAGCCCTTCAAGCAGAAAGCACCTGACGGGAATTTAAAAGTAGGTTTTCAATGGTGAAGTTGGCAGAAATCTACATAAAAGCAGTTCTTCAAGGGAGGGTATTATGTGATATGAATTAGACGAATGTATTGAGTTCCTCCTTTTATTTTTTTTTTTAAGATGTGAAGTCTAAAATTAAGTTATTGTTATCCTGATCAACTATTTTCTGTGCAAGAGCTCATGCCTGAAGAAAAGGAATGAAAATAAAGAAAATATAAGGGAGCATAATATATTTTGATGAAAGTTTACTTATCATTCAAAATCCTGAATTTCTATTTTTAGAAATCTGAGTGTTAGCTGCTTGAGTCTTCAAAACCCCCACTACACACAGAACCTGGCATTTAAAAATGAAATATGTCAAAATAAACAGCAAGAAAATATGGACATGGCAAATAATTGATTTGATTTTAAGATAATTACATAAGTCAGTGAAATGTTTGTATTTTCTTCTTTTAGTAACAAGGCCTAATCACATTTTTATGGGAATTACACCTGCTTTTCCAAAAGATTTTCGGTCTTCATATAGGCCCCTTAAGGGAATTGCTTGTCCTTGGAGAGTATATGGCTACATTAAATACATTTCATTTCTGAGTCAGTTCTTTCCTCTGTAATGAAGGGAGAAGAAAAGAACTGATGCTGTTTAAGACCTCACTTAAATTTTCATTGCCTATGCATGTTTTATATAAACTGAATTTAAGTAGCTTTCTCAGTTTTATTTTTTTCTTCCTGTTTATTTTCAAACTGGAGCCAAACAATTGGAGTTTATTTTCTCTGTGGTGCAATGAAATTTTTAAATGGCTTACTGATTTGCAGGTTATTGATAACTCAGTCTGACAGGTAATTTCAGAGCAGCATCATTGATAGACATGGTCTGGATCTTCCATACACCAAGGACATAACCATATCTGTCATTCTTGGCATGATTTTCCTCTGATTTACACCATTTGAAAGTAACAATGCAGGAAAATTATACTTCTCCATTACTATAATGTAATTCTGCATTACACCCCACCCAGTGTGAGAGCTTTTATCAACGGCACCAGCTCAGCACATCTTTCTTGTGAAGTAACTAAGGACAACTTTGTCTTTAGTTGGTTTCTTTGTCTACCACCTCGTTTATGAATTAGCCCTTAAATCACTGGTGTTAACTCTGAAATTTGAATTGCTGTGCACATCTCCTGGGCCTAGACTTCCTGACATGCTGTACCTGTGGTACAGCTGGTGGTAACTGCAGATGTACTTAGTGTGATGTGACTTCTCAACCATTAACAAGGGAATCATAGATTGCTCAATTATTTACATGAACAATAACAATCCAATAACATCCTCGTCCTGGCATTCATGGAAAGCCATTCTTTTAACTACCCTTTCATCTCTACTCTGTGGCTTTCACAGATGAGGAACACAGTAACAAATGCATACATTTCCTACTAAGGAAAACTGCATGTCCAGTCCTTAGTGATGCCTTTTGGTGTCACCACTGTGCAGAAACCTCTGCCTGTATCTGTAGCAAGGCCACTGATGGCTTTGCAGATGAGGAACCCACTCAGACGTGTTAAACATAAAGGATGTGTGGCTTGGCTGTCTGGAAGTCCTCTCAGTGGTACTGTCATTACATTGTCACCTGCAGGTGAGTGAAAAGAATGTATGCACAAATCAGAGCCTTATCCTGGGCCACTCTATGCCAAATAGCAGCTCCTGCCTTTTCACATGCCACTGTGCTGCTGGAATGATTCCAGGAGAAGGCCATGAAGATGGCCAGAAGGCTTGAGCAGCTCTCCAATGAACACAGGATGGGACAGTTGGGGCTGTTCAACACAGAAAAGAAAAGGTTCTGAGGAGCCAGGGGTTTACAAGAGCTGGAGAGAGACCTTCTTATTTGGACAGAGAGTGATAGGACACAAAAAATAGCTTCAAACTGAAAGAACCTGGTTTTGAGTTAGATATTGCATCAAAATTCTTTACTGTATGGGTGGTGAAGCACTGGAACAGGTTTCCAGGAGAAGTTTTGCATGCCTCATCCCTAGAAATGTTCAAGGGCAGGCTGGATGGGGTTTTGAGGAACCTGCTCTGGTAGAAGGCATCTGTCTATGATAATGTAGTTGGAACTAGATGACCTTTAAGTTCCCTTCCAATCCAAAAGTGACTCTGTAATTCTGTGGTTCTATTTCTGCAATCATGTTTTCATTACCCAGCTAAATGTGGAGAGCTTGGGATTTTCTAGGGTGTTTTTTCCTCTGTGATTGGCTGATATTTGTAACCATGTGGGAGCATCTGGGGTACTCTGACTCATCTCTTTAGTTGTAATGGAGATTGGGATTCAGGCTTTTTATTAATAAAATGAAGAGAAGGCGATGGTGGTGGAGAAATATTATATCATATGTCTTAACAGCAAACTGAAGTTCCTGTTGTCTCACAAATAAATTTTAGATGTTCCCTTCCTGCATCAACTGCAAACATTGATGTGTACTCCATTTTAAAGGAGAATTCAGTGAACCCTCTGTTACCACAGCACTGTGCAGCATGATACCAGCTGATTCAATTGAATTCCTCCTCTTATTTTCAATCCTTGAGTGTGTGTATTACCTTCTCTTATCTTTCAAATTTTTTAGTATGGTTCCCAAGATATAATTGGATGTCAGTGTCAAATGGAGCCTCACTGTGCTACAGACACAGGCACACCAGCCAGGTGCTGTTGCTCTGTATCTAACCCTCCTCTCATGCTGAACAAGGTTGAAAAGTGATTGAAGACCTCATTTGAAGAATTTGTAATAATGATCTCCCCTGCATTTCGTACATACAACTGCCACTTTTTGAAGATCCTGAAAATTAATTTGTTGAAGCTCTGTCCTCATGGATTTTATATTAAAAGGGTCAGGATAACTATAAAGAAAATCTATTCCTGCAAGTGACAGGCCATTTTCTTTGAGAGGTGCCTCTTAAAAGCACAGAAAATCAATTAGCCATCCTTGTATTTCTGGCTTGTGTCTTTTTGTGTCATTGAGCACCAGATTAATGCCACCATTGAAGTCCCACTCTAGCACAGTGCTGCCCCACTAACAGGCATTTATTTTTGACAATAAAATCACAGCTCTTGTTTCTTGAAAGTATGGCATTTTTCATTTCCAATAAATACTACTTCTGCCTGGTGGAGAAGATTTTTGGAGTATAGATTAAAGAATTACTTGAAACATAATGCAGAATCAGAGAATTACACTAAATAACTATTTTAAATGATGGCTTCTGGACATTCTAAGTATCATCTCTAATGAATGGCTTGGAAACTTAAATATCAGTTAGAATATGTACAATTTAAATTTCTAGTCTCATAAAACTCTAATCTTAGGAAACTTTCTACTAAGCTACAGAGACTTTTTTTCCTTCTCATTTTAAGCCTGTTCCAGAAGGGAATTATGGATCACACTGAAGCATGTTGGCCGTCACAGCGAAATTTGGCAGCCCTGCCAGAGTACCCACAGTCTGTTTTATGACATCATAAAATGGCCTAGAAAGAAACACTACAAATATATAACTGATATCAGAAGTCTTAGCCCACAAAGAAATTCCAATATAGCCACAGAACCAGTCCCAGAGTATTTCATATCCTGTAGAAGGGCATGAGGCGACTGGTGTTGGCTGGGTATAGGGCAAATTGACAGAGAAGGATTTGTCATGTTGGTTTTTAAATATCTGCCTGCCATTACTCATTGTGCCAGGATGCAAATTTCCAACACATAAACTTCATGCCTGAGTTTGGGCATTTGGTATTTTCACATCATGGCAATTTAAGTGACATAATAATTTTGAGGATTACTTCACTTTTTCTCTATTTTTAGAATGTCTATTAACCAGAAGAAGATAGAGCCTTAAATTTTCTTAATCAGTCTGACTGCAGACCTGAGAATGATGTGGACACTACAAAGATATTTCTGATAGATGTCATGCAATGAGAGCTTATTCCTTTTATTTCACTTGTACCATGCTCTGATATAGGTGAGATAAAGTAGCTAGGACACTTAGCAGAGGGAAATTGGTTCTTCACAAGGGGATTCAGCTCATTTAAGAAGATTCCACTTATGATGTGGTCACTCTTCTTTTAAATCCATAAAACTCATTAATGGGAACTAAAAACAGTATTTCATGTTTCATCTCATCAGGAATGAACTGCAAAGCCTGAATTTTCATGAAACAAGATCTCAGGTGAAATACCCTTATTTAAACTAAATTGAAATTTATTTAGTGTAACATATATTTTAGTGCCTGAGAAATGGAGAAAAAATAAATAAGAGGAAATAGTTTTTTGGGGGAGAGGATAAATTCGTAAGTGACACTTAGACCCCTCAATATCAAAGTCCTTTGGAGAAGATGAAATTGAAAGGCAGCTATAAAACTTTATTAAGCTTTTGTCAAGATAAAAAAAAAAAAGGATAAAATTATATGTATCTTTCCAAGGGTCTGTTAGCAAACTTTTAAGAGAGAAACTCAAAAAAATATTTAATTAATTCAGCAAGACAAATTTTCTGTAGTATTTCCCTGTGTATGAGTACATATGTGAAGATTTTAAATAAATTTATCTTAGGCTTTACAAATAATAAGCCATGATATTAAGCAAAAGCATAAAACTAAGTATGATAAAGCATGGTGTCTGATAAAACTAATGTGAAAATAAATTTTAACAGACCCAAGACTGCCAGAGGTCTGCACAGTTGAGAGAGTCAGAACTGTAAGTATAAGTCTGACTCCTTGAGCACAGTAAATCTGAGCATAGGCTGAAGAGGTGATGACTGCTTTTTTTAGCAGCATTTCCCTCCATCATGGCCATTCTCCCTTCAACAGTAACAGTGGGAAAGGAATTCTACCATGGATGCATTGGATCCATGGATCTGACCATGCATCTACATATCTGTGTCTGAGGGAACAAACTGTAACAATAGCAGTAAATTTAGAGAATGCCCTGAACAAAGGAAATAAAAGAAAGAAAATTACCTTTGTGCATGCAGAGAGGAACTATATATAAATGCTACATTTTTTAATATCTAAATCTAACTGCAGTCATTTGTTGTAAAACTCTCTGCCTATAAGAATGATATTATGGATGATATGAGGCCATTTGGTTTGTAATTGCTGCTTCTTATTCTAATCTCATTAATTTGAAAACTGGCAAAAAACAGGCTTGCCTATCCTTATTTAGCCTATTATTTTGCTTCCCTGTTGCCTTTCTCTTTTGGTTTATTTTTGGGTTTTTTTCTTCTTACACTTAGAAATCTTCATTTAATACTGTGCACATGTGAGATCACGGTAGGATCCCTGCAGAGGTTGGTATAGTTGGGCTGGGGAAAGGGAGCTGGTAGCAAATCAGTCCTCTGCTCCCAGCTGCTGTTCTGTTTCTGCATCATCTCCAGGGTCCTCCCTGCACCAGGCACCCATCACCAGTACTGACTGCTCCTCAGGAGCTCTCTGCCTTTCCTTGTGAGTTCCATTCTTTTATTTCTCTTCATCTTTTTGCTTCTCTTGCCTTCTCCATTGGTAGCTCTTGATTTCAGGGTTTCCGAGCTCAGGGTACAAAACATCTCTGTTGAAATTCTCATGGCTGACTTCCGGTTCACATTTGTCACTGCAGGCTTCACGTTCACCATGCTCCCAGCTGAACATGTTTTTCTATTCATGTTTATAATACAGCTTGCTGTTGAACTATTCAAAATGCCTGGAATATGTAAGAACTCTGCATCCTCTTCAGCCTGTAGTGACTTTATACTCAGTCCCATGGCCTTCTGCAGCTTCTCCTCCTATATGTAACCATTCCTTCAGAATGTATTACAGCAGTTGCCCCTCTAGATGTTTTCTGCCCCTCAGTTCTGTCCTGGATCTTTTTGTCTTTGTAAAATTTATTTCTCATCCAATACCCATCCCAACTATTGCCTCTAGGAGGATGAATCACACATCTGCCACTCCCATCTTGCAACTTCACCATCAACTCAAATTCACCCCAGAGGTCTGAATTTTTTCAGGCAAATCTGTCCTTATTACCACCTTCATCATTCATTATTTGTGAGTCAAGACTGCAGACAATTTGGCACTTTCCTATAGAGTGTACGTCCTTGTATGTAAATCACATATAAATTTTGCAGTATTCTCCCTAGAAAAGTATTCACATTTCCAGCTAAAACTATCCAGGCCGTTTTGATTTTTAGCAACCACTCTTTCCTTTGTCTTCCATAAATAAAATTTTGTGCTGCTCCAACTTATTCAGAATTTGTAGAAAAAAACCTGATTACTTTAAATATAAGAAACTTGTATTCTCATTCAAGACCCTTGAATGATCTGTTCTCCTCTAGTTAGGTATCTATTGCCTTTCATTGAAGAACTAGAACACTTTAAGTTATTCACCTTTTAAGTTTCTATGATATTTTCCCACCTCTCCTAGGCTGTACCTCCCATGTGAGGTGAAAAAAACCACCTTGTTTTCATCAGATTACTGTGGCTCAACCATTGTTCTGTTTCTTGATGTGAAGTGAGAAATAACACATTAGTTATTTAACTGGCATGTCAAGTTCACTGCCTCTTGCAATTGCCCCAAGTGCATTCTATGAATTATGTCTCATCTTCTATCTGCATGATAAGTTGATTAAGAGAAATATCAGTGTATTTCTGGTTTTTATGAACAGCTGCTCCTGCAGTGGGACCTTGGTCCACACCTAGAGTCTTTGGAGTATACAAATAAAAGAGCTGCCAAATGAAAGTGATCATTCAGAGGTTTTTATCTGTCATTCCCAGTGGTCTAGCTCATAGTGAAGGATTAAAATGGGTTTGTCCTTCAAGACAAACTGCAGGAGTGTGCTGTTTTGATCCATGGCATAAGGTATTCTACTGCATTCCTCATCCTCCTGAAGCATCTCAGAGCTTCCAACACAGAAAATGCATATAACACAGAAAACTGTCACCATAAAATTTTAATTAAGTGTTCCTGGTTCAGGTAGTAAATTTGGATTTATACCAGGATGAATATATAATTTACTGAATAAAAAAAATACACAGAATCAATTACTTACTCCTAGCATACAATAATAATCAGTTGATTTCCAGTTGACATGGCACTTTCTTTGCACCATTAAGGTTTACATCAATTTTCATTCCCTTATCTGTTAAATCTTCCTCAGATACATAATGCAATCAAGTTACCTGTTATTAAAAATGACCTCAAATTCTTTCCAGTATTGTTTCATTCATGGGTGACTCCTGACAATCCTTAAAGATTACTAAGATCAGACATTTTAGGAAAAAAACAGCTCTACAAAGATTGCAAGGACAGTTTTTCTTCCGATTTGAAAGAGCTACTTAAGGAATAAGTTTCTCTCTTTCATAATATGCTCTTTCTGAGGCCACTCACTGACTTGTCTCAATTTAAAAATCTGCATATTAACACACCCTGCTAAATTTCAATTGCATCATTTAAGAAGTGCATAGTAAGTTGTTTTACTTATAAACCTTAGACAGAATAAAGCATTAAAATGCTGCAAAATTGTTTAAAAAGATAAAGGTTCTTTAATAAATTTCAGTTCATGGATTTCTATCAGTTCACAGAAAGGGATAATAGATATTCTAACCAATAGAAAATGTACTAGGGAATAATAATTTTTAAAAAAAACTTTTCAATGAAATGAGATAATCTGAATGTAATAACAAAAATGAATAAATTGCTTTGTAAATTAGTCAGGCTTTTCATAAAAAGTAATAGTGCTTTTTCTCATTATCTCATTACCTTATTTTGAAATGCAAAATTATACTAAAAGGTAATTGAGATAGAGTTCTCTTTATGGAGAAGATAAGAACCATAATGATTTTCATTTACAAAGAAAAAAATGAGCCAAAAAAATCCCACAAAAACCACTTTTTAAAGTATTGGGAGAAACTAAAGAGAACCTCTTCAGGCTGAATTCTTTATTGGATGAGGAATTTAGTGTGTGTTTGGCTGTTCCCGATCTCACTCTTTTAACATCTTGAAACTTTTTGGACATTGTGTATTATAATATCTCCAATACATCCTACTACTAACTATTGAAATGCCAGCTTTGGCTTTTATCCGATTAAATTTGTCAGCGCTTTTTCTAAATATCAAGTGCAATTTCATATATCAGATATCAGCTGTATTACTTTCAACAGTAAAAATTCCTCTCAAGTATTTTGGGTCCACCAAACCTTAACAGATGATGAACACAAAGGAACTCATGAAACATTTGATGTGTTTTTCGAAACGATTTCTGAAGAAAGTCTGAAACATTTTGTTCTAAGGATTGGTATAGATGTGGGATTTTATTCTGATGAGTTTGTATGAACTTGGAAACAAGTTGTAGCAGGTAAATTCCTTTCACGTGGACTGAAAAATACCGTGACAAAGATATTCTGTGATGGTTTCTTTTAACCTTACTTCTAAAGGAGTTCTAATTTTGGAAACTTGATTAGTACAGGTTAATATTTTGACATTCTTTCAGAGAACTTAAAGGAATGTCCTAGTATGGGAGGTAGCAATTAGATCAAACTAAATGGGACATTCATTTAGGTAACTTACGGGGTCATTACATTTCAGAAGTAATAGCATCTGATAATATAAATGGACATAATTCACTAGGAACAATAGGTTTTCTAGATATTTTCATTCTAAATAGTCAGCATAGGACTTGTTTTTCATTAAATATTTGTACTAATACATTTTTTAATTTCAATGTCTCCTGTATGTAGGATGGCCCTCCATTTAAAAACTAAAAATCACCATTTTATCCTTTTCAGTTTTTATACTCCATATGCTCTCATATTTTCTTTTACAAATACATTCCCCTTCTTATATTAATGTGCAGATAAAACATTGTACTTCTAGGATCTAAATTTCCATGAAGGGAAATCAGAACATGAAGGGTGTGACCTTAGAATAAAGAATAAAGAAATAAATATTGAAATGTTTTGCTATGCCTTTATAGATGAAAGACTGTGAAACAACAGAAATTCATATATATAAACTTTATATAACTACTCTGAGAAAAGTGAAAAATAAAAATAAAAGAAAAAGAGTGAAGAAGAGTGTTAAAGTGTAGTAACAGCCTTTATAAAAAGAGAGAATTTACTGCATTGCATAACATAAAGAACCATCTTTTTAGATAATGTGTCTTTGACAGTTGCCAGTTTTGACAAGCAGCATGAGGTATATCAGCTGCTTAGGTATACCTTATCACTTATTAATTAAATTGTTTGTCCTTAAACAGAAACTCAGCGCATCTGTTAATTTTCCTCTCTAGGATGTAACAAGTAGGATGTTTTTTTGCTTAAGGACAACCTGATCTTAAGTGAAAACAAAGATCAGTAACAAGACATTCCAAAGCCCAATTGTGAGTAAAATCAGATTATGCTAAAAATGTTGGATTACTAAACTGAAATATTCAGAGTCTGTATAAAGAGTCAAACACAGAGTATCTGTGACCTTGAAGGAACCACTTAACCAACATGTGAAACCGGGGTCTAAGGAGGGAAAGGATGGGAACACCTGTCAGCAGCAGCATTTCTGGTATGTCAGCTGGGGCTGAAGATGGGTGCTGGGTGCAGAAATGCAGGTGCAGTATCATGCTGCACTAAGAGCAACATGTCTATGAGCTTTCCTGTGGTGATGTGTGGTAGCACCACAAACAGTCAGCTGCTGTGCAGAGCCAGGAACCAGGAGCATCCCTTGTGCCGGAGACCTGTTTCAAGAACTCAGTATATGAAGTGAGGATCCTCACTTGTACATTTTTGTTTCGGTGTTGTTCTTTTCCTTTTCTAGCTGGAAATTATAGTTCTGGAGTAATGAGTCAGGCACAATGGTGGGCTTAACTGCTTCTCTTGTATCTGAAGACACATTAATTACATTCTTCATTCAGTTGTGCTTAGACTTGAATGGGGGAAAAAATAAATCTTATACACAGCTTAGGGGGCTGGGCACATGTCAGTGGAGGAGAAACTACAGGTTACCCCTTCCTGCAGTGCACTCCCAAGAGAAATGAAGATCACAATATTCTGAGCTTACTGATAATTCTCATTTTGTAGCCTCAAATATCCTAAATATAGCAAACTCTTTTAAATTTTCTGCTCATGACCAGTGGGGACTTAAATACTATATTTATTTGATGTGGGTTTAATTATTGGGGTTTTTAGTGAGGAAGAAATGGAATTTTACTGAGCAGTTTTTCTGTACATTATTTTTCCAGGATTTATTCTTGATGACTGTGGAAGTAAGAAACTTTTTAATCTTGGGAAACGACTTCTACATAGTTTTGGATTTGAAATAATTTTCTGTCCCTTCTATTCTTTGTTGAGATGAAAGGAAGCCAATTATTATTGGAATCTTGGGTTCAGAAGTAAGTCGATATTTTATCTTCGTTGTGTACCTACATCTGTGTGTATTGTATGAGTTTCTACTAGTAGATGGCCAAGATCATAGGACAACTTGATGCTTTTTGAACTCCATAAAAAAATTAACAACCTTAGCTTTTAACAACATAGCTTTTTTTAAAAAACACAATATGAAAATTTAGAAGCAAATATCATTTTAAGAAATAACCTGAAACTTTGCCTTGAGTGACTTAATTTTTTATTTGGTGTAGTATTAGACAGCAGTTTAAAATGGAAAGATGAGTGATAAAAGTTCTTAATATAATTCCATCTGCTATTCTAAAGCCTATGTTTGGTTTTATCCTCTCATCTATACAAGGATAATTAATACGTGTTTCTAATCACTCATTCCTTCTGTTCCAAAGGAATAAAAGAGGTAGCACTTAAATAGGTGTTGAGCTGCATGAAAGAAGTATTTTTGGTGATTAGAAATGGTAGAGAAAAAAGAATCTAATGACAAAAAATGAACATTAGCAGATTGACATTTTCAAGTGTCTGAATGACACAAAGAACAAGAGCACCATTATACAAACTTGTTTCCTAGAACAGAAAATGGATTGAAGAAAATTGCTTAGAATGAATTGCTATCAAGTTGAGTTACAGGGGAAAATTAAAAGAGGCTTTATAGAGCAGTCACTGAATGAGGTAGTACATCAAGACTCCTAAGCAACCATTTATCTTAGGGTTAGTGTGTAATAATGAGAGTAGGGTCATTTACTAATGAATAATAAATATATATATATTTACCTAAGGGTGATAAACACTATTAAACAAACTTTTTCCTTGAATTATCCTCTGAAGGCAATTTGCTATATCCTGCAGAAAAACTGTTGGCAGAAAGATCAGCTCTGTACATCAGAAGCAGCTCTGTTCCCTCGGGATTCTTTCCCCAGCTGTAGTGTTAACTCCTCGGACCTGCTCTGTGTCTACATCTTTTGCCAAAGTAGCTACATGACTGACCAAAATGAGAAATTTGGTCAGCTTAAAACTGACAACAGATAAATGTATTTCAAATAAAGTCTCTGTTGTGGTGTGATTTCCTATATTGGGAGATATGACTGAGCTACAAAGATAATTATTCCTTATTTCTAGTAGGAGAGTCAGTAACCAGAGTGTGGCTGGAATAAGATCAAGATGAGACTGCTGCACTGATGTAATGGTACATCATGAACATTTGACCTCATTAATAGTGAAATTTAACTATTCCTCTATGTCTATTTTAAGCGCAGAAAAAAATTAAAATTTATTTTTATCCTTAGTATTCCAAAAATTATGTAATTAATATATTCTCAAGTGATACGCAGAACTGCAAGTTTTTTGAAGCAGGTTCCAAACACAGAGAAAGTCAGAAAAAGAGGGAAAACCAGCAGCTCTTTCAGTTAAATGAATAGTAGACCTGGTTACTGGTAGCTTATTTTCTATTTAATCAAGTGCCTTCATTTCGTAATAGGAGATGTCTGGAAGTAGAGTCCCAGTGGTGCAGCAAGGTTGCCCCTGTATCAAAGATTAGTAAAATCCAGCAATAAATTAATATAGAAATTATAGGACACTGCATGTTATATTAAAGAACATTATGACCTGAAGTCTAGGAGCTGGGATATTCACTAGATGATGTTTTGTAGCCGAAAATAAGGAGTTCCTTATTTGAGCATTCGGTGGCACATGAAGAAATAATTACAGAAACTGTCATTTGTTTTACCAGGACAAATGTTTGTTGTTTTAAAATGTGTGTTCTGTAAAAGGCATCCTGCAATTAAATGCTCCCCCACTCATGTTCAGGGATCAAAACCATGAAAAGGCTCTCCCCATGCAAACAACAACAATAGCTACCACATTGTGCACATTTATTTTCAGATGAAAAACGCTCTTGTCTCTTTGGTTAATAATCTCTGCCAGTTTGGCCTGATGGATTTACTGCACATCATTTACTGCTGCTGTCCAAATAATCTCTATTCATGCCAATAAAAGACAGTGTCAACAACTGTAATAATAGCACACTTGTTTTTTCACCACTCCAAAAAGAAGAGACATCCTGAGTTCAGAGGGATTCTGAAAGAAATAGTGTTAATGAATAGCCTTCCCAGCTGTATGCACTATGGCAAGTGAAAAACCTCCCCAAGTATTGCATAACCGAGCATCGACATCGCTGCCTTCCCAAGCAGGCACCTTGCTTGGTCTTGTTAGCATCAGTGCAATTGCACAGATACAGGTTAGCACAGAACTGGCCTCAATATCTCGACTGAAGCTAAAAGGTTTTATCCCCACAGACCAACTCATGCTGAAGAAACAAGATAATTTACATCTACTTCAGCTCTAGTTCATCTAACCCAATGGGAGTAAGTAGTTACACAAACTTTGAGAAACAAGAGCAAAGAGAAACTTAACTGCTGTAACCCTTCCCTGATATTTCTATTCTCCAGACTAGAATAGTAACTCTCTCCCTAAAAAAAAAAAAAAGAAATAAAATTATGTGTCCTTCACAAGGGCATTGCACATTTTCAGAGGAGAATGAATTTTCTTTCATGCTTTCCTCAGCCCTGGACCTCTTGCAACAGAATCTGATTTGGCAACATCCTCTGGTAGGCCACCCACACCATCTGGAGAAGAGACTTTCTGCAGAGTGAATGAAGCAGCTGTAAGAGTGTTTTTAGGGAGGGAAATGAATAATGTGGCAATAGAGGATTTTCAGGCATTAGAGATGTTCTCCCAGTACCAAGGCACTGATTTCACTCCCTATTGAACTGGGGCCACTCTGCTCATTACACAGACTGCTTTTTATACCATAGGGTGTTGGGATCACTGGCCTTTTCAACTACTGCCAGAGGCTTTATGCCACTATATTTCCATGGCTTTGTAAGATCTGCAAAGTATTTTTGTTTAAAGACTCCTTCACAATGGTGACCCCAATCAAGACACGAGCTCTGCTTAGTTGTATCATGGCTTACGTCATTTATCTTGAACAACAAATATTGAAGGAAGCAGAGATCAGCTTTTTCCAAAAGGATTATAGACACAGGAATATTTTTCAATTAACAGGAGATTTAATTATAAAAAATATCCCCTTACTAGGTGTTTCTTAGCTTTTATTATGAAGAAGTAAAAAGAACCATTTTGTTACTCAATAAAACAAATGATGAATTTAAAGCTTTTGATGAAACAGAGGTAAAAATCCCTGCTCCAATTGCTCTAGAAATGAAATAAATACATATAGATTGAGAGAAATCTTTATTTGCAGATCCTATGGCTGCAAATAAGAAATAATTTTAATTTAGTAAATATTAGAGTTTTCCTGAGTCTTGAAGATAACTAACTTTTCATTGCTTTGTTACTTTCATTTAGGAACAGTTTGGCCTTTATTTTTCAGTTATTTTCTATCTCACTTCTGAGCCACATTTTTTTATTTTTATTCCTTTCCTTTCTGATAGGAAAAATTAAAAAAATAATCAACATGACTGCATACCTGCTTTCTATTGCAACCATATTGTTTTAAAACCAACACTACATACATGTATTCACAAACACCAATAATTCAGTGTAATTTCACTTTAACCCACTCTGATCCCAAGAGATCTATTAACAAGAACCTGGGTTACCCTTCCCATCAGAGACAGGTCATAACACCTCTTGGTAACATCATGTGATAGCCTCTGTACAAAAACATAAATGTCATGCTGAAAGTAAGGCAACATAACAGAATCCATATGTAGAGTTAGTACTAACTCTTATTTTCCTCATGTTTTGTGAATAAAGTATATGTATTTCTCAGATGCCCATTTTAAATGTATGTCTCCTCTGCTACATTTTTTTAATTTAAAATGTTCACTTGAAAAAACAAATGCAAGTCTTTGGAAGAGAAATTTATTCTTAGCAATATATGATCAAGAGAAATTTTTTCTTACTCATAATGAGCAAAGACATATGACAAACAGTAATGAAAACAATTATCTACACTAAATTTTTCTACTATTCTTCTTAGGACCTGTTTTGTATGAGTGATTCAGAGATAATTTGCACAAAACAACATCTCAGCATCACAGTCTTTTCAGAAAAAGTTAACTGAGTCTACTCATGCAATGCACAATTTTTTTGCCAGAGAAATGATGGGTTTGGGATTTAATGGTAAAATTTCATGAAAGCAGGGGGGAGGTAAAAATAAAAACATAAAGGTTTAGTGCAAGTTATTATAGTTAAAATATTTTTTCAGATACATAAGTTTGATCTTTTTTCGATGCACTAAGAATGATCTGAAATTCTTTACTGGCAATTCTGACTTGCCTAACACCAAAAAATTAAAAAAAAAAACTGGTTTTTCACACTTATTAAAAAAAAACTACAAAAAAAAAAAAAAAAAAAAAAAGAAAAGGTGAAAAAGTGTCCCCAAAATAGTGAGAAGTTATTTCTATGCCCAGAGTAAAATTTTTTGCTGATATATTGGGTTTTGGGTTTGGTACTCATTTGGGGTTTTTCTTGTTTTCCTGATTAACTATGACCTCTGCTCAACACAACCCTTTACTGTGAAGAGATTGAACAGGTAAAATTAAAGTCAAAACATAAAACAATGACATCTGGGGGGAAAAATAAATATTGTTAAATTCCTTTACTACTCATGATGGAAATGCAAAGACATTAAAAATCACTTGTAAATTCTGCAGAATCCTCCAGTTTAATTACATACTGGCTTTGAATGTAAATCTTTGATGACCTCCACCTTCATCATAATGTGCTTTTTTCAGCAATTGAACTGTGCCTGTATATTAAGAGCAAGCTTAAATGCTGCACACTTGCAGTAACTCAACCTGGTTTTGTGCTCTCTCTTTTCTGTGTTTCATTCCACAGGTATCATTGTAAAGCAACAGAGTCATTCATTCTTCTGTCCTATAAATCATTGTCTTTCCTCATTACACTGGCCATAACACACTGGTCCTGTTGAGTTATGTTGTTTACATGATGCTGACAGCAGGAAATTGCTTGAAATCAGGACACTTGTCTTTTATGGGGTTGAACCGTATCTTTTGACAGGAACCTATGGATTTATCAGAGATGTTTCCCTTTAAATTAAGTTTTATTTCTAGAAAAAAGCTCAAAAATATTAGGGAAAGAGCCCTCAGTTACTCTATTCTGTGATAACATTAAAAAAAAAGATAGATTATATGATAATGATATATGATATACTGATCCTTCCTACTACAAATATGCATAATTTGATATATATTTATATATGTATATATATGTGCAAAAATATGTATATATGGCATTTTATCTTTCTTTCATATGGCTATAAACACCCACTAAACATGTGGCAATCAAGCAATTGTAAAAATTTTGGGGAATTAAACACAAAATCCATGTAGTAATATGCTGGTATCTAACTGGTATCAAGCTGGCAGATTTCTTCCTGTGACGATGTCTGCTTCAAGCTACAGCTTTCTGAATATAATTTAGGATGGGATTGTTTTCTCATTTTGTTGTTTTTTTTTTTTACCCTAGAGCAGTCCTAAATGCATTCAAAGTTTGAGCGCACAGTTCTCCCTGATTTAATTAATGTTTTCTCCATAGCTGCTCACTTTCCTAATTTAATGTGACATATGATTCGGTCCAAATAAAGGAGCCTTTTCATTCTCATGCATTCACCCAAGCCAGTCAAAGACAGTTGACAAACAAGTAACTACTGATTGAGAACTTAGATTATTTTATAAATTTATGTAGAAGTAAAAGATAACTTTTTTATTAAATTGATGACCGTAGCACGTACCCATGCATATAATTTATCCTGTTTTTTATTCATGTAAGGATGCAAATCCATAGGTAAATTCTTGATTTAAAGTGTAAGACATATACAAAATCAGAAAATATCAGGCTATGATATGCTGATAGAATACCAAATCATTGTTATTATTTATTCACGACAATAAAAGTGCATATCTAATCCACTGACAGAAAGGAAAGAAGGAAAATAAAAAAAATTTGATACTAAGTGAAAATTATTCCTGTCTCTCTGCTTCAGACAAGGCTATTCAATCTTATCAGAAGGACTATTTGCAGATCAGTATCTTCATGCCATTGCTTGTCCCTACTGCAAGGAGTTTTGCACACTATCTGGACAAAATACAGGATGTTGTCAGAACAGAAGGATGTGGAGAAGAGCAGAATGTATTTGGTTTGGTTGTCCAAAGAGGATTTCAAATGCAACACTGAACATAAAATCTTGGCCTTATTTGACAAGTTTTTTGGTAAGAGAGCTCATTGTTGAATGGGAAAATACCGAACACCCTCGTTTTTACATTTTTCACAAGAAAAACTAGCATCTTCATCCAGAAGCAGGATCATTTTACTCTTGTATTTCTAATTGGTCATTCCTCAAACTCACACTGTATCTTCCCAAGAGTTTCCATATGTATCTGTTTAACTAGAAGGCAGACTCAGTTCTCAGTGTAAAAGAATAGTAAGAGATAAAGTGCAGAAGTACTGCATTTCCTTTGATATAGAGCTGTGGGATGTGAGTACTTTGGAAGGTTTATTATGCATCTCACCCTAGCACAGGTAAAAGCAGTTCAAGTTAGAGCTGCTCCTGAGTCCGTTTCCTCATCAGAGTGAAACTTCTACAATGGTTGTTCCTATTAATAGTATTGGATTCATACAAGTCTCCAAAAGCCCTGGTGTTCACAATAGAAATTGAAGAGAGACACAGATGATTATCATCTGCTTTTTACCCTCAGTCACTGTGCAAAGCTAGTCACATGGTACTGAAGGTGCATTCAAATGTCTTAAATATAGAAATCTTGATTGTATGAAAGAGGAAGCTTTTCAAACCACATTGCTTTACTTTCAATAACAGCTTGCCCCACAAAGACCTACTTAAAATGTATATGAGCTATCACATTTTGAGACATCATAAGAGAGGATAATTTTAGTTAACTATAACATTGCTATAAAATTCTTCTCTACATAGATTCCAAGCAGTTGGGGTTTTTTTGGGGTTTTTTTCTATTTATTCCACAGTAGACATTCAGCTTTAGGAGCAGCACTTTCAGTTTGACACTTTTGGTATTTACTATACCTGATTATGCTTATTCTTATTGCTACCATGGTGACTATTCTCCATGTCCCCTGATGCATATTTTTCCTAGGTCAGCTTTTGCCTGGGACAAGATTCTCATAATAATGTAGCCCCAGAGTGCCAGTTATGATTATATCACCCTAATAGTTTGTTGCCTCACATGAGACTTAAACAGAAACTGTGGGAATAGTCCTCTGTGGAACTTGGTGTCTGGTGTAGTATTTCATGTCCTGTCTGTAGTTTAAATTGTACATTTACTTATGGTTCAGACAGTACATCCAAGGCCCTGACAGTTTTAATTTTTATCATATCAATACTATATTATAGTAATGCTATTTTATTGATTGCAACATAAAAAAGCGCATAAATAGTTCCTGACTGAACTGGGTAGAATGAATTCCAAAGAGTTATCTCATTTTAAAGAAACTTTAGGTAACTTGAGGGTCATTTTAGAATCAAATATATATCAGCCTGAATATGGAATTCTTTGTCCCAGTGACAAAGGCAGCCAGCTAAAAAGCACAGATCAGAGTTTCCTGCAAAATACATTTTTCTACTCAAAAACCAAACCCAGTAAAGAGTTTGGGTGTTTGTGCTGTAATGGACACATATATGGAGACAGATGTGAGGAGTCTAGGATCCTTATTTATATCAGCACCCACTTTGAACTTGACTGTATGGATCCTTTGGGGTCCAGGAGACTTTTATCAATGCAGACAAGGGCAGAGTTAGCAGTCAAATACTCTGCTTCAAGTAATATTAATCGTAATTTTTCCCTTGCCAACACTAGCGTTTTCAGGAAGCCTCAGTTTGGGCATTCAGAGAGACACCCGATTCCCTCATCATGTATTAATCACATCCTGTGTGCAAGGGCATCCTTGTAATATATTTTATTCTCTGCTTTTATTGTGTACTTAAAAAATTAATCATGTCTTAGAAAATGCTATATATAGTTCATGTAGGCCTGTGTGATGGGTGATTAAAACCTCCTTCAATATTCTCAAAAAAAAAAGTCAGGACCATAGTTTCAATTCTATCCCACTTTATTGTTTTCTTAGTATGCCCAGGCTTGCCATTATTGTGATGTTTTTGTTACTGTTAGTATGAATATGAGGGTGCAGTAAGCAGATGCTGTTTATTACATACTAAATTATATGGTATCTCACAGAATCACAGAATCTTATGAGAATATGATGAATTGGGAAGAACTCACAAGGATCATTGAGTCCAACTCCTGGCCCTGCACAGGACAGCCTCAAGAATCACACTGTGAGCCTGAGAGCATTGTCCAAACGCTTCTTAAGCTCTGTCAGGCTGTTGCTGCGACCACTTCCCCAGGGAGATGTTCCAGTGCCTGATCACCCTTTGGGTGAGGAACCTTTTCCTGATATCTAACCTAAACCTCCCCTGACACAACTTCAGATCATTCTCCTTTCACTGGTCACCAGAGACAAGAGATCAGTGTCTGTCTCTCCCCTTCCCCTCAGGAGGAAGTTGTGACTGCAGTGAGGTGTCCCCTCACTCTCTTCCAGGCTGAACAGACCAAGTGTCCTTAGTCACTACTCACACAGCTTCTCCTCAAGGCCCTTCACTATCTTTGTTGCCCTCCTTTCAACACTCTCTAATAATTTAATGTCCTTCTTACCTTGTGGCACCCAAAACTGCTCCCAGCACTCAAGGTGAGGCCACCCCAGAGCAGAGCAGAGTGGAACAATCCCCTCCCTTGCCCGGCTGGCCATGCTGTGCCTGATGCCCCCAGGACACGCTTGACCCTCCTGGCTGCCAGGGCACAGTGACTCACGTTCAACTTGCCATCGACCAGGTCTCCTGCCATGGTGCTGCTCTCCAGCCTCTCATTCCCCAGTCTGTCTGTACACCCAGGCACACAATCCAGCACTTGCCCTTGTTGAACTTCTCATGGTTGGTGATTTC
Source organism: Poecile atricapillus (assembly GCF_030490865.1). Lineage (NCBI taxonomy): Eukaryota > Metazoa > Chordata > Aves > Passeriformes > Paridae > Poecile > Poecile atricapillus. The sequence goes on from NC_081252.1 coordinate 35,370,550, forward strand.
CCAGCCCTCGAATTTATTCAGCTATCTCTGCAAGGTCTCTCCCTCCAAGGAAGCCAACAGCTCCTCCCACTTCTGTATCAGTGACAAACAGTATCCCACCCAGTCTGGTGCCCAAGTCATTTCTGAAGACGCTGAAGTAGGGCACTGGCCCTTCTATGGGGTCCTGTGGAACCCCACTAGTGACAGGTCTGATGTCACCCCATTCACCCTTTGTGCCTGATCCATGAGCCAGTTGCTCACCCATCATGTAACACAGTTATCCAGCTGGGTGCTGGACATTTTGTTTAGAAGGATACTGTGAGTGACAGCATCAAAACCTTTACTGAGATTCAAAATGAAATAAAAATCCAGTACCTGGAAATTGAAACTAGATCAAATCGAGCTAGAAATCAGGTGGGAACTTCTGACTTTGAAGCTAATTGACTTTGGAACTACTTGTGAAATAGTGCAGCAGGTTCTACAGAATTGTTAATACTCTAAGTCAAGACTGGGTTGTCATTGTTATTAAGTTTTAATTAAACAGGATTTGCTTGAAGAAAAATCCAAGTCTTGTTGTTAGGCATAATAACTAGCAATTCTTTCTGTCTCCAAAACTTCTGAAATACATGCTGTAAAATAAGGTTTGTTTTCAAATCTATTCACACAGAAGTATTTGCTTTCTTTTTCTTGCTGTTACTCTTCTCTACTTTCAGAAAATTCATAGGAGACAGTCTAATACCATTTTAGTCACAAAGCAATTTCCCTCCTGGTGGAAGGAAATTTCTTTCTTCTCTGAAACAAAATAGAAACATAAGGGAAAGGAAACTATTCTCTCCTAGTTATATTTGTCTCTTTTTTATTTTTTTCTTGTATTGTACTGTTAAACAGTTCACAAAGCTTCAAGCCACTCCATACAGCTTTCATGGAGTATTATGGGGATGGAAACTAAAGGAATGATATAGTCATATGCCTGAAGGCAGAGGAAAAAAATTCTGCTCTCACTTTACACCAAAACAAACCCTGAGCTACTACTTCAGAATACATAAATTTTCCAAATATTTCCTTCCAAAGCCTGAAGGCTGGATATCGACCACTGTAAATGAAAAAAAAGTTTTTAAAGGTAGTCTTCAGGAATTATTTCACATGTGTTCTTATTCCACAGCATCTTCCCCCTCCTAAACTTCCCAAAGTAAACACCTGTAGTTTTACAGAATCCTGAAACTTTATTGTGCCATGCAGATGCTTTTGTCTTATATTGCAGTGCCAGGTACTCTAAATGTCAAAAGAAACCCATCTCTTTGCAGTGTCACTTACAGTTCTCATCACAGTTTCTTTTGTTCTGCTGGCATTTATTTTTTTATCAGGAACTGCCAACAGTTCTGGAGGAAATGTCCTGCAGACTTTGAAAACTTGTTCCTAGCAGTAGATTGCTGTGTTTCCTACATTACACACAGCTGAAATGATGGTGGATTTCCAGATGGTCAATTTTTAATGACTTCTGTGTCCAGATTCATCTATTCTGAAAGTTCAAACCACCAAGTAAAGCTGGAAGGTGCAATAAATATAATGCACTGTAGCTATGGGTCAATAGTCGTCTGCATCATGGGACCTGTAAAGGTTTCACTGTATTCTCTGATTGATTTATATAACCTCTTTCCACTACTTAATCAAGTGCTGTAGGAGAGGAAATATGTATTAGTTTCTGCAAACTAATATCAATTTCTGCAAAATTTTATTTTTCACTCTTCATTTTTTTACCTATCCCATAGCTGTTGTCTTATTGGGTAGGTAGAATTCAAATTATTGTTATTAGATTATATCTATCTCTCAATAACCATATGCAAATAGCACGGTCTGCAGTATAGTATAGCATCTAAAATTCAAACATTCAATTCAATATTTCAATTTTTCAAGGCAGCTGCTTCTGAACATTCTGTTTCCTTAAACCTCGTGGCTGACTGACGCAGAGGGGCTGCAGATCAGGCTGCAAAAATTAGTTTCTTTTTCTGTATAGCTACTAATCCAACTTTTTTGCTGAACATTATGTGCGATGTACAACTCATTACAATAGTGATAGCCAAATAATTTAACTTCTAAGAGCAGTGGGTTTTTTTTTTTCCATTGTATGTTTTTTGAAAGATTTAAATACTACCATAAACTTTCCTTTTTATATGGGGTTTGACTTTTTTGGGTTTGATTTCAGAATTTTGAAGAGTTCTTGCACTTCCTCCTGCATGATCCGGTCATTGTTATCTTGGAAAGAAACTAGATGTTCCCTCCTCTGACACCAGACCTCCATTTGTGAATCTTAGGATATCTTCTGACATCTGAAGTGGGTTTGGCCATGCAAACTTCTCAGACACATCTTTTTCATTGCTCCTATGTGATGAGAAAGGTCCACAACAAAAGCCTTGAAAGAAGATGCAGTTGAACACAATGGTGATAATCCACCTTTTTTAAGGTCTACCAAAATTCTCTTTGGACTTCTATCTGTCAGAAAAATAGCATCACATCAGAAGCCTTGCATAGAGGTTGTCTTTAATTAAATTGGGAAGAAGGGGAGGGGAGACGGGAAAGGAAAATACATCCCAACAAGATTTTAATAAAAACATATGATGAAGACACTACTCTGAGAATTAAAAAAGATGGGAGTGTTGTGTTGGAATACAAAACTTTTATTTTGCAATTGGCACTGTAGTGAACTACAAAGTCCGGTGTGTGGTTTGACTTGTACCCCAAGTTAAAGCATGAATGGACCCAAATGTAGCCCATTCTGGTAATAATCTAATTTGACAATTATTTGGAACCTGCAAACACTGGTAGATGTGAGATGATGGACACAGCACTGGATGTTTACAACTTAGAAATTAAGTGGGCAGTGCATCTTCCTTGTCACTTGCTCCCAGGATGGTCATGGCAGATGCATTATAACACCCATGTTAAAGGAACAAATATTTCTGTAAAGGCCAACATAACTCTATCCTTTTTCTTTTTTCATAACATCAAAAATGGAGAGCCAAAGGCAGGTGTTGCCTTCTTCTTCCTGCATAACAAGTGCAGATATCTCAGTCAATGTCCTCTCCTCAGCAATAATTATTAGATATAAACCTCAGAACACTGGGTATGAGAAAGGTGCTTGGCAAAATTCTTACTAACACAGACCCTACAGAAGAAAGAGTGGCTGCCTGTTCTCAAGAGTCCTGTGCTGAGACCTGCACCTTCATGGTAAAAATTCTTTGGCTCTGAATGGGTTATTATATTGTGACCCACTTCTCACTCCAGTACCATGGTTCTGTGACATTCTTTTACCTGCATGCATAAATTGATTTTCACTGCATGCTTCATACAGATTTTAATCCACCTGTTGTTATAGAGGATATCAGAATATAAAAACCATTCATCTATTACATAAAATGCTTCCTGGTTATGCTCCATCTTTCCAGACTTTTTTCATTTATCTCCAGGAAAAACATAGCAACCACTGCAGGTGCTTATTAAAAAAACAGTGATGGGTCATGAAAATGCTTCTGTTCCTCATTCTGCTCATGAGAGGGCAAGTGAAAATATTTCCTCAATGTCTGCTTCAACAGCCAACACCACTGAAATTAAAATGTGTACCAAAACCAAACTACAAGGCCTAAGAGAAAAAAAAAAAAGTGTGTAAAAGTATCAGTGCATCATTGGTTCTTGTTGATGTTGGATCATTTCATTTTACAACATACTTTACTGAATATATGATACTTATAAATCTTTGGAGCAATGCTAATTTTTGCTTTGTTTATTTCTCTTTCATAAATCTTTGGTGGTTTTGTAACTTTTCTCTGTCACATAGCAGAATTTTAATTTCTAAATGTGTTTCCATTGGTGCATAAGTAATATCCATTCCTTTTATACTTTAGAGACTTCACTGAATAGAGAATATATTACAGAATGAATTTTATGAAAGTAAATGTAGTGTTTGAATGCCATTGGTATCTGATAGTTGATATTCCTGTATCGCCTACAGCAGCTTATTAAGCAGAAGTATAGGAGGTGCATTAAAATAGCAAATCCCAATGTCTGCTAAAAGTCATATGAGACCTGAGAGATCTACACTTTCTGAGGGCTTTTCTTCTATACCATGTGTTGAAGTATTGGCACATTTGCAAATCCTCTTCATGCGCTTTCAGATAAAGCACCAGACAGAATGAAAAATAAACTCAGCCTTCACAGCTGCATTTTAAATTGTGTAAATTATGGGTTATTGCTTTCTTTATTAATGAACATCATTAATAAGACTTCCAGAAAACAACACAGTATGGCTCTTCTTCCTTTTACTCTGCAACATTTTAACAGTTGGTCTACTTGGTAGGGATCTTAGGTTATCTAGAAGCCTTCACTGTCATTCAGTAAATCGTTAAATCCCTGTAAAGCATATACAAAATGGTACTTATCACTCTATTTTTATTACTTATAACTGTTTTGTTTATGTGATACATATAAATAGGCAAGTTTTCTGTCTAGGACTGAATATGCTTCCTTCACAAAACTGTAAGTATGGTATAATCTGAAGGAAACAGAATGTGGATGCCCTGGCAGGTAGACATCAGCAAATACTGTGTGTTTCTTGTCTTGCCACTTTTGTAGAGATTGGGCTTCTGATTTACCCATCATTAGCTTGCTAGTTCTCTGGGTAGCAGCTTCTCTGTTTGGAAAAAATTCAGTGTGCTTTGGAGAGAAAATAATTAATACCATTAGCATTGTCTCCTCACCATTAGCATTGTCTCCTCATTCATTTCAGATGATGTTGCAGAAGTGATTATCAGTTTTCAGAAGAAACAGTTATCAAAGTAACATTTTTAAAGGTCCAATAAAATTCAGCTTAATCTAAGGCAATTTAGCAAGTGTTTTCTCTTGCAGTTGAAAAACAGAAAGTAACTGGGTTAATTAAGAGAAAATATTTTATTCCTTGCATATGGAGGCTATCAAGGGACAACTGTAGTTAGTTTGTTTTAAAAGTGACTGTGTTTGCAGCCATCTTAATTGCACAACAAATTGTGTGATGCCCTAGAAGTTAGTGAGTAACCTTCTCTCAAATAAAAACAATCCATTTCAGTGCTACCTGGAGTGATCCTACCTGCCATCTAGCAGTATTGAGTTGACTGACCGTGACAATTTGGGGATGCTGAAGTCATATATAGCCTGTTTACCTTGCAGGTGGGGGGGAGCAACCTCATTCTCCATGGCTCAGCACCTGGCAATTTCAGTTCTCAATGAGCCACTTGCAGGTTGTATGTCCCAGTTATTGCTTCCCAGGCTTTTGTCAATGTGTAGTGCCAGCCCTATGGTACACTTTCTTCAGCTGTATTTCCCACTGTGATCCTTCCACAGGCTGCCTCTGCCTGGCTCACCGCAGACTGCTCTGACTGAACCTCTTGATGAGGTCTTTCCCCAAGCATTCAGTTTACATCTGATTCTTCAGAATACATCCTGCATCTGACAAGACTTTGCCCTCAGTGTTCCTCTTTATTTTGTCCCAGAAGTTCTTCAGAAGATTGAATTCCTTCTGTAAATTGTTGGGGGTTTTTCTAAATGCAATGCCTGTATAAAACTTCCTCCCATTTCTATTGTGTGGCAAATGTTGTTCATTCTTCGAGCTACAGTCAATCTCATATTGCTCGTCATTATATATTTTTGTTGTTGAGTTTTTTGGTCCATTTTACTTCCCTCTTTTTCTTTTTCAAATCCAAACTGCATCATAAAAGAGCTAACAACTTAATTTCTCCATGTTCAAGCTTGGTAACATATAAAATTGAAATAACAAACAGACATTGACTTCTGTCAATGTGCATAATAAAACATCATCCACAGAGCTTGAATATGGAACAAAATAAAGCTGATATTCACTGAAACATGAAGCCATCATTACAGTCACCATTATAGCCCTGTATTAAGAAAAATTACTGTAAATTAACATTTTAAAGAGATGGAATTAGAGACTGAGGAAATGCAGTCTGTGTTTTATCATGAAGCAAAGCTTTCAGTTACTGTATGACTGAGGTGCCCTACAAATACAGTGGTTTTTTTCTCTCTAGTCAACCAAAACCACTCACAACGTGTTGGTGTTATCCTGGTCTGTACCTAGGAAGGCTGAGATAAAACCAGGGTCATATGTGATTTGAAACATGTTTTTCTCTCAGACACTGAAGACAGAAGTCTGGGACATGGCTGTTTGGCCTGTTCTTTGGTACCAATGCTGCACTCCATCCTCCCTGTTGAAACCGCTGCATCCCCAGCTTGCATCAGTTCAAAACAACTTAAATGTTTTGCCTCTGCTGGATGGATGTTTCCTATCTTAGTGTTTCGTAAAATGTTTACTTTTTAAACAGCCATTTTGCCACATATAAACTGAGTGTTGCTGCATTTTTGTCAGGACAATGATGTGTTGTTGGGCCTGAAGAAAAATCAACTCACATCCATGATGGATAATAAGACTGACAGCTCCCAAATCCTAAACAAAAAATCTTCTGATGTGGAAGGTTGTGGCCTAGCAGTTATATATAATATTGTGATGAAGATGACAGGGGTTGCAAGATCATGTCTGTTTATTTACAACTGAGAAGCTTAAACCCAAGATTTTTTTACGGTGATGCACAAACTTGGTAAACTCATTTTCTCTCTCATCAGTTGTGTTTGTTCTGTAGATTGTTTTTCAAGATCCTGTCACAGAATCTGACCTTACAGTTGACCTTACAGTGATGTTAAGGTATGTCTGTCTTTTCCTAATTTAAAGATTTCTTCAGCCCATGGACAAAAAAAATTAAAATAAATCATATATATATATATATATATATATAAGTTAAAAGACTAAATTCAAGCACCCATCTTCAGCCACTTCTCATTCATTTTGTGGTTTCTGCAGCCTTGCATACTCTCTGAAGACACAAGTATTGTTACAAAGTACTCTTTAGGGATTTGAACATGTAAGCACCAATGAAAACTTAGGTATTGTAGTGTATAGCTGCATGAAAGAACAGCAACATTTCTTTCTAGTAGTTTATGACAGTAATTTAGAATTTGTAATAGACTTGAACTTATTTTCAAATACAGGGGGAAAATGCCCCCACAATCATAATTGCTCCAGCTTCTTTTCATTGTGGCTAAAATGGTGTTTTTTATGACAACCATATAGTTTCAATTTTAGCTATTTCCTTTATGTTTTAACATGTTTTCATATGAATTAACACACGCCTAACAAACTAAATGCCGAGCTAAGTAAAAGTCATAAATTAGGAATCTATTCCAAAATCTGGTCTGAGGGTTTGAACTGATTTTGAACTTTAGGGCATGCTTTGAGTCTCTATGTAGTGCATTTTTCTCAAATATGAGAAATTAAAGGGATTGACTTTTACCTTCTTCTGTAAAATCTTATGGGCTAATTACATTAATACTTTGTGATTTTTTTTAATTCCTTTTCAAATTACTACACAAATTTCACAATAGACATAGGTCTTTATTAATATCAGATATGTTTTGACTAAATGAAGACTTAGGAGGAAGAGAAATTTGGGGTTTTATCTCTGAATTACTGGTATGGGAACAAAAACCCCTGATCCCTCACCTTACCGAATACATTATAATGAACATACAGAATTAATATATTGCCATTTCTCACTTAAGTGAGTTTTGGCAAAGTAAAAAAAAGCAGACCTGGGTATGTGATGCCTGATTGAATACACAGTGTTAAGAACTCAGGCCATATTTCCAGAGGACTGGAAAAAAAATACTTGTAAACCATCTTTATTCAAAAATCTGGGAAGTCAGGCTTCTTGCAATATGTACATTTAGCTCTGTTGGGAGTACTCTGTGGGGAGACCCAGCTGAAAAGAGAGGTGGCCATCAAATCTGCATGTTCAGGTCTCCTGTACATAGCCTTTAGCTATGCTGGCACATAACTTGCTATCATAGTGGCACTTTCTTAACAGAAGCTTAGTCCAATATCAGGATAATATAATTAATTGTTGTTGCTTTAGGTGGTAAGTGAATATTAAAGAACAAAAGGGATTTTATATGTCCTTATCCTAGGTATTCATGTGTTGAGTGTGAAGTTGATGGTGATCTAAACTAAACTCTTTAAAATAGCTTTAGTTATAGTATTATTGACCTGGAAGAGAGGTGATGAAAACCATAACTTAAAGGACTTGAGGTAAAAATACAGCCTTAAAACTACACAGCTTTATAAAAAGATTTTATTGAAAAAGTTACTCAAAACATCTTAAAGGAGATGCATGTGATAGAACAGAGTGGCAAAACACACTTGAAGGGAAAAAATTGATTAATCTATGAATATAGAAAAAGTTTATATAAGGGAAAGCTAATAAGCTGGCAATTGCCCAAGCCTGAAAAATACCAGTAATCTTCCCTCCTTTAGAAATCACAAGCAATCAGCTATTTTACTAAGAAACATGTTAATGTGCGAGGAGGAGGCAATACATTTAGAATTTTTATAATGATACAATTTAAGTTTATAAAGTGAGACAGAATTTCCACAAAGGTCAAAAGTGTAAATATTATCATTATTCCTTATCACAGGGGAATAAATCAGTTGAATACTAAAAATTATTGTGGATATCCTTCAGAGACAGACTAACTCCAAAGACGTTTGGTTCTACTGAAAATGTTTATTTTATTTCATTAGAGGTAATATGCTTTTGCTTATTTATTTAAATTACTAAATTACCTGCTTTCTCTAACATAGAAAATTGTAACATACAAATCCCATCCAGATTAAAATTCAATAAACATAGTATTGCTTTTCCTTGTAAGAATGAAATAAAAAATCAAGTTAAGGAAAAAGCTAAGGAAGCAAAAAAACTGCATAAACCAGAGGTTTTAAAGAAGGCTTATATATAAATAATACTTATGTTTTTATACATGCCTCATCCAATATACAAAGATATATTTTCCATGGAGACAAAAATGAGCAAAGGTATCATCAGAGAAATATCAGCAAAATCAACTGTTCAGGGAGTTCTTTTCTATCATGCCTATTTGTCTCAGGGTTTTTGAAAGCTGCTCTGTTAGATGAAATTCTTTCCACTCAGTTTGCTCTGCAAGTATGCTTTAGTGGAGATGAAGTGGTCCTTGCTGAGGGACAGGCCCTTCAAGGGCCCTTTGGCATCTGCCCTTCAAGCAGATGTATAATCAAATTCATTACATCCCCATGTTCCTCCTCCCACAGATGATCAGCCTGATCCATTTCCCACTGGCCAACATGGCTGTTAGGGATATTTCAGCCAGGTTTCTCCAATGCTCCCTGTGAGGCACCAGCTGAAGTGGGTGTGTATCACACACAGCCTGTGACTGCACAGCACAGCCCAGGTTTTAGGGACCTACCTGCCTCACATAGTTCCTTCTCAGAGCCTTAGAGCCCAAGGACTGGGGGCATGTGAAGCATGAAAATCACTGTTCTTATCCCTGGTGGCCTTTATGTTCTCCAGACTCTTCCTTTGAGATATACTGGCTCACCCATAAGTCACTTGCACAGGGGTGTCCTGCAGGCATTAGAATGAGGGCTTTATGTGGACAGGAGTTGAGCACACCTACACGAGGAGTCTGAGGAGGAAGGCTGAGCCAGAAGGAAGCGTGCTTGTTTGCAGCAAAAATCCATTTTGCCCAGTTTTTCTTGAGCAATACTCATGTCTGCAAGAAATAACACTCTGAGCAAGAGCAGCTTCAGGATATGCCTGAAGTGTCATGGGTACATCTGCTTGCAGTGGCTGCTGAGGAAAAGGTGGGGGTTCTCCTGAATCATCTGCAGGCCATCCAAGCACATTGTAATTGGATGGATAATATGACCTGGAGTTTTAATGCTAATCTGCTATGCAGGTTGTAGTTCCAGGTCAAGTGGAAACCCCAGAATCACTATTTGCCTGGAAATGCAGAATCAGAGGTCCAGGCAGTATGTATGATGATACACATGCTGAGTTACTCAAGGCAGAGGACCATCCTCTGTGGGATGTTTTTTTCCTCTTGCTGTGTTTACATGTGAAGCCTTTGGTGCATTGGTGTGCCACTGACATTTCTTTCTGGGTTTTTTTTTTTTACTGATCCACCAAACCCAATCAAAGTTTGTTAACCTGTATTGATTAATTCTATCAAATAATTTTGAGCAGTTTAAAGATTAACAAATGTCAGATTCCTTAAATTGTATGGTCCTGCTCAATTTCTGAAAATATGCTACATGAAGGGGAAGTTTTGACTCAATGGGAATGGTTAGAACATACCTTTTAACTGTTCCTGGGGTTGCCATGATGAAATAATTCAAAATTCAAAGGACAGTATCTAATGAGCTTACTATTTAAGAATAGGAAGAGGACTTTTTTATATCAAAGGTCATAGCTTGTTAAAATACAAGTTCGCTGCAACTCATATCGGTCAGGCTAGGTAAGCAGTGATACTGATTCAAAACTGCTGTCTTAATTTCCCTGAAAACTCCCAGAAATGAACTAGTTGTTAAAAGAATTTTAGGTGTCCATGTTGCAGTGCAAGCAGTTATGGTTAGATTGTGTGAGAACCCTGAGCTTTAACTGCAATTTTACTGCCTGACAAACTACCAGAGTCTTTGTCTCTTTCTCTTCCATCCTGTGAGATGGAAATGGTGCTCAACCCACATTTACTCTCTTTAAGTGTTATGATAGAAACTAAAAATATGTGGGGTATTTGCAAATTTTATTACTGCTTAAGTACTGTTATGCATTATTACCATATGATTCATTAATCCTCTAATAGATAACTTGCTTCCCACTTGCACACTCTGTAACCTACTTCCAGGATATATTATGACCAGATGGAAATTAATTTCTAAAGCTTTATCTTGGGTGTTAAACCAAATTATTTATTGTAGATGTAGTTTGTGAGTCACTAACTCTTCTGGAAACTCTGTAGTTCAGCTGAAACTGGAGTTCTGAAATAAAATTTCATTCATGTTACTGAATCAGACAAATAAAACTCCAACTTAAAACTAAATGAAATTAAATTCTCAAAACCCTTATCGTTTCACTTTAAACAACCATAAGTTTGCCATAAAAACATTTCAATTACCCAGTACATAACGACAATCACTTATGACTCTAATTTTCATTTTGCAAACCCTAATCAAGCTCAAAGTCCCTTACCAAAAATGTGAAAACAGATAGCTGCGGACACTGTCTCTTGGGGACATAAAAAAAATTTTTAAAACTAAGAACTTGAGAGTTCAAATGTTTTACCACATTTTTACTACAGTTTCTTGAAGTACTTATTAAGAAGGATGCAGTAGTATGAAATTGTAATGTGAATATTATAGGTGTGAAAAAGCCGCTCAGCTGAGTACCAGCTTCATACATGCATTAAAATCTGTATTTCTCATAATCTATTTCAAGTTATTTTCACATTTTTTTTATACTTTGATGCATTTGTCACATTTTTCTGCTGTCTGTCTAATTTGCAGATCATTTCTGTGAAGTGCTGAGGACACTGAATGGTCAGTGTAGTCAGTAGAAGCAGGGACTGTGTTTGTCCTGCAGGACCAAGTCTTGCAGTATCAATGCCACAATTATCTGATTATAAAATGGATAAATATTCATAGAGACCAGCCCTTGAAAAAGCTTCCCTTAGCCTCTGCACACCCTTGAATCACAGTCCTATATGGCTGCCAGGTGCAAAAGTTATCATCTTCTTCAGGAAACTCCTCCAGACCTTAACCTGCTGAGCAGAAATCTCACAGTGTTTATTCTGACCTCATTAATTAGGACAAATATACATCTAAGCTTACATAATATGGGAACCTCCCTACCAAGCATACTCAGCAGATCTTTAGACTTTATTCTGTTCTATTCTTTCCTTCCATCCTGGGTTTAAATTATGCATAAAAAGCCAGAAACAAACCCTTTGAAAGTTCTGTTGAGAAGTCAACACAAATTTTACTACAGGGAAAGCAAATATACTGATGGTTGATTTCATCAGAATGCCCTTAATATTTGACTCCTGGTCTAAAGTGCATACAGGTGAGAAATATTTTTGGGGAAGAAAAATGAGGTGTAAATGTGAAATACAACTGCCCCTTTTACCAATGAGGTGATCAAGTCTCCAGGTTAATGAAACATTAGTGAAAATAAATAATGTAACCCTGTGGCTAAAATTTCAGGCCATCACTGAAAATGTAAATCTCAGGAAAACAAAACAAAAAAAAAAAGCAGCTTGTTGTTGGTGCAGGCTGCCATGAAATTGTTCCTTTCCACTGTTTAAAGCATTTGCATCTCAGTGCACACTAACTATTTTCTTTTCCAATACCCCCTAGTGCTAATTGAAGATTTTTTTTTTTTCCTAACTGAATATGCAGGAAATGCCTACCAGAAACCCAGAGCTCTTGAAAAGAATGAAGTTTCTTGCTAACTTGTTACTTAGTGCAAGCACTTGGGCTTCATTAATAAGCACGTCCTCCTCAAGTTAGCTGAAATTAATACTGCTTAGATTTAAAGATGACTCAGAAAGAGTGGGTGTAATTCCACACGTTCAGATCAAAAACATATTGATGAAGCAAAATTGTGTGCTGTAGATACAAATCCATAGGAAAGATTTTGCAAAGACATGAAAATGAATATCATCAACACCAAACTTTCTTTGCCAGCTTCTTATTCTTCTTATGCTACTTTTCTAATTGTCTTATTATGGCTAACAAAAAAAATATATACATCTATTGCAATCACCTATATTAGTGGAACGATATAGCCACCACAACAGGACAAATAAAATAAAGCATCTAACTTATGCAATATTTATTAATTGGAAGTACAGATTTTACTTCTTAAATAGTTGCTAATCAAACCAATGACATCTAAAAAAAGTAATTAATTCATTCTCATATTAGACATAAAACCACATGTGTTCTCCTATCAACAAGAATAAACTCATCAGACCACCTATTTTAAAGCCAAATATACAACACAGTTAGGGAACTAGCAAATTATGGAACTGATTTTCTTTTTTAAGATAAAAAAATAAAAAATTCAAATTAGAAATACCTCTTTGGGTTTGCAGTTCCAAAATATTTCTGAAATGTGGAGAGAGACTAAAAAGCAGGAAATGCATCTCTGAGGAAAGTTACACAAAACAATGTGGGGAAATTTATGGATGAAGGATAAAAGAATCTCTCTTGGGGTGGGAAAAAATCTAGGTGTCTTATTTCACTAAGCACAGGGGTGTACTAAGTCATAGAGATCTTTTTTAAAAACTGCTGCTGAAGGTTGTGGCAGCAGACTGAAGAATGGAGTGGGATTAAGTAACACTTGCATTTTATATAATCCTTCCAAGTTTTGAAACTATGTGCAGTTATTAATGAATAAATCCTCACAACCATGGTCTTGTAAGTAGTGTTATCCCCTTTGTATGGAGGAGGGCAGAAAAAAGTGGAAAATTAAATTATTTGAGTCACTGGGTCTAAAGCAAAGTTGGAAACAATATAAGTGTCTTACGTGAGCCATGTGGGCAAAGAACAGGAGTGACATGTTTCCACATATTAACAGCTACAAATAGACCACTATTTAAGTTCCTCTCTAAAAGATGTTAAAAGACTGACTAGAAATAGATTTCTCTTAGCTATTGCTATGATTTCACTACACTTACATCAGTGAGCTAATGCAAATAAACCTGTCAAACTAGTATTAGTGGCTGTCCCCATTCTGTACCTGGGGAAGTAAACCAGGGAGAGTTTTGTTTATTTGTTTACCACTGGTTTTCAGAAACTGCCCAGTGAGATCTAGAGGCTGCCAAACTGGGATTTCTGCTGGCACTGCACTGAGCCCCTGGGTGCTTTCACAATGCTGCTCAAGTTGGAGCAGTATTTGTTTTTTCAGTGTCTGACTGGGTAAGGTGCTATCATGATTCATTACAACAGGCATCCTTTGAAAAGAGCTCAATATGTTCCTGGATTGTTCCTGGATTGAGCATTTTGTCATTATTTGGTATAGGTATGAGTTATGCACATGACAAGTTAGGTTGCCTGAATAAGTCACTTGCTTCACTAAGCATCAGACTTTGCTGTGTCCAGACTGGTGTCATTTTTGTTCAAGAAATGCATCCTGGCTTCAGAGTTTCATTCCTTATTACCAAAAGCAAAAGGCTACTGAAACAATGGTCTCTGTTTCACTACTGAAAGTTATATGCAGTGGTGGGAAATTGGACTAATCAATGTCATAATAGATTTTAAAAAATTGTTTTAAATGTCTGTGCCCAAGTCTTTAAATAACTCTTCTCATGCCTGTACCAAATAGAGTGTACCCATTTCCTTTGAACTTCTTTCACTCTACTTTTACTTCCTTTACTTCTATGCGACTTCAGTCTTCTGGCATGGAAGTGTGAATTGATTTTACTCTTCTAAAGAAATGGTCTTAAATAGTGGCAGTCATCAAGCTTTTTACATAAAGGCTTTTCAGACTTTATTAATTTAAATTCATATTAGAGGCCTTCAGGGCATGTTCAGTAGTCATTTTTTTCAATCACTTTTGCATAGTGTTTATTTCCCCTAAAAAATTTCCCCAGGCAGGACTGTGTTCCTGACACATTTCAGATTTCAACTCTTCAGCTTTGGCCTGTCTTCCTATATATATCCTGTTCATTTTGCTGTTGTCTGTCACCTTGTGTGTAAGCCAGATTGAACATAGCAAATACCCAAATACATCCTTGGCTCTGGACTTTGAAGGGAGGAGGAGACAGGTGGTGATGTGCAGGAATAAGGAAAGAGGCCGGTTTCATCTGGCTTAGTCTTTTGTGGACAGAGCAGAGTAGTTTTGGAAGTGCTTTCTTATATAAAATGTCATATTTTCAGCATAACCTACTATGTATGTGAACCAAAGAGGACCAGATCTCCTGTACACAGAGCTGAAGCTAAACAGGATTGCTGCAGATGAAAATGAGGAAAGAGGAAATGCCATCTTGCGAAAGATAGTAACCAAGCTTACAATGAAAAAGTATCATTTGTATAGGATGGAAATTTCTTCAAACCTCTGAACAGGAAATGCTCAGACTTTTTTCTGCGTCACTAGATCATCTTTAGGAAAATAATAAGCACGGACATTCTGGTAGAACAGTTGACATTTAAAACTGTAATTTGAAAATGGAATCATATAGGAAACATTTCTGTTTGAAGTCCTAATATGGGTGAAGGTGACAGAGTATTAAAGAGATGTTCATCCCCAGATATCTTGTGAATAGAAGTGGTGTATCTGGTCTTTTTGGCACAAATCCATTGCACTGATTACTAAAATGTTTTAGCATGGCAGCCTAGCACCTTGACTAAACAGCACTGATTTCACTACAAAGCCGTAACACAGCAGCTTTTAAAAATTTCCTTGCAATTTTTTCCCCGTTTGGTGTTGATTGATGTTATTGTGAATATCTATTATGACTTCCTCATGCAATGTTGAAAAGTGAAGCATAGACTTATTCTCCATGGCTGATATATATTATTTATAAAGTCTAGTGTATTCTGAATTTGAGGATCAAGCTATTTCTCTGCCTCTAAATCTGTTGTTTATGGGCTACTGACCTTCAAAATATCATGTCTTAAAAGACAACACAGTGTTTTATGTAAGTTGATAGACAGACAAATAGATGGGTTTCTATTAATAGTCTGATTGCTGTGACTGAAAAATTTAGTTATGCAAATGAACAATCTTTTTCTCTCTGCTGAATTAATTATTAAGGAAGAAGAACAGAGACTGAGACGTGAATTTTCAGCAGAAGTATAATTAAATGTTTTCTGAGCCTTGTTGAGACTCTGCCTGTCTTCCTGAAGCCGTGTCCATCCCAGTTCATGGCTGCAAGATGCTCTGGATGGCCAGTGCCCAGCTCTGGAAGACAGAGGAGTTTCAGTCCACCCCTTACTTCCAGAAAGGAGGCTTGGTATCATGGAAAGTCTTCTGCAGGATTTCTTTGAAATGAAGCACCACAAGTTCTATCCACTGTACATTTTGGTAAACTGAATGGAGTCAAGGACCCACCTGAAAACAACACAGATTCCCCCCAGGCTGACTGAGAAAGCATTGGAAGTTGATAATGAAGAATAATCTGTCAGCCCAGGTTAGCTAGGGGTTAAATGAATCTAAGTCAAGCCCAGCTTGCTGGGCTGCTGCTAGGCAACAAGTAACTCTGCATTCAGAAATTCCCCACTAATTGATTCTTGACACCATTCCCCCTTGGTTTGTATAAATATAGAGCTGTTGCTGGGGGGTGGAGAGGAAAGCTCGGGTGTGGTGAGCACCTGGCCCTGGCATATCCTGGCAGGTGAGATGCACATGCTGAGTCATTTCCCATCGAGGGAGGGGTTCAGTGGCTGCAAGGGATGGCAACCCCTTAGGATTCGTATTTTGTAAAGCAATTTAAAACTGAATTTATGGAGCAAAGGAATTATGTGAACCACACGAAATATTGCAGTATGTCACCCCTTAATAAATGTCTGCTGAACACACGGCTTTTGCATCCATTTGCTCTTTGTTTTTGTCTAAGTGACCAACAAAGAAAAGGGAACCAGCCTTCCTTACATGCCTAACATTTGGCAGGCTGGCATATCTGGTGTAGTGTCAATAGGATATCCTCCATGTGGAAGCTTCAAAGCACACAGGATGGGGGGAGCTGGAGCTGGGATTTATGTGGGTTAGAGATACCAGAAGAGTCAGGCTAATGAAGGAAAGAGGAAGCTTGCCTGAAGGAGAAAAGCAAGCCCAGCAAGTGTCTGAGTCTTCAAATCCTCTTTTATTGATGGCTCATTTCTGGAGTCTTTATTATATTGGCTCTATGCCTAACCCTGATAAGGTTTTACCCTCACCACCAGCTGCAAGACTCAGGCATTTTAAAGATTACTTCATGAATTAAGCTATTGTTCCTTATAAATAAACCCTAATTCCTTTTTTTTTCCCTCCTTTCTCATACATTATTTATTTCCTAGCTCTTTCTTTAGCTGCAGAGAAATGAAAGACAGAGAAGGAGGAGTACAGAAAGGAAGAGAATGAGAATGGGATGCTTCAAAGATGATAGAATGTGATTGTTTTTTGACAATGGTAAAAATTCCCTTTCATGAGATGGAGGTAATTGGCAGATGCCACATGTCTACATCCAGCATGCACATGCCCAAATATGCAGTATTCTTACTCTATTTCTTTTCTGACATGATAGAAAAGCATGCACTATTATGGGGTTTTTTCTATACATTTCCATATTTTCTTGCAGACTTTGGTGGCTATTTCCTTTTCTTTGACATGGTCTATGAAGTGCTGTGCTTGTGCTGCTCAGGTGACATGTCTCCCTAAGCAGCTGGGGGTGGGGGTGAAAGGACACAGTTTTTCAGACACATGTCGGTTCTGAACCATGCTGGTTGATAACAGAGTTCACCTGGGATTTTGTCACTCGTTTTATTTGGCTAATACCTTTAAAGAGGGTTTCATTCTTATGTTCAAGGAGTTCATCCACCACATTCATCCCCCTGCTAGATGGAATATAACTATTTCAGTGAGCACTACACCATATTTTTGACAGCTTCATTTATAAATCAGTAGCTACTCCACACATATTTACACTGGAAAGACTGTATTAATATATTTTGGTATGCTTTCTAAATACATTGCTACTGTTTTTTATTCTATATCTAATTACCTTTCACTACATTTATTATTTTCATTAACAGTGACAAACTCTATTTAAAGAGCAAAAAAAAATCTTTTTTAGTACAATTGCAGGTTGTCTGTGCAAGGTACAAGACAGAAGAAACAGGAGACCTCTCTAATATATATTCATTTATAAGTAAGTGTATCCTGGTACACTTTTACTTTTTGAAATAGAAAAGCATTTTGAAAGTATTTAGGCAAATTTAAACCCTGACCCTCTGTTGTTTGCTATTCCTTGAGGAACAACAAAAGTGAAATGCATTACCCAAGAGAGCAATATGGAGCCAAGAGAAAAATCAAAGTGACATATTTACTCCTTTTTCTTCTAAAATTACATCTAGTTCTCTCTTGATGCAAAACAGTTGTGCTGCCCTTTCATACAAGCTCAAAAACAGCTGAATAACCTCTATCAAAAAACTCCTTTTTTTCCCAGATTTAGACCTAGTTTATCTCCAAATTTATATAGCAATATATATTTCATATAATCTTATTTACACCACCTAGTTATTCAGAAGTCTACCAGTTGCATCAGTGCTCTTAAACTGACCTATTGCTCATTTCAGCACTGCTAGATTGGCCCTGAGCTTCTCATTATTTCTAAATAGTTAGGATTCGATGTATAGTACAAGCTTATCTGGATAGCAATGCAAAATTACTTTTTGCAGAAGCAGGCCATGTGACAAAAAGCCAGTGGGCTGCTGCCTCCCTCATGGGAAGCCTGAGGAGCCCTTCAGGGAGATCCAGAAATTCATCTCTAGTGTAATTACAAGGATGCCTTAGAGAGCTCACATGTAGGACCAATTAGTCACAGAGTGTGCATTCCCACTGCAGTATTTTGCTTTCTCATCTCTAACACTCTTTGCCACTTTTTGCAGAATCTTAGAATCAAATCTACTAACAGCACAGAGATTAATTCAGCATTAGGTAAAAGTAGTTGAAGCCTGCACAGGAGAAGAACATAAATACCTCCATCACTCTTGAAGAGCCAAACCATGTCTACACATGCTTTGAAAAAAATTTTAATCTTTTTCAATTTTTGGAAAGGCTAACTAAAGAGGACAGAGCCACTGTTAATGTGCTATCTTGTCTATTTACCTTGTGTTATGAAAGAAAACACAGTTGCTCTAACAATTTTCTCTATTCATTCTGTATTATAAAATATTGTTTCTGTTAAAGGAATAACTATTAATTTTATTGTTGATATTATTAAAATATTGGTGCACAACAATAAAAAGTTCAGTGATGATTTAATGTACCAGAGAAGTTATTAGTTCTCCTTGTACAACAAATCTTAAATGGAAATTAATTGCAATGATGACTTTGGGTAACCTCAGCTTAATAAAGGAATTGTGATTGTCTGCATTTGGAATTCTTGCAAGGCAATCACGTAATCGATAACAATATCTGCTGGGTTCTAGCATCACTGTGTAAGCATTATTTATGACTGCTTGCTGGCAAAGCAGTTACTCCATTTTCCAAGCCAAGTTTCAGTGAAAAATTCAGGCAGCAACTAAAGAAGAGCTTCCAAAAATATGTATGTGAAATAAATAAGATTTCAGTCTTTTAGACATTATCAATAAGAAAAAGTGGATTAAGTCTCATAGTGTGACTTCAATTAATCTCTTTATCCTGTCACTTTTTTTTTGGATTTTGGCACTAAGGTAAAGAAAGTAAGGTGTTAACATAGAAACAACCTCCCCTGTTTAGTTTAGGATGGTCTAAGGTAATCACATTTTTCATTTCTACAACTTCTCATTTCACTGCTGTTGAAGAGGCTGTATTTAATATCCAAGACTAAAATCTATATATTTGTGATCCCTCACAAATTTGCTGAAGGAGAGCAGGGACTTCGCTTTCAAATTCAGCCTTACCCTGGTGCTCTCAGTTTCCAAAGTGTCCTCAGAAGCATCCTCAGGCAGCTTCACCTCATGTCTTGTTGTCATGAGGTAAAGTTTTGCTTATGACCTGGAACTGCCTACAGAAATGTCCAAGAAACAGAACAGGTATCTCTGGCCCAGCTGCTCCCAAAAGAGCCCCCATGAGGATCTGACAACTGCATAGGGAATATCGACTCTTGGTGAGGGGAGCAACCAAGATGTGATGTCAGACCTGTCTTCATGCTCCTCTTAGCTTGTGTCCAGAAGAATCAGGGGACATGCACTACACTGGGTATGTTAATGCCCGTGGAATCACTTGCGTCAGCCATGTGAGCCCTACACACAGCCATGCTTGCCCCCATCTCCTTCCTTCAATTTCCCTCATGCTCTCAAGCACTTCAATACCAGCATCTGTTGATGAAAACCCTGCCAAAGAGAATATAATCCTCCCCAGAATCCTCACAGCCACGCAGATGAAACTGAGTACAGTGAAGGAGGTCTAGATTAATATTTCATGCTTGCTGTGGCGTGATTTTTAGCAAACACAGTTTCAAAAGCAAGAAAAGGATGAATCAGCAACTGATTTTATAATCAATTTTTTTTAATTTTGCAGAAATGTCTTTTATTGACATAAGGGTATGATCATTTCAATCTCATATCCAGCATAGTAAGGAGATATTTGAGACAGAGTCCTTGGGTGTTCTAGAAATCTCAGGATTGGCAGAAGGATTCACTCAGCATCAGAGGACAAAAGATTCCTGGAAATTAAGTGCACATGAAATAAAGAAAAATACATATTGCCAAACCAGTTGCCTATAATTTGCCAGACCTCAGCAATGGGAGTGACACATTGTGCAAGCTTAACCAAATTCCTCATGAGCAGCAAACTCTCTCAATCTGTCCACCATTTTCTCAACTCTTACAGTTTTCCTTGTCTGCTAAATAAGGAAGAATATAAATCCTTGAAGGAGCACTGTTGGTGGTTACTATAGAAAGCACATCAAGACAAACAGAATAGATGGAGCTGTACAACAGCAAAGGTGCTCAAGGTAGCATAAACAGGCACCAGGAAGTGGGAGAAAGGTAAGCAGACATTGTTTTGCCTCTTGAAAGTTTAAAAATGGGATTTCATTGTACACAGAATGTTGATTGGCTAGTTTGGGGTGGGAGAGTTTTTTCTAAAGTGAGAACTTCCTTGTCTGCAAGAGAATTTCCAGGCTATTAAGAAGTACTTATTGGTTCTGTTTACTGACTCAGTGTAATTGTAAAATATTATCAATCAAATCTTTGGGAGATGAAATATCTTTGATGACTATATCCCTAACTGAAAAAAAAATTGCTACTGCCTTTGCCTTGTCCACTAATCATCTGCCAAAAAGTAGTTTACATTGGAAATTTTCCATAATTATGCTAACACTACTTGACAGTAACTGAGATTTCAGCACTGGGACCTATATAAAGACCTCAGGAGAAATTCAGAATTGTCTGTCTTAGAGTTGAGAGAATGTAGGATACATTCCTCCAAGGAAAAAGGATATGCAATGGCTATTTTTTACATAGAACTAAAACCACCCACCCACTATATAAAATTATCTAAAACTACATGTTGTGCTGGAGATAAAATCAAACCCTAGGGCCTTAGCTCATTTCTATTATGTCTAATAAAGTCTGTAGAACTAGAGTAATGTATAAACAGTCTGTTTATAGAAAGTGTAATTACTATTGTATTAAGAAGTAAACACAAGTACTAGTTTAGAAACAAATAGATTGGTTTGGTGAAAAATCAGTAATTTTTTTTCTGCATACCATTAGGATGTAGGAAATATAGTTGATAGACAAAATATGCCGTAAGAATTGCAAAAATAGATAATATTTTTTACTGATCACATTTTAGAAAGAAAAACAAAAAAGTGTAAGACAGGTCAAAAAACAAAGGAAAAATTCTTTACATTCCTTCAAAAATTTTCCTCCGCTTTTACGTATTTCAGATGTTCAAAGTTAGGAATGTCAAAATGACGTAAGGACATACATCAGTAGTGAATCAGAACAAATGCACATCTAACACAACATCTTGTCTCTAACCCTGGCCATAGTGATGCCTAAGGACAAATACAAAATTGGCAAGATGTGCAGTGTGGTGCTTCACAAGCATGATACTGTTTTGTTTTCACTGCTTAGGGGTCAAAATATTCAAAAGCTATATTTTGTTCCTAGAGTAAAATAGTATAAGAAAACAGGTACCTTTTATAGCTATGCATGAAAATATGCTATAATTCACAGATTTTCATTGACATTATCTCTTATTTTCATTGAACTAAAAATCAACCACCAGTAAATATCTTTGTAATAATAACTATATCAACATCACAGTTATCTGCTTTCCACACATCTTGCTTGATTTTAATATAAATCAAAAGGATAAGTGCTTTTAATTAACAGAAGCAAGGGGTGCTTTCTGAAAGCACTGCTGCTACTAAGATAATTTTCCTCTTATTTTAGCCTGCTCTGCTCACGGCACATCAGCTCCACTGGACTTTGTATCCAGTTAGTATTCCTGCTGTTGGCCTGGCACTCACAGAGGTTTGTGTGGAGAGCATGTGCACAGGGAAAAAGCCCTTCAAACTGTTCAGGCAGCAATGGATCAAAAAGAGCCTCTCTGTATAGACAAGTAGATCCTATTTCATATTCATATCACATCATGTGCTCAGCTGGATCTTTTTTATGATTTAGAGAGACTTTAATAGGTCTCTCACCTCACTTGCTGACTATGTTGATACTATAGTTAAATTTAATATGTATTATAGTTCTTGTCTCCCTTTGCTTAGCAAAGCTTCATCAATCGTCTAAGCCTTTTTCCCTCTAATTTCAGAGTTTGTCAAGGTTTGAAGCAAATCAATTCCCATCTTGCAGGAGGTTATACCACCAGGTCCACCTGTACCCTACATAAACAACCATTTGAGGAAAGTTTGGAGAGGAGGTGTACAAATGAAGGCAACCAGGAAGCACTTTGTGTACTGTGTTCACATGGAATTAAGAGACCATGGAGGTGGAAAAAAAAGCAGCTGCATAGAGGTGCTAATTTACTGGTAGGTATCCTTTACAGAACAAGGCCTGCAAGTTTTGATATATGTTACTCTTCTCAATAAGGAAATAGAACTTTTCTTCCTTTTCTACAGTTCCTTCTTCCATACATTTCTTCTAATCATCTTTTCTGTTAATTCAGAAAAAGAAGAAGCAAAATTAATACTTATCCAATAGTGGCAAGTATTTAAGTGTATGGAAACGAGCATGAAGAACAAAAAACTATGCAACAAGAGGGTTATATCTGTCAAATCTTTGTCATCACAACATGCCATTTATTAAATTCAGGAGTTTTTTAAAAATATGGCTGCCCAAATTATTATTAATTATTGCTATATTGCTGTATCTCTATATAGCGTGAAATCCTAATGTTTGCATCGCTCCTCATGTTATGATAACACATTTCAAAATGTTCTGAAAAGACAATGAATAGCATAGTCAGAGTAGCACAATTTCTTCTTTGAAAACAACCAATCTTCTTGGAAAAAATTTCTTCAAGGAGTGTTGGCAATGCTTAAGTAAGCAGAAAGTATAATATATGGTTTCCAAACCTAGATTATATTGTAGAATTAATAGATTATTGTGAAAATATAGAGTTCTGTTATAAAATCACCACAACAATAATAATTATAAAACATGTAAAATATGCAAAGAAATATCCCTTTCCTAATTATCTTAAAGTCTATTCTCATTGAAATGCAGACATCCTGACATGAAGTGTGTGTACCCCAACAGTATTTCATAGAATGGTAATACTTTGCTTTGTATGAGGTGGACAAAAGAGTAATCTCACTATTAGGAATTACCTTCATGACAGATGCTGCTCTTTAGTAATTTTATAAGCATCTGTGCTTTCTCTTTTTATATAGCTACAGGATTTCCTTAATTTTTAGTGGTTTAGTAGTATCCTGAAGGATTTCTGAGATATGTGAGCATACTACAATTTACCTGAGTATTTGAACCTGCCAAAGTACTATAAACTCAGAACAAGTATTTGTTGAGGTAGGCTTTGAGCAAAATAGGAAAATTGAAATGTTTTTGTAGTATATCAGTTTGGATTAACATGTTTGAGAGACATTTAAATGGTGTAGAGGAGATGGTGGGTAGAAATAGTAAGTTTAGCAAAGCAAAATAAAAACTAATATAATAAATAATATCTTTAGCAAAGGAAGTGCCAAATAGCACAGATTAATTCCCACCCCTAAACAAATCTAAAAAAACCTAAATCTGAAATGTTGGTTTTTCCATGATCTTGTTTTCAGAATTCATTTATTCTGCAGAAGTCCCTTGCTTGTTCTAACTCTCTCCTGTTAAAATGCAGGATAATTGCAAATGTCTTGAGCCAGGGTGCATCTGTCAATTATAAGAGGTTTCTCATGTTGGTTGGAGAGTTGAATTAAGGTGTATATTTTCTTGGTAGAAAATTTTTCACTCACTGGCTTGCCAAAATGTAATGATTACTCTGTATTAAAAGTGTGTACTCAGTTATTATCACTGGACTTAGGTCTCCTGAAGCAATTACCAATAATTTTATTTACCATGTGATAAAATGATAGTTTTCCAAGACACTGTGATGCTTGACCGTGCTCCTGTATAGAAAATACAGGTATTCTACAGGTATTCTACTACAGGTATTCTACAACTATAAGCTCATGTCTTGGCTTGGGGCATCCTGACTTACACAGAAAGCCTTTTCTGCTTCTGAGAGGGGAAAAATTTGGAAATAAGATCCTTTAATTTCTCTTTCCAATTTTCTTTGTCTGTCTTGTCTAGGGACCTTTTCATCCCAATCTGTCATCCCTTCCCACCTTTCTGTCTCCCTGTTATTCTTCTCTCTCTCTCTTCTCTTCTCTTCTCTTCTCTTCTCTTCTCTTCTCTTCTCTTCTCTTCTCTTCTCTTCTCTTCTCTTCTCTTCTCTTCTCTTCTCTTCTCTTCTCTTCTCTTCTCTTCTCTTCTCTTCTCTTCTCTTCTCTTCTCTTCTCTTCTCTTCTCTTCTCTTCTCTTCTCTTCTCTTCTCTTCTCTTCTCTTCTCTTCTCTTCTCTTCTCTTCTCTTCTCTTCTCTTCTCTTCTCTTCTCTTCTCTTCTCTTCTCTTCTCTTCTCTTCTTCTCTTCTCTTCTCTTCTCTTCTCTTCTCTTCTCTTCTCTTCTCTTTCTCTTCTCTTCTCTTCTCTTCTCTTCTCTTCTCTTCTCTTCTCTTCTCTTCTCTTCTCTTCTCTTCTCTTCTCTTCTCTTCTCTTCTCTTCTCTTCTCTTCTCTTCTCTTCTCTTCTCTTCTCTTCTCTTCTCTTCTCTTCTCTTCTCTTCTCTTCTCTTCTCTTCTCTTCTCTTCTCTTCTCTTCTCTTCTCTTCTCTTCTCTTCCTCCCTTCCCTCTCACGCTTCTTCCTTACCTTTCTACATTTCTGTTTCCATTTATCCTTTAATTTATCTCCCTATTTCTTCTTTTCTTGCGTCTTTTTTTTTTCTCTTTATCCTTATTTTTTCTCTTCTGCATTCTTTTTCTGTCTTGCTCCTCCTGACTTTGTGGGATTTATGTATGTAGGTAGGTATGTATGTATGTATGATGGATATCCCATATAAATAAACCTTGTGCTATGACCAATTACATGGTTTTCCGTCTAATTAAAGGATGACTTAAATTCATTGCTTTGATTCTTTCCCATTTCTAATGTAATAAAAAGAGTTTGTATTTTTTCTTTCTTAAAATATTCCAGTTAGTGAATGAAATAAAAAGACAGATTAAAACTTGCAGTCATGCAAACAGATTTTGGAAATACCCAGCTTTCTGAAACGGTAGCTTCAACCATTTCATAGTAGTGCTTGGATCATGAATGCATCATTTAAAATTCAGGTGTTAACAGTTTCATCCACATATCCAAGTAAGATCGTGAAGTAATTCCAAATGTTAGTGAACCACCTACATTAACTACCAGGGAAGCAGTCCACAGGTGAAATACTTATAAAAGCTTTTGAATTATCTATCCTTCCTAGTACCTTCTATGAGCCTAAAGGAAAGTACATATCAGATTTTTTCCCCTGGGGCTGCAAAATGCTTCTAAATATAGGAATTCATTTTGTATAGCATATTCATATAACATTATAAGGTTGTATTTTATTCCTTCAGATGTAGGAAACCTGCATTAAAATCATATTCCTGCAAAAGACATTCTGAATTTGATGTGATGAAACCTGACTGTAGATGACAGAAGATACTGTATTTACTTATTTATTTTGTTTTATAATTTTTAGGTCATTTACAGTCCAAATTAAAATAACAACTCCAGATTTCACCCAACCTCAGTTCAAATACTTTAACATAGATTTTAAACACATCATACTTTCTCCCTCTGTTTAGGCATTGCCAAATACTGCATCTTGACTGGACTTTCAGGAAGCCCTCTGGTCCTTCCCCCATGCCCCAAAGCAGGAGGAAGCTATATCCTGTGTCATTCTTGACAGATGTTTGTCTCTTACTCTGAAAACCTCAAGTGACAGCGACTCTACAACACCCCCAGGCACTCTGTTCTCATGTTATTCTACATTTGCCTGTGGAATTTTTCCTAAATGTCTAATCCAAGTGTCCCTTGCCACAGTTTAAAATCATTATTTCTTATCCTACCCTCTCTGGAGATAGAGAATAGCTTAATAACTGTCTTTTTCCTTTCAATTGTCCTTTAGATATCTAAAGTTAGTTATCATACTCCTCTGCTGTCTTCATGGCATTGTTATTTAGCATCACTGCAAAATTAGGAAGCAGTATTTTCTGGTAATATTTATGTAATTATTCTCAATGGAACAATTTTTCTACTGCATCAGTTGTCAGTGCTATTTGCAATGGAATTATCTTAGGAGAAATGATGAAAATGTCTATTTCTGTAATTCTGTGGGGACAAAATAAAATAAATAAAATGGTCTAATGGGAAAAATTTCAGGAGGGTGCACCCTTCAATTAATTTTTTGGGCTGCAGCTAGCTGAGTTTCTCTTCCAGTCAAACAGTACTCCTTGTGTTACTCTAACTGCTGCTTTTTTGACAGGATGGGAAGGTGTCAAAACAAAATGTAAGGGCAGAGTTTTACATGTGAATGTGTGAGGCCATGTACACATGCAGCAGGGAACATTCTGGAAATGCTTCTGAAGGTGTTTATGGCCCCATGCATATAAGTCCTGTCAGGTCCTTATGTCACTGGGAAAGAGCAGTATCTACAAGGATGATATTGGTTTTTACTGATTCTTTGGTACCTGAAGCAACTTCTTTGCTTTCTCATAGTCAAATTTCCACCCATTTTGTCTTATCTAGGCCACATTTGGAGTACTTTTGGCTTACCTTTTAGCTGCCATTTGGAATCCAAGGCTTTTCCTTTAGGCTAGCGTTCTCAGAGGTAGCCTTGGGAACTTCCACATATTTGCCCTCATTCTGTGCTGCCATCAGAGGAATATTTTTGTCTCACCTCATTACAGTTTTGACTACAATGCAGAACTCCAAGGTGAAGCCAGAAAAAAATTTGCATCACAGTTTTCTTGCTCTTCCTCCCACTATATTTTTTAGGAAGAGTCCATTATGGTCACATCACATGTGCCTCCATGATGTCAGCTGTGGGATGTCAAAAGATCTCTTTCTGGTGCGGAGAGAGACTGTTATAAAGCATCTGTGAGTTCATGTTGTCTACAAATATAAAATCTTTCCTTAACTTTTATGTTTATATTTCCAAGATGTTTTGCAAGTTCCTCTCAAGATCTCTCTTGATATTTATGTTTTTGAGCTCATTCTTCACAGTTCTTGAAATTTAGAGCCAGTTAAAGAACCAAATTCTCTGCAAGTTGAGTCAATGAGTCATAACAGCCTTACCTTATTTAATTTATAATTGTTATTACCTAATTATCTTGAAAGTAGTAAAATTAAAATGGTAATAAAATAAACAGCATACAGAGATTAAACTCAGATGCTCAGTAAAGGGTTTTGGTAACTTTACAATATAGATTATAATGGTTTGTATAATTCTTTCTAATATACAAGTACCATAGCAGCACTTGGAATTTAAAGCAATTTTTAGAAGTAATTTTAAATACAGATAATTTTGCCAAGAGAAGCCCAAACTTAATTTAAAAGTGGGACATGAATTACTGAGATATTAGAGACATAATATAGAATTTTAAAATAGAACAGTATTTTAGACACCTGTTTTGCCCTCTACTATAAGAGTAAATAAGCTGCTATTAAGTCTACATGAGAATTATGTGCCTCAAAGAAGAATGCTAAAAACCTGCGAAGAGCAGCTACCAGCAAGAAATGTGTTGAGAAATGCAGCCCTTCATGGTCTCTGACACTTCAGCTGTCAACACCTACAGATACTTTGGCAATATCTGAACTTTCTCAGAAGAGCACAAGACAAATCATAAGAGACATAAAGAATTTGAAGCCAGCCTGAGAGACCTGGACAGGCTTGAGAGGTAAACCTGTGCAGAGCTCGTGAAGTTTAAGTGCAAGGGTTGAGGCAATCCAGAGCACAAGGAAGAGGCTGGGAAGAGCATGGACTGAGAGCAACCCTAAGGAGAAAGCTTTGTGTCTGTTGATGGATCAGCAGCTCAGCGTCTCAGCAATGTGCATTCTCAGCCCAGAAAACCAACCATGTCCTGAGCTGCATCCAAAGCAGAGTGGCCAGCAGGTCAAGGGAGGTGATTCTGCCGCTCAGCTCTGTGTTCATGAGACCTGCCTGGAAGTCTTGCATCCAGCTCTGGGGACCCCAACACAAGAAAGTCATGGGCCTCTTGGAGCAAGTCCATTAAGAGCACTAAAAATAGTAAGAGGGCTGGAACACTTCTCCTGTGAAGACAGGCTGAGAGTTGAGGCTGCTCTGCCTAGAGAAGGGAAGAGTCTGGGGAGAAATTATAGCAGTCTTCTAAAACATAAAGGACCTAAAGGAAGGCTGGAGATAGAGGTTTTACAAGAGCAAGCAGTGACAGGACAAGAGGGAATGGCCATAATTTGAAAGGCAGGCTTAGATCAGATATTAGGAAGAAATCCTTTACTGTGAGGGTTGTGAGGCACTGGAACAGGTAGCCCAGAGAAACTGTGGATGGCCCATCCCTGGAAGTGTTCCAGTCATCCAGGCTTGGTAGGGCTCTGAGCAACCTGGTCTAGTGGAAGATTCCCTGTCCATGGCAGAGGGTTTGGAACTATTTCATCTCTACGGTCCCTTCCAACAGAAACTATTCTACGATTCTTGTGTGAATAACTTTTAATCTTAGCAAGCTTTTTGCATTTTCCCATTTTTCCTCATGGAAAGTTGTTGCAGCAGAATTGAAGGCATCATTCAGTAGCCACCAGAGTGAAACAAAGCATTAAACTTCACAATGATCTATTTTCTTAATTCTCAGCTTTCTGCATTAGTTAGTTGTTGTAAAGCCACTTTCCATTAAGAGCCTGTGTCTCAGAGCTTTCTCTATGGACACAGAAGACATGGGTCAATGGGATATAGATATTTCCTCACAATGTTCAGGAAGCATTGCATTTCCATAACATCCCATGGTTCTTGGAGACCACCCCATTTTCTTAATGTAAGTATCAGATGAAAATTATTTTCACCCACTTACCACCTATTGCTCAGAATTCAAGTGGTTATGGAAACTAGATTTCCGTAAAGTCTCTGAAAACTGCTTTTGATTGTGTTGGTTTCTGTAAGAGTATAAAAGAGTATCCTAACAAGATTTTATGGCTAATCTTGCATGGTAATTATGAAATTTATTTACCTCACTGAAGTATGTTTGAAATTGTATTTAAAGATTCATGTGGTGTTTATTCCGTTCCAGTAACGATTTCGTTTTCTACACAGCAGCAAGCCATACTCATAAAAATAAGGCTCATTTTAAAGTATTGCCAGTGCACCAAATAAAATTTACTAACTTGGAGGTGTGTTTATAGTCTGAATGTTTCTTTTTTCTCTTAACCAAATGAAAAACACTTTCAGTAATATATATGTAGTGCTCTGTTTAAAAAAATCTCAGAGAAGATAAAGACCTTCCTAAAGCCTCCTCTGTTTCAATAAGGACCAAAAGAAATAATAGTTTATCACCAGATTTTAATTTGATTGCCTTTGTAAGAAGCAAATATTTGACACGGGAAAGTCAAAGTTTTATTTCTCTTATTTGTCTATTAGGCTGGCACTCATCTAGACCTGGAGTTTGTATCCTCATTAACAGCTAGTGTATTTTTCTGCCAGAAGAGTTGTATTTTATGGCAGTAGCCTAGGAAAAGCAAATAGATCATTAGTCCGCACTAAAATTGAAGGTCACTGCTATCAGACTTTGAGATTCACTTGAGATCAGCTGAAGTTCAAACATATATCTGAAATACAATAGTGAAAGCAAACTGTTGCACAGGTCTATAAAAACCATTACTCAGACTTGATCTTCTCAGGCCTTTTGCTATAGTATTTTGGATACTGAAGTCAGAAACTAAAGAGTGAGTGTGGCTTACAGAAGACAGCTGCTTTCTGCCCTAAGGAATTAAATGAGGAAATAACTACATATACATAAAAAGTTTTGTTTTTCTAGAATGTAGAGGTCAAAATTGATAATGCAGAGGTCTAAATTAAGAAACAGAAAGATAAAAGAAAGAAACATGTTATATTTAGCTGTGCTGTTAGCTGACTTACATCTCAGTCTCAAATTTCCTTGCAATGAAGCAGTTTATAGAATCTGTGGGTCAAATATCTGAAAGCATATCCAGAATTTTTCTTTATTAGACATATTTATGTAATGTATATATTGTGCATATTTGGTACTTATGTATATTGCCTGTTAGCCAGCCAGATTTTTTTCCCTGTGATGAGCCTCACCATTGTTGCACAATGAAAATCACATTTGATTAAAATATCTTTTTTGAAGAATGCAGCATCTGTTACTTCTGCTCTCTGTCTCAAAATTCCCATGGAGTGTGCTGTAATTGTTCATTAGACCTCCCCAAGCTACATTTAATGTAAAATAGCTCCATTAAATATCACTCATCTATTGGAAATAAATCTGATATACAATCCATGTGCAGTGCATGGCTGAGTCTAAAGTAATAACTCTTCCCATGCACAACAATAAGCCTAACTGTAATTAGTTTCTTTATACAATACATTGAATTTAACATCATATTATACTCATGCAATTCGTGTTCATATTAGCAGTAGAAAAACCCAAAAACCCAGACCTGAATTCATGTAGATAACAGCTCACTGTAAAGGGCAGATGCCTGGAAATTAGAAGAGTCAGACTTTATTTCAATTCAGCCTCTGAATTTTTTATAGTCTTAAGCTAGTCATTAATATCTACATTATAATTTTGCAATATTAAAAGAGAGATAATGATGTCAGAGGACTCTGTGAAAATGTTTTTTGTTTTTATTTTACTGGAAATGTTATTGCTGCTGTTCTTCAAGGAGTCAGCCTATCCCATGGGACTGTGGAGGAGTTTCAAAAAACATAGAACATGAATAAGAAATTTTAAGAGTCCCAGACAGAAGAAAAGTTAAATCTTCAAAGCTTTCAATCTTGTGACATATCAGGGTACTGAAAACACAAAATGTCCTTCTCTATGGCCACAAATGACATAGGTCAATGGGATTTAGATATTTCCTCACAAAGATCTGTAAATGATGTAAACACACAATTTTCAATGCTTGATCATTTCTAGAGGATTTTAT
The DNA here is from genome assembly GCF_030490865.1 of Poecile atricapillus. Taxonomy (NCBI): domain Eukaryota; kingdom Metazoa; phylum Chordata; class Aves; order Passeriformes; family Paridae; genus Poecile; species Poecile atricapillus. The sequence continues at coordinate 35,401,850 of NC_081252.1, forward strand.
GGTTACTTGACTCCTAAGTTTCACTGACCTCAAGTGAGCTACAACCTGTAATTAACAGGTACCATCCCCTGTGCAAGGATCTTATACAGAAAAAATATAAATATCCAGATCATTCCTCCCACTCTTATTAACAAAAAACAAAACAGGAGAGAAAGCCAAAAGAACATTACACAAAAAATAGAATAATAAAATTTCAAATATCATTATATGAAAGTTTAAATGAAATTGGGCAACTCAGCAACATGCCTCGGTACTGGACCTCCAGTGGCATATCTGGGACATGAAGAATCTGAGCAAAATTAGTACCTACTAGCACTGGTGGCTTTAAACTTCTTTTCATTCACTTTTCTACTTATCTCTACAAAAAGTAAAAGGAAATAATGAACTATGCCTCAAAATTATATTTCTTCTTACTCATCACTAGGCTTCTATTCAGTACATGTCTACAAATCTTGAAGAAATCAAGAGAGAGGAATGAAGTGACATAAGAAGTGATGGAGCCTCTTTATTGCACATGTATAACGCTGAATAGTGAAACTATGAACAGACTACAATGACCCCCCCAAAACTCTCTATTTACAAAAAAAAAGGGTTTTTTTAAGTTTATATCTGATACTGGACTTGCCACAAGAATGCTGGTTACCTTTAAGAGTTGCATTTTCTTCCTTCACTTGTAATTTTTAAGGTGCTGCCTAATGATATGTTTATCCAGAGGAGACAATATTTGATGGCTATATTTGGTAAAGAACATGGGCAATAAATACTGTATAAAGCATACAGATATTTTAGGTAACCAAAAGAATAGACTTTTTAAGAACCATAGAGGACAATTAACGACAAAAACAACAGCAAAAATTACCAGTTCTGTAGATATGAATAAACTTGATTTTTATTTTCTGCTCAGAAATTGTGTATCTACATAGTCTGCCAGCCAGGATCACGGGACAATTCATTCCAAATATTAGCAATCCAAATAAAGCAGGGGATTTTTATTATTTTTCAGGTTTACAATTTTCCTGAGAGAATTGCAGAATTTCCTATCCTACCAGCTATGTATAACAATACTGTATAGAACAGCATGAAGTCATTCAGTCTTTCCCCTCTGTGTTTAATTTTTCCCACCATTTTGAGAAACATCTGCATTAGTGGCATTAAAAACATACTTTCATAAAATTGTCTCTTTATTCTGTTTCCACTTTTTTAATAATATCAAAAGCAAGGGAATTGTAGAAAATATCTTTAGCCTTAAGGCTGGAGCACTGATAAAACTGACGTGTATGAAAACCTTTGAGACTCTTGTCATTTATTTCAACAGACTCTGTTTAAAGCACTGTATCCAGAAGGCTCTGTGTACCTCTGAGTGACAATCCTTGTCACAACAAGGTTACAGCAGATAACTGCATGCAATTCTCATTTGCAATGAGTAAGAGAGGGAAAATTAGTCATTTGGACTTTTTCCATCCATCTTTACAGAAGGTACTAATAGCAAGAATGGTTATCATGAACATACAAAACCCCCATACATTATTGCAGCTGCACAAATTAATATCGGTATTAAATTCCCTTGCATTTCCACTGTGAGATAATCAGTCTCAATAAAAATAATCTTCGTGTAGCTACATTGTAGGAAAGGACATTTTTTCAATAGTTAATTGAAATTTAATTCTTAATTATAATGAGAATATCTTGTAATTAATTTCATGGAAAACAAGCTGGTTTTGAGCAGGGAAACTAATGGAGCTGCATTTCCAACAGATTTGTGACTTGTAATTTTCCTCTCATTTAAAGGAAATAAATATCTCAGGTCACCTTCTGATGCCAATTGTCACCTTTCCTCAGCTTCGTCCCAGGATCCTCTGCTTCCTCTCCTGTTCCTTATTTATCTTTCCCTGAGCTGTGCTGAGATTGGGTTAGAATTATTCACAGTGGGTAGGCATGAGGCTCTTAATCAGCTGGCTGATATCTGAATGAAAAGAACTTTTTTTTATTTTCTGTCTCTCAGGAGATCAGGAACAGAACCCTGATGAGACCTCACCCTTTTTGTCAGATTTGATTGAGATTGGCTAATATATATAAAAATATATTATAAAAGGACAGGCAACCAATCACAAAAGGTGGAAAAGAATTCTCACTCTCACCCTTTCCACCCCAAACCTAGATAATGAACATCAATCACAAAATTCCTCTCTGTGTTGGCTCACAGTGACTTTGATTGGGGGAGCAAACACTGTGCTAGTCAAGCAGGCTGCAAAGCTGTTGCAATGTTAATGCCCTTCAGCACAGCAATGTTTTAGCTGACATGTATGACAGTTGCATGCACACTGCTGTGTCTCCAAAGCTAAGCTTGGGAAATTTGATTTGTACTGGAACATGGGGAGTATTTTTTCTTTGAAACCGGACTCTATAAAGAAAAGTGTAGAGTTATTATGGTGAGCAGCTATCAAATTGCTATCAAATACAGGACTCCATCTACAACCCAAGCAACTAAGCAAGGGCTGATCACCCTCCAGCAGAGTCTTCCTCACAGTTTAACGTATGGGTCTTTTACCAAGAATTTGTTATTACAGAGAAAATCCTAGAAATTTCCATATTCCTCTTTTTTTCTTTAATAAAGGAAATACCAAAAATATCTTCTTTTGCTGTTCACAGTGCTTTGGTGGTCCTGGGAAAGGCATACACACTACAGACGAGCTACATTTTTCTTGCAGTGTAGATTACAAGTTCAGACAGTAAAATGTCAACCATCTTCTCAAAAATGGTTAGAAAGGGATAATTTTGGTTCCTCTTGGTGTATCCTCCTGTGTTTTGGCAATCCTCCTTCTTTAAAAGGCTAATTTGGAATTCAGGGCAGTAATCAAGATGATCTTTTGGTAAAGGGCATGGAAAGTATTAGCATCTGCACTTCAGCCACATAAACACATTGTCCTGGTTTAGGGCAAATCTGGGAGAAAACCTCCAAGGGGCCCCCCCCGGGAAGCAAACCCACATGGCACCTTTCTCCCACCCCCCAACTGGTTCGGGAAGAGATTTCTCTGAGAGAAGTGGAAAAAACCTGTTTATTTCACAGGCACAGCACTACCCAGCACAAGAATGAACAATATCAAATTACAAAACCTCTTGCCGTTCAGAAGAGATGACAAACTTCAGAAGGTCTCTTTCCTGTGGGTGTTCGCTCTGTTATCAGTCCCTCTGGCGCTGGAAAATGCCGCTGCCCAGGCTGGGCTCCCGGTAGTGCACAGGTGCAAGCTCCCGGTGCTCCCCCGAGTCCCCAGTCCAAAGCAGGTTCGATCCGTTCAAGGAAAAAGGGAAGAGAACAGTCCAGGAAGAGCTCTCTGCTCCGGCTAGTTGGAAAGCCAAGGCGATCTGTGTCTTGTTGTCTGTCTGTGCTGTAGTCAAAACTCCCGATGCGGGGGGGGGAGCAAGTACAGTCTCTGATAACAGACTCAGTGCTTCTTTTCCACTCACTTTTACTCTTAGATGAAATTTTAAGAATACAAAATCTGTGTCTGGGTTAGGTGGACGAATGGGGATACAATTTAGCATCATAATCAACCCAGGACACACATAAATACATTGCTTTACAGTTTTGAAGCTCGTCTATGAACATCCCAAGACAGAAAGTTAAGAAACCCATCATAAATATCACAGATAATTTTAAATCAAACCTAAAGAGCAGTAGCTTCAATCAAACAGCAATTGAAGCATAATGACTCAGACTGGTTTTATCTCACAGTAATAAATAATAAAAAATCCCAATGTAAAAGGGAGATGGCTATTTTTGAGGATCTTGATCTAATGCTTGGGTAGTGACATGGTCATGTCCCTTCCCTGCCACATTCATGTCCCCTCCTTGTCACAGACATTCTGTAGGACCTTATATGGATAATAAACCAGTTTGAACGTATCTTTAGTGTTTCTTTGTTTTAAATGAACGATGCCAACACAAGTCTATTAAAAATGTCTGGTGTACTTAGAGACCGGGAGTGAGATGCAGGTGTAGCCATGTGCAGAGATGGAATAATCAAAGATATATGAACGTTTTACCTCTTTTGAGTCTTGCCTGTCAAAGCAGTGACTGTCACTTGGATGCCATTAGTTTTGGTAGGAGGTGACTGACAGGTGAACAAGGTGACATATTCAGATAGGCAGCTAGGAAAAGTAATACACCTGAGAGGTAAAAGTGTCTGGCCTAATGTGTTACTGCAGATATTAAAAATTAATATTGGCAATTATTTCCCTTTATTCCTGGAGGTGGGAGGAAAGAACAAGAAGGGAGAAGGACCAATCTACCTATTACTGTTGGCAAGCACCCAGATTCCATATTTGCACTGAGCAGTCTCACCTGGGATCCCTGCCCACTGCCCATAGGCCCTGGGAATCATTTGAGCTCAGGACTGCTACACCTTTCCTTCCTGAGACATGTGAAGATGTGCTTGGCTTTAGCTCTGTCTCTTTCCTGGATGGACTTTGGGCCTGCCATTTACTTTTGTCTTCTGTGCTGCTTCTGGCCTGAGGTTGTCAATGGACCTGTCTTTTGGCACCCAACTTGGATGCTGCATTCCCTGATGAGTGAAAGTCCAGCCTGTTCCAAGGTTGCCCTCAGTGCCCAGCTCTTTAACCCCAGCCCCATGGAGCAGCCCTGGTCCCCGGCACAGAGCCTCTCCTGTGTATGCTGTACAGGTTTTACAGGAGGTAGAGAGTACGAGCTTCTTTATTGAAGATTTTACCATCACTGCTCTTAAGGAATCCTTGTAGAAAATCTTTTCTGTTTGACTTTTTCTGTAAGAATCAAAATCTTTAATTTCTAGGCACTAATTTCCAAGTTGGTTACTTTGTTGGTTTTTTTTTGGTTTTGGTCTTTTTTATGAGAAGCTTAAATAGTGACTGTATACAATGCTAAAGTAGCAAATATAAAAATATGTGTCATATTCTTCACTTCCAAAGACCTTAAAGAACTTTAAAAGTCCTGATAATTTTATGCAAATGAGTCTCCTACCACTTTCACACTGCTGGGGTAGTTCTCCAACAAAACTGCTTAAAATAACTCTAATGGCAACTTTACCAGCTGCACCTAGGCTTTTTTAATGCCTATTTTACAGCTGTCACTAACGTGTGTCAGTGTCATTTTCATCAGTAATGTATCAAAGCAAAGTTTTCAGGGAATAGATTGTAGAGTAAACCAAATAACACTTATTTTCTTTGTGTCTCTCAGATTTTAAGAAACTTTCTCAGTATCCTAGAAAGTGTAATACTAAGTAAAAACTGATAAATATGTTCATGCATCTTTATACTGAGAAAGTGCATTATACTCTCAGCAATCAAGTCTTCTATAGAACTAATTTATTGAACTGTCTACAAATCAACAAGTTTTCTGTCTCTTGGCCTGTAAAAACATTAAAGGATCCAATTTCAGAGCAGACAGCAACTTCACAGATCTCATTCTGACTCAGTGAAACAGATGGTTCCCTAAGGCATGGTACTTGGGCCAGTCCTGTTTAATATCTTTCCTGACAATTGGAATGAGAGTGTTGAGTGTCCCTCAGTCAGTTTGCAGGTGACAAGTTGAGTAGGAGTGTTGATCTGCTGGAGGGCAGAAAGACTCCACAGAGGAATTTGGACAAGCTGTATTGAGGGGCCTAGGCCAATGGTATGAGCTTCTGTCAGGTGAAGTGCCTGTCAGGTCCTGCACTTGTCACAACAACCACTACAGACTGGGGTCAGAGTGGCTGGAAAGCTGCAGAGCTGAAAAGAACCCAGGGGTGCTGCTCATCAGCAGCTGAACATGAGCCAGCAGTGGCCAAGAAGGCCAACAGCATCCTGGCCTGTAGCAGCAATGGTGTGGCCAGCAGGGCCAGGACAGTGACTGTCCCTCTGTACTGGGCACTGCTGGGGCTGAACCTCAAATCCCATGCTCAGTTTTTGGGTCCCTCAATACAAGGAAGACATTGAGGAGCTGGAGTGTGTCCAAAGAAGGACAACAAGGATGGGGAAGGGTCTGGAGCACAAATCTTATGAGAAGGAGCTGAGGGAGCTTGGGAGTGTTTAGACATTTCCTGAAGTTTGGAACATGAGGAAGCCCAGGAAGACAAAAAGGCTGGTTCCATGCTGACTCATGTCATCCCCAGTAATTGGAAGGTCCTTATTTCCATGCCTAAATTGATGCAAAGATTTACCCACATCCTCACAAATCAGGCCATGAAACTGTTCTCCAGAATTGGCTTGATTTGTTTTTCCCCTCTGAGGCTTCAAATTACAAAATCTTGAAATTAAATCCTTTTAAAAGATTAATTTGAACAAAACTCTAAAACATAGAGCTTTAGGTGGGAATGAATGGATTTTTCTCCCCACATAATTATAGTGTAAGTAAGAGGCAGAACTCTTCCAAGTTGCCTGTGAGGAAATTGTCTTTGGGCTGAGATCAAGCTGAGAATAACTTTGGAGACAGGTTATACTGTGAAATTATTTTATTTAGCATGTTTTGTTACATGGTATGTGTTGTTGGAGACACTGATGTCTAAAGTGTCGGTTTTGTTACACTTGGGAGGTGCAAATGGAGAGGAACATTTCACAAAGGCCATAAATCACATTTTTCATCATATTTTGCTTATGTATTTTATTCTCTAGATATACCCATACCTAGCAGGGTAAGGTAAATTTAAAAATTCCATTTTTATGCCAAAATAGCCATCCGTAGCTATCCACTGGTGATTCCATACTAGTAATTGTAATAGAATTGGGACAGTAATCGTGTGCAGAGTTTTTGATGTGTAAAAGTATAGATAGGCACAATTTAACTACCTACATGACACAAGAAGCATTCTGCTTCAAATAAATCATGAAAATAGTAATAAGACTTTTATATGGTGCATGCTTTGCACTGAAAGATACTGAAGAAAATTTTCTAAAGAAATATTGCATCTAGTCTTGTACACGAGTCCAAGGGATAGAGCTATACAGATTAATTCATCAGACTCCCATGCAGAATAGTAATTCCTAAAAAATATTAAGAAAGCTACCTAGATCATGACTTGAAATTAGTCTGAAAACCATATTTTCAGCAAACATCTTATTAACCAAAACCAGGTAAATTCACAACTATGGATGTAGCAGAAAATGTAGGAGATAATGTGAATCCTGTTAGAGAACTGCTTAAACCTCCCCAGCTCTGACTCAACCAGGCAGCAATTAGGATGTGTAGCAAAGAGGATATGTAAATTGTGCACTCTTGTCTGCTGAAGTGGTAATCATATTCCAGCTGGGTGCAGATGAAGTGCAGAGTCATGTTTCAAGTTCCAAAGGGAAAAAAATAAATAGTTTAAAACACTTCCTTAGTTTCCTTTTAGCATTTGCTTTTGTCATAGCTTTCTGCTAGTCTTGTGTATCTCATTCTTAGTTGGTCCATACATTATATATGAAGCCTGGGTGTTTACCAGGAGGCTTTGAATTCCAGAAGGCAATAGTGCCTAAATATGAAATGATTTAGGCTACTTTTTTTAATGGTACACTCTCTTGAGGACTCTGTCAAGATAAGACTTGAGTATAGCTCCCACCTCTGTCATGCCCTATGAAATTTACTCCAAATTACTTACATTCTCCAAAGAATTCAGCCCAAAGACACAGCAAGAATTATTTCAATTTCAGCTGCATCTACTAAGAAATGTATCTGGTCTATCTGTAAAAAATGCTTATAGATTTTGGCTTAGGATCAAGTTTAACTTTTAGAATAGGTTGGCATATTTTTTCCATGTAGTGCTCAACTCTGATATTTGCTCCATTTTGCATTAACTTGGATCAATGAAATATATGGTTTGGACAACAGCATACTGGAGGTGGAGTAATTTGCCTGGAAGGTGGCCAATCTTTACAAAAGACCTTTATCTTTCTACATTTTCACTGGTGGGTGCTGTTGCAACATTTTGTGTGAACAGCCTACATATTACTTTTCCTCTTGGTTCTGGGAAATGTCTAATAATAAAGCCTACATGAGGTCTGTGTCATAATTATAGCTGTCACCACAGTCTTCCCTATTCCCTGGATATTTTAGATCATTATCTGCAAAGCTAAAAGTATCTTAAAGGCTCAAAGCTACTGAAGTGAAAGCACTTAGTACCTACCAAATACCAAGGTTTTTGAAGTTAAAAAAAAAACAAATCTCTAGGTAAAGGCAACAAAATAACTGAATCTTGAAGAACATATCATATTTCTCTGAGCACTAAGAAAGGGTGATAAACAGCTGATACTTCCAGTTAAAAATAACTTAAAAAAAAAATCATATATCTTAGGAAACTAAACTATTATATGGAGGAGAAGTCCTGGAAATTTTGACTCAGAAATTTTTGACTTGGATATTTTTTTAAAATCTTAGTAGAAATAGAGTTATATTTCAGATGAAAATAGTTTTTCAATCATTACTACTAGCTGTTTTATGTTGGTAGTGATACAAACATATAGCAAAAAAAAAATCTGCCCCAGAGATAAGTCAGAATTACACAGAATGACTAGGTTGGAAGAGACCTTCAAGATCATCAAGTCCTACCCAGCCCTAACACCTCAACTAAACCATGGCACCAAGTGCCACATCCAGTCTTTTTTTAAACACATCCAGGGATGGTGACTCCACCACCTCCCCAGACAAAGTCAACAGAAATGTGGATATACAGAGATGATTGGGAAGAGTTTTCTACAATGCAATTTGGGTTTTTTAGTAGATATTATATTCTTATATCATAGATATGATAGAAATACTACATATTTATATCAAAGTATAAATAAGCTTCGTATTTATATCAAGAAAATGTCTCCTCTGCAGTGATTTTACCTAAGTGACTTTGCTAACTCAGGCCAGTCTGAACATTACTTCCTGTAACTTTTAACATCTGCTCTTGTCTAATCTCCTCTAAACAAAATCACTTACAGCTGAATTTATGTGCACCTTCATATTATTCTAATATGTAGCATATTTTTATCAGACACGCTTGTGGCAGCGGCCTCAGGGAGACAAAGAGTTAACATTGTCCCACCCCAAACCCCTTGTGAAGGGTGGCCCAGGAGTTCTGATTGGGTTTGAGTCCCTGGGGGTTTCTCCCTTAGTGTGCTTCTAATGGTCCCTGACCCTGAACTCCACCCTCAAAGGTGTAAACCCTCAGGGGTTCTGTCCCTCAAAAACCCCTGCTGTGCCTCTGTTCGGGGCTCTCTGTTCTGGACCTGAGTTTGTTCTCATGCTGAATAAATGGTTTCATGAACGGGAGCCCGTCTCGTTGGTGTTTCATGCTGGTCCCCAGAATCCTGCTGCTTCCCTGGACGAGATCCTGAGGTTGCTGACTGCAACACACGCTCTCCTTCTTTAGCCACAGACTTTGAAGCTAAATGCAAGTCAGTGCCTTCCAGACTAGGGGAGGGTACCTGTTTGTCAGAACCCTTGAGAACAGTGAGCTGGGCTGATGGGCAATGACATTGTGCCAGATAAATGCACTTGCACTGGAAGCATGGGAAGCCTGTTGAGAGCTTAGTAGTGCATCACTGGTATTTTGCGGGGGCTGATGCTCTTCTGTGCTGGGTGGCAGCATAAAATGTAAACCTTCTCTAGGTGCAAACCTTCTATGCTATATGAGTATAGACAAGTTTCAGTGAATCACTGCTAGCCCTACAATTTCCATATGAATATAGGCCAGAATGTTAAGGTATCAATAGATAAGGAAAGTTATTTGCTTAGAATAGACACTGCAATAAATCTGTTGAAACACCTTGTGGCCATTTAATTAATTATCCAGTATCTAGGAATAGCTAGAGTATCCTATGATTAAAAGGGGAAAGGGAGGTGAGGCTGGTAATAAAATAGAATAACATTTAACAGCTTCCTCTTGTATCCTCTCAAGCTAATGACAAAGCTTCTAGCTTGTGTACAGAGTTAGGTTTTTTTAAGCAAAAGAAAACAATAGAAATGTTCTTCAGATATTTTAGTAATTGTCAGCTATCTTGTAAGGTAAAAACATAGTAGCCAATAGACATCATTTGCCATTTTAAAAGGATGCAGGGTTCCTTTAATTGTTAATAATAAAAATTCCTATAATTTTTAGGTTATGTCTTATAATTTTTAAGCATTACTAGAAGTATTTAAAAATTGTAGACTGAACTACTTCAGGCCCACCAGGTCCTTTAATAGGACTTCTCATTTGATTTACCATTTTTATGGGTTTTTTACGGAAACATATTGCGATTTGAGTGTACAAATCCTTTAATATATGTAAAACTTGTAGACAGAGAAGATTTTTATGTTTTAGCTCAATTCAGTATTAGCCATGTTCATTTGAAAAGCAGATTTCATGGACTACCAGGAAGCTCCAAACACTTTAATGAAACCTGCTCATGCTGGATTAACATTTTTCTTGGTGAGTATATATTGATATGAAAAATATTATCACCATAAGAAGATCAATTGATGTGCACACATTTCATTACTAAAAGGAAAGTATTGATGTAGTTATTTAAACTTGGGATAATAAAATAGATTTTATTAAGAAACCAAGACAATTTGTGGCTTGGATTTGTCTTAGTTATATTTATGCAATTCACTCCCAGAATTTATTTATACAAACAATTAGACACGGAGGGAAATATAAGCTGAATAGGCATACTTAAGATGTTTGTGAAGCAAAAGCACAAATATAGTAGTCACTTCTGTCTATGGTTCCTTATGAGCAAACTATCACTTGTTTCTTAGTGTCTTTGAACAAATCATGCTTTCATTCTTTCTGGTTCCTTTTGCTGGATTTAAATTCTTATTTATATAAGCTAAAATAAAAATGTTTTATATAATGAAAGTAATAAACATTATTCAGGGGTTACCTGAAAAAAAAAATAATATATATATATATGTATAAACTGTTGCTTCCAATGTAGGAAGAACCCTAATGAGAGGTATGGTTAATCATTCTTCATTTCTGTGCCACCAAATATGCACTGCAAACTCTGTAAAAATATTTTCATCTATAATACAGTTACCAGTGTTTGAACTGGGATTTTTACTGCACTTTCCTTGTCTAGTAGATGAGGCATTTCATATTCTATTTCACTTTGTTTCTAGGCTTCTCCTAAGAAAGAATATATTTTGTGAAGTACAGCACTTGAGAAGTATATTTTAAAAAACCTCCCTGGTTTTGTGGAAGTTGTAAAAAAGTCAATTAATTTCTTACTCCTTTGAAGACATAGTGATATTCTTCACTATCGCTAGTGGACACAAAATAAAAACGTGGATTCAAATCACAGCAGCAGAGGTTTCATCCCAAGAAGGCAGAAGCCTTTATTTCGGGGTTTTCAACCCCATTTATAAGGTGTTCCAATACAGGTTAACATGATTGGTAAAAGGAGCAACCCTTGTCTTGTCCCATTGGTGGAACAAGAGGAAAACACTAAAAACACCTGTACAACATTGTTTTGAGAACCAAAAACCTATTTAAAATAGTCCTTGAGAGAGAAAAGATTCCCAAAAGACTTTCCCTTGGGAAACAGATCAGCCACTGACAGGCTTAAAACGTTCTCAGGCTCAGAAAATCATGTCCACACTTCACAAGAAAATAAATAAAGTAATTTGTTTGTCTAAAATGTTTGACCATACTAATTATTGCTTTAGTATTGACCTGAGGAAGAACATGACTGAGCAGCCCTGAAAAAGGAGACAGTGTTGCAGAGTAGCTTCAGCTGCAGGAGGTCTTTTGGGTTTAAGCCAACAGTTTTTGGAAAATGTTCTTCCAATTTCTAGGGGAAAAAATCAACATAGATCACATTGAACTGTGATGTGCAGTATATGCAAAAAATAACACCAAGAACTAAGATGGCATCGACTATGCTAACATTTTTTCCATCAGATCACTTGGCTTGCAAGGTGTGTTTTCCCAGATTTTAGAGAACAGATGTGTGTAGCATTAAGCATTCATATTTGACAACCTTCAAAGCTAAAGGAGTAAATGTGCATGAAAAAGGAACCACCTTTTTCCATTTCTTCCCACTTAGATCTTCCAGTTTGACAGACAGTAGGAGATGAGAAAGGTAGCATCTGCAATGTAGCTACTTGCGCAGCTGGATTCTGTGGACATCTCTTCACAGCTGCCAATCCTATCTTTCTTTCTTAACAACTACTTTTCTCTGAAAATACTACTTTACTCTGAAAATACTTTTCTCTGACAATCCTCAGAAATAAAGAAAATATTTGTCAATACTTTTTTTGTTGTTGTTACTGTTGTTCGTTGTATTGTTTGTTTTTGGTTCTGGTTTTGGGTTGGTTTTTTTTGTAGGGAAGCATGTGGACCCTTAAGGGGAGCAAAGAGTAAGAAGATAAAGGGGCAGGAATCTGGTCTTTAAACACCATCTAGCCCAGTTCAATGCTTTAATAGAAGGGCTGAGGAGGCCCATCACATATACAAAAGTATCTTGACAAAGTGTTTTGACATGAATTTTCATCTAAGACAAGTTACCAAAAGAAAGGAGCCAGCAGTTTAATTTGAGGCATGGCTAAGACATCCTCAGGGATGCATTTCTGAGGGGCATGCTTAAAAGCAGGCAATGACAGTGGTGATGGCAGCTTGGTTTTGAAGTGGACCATTTCAAACCACTACTGCCTGGCATTTTTAGCAGAAGAGTTGTTTAACCGTGAAAGCACTGAAGTTCAAATACAGGAATAAGGACAAGAAAATGGTGGGGGGGGGGGGGTGTGTGTGGGTGTGTGTGTGTCTCAGGATGTGGTGAGAAGTTATACTGCTATTAGCAGTCAAAAGACTCAACTTTAAATTTGTCTGAAGCCACATTTGAAAAGTTGTGTGATAAAGGTTTTTTTCTTAAATTTGATAGATTAGTGGGTGCTGTGGTGAGAGATCAAAGGGCTTTTCTTTCCTTTTGCTTTAATACAGGGGAAATACATCAAAAACAAAAGAGTGTGGCTGGTAGCATATGAAAAACAATCTCAAAGTGAACCACCCATGAGAGACAACAGTGTATTAATCTTTGTCAACACCCTGAAAGGTTTTAGATATCATCACTCATAGAAAGATGTGTATACCTTCCTGGATTAGAGATTTTAAAAAAAAGAAGTAGATGAACACAAAGTAGTCATTTTTGTAGCCATGTTTTTGTAACCACATTTTAGTGTGGTTAAGTATGCTCAGTTGTTGTGAACCCAGAAGGAAAAATGTATTTGTTCAGGTTTTTTGAAATGGCAGTTAAATGTAAGTCAAAGTATGTTCCTCTATCTAGTCCCAGTAAAGGAACAAGATTTTTATTCATTATCTTATTTTGTATACATTTAAACTCTCTCTAGATTGCAAAGTACCATGCTAATAACTTAATTAGTGAAGGAAGGAAAAAAACCCACAGTAATCAAGCAAATCAAAATTCCAGTCTTTCACTTTCTTAATATTAAGATACTAAAACATAACCGGTGTGCACTAAATCAGTGTTTAGGGAAGCCCAAACATTACAGTTCTGAATTGGCTTTAGCCTGTTGTCATAAAAAAAGGCAATAAAGAGTACTCTTGCAAAAATAAAAAGTTAGATCTTAGGTCTAAAAAGTCTTAAATTCCTGTTATTGACTACAAATTTCCTGAAACTTGCACTGAGATGTCCTAAAAGTTTCACAAAATTTCTTTTGAACTGTGTAATATTTGATGACATACTAGGGTTTATTACTTTATTGAAAATAACTAGTCAGGTTAACTTTAGAACAGTCTAAGATGGATGGGCTAAATTATATCATTTTTCAAGTCAAAATTCAATGTAACATCTCTTGATTACAACTGAACATGTTTCAGGAGTGTAGGCAAAGTCAGATTTGACTGGACAAATTTACGTTCTTGCTTTAAGAAAATAGCAAGTCAAACCTTATCTTCAACAAGTCAAGAAAAATCTTCAGTGAAATTGTTACCAATTTTTATGGGTGCAGGCCTAACTTCTGTGTCCTTAACAGTCTCCAGTCCACAGTATTCCTAAATGCTCCAGTAGAATTACTGCATATCTGTATCTGCTTCAGCTGAAGAATATATGGCTTATTTTCCAGACATAATGAGCACAGCACATGACCCTGATGCGTTTGAAGCAATAAGTAGTGCTTGCATTGAATTGCTATCATAGCAAATGTAGGGTGGGGTGGACATTTACTGTTGAAGTGCATTGAATGTGCATCCCTGAGAGCAACACAAAGCCCCAGCTGCAGCCACTGATTACATTATTGAAGAAAGTCTCCTTCCATTCACTAACTCATTTAAACAAGATTTTTGCTGCGTAGATCAAAGGAATCTTTCCTGGTTAAATTTTTTCTGATAAATATTTTTACTGACATATTTAGTCTGTCTTTTTTTTCTCATAGATTAATTTGCAATAATTTATCTTTGGGGCATAAAAATTATTTTAGATAATTCAGACAATTGTTTATGAAATACATGTTGCTCTATATACTCTGCCATCCCAATTTGATTCAATGGCTTCTTTATTTGGCACACTGGCTAAACACAATTTGGTTTTAACTGGTAGTTTCATTTCTATGCGGTTCTCTACTTCCTAGCCTTCAAAGAGCTTTTGAGCTGAACAGGCAGGTTTTTCAGTGCAAATTCTATTCCTCACTTCCTGCTACAAAACCAAAAATATTTTCATGGAAGCACTTTGGAGAAAATATTTGTTCATACTGCAGTGCCACTGTTGGCTTTCTTTCTGTTTCTCTTAGAGTTTGATCTAGTTTTGTACTTCTATTTTTCTGCCCCTACAATGTTACCCAGTCCTGTGCTTTTTGTGTTTAGATGATGGTTTGATGAATATATAAACTCACGATTGCCATTCAATTACAAGAGACAGTCAGTTTTAGGCTTTCTTCAAAAGAAAAAAGTGAAGAACTGGGTAAATTTGGAAGAATGGGTATTTACTCTGGATGTGTTAGATTTGTTTAATACATTGTTTAGCAGATTTTGCTATCTTTCTTTGTAGAGATTATTTTAAATTAATTTCTGCTAATAAAAAATAAAGTGCAGGGCTAGAAAAGATGACATCCCATTTTAATTAAAACATTAGGTGTGGCTGAATAACTTTGGAGATTTTGAGGCTGACGAACCTTAACTCTCTCTCATACATGGAGAAGGAGAGATGAGAGACCCAAGTAGCACTTCATATGAAATCCCAAGTGCATACTTAAGCTCTGAACAGTAACATACATATATATACATATAAAATACATGTGTTTTCCAAGTAGTGAGTCTTACTTTTAAGCTTAATTCCTCATTTTTAATCCTCCTTATTTTTTTCTAAGTGCTATAGTTAAATTCCTGACATAATGAACTTTACCGTCGAGAACAAAGATGACATTTGCATTCATGCATTTTATCACTGCCCTATAAATTCATTTTTGCATGCCAAATCCAAGAAAAAAAAATGTTTTCCCGTGTAATTTCCTCAGTGTATCTCCCTACTCTATGAGAACTAGACATGCTCTGCCTAAATCAAAACACCCAATTGAATCCCAGAATATATCCTGGGAGATGAAGAAAGCCAAAGGCTGTCCTTGCAGAAGATCTGTTCTTCACTGCTGGTGAAATTTTGGGTATTGACCAGTTGTTTGGGGTTTTATTTTGTTGTTAAAAGATAATAACATTTTTGATGAATGTGTTAGTTTTCAAAGAGTAGATCTGTAGATACTGATGAATTCCCAAATGTGCATGAATGCATATACTGTGGTCCTAGTCAAAGAAGTTCACTCATTATCACCACCACAGAGTCCTTGTCAATAATTTTAGAGTGAAACAGCATCAGGCTGTGACTGAACTAGTCCTTTCAATGGAAGATGTGAAGCCCATTTGGCAATACTCATTATCTGATACTTATAAAATAGGGGATCATCATAATGAGGGTTCAGGCTAGCCAATGTTCTTTGCAGTCATTCTCTGAAGAGAATTTCACTGCCTGCTTTCAAACACAATCAGTAGTCACTTTGATGTTACTGACATTTGACATTGGAAATGGTGGAACAGAATTCTGAATAAAAGGAATCAAGCTTACTGTCTTTCTTAATTTATTTTTTTTAGTAGAAAGACATCTACAAAATGTAGAGGGGGAGAAAAATCATTTCATCCTGTAATGAACTTGTAGAGAAAAATTACTCAGGATACTGGAAATGAGTAGGAATCCAGTGCTAGGAATGTAGGCCCCCCACAAAGAAAATAAAGTGTGATTTTATCCATAGGAAATGCAGGGAATAGGGGTGTGTTGGTCCTGAGATGCTGCAGTCAGTATGTTCAGGATTCAAGGCATAGGGTATTCCTGGGTCCACAGCCACTCTGATGAGAGGATGTTTATCTTCCATGTTAGAAATTACAGCCCTTACTTCTGTGGTTACATTGCAAATTAGAAACAAAAGTGTTTACACCTGGAATGGTATGTTTAATTTCATGATGTGTGTGTCTGCTTTAACCTCTGTTACTTACCCTTTTCTCCAAACTTTATTGGCTTTCTGTCTGCTTTCCTTTCAGGAGAACATCTCAGCCAACAGCAAGTATTCCAGTGCTGCTTTCTGCTTGCTTTTCATCTCCCTGGTGAAATGCATTCCCTCTTCCTATGCAACAGTGCACTTTTGATGGGAGAGTGCAGTAAACACCTCCATGGTCCAATCTGCAGGTAGTTCTGGCTCTTGATGCTAGTTGCTAATGCTGATTCTTCTAACACCTGCAGCCTAGATACCAGGACAATCACTTTCATTTGGTTTCAGGGAGTACACTGTACTATTAAATAAACATTTCATTGCATTGACCATGCCTGTACAATAATCTACTGACACAACTATTTTCTGGAAGTATTTGAAATACTAATTCAAACTAGAATTTTAACTATTCAGATCAGAATTTGAAATATGTTCTTTTTCCCACTTAGATTATTGTCTTTTCCTAACTTTTTTTCTCACCTCATTCTAAAATGAGCAAGCTCTTATTCTGTCCAAATTATGAAAACTGTACTTTTGAGCACTATAGACAGAGATTTAACATATACAGACTCCAAGATAACTTTAACAATGTAATTCTACCTAAATACTTAATCGTATTCTTGAGGAATACTGAAGTCAAAAGCATACTGTAAGAATAATTCCCAATTTCTTAGTAGACGCTTTTTATTTTTTTTAAATAACAGGTATTAAAAAATTTAATTATCTAACAGTGTGTTTAAAATATTCTTCTATTTTCATTTTCTTTGTAATCAAAGTTTTCATCTTGCTTTAGTGATTAGAAAGGTACTATGCCAACGGAAATTACTTCAAATTGTAATATTCAGAGTAAAGTACCTGGATGATTATGCAGGGCAACATAAGGTGACTTAGTATACAAATCCCAGTAAAAAAACCCATACAGCAGTATTCATTGTTTTAAGGTCTGGCCTAACAAAAGCTATATAAAAAAGACAATGACAACACCTAGTTCAACATCCACTGGAATTAATGAGTTTTATATCAACCTTAACAATGAATGAGATGTGTTTACCCAGTTTTGGAAACTTAATTCCTTCATAAAATCACCGAAAAATCACATAAAATCAATTCCTTTCCTCTGCATCCCATTCTGGCATTGACAAAAGAGGACATTGAGGAGTAACTCACCTTAAAGGAAGTAAATGATTGACTGCGGTGTTTTCCTACAAAGAAGTTCACAGCTCCCTCAAGGAGAGACAAATCTGTTGAAATACATAGAACTTGGACCAATTAAGACTCAGCTTTAGTTCCACTAAAACCAAATTTGTCCTCTAGCTTAAATGTGAGCTAATCCAGAGCTCAGAAATACAAACTGTAAATGTTGTTCTCTGCATGTGATTGCTTCCAACTGTTCCTTTAACTACCTCACGTCACAGTCAACAATTAGCAGTGAAGTTAATTTAATAGGCTGATTTCCAATTTCAAAATGAGGATTAGTGCATCTTGTTCAGCATTTTGGTTTTATAGCCAGTTTAAGCACTGTGATCTTACAAGCTTGTTCCATTAATCTGGCTAGGGACAGGTATAGAAAAAGTAAAGGAGGATCAAGCTGTGTTGCAATTGGAAGCCACAGTGAACAGTCTTGGAGTCAGACCCAAACCCATTTTCTCTGTCTCTGGATCTAGGTTAGAAAACTGTTACGACCATTTTTCACAACTTTTTCATGTTCCATTAACAATTTAGCTCTGAACTGTCCACTGTGTAATCTATATTATTCATATAAATGAGAGAGTCATTTATGAGAATGAATCATTCAAAATGAGGTACATGTTGGCTGGAGATGTTGATACCTGTTGTCAAGAATTATTAGATGTGTATGCGACTTCAAGACATCCTTAAGTTTAAGTTTGTATTTTAAACAGACCTGTGATTTTTTTTTTGCTGTTTGTATTAACAAATAAACTTTGAGTGCTCTCAAGTAAATTTACATTATATTTGGCTGATGCAAAAATGAGATACAGTTCCTCTGGAAGATTCAATGACAGCAAGTAGGACATATGGTTACCAGGGAAATGGAACATTCACTAGTCAGATGCTTGGGTGACTTGTACAATAAATATCTCATTGAGCATATGAATTGTATCTGGAAAAATGATTAATCTTATGGCACTATTAAGAAAAATTCCAAATCTATTCATGTCAATAATAAACCTTACATCAAATTTGTCGGTGTCTCCAAAACTATTACAAAATTCAGTTCCACGTAAGTCACTTTGCAGGTCTTGATGCACAATTGGAAATCAATGACTGCTTCAATGAAGTTCTGTCTGTGTATATGAGAAAAAATTTTCAAGTATTCAAAGGATTAAAACACAATGAATTTCAAAATACAGTTATTCACACTTTTGTGGATTTAGAAGTGCTCAGACATAACATAGACCTAAAAAAACTTATGAGAATTCAACAGCTCCTGTTAGTCTTGTGTTACATGAGCTCTCTTTTATTCTTTCCACCAAAAATCTCTAGGTTACAGAAAATTTAATTAGTTTATATATGCATATTTTGCCATTAGAAAAAAAAAAAATAGATATTTCCATTTTCTCTAATGAATTTCTGATAGTTTTCAAGTTACATACCTGCAAGTCTTTTTATTGTAATAAATCATCTTGTGATTACATGTCTAACCCTGTGTAATATATAAATAAAATATATATAAATAATTTATATTATGCTATAATATAAATAGGTTTCCTATTAAATTCATAAACAAAGAGGTGAAATATCCAAGCATATTGACTAATAGTAAATCCAGTAAGAAAAATATGGGGGTTTTTAATGTCTATTTCTTTTTCACAAGTAATCTTTAATCTTACCTCATAAAAAGACAGTCTTTAATGACTAAAGTAATTGAGACAAGTTATGTGTTTAAAAGAACCTGTTAGGAAATCTAAACTTCTACATAGGCCTCTCAATCAAATTCAGAGTTTTTGAAGCATCCCACCAAGGTATAGCTAAAATTGCTATGATGATTTATGCTGGCAACTCATATAAGATTTCCATTAAAGCTTTCATTTAAATAGAGATTGAACTAAGAACACATTCATGCAGAAACCCCTGTGTACTGAGTAGTTATGAAAAACAAATGAATATCAATTTCCTCTGTAATGTTTTGTTACCTATAGCTATAGCTATCAAAGAATGCCTGGAGAGCAATAAATAACATAATATTATATATCTGGATAGGAAGATCAATCTTGAAGAACGATGAACTTTAGCAACCATATCTTTAGTGAGAGAGTTCACTTCCCATATGTAATAATTCAGTGACTGGAAGTTAGAAGCTCTGATGGAGCAAGTTTGCAGCACAACAACAGACAGACAACCAGGAACTTCTAGTTTTCTACTAAACAAAATCCTCAGCATCAAAATTCACTGAGACCAATTTTGTTTCCAAATGCATTATACCTTGGGAAAGATTTTTTAAAAATATATTAAAAGGCTATGGCTGATTAAAAAAAAAAAAAAAAAAAAAAAAAAAAAAAAATAAAATAAAATAAAATAAAATAAAATAAAATAAAATAATAAAATAAAATAAAATAAAATAAAATAAATCTTTGCTATAGAGGCCAGAAAGCATTTTACAGCCAGTCCCTTATCTCAGAGGCCAGCTGTAACAAAGGCTGTGTATCCTGGAGTCATTGGTAGCCCTACAGGTGGAGAAAAGGATGGGGCTGAGTACTTGGCAGCTTGATCTTTAGACGTGATTTTTCTCTTTATACCTTTATATGGAAAAAGCTAAATTGTATGCCAAAGATCAGTTTCCAAGACAGCAGGGATTTCTTTGCTCTATTCCTACATAACATACCTCCTTTTTGTGGCTGAATTCAGATTAGTCAGTCAAATCATTAGGTAGCAGAGACCACCGAAAAATGGACCTATTTTCAGCCCTAAATAGCGCTGGTTTGAAGCCAAATATATCCAATCTATGTTTATCCCAGAAAGTTTAATAAATATTACCTATCAGACTGAGGAAGAGAGCCAACCTCATACAATAATCCTCAGATGCTGATGGTTAAACTGTCAGGCATACTGATTTTCCTGACATTTTCTCAGCACTTCAGCTGAAGTTGCTGTTTCAGTCCATGCCATTTATTACCCTGTTAGAACTTGAATGCTGTTATCAAGAAAAAGGAACCTCTCCTTTTCTGTCAGAGATGAAGCTTGTTTCTCCTCATGTTGTTAATTATCAGCACAGGTTTCACAGAGTATCTTGCAGAATCATCATTAATTTCAAAGCCATGCATTAAAAACCATCAAGAATTCTAAGTCTTATGTGGATGCTCTGAGCACATTTTATGGACGATACTAAGACATCAAAAAGGGCTAAAAGGATTTTCATAAGCTAAAATAAGTTTTTCTTTTTCTAGTTTGGCAAGTTTATATTCCCAGGAAAAAAGACGTGATGTTGAAGATAGCATGGCAATGGGGGTTTTCTTCTAGTTACCACAGTAAAAAGCTGTAGTATATTAATTAGTTTAGAGATGTTATTTGGCAGAAAAGCATCCAAAAGCTCTTGAAAATATAGGAAGGAGTGAATGATTACTTCTGGTTGTTCAGTAATTCCCTGCTAACAATGACATTTTTCAGAGTCTCAGGTAAGGGTTGCCAGCATCTCTTTGTATCTCTTCACTTCCATGTCTTTAGAGAGTAAAACGCAGATGTTAATCTAAAACCATTAGTGATGTATCATGGGCCATATGTACCAGGCAGTACATATATGTTGCTAATTCCCCTGTCAGTGTTTTTCTTACTTTCCAAAGTGTCTGTTTGACATTGAATTTTATAAAAACACTGTCTAAAAGTTTGAAATATTCCTTCACCTAGTCCTACTGCATGAAACAGCTATTTTATAGCAATGCATAGCTTTAAAGGAGAAAATTTTCAAGTGCAGTGTGGTCATCTCTTACAAATAAATTAGAAAATTAAAATTACAGTTGAGAGCATAAAACACACCTGCAAAGGTTCTACCCTGGATCCTCCATTAATAAAAAAAAGGGAAGAAAGTTACATCATTTTCCATCCAGCACAGATCAAAGTCCATTTCTTTCTCTCTGTATTCACTGGTGCTTTGATTTTTGATCATTACCACAGTCAAATACCTCTCTCCAATCCCATTATTCATCTCTCCTGTCATTAGTCAAAGGCATCCTGTGGAGCTTCACCACAAGCAAGGGGAAAGATGTTGAGTGAGATTATCTCTCCTTTCCCTTCACTTCACACATCTGCACACTTTGTTTAAATGCAAAGCACACTTTGCTTAATTTTTATTTTTATATAATCAGATTTTAATCCATTTTTTGGCTGCTGAAAAAGTGGAAGTTAATACGTCTGTTCTTTGATCCTGAATCTGCAAACGTACCCACACGTTATGCAGTACAAAACCTCATCAGGAAAAAACATACATGAAGTATTTGAGACCTAGATACTTATTTTCCAACAGTATTTTTTCCTGTTTGATTGGACCCCTTCTCATTACTCTTGTGACAGTGTTTCATAACAATTTGGTATGAGAAAAGAAAAAGTAATATAATTTCCATATGCTTTGTACATTTGCATGTTTCTGGTATTTGTATGCTAGAATACATTAATAAACTATTGTTTGTAGTCAAAATTAACAGGCGACTTTTTTGAAACATGAGGTTCTCTCATTAAAATATAGTTTAAATTACAACTGTTGTAAAGCAGATGTAATTTGTGGCAAGAATAGAGAGGGTTAATAGAGATTAGAGGGTTAATTTAATGGGTTAGGTGAGCTAACTCATTTAGTATAAAATTAAAAGAGCAAGAAACTGAAAATACATGCAACACTGATATGAAAATGCTAAAAACATAAATACTCAATTTTCTTCTCTTAAATGATAGGTCTTCTGATACTTTAACATGCAGAACCTTGGGTGACAAGGTTTGGTATCAGGGGGCTACAGGGTTGGTTTTTTGTCAGAAGCTTCCAGAAGCTCCCCCATGTCTGATGGAGCCAAAGGCAGCAGTACCAAGACAGACCTGCCACTGGCCCAGGCTGAGCTCATCAGTGATGGTGGCAGCACCTCTGGGATAACACAGTTAAGGAGGAAAAGATAAAAACCCAAAAAGGTGGCTTTAGCCAAAAAAAGGCAAGAATATGTGACAGAGCAGCCCTGCAGACACCAAGATCACAGCAGAAGGAGGGGCAGGAGATGGTCTGGGTGCTCCAGCAGAGATCCCCCTGGAGCCCATGCAGCAGGTGAGTACCCAAAGGAGGCTGTGATTCCGTGGGGAGCTCATGCTGGAACAGGTGCCTGGCACTCGTGGATCCATGGAGAGAGGAGGCCATGCTGAAGCAGGTTTGTTGGTGGGACTTGTGACCATGTGAAAGAGATTCTTTCTGGAGCAGCTCTTGAAGAACTGTTGCCCATGGAAAGGAGAGATATTCCTGGAAGGCTGCCT
Organism: Poecile atricapillus; assembly: GCF_030490865.1. Lineage (NCBI taxonomy): Eukaryota > Metazoa > Chordata > Aves > Passeriformes > Paridae > Poecile > Poecile atricapillus. Next base: position 35,424,759 of record NC_081252.1, read on the forward strand.
CCTGAGAGAGGAACCTTAGGCATGAGCAGGGGAAGAGTGTGTGAAGTCCTGATGTTCATAATGTCTCAGAGGGGATGGAGCTCACTGCTTTTTGTGTCAGCTGCCTCTGGCTTCAGGGATCTTACCTGCTCATCTCAAAATCAATATACATAAGTCCACACTGAAAATTTTGATACCATCCTCCTGTTTCTCTGGTTTTTCCTTACAATATGAGCTAGCCACACTTCTATGAGGTGGATGCATTCTCACTATGAGAATAAAATGGCTATATAGTGGCAATTGAATATTTACTGTCCTGCTAATTACCAAGAACTTACAGCAAATGAGTGAAATTATTCTCACCAGTGTTGAAATATATGCTGCTTTTTTTTCTCTTCTTCATCCTCAGTTGCTATGCAGAAGGAGCTAAAAGGGTTAAAAACAAAGATTTCATTCCCTTTGTGCAGCAGAGAAACCATTTAGCTAAAGAAAATTACAACTAATAATGCTTTGAGCTTTCCAAATTACCTGCAAATGCATTTTGCTGCAGAGCTTGTCAGAAATCTCAAGAATTCCAATACCCAGAGGCTGGGCGGGCAGGAGGAGGATGGTCTGTTAGAAGGAGGCTTGCAGGGGTAGCCCAGCAGAGCATGACGTATTATACTGCACTCTGCTGATCCTGTTCTGGGGAGTGGGTTGGGTATTACTCACTGTAGGGCTCAGATTAGTGGAAGCTATATTTTTTTGGACAGGGCAGATTAACAATCAGAGGATTTTTTTTTTCTGTCATCTTGATGAGAGGTTTTTGGGTTTTTTTTGATGTTTATCGTGTCTCTTTGAAACTCCTCTGTCAGGCATTTTGGGTGTAAAAATAAGCTGTGAGGAGGTGGGCTAGTGGTGAAGGAACAAATAATAAAAAGATGTGTATGAGGAAGACAAATTAAGATCTCTGACACTTATCACAAACAGTGCAATAAAAAAAGGTGCAAAAATGGGTTTTAAAAAGTCTGCTAATTTTAAGTGTTTTCCTACATCTGCTGGATTTTTCCAATAGCAAGAATATTTTTTAAAATTAATTCTTACATAATTGTACATGCTTTAAGTGGCTCTATTATAGGAATATTTTTTTCAAGCTTTCCCCTAAAAATGTTATTCACATATAATAAATATAAGAATTCGTTAGAAAGTGAATAAAAATGATGAGACATTTTTAACAATATTCTAGTGCTTTCCAGAAATCACAAGTAGGGAATCAGAAGCAGAAAACTGTATGATGTCTGTGAACACTTGATATATAGTGGACATTGGACAGCATTACTTGTTGTCTCTATTCTAGTTTAGTCCCTCACAATATTAGAAGAAATTTAATTTATTACTGACTCACTCAAGCTTTTAGGCTGTTCTTCTGTGTTCTATAAAGAAAAGATGCTACTGAATACACTTTAATTACCATGCATTATTTTAGAGATCTTTGTTTTTTCTTGAACCCAGAAAATAAGTTTATAGAAATACTTTATGCTATTTCCTATCTACATAATGCAACTGCATCACAGATCTCATCTTTATTATTGGCAAAAGCATTTAGTTCTTCAGCATTCAAACTTTAATGCTGAAAAAACTTGCAAAAAATTACATTTCTGTAGAGGGGTGAAGGGGGCATAAGTGCTTCTTTTGTCACGCACTATGATGCATGAGGTGACTGGTTAGATTACTAAGGTTTATGCCTAACATATATTTAGCCTAATTAGCAAATTAGGTCAGCAATTAGAGAGCTAAAGGGAATCAGTGCATGATCCTAGCTATGTGGTAAAGGTTGTAAGGAAAAAAAAGCACAAGCTAAAATCTTTGCATTAGCCTTGATAGCAGTGATAAATTGCCAGGAAGAAAAAAAAAAAAAGCTGCTACAAGACTTCCTCACAGAGGACAGAAAACCATTTGATCAATGGCTTTGATCATTGTAGTGGCTGATCAGCAGGGTAATGACATGGGAAATTGCAAATTCATTGAACACATCCCACACATCATCTGCTAAACTGGCCTCCATCTGGCAGGTGGGGCTGGCAGGGAAGTGGGGGTGCTCTGCTCTCTCTTGGGGAGTCACCACAGGCTGTCTCCTTGGTGCCAGCAGAACCTGTGCAAGTAAACAGCACAGACTCGATCCCCACCACTGTCTGAGGTTTTAGTCCTCATTTGGCATGGTGGAGTACAACTTCCCTGGCTCCTCCATCACCTGAAAACCAAGCAGGATAAATAGTCTAAACCTCTTGAGCCACCCATGAGCCGTCATCTTCAGTAGTCCTGGAAATACTTCAGAGTGTTCTATTATCCAGTTTCTGGACACGAATCACAAAGGAAGGAACATAATATAAAGGGATAAAAGAGAAGCTGTCTTTAACAAGCACATGGCTCTCTGTCATAACAAATTACCCTGTGATGCTTGTGATTAATTGTGCTGCCACTTGTTGTATGGCAGCACAGTAATGCAAGCCAAATAGGCACAATGCAAGACCGTCTGCAAAATTAGTAGGCTTTTTAAATGTAATATTTATCACTGTCTGCCAGATTTGACAATCCTTCGACATATATGTGATCTTGCCTGTGGTGTCCTGAATTAAAATGGATCACATAAAGTCCTGGTTCAGTGCAGGGCTGATGAACCTATGCAAGCTGATGAGCCAGAAGGTGCTACAAATTAAAATGAATTTGTGCCAATCTCTCTTGAGCTATTTGTGATATTATCGTGCTCCATTCTGCCTCTTTTTAAGATATTCTGTCACCATGCTTTTCCATGTGCGTCATCTTCTTTTATTCTTTGCATACATTTTCTTGCAATTGAGATATTTTTTTTCTTTCTTGTACCCAGTACTTACTTTTTGCACCTGTTTCCAGATTACTAATGTGGTGCTATTAAGACTGAGTCACAGTAGCACCACAGAAATCCCAGTCCAGAGTCCAAATTCTTTGTTAAAATCAAAATATCAGTTATGTGTAAAGATTGCAGATCGACCCCCAGTATTCTGCTTCTTGGCTTTACAGCAAGATCTCTCTACATCAGGTAGCAAGGTATTGAGATGTATGTTAATAAAAGCATATAAAAAAGTTTCTAAACTGCCGCATCTGCTGCCTATTAATAGCTCATCACCTGCAGTCTTCAATTATGTTGCTTTTCATTATTTTTCAAGGGAAATTTCTCAAATTTTTCAGAGTTTTTTTCAGAGGTAAATCTAAAAATTAGGTTCATGATGGCAAGTTGTGTTTCTGGAATGTTATTAAGAATCCAGATCCTTTGAAGGTTTGGGCTTTGATATTTACTGAGCTTTGATCTCCCTGGGGTCCTACCATAGGAAGGACAATCCAGACAAACTGTGTTTTTGAAAAACTCTCTTTCTAACTTTAAGGGAGGCTGTTAACCTCAGTTCTGGAGTAGACACAAATATTTTTGCTCTCCATCCCTCCTAACTGCACAGCCACTGAACATTTTTTCCATTCCCTGGAAGAGCAGGTCAGTAACAGAGCGATGTGGTTTTGCCTCAGTGCTGTAGGCACTGCACAGCTATGCTCAAAGTCACACCATCTGCTTTTACACGACTGTGTCTGCAGATCTAGGAGGGTAAGGTTTATAATGGTCTACTCAGCAGAAGAATATGGTGTTCTCAATGAGTAAACTGCAAAAAATCAGGACAAAGTGGTTTGTAGAATTGTATAGTGTAGCAAACTAGGACTGGCTTACATGGACCAGAGAGACCATGGTCTACATAAAAGAGATTCAATTTCTAATTCTTCTGTCAGTAAAAATGATATAAAGGACTAAGTTTTTCTGCTCAAATCAGTTATTGAAAAAAAAATCTATGTAGAGAGAGAGGTTTAGAATAATTATTGCAGCTCAGAAGTTTATCTCAGATGAAAGAGATGGGTTTTCAGAAGTAACATTGAAACTCTGCTTCTGGAAGGAAATGTATTATTTAGCTTATTTATGGAGGACATAAAAACACCAAGTGAAAAGCAGCAAAGAGAAAAATTAGGACAAAGAATTGTAAAAATAGCAACCCAAGTTCTTTCCTGGATCTCTCTATTTTATTTTTATTTTATTTTTTTTTAATTAACTATGGGATCCACTAGTAGTGCAGTAGAAAACTGTTCAGTACTGACAGATGGAGACATGAATGGATTCATCAGAATTATCTGTAACATCACTTAACTTGAAAAAGAAAATTCTTTCTTTCTGGACGCCTTAATTTTACTCCTTTTTCTGATTTCTTTTTCCATAATGAATTCTTGAATTATTTGGTTCGTAGATGTCTGGTTTACATATGGACCATGACATTTTTAATCTGTGAAAATGCAGCAAGGCTGACTCCAGTTCATATTATTTTTTCTGCAGCTAAGAGCTGTGAAATAAAAAATTATTAATTCTGGATGCATGACATATTGTGTAAGTTAGGAAAAATCCACCCATGCCAGTGTTCCACTACTAAGAGAAACAATGAAATTTGTGTTTAATAAATACAAGCCCATTTTTGAGCTTTAGCATTTGACCCACTCTATATTACTCCCAAAGTAAGAAAGTAACAGCTCAGTGCTATAAATATAGCAGCACACCTTTTAGTTAATAAAAATGAAAAAGTAATTCTGTCTTTCTAATGCATGATGAAAAAGTAAGCAACAATTTTATAAAATTATTCATTAACCAGGCCACAGCTTTCAACCCAGTACCAGGACATTCAGGTTCACTTGCCTTAAGAGAGTTTAAGTGCATCTTTGTCTTCTTGGAAAGTTGTCTTAGCCCTTGGCAAACAGCTGCTCTGAGACTTGAGGGGTACTGCTTTCCTCACCTGCTGAAAATCTAACACTGCAAAAACTTCAGGTTACTCTGGGCTGAGAAAATGCATCAGACTGTTGACTTGATATTCATTTAAAAGGACTTGGGCTCCAGGAGCTGGGCTTTATCATTCATTTTATGCAACTTACTCTTCATTATTAAACGCTGAAACAGTGTTTCAGAACAAAGTGTGTAGGTAGGACCCAGAAAAAGATGCAGGCTGCCATCCTGCTGTGTCTCTGTTTCTCTGCTTCTTCTGGCTTCTGTCCCGTACTGTGGGGAAGAAAAGGGAAGATTCACAACCACATCAAAACTGAAAAGCCTTTGGGTGTCCCAGGAAGGGGGCTGAAAGGGCACATCGGAAACAAGAGGTATCTCTGGAGCCTGTTTTCTGCAGGGGAAGTTTGGAGTTGACTGAGAAGATTCTGCTTGTGTGACCAAATCTTACACAAGGTTTGTAAGCTTTGTCTTGGATCTGTATGAGTTATGCATTATTTAATTTTAACCTGGTCATGATTTAAAAATGCTTTTTAGACAAGGTAAGAGACCTTTCGAACAGATGTGACATAATTCAGAAGGTATTTTTAATAGTTTTTTTTAAACCCTATTGAATAATATCTTAACTGGAGCTCGCTAGTAAAGCATTGAACTACTTGCCCAAAACTATTAAAATTCGTTTACCCTTAAACATCCCTATTCCAATATTAGCTAGATCCCAGGATGCAAATGACCACACTTCACTGAAATGTTTTATGTTCTCCCACACAACTCCTACACACATTTTCATAAAATTGGTTTGCATCACTCTTGGGCTATCTTCAAGGACCAAATCCTGTCACTTTTTTTCAGGTTCGTGATGCTTCAATTTGCAAAAAAGTCGCATTAATTTTGAGTGCTTCCCCTTCTCATGCCTCTCCTGAACCACAAAATCACAGAGTCTTTTCAGCAGCATACTTGACGCTGACAGCAATTAAATCTGAGAAGTTCTGCCAATAATCCTTCATTCCTCCAAGTGTGCTGACTTCATTGTGAGGTGGGATGTACTGTCAGGCTGCGCACAGCCCAGAGCAGGAGACAGCCTGTCTGGCAGCCCTCCAGTGCCTTGCTGCCTCAGATTGAGTTACTGTTTCCTTATCTTGCATGTAAAAATTAGCTTCTTCATGTGATATACCATGTTCAGACACTGCAGTGATGAACACCAAGGAAATGCACTATGGAAAAAAAAATGAGTATGTGAGTGGAACAGCAGCTGTTGCCAGACCTTCTATCCGTGTCTGGGTTTTGCTGCTACTTGAGGGAAGCAATGCAGAAGGTCCCGTTATGCAATGCAGAGCCGTAGGTTATGTAAATCAGATGCAGTAAAACTTGACACCAAGCAAAGCATAACTTTGACCCTGTTCCAAATAGATTATTAAACGCCACAGTAATTTTCCCTATAGCACTGAAGTCTGAATCAATCTTAATACGGACATCATTTACCCTAGTGTGACTCTATTGATTTAACACAGTTTTGTATCAATGGGGGCAGAAAAGGGTCATGAAATTAGGTGACTTGGTAGTGTATAATCCACTCTTAAACACCAAGTAAAAATGACCAATTTCTTGTTGGTCAAGCAACCTTCCCTCCTTTTTTAAAATAAAAATAATTTTAATGGTATTTACTGTGTTTCAAAAGAAGGTTGTTCTTTACTCAGATGCCCAGGGATGGCTTTAGTTTGCAGTGATTATGGCTAATACATCTAATCCTGTTAGAGAAACAGGGGGCTCACTGGAATTCATTAGCATGAGAAATTAAATGCTATCTAATGCCACGTATAAATATACTGCATTTGGAACAGCCTCTAAGATACAGTTTTATTGTGCAGTCATCTGATTCATACTTAATCTGAAGCAAGAAAAATATAAGGATGGGCCCTGACATTTTCTGCTTATTTATAATTATCCTCTTTCAAATTCCTTGTGATTATATTGATTAAAGTTTCCTTTCAGTTTGTCTGTAGCTGAAACACATTTCTCAGTTATAGAGGTTGACTTTATTCTGTCGTTTCCTTCTGTTGTAAGCATATATTTAATGTTTATTTATAAGGATGAAAGTGAATTTTATTACAATGCAATCACTGACAGCGCTATTAAAAACCACATTTTCTCTCAGCATTTTCCTGACATTGCTGAATTTGGGTTCTCTGAACACAAGAGATAGAGCTTTACTTGTAAATAAATTTTTGACATCTCTTTTAACAAACAAGAATGCCCAGATGCACATATATACAATTCCTATATATTTAAAAAGTCATGTCCCAAAATCTAAAATATTTTTTAATAGATAACAGGAGGAAGATACAGACAGTCATGAGCAACCTTATAATATGACTTAAGTTAAAAATCAAATCTGTAAGTAGTGAGATAAAAGTAGAGACAGAGAGAACAGAGAAAGAATAGAAATGTCTTTCCCAGGTGAAAAGCAGCAATATCTTGGCAGCTTTTACAATGAAGCACAAGAAGATGTTAGATTCCTGGCTCTCCTACTCCAGAGATCTTGAGACTGTGATACCAGCTAGGGCTGTAACATTACTAAACCCTCAGTAAGTATAGTCTGAGAGGAGGACAGCAAACCAAATGCAGAAAATGGGGGAGAAAACACCACTTTCCCTTCAAAGCCCACCTTTGTGTCCTTCACTAAACACTTGAGCATGTTCCTTCTGTTTCAGGCTGATGGATTTGTGTACCCAACCAGACCCAAGTCCCAGCTATGCCTCAGAGGGGATGTGTCGCAGCGGTGTCGGGGTTTCTCGCTCAGTTTGCCCTGCAGAAGCTGCAGCCCCATGGCTCTGTTCTCCCACACGTGCCACAGCAAACCTTCCATTCTGAGGTGTGAGCCTCTTTGCTTTGCCTTTCATTGGTACTGGATTAATGTATTAAATAACAGCTGTGCTAATAAACATCTGGGAGCCAGGTGGTTCTGTGAACTCGAAGGGTTGCTGTTCCATTTGACTGAGAAATGTGCTGCAGTCTGATCCTTCCGACTCTGAGCAAGACACTGCAGCTCAGCTCACAATTTCCAAGATGTACTGCTGCAGACACCTCCTTCCCACTGGTGAGGGAAACAGAAGGGATCCCATAAATTCTGCATGCACACCCTGACTGCCAAATCTCTTTAAAGACTTCCTTGATCAGTCTGTGGATTCTTCAACAGACTGTGTCTAAAATACCTCCTACTTTACCAACAGGGTTCTGCTATACCATATGACCATTAAGAAAGGTAAAAAATTATTATTTTGAAGAATTTCTCCTTTAATTCATAGGTATTCTATAAAATTAAAAACTAAAAACATAGACTATATTAATAAAACCACTATAAGTGTTGTTGTTCTGTCCTTCAACATCTTTCCTGCAGATGAGGACAGGAAATAAATTTGCTTGCATAAACCTGTACTTGCAAGAAGTTACAGTTATTGTGGTTTTTTTACCAAATTAATTTCTTGAATTCGCTATGCCAACATATATTCATTTTGCTGCTTTCTAATGTTTTAAAATCCAAAATTGCATTGTTAGGTGTCTATTTGCACTTTAATTCTGAGACCTACAAAAGTAATTTATTTTATTTACAAGTCAACAATTCTGATATTACATTTCCAGATATCATATTTTCTATTAAAATTATGGAATTGTCATCAGCAAGCCAATAAACATATATATTTCAGATGTAGAATATCTCTATCTCTAATGTAATTTATATTTTTCACTACTGAGAAGGATCTGTATTTGTTTCCTAAATATAGGTAAGCCTTTCTATTTTACCTAACACTGTTTAATTATACATAATGAAAAACTGCATATAACAAGCATTTCTCCAACTTGTGACTTAATTGAGTTTACTTTTAATAAATAAATCCATTCCCAAGGCTGTTCCAGGTTCACATCAGATTTCTGTTTCTCGTGGAAAGAAGGAGGGTGAGAAAGCTAGAAAGTCTTTCCATTTGCTTCCTAAATTCCACGTATTTTGTCTCTGAAAAAACTTTGAGGAAGCAGTTACAAGGAAACGGAAACTTTCAAACTTTGAATCACAGAGCAAAGAGAAGAAAGGTCTAGAGTCTTTCAACAACTGCCTGAGCTCTCCTTCTGAGAAGTCAGGGCTAAAGGCCTTCTGGAAGAATGCCAGCATCCTATCCCTGCCTCCCCTAAGGACGTTGCTGTGGTCAATAATATATGAGCAGAAAATTATGTAAGGACCTTTACTTTCTCCTGTCAGTTCCTTTCATGGGAATTTCCTCAAAAGACAGAAAAAACATAATTCCCTGAAAATTGAATTCAGAGCTGAAATCCTGTATTATTCAGGTTCGTGCTTCGTTCCTCACTCTCTGAAGGGAAATTAAAGCAAGAAAGTGAATGGGCTGAAATTATCAATTGGAAAGGCCATAAGGGGATTTGGGACTGGAAAAAAATGCTCAAACACTGGAAATCCTTAACAATACATGAAGAAATTTGATCATGAGCTTAGTTGCCAAAATATCATTACCACTTAATGCCTTTGTTTCTTCATCATACTTTGCCATTTGAATAACTATTCTTGCATTTCCAGTCCTTCTCTTGCCTAGATCTTTGATGAATATTGCATCTTCTATTTTAACTTTCATAATCAAAATAACTTCACCACTCTCCAAACCCTCTTACACTACTGAGCCCATTTCTATGCCCTGATTTTTTTACTGCCTCATTTTCCCAATGCAAGTCAGATAAATCAATTCTTATACTTCTGAGATATATTTCTGTAGGGTAGATTTTTTAAGGTTCTAACTATTCCTTTCATTTTTCAAGACTACCACGTCTGATTTTTTCCATGTGGTGCTACTTTGGCAGTGGGAATGCTGTATGTAAAAGTGTTTCTCCTGTACTTTTCTGCATATATTTAGTGCTTAAAGAATGATTAAAGAAAGTAAAATAATGAACTTGCCAACTTGAGTGGTCACAAACATTTGTGTTTCCAGTCTAAGAAAGAGAAATTATTCACTCAAAGGCAAAATACTGCATTGACAAACCCAGAGAGAAAACCATTGTTTTAAATATTTTTTGGTAAGGAAAGAAAGAAGAATGTTCAGGTGTGCTGATAGACTTCAGTTGAATAATGTTAACAAACATGCATATTCCAAAAGTACTCCCAAATACCTAATTAAGAGGTGAAAGATAACGCCTTGCCACCTCCACTGTGTAGGCACTCTCAATTGTATGACTGTAGATGGTAAAAAGTAATGTCTTCGATTTAATATGTTCTCTCACCTTTGAGATTTACACAGGGCACCTTCCTAATATGGCAGACTAGACTTGTCCAGTTAGGGTCTGGTTTTTTTAGGTTTTTTGTTTAGGTTTATCTTCATCTTAGGTTCACAGGTACTCAGTGTAAAATCATGTAAGACATACATTTCACTTTTATATTAATGTATTATCTTACTCTTAAGACATTCACTAAGAATTTGCTCCTTAGGTATTATTTTAGATACATGTTATGTGGGGGTTTTTTTAAGCTATTTGTGCTCCACAGAAGTTCGTGCTGAAAGGGTGTTCTGAGTTTTCATACGGTTAAATCACATTAAGAAGATAACATAAGTATCAATCTTTAAGAGGGAAACATTCTGCATTGTTCAGGTCAGCTGCCACAGTTATTACTTTTTTGGCAAGGCTCAGAAATTTTTATGTTTTTTATTGATCTCCCTTCTGGTCTGAGTTGCAGTTCAATAGCTGAATTACTAACCTAGTTATTTCATTGTAACAAGTGATAAATGATACTGCTTTTAGATCTACGCTGCCTTATTTCAGATTCTGGGTTCCTAACACAAATTCAACCAATACAGGTTCAAGCTAAAGACTATTCCTTCTTTTTGAGGGACATACCAGCCCCGTTGAATGTAGAGTCACAGCATGGACCTATATGCTGTTTGTGTTTGCCAACAAAGGTCAGAAGGCAAGTATTAGCATTCAAGAACATTCAGTAATTTGGAAGCTGCCTGGAGGATATGTCTAGCAACTTAAGGCTCAAAATCCTGCTTCCATCTGTCTACCGCCAAAGCACAGTAAAATATGCCTATGCTCCTTATGCTACCACTCAGAAATGTCAAGATAGTCACCTTTCAGCATGAATCAGAAAGAACCACTTCTGAAAACAAGCAGAGTAATCTTCTGGCTTTCTCCTGTGAGCAGAGGTCTGTACCATAAGAATAACATGCAAATTTCATAAATCTAGTCACTCAAAAGAATAGCTAGAAACTGCTTAAATGCCAGCAACACATACAACATCCTTCTCAGTCATGACCCAGCTATACCATCATTTGAGCATGGCCCCTAATGTCTTAGAGCTGAAAACATTATCAGTATACCTAATTCTTCTCATGCAGTGTTGTTTTCTCAACCAGCATATGCAGGAGTTGATTCTGTTTTTGACTCTGAAAAGGTCTAGATTCCTGTAAGTGTTGCAACAATTTGTGTAATTTTCCTTATCTCTTCCTGGCTATTTAAGATCAGAAGAGGAAAGAATTAACAGAATTAATGAAGGTTCTTCTTAAACAATAAATCTGAGTCTAAAGGTAATGAAAGGGCTCTTGGGCACATCCACTCAGTGTTATGGCAATGACACAACATTGACCAGTAATGACTTCTCTGCTGCCACTACTGATGGCTAACCATCAGTTTATAACTTTAAGTAATGAAAAGAACATCAAAAGTGTTCTCAAGCCAGTCAGGTGAGAAAAAACAGTAAAAAACAGCCCTTTGTCAGAGTTTTGTGCAGTCATAAAAACCTCTATAGCTCCAGGACACAGATACTTGCAGACAAAACTACTCATATTTTGCTTTCAAATGAAGAGCTCAGGAGAACTGGCTAGCTCTTCTGTAATTTCTATGCCAAGCAAAATAATTTATTCAGCAGTTAAGTGAACATACAGCTGAAAGGTATCCTACTTTCCTGACCAGGGCATCAACCAGTGACAGAAGTCTACTTTTTGTTCTTTTCTCCAGATCTTATCTCTCTGTCGCTTCTAAACCATGCCCTGAATCATGCACTGTTTTACTTACATTTCAACAGTTACCTGCGGCACACCTCTTTTTTAAACAGAGATGGGAACAGAATAATTTCTTTCTGACCTACAAAGATCAGAGGAGACAAAAAATATTCAGTTCACGAATGCAATCTTTTCAACAGTACAATTCACCACTTGCATCATTTGAAATATATATATATATATAGTTGCCACAGACCCACATATGAGAGTCAGAGTGAAATACCCAGATGGAGCCACATATGCTGACATTTTCCTGCGTCATCATCAAATCATTCTTGGTTAAGCACGCAAAACGAAGAACCTTATCTTCAACAAGATCATGTTGTACTTATTGTCTACAAACATGAAATAAATAATTGATTACCTGTCAAGTACGCTGAGCTCCTGCAACCTCTTTTTTAAAGCAAAATCAGAGCAAACAAGGCTTAATACCTCGGTCAGAATATGTGTCTATTATTCTGCACTGTTTTGATTGGCTGCTTGTTCCTTTGTGAGACCTCCAATTAAAGTGCTGTAGGTCTCATATTTTCCATACATATGCAACAGAATTACCTAACCCTTTTGACACCCTCTGGTCTGTATGTGGTTTTTGTGGAATAGAAATTGTGTCTCCACTGCAGACCATACTCAAATAATACTTTTTCTTAACCTTCTTTTAAGGTTGGTCCACAGTATAGCTGCAAATGTAGCACAGAGTTACTCAAGTAAACTTCCAAGAATGAGAATTTTGAGCTGTATTTCGCTTGCTTTTATTTTGCCTGTTGCATAGACCATAGCTAGCACTGTCAACAGTGCAGTCTGCTGGGGACGACAGAAAGGGGCAATGCAATGAGCAAATTAAATTAGCTTAGGATTTGACACGGCAGTTAGACTACAATTGTCATTATGCCTATCTATTCTGTATTGGAACAGGAATCTTCTAATTTGTCATCCCAGAATCAGCCATCCTTTCTGCAGCCACCAAAACCTGTGACTGAGTAAGAATGTCAGCACATGTTGGGCAGCTGAGGAAAGGGAAGGGTCCTGATGGGCTTGAACTGGAAGGACCCATCCACTTTGTAATACAGCATTTTTCCCAGTGGTCCTGCTGCCTCATCTGGTTGTTCCAGAGCTGCAGGTCTGTGTGTTCCTTCGTGTGTCCATGGTGTATCACCCAGCATTGTGGCAGCACTTGTCAAAACTTGAGCTGTTTCAATTGGTTACTTTCTCATACAGCCATCCTGCCCCACACATGTCCTGAGGCAATATTTACCTGGATTTAAAATCAAAATCAGTCCACACCAAAGCAGTTACAGAGGAAGTAGATTATTTCTTCTGGAACAGCTGTGCTCAGATTTTCTTCTGCAAGGCCATTTCCCTCTTAGATTGGCATGACAGTGAATGATGAAAAAGTGGAGAGCATCCCATTATACAACTCTGTGGGCCACCTACATACTGAGGAAACTATCATATAATGCTGTACATAGCTTTCAACATATAAAGTGAAACAATTTATATTGAAAAACCTTTTTTTTTCCTTTTTCCACGTAAGTAATTTACCTGGATGGTACCAGGTAATCAATTTGAAAGCTGATACAGATGCAGCTTGATGAATAGCTGGGAATGGAAATGATGTTCTTTTCTGAAACCATTCATTCTTTAACATTCCTCAGATTGTTTCAAACTCCTAAGGTTTTGATTGAAATAAATCACACATGTATTTAAAGTATGTCCTTTACTGCCACAGCAATCATTGGACTTTCAAGCCTTCAGCATAAGAAATTAGGCATGCAGCAGAGGAGTTAGCTTGAATTTAAGAAGAACTACTGCATTTCCATCAGACAATTTCCCCCTGTGCACTCTTCAAACTGATTTTATCTTTTCAGGAAGGAATAGCTTAATACCTAATTAACATTTATTACTTATGATTAGTATTAAGGACTGTTACTGAGTAGTGTATTTCTGAAATTCAGGAAATATGGCAATATATGGTTGCTTGGGGGTATGGGGGATACATCAACATCCCCTTGTCTAGAAGAGTTACTAATTAGAAAACATGCCTTGGCATTTGTCTTAGCCAGGTTCTTTATCTGACTGAATTCGTATCCATATAATCTGTGAACTGTAAAATCCTAAACACCCACCTAGCTATAGATGAGGATTATTTACCACTTTTTTGTAGTACTATTGAAGTAAACTAAAATCAGTGCCAAAGAAGGAAGATGGATCATGATTCCAAGGTTCAAGAGTGAGAGCACTAACCTGACGTTGGGAGATCTAACTTTATTTGCTGCTCTGAGAAATACTTAGAGGCCATTTTCCAAGTGTTGCATAAAGGAAGAAGAATTAAATTCACACATCAGTAGAGCCCTGAAAAGAAAGTTACATATCTGTGAAGGAATGCTGTAATTTCATATCCTTTCTGTTAAGAACATCCACCAAATTTATATCTGCATTAGACAGTTACCATTTTCTTCTTCCCTTTCCAGTGTTTAATGTCTGTTCCTTGTATTGTGAGACTGTTCAACCTAGAATAATCCGGACAAAATGAGGGAAAAAGTAATGAGAGAGACTCATTGACCAAAAGCTGAATGTGAACATTTTTATCCACAACAGCATCTGGCAATATACACCTGCTTGTCAATTCTCCCATGCCTGCTTTTCTCCAAGATCCCATATCTCCAAACATTAAAGAGGCCTTTGATTGTCAAAGCTTTTTACAGAGCATTCTACCCCATGCCTACAGATTATCTTGCCATTTCAACACATCTTCTTCTATCCAGGTTCTAGAGAGGCTTTATCATTGTAACAGCAAACTACAAATGGAAATTCCCAGAAGGTAGATACTCACTGTATTTTAACATGAAAAGAATTGCATTTTGAAATCTATGCAGAGACAGAAGAAAACAAAAAAAATTATTAAAGGAATAATATAACTGGTGATAAAGCTAAAAGTTTGAAAAGCATGAATTTTCTCAACCTCCTTTGAGGAAAATGGGGCTGACAGATGAATTGATACCAACATTCAGATGAATTAGCCACTCAAAAATATATCCAAACTAATATAAATCAAATTATCCTACAGTCATGACTTTCCTCCTCTAGAAAAACCTATAAAGTGAATAAAAGAGTTAATTATAAGGCTGCAGACACACCATCTGAAAACCTGCCTTGCAATCTATTTGCAAAGCTCAGAATCAATTACAGTAACAGAATGGAAAAGCTAAGTATTAATCATATTAAACTGAATAAACTAAAGCTCTTTACTTGAACATATACCTGAACCAACTACAGAGAATACAAAATAATGTAATACTTAGAAAAATACCATCTTACAATGTATTGTGGGAAAAAAAAATGGCATCAGGGAGTTATTTTTTTCATTTTTCTGTGAAAACATTTAGAGACCACTGCACAATTCCAAAGAAAGAAAATGGTCTGCAGTATTGAGACGCAAAGAAAGGAATTATTTGTTCAGCTCTAATACACACAAAACTAAAGATCAACTGAATGTATTGGTCAACCCTAAATGTCTAGTAAAACTAGTTACTTGGTTCTCCCACGTATGTTGGCTGTTAGCCACACTGAGAAGCAAAACCTTTCAATAGAAATCCCTGTAGCTTCATAGTTGTTTTTTTGGTTTTTTTCATTTTGGTTGTATTTTTCAGACATAGAAAGATAAGGGTAGTAGTAAATAGATGTGTGGTCCAGGGGATTTCTTCTTAGCTTCCCCAAAACTATTCCCCTTGCATTAATCCAGCTCTGGTTGATGTTCAGAAATCATTGCTTAATTTAGGGTAAGAAAGTTCACAAGTTAATAATAGCTCTCCATTTGCATTTTGTTTTTCATTGTTAGACTAAAAAAAATATTCCAATGCTCCAGTGATTCTCTTTTATACCTTTTAACCAGGACCTGAATGATGGAGATATGCAATAACATCTGAGCTTATTGCTAACACTCGTAGCTATTCATAAGAGCAAAGTATTGCATCTACTTACCCATCAGTAATTATTATTTTATGGTAAATGCATATCAATACAAGTGCATATCTTGTACCTGTGCTCTTTCCAGCTGAATTGATAGCTGCCTAATTTCTGCTTAGTGACATTTCAGAACTTTATTCCCTGAAACCTATCTATTCATTTTCCTTTAATTTAAAAGTCTTTATTTAAAGAGATCAAGGGGAGAAGAATCATCCTTTGAATTCCACCAAAAATAAATAAAATTGCATATGGCTGTTTCAAAAGTTAATTATTTAAAAATAAAACTACTGGACTAAAAAGAATTAGAAAAGATTTCTACTTGAAAGAGAGTTAAATATACCTGAAATTGTTCAGGATCTGTGGCTCTCTCTCAGGTTTATACCAGGCTGATGGAGAGATCGTTACCTTCTTTGTGTTACATGTACCTAATGGAATAAGAAATATGAATATTGTTCTCAGATATGACATTAAAATTTTTTAAGGTTTTATAAATTGCTTATCAATTAATGTGATATGATAGTATGGGTTTTAACAGATTAAATATAGTTCTAAATTAATGGGGGTTTGTTCTCCTACTATTCTATATGCAGTTTTAGTTATTCATAATAATAGGGTATCTCTAAAAATCATTTACTACATCTAAATGAAAATGTATTAGAATCATGATCAAACTAATGGTAGAAATGTACTCCTAAAATATATATATGGCAACATATTAATTTTAATTGCTTGTTAGTTTTATAGCTAGAGAGTTAATAAGAGCTCAGTAGTAGATACTTTTGTGGTGCTGAATAAAAAATGGTGCAGCCCAGATAACTCTTCATATAAATTACCAGGAGAAAATGGTGAATATTTAACAGAGCAGTTGAAATAAAAGTTATTCGAAAAAGACATGACTATGAGACCAAAAAACCCACATTATTGGATGCCTGACCTCCCTAAGTAATTTTTGCCCAATTCAGTATGCTTCTGCTGCTTTTGCTATGTGACAATGTGACTGAAATACCAGCACAAATATTCTAATCGTTCAGAGGGCAACAGTATCAAATTCTTCAGAGTTTATTAAATCCTACTACTCATTTATACTAACGTGCAAGTGTTATCTTTGTGATCATGCACTAAGTACAGAACAAGGGTGACATTGCAATTAAGAATTTAACCACCTACTTCATCCACAGATGCTGAAAGGCAGGCAATTTATTCTCAAACTGATTTTCTCTTGAAAAGGAGGAGTGAAAGAATATCCAAGCCTGGTGAATAATGATAGTTGCACTCTTAGGAAGTAGGATATTCTTAGGGGAAATGAACTAAAAGGAAGGAAAGGCAGAAAATTGAGTAAAGACACACAACAGGAGGAAAGATTAGAAGGAGTGGTGTAAAATACGGTTGAAGTCAGCAGAAACCACAGTGAAGAACTATGTTGTTACTAAAAGGACATCACCACAGGCAAAAGCAATACATTCAAGGGTAAGTCTCCCAAAGTCTAGGTAAATAATTTATGTTTGTCTCTGACTGACTCCACAGTCCTGCAGTCTTCTAGAGAGATGACAGAAAAGATGGATGGATATACCAAATGGACCTCATTTTTCTCACAGTGTCTCAATCTGGTTTTTAAATTTCACGAGAAATTATCAATTTATGAGGAAATTAAAGTGTCTGCTCTCGGTTGTTTTCTCACTCATGCTCAGTTGCATGGCACACATATCTGATTGATGCACGCCATTAATTATTCCTACACTTTGCAGGACTCTGTTTTGACTTCACTTGAAAAGTAAAGTACTGCATCAAATAGAAGCAATGACTTCCTCACCATATAGAATGTGAGTTAAAATATATATTAAATTAAAATATCATATGATAAGACAACATAAACTAACCTAAGGAACCCCTTGAAAAAGGGAAAAGATAGACTAAAAGCTCTGTTCTCAGGTCAACATTTTTTACAAGGCAGGTATTATCAGAGTGCCTCCTGGACATACTGCTGCAAAGTAGATAGCAAGACCAAAGCTGGACAACAAACAAGTGTCAATGAGAAGACCAAAGTCTACTTCTAAAAATATGAATTCCTGGGGCATTCATCAGACTGTGCAGCCTTCAGAATGAGTTACACTGCATTCATTCTTTCCTCAAAAATTTTTCCTTAAAAATATGACAACCAAATTCTTACAAGAGGAAACACATTAAGAGAAAGTAGCCCTGAATTAGGAGTTTTTGCTGGAGATGCAACTTATAGCTACAAAATTTCACGTCTCTATAAGTCTGATGCCTTAATTGCTAAAACCACTAATCCCATTTCCCTGACAGCATCTGAGGCCTTATAAGTGATCTGGTACCGCTTTAGTCACCACCTCAAGTTAGTAATAAATTATCTGTGACAGTCAGGAGAGATCTCAGTATCTCTTATTTTTCAGCCTCCGGCACATTCCTGGGCCAAAAATAGCATGTTGTAGGCTCCCAGAAGAGTGGGATGATCTTTCTGTTGCTATCTTCTAATGGTGTCCTTTTAAACAAGGACAATTTCATAAATCAACCATAAAGCCATTGTGCCTGACTGGAAGACAACCTGAGTGCCTGACACTTCTACATGAAGTACAATACATAACCAACACATGCAGCCAGTGCGCAGATCATAGGCAAAACAGTAAACTCAGGAGAAATTTGTTGAGCATGCAGATGCTCCACAGCCCACTGGCAGAAGGAGGAATTCAAACTCTTAATCAACTTTTAAGTTATTTGTATGAGGACACACTTTGCATCATGCCTCACCAAAGGTTATACTAAAGAAACAAATGGGCATTTCTAAATGGCATTTACATTTATGCTTTAAGAGGGAACGTCTTTAAATACACTCTTTGTGTCTTTGCAAAAAAATAGAACACAGCAAATGTTACAAAACAAGTATAAACAGCCACATAAAAGGACAAATTTCAGAGTATACTAAAAACGATTATGTACAACAGAATTTTTTAGCAGTGTTCTCCAGTGTTCCAAATACCAAACAGGGACTGTAAACACCTCTTTTGCTGTCTCTTTGAAAATATGCTGGTGTACATCAGTCTTGCTACTAACCTTCATGAGATGCCTTGGGACTTAATTCAAAGTTTCATCTCAAAGAATCCCATACAAAGTTATGAGTGTTTGAAAATAATCATGTATCATGGAAGCTCCTTTTCAGCCTCACAGAATTTCCCACTAGAGTCTTACCATTCTAACCACATGGAAATTAAGGGTGGACACAAACAGCAACTTAGACTACTAAAAATAAAATAATGGCATACAGAATTATTTCATTCTTAAAGGCAGTACTGATATCAGATTAACATACACCCACAAAGTGTACCTAACCCTCTTCATTTTTCTCAGCTTTTCAATATATAAAAAATATCTTTCAGTATTCAACTGAATATAAAAATAAAAAACCATTAATGCCCCTGTCCTGTTCAGCACATTATATTTTTGATAGTTACCAACCATGGAGGATGCATTTCAGTGCTTACTAGGAATTAATGATGCTCACTGCCAAAAGCAGCTTGTTAACAACCTCAAAATGAATTGGTTATATATTCCTAATTTTAAGTCTGAAGGCATCATTTTGGAATTTACATCAGCCTGTTTTCTTGATCTATCAGAAAGCCCTGGTTACTGGATACCTTTTTGTCCTTCCTCAGAAAACAGGTGGATATGCTACAGCTTCAGGAATAACAACAAATTCAGGTGCCAGTAATAAAATACCTTTAATCTCTAATTTATTTGTCTCTTTAATTTCCCAGCATAAGACTGATGATTCAGAGCAGATCCACTGCAACATAGATTGAGAAAAAAAAAAAAAGCAGTCTGCCTGTCTCAGTGGAAGAAATATTTTACTTTCAGAAGTTTTTACCATAGAACAGAGAAAATAGCTATCCAGCAATTATGCATCAAAAGTGCCTGTCATATTTCCTGAGTATTACTGTCTCCCACCCACTTCTTACTTCTTCTTTTATTCAATTCAGAGATGGATGAAGAGCCCTGTAAAGCACAATTTGTGTCTAGACTGCTGTTGAAAGATTTCTCTCTGCCATCTTTGCAAAGGGTCTGTGACAAACTATCATGGTGACAGCTGAACATATATTAATTTTTTGAAAAAAATCCCAACATCTTTAATGTTGTCAGTGTTAGCATATCAAATTAGTGCTTTCAACATCAATTTTGCACTTTTAAGACTCATTCATATAACTATTTTTTCAGTTTTTATATGTGAGAAGGGCCAAGTTTCTAATCACACAACATCTTTGAACTGTTTTTGCTTGAGCTTTTAAGATAAGAAGCATAACTATTTCTGATTACTTTTAATGTAGGAGCAGCTAAGCAAGAACACTGCAGAGACTGCAGAAAATGCTAGGGGCTGATTGAATTCTACCTGATAGTGCTCTTACACCCAGTGCCTCCACTCCTCCTTGTGGTGCAGCACATGGGCTTCTCTTCTCCCTCTCAGGTAGAATTGTGGCAGAGGTTTACCCTCACCAAAACTCATTAAAAAACTAGATTTTCTCAGAATACAGGTGAAACCTCTTAACAGGAATATTAAATGCTATCATGACTACTTGGTGGCATATTAATTCATGATGAAAAGAACATAGATATTTATGGGGAAAAAAAGTGAAAAAAATTACAAAGTAAAGAGCAAAAGAAACTCGAGAAACGTTCAAGTGTATTTAAAGTTCCAAAATAAAGAGGGGCATAAAATTCAGAAATTAGAAACCTAAAGACTACAAGTTCTATAAACATAATTTCCAGTGTGTGTAGCCATTTTATTTCCTTTAAAAAAAGTCTACGTGGCTCCACCATGAATTTTAAGTGTTTACCAAAACCTGACGTCCATCTGCTGAGACTAAAAATGACCAGAACACACAAAGATAAAACATTGCCATTAAACTGCACTCATATACATTTTGGAGGTGTATGGATGTGAACAGTATTTCAGAAGTAAACAGGAGCACAAAAGAAAACACATTAAAAAGAATTGCAAAATAAGGATATTTTGGTACATGAAAATAGTTGAACTAAATGCAATCTTATGCATCTCAGGCATTCATTTTATAGCTGGTTGCTTTTTTAAAATGTCCTTTAACTTGTTCTCAGTTGCTTTCCTTATGAATCCAGGAAAATCATTCCATAAACTAAACACATAAAATTGTTGTTGTTATTATTATTACTATTGAGTTTCAAGCACTTTTACTTAACAGATATGATCCAAAAGAAATGGGTTCGTTTTTGTGCATCATGTGACTGCATTATGAGACATTTTAGCTGGCTGAAGCACATAGGAAGGCAGAAAGGTAAACATCCTGATCAATAAAGATTTTTAGGTAGTATTCAAAGAAACTTCTCACAGATCCAGCAAACAAAAATTATATTGCATTTACTAACATATTCTCTCAGGAATCATTTCAGTGACATAAATTATACCAAATTATACGTGCCCAGTCTACTTAATACATTAGCCCCAGTGACAGCACAAATGAGAATCTGCAGCTCTGACATCTGGTATCCTAGCTCGACCTTATCCCTGTGAACCCCTCTGTTGATCAGCAGGCTCTGATCATCTGACCCTGGGTTTCCTCTCTGAGTCTGACCCTGACCAGTGGACTGATCTCCTGGTTTGACCTCTTCACCCCAGACTGGCCTGATGCCCTGCTCTGGGGCCGGTGCCCCTGTGCTGCTGCCCTTCACGGTGAGCCCCCACAGCACCCTGCTGCATCAGGACACTTCCATGGCCTTCAGATACCTCCTGCTCCCCAGATGAAGAGGCTCTGGATGCCCAACTTGATTGACACCCGTGACAATCGCTCACTGGCCCGGTAGTCACTGTAACGCGCATCTTCCCAGCCTCCATCCCAGTAGGGTTGCTTTCTTGCCAGCCTGATTGACAGTCAGGGAGATCGGATGGGCCATGTAGCCAAAGATAGAGTATAGGGCTGACAGCTCTGAAATGGTTCCATTTGACGATGCAGCAACTTGGACATGTTTGTCAGTAACTCTGAATGCAAGCAGAAAGGGCAAAAATTCCTCAAAGCAATATTTGAAGAAATTTTAAAGAAATGTCCTGTTCTGCAAGATGCTTTGGTAAAAATTGGATCTCCTTTAAGAAAAAAAACCAAACCTGTCTCTATGTATATTCTGAATATGCTGAGTATGGAAATAAAAATAGCTGTTTGATGTTTTGTGATCTCATTTGCCCTGCAACAGCATCACAGCTAGAAGACTGAACTAAATTTTTGTGCATCTTCAAGAGGATTTGTTTCCTACACCTAATCACTTATATCTGCTGTCAGAGAATGGATGGATAACAGAGAGTTTGTTGCACAGCTGTCACTGATGCTCTAATTTGGCTTCTAGTAATGGTGGGGATGAACAAGATGGAAAGGAGTCGGCTTGACTCCTAGAGCTCACACTGGGTAACTAAAAAAATTGCAGGAAGAAAACTATGCAAACTATCTTTGATCCAATAAAGAGCTTAGCCTCGTGGTCAACATTAAACATATGTGAAATCTCTCTGCCTTGGAACTTTGCATGTTTTATACATCAATTTGAAAAGGAAGAAAAACTTACAGAGGATATCCATTTTCTGTGTAAGAGCACTTAAAAAGTAAATGTACTCTTAGGAAATACAAAGTTAAACTGCACAAGAATGCAGTTGCCTATTTCTTTGGAATTATCTTATTGACTAAACATCAGCTTTAAAAAATTTAATATTTTTTAAATAAAAGGGACATAAAAAAAATTCAACCCTCCAGACAGGTCTGCTCTGGGTTGAGTACTTTGAATTCAGGTCAGAAACCAGTATATGGTTCCTCAAAGGTTACCTCACGTGCTAGATTATATTTTTGGTTTTCAAACCACTGATTGTCGCTCTATTAGGAACGGTGAGAAGAACGACACAGACTCTCTTGGAGTCGATCGGGAGAATTTCTTTCATTTTATTGCTTCAGGTCTTTTTTATAGACCAATACGTGGAAAATACAGAAAAGAAACTCTTATTGGTTAGCAAACTACTACATCACCATCATTGGTCAGTGGGGCAAAACACCCCCCGACCTTCTCTTGCCAGAAAACAAGGAACAGACAAACAGTACCTGCAAGGCTGTTTTCTGTCTCTGAGCTTTTCTGTTTTAAGTCCTCCTTATGAATTCCCAGGCCACTTTCTCAGGCAAGACTGAGAAAGCTATGTGGCCTGCAGTTTCACGTGCTCTCTGTTTCAGAGTTAGCATCCACAACTGATCTTTTCTTGAGAGTCTAAAAATTATAAGGCTGGGTAAAACAGCATCTTCTCAATTATATATAAACTTTTCCCTGCCAGTGATGCTAATTTACCATCAGCCAAATACTGGTTTGAATTTAAAACACCTTTTCCTTCCACAGCTGCAATTTTTTCAAAGCCATTACAGAAGAAATCCAAATACTACTCAGGACCTGCCAGGAGGGAAAATGGAGAAAACTGCCAAGATGCTGACTGTGGTTATGGCACCTTGCTGATAACCATCTCCCATACACCCTTACCAGGATATACCAAAAATCCAGGTGACATCAGCAATAATATTTTAGATGGAATGAAATAATCAAAAGATATCCCAGGCTTTAAGAGACAATGTGGATACTCTTGGAATGTAGTCACTGCTTGCAGCTGCAAAGGACACTCTTTTCTGTAGGTAATTTTTCATTTCCTCTGTAATTGGCTAAGATCACAGACTAAGCATCTAGTTGAGTGTTTTCCTTCTCAAAATTCTTGTCATGGGGTGGGAGAGATGAGTGGGATAGAAACATGGGACTCAGAGAGATGGTCCATCATCACATTATCAGTTTAGTTAGTTAATAGCCTATATTATGTCTTAGTTCTATGCAGTAACTGCTTGTTAATCACAGAAATCTGCTTCCTGTGCTATGTCTAGTGATTCCACTGCCTGGGTCTGGAGCTCCACAGTACTGCAGAAGTGCTGAGAGCTTTATGTTGGAGGTGTAGGGTGATAAAATCTCTCTTAAATTTGTCTGCCCTGGTTTCAAAACAGCCCTACACAGTAGCTGGGAGAAATCTGCAGTAATTTAAGGACAATCTCTTGAGCATTCGCTTCAACAGTCTGAAATCTAGGATGTCACTTTTCACACCCTTTAGACAATCTCTTCTGTTTCATAGCATGACCCAGCTGCTCTTTGTGCAACTTTATTTCAACTCAAGTATAATATTTTTAATATGCTGTTTATTTAAGTATTTTTAAGAAAAACAGAAATATTTAGGTAGTGCAAAAAAAAAAAAAATCTGCAAAATCCCCACTGTAACTAGAAAGTACATAAGAAGCCACTGTAAGGAAATCTAAGTAATTCAACATTTTTTTTTAAATGGAAAAATTAAGATTAGAGTAAAATTCCTATTTGGAGGCCTTCTTAAAGCCTTGCCCTTTGAGTTACTGTGGGATACTATCAGTAATTTTAAGGAACATTAACCAAAAAGAACCTAATCATTAGGAGAAGAACACGAGTGCTGGGTTTTTCAGTTATTCAAATCAGAAAGTGATTACTCACAAAGTTTCTGAGCAAATTACTCTAGTACTAAGGACATTTGCATAATAGCCAAATTAAAAAAATTCAGTATCTTTCAAGGTATAACTTCCCCATCTACAAATGCCAACTCTGTTCCTAGTGTGGGCACATTGTTTCATCTCAGCAGAAATGCCATGATAATTGTACTGAAATACAACTTTTCTGAGAGAGAGGAGAGCAAAAATAAATTGTTTGGACATACTTATATTTTTGTCAAATAAAAGTGCCACAGAGAAACTGTATGAGGAATGCTGATTCACTCTTTTAAACCACAGCTGAAATGACAGTTTAAATCATTATAATTGTCAAGCTAAACTAAAAAAAAAAAACATTAATACTACTTCTTAATTTTTTCTACAGACTAAGATAAGTAAAAGCAGCTGAAGAAATTTCTTTTACTAGAGCATTATATTTGGAAGCAGTCATATAGATCTAAATCATAATTTTCCAAGCAACAGAAGTCAGAAAAAAATTCTCTCAGAACAAGGAACATCAGTTATTTTAAGCAAAATTGCTACTATCTCATTGCAAGGTTTCTTTCATGTCCAGGTGACATGTAGTCTTTAGAAATACATTTCCAGCAGGCAGAAGAAAAAACTTACTACACCTATGTTAAAATAATCATTATTTTTATTGGTAGGACTAAAAACCTTTGTAAAAAAAGCCTCATGAGTTTGAACAGCTCCACTGAGTCTCCTGCCTTCAATTCAGTGTTCTGCCTACATCCAGATCCAAATTAACTGAGGATTGATAAGAGCTGGTCAGAAGGCATGTACATTTATTAGGGCAGATGAGGAAAACGGCATTAAAAGAAACACTTCCAAAAATTCCTTATGCTTCTACTCATAGCAAATCCAATAACACATTTCTACTACAGTCTCAACTCCTTTTACAAATAATGTAATACTAAGGTTATTATTGAATCAATAGATTATTACCAATACTAGAATTTTACAAGAAATTTTTTAACTTTTAGCAAACCCCTAAGTGCCTTATTCCTCTCAATCAAGAGAATTTAGGAGTACACATTTAGAATCAATTTCTTCTCTTCTTCAAGGTTTTCCCCACCTTATACTTTGTTTTCAGTGCCTCATGTGATTCTAAAACAGACTATTTCATAAAGAATCAGCTTTAAATGGGTCCCCTAGCTTTAGTAGGAACTTTTGCTCTAGTTCAGGTAATGATTCTACATGCTTAATGCTTTGCTAGGAATGCTTAACAAAATTCCTTAAGCATAAATGGCATCATATGTGAATGAGTATACTTTAATGTAAATTCAGTTTGTCTATTTAAGAAGATGAACATCAATAGCCATAGTTTGTTATAACAATATAATTCCTCTGATTTCTGCTTATTTTTACTATAGAAACCTTTAAAAGTATAGACAAGTCTATATATTTTTGCAGCTTAATTAAATGTAGGGTATTCTCATAATAATGAAATCTAGAGTTCACTTCTAAGCTTTGATTTTAATTTTATGATGAATTTAGACAAAAGAAGTGCAAGTTTTTCCTCCAGGAAAAACTGACAATGTGTGAGAAGACCCTTCCAATGGACTAACTACATGAGTCAGCTTTTAGGGTAAGACGTCCCCAGTAGGAACATTTTTATAGAGCCATCATGGCAAGGAAAGGTGCATTTTTGATAGGCATAAATAAAATTTTGAATTAAAAGAAAAGTGAAGTATAAATCTGTATCAATGTATTGGGATGCAATGGGATACATAGGCTGTATCTTTTGCACCATCAAACTAAACAAATCAATAGATACACATTTCTTAAGAGCTTTGGTTTTGTCATCATATTTCTCTAGTTACTGTTTAATATCAAGAGACTGCTGCATATATCAGAATGCTAAGTGGCCTCAGAATGCTGATTTAAATGCCCTGTTTCTCAAGTTTGTTACATAAAGCCATTTCCCCCCCTTTCCTGAAGATCAAGAAAAAATTCATGTTGTATCACATCAAAAGAGACTGATGAAGGAATGAACTTGGAGTCTTCCTCTAATTACAAAGTATACAAACTGTAACCATCTTAAATAATTCATGTCTAAGAGTGATAATCACAACGTGAAATGACCTAATATCTATTATTCACAATCCTGATTTTTCTTAGTAAGCATTGTTTGCTTACTGAAAACTTGCTTATTTATTTATTGAAGAAAATCTTAAATGTAATCTGTGTGCAGTTTTTTCTGTAAAACTGTATTTTTCCTATTTATCTGTTTCAGTTCTCAGAAGCTTTCTAGGCCTTAGTCCATGTACTTTTGAATCATATATACATTCATTATTCCCATACAGGAAACAGTATTGGAAGTCCTCCAGACCATTCCGAAATATTTCAATGTTGGAGCAGCAAGTCAAGCCTAATTTTAGCAAAAAAAAAAAAAAAACAAAAAAAAAAAAAAACAAACAAACCTTAAAAATCCCACAATAGAAATTAAAGTAAAAACTGCATTTTTGAGAAAGAGAGACAGGACAGGATGGCTTCTGTCCTTCCATTGGTATGCTTTCATTGCAGCATTTGGACAGAAGGGTTGTAGACCAGAACAACTCAATGTGTTCTCGTGGGCAAGATGGCTGCTAGCCCTGGGAAAGATTTGAAAAACCATGGATTTTAGGAAGGAATTGGCTGATGAAAATTAGGCTTCTTCAAATGCAGGGATTTTCTCATCCATTCAAAAGTTTTGTTGAATGGAGAATAAAAAAAGATGCATATAGGAGCTTTCATTAGAAAGGTGCTCATGTGTTCATTTGTGCTGGCACTAAGATGTAGCTGCTAGGGAATGATTTTGCTACTGAAATAAGTTTTTTGGAAATTATATGTATTAATATAGCTTTCAAATATACTCAACATTTCCTTGGGACTGTGAAACATCCCCAGAAGTCTTACAGTAAGTCATAGGTTGCAAAATGTTATTCCAAATGAATAAAAAGACAGAAATAGGTAAATATAAAATTAACTAAAACAAGCTCAATAAAATTTATCCTTAAATTTATGGGGGCATAGGGAGATGGTGTTTTTAGTATTGCAGTTTAAAACTGAATAGACAATTGTCATGGTTACATTCAGGCAGCTATACAGTATGGAGGCAAATCTTCCACAGTGCACTTGTCTGTGCACTTATTACATGTATAGCAAATTCCAGAAACAATAATCACCCACGGTCTCTTCACTGTGCAAAGCTTTTCCATTCCTTTTGTGAGCACGTTTTTAAACAAACTGCAGTGACAGGAGGTGCTCAGCATCTCTCTTCTTTCTCTCTGAATTCATGCTAGGCACCCACCAACATCCTTTGCATTTAAATAAAACAATTGCAGGTCTCCCTCCTGACTGAACACTCATAATTTCCTTTGCCTTTTCCGCAGTCACTGCAATGGCAAAAAAAAAAAAATCAGAAATTTGAAAGACTATTTTGTTTCTTCATCCAGATCATTGCTGTTTACTCAGCATAGTCAGTGTTCTGCAGTTC
This sequence comes from Poecile atricapillus, assembly GCF_030490865.1. Taxonomy (NCBI): domain Eukaryota; kingdom Metazoa; phylum Chordata; class Aves; order Passeriformes; family Paridae; genus Poecile; species Poecile atricapillus. The sequence goes on from NC_081252.1 coordinate 35,452,614, forward strand.
ATGTGGATGGATAAACAAGAATGGCCCACGGCAACATATGAGAGCTACAAATAGGATCAAGACATATTTTTATGATTGCTGGGCTCATATCATTTTCACGGTACAGATTTGAGAGGCTGTTTTATCTGCTTAGTACTGTGTGCTCTGGACATTGATTTTTACATTGAAGCATTCGGAAATGCAGTTTAACCCACCTTTAGGCATTTATCATTGACAACAGCTTATGTGAGAGGCATCTTATTGATCCATTAATTGAACAATTATCGGCTCATCTTTATCACATGTGTCCTGATAGAAACACTTTTACTCTGTGACCCAAATCCTGTTTTGAAGCTTGCAGAATCTGCAAAGAAAACAAGATCCCACAAAAAAAAATAAAAACAAAACCAAAAAATACACCCAAACAAACAAGAAAACCAGCAGTAAAAAAGCTGCAGAAATGCATGAATACTCTTCAGCAGAAGCTTTATATATTACATAAACTGACCTAGAAACACAGCAAAAGACATTGCTTTAAAAATGAAATCCTCGTTGTACAAAGAATCATTGAAATGACATAAATGATGGTGAGACATCCTTCCTGACCTCTTCTAGAGGGGTGAGTTTCACTTCAGGGCCAGATTCTATACATCTGTGGAAGAGCACTTTGACAACAGGAGTTAAAAATTATAACCAGACATGGCTTTATGTTGGTATTGCCAACCTGTATGTTTTGTTATTTCTCTCAAAGTTCTGAAAGTTTTTTCTATCTGAATTGTTTGTTTGGATTGTGAAAGAATAGCTGACCTTTTCATTTTGCTCCTCTTCTCTTGCTCTACCTGCCTCTCCCGTGATATATTTCCTATAATTCCTCCCTTAAAATATGAGGGCAAGATTGTTTCTGCTTGTGATCTCTTACTAGACAACTGGGAGGATCACTACCAACTTCTGACACCTCACCTCATCCCTACCTGAGGAGTGAGCAACTGGTTTTGACTGTTAGCTGAAGCTAATGGAAAACTTTATAACTCCTTAATCACTTTCAAAATCTTCTGAACTGAAAATGCCAATGTAATGTATAATTCATGCCAATGAACTTCCAGATTCTCTGATTTCTAAACTGTAATTCAGCTCTGGCAGAACTAGAGATTTTAAATACTTTCTTACTCTACTTCCCTCTTCTCACCATTCTCTCCTGCTTAAAATATTAAAATGTGAAGAGAGAGCTGATACTAAAAGGGAGAGTCATAGTGGATTCAAAGCAGAAAAATCAAAACAGAAATGTCTGTATGTGTGCTCATTTTAGACAGGTTCTCGATTAGGATGAAAGTCGGCTTAGTTCTGTAAATTAGTACTAGGATATACAGATTGGTTATACAAGGCAATGGACCTCTCTCCCCATCTATAAACTCTGTCATTACAGGTACAAACTTTCACCAAGTGAAGAATTTTAGAATTTTTAATCAGCAGTTAAAGTCATCAGATAGTATCCAAAAATACAATCCTGCTGTCTGTATAGACAGATGTAGTCAGTCAGTTTTGGGGAAGGGAATATTAGTAAAGATATAAGGCAGTATGAACAGGACTTTCTCTCTGTACGCTATTTCCATTTGCAGCTAATTCAAGAATAGGGGCAGATTTGTGTGAATTGATCATTGTTGTCCAGCTGACTAACACCTAGAAGGACAAAATTTCTGTGTGCTATTCTGAGTCCATGCAGTCAAGGAGAGGGAGACATAAAACAAGGGTGCTACTCAGTGAACAAAACTTTCCAGATGCATCAGAGTTAGTATGAAACACCTTTCTCTTCAGTTTTCCAGTTTACAGTGTTGTAACCAGGAAGCTCTCCCTAGTCACCAGCAGCAGCAGGGGAATATATCCCTCTCTGAGTCTGTCTTTGGAGAGGCATCTCTTTCTCACTAGTGGCCAGGGTCCCTGGTCTGTTCCTTACTGAAGGACTTCAGGTTAAGCAAAGTAAATATACATTCCTCTGCATGCATAAGTGAAAATAATTCTGGATCTTAAACTATTCATTAGACTATCTAAGAGTCACATTGATTTCAGTGAGGTGGAATCAGGCTCTAGATAGGCATGATTTGGGGGGAAAAAAAAGACATAAGTAAACATGGTTTGTTTCTGTTAAAAAAAAGTAACAGAAAAACTATCAAATTCAGAAAATTTGCTTATTGAAATTGGGTAGATGGAATCCAGTAAAAGAGAAATGGACTAACTTATCAAACACACTAACAAAAGAAAACAGTGATATGAGTCTTATATAGTATTGGTATATATAACTTTTTTCAAAAAATTTAAGTAAAGACAATTTATATTCAGAACTAAAGTCTAAGACAGCACTGTTTATCTCTTGAATACAACTGGGATGAATATTTGATCTGTGAGATGAGGCTATTGACATTGTAAGTGTTCAAATGCCCCCATGTCAATACAGAGAGAATTAAATCTACAGACTTCCACTAGCATTGAAATGTTTTTCATTATGACATTAGAAATGATAACCATGGGTTGTTGTTCAGTAAACTCATATTACAATCCATGAACAAATGCTACAAACTATTCACATTACTGGGATCAAACTGAAAATGAAGTCAGTGAAAGAGCTTCAGTTCTTTTTACTGTAGGGGGAAGTGGGAAATTCAAGCTCCACAAAAGACTGCAAAAATGAGTCACTCCAGATGGAGTATATTACATTCCTAATTAAAGAGCACATACAGTACTTCATGATTTTAGTGCTCTTAAACAATCTCACTGGCCATAAACACTATGCTAATGTCTGTTGTGGGGAAAACCACTTTTGAGAGTGACAGTATGTGTTTGGGTGGATAGCAACAGCACCGCTTTAAGAAATAGTTTTCTTTTTATACAGATACTTTTCTTAATTCTGTGGTTTCCAGAGAAATCCAAAGCATCTGATGAGATGCTGCTAGATATGAATTAAGATGTGAAATGATATCATGCACATTAAAGTCATTCACCTATTATGAGGTGAACTTGAAAGCAACAAAGACTGTGAATTACACACTTTCTTTGATTCCATTGCTTAAAAGCAGAACTAGGTGATGCTTAGAGAACCCAAGGTAGAATAGCATAGAACATATAAAAGTCTCTCTTTAAAATGCATTTTCCATGGTGATATACAGTACTTTGAATTTTATCTTCTTAATCAAGACAATATCCCAGCAAAAATTTGCCATTCACCAAATTTCTTTAAAATGTACAATGATATGAATCAGCAGTAACAATAAAATTGATTTCTTTAACCCAATTCAGGATGAATATTCTTTCTGGCCTGGTTTCAGTTCTACTTTACACCTTTTGTCAAATGGTAAAATGTGTCATACTTCAAGATAAGTTTTGTGAGTAAAATGAATTTAGACTTATCTGTCATGCTATCACTTCTCCAGTAAAAAAACTCCTGCATGCCCTCTTGTGCAGGAGAATTGACTCCATAAAGTATTCTGCTGTACACAGGGACATAAAGCCATCATTTAATATCAAGAATTTCAATTAATTGAAACACAATCTATGTATTTCAAAATGTAAGAATACTAACAAGTGTGATGATTTTTAATTATGATTAACAAATATGATGCTATTTTAATTATGGTTAAATAGACTTTTAAAATCAAATATATTAACTCATTTTCTTAAAAGGGAAAACTGCAGGAAGTATGCACTGCTTTTGGAAACATTTTGGCATTACTAAGTGCTAAGAAGTCAGGCAACCACTCAAAGGAGCAGGCTGAAAGAGCATTTGCATCCTTTAATAATCTGGAATTGTTTTATTTAAGAAAATTTCTCACTGGCACCTGAGTGTAAGAAGCTAATTTTGCCTTGAGAGCACTAGACTACACTCCTAAAGAATGGCATATACAGTGTAGTATGTGTGGGGGAAGCATAAGACTGGACCAAAGAGACGTGAAGCATCAGGGAACAGCCTAAACCAGATGGGCAAAGAATAGAGGTTGCAAATGTTAACAGCTAGGAGGTTGGCAATGACACTGGCCCAGAGAAGAAGGTCCTTGATGGAATTTTGGGCTGATGGAAGAGTCAAGAGACCAGCTTAGAAGAAATGAAGAAGAGTTAGCAGCTATTACTCTCCTTGTTTGCCTCCAGAATTTAGAAGTAAATCCAAGACTCCTCAGTCTTACCATTCTTTTGGCATTGCTAAACACTTGTCAAATCCATGGGCAAAACATTTGTTCACCAACAATGATCTATCAGTTGAAGCACAGAATTCAAAACTGTGCCTCTTGCTTTTTCTTCTTGGATCAAGTATCACCAGGGATTTTCAGAATTGCAGACAAGCAAGGTAAGGAAGAAGGACACCCCAGCCCCACCCACAGTTCCTAGAAAATAATGCATGCTGTCCTAGAAGACTATTCTTAAATTTGAAAAGTCAAAGTCTCAGAAACAGAGTGTTTCATGCAACCCTAATTTAGCTATTTAAGCAGTGCAGAAGTCATTAAGTACAAGATCATACATTATATTTATCCACAAGGTGTCTTAATTGGGGCAGAAAGTAGTCCTACTCCAAGGATTGGATCAAAGATGTGTGCTGAAGCAGCCTGCTTTCAGGACTTTTACTTGAGACAGAGCTTGAAAAGAAAGAAGTAGTTAAATGGGAATACAAAATACAATACAAAATTCAATAGACAGCAATATGACAGCAAACTTACTCTGGGGAACTGGATCCTACTTTTGTTTTTTCTAAGTATTCATGGTCACCCATACAGGTCAGTCCCTAGAAGTTTCCAACATGTTAGTGGATCTGAAGTTAGCAGATTTGTCTTGAAGGCAATCCTCAGGCAGCTCCTGCACTGCACTTACAGATAGACTCAGTCTGGATGCCTTAGGCCCTGCATCTGTATCATGGAATTAATATAATCCTTGTCTACATACACAAAGGTCCACAGTGAATTAGCTGCTCCACTATGGTAATACAGGAGAACATCTGAATAAATTTCCAGTTCTCCCTTCAGAGAGTGTTTGAACAACATGTAGTCAACAAGGAATGGCACCGCACACTGTACAACATGCACAAAGTATTGAATTAAGGTTGTAAGGGCAACATTTTTTCTGACATTTCCTACATTGTGAGTTCTGCTCTCTGCAATCTTAATGTTCTTCTAATATTGTTTCTCAGGATAATGCTTTTATAAAAATGCAATCTAGATACCCATCCATATAATAAAATTTTATTACTTTGTCAACGCCAAAGTCAAAAGAAATACTGGGATTTCTGAAGCAGCTAGCTAGTAGTTTTTAAAGTGAAATGTACATAGCTCTCTTGAGTATCTTAAACTAAAAAAGAAGCTCCATACTCATATAAAATTTCATTAAGTCTTCATAGAAACATCTATGAATAGAGATTGGAATTAAAAAAGAAAAGAAGACTATCACTTATATCTCTCTCAGATTTTAGAAATATGATTATATCTTCTATTGTTCACAGGTGTTACTACTTATTAATTCATCCTATGATGTTCTCTTTGTCTGCACAAATACATATATTTTCTGTTGCTCTCATGATGCATTAATTAATTTCAATGAGAACAGAGTTTAAAATATTTACATACAGCTTCAGTAGAAAATTTTACTTTCAGTCTTGTCTCAAAAGAGCTGTGCCAGTGATGATCATATAAAAATGAAGGGATGAAACAGCTTTTACATTTCCTGCACTACCATTAACATACCGGAAAAGTAATAACTTTCAAGGACTCTGGCTGGTTCATCAACAGCTGCACTTAATTTGCCCTTCTGCTAATTTGCAGTTCTTAAAAACCTATCAAATGACACTTCTAATCCACAGCGTACTCTGTGATTATAAACTGATTAAACTCTATGATCTCTCATTGCCTTGTAAATAATTCTGTCACCTTTTCCAACAGAAATTAGTCAGAATTATTTCCTATGCTTATATACTGTGTTGTTTTCTAGAGATAAGTTTCAACTCCTAAAGTCAGCTGTAATTGTCAGTTTATTGTCATTATCTAGGCAGTGCAGGAGTTATTTTTGTTAATGTCTCTATATTTACTAAAACAGATAGTATGAATGAGGTTGGCCTAAAAATAGCAAATAGAGATGTCTATTTTGTTAACAAATGCTCTTGAAGTTCTGTACCAGTGTAATAGTACTCCTAGGCTTCCAGTTGCCTGTTCACTGAACCTGGGGCAAGCTGTCACAAGTGAAAGCATCTGCAGACATCTCTCTTAAAACCAGCTGGAAGAGAGTGTTTTCAGACAGTTACTTGAATGCCAGACTCATTTGGATAACATGTACCTTATCCAGAGATGGTTAAGTCTGGCCCCATGGTGACCTTTGCCAACAAGTATCATGGAATGGTTGGGTTTGGAAGGGACCTCTGGAGACCATCTAGTTCAACCCCTGCTCAGACTGGGGCTGGCTGGAGTCCACTCAGACTTTTAATGTCTCCAAGGAGGGAGATTCCTTGTGCCAGTGCTCATAGCAAAAACAGCTTTACTTACACATAAGTGGAATTTCAAATGGATCTCAATGGAGTGTTATGGGTCTCAATACTTTTGAGAACAAAAAATGCCTCAGGCCACTTGTCTTTTGCTTAAACTCAGGAAAGCATGTAGCTATGTCCTTTGCTTTAAACTTATTGGGTTTTTTATTAATGTAAGTTTAACAGAAGGTGAGCTTTTCAAAAATCTCAATGGATGTCTAGCCCCATTTTTAGATACATAACCTATTCAAAGGAATCCAGCTTCTACCAACTTTTAAAACAGAATCATCTGCTTCTACGCCGTGTAGTGTAATTTCCACATTCATGTTCATTTATTGCAGGTTGATTTAGTTTGGGGCTGGATGATGTAAGTATGCATCACCTTAATTAATTGAATTCAAGCATTTAAATCAAGAATATATTCTCAGGAAGAAATGCTCATTTCTGAGCACAGTTTTTGGAATATCACTTTTGTAATGCAAATCTGAGAATGAGCAGATTAAAGGTCAGGTTCTGAATGCAATTATGGTCACTATAAATAAATCATGAAGAATATTAATTTGAAGAAAAGGATGTTGTTTTCTGATTTAATTTTAAAATACCCTGTTCGCCATATTCTATAATTTTTTTTCTTTCATTTCAAAGAAAATGCACCAAAAATCGCTTCGTAAAAATTAATTTTGGAAATAGATGTTTTGGGGTTCTTCTCTTGCTGCTGACCCTCTATTTCTGCAATTATTTTTCCTTATAAATTCTGCTTTCCCACAATACAAAAAATATTCTAGTTTAGGTAAAATAATCCAACAAGGAAACATAAACGATATTTCTTTACTCAAAACCAATGCCAGCTTGTAAACCATTTCAAACCACTAAAGTTGTAGTGAATCTTCATGGGTAAAATTCTTTATAACTACTTTAAAATGCTAAGAAATTGTAATTTATACTGCAAAAACTACTGCAGAAGAAAATACACAGACAATTCATAATATCTATTACTTAGCTTTAGAATTGTGTGTACCCTATCTACCTTCCTTTCTATACAACTGCAATCAAGATACAGTTCACAAATATTTGCATTGTAAAGGAGTGTTTGAAACATATGGAGAGTGGCAAAATACAGAATAAGTGGAACAAGACTTTCTATATCCCAGCCGTTACACCTCTGTCCTCCCTTTTCACTCCCTCAGGGGTCCGTCCATCTGGGCTGAGATGTGCTATTTATTTGGTTATTCAGTGGGAATACAAACATTCATTCTCTCTGCCCTCCACTGTAAATCTGTTCTGAAATGATGAAATTAAATATTTCACTTTCTGTGTTAATACTTGTGGGTTTGGAGGTTTTTTTCCTAGTTAAAACTGTCTTTTTAGGGATGTGTTTGCAATAATACAACCCAATAATATCACAATAAGACTGTACAAGATATTACAGTTCTTGTGGAAATATTGCTTTTCTTACTTTAAACTTATCAGCAGAAATGCTTCATCAGTTAAGCAGATCCGTACTCTTACAGTATCTGTTATAAAACCTCAGTTTTTCAGGATTATCTAGTACTTGAAGCAACATTAAAAAAAAATCCAGAATATCTCTTCTCATGTTTTAATTCTTTTGGATATTCCAGTTTTATGGCAGTCTTTATCTTATGCCAGTTTTCTGACAGTCACTTGGCACAGCAGTGAACTCTCATTGGTTTCTGAATAAAACATGTACCTATCCCGTAGCTCTCAAGCACTCCACATTATGTCAAGTACTTCAAATTTAATGGAGAATGTTAACTACACTCTGCCTGTTTGCTAGGGCTTCAGCTAGTTAAGATTTTCATCAAAATTTTAGGATCTATTTATTTATTTATTTACATTCTAGTGGAAGTGACCCTTTAGAAATACCCTTTTCTGAAAACAGCATTGTTTGGAGTCTTTATGGGGCTGAGGAAAATAGGGTGACTGCCTCCAAATAACACCACACAGGAAAAACCAGCAGCCAAGGCTGAATGGAAAGAAGAATCAGAGAGATGGGAAAGAGAAATGGGGACAGGAACAAAAAAAATCTTGATTTTCTTTTTCAGACTGTACCCATAGATACCAGATCTGTGGCCAAATATTCAAGATTTACAATAACCAGATTAACTATAAAACAAGAAGATTTTTAAACTGCAGTTCACAATAATTTTATTATAACTGCAAAGCAGAATGTCCCTCAAGGTCTCTTGACCTTTGGCAACACCTCAGAGATTCAGTTCTTCATAACAAGAGTTATTGGACATCACTAATGGAATTATGAAAGCACATGGAGTGATCTGACATGACTGCAAATAACTGGGTCAAAGCATAAGAGAGACAAGATTTAAGATGTTTAACATGTTCTTACAGACTCCTTAAGTTTTTTAAGCCCTTGTACAGTAAATTCCTCACAAAGGTGTATGAAACAAGATGTGGTTTGTGTTAGTTTGTGCTGGGTTTCTTTGAAGGAGGAAATTCAGGTGGAAAGGGACAAACCGAATGGCCCCTGCTAGGACAAAGAGAAAGGCACTTGACTGATACTGGCAGAGGTAGGATGCAGAGGACAGAAATTATGAAGTTTGCTTGGAGTGAAGACAGTGGAAATGGAGGTCATATAAGTTGACTGCATCTTTCTTCATATCAGCAAGCAGATATCTCAGGTAAAGGAAATAGCTGAACCCTTAAACTCTCAATGGCTCACAGCAATGCAATACAACTTCATTAAATAATCAAGTGGCAGCAAAAAGACGAAGTGCTAACCAAGGACATGACATTCAAAATCTAGTATTGAATTAAGTTTTGTTCGTTTTCTTCTTAAAAAATTAGACACACATATATAATTGTATAAACAGAATGTAAGACTTAGGGAATTGTCTTTAGAGAGGAGCTAATTTCTCCACTTTGCAAGCTGGAAGGTTATTGCTGAGGTTGCTCTCCTTCTCTCAAGTTTCTTTTATCCTTTGACCTGCACAATCATGCTTAGACTTTTTCAGACTGTACTCAAATCCTCTTTGATAGGAATATCTTTGGTAGGACTCTGAAGGGTCAGTATCTTCTCCAGGTCTGTGTTTACATTGTGCAATATCACTATGATCTGAGAGTATCAGACAACCTGGACAAGGCCCCTTACTCCCAACATTACTTACTCTACAACAAGGCTGAAAAGACCCTCTCATATATGTAGAAGATGTAGCCAAAGATAATAGAACAGAGTTAATACAAGGAAATAAATGTTCCAATATTCAGTAAATCAGTAAATTAGTCAGTTACATTGTACAAAGTGAATTAGAATATCTACACTGCTATGTGTAAAGAGTAATCTAACTACGAATTAAGCCTATTTTAGTACTGATCTTAAATAAAGTATAAAAATACATATCCTTAGTTCATATATCACTGCTAGTCCTGGACAGAAGAGAAGATTTTCTTCCTATGGATTATTTCAATGTTGAATATTTTCTCTCTGTTACAACAGGAGAAGGTTTCATTTGCATGTGACTTTGATTCTCTTCTGTCATTTCCTAAAAATGAAAACATGAAAAAAGAATGAAAAACACCCATATAGACAAAAGTAACAACATTATGCAGAGTAGGACACATCCTGGAATTTGAGGCACTAGCCCAAAAGGAAAAAGTGTGTGTTTCAGTACATCACTCTGAATGAAGCAAGGCCCCAGACCTAACCTCAGGCCTCAGTACGATAGAAACCATCAGGAGCTATTTAATTCTCTGTCAAGTCTCCTCCCCAGTCCATTCTTACCTTATTCTTTGGTTTGTGATGACAATTTTATTGCCACCCTTTATCTGGAGCATGGTCCTAAGGAGAAGATTTTCAGTTAATATTTTTATCACTAATTTAGGTTAAATTGAAGCAAAATTAAACCCAAGCAAAAGACTCATTTTGTTCCTGGTCCCTTTTCATTACTATTAACAACAAAAAACAAGCCTGCACATTCAAGTCCCTATAGGAATAAAGATACTCTTCCACAGATAGAGATCAAAACAGATTGCTCCCTGCTTGATGTACGTGGAACCAGGCAGAGTTGTAACTCAGTCATAATTCCCTTCCTGACCTACTCCCTGGGTATTAGAGCAGTGCATAACCCACTTTTAGGCCATATAAATTCACCACATCATTGTTAATAATTGCTATGGGCCTTTGTGATTTCTTCTGTCATTTTATAAATACGAGCAAACCCACAGCTCTGATAACTGAATCAGCATTTATGACTTTGATGCTATTTCCAGTATAATCTGTACCATGGCCTCTTGGTACTGCTTTGATACTACAAAGTGCAGCAGTATTTCTTTTTCCTTGTCGTGCATGTATAAAATACTGGAGTCTGGCCTTCAGCAATAATTAAGGTTATTCTGACACTGAAAGGCACTTTCTGAAAGAAGGTTATTTGAAACATTCTTTAATGTGAAGAGTTATACAAATAAAATGAGGATTTTTAGTAAATTTCAAGGTATGTAAACCTAAAGTTATGTCCTTGAATATTTTCAGTTTCACAAAGAATTAGCTTCCAGGATCTATTAGGAAATAACACTAGTCTAAATTTTCCAGATTTCTTCAATAAGTATTTGGATTTCAAATTGTTGCAAAATAAATGTTTTCTAATAGCAAGTTGTCTGTAAATTACTAGAAGGCCCATTGGCTACTACTTCTTTTGTCGGTGTTCCTTTTTTTACAGTGATTAGAAAAATTGTATTAATAGAATTCTATTTAATTTTGAGGATCACTCTGGAAAATAAGAAAGGAAGGAGAAAGGACAGGTGCTATTTAAATGCCATGATCCAAACTGATATATCTCATTACAACTAAATATATGATAATATATGTGAGAAATTAACAATTCAATTACTTTTATAGAATGAATACCTCAAAAAACAGTCCCTCACAAATGACTTGCAGGTAGTTGTAAAGTTAGCTGCCTCAGTGTGAACTCTTCCTACAGTGTCTTTCTAGCTGAGCAAGTAAATTCTTTACAGTGTTATGAAAAGATGAGGTGTCAAATAAAAGTAGGAAAGCATTTGTGTCCCTGTACACACCACCAGCAAAGATCAGTGCTAGAATGCATTTTTGGAATGGGCCCAGGAAAACAACATTGAGAAAGAGCAGAAGAGAAGTCCATAATTACTAAGAGATTACAAAAACTATGATATCAGGCTGATTAGGCTTAACTATTCTGTTTATTTAAGAGGCCAAAAAATGGCTCAAACACAATACATAATTATTTGCACATAAAAAAACCATTAAAGGAAAGACTTAACAAGACTCAATGACTACAGGAAATATCAGAGAAATCCAGCCTGGAAATGAAGCTGAAGTGTGTATATAAACGAGTTTTAAAACAATCTATTGCAGAGGGTCTTAAACTCAGTTGTATGGCTCCTCTCAGACAAGATTGTGCATCTTACTAAAAGATGTGCTCAGCAGGCTTTCACAGTGCTCTCCAAGTCTGAAACATCTTACTACATGAGGATTTGTAACCATTAAGGAATTTTTATATTTCACAGATTTTCAATTTGTCAATTCCGTTAAGTAATAAGGATCCATAGAAGCATAAACATCAGTTGGCTAACATTGATTTTTCCTTATTTGGAGATTTCTTGTTCCAATTTCTGACAAATAAGAACCCTAAGTACAGTACACTTTCACTACAATACAGTATAGTTTCACTACTTAGATGGAACACATAAAATATATGAAAAAATACTAATTAAACAGTAGAAATAAAATTATTATTAAGTGTCTAGGGGGTTGGCCATGTTGTTATGGTTCATCTGCTCTTCAGTGTACAATCTGCTCTAACTTCCAGGAGCAGTATCTTTGAAAGAAAGTTACTCCTTAAGAAGTGATCTGAACTTCTTGACAACAGTGACTACTATTTAATCTCCAGCCACATATTATTTCAGATCCCTCACATTTTTCTTTAAAGGAAAATTTTAAAGTGCATTATGAGTCAAAAAATTCATTATTCCTTCCCCAAGATCTTGCTGGATGATTTTCTCAGCCCTGAGGTTTCCCCAGCCATGGGACTTCAGGTTTTCCTCTGTCCTAGACCTGTCAACTCCCCTCACTTGTTATACTTAAGTCCTTTTACAGTCAATAAACAAAACTTCTTTTTCTTTCCCTTAGTTCTTGAAGACATTTCTCAGAACATAGCTAACAGACAGAGAAACAATCTGAATGGAGGTGGACAGAGTTCAGTTAGGAGATGTGGACTTAGGTTCTGCCTGCAGATAGAAGGACCTGGTGTCTAGGAGCAGGTTGGGTAAGAGGAACATCTGTCATTGAAGCTGCTTCAGTACTGAGGTGAGTGTTTTAGCTGCAGAGTTATTTTAGTTTGAGCAGGGAATCAGGGAATACCTATTTTGACTACAGGATTTCTGGCAGACTGGCTTATTACTTGCAGTCTGACACCAGAATTTGATTTTTTTTTTTTTTTTTTTTTTTTTTAACAAGAACCAGTTGAAAGTGCTAGGGCAAATATGGAGAGAGGTGTCAAATGAATAACTGCTTTAAAACTGTCAGAGGCTCATAAATTATGGAGCAAGGTATCACTGAGGACCTGAATAGTTACATCTCAAGTTGTATTATTGATTCTGCACTTCCCCAAGTTGGCAAAAAAAAACCCTAGAACAAGTAGCAACTGCCATGGCTAGGTTTGTCTGCACTCACAGTTTCCCTAGATAAGTTCCCAACGGCATGTTAAAATGAATGCAGGTTATCTCTGTTGATATTCAAGCATTTTTTTCCTGCAAGAATGTATAATGATTTTGAAATCAGATTTGACAACAGTTATGACATGCTATGCAAATGTTGTCAAGCCTACTTCCACTGACTGTAGTGGAAAAGCCTGAAGTTGAAACTGTTTATACTAAACTTCCCTACTGAACAAAAGCTAAACATGCAATAAATAAATGTTCCTGTGAAAAGAACAACTGACAGAAAAGAAGTTTCAAGCCACATCTGTCAATAACAAAAGGACACAAAAAAAAAAGAAATAAATACAGCTCTAGATTTAAACAGGGTTAAAGAAATCCATAAGGTAACAAAACAGACCTGTGTTGATGAAATGAGTAATTACTGACAATGACTCAGATGCTAATGATAGAGACTGTCTCTAAGGCATAGGAACACATCTTGGCCAAAATAACTTTCTGCTTCCTCTTATCACACCAAAGATGTTTCTTGGTGATCCTTCAGCAGAAAGTAGAAAATAAGAATCTGAGGGAGAAGAGCAATTTTGGATTGAAATAAAAACTTTCTCAAGGACTATAGAAGTTGCTCTGAAGATTATGTGGATTAGATCAGACTGCAAAGTTTTCTTTTGTTGTTTTTAATCAATGTCTTAAAGAAAAAACTGAATATTGCACAAATAAGTTAATATTATTTGGCCAGGATAATTTTATGTTTTATATCTGGGTTGGAAAGAAGTCCAAAAACCTGAGATCATGTTGTACATGCAAGCATCTTAATGCCTGATTGAGTAGTAAACAAGAATTTAAGATGACCTGAAGAAATTATATAAGTGGACAGATACTTGTGATTATAAACAGAGCTAGGTCTTGTCTTATTCATACAGTGACCAAGACTGTGAGTCTATCAAAAATAACTTTAACATTCTGTGTGACAGAAGCTTAAAAGCACCTCTGCTCATGAGACATGGCAAAAGTATTCGGACACATATGATTGTGTTTGGGAACAATGCCTAGTGAGAAACCCTGCAAATGCTTTTACATAGTCCATGATAAACACCTGATTCACTGTTAAGGATAAAGATAATTTGAGCAAAATACTTCATTTGATTTGTTTTCAAATTTGCTATACTGTCCCTTTTTCCTCATTTTTGCTTGCCATCAGGGAAGAATAGAAACTTGGTTATACTTGGGTTTTCATTGTGATTTTTTCAGAAGCAGTGATCCACAATAGGTACTGTATAACTTACTGTGTTAAAACACAAGATGTTTCTTCTTTGTGCAACCTGTTATGACATTGTGATCCTCTTCAGCCCTTAGAAAAGAAAGGAGTGACTTTCTTAGTTGATTTTTATCAAAATCAATGATCCCAGGACCCAAAGAATACACATAACTGGCACTATCCATGTCAATAAGTTGCCACTCAGTACATTTGTCTACATCATTAACATGAGCACTAAAACTGCCCAATCAGTGCAATTAGTCAACTGCCTTTCCCAAATGAGTAATTACCTCACTGTAAATTTTAAGAATGGAAGAGCTGCTGCAAAATGGAAGAGCCTTGTGAGTTATTTCAGTGTTGGCCATCCTTTTCTATCATAACTGCTGACATAGAAAAGTATTCAAAGGACAAATTCTGAAACTGGGGAAAGATTAATCAGAACTTCAGCAGAGTTTTCTACACAGATATTATCATTTACTTGGCCAACTGACTGTAAAACGGTAGTGGAGTTTCAAAGCTTGAGGGCTTGACTGCTTTTCCTGGATTGCAGCCACCCAAGATTTCCTTTCAGTATGTCTGAGTGCAAGGCATTCGAGTTTCAGAGTCTTACAAACTCTTCAGAAGACCCAGCAGGACACAGCTTGGTGCTGAGATGAAGTGGTGTCTTAGCCCTGAATGAAAGCCTCACCACAGCAGTGCTGTGCACAAGCAGCGCTCTCCACAGGCATCACTAAGCTGTCTTTGGTCCCAGAGTGACACTGCTTGTCACCTGTGCAGCTGTGGTGGCTCTGTGGTGCTTGGTCTATCCTGGGTAGGGATGTGAAAAATGTTTGATGTTATAGTACCAGTTCACTATAAGGAAGAAATCGATAACCACAGAACTGCTAGTTTATCTGCCTCCTGTAAATTTAGTAGATAGAATCACTGTAACATTCCTCATTTTCTATGGCATTCTAAATATGGTTGTATTACTTTCTAGATAATATAGATGGAGATAAAACAGTCACAGAGAACACAGTCAAGATAACCAATACAAAAATGGGTACAAAATTGCTGATCAAAAGCTCTTCATGAAATATAACAGCTTTGACTGTCTGTTCAGGTGGCACATACACAATAAGGGAAAATCATGAGTTTCAGGTTTAGATTTTAATGAGATTTAGTTCAATATTTTTTTAAAATTACGGTTGCAAGAATTCCTTTATGGCACATTTTTCCAGGAGGATTAGAGCTTAATCAGTCATATTGGAGAAGATAGGCATTTTATGGAATATCTTCTTTAACAGATTTAAAAAAAAAAAATTAATTTATGCTAGTAACTGTAAGACCTGATGCCTTTTTTTCCCTTTAGAGTCATGGAAAGTTCCTACATTGTTAACTTTTAAATGTACTATGTAAAACCAAGATTAAGAGAAGCAAAATATTAAGCAACAAACTTAAATGGAATAAGACTAATTTTAGCTTAATTAAACTGGGACAGAAAAGAGAAAATCATATCTTCATGAGATTTGATATTAGGACAGATTTGCATGAAAGACCTATAGTCTGATAATTAAGACCTAAGTATAGGACACTCTTTAGCTTTATACTGCCTCTCTAGGCCATATTGCCACAAAAAACAAATATTTGGGCCAAAATATATTTCTTTTTCCTGACTGACTGAAAACACAAAGTTTGGTAGTGGCTTTAATAGAAACAGTAGTTTAAGGTCAAGAGCTTCTGTTTCAATATCTCAAACAATCAACAAACACTTGCCAAAATTCATGATTAAAGCACTTCACCAGGAAAATCCTCAGTCCATTTTTTAAAACTTGTCATTAATCAGTTTTCCAGATGGATTTTGAATTGTGGTAGCTACAGTTGGCATCAAACTAAATTAGGATTTTACTATCTAAATGTCAATAGAACTTTAAGTGCTATTTGTTTTTCTTCTGTTAAGTAATGTCTTGTGTGATATCCCCTGCCAAAGAGTTTGCTGCGAGTTGTTACAAGTGGGGGCTATTTTCATTCTTTTTGTGAGTGAGCCTGTCCTGTGATCAAGAATGCTGGCTGCATTTCGAGGAAGATGTTTTCAGCTGAGTATCCCAAAATACAGAGGCAGAGGCTCTACTTTGGCTGTGTGCTTTGGTGTAGTTGAGAAATCCAGAAAAAGATATTCCATTTAAAAACAGCAGGAACAAGAACATGAAAGGCATCCAAACTAACACATTTGTATGGTTGTCCATTTGTCTGCCCAGTCCATGTCCCTTTTTATTGTCTTCCTGGTAGGCTTTAAGCAACCAGGGAGCCAGATAACTTAGGAATGAAATAATGAGGGTCTTTATGAACCTCTCAAGGCTCAGATTCAGGCCACAGTATTCTGAATGGTCCCTTGGTGACTGAAAGTGTGTGGAGGAACCAGTCCCCCTATGCAGGCTGTCATGGATGCCTTTAATTGGTCTCTTAATATACTATCCAAATTGTCATCAAATTTCTTTCTTGTTATCAAACTTAAAGCAGACATGAGGCCAAAACAATTCCTGTACAGAATCAGAATCTATATGTTGAGATGAGACAGAACAAAGAAAACCTGTAACACATCTCTTGTGTCACTGAAGGCTTTTACCATAGCTTGGTTCCTACAGCAGTAAACTTAGCCTTTTCACGAGCACTTGATCCACTCTTGAAATGATGAGAGATCTACTTGCTTCTTTTGGTTGTTTTTTTCCAGTTTGAAAAGGAAGTTTCTCCTGGCCTGAAACATTACAAGCCAAGGTTCAGCTCAAAACATATTTTATGCTTGAGTTATTGCAAACCATTTAAATTAAGGATTTATAATGGAAATGCTGACACAACCTAAACTCTAGCTGTTTGAATGGCACCACTATAATTATATGAGAATTTAATGATTTCAGCTGCAGCTGAACTGACAAGCAGCATAACCAAATAAACACCATCATTTATACAGGCCATGAGTGAGAAAAAACATAGTAGCAAACCTGGGTAAACATGCTTATAGGAACCTGATGGAAATTTTCATGGGGAAAAAAAAAATCAACAATATTCCAGGCTATAAATAAATACCACCTTAATTTCCTTTAGAGTGAAAAAGAATAGAGTCACGATGCAATTACAGAGTCCTCCTCTCCCTTTATATAAAAAGCATGTGAGACCATCCGGAGAAACACAGGATGTGTTAAACTACAGACTGACGAGTGACTCATCAATAAGATAAAAATAGATTTAAACTGAGGAACAAGCTGAGAGAAATGGGTTTAGCAGTGAGTAGCAGGCAGGGAAAAAGAGAAGGATTAAGAAAGCTAAAGAAAGAATTGGGAAGTGCTATTCCAGAACATGCATTTCATTTCTAGCATCCTTTTCTATATCATATCTTAACTAGAGTTAAAAAACACTGCTTAGAGAATATTGTGCACTCTTCTTGCAAAAGCAAAATTCATACACAGACTTGTGTCCAGAAAATCCCCAACTTTTTACATTATGATCAAATTATTAATATCAGTATTTTTCTACTCTCAGATAAAGCTATTTCTAATAAAAAACAAGTTTCTGATGTTGGGTATTTACATTTCAGTTATATAGTTTTTAATTTGGCAGGTACTTCTTTTGTAATATATTCCTCTGCAAATTCACAATCCCACTTCACACCTTCAGGGTAGCACTGAGTATGTGCAACAGTTTCTAAAGCAAACTTTCCATGGCTCTGCTCATATATCAACACATTCTTGAAGAACACAGTATATCTATTCATATTTCATTAAGCAACTATCTTTTCTACCTTTTATTTTTTTTAAATTTTAATTGTCTCTAAAGGGCTTCATCTGACCCTGACAAGAACTTACACGTTATCATACCAGGTTTTCACCAGATATCCTGATCCTCATAGATCAATGAGAAATTGTACGTTTATTAACAATATCCATTAAGTCCATATGGTTTTTGTTTACACTGATCATGGAGACAAAATGGTCTAAAGAATTAACAAACAAGCTAAGAGGAAACCCTACCCTTATTTGACTGTCAATAAAAAAAAAAAAAATCATACTCTTCTCCCCCATTTAAAAAGAAAATTTCATTTTAATGGTCATCTCCAGAATAATTTGAGAGTCTAAAGCTAAAATGTAAGCAAAACCAAGGACAAGGGCAGAAAAGTCTGCACAGTAAAAATATTTATGCAAGCTGTCAATTCTGGAAATCTCTAAATTCTATATTTCTTAATTAAAACACATTAAATCTATCTTTTTTGGGGTTTTACTTTTCAGTATACACTATAGAATCTTTGTACTGACCATGTTGACTAAGTTAACATCTGCCTGATATCGAAATTTAATCAAAATCCTGAAATTAGGTTCATTGGTTCTAGCCTTTATTATGAGGCCATTTGTTATATTTTGCTAGTGAAATACAGAATAATACATAGAAAAAAAATCACTGAATGGGTCTGGAAAGTAGGACTTCATTACCAGATGGATTTGAGATTTTAGGCCATAGAGACTCCTTTTGATTCAGCTGGTGCAGTGTATCTTGAATTCTACCCTTACTCAGTGGCTCTGGGCTCAACAAGAGAGTAGAAATTTCTGGTCATTTCCCTCCTGCTTTCTTGGACAAATCTAAATCTGAATAACTGAGTGAAAACTAGATCTGATATAGTGAAACTACAATGGTTTTTAATACTGAAGACTGTTCAATACTAAATTCCTGGCAGTACAAATATCCCTCAGAAATTATACCTGGGATAAAGGATTTAAAAGGGTAAAGGGTTAACTGCTGTCATTTGGTTAAACATGCAGATAATTAATGGATTAGTATCATCACTTCAAAATTAGAAGATAAAAGCATTTTCATCAGGATTTCTCTGGCAGAGATCCAACAGTAGGATAAATAGCAGATAACAGGAGAAAATTAATTACTGATTATGATGAAAAAGTGCAACACTTCTCTTCTTGTTTCATTTTTATTTCATTTGTAAGCAGAAAGGAAGCTCCCCAAAAATAGGAAGTTAAAAATTAATTCATATATGCTCTTTTGAGCAGGCCAAACTTATTCCTCATCCCTGTTTTTTGAACACTTCTGACATAATGACAACCTTGTTTAACAAACTACAAATAGAAATCCACCAAACCATTTTAGTGAGTCAAATGACAACTAACAGTAGTATCTGATTTTAGTCAGTGCTCTTGCTATTGTTGTGCATTTAGACTTCATAGCTATTCTAAGAGGACTTTTAACCACACTAGCACTGCAGGAGAGTCAACTTGAAAATCAGATAGGTAATTAGCTAAGTAAAAATTTACCATTAATACTAATCCTAATACAGTTTCCTATGAAAATCTAATTTCATAATTGTCTTTATCAATTTTTCAATATATAAACATCCATATGCAAACTGATCAGGGAAATAAAATTGAAGAGAAATAAGTACTGTAAATTCTGCTTTGTTTAAATTGAACATAAATAGGGAAATAAAACACTTTTGCATGCAATTTCAATTTATTTCCAAATATAGAATGATGTAGCCTTTTACTTACTGAGTATTTTCTATCTCCACTTCCATAATAATTGTGTGAAACAAATCTAGAAGTACCAATACTAATTGATGCATATTTATGGAGTTGGACTTGATGCTGATGAGTCCCTTCAAATTCAGCATATTTTATTATTGTTTTATTATCATGAAAATGAACAAAAGCTCATCTCATTTGATAAAGAGTAGATGAGATATAACATGTTGCAATAATTTGATGGTATAGACCAGACTTGCTTTCCTTGACATCCTTCTAAATTATCCTTCCTTTATGCAAAAGAAGTTTAACTGAGTTTAGTCTGTTTTAATAAAACTAAGGATTCTTTGTGATCAAAAGATTGTTATGTATTATATCTAATATCTTAGATATAAATATATCTAAAACACTGCTAATCTATTGTGGAAAAAAATAATAGCAGTAGGACTTAAAATTGTTCAAAACTATTTTCATTAAAAGAAAAGAAAATTGCTTCCAAAATCACAGAATATATTTCGGAGGAATTTTTTAATTAAAATGTTACTATTTAGAATACACTATGCTAAATAGTTCATATACTAAATATTTATAAATATTTAATGTTTAATATTGACCTAGTATTTTATATTTAATTAGATTATTTTTGGATCAAGTCTGCTGAGTATGCAGAAATTTCTGTAATTTTTTCCATTTTTTTACTGGGTTAAATATTTAATTTTATTTCTTTTTTTACTTTCTTGCATTCTAAGACTTCAAGTGGAAAATAGGCAGCTCTATGGAAATCATAAACCCAGAAATTCACTAATCTCTTTTTTTAATTTAGTTTAATTTTAGGACTGTAAGCAGAAAGTGCCAGCTATCTATATTTTCAACAGAAATGCTTCCTTTTTAGCTAGAATTCTGCTACAAAGAATGACTAGCATTGCTCAAGTTTAAATAGAGGCTCTGCATCTCCCTTTAGATGGATTCAGTAACTCTGAAGTTAAGTTCTGTGTTGGTTTTTGGCCTCTAGGACCTGATACACCAAAGTGGATCCTCAATGCACCTATTAGATCAGGTGTGCTCCAACAGAAGAGGAGTCTCCTTTTACTTTATGATTAGCACAGTCATTTGGGATGCTTGCCAGAAGTGTGTGGCTGACACCAATCCACAAGACAGAGTCATATGGCCTCATGGCCAGAATGTTTGTGCTGGGGCCTAGATCCCCTCCCAGTCTCTGACACAACATAAATTATTGCAGTATTGGCTGAACTGACTACTGGAAACGAGGTCGGATCTCAGACGAGCGCCTGGAACACTTCACTATGGATTATCTCTGGCCCAAGGAATTCAACTAAATTTAACAAATTTAACAAAGCTGGACATGATGGACAAAGGGAGCCCTGTGCAAAACGTGGCTGGAATTTGCTCTTTGCTGCACCCTTCAATCTGAGTGTTCACATCCCTCCAAGTACGTGTGTGATTGTACTGCTGTTATTCTCCATTTTCTAAGTTTCTCCTTATGTGGAAATCTTGGATTATCAATTCTGTTCTGATGTTGAAAGGGATGTTCGTGCTGTGTTTTGAAGCCACTGACTTTTTACTTAGATTTATCCCTAATGTTTTAAACCATCTTTAACACATCTGAGGTTTCCTTCTTTTCGCTGCCCTGCAGGGAGGGGTAGTTTAATATACAATTCCATACCAAATATAATTTTAAAGAGAAGAGGAAAAGGAAGAAAGATGAAAATAATAGTAATAAGATCACAAAGCTGCATAAACCTGCTATATATGCTGCTAGTGTGTTCTGTTATGTTATTTTTATCACTTCAGATTCCCAGGATTTCCATCTGCTTTTGTTGACTAGTTTCTGTTGCATTTCCTGGAAACAGTTTGTTCTGAGAAGCCTGAGCGTGAATGACAGTCTCATATATTAATTCAAGGAAATCAGGATAAGCGAGTACAATACAGGGTAAGTGTGTTGGTTAAGCCATGCCAAAGAAACAGATTTAAAATGTAGGGCAGTTTAAAGTTCTCGTGATGCACAGTTGCAAAGCACTCATTAGAATTCTAGCAATGTTTCTGCTTATTTTCCAGAAGTATGTAAGCTGTAAAATGAATGACAGATAAGCTTTGCATCTTGGGAAATGTGTGATTAAATTACAGCAATTTAAGATAAAACACATGAAGAGTTATCATTTTGACATGCTATTTGCTAAAAACATTCTCTCCTATTTACTCTACAATGCTTTAGATGTTTAGTCTGAAATATATGCCTGTGTCCCTTACCCAAAAACATGTGATTCCTGTTAGAAAACATGGTACCATTATTCCCTACTTCACTTGTTTTCCAACACCTCCCCTGCAAAGCTGCATCAACTGCCATTTATAGTGACATAAGACTTAATCGGGGGGTTTGTTGTTCAGAAGGGAATAGCTTCTGAAAGCATGAACACAATGACAAAAGCATACTGCAAATGTTTTAAAGATGCTTCCAAAAGCAGTGGGCCTTTCCAGTGAGGATTTTCTACTGCCCAAAACCACCCCTGAGCTCATGCTGCTGCCTCCCATTACTATGGCACAGACCTTCTTAGCTTTGCTGTCTATTTTCTCTAAGCTTGTAGGAATTACACAAGCCTTTAGCTGTACCTAGCACCTTTGAAGGTAACAAAGTTGATAAAAAATTAATATCTGCTAATGGGGGGATACCACTGCTGAAGCCTTATTTTCTTAGGCAATCAGCTTTAAAAAAAAAAAAAAAGAAAAAAAACTAATAGTGATGTGGAATCACAGCTTACTTACAAAGAACATAATCAATGTGAGAACTTTGTGGATCTGTTTCAGAAAGAATTTCGGTGAATATGTGTCTTTGTACAAATCCCACAGATTTAAAATGATAGCCATATTGGTCAACTGCAATTTTACAAGTAAAAGCTTGTTGAGTTGGTCTGCAGAATTCATTAATAGTTGACTCAGTTTTCTTTCCACATTCTTGTGTGTGTCCGTTTATTCCCTCCCTTTTAATTTTTTTTTTCTCCAGTTGTTCTTTAAATATAAAATCCAGAGACCTGTTCTGTATTATTTCTGGTCTGATTTTCAGGTGCTGGCTCTCTTACATCTCCTTCTTCCTTCCTGACTGCACATAAGAGAATGAAAAAGTGATGGACAGAGAAGACATTTATTGTTTATGCTACAAATAAATCCTTAGTGAGCAAGAGCAAAATTATTTTCTAATACTTTAAGACCTGTGAGCATGACAGGAGGGCAAAAAGAATCACCTTGTTCCCAAACTACTCAAATCTAAATGTCAGGCTTGCAGATGACTAAAACACATAAAGCATGATGAGTGATCATCTTCTGGTTTTAGACAAAACACAAACTTCCTCTGCAACAGAGGATTTTATATAGCTCTCTGATGTAATCATATTTAATTTTTGTGAACTTTAAAGAAGTCGTTCCATTTAGTGATTTCTTGGAATGTCTGTTATTTAGTCTATCTGTACTGCTGGAATTCTCTTACCTACTGCTGAAACAGTCAACCCTTTCAAAGTAACTTTTGGTATCATAATTGCTTCATAACAGACCCATCCTAAATGTAGAAGTTCTAGAAAAAAAAAAATAAATCTCAGTAGAATAAGATCTCATCCCTACTTAAATATTTCCAGATATTGGATAAATAAAAAAAATCTCCTGCCAGCACTACAACTGGTGTCTTGATTCTTGCTTAAAACCTAAGAAATCAGGAGAGGGAAAGCGTTTTCTTCTTGAAATTAGTCCAGTGATGAGAGAAGTACATATAAAATATATTTCAAGAAGTTGGTCAATACTTTAATTTTGCTTTTTTCTGATGGAATCAGACTTCAAGAAAGTGATTTGAGAAAGATCAAAATGGGCTCTTGAACAGGACAGGCGTTTTTCTAATTATGGTAAGGAATCCTTTTCTCCATATCCCAGAATGATACATCTCATGCCCTCAGGCCTCATTTCAGTTTCCTCTCAGCGACAATTACACAGTGTTAGAATGTGAATATGGCATACCTTTGCTTTTTTTTGGTTTTTGTTTTGAGAAAAGTTAAAAAGCCCAATTTAACTTTTCTCCACCAGCTGCATCGGAAACCAAACCACGGTGTGCCATCAGCCAGGACAGGTGGTCTACAAAAGACATTACAGACCAGGCTGTGGCTTACGGGAATGTCTTTGCAAAGGAGACAGCACAGTTCAAACCTCTTTTCATGAAGGAGAACATCCTGAAGTAAAGGTGGCATAGATGCCACCTCAGTAAAATCTGCCTCTTCCCTCACCCACACCAGCCCTTCCCCTCCCCTGCTTTTCCCTGAAATGGTGTTTACACATTCCACTAGAGAAACAGGGAAACAAGAAGAGAAAACTACTGGACATGTATTGTTCATGTTGTAATACATATTCAATTAGAGTTATTTTTTTATACTTTTTTTGCACTAAATAACCAGTTAAGTAATGTATTGTTCCAGTATCCAAATCTTTATGACAGATTGTCCTTCCAGTGTGTCTAAAATATGTTAGTGACATAAAGGTAGGATGTTTTAATTAAGAGATTACCTTAACAGTGCAATTAACGAATGCCTCATAAAACATTTATGGAAAACCAATTTAGAGCTTCTGCACTATCATAATTACAAATTTTCAAAAGTCTCTAAATGCTTATTTATGTAATAGAACATAATGGCTCGCAAGTGGTCATTTATACCTACTTCATAAATACTACCCATGTCTAGAAGCTCCTTATAACGTGTTTTTGTCTGGATGTCCCAATATGCATGTGATAACTTTGCTTTTATGATGTAATTTATGATGTTATCAGTTAATTTGCTTGTTCACTTTGGTGTTTCCTTAATTTTTTCATTTCTGAAGAGAAACACAGCAGTTATTTTACCTTCTAGGTTTACATTTTACACAGGTACTCCAGTCACTTGTTAGGAGCTGTAAAACATAGAAGGAGGCATGGATTATACGGGAATAATATGCACCTGACCTGGTGTGGTATGTCAAAAGCAGTTTCAGTTTTTTGTGAGACAGTTATGCACAATATAAAATATAATTTGTTGTAAATCTACTAAGTTGATTAAACAGTGCAAAATAACAATAGGAGGAAGTACTTTTTGAGCAAGTCCTACATAGTAAAATATAATTTCAGGCAGATCAATGTAGTGCAAGCATTTTTGTGCAGAATTTCTTCTGAAATAAGATGGCTGGGACACATTTGTTTAGCAGCCTAACACGGGGATGAAGTAGACTGGAATTTTGACCTGTCTGAAGATTGGTCTAATTCAGTCTGTACTTGAGTAAGAAGTACCACAGAGGAGAGGACAGGACCTAAGATACTTAGCCTGTACACATACAACTTATGCTAAATACTTAATTGTACATATAAGAAGAAAGATCCAAGTCCTTCTCAAAAAAATTCCTTGGAAATACTGAAGACCATAATATTATTTGCTGCCAGTCAGAACAGTTTTGCTTAGCAGATAGTATTCAATTTTCATAGATGGCTATTATTTTTATGTGATTGTAAGTCAAATGATTGTGTCATTATTGTATACCTCCAATTAGAATTTCCTTTATCTTCTTCAGCTTGTCTATATTGATTATAAGATTGTTTAGTGGTCTAATCACCCAGACCCATGATAATTTACTAAAATGTAGCTAAAAAGTGTAACTACAAGGGGAAAGTAACTACAAAAGTCTTAAGTTGCTGGTGCCATCTTGAAAAGAATGTCAGCACTTGCTCAGAACTGCACTTCAAGTCGGAAGTTCCATTAAAGAACAGATGACCTTCTTTGACTAGTAATTGGTTAAATAATAATTGATAATTAATAGTAATTGGTAAATCTCACAGGCCACAGCTGGACTGAGCCTTTGCAAAACATAGCAGTGCATTGAAAAGCTTTTTAATCTTGCCATGATATGAGTGACATTCTATGAAAAATCAGAGAGGCAGATAAAAGTTAGAAGTGGAACACCTAACCTTTCTGCAAGGAAATCATGCCCATGATGTCAGATCAAGACTTAAAACACTGATATCTATTTTAAAAAATATAAATATGAGGTGATTTTCCATTTATAGGCATATTATATGAAAAATAGAAGGAGCCTCATTTGAATGATTTGTTGTCAGCTTCTGACTTCAGAATTCAATTCATTCAATCACAGTTTAGTGTCATCTACAAGAGTCTACACTGAACAAATTGGTAGAAATAATGCAGTAATTACTTTGAAGGACTGAACAGCAATACCAGGATTTATGACATTGTCAAGGAGACTAGTCATTAGTAAGCTCGTGAGTTGCTATCTAAAACAATTGCAATAAGCTTTTTTTGCATCCTGAATCTATTACTGATTACACCTTCTAAAGCTGTGCTCCTGGCACCTCTTTATGCAGAGGTTCTGTGTACCAAAATGAGAGAGATCTAATTGCATATGAAATATTATTTTATTCTGAGCATCAAAGGAGAAATGATCTTAACAAACCTGACTGAACCAGAAAGATTACCAGGTGCTATTTACCATACCCTGACTCACAGCATTAAAAAGTTAGACTCACTAAGCCATGGATATGAATTCTTCTGTATTTTGACTCAACTGACTTCATAAATATCACATCAGAAAATGTAGTTTTCTATTAGGGTTTCTTTGTCTGGGCCAGTAAAATATTATTAGCCAGCTGGGCTAAGATTGAAACTATTGGAAAAATGGAAAACACTGCAAAAAACATGCAGTGCCTTTCAAAACACTGTATAACATCATCAACACAATGAGGAAGTTTAGACAGATTTATAGGGAACAGGGAAAGGTAAACAGTGCTGGCAAAAACAGAGTTCTGAAATAAGCAGAAAATTCTAGTGAACCTTACTCAAGGATTCACTTGTTTTAACACATACTCTTTTAAAAAAAACACTAAGGAGACCTGTAGTCAAATACATGCTTAACTACTGCAAAACTGTTTATATACTTAAATTGAATCAGCTTGTGAGAAAGTTCACATACATGAAAAAATATCCTGCCACCCCTTTGAGAGACACATAATAATTTTCTCAAAACTAACAGTTATCCTGTGCCAAAAATATAATGTATATGAAAATAATTAAATTATAATTGAAAAATTCAAAGAATTAACAAACAAAAACTTCAGCTTGCCATAATATTTATTTCTGTGTTTTCAAATCAAATCACTTTTTCTAAAATTCTGCTCCTAACCACTACACCAGGAATATCAGTACATCTATAGTGCCAGCAAAACTCTGAAATTTCTATCACAGATCACTTTTTCTGGTTGTAGAAATGGGTTTCAAAATGCTGTAAGCTAAATGTTGCCAACAAACTGCCAAGATAAAATAAAATAGTTGATAGACATTGTATCAATAAATGGTTGTAGATTCTGAAGACTTAAAAATTAACTATAGTTCATTTAGTGTAAGCTTTTAATTGCCATATGTTTCCACTTTGCCAACAGATTTCACATTGAAAACAGATTTCTTCATCACATTGTTTTCACAGTGACAACCAACAGTGTTGAACATTTTAATCTATTCAACCAGTCATATTGAAAATATCAACAACCATTAAAATCAAGTTTCATGTATGTGAGCAATAAAATCCATACTCAGTCTCTTTTTCAAGTTCAGGAACTGGTTCTGACTTCAGAGACCATATTCTGCATTTGCTTAGTAGTTTTAAATGTAATTTGATCCCAAATATGATAATCCTTTTAAATTCCCTGATAGCAATCTGTTCCTCTTAGTTTCCACAGAAAGATGAATCCAGCTATTTAAAGTATGCTTAACACTAAAGCTCTGTGGAAGATAAATATACAGTTTTGTGTTCCCTTCATTTTTGATCCTCATTAATGCAAGGCAGTAATTTTAAATACAGTATCAAAGGTGTGATAAAATATCTAAAAAGAACCGAGCTATCAAATTTGCCTTTCCTCCCCTCCCCCTTCTTTTCTTTGCTCTCCACTCTTTTTCTGTTTTTTCAAACACATAAATCCACCAGAAGGTTCAGGATTTTTAAAAAAAATCCTTTGTGTAAATTTTAATGAAGTAATTGTATTTCTGTTCACATTCAATAAACCCACTTTTCAAAATAATTTCACTTAAACATAAGGATGCCAGTTATCTCTTTATGTTGCTATGCACGTCGTGTTACAGAAGAACATTATGGCTTATTGCAGAGAGCATTATTGCAAAAATGTGGGGTGCACAAAAATTCCAGCGTAAAGAGCTCTTCATTGGTACATTTGCTCTAATGTCTTTCACGATGCTGTACACAAGACCATGTGCAGCTCTGCAGTGACAAAAAATGTCTGAGTCATCATTCAGCTGCTATCTAGAAACTTTTGCAAAATAGCATCTGTGTTTACACAGGCAGGCGTTCCCAATGCATCTGTAGATCCGGCACGTGGCAGCGATCTCTCTGCAGTCGGGTCCTCCTCTGTGTGTGCACTGCATCTGCCAGAACAAGTGCAAATGAAAAAAAAGTCATATTTGGCTACAGGTACTTTCTGAACTTTCAAAATACTACTGACTCTCTAACATGATCTTCAGATAGCAAATGTTAACAAAACTCTTCTCTCAGTCATGAAATTCCAAGCTTCAAATCAAAAATATTAAGAGTTCTTCCCTGAGCCAACACAGCTTCCTACATCTTATGCACAAACTGCAACCCATATATTCAAAATCCCACACTATATAAAAACATAGTACCATGTATGTGGTTCCTCTTGAACCACACAACACAGATGCATACATGCTTTACACTGTTACTTCCTCTGTTCAACATGGTATTGAAGAAAGAATAAACATCTCTGGACTAAAAAATTAATTCAGCTTCTGCTAATTTCTCAAAATTTTGAGGACCAGACTTAAGTTTTTCTGAATCCATAGCTTGTCTTCTGACATTTCAATTTTGAAAGTGACTCTTAGTTTGCAGACCTGACCTTGCTCCATGTGTCAGATGCTTTTTTCTTCAGTCGTCTTTCATTCTTTAGACTGAAATCTTACCTCTAGACATAGTAGGTACAGATACACTAAATTACTTCCCCTTGTTCTAATTATTGGCTGCAATCTGGTCTTCCTTTTGACTGCTGTATTTACTTGTCTCCATTGGTTTTATTTGCTCTTTTATACTGCAAGAACAGCTTCTGTCCTGACATGGAACCTCATGCATACCTCATTTCTGAGCATGATCATGCACCTCTCATTCCTAATTTGGTCATAACAAAAAAAAAGAACAGAAATTATTGCCTTGCACTAGGATACTATTCTAAGTAATCTTTCTCCATAATTATTGAGACTTTATGGTGGTAAACAATGCTTCAATTTTCTTCTTTTCTTTTAATAGTATCATCTGTTCTTTGAAGATCTCAAAAAAAAGTATGACTACAAATTAGCTCAGAGATTTCAGTGCTAGCTATGGGATTTTTCTTAATACTCAGACTGCCTTATGTTATTTCAATGCTTGCAACACAGGATGTATATTACATTCATCTCTCTCCTTCTGCACTAAAAATCATGCTATGTCTCAAGACTACCTGTTTAAAAGTTAGATTGCAAAATTCAATTTATTTTCCAGCTAAACATATATTTAAATATTGCATGAACCTGGCCCCTTTTCAGCACACATTTTATTAAAGCCAGCTGTGAAGTAATTATTGTACATGCTAAAAATGGCTTTTGAGAGTAGAACAATGCGAGTTTTGTCCAATTTCGATTCACAAACTGAGCATTGACTAAATACTACATTCCAAGAACTCACTCTCTTATGAAATGGAGTCTGAACAACTTCAGAAACATAATTTCTGAGAAATGTGGGAATCTAGGTCAAGGACTGATTGTAGCAGAATTTGCTAACATAAAGGAGTATGTTTTTCCTAAATAAAAAATGTGCTTTCAAGCACCAATGAAGACAAAATAATGAAGAAAGCACAAGCAAAACAATTTGAGAATAAAAAAATTCCATGTAAAATTCAAACTATTTTGCATGTATAATTTCTTATTACAGAAATAAAAGACTTTGTTTCATTGAGATTTACAATCTAGTGACATTCTGACAGAGAAGTTGCATATTTCTGGTGAATTTCCCAACATTTATATTTTTTGGGCACATTTGGATGTATGTTTTTATATTATATGAACTTCTCATATGTGTTTGTATGAGTATGAGGCATTTTTTTAAGCATAAATGAGAAATAATTCTCTTCAGGAGGAGCATGGCCTAATTTTGTGTTCTTTATGATTAGTCATATATTTTCTAAAAAATAAAATTCACACCTCTAGCGATAAGATTCTAATTGGTTCTGCATTTGCATACCAATGGATAAAAGTATTTAAAATCCTGCATATATCTACTGCTGACTGCATGCAACCCAGACACTGCCTGTTAAAAAGTGATTAGAAATGAATATAACTATCCCATGTATTCACAGCTTGAGATCAGTAATATGTAAAGAATGATCATTCTTAAAGGGGCCACACTAGTGAATGCTGTGTTTAATTAATGCCCTAGGGAAAGAGAATAAAAGGAGGAGGAAAAGTACTGCAGTTGAATTTATTCTGAATTTGTAGTGATGTTAAACATTGCATGCCAGTTTTAATGGCATGTATTCATCTAGCTAACACAGTGTCTCACTGAGAACAAATGGTGTTGTCTGCCTTCAGGAGATGAGGATTTTGAAGTGAATTTGGGAGTGCACAGTAGATTCCTATTTTATTTTTTCTATTAATATGTGCTAGGCCTGCCACCACAAGCACCTAAGCTGCTCCACAGCTTCACACTCTATCATGTGCTTCATGCACAGGATACACAGAATTCTTGTTTATCTGTAGTGATATTTTTAGGTTTGTGAGGAGAAGGATACCGTGCAGCAGCAATGTGTACAAGTCATACCAATAATTTATATTGAGGCTGACACTTCCCTTTTTATTCCTAACTGCTATTGGTATGTGTGAGAATAAGAAATTATTTGTGGTATGAAGACATTACATGCAACAGATATATTTAGAAAGAGAAAATACCTGAGCTAATTTAAGTCAAAGACTGAAATATCCCAAACAAAAAATCTTGTATCATAGGAGGAGATTTGAACATCACAACAGAGGTTAAAAATTAAAAAAAAATAAAATCAAAATGCTAGTATATCATGAAACAGTGCAACGATACAGCAGAAATCTTCTTACACATGCCACAAGAATATTACCCACTGCAGCAGTCCCAGGTCAGGCTCTGTTTGGACTGAAAGTTGTAGCTGAAGGACTACAAGATCAGGACAAGAACAGGGTTAGATCCTACCTACCCAGCTGCAGCTGCTGTTTGGTAAACCAACGCAGAAGAAGTCCCAGCTAAAACTGACAGGCTTAGTTGTAAGCCAGTTCTCAAGCACTTTTGGAGAAACAGTCTAGAAGAATGCAAATAAAATAAACCCAAGTGATCAGGAAAACACAGTGTCCTTTACAGCTGCTTCTGTCCTTAGCACAAAGGAAATGGCTATGAAGGCTGGACTTCTCTGCTTGTTATTTTTTCAAAGCTCAACTGCTAATTAAGATTTGAAGCGAACATGAACAAAGGCCTTTTTGTCTGAGTGAGAGCTTATTTCATTGAAACAGAAATCTGGGAAAACATAATATATGTATTTCTGTTTGCATCAGTGAAAATTTCCATGCTGTCAGTACAGTGATGTTACCTCAATTCGCACATACAAAAAGAGTAGCATACACTGTAGACTGAAGCATTACATTATTTAATCTTTATCATTTTAACTGTGAGCAACACAAACACATAAATACCCACAGAAAGAAAAGCACAAGGGGAAAAACAATGCAAGGGGATGAGCACAATCCAAGGAGGTGCCACTTGACTTGAACCAGGGCATGAAAGTGCTGAGGCTTGTCCAGCTCTGCCCAGCAGCTCAGCCATGGCGTCGGCCACAGGGCAGGGCCCTGCCCTTCCCACCTGAATTTTTACTACCATTTTCCCTTCTGCAAACCCAGATGGCAGCAGGTCCCTGGCCCTGCACAGTCCTGCACAGCCCTGCCAGGCCCTGCACTGCCAGCTCTGGTTCTGGGGGAGCCTGCACTGACTGTGCTGTCCTGCAGCCACCCAGGAGAGGCTCCTGCCCTTCCCAGCAGGGCAGCTGGGGCGGACACAGCTCCAGGGGGGCAGCCAGGGCCCATGGAGGGCAGGACAGTGGGGACAAGGATGGGCTGAGGCCAAAGGCAAGGAGGCAGGAGCTCTTGTGGTGCTGGGGATCAGCCCACGGCCTCACCCCGTGGCCATCAGCAGGACGGTGCTGCCCACACAGGCTCCAGACCTAGAGAGCAGGGACACACGATGGGATACAAATGACAGCACTGTGGACACCCAGGTGTCAGGCGGGAAGCCCTTCAAGCACCTTGAGGGAGATGTCCCTCCTCAGCTGACACCCTCTACATGGATGTCTGGGCCAAAATACCCACTTGGGCACTCAGCAGAGCAGTGGGCATCCCTTCAGGACACGCTGCCTGCCGACAGACATACAGATCTTCCTGCCAGCCTGTGGGCAGCTCTAGGCAGCTCAGCGTGGAGCAAGCCTCGGTGGCTTGAATGAGGTGTGTGGCTTTTCACCAGCTGCAGTGGCTGATCTTATTTTCAGGTTGCCTTCCACGTCAATGTTTGTAGGCAGTGTGCCAAGGACATTTGTCTTTCATTTGTAGTTTTAAAATGGCTGCATCTGAGCACCGTTTAGTCTTAGGAAACGCCGCAGTGTTGGTCTTGGTCCTTCTCTTTGTTTAGGTACAATACAATAATTGTAGCTAAGTTTGTTTTCCATCTCGAAATTGTATTTATACAACAAAAGGAAGATCACTCATTTGGATTCTTCTAAACTAGTTTCATGTTTCTGCTCCAGGAGTAACACAAGGATAGCATGTGGCAATGCTCAGCTTCAGGCAAATTATCTGAGTCAGAGCTTCAGATAAAATACCTGCGTGCGTCTTCACCAAAGCTCCATCCCACAGACTGCAGCCTGCAGTGAGCTCCCTGTTACTGTGGATCCGCTCCTTGTCTTCATAAGCTGCACTTGTATCTCGGCTGCAGTATAAAAATATCCTTCAAGTCAGCTCTCAGAAACCATCTGCTTCCTGCAGTGGAGAAGTAGCACTTGGGACCAGGATTCTTGAGAGCAGCTATTTTCACTCTGATTAATTCAGTTAACAGGCTGCTGTAGCCATCTTGCCCTTATCAAAAAAAAGGTAGACTTTTTGTTCAATTTCTCATTCACCAAGAAGGCCTGCCCATAGACCCTGACATCTGTGGTGTGGCAGAGAGTCATGTGATTCATTCAAACTCTAAAGCTGATGGTCACTCGAAAGAACCAAAGAATGCTCTTTGTGGCAGGAGGAAAAGGATTCCGAACTATGTCACTTCAACATATTTGAAGCCTGAATCATCTTAGGGCTTAACTGACAATTAACTCTGATATCATGAATTTATACTGGCCACCTAGATCTGGCAGTTTCCCTCATATATGAATAACAAAACAATATTTCTGTAGCACCTGAAGAAAGGGAGACTTATCACCATAAGCAGGAAAAAAAATGTTTTGACAGCCACTTAAAAAGTACAGCAGATATCTACATTCAATTTCTGAGTCTCAGCTGTGATGTCACCTTCAAACTATTGTAACATAGTAGCAATAATATATGCAAACATAAAGTATAATCAAACCTTTTCTATATTCATATTAAATATTTTCTGAAATAAATTATGTTCTGTGTTAGAAATTATTAACTTTGCAGCATTTTTTTTTGAGGCAGGTTTCCTCCTTTATTCACTCCTTATTCAAGATACATACTATCTTGCATAGAGATAATGCACCAGGAAATGGCAAAGCCTCACTGAAGTACTGCTTTTTCTTTTCAGTAAGGCCTAATAGAGCCAGAAGAAAGAAAAAGAACATAATAGAAACAGTATATATTTTCTCAGTGGGGCCTGCAAAAAGGAGTATAATGCTTGAAATTTCATAGATTTTTTTAAAAACTCTTCATGAGAAAGCAGTATGACATCTGTGATATTCTACTCAGTCTAAGAAAATTATGAATACTTTTCTTACAAGGCCATTGTATGTCTAAGAGTTTTTCTATAATTCCTAACGTAGCAGTGACTGGCCGTCCACAAGAAGGAAACCATTCCAAATCTGCAGAATCTGTCTTTTTCCCTATGCAACCACTGTGTTCTCTAGGCTAAAAAAGAAATAGGACAAGCAACTATACCACTGAGACTCAGAGTCAGGCTCTCTGACTCAAAATCCTTATTAGGAAGAGTACGCTAATAGCACTTCCTAGAGACCTTGAGAGGTGAGCTAGGATTTCTACAATAGCTGTGTATCAGTAATGGGCCCTAATCACCCTCTGTCATACCAACCAGTATCTCAAAAGAGGAATGCAGTGGTTGTGGGTTATATGTGTAGCCTTTAAAATGCTACATTTTTTTCCTTTTCTTCATTCTTCTGAGACATAAATGTAACTTTGTTGACACTTTGTTGACTTTCAGGGTCAAAAAAACAGTTTCATAATTGAAATACTTTTCTTTAAAGTTCAAAGGAAAGAAATCTCATTTTCAGGGCATAAAAAAAAATTTACATAATAAAATAATTTTAAAAAATCATTCAAATAAAAGTAATTTTTAAAGGATGAAGTAACATTTAGCTTTGACCATCTAATAATAAAGTTTATTAAAAGGACAGATAATGATTTAATGGATTGATTTAAGTTCTACTACCATTTTCAAAGTATTCTTTATAAACAGAGAGGTTATAAATATGTATTTTTGTCACTGGGAGGTTTTATGATGTGCAACTACATTCTTACATGCTCATATCTCACTAACCTGTTAAGGGAATGTGTATCTTGAACAGATGAGAGGAATTTCTGAGAATTCTAGGATAAAAGACAGGATCCAGTATTTGCACTCTTGTTAGAAAGAAGCAGTTTAAGTGACTCTTCTGAAACAAAATCAGAAAGGTAACATACAGGACAGAAATTATTTTTTATTAACTTCTATGTTTTTCCTTTTTTCACTGTTTCTGCTGTAAGAGTGCCGATGTAGTTGATTTCTGGAAAAGAAGCAATTTGACTGATTAAACCAGGATGCTGCACTTTAAATATTCAACTGGTTACCATGGCAACGGTTTTACTTTGACACACAGCTTATCTTGTTTTAAGGAGTGCAGCCTGTTGTTATGGCAATTTGGAACACCACTATTTTTTGCCCACACATGGAAAATAAAACAGTAGTTAAAATGGGGTCAATAATTAAAAATCTAAGCCTGATTTAGTATCTTGTGGAATGCCGCAGTTTATCAAATTTATCAAACAAATGAAATATGACCAAAAAGGGAGAGAAACAAGCAAAGTTCATGAAGATATAATTTTTACCCCTGAAAGGAAAAGTAGATTGTAGAGGCATTTTTAATGATGAAAATTCACTGTTTTCTGCTTTCATGGAGAAACACATTATTTTGTCTGGCTGATTTCTTCAGAAGCAAAATCTAAATAAATGGATACAGAAGAACCAATAGAAATTACTCCCCAAAGCTCTTGGCATTGCAAGCAGAACGAATATTCTAACTGATATTTTATAAACAGCAATACTAAATTATCAGAGTTCTGACCTAAAATAAACATTTTTCAAAAAAGAAATACTTTTTAAGAACCTAAGTGTGCACACTACTCCCTACTGATACACACACTTTACATTACATGCTATGTTATCATGCACAAGATTGCGTGTTTTAAATAAGAAATAAATCTTTATGCCTTTTGCTACAGGCATATTGAATGAGCCCCTATTATTTAATCTTCAGAAAAACTCAGTTCATGTTTAAACAAGAATTGGGATGGTCCTGCAAATAGAGGATAGAGCTAAAGGGTCATCCAGCCACCTAGGAAAAAAAAAAAATAAATCAGGAAGAAACTTTGATCTAGCCTTTAAAGAAATAATAGAAAAGGTCTTTGCACTAAGCAAGTTTGGCTAGGATCTACCTGATGCACTTAAAGTTTGAAAGTGCAGTGCGGTTTTCTTTAATCTTTTCCAAGTTATAATACATATGGATATTTCAACATTTACAAGATTTGTACAGGGGTAGCTGCTGGAGGTTCTCAATATCCATATCACTATTACATTTTGTACTATGAAAAAGAAGTCACTCAGTATAAAAGATCAGTCAAATTAACTTTGAGTTTCCTCATCTATGTCGTCTATAAATAAGCAAACAAACTTTCTTAGGCGTGATGTCTCCAAAGAGTTTTACAAACAGTATTCTACACAAAAAATAGGTAGAAATTATGTACATGATGAATTCACTTCCTGAATATCCATTTTTGGAAAGAAGCATGAAAAGAGGGATTTTAGATCAAATCTGAATGTTGTGCCTCAGGTCTCTCTCTCTTTGTCTGTGCAATGGCATCAAAGTAGCTTTGAGTTTTCAATTAGTTTCTTTAAAGCACTGTTACTATCTTCCTGTATTGTCTTCTCTCCCTTCTTCTATGCCTTTTTTCCCTTCTGATAATTATCATGTTTAACAACTATTAGTCCCAGTCTTGTCCCCCTTCTTGGTGTCTATCAATTTTATTTCCTTCTGAGCTTCTATCTTTGAGAGCTTCATTCCCTCTTGCATTTTGCCTCCTCATTCCTGTTTCTCAGTTTTTTCAATCTTACTCATGATACATGGGGACAGATATGATTTCAGACATTCTTTTCTCTTCCTTTAGAAAAATCCTACTGCTGCTTTTGTTATGGAAACCATTAACTTGAAAAGTTTTTTCCTGTGCTTCATATATCCACAGAAAAGATGGGGGAAAACCAATCTGAAGCAGTACAACATTAAGCTGCATGCAGCTTACAATATAAAATACTTACGGCTGGCAAAGAGAAAGGTAGCAGAGGCAGCTAAATGTCTTTTGACTCTTATTTTATGGGTGACTGCATGAGGGGCAGATGTTTTCCACTTTGCTTAAGGCAACACAAATCTATGAGCTGGCGCTGAACTGGTACACAAAAGAATAAAACAGCGATCCACTCATACAAGGTATCGACTCCAAGTATTTGGTGTTTTTTAGCAATGTCCGGTATTAGCTACTAGTTCCTTCTACAGGCCAGTGAAGGAGAAGGTTGCTGTTTACCTCTCTGTTCAGGCAGACAGAAGAAGCCCAGACTCGGTGGTGGAGCAGCTGCAGAGATTCCTTTGAGTAGCTGGTCTGTGACTTGCCCAGGGCCTTGCAGAGGAGCAATGGCAAAGGGTGGGACTGTCAGCCAGGAGCTGCCTGGGCTCTACCCACCGGCAGGCCCCCAGGTGACAAGCTCCTTGAGAGATGTTTTTCCTGTCCTTTCTGTCAGGGGAAATTCAATATTAAAGAGCTGGTTTGAATTATAGACTTGCAACACCTTCCAATAGTTATGTGAGCAGATGGGAATGCAGTTTATATTGAACATCTGAGAATTTCATCTTATTGTTAAATATATTAAGCAACAGCTTCTCAGTTTCAGATTATTTCTTTAAGCTACTTGGACGTCAGCCGTGTGCATTCTTAATTGGAAGATTTCAGCAATATGACTATTCTCTGAAATTAGATTTGCTTATTGCTTATGTTTCTTGATTGCTATCAGTGCCTTTCCACTATTGTTTTCCAGCTTTTTAATCCTGTTATTTTCTCTTTTCATACCCTGTCTTTTCTGTATTTCTTTGTTTTTCATTTTTCTGAGAAAAAAAAAAAAAAACGGGGGAATTTAACAGTCTGCTGATAAGATTATTAAAATGCCATTTAGAAAGATAGTAATAGGAGATTAACATGTGATAACAGAGAAGAAATTAATCTTTCTCATTGGTTCAATAAACAGTCAATTTCTGCTACATTTGAGAATAATCTCTACCCAGCCTATATATGATTTCCCTGTACATCCATTAGTTGTATGATGAAATCAGTAGATTTAGTTTATATCTTCAAAATTTTTCTCATTTAGCTTTTACAAGGACATAGAGTCAAACAGTATCTGCATTATTTGCTCAAGCTAAGCCAAAAGGAAAAAAAAAAGCAGAATCTTTCCAATAGAAAAAACAATTCTTTAGCTCTGAATCTTTCTTATGCCCACATCTTTAGATCGCTGCAACTGACTAAACTTTCCATTTATAGATTATTGTTACCATTATCACATTCTCTAACACTGTCACAAATGTTTAACTTGCCATTACATCTGGATGCCCCCAGCAATATCACTGACTAAAATCCAATTGCAGAAGGAATGCTGGCGAACATGATAGAGAGATACAGCAAAATGAAATGGCATTTCGAAATTTTGCTAGATCCTTTTTACTCAGGCCAGTCCAATTACTCAACTTGTTCTCATTACCTCCTTTGATATAAGTATTTGATGGTTTGCTGCTGTGCACATTATCACATATGGAGCTGGCAGCAGTTTGCAGTTAGTTTATGAAGAATCATTTCCAGAAGGAGGGAAAAAAGCAACCCTGTGCAGACCTAAGTTGGAGACCATAGGAGTTTGGTCCTAAGTCTCACTTTTATAGTTTACCGTGTGGGCATAGAAAAGTAAATTTGGAAAAATCATGGAACTGTCAAGTTTCTTTTTCAAGGACAGGAGACCATCATTGCTGTTACTCACTCTGAGTCAGCAATAATTGCAGTGAGACTTGGGATCAATCTAGAAAAGTATATCCAATAATAGTTTCACTTGTTTATTGAGCAGACTATTTTTTTTAATAGCAGGTCATTAGAGATTGTTCAGCTTGCAAACAGTATGTGGGCCAGAACTAGTGAAGTAAGCGCGAACAGCTTTTAACCACATTAGAAACCTGCAACATCAGCTGAACACAATGCGGAAATCTTTGGAACAACAGTGCAATGTGCCTGCAGCTTCATCTGTACCTATACTGTAGAACAGAGTGATTCTCTGGTGCTAACATAAGGTTTCTTCTTATTGATTTCTACTCCCCTCCTTCCCAGCATCCCTTAGCACAGCTTCCTAATATCCTCCAAAGGAGGCAAATATCTTTCTCCAGTCATTCTCAGTTTCCTTCATGCTTCATAATCATCTGCAGGATTGCAGGTAGGAAAGGTTGCAGAGCTGCTAGCCTGTAGGATTCTGTGTGAATGTAGACTCAAAGGGATGCCAAAGCACCAAGAAAGCATGAAAATAAGTCTTCTTTCCCCTGAAGAAATCAAGAAATTTTGCAGCCTGGAAGGAGTTACACAAAATTATCTTGGTAAGGTTTGTAGATGTGGTTCAGAAAGGAGAAAGTAAAAGATGAAAATAATTTTGAAACTGCTGTTTCCTTTTATTGAATTTAATATGTTAGCATTTAGAGTTTTATCAAAAACTAAAAACTTGACCAAGTCCACTGTTTGAGGAAATGACTTCACAAGAAATCCCTCCTTGAAAAAATTAGTCAGTTGCCAGTGGGAAACTTAATGGTATTGATAGTAATGAAAATTCATGGAAAGACAAAAAGGACAAACTCAAGAATAGAAGAGATATTCTCTCCTCTTACTGGCCGACAGTGACTGTGTGTGTTCTCCATTCTCCCTCTGTTTACCTGGACACGTACACCAGTTTGGGGTTTTGGGATTGCCTGTGTTTTGACACATTTTTTCCTCCCCATTAGAGCCAAAATGGAAGAGGCCTGATGAAAGCAGCTGGTCTTCTGCAAAGAATCATGGAGATGTAAAGTTAGATGTAATTTATGTATTTAAATGTTTAACAGAGTTAGAAAATGAGAATGCATAACCATCAGATATTTTGCTTACATAAACTCAGGTTTAGTTTTTTCTTTGTCAGCAAAGTTTGAGGTCAAAAAAAGACTGACAAAATTCAATTTAATCCTATGACCAAGTAGAGAGAATTTACTCTGTTCAAGGACGAGAAATTTTGTGAAGACACACTGGCAAGACACCAGTGCCTGGCATGCTAAACTAAACTCGTAGCCTTTGGCCTAAAAAGCTAAAAGGAAAGACTTTTTTTGTCTGCCTTTGCCATCTGCATGTATTTCAATGCAGGAAACTACAGTCCATTTAAGCTTAGTGTTTTCCACCTCTGAAGAGAACACTGGATTTGTATGGCCTGGTTTTTGGTAGCAGAGGGCAGACAGAGGTGGCTTCAGTGAGAAGCTGCCAGAAGCTTCCCCCATGTCCAACAGAGCCAATTCCTGGTGGCTCCAGTACAGACCTGCCACTGTCCAAGGCTGGACCAGTTAGAAATGGTAGTTACATGTCTGTGATAACATATTTCAGAAGGCAAAATCCAGATGTAACTGCAGCCAGTGTGAGAATATGGGAAAGGAACAACTCTGCAGACACCTAGGTCAGTGAAGAAAGAGGGGGGAGGCAGTGCTCCAGGTTCTGGAGCTGAGAAGGAGGGAGGGGTCAGGGGAGGTGTTTTTAATGTTTTGTTTTGTGTCACATTATCATTATCTGATTTTGTTAGTAATAAATTCAATTAATATCTGAAATTTGATTTTTACCCATGACAGTATGTGGTGAATGATCTCTCTACTGTGCAGCTGAGGAGGGGAGTGAGAGAATGGCTTTGGTGGGTGTCTGGCATCCAGCCAGGGTCAGCCCAGTACAATACCATTGTCAAGGAGTTTAATATATGCAATAGTTATGAGAATATTTAATTTAATGTAATTTAATGCATTAAATACAAAGAAAATCTAGATGAAGCAAGCTTGAAGCACCAGGAAAAATTAGCAGGTGAGATATATAGGCTATCCTGAAATTCTTTCCAGTTTGTAGAGAAAACATCAGAGAGAAACATGGGCCCACAAAAAAATGAAACTAAACAAAACAGAAAAAAACAAAACAAAACAAAACAAAACCCAAAAGAACCAACCAACCAAAACCAACTGTTTCTCTTTTCCATGTATAAATTATTTGTCAAGCTTCAAAGTTTATCAGCACACATAAATAGAAATAATCTTTATGATAAAA
The DNA here is from genome assembly GCF_030490865.1 of Poecile atricapillus. Classification (NCBI taxonomy): domain Eukaryota; kingdom Metazoa; phylum Chordata; class Aves; order Passeriformes; family Paridae; genus Poecile; species Poecile atricapillus. The sequence continues at coordinate 35,493,492 of NC_081252.1, forward strand.
TCAGATGGGAAAAGGAAGAAAGAGAAATTCTCTTGATGTATTAACATCTGAAGTGCAAGCTCCAGATTAAACATTTACAGTCACTGACATTTATTCCTTTAGCATCTTCAGTCTTTTAAAGATGTTACAACCTTCCTTTCCCGTCCTTCTTCTACCCATGTCTCTGCCAGAGCTTACCTCCACAGTGGAGCAGAATGCCTTTTATCTCCTCACCAACACCTCTCGAATTCAATTGCTTAGCTCTGTATTGCAGAGAGGGAAAACTTCAAGAGTGCTGCAAGACTGCATACTTCAGCAGCCAAGAAACATCTGGGTGCTTAATTTTTCAAACTCTTCTCTGGAAAGAGTAACATTAAATAAAAAGTAAAAATGGGGTGGGTGTGTTTGAGAACTTACACTCTTTTAGATTCATTAGAATATGTCTTCCAGTGCCCTATTTTCTCATTTTCCATCTACACATGACTAATAACAGGCCTTGTTCCAGCCACAGTCAAGTCTTTAGCAAAATTTTCACATAACCCAGTAGAAGCAAAATTATGCCATTACTTCATTTAAGGAAAAGTTTATATAAAAATAATACTTCCTTTCATATTTGAGCTACTCTTTGCCACTTAACTCTTTTGGTGAATTTATCCTTTAATGAATGCAATGCAATTTGGTCATATGTTGTAAGATAATTCCTTTGAAGGGTTATTGACATCAGGTTTTGTGCACAACCACAAAGGAAACACTAAATGGCATTTTACTTTCCTGCTGCTCCATCACTGCCACTCTTGTTATCAGAAATTGCATGTCAGTCTGAGTTCTGAAGGCTTTGGTTACCTCTATTTCCATCTTGGTATTGTCAGATTGTGGTTTGACACCTCAACTAATATTTGCAAAAGTAATTATATATTCTCATGATTGATTTTTTTCTTATATATTGCAGGCTAAATTTGCTCATGGCACCTTTTTGACTAGTTTCACAGATGATATTTTTATTTCATGTTTTCTTTCTTCAGCATTATAAAGTGTCTGAATCTATTTTGACTTAAACATGAACAAAAGAGCTTTTCTATACCAGAAATTATACTGTGTTAAAGTTTTGTTCCATGTTCACATTGTATAATTCAACATGGAATTTTAGGTAGATCTCTCTCCTTCACAACTGTGCTTTACCCAGTCTGGTGCTGCCTCAAGGCACATAAATTAATGCAGAATGAGTTAGCACAGACATGGGAACTAATATATAATAAATTACACTGGTTTTATTTTGAGATAACATAACAATAATGTTTCAGATACTCAAGCCAATAGGGGTGTTACCCATGACACAGCATTCTGATATACGGATATCTGTTTAGTTTCTTCAGATTAGATTCCCAGCCTTAGGAAAATAAATAAGTGTTGTTAAAAGGATTAAAAAATACTGCAAATAGCTTTTGTTTTCACAATACCGTCTCAATCATCTTTTGAAATGAATGAAAGAAATTCAATAAAGTTGATGCAAGTTTAAGTAGGATATACCTGGGAGTTCTTAAATGGTTATTAGTTCCAAGCAGTGGAGATATCTCTTTTAACAAATATTAAACTGAACATAATGAGTTAGTCAAAAGCTGGCCTAAGGACACACAATGGGGGTATCTCTAGGTTTTGTCAGATTTGTGTTCTCTTGCAATATTTATAATTGTTCCGGTGGGAGTAGAGCGAGGAAAATGCTCTGCTCATGAGAGTTTTGCTTGGACATACTCTTAGAAGGGATGATGGACATCTCATTGTCTTACATGTTTCAGCATTAGGATGTACAAATACAAATGAATTGAAATTAATTCATATTGCTTTCAGAAAGAATGAAAGCACAGCTACATCATACATAGGCTTCTGTCTGTCTATTACCTAACACAATAAGATAATTTAAGTATATCAGCTCTCTAAAATTGTCCTGACATGATTAGTTCTCCTGGAAGAAAAAAATCAATTCGAACAAAAAACACAGTTCTCCCATACCAAGAACATTAACATTAAAAATCAGAAACTTTGGTCACTGAATCAAATATGTAGTTTATTATAGCCAGAATATAAATTAAAAACATTAGAACAAATACTGCAACTTAAGTTCCTTTGCTATGCTTATTTCACACACCATTGTGCCTATAACTTTGGACTAGTAAAGGGTTTCAGAAAGAATAAAGTGATAGGGATAATTAAAGAATGGCTTTCAACTCAAGATATTCATTACTTTCTATTCATTTAAAAAAGTGAGAGGTTTTTTCTGCTGTGTTTTTCAAATATATTTCAGAATTTTTCTCAAAGATTTTTTGGCATTTTTTCACCAAATTTCAAATACACGTGTAAACTAATGACATCTGTTTACCATGAGAATAGATTTATTAAATTTGCATATGTCAAAAAACTGGAATGAGTAAATATCCTAATTAATATATTCATATCTTCTATTGAAACTAGATTTCCTGAAAATTTTCTTCAGGAAGTCAGCTAACACTGAGGTTTTTCTTCTAAATCACTAGCAAAACATTTCAATAAAGAGAATTCAGATGTTCAAATAAAGGTAAATAAGAAAGAGACATGGCTGTTAAAGTCTTTGGGGACAGTCTCAAATATCTCAAATGGTAGCCCACATACTGCCCTTTTGGTTAGACTTCTTCTAGCCATAGCAAATAGTATTTAAAGTAATTTTTTTTCCACTTAAAACACACTTCCAATGGACTTAATTTCATCTCTTCACTAGTCTCTATGAATGCAATTTATCATATATTTTTATGTTCTGTTTTTAAACCTAGGTTTAATTCATTCTCATTTCCTTGGGGAAAAAAAAAAACCCAACAAAAAAAACCAGTACAGTTTGCTACTTTAAATATTCTGAAGGATATAAGCATGCTCTTTTTTTCAGAGTGCCTGTATAGTGTTAATTATAGTTAATTCACTTAACAGTAATATGAACAGTCAAGTGTGTTTTCTTCTTCAAAAATTCTACCATAGTCCCATAATTAATTAATGTAGTATTATCTGGTAATAGGTGTCACTTCCTTGACTGTGATGTACATCACATCCCCTACCCTGGATTAGAATAATACAGTAATCTGTAATGAGATTCTGACAGAAAGAAAATGTGCTTGGTGGTTTGTTGGTTTTTTTCCATATTCAGACTATTTTGAAGAACCCTTTGCCAAAACTTGATCTTTGAAAGAATTCGGAAAGCTTTTGTTCAGAGAGTCAGAGAATCTTTTGTTCCACAACAAAAATTATCTGCTAGTTCTAATTCCTCTGAATTTTTGTGGTTTCAGCCTCTCTTCCTGTTTGAACTTCAGGCAACTATCATCATTTGGTGCATCCCCTTCTGTCACAGGCACTTATCACTAGCTGCTTTGTCAAAAGTTTAATAACTAAGCTAGGGAAAGTCTTAAAATAAAGAGCATCTAGGTAACTCAGCAGAGAACACCACAGCTGTAATTACAGCTAGAGAGAGATCAAAAAAGCGTAAGGTGTCCTCCTGCAGCCATTGACACATGTTAAGTTCTAAACAGATGCTAAGCTATTCCTTCAAGTTTTCTCAACGGTCAAGCTAATATTCAATCCATCTTTCAAGCAATATTTTCCCCCCAGTGGAGAGGGAAGTCTCCTAAAGAATTCAGTTTCTTGCAAAATTAAAGCCCCATTCCACCTCTCAAATTCAGGCTGGACAGAGCAGTCAAAAATATACAGAGGCAGAACAATTGCTGGTGCTATTTTAAAGATAGTGTTGAATAAACCAAAGATACAAGATAAAACCCAAACATACACACACAATCAAAGTCTGACTGTGCTTGACCTCTATTTCCCCATCCTAAGCCAACTAGCATCTCTTTTGAGATAAAATGAATGCTGGGAATGGGATAACAGAAACATTGGCAGACCACATGCCAGAAGCCTGATGTTGATCTGCAGACAGCAGAAGGAACCTGCCTGACATCTTTTTCTCCTTCTCTGAATCCCCAGACAACCCTTCTGGGAGCCAGACTTTGGCCTGGAGCTGTGAGGAGCAGGAGCAAGCTGTCTTCTTCCTGAGAGTGGAAAAAGTGAATTTCTCAGCTTGTTGTAGGGGAAATAGCCAAACCTTGCTCTTGACATTCACTTTGATGAATTATTTTGTATAACAACATTTGAATTTTAAAAAGAAGTTTTCTAATTTGTACCTAAGCTTTGCACTGTGAATTACATGCAATGCTTGTTAGAGTGTGATGGGGTTCTTGACACTTTATGCAACTGAGAAGTCCCGCTGAACCTTTGAAGGAAGCTACATGAACCAACAGAGCTGGCAAAGATAAAGGGCAAAGAGGCTCAGCAGATGTCAAAAGGACAGAGACGTATATGCTTTCAAAATTCATTTCCACATAAATATGATCTAACAGATGTAAGAGCTGACTCGAATATACAGCTCTGCTCTCAAAGTAACCATCTCTGCCAGTACGCTAAAACTAGTCCTGCTGTGCACTGTGAATTATGTCAGTTCATGTTGGTGAAAAGTTTTATACTCCACAGCCTTGGCAAAACCAACACAATTAAGCCTGAATGAGCTGCTGTACCATTCCCTATCCTAAATCAGTAGAGGTGTTTAATCTTCTTAAGCGTGTCAGTGCCAAATACACTAAGGTAATTGCATTGTAGACCTAACAAAAGGGCATCATTTCACCTGCAGCATTTTTGTGACAAGTGATAATGTGCAATATGGAAAGAAGCCAAGAGGTTCTAGTAGTCAGGCCTGAGTTTGCTGAGGGGGGGAGAATCTGCAATTGTAAACATTAATATCTTGTGTGACAAAAGAAATGCATACTTTTAAATGTAATTTGCCTAACTGAGATTTTCATTGTGTTGACTATATGAGTAGGAAGTAAATCTAGCAGAGGTGATAAGAGCCTCCTAATGAGCATAGTTTGAATGTCAAATACAATCTTCAGTTTTTCTCAAACAGGTTTGAACCAGGTCCCTCAGAGGGCCTGAAGACAAGCCACTGTACTGGTCACAAGGATTTATCAGTGACAGAGTAGAGCTCTACCCTGCTGCATAATACAAAGCCTTGTCTCCTCAGTTCTTGACTGAAGGTGACATGCAAAGGAATGGGATGAGGGGCAACCCAGAGCTTTAACCACTCACTAGACCCCAGAAATCTGCTGCATTGGCAGATCTCTGACTCCCTCAGTAAGCAGGCAATGTGCCAATCTGAAATTGTGCTGTCTCTGCACCAAGTTCTGCTTGAAACTCCATGAAACTGGAGGATAAATATAGAATTGGCTTTTAACACTGAAATTCAACAGGCAAGCAGCTGATACCATTATTTATTGGGAGCAAAACCCCCAAGACTTATGTCCTTAAGTTTCTGCCAGAGAATTTAATGCCACATGCAAAAAAAGTAATGTTTCGACTTTGCTGACTCTGGCCAGAACTACTTGCCACTACAGTGAAATAGATCATTCTATCAGTTGTGTGAAACCTGTCAACGCTCAAAGTGAGTTGTAGAATTAATGATCTGACCACTTCAAGGTCCAGCAGAGGCGTTTCTGTGTTTCAGAGAGCCTTTTAAATTGTCCGATTCGACACAAGGAAAATTAAATTCATTAAAAGTTGGTTGCTCTCTCCAACTTATCCCAAGTTTTTCTGCCATATTGAGGTAATATAAATCAGTGTTTCATATTTGTAACATATCAAGAGGTTTGATTGGGCAGGATGCAAGATATCTGCTACAATTATGTACTCCATTCAGCAGTAGTCAAATGGTTAATTAGAATACACAACTACTAAATCGTTTCTTTAGCATTCTAATGTGTTCTATTAACTTGCTATTTTTTCCAAGGGTACATTGACAATGAGATTCTCTGTTAGTTCCCAGAGAGTGAACAATTTTTTAACATCTGCTAATACAAACCATTTTTTGAACCTCTGTTGTGACTTCCCTTTTCCATTTCTGGTGGAAATAAAAGATCAGCTACTTCCCAGAGTATGTACCATGTCTATCATAGGCACCTATGGAATTCAGATCCCTGAAGGGAAATGTTTTAGCTGAGCTAAACCTCTAGGGATGATCATTTACTGTACGCAAATACTAGCAGGCTTTTTCCATATTGCATGTGTACCCCTTCATTTATAATACTTACAAACTGTTACATTTTTATTGTATGCCCTTGCTGCTATGATAATGTTATTGGGTGGATGCCAGAATCCCATTCTGATTACTTGTATTTTATTTGTCGAGGACATCTGATGCTTTGGGAGGGTATTTTTATATGATCACTTTATGTAAATGTGTACCTAGTTACACAATACATGATGTCAGGTAAAGAATAGAGAAAGAAACAAGAATAGTTACTATTATACAATACCTGTCTGCTCCAGTTGACATCTGGACAATTAGGAAGGAATGATTTTCCCCTCAGGCAATAGCAGTTTTGCCCTTGATAATGTAATCTCCAGAGGCTAGGGACAAGTTTAGGCCAACTCTACGTGTAACATCCAGGAGAACAGAAGTAACTTTGAAGAAGGCCCTAAGCTTAAATTTTAAGGTTTTTTTAACTTGACTGAAAATGAGGTTGTACCCCAAAGGACACAAAATATGCTATAGGACACAATTAAAGAGGAAATGTGCTGAGAGTCACACACATAGATTTCTAATGTCAAATTCTTGAACACAAAATTCAGCCTTCTAGAAAGAGAATTAAATTTATGACTTCATGCAAGAATTTTTTCTTAAGTTCTTTTCTGAAGATCCTTTAATTAGCTAGCCTGTTTATTATGCTTTTGGACTTGTATTACCTTGGTTAATGGAGCTTTAAGCTCACTTTTCTTCTGATCATTTAGCTTTTACTAAATTGTTTGAGTTTTTATAAGCTGATCGGGGAAGGACAGGAGAAATGAAAAACAAAAGTAAAAATGTAAAGGCAGAAACTTGCAAGATGCAGCACCACCATGGCTTTCTGCAGTCATCTGTATTATGGAGATAATTGTGTGGATCAGAAATTCTTTGAACACCTGAATACCCATCAACTTTTGAAAGCTGATAATGGTTATGTTGCATGATCTTTAGAAAAAATAAAATGCTTTGTAGGACTCACAGAAAACTTTTTATTATTTTAGTGTCATTTTACTGTGTTGTATCTGAACTAAACAAAATCCTATGAACAAAAGCCACACACCCACATACAAAATTTTGATTCCAGGATTGCTATCAAGATTAAATTCCATGAGGCAAGAGCTGTCTACTCAAAACACAGCTTCTAGTCCTGGAAAATCTTCAAGATGAAAGCATTTCAAATAAAGTCAATTTACCTCTCTAGCATACTGTACACAAGACTCATGTAAGCAACAGAATTTTTGTGTTCATTGGGTGTTTCAAAAAAATTATTGTAGATAAATAAAATCAAATATTTTTAGATATGGTGAAAGCTCAGCTATGCTTTATTTGATTAAAACATGATGGGTTTTGACTCCTTCTCTTTGAGTAAAAAAAAAATAAAAATATATATGGAAATAAAAACTCTATCAAAAAAGAGTTCTAGTATTGATGACTAGGACTGGCTATTTAGCAGCTTAAATACATCTAAAGGAAGATGTACTTAAGCTCCATGGAAACCCATCTACTACCACAGAAAAGTACTTGTACAATCAGACAGAACATATAAACAAAAAAACTGATTTGGCAAACCCAGTTTCCTGTTTCTAACATAGTGTGTTGGGACCCACAAAATTGTTCTTTTCTGTCACTCATAAATTTTATGCAAACACCATAGAATGTTTAAATAAAAGGTTCAAAAGGACCCTACTATAGAAACACTCCTAAAAACTTATTCCACCATCCACTGTACAGGGGCACCAAGAGGGAAAGAAAGCTGAGACTGAAAACTATGGTTTTTACCCAGTGGAGGTAAGGGAATGAAACAACACAGAGGAGTAAAAAATTACCATTTCCTGTTTCTTTCTACCCTGATATCTCAGAACTCTGGTCAGGAGAAATATCTGGAATAAAGTCACAGAAGCCATTAGGCAGCTTCACAAATCCTAGCTGGGATACTAGGGGCAGCTGGAAGAAATCTCTGGTAAATATGATGTTGACTTTGTTTTTAACTTTTTGCAGTATTTTTTTTATCATGCAAGCCTATATTGTAAACACCATTTTAATTTAAATCTAGCTTAGACTTGAAGTTACTGATCTAATTTAACAAAGCCATTTATGTTAGAAGCAGACTGAAAAAAAAATTGTATTATTTGAATGGGATTCTGAAGAGTTACAGAGTAGGTCTCTGCTGAAACTGCACAAGGTGATGTGAAAGCTGATAGTCAGAAGTTCAGGAAAATGTGGGCTCTCAAAAGTCAGGAAAACCTCTGGCATCATGTTAAGGCAGAAGGTCCTTACAGATTTCATGGCTAAAATGATTGGACAGGCCTACAGCTGATGCAAACATCGCTTTAATAAAATGAGCCAAGACACTCCATCACTGAAGACTCTGTGCCAATTTCCTCCAAATCTTAAATTCAAAACACTATTTTTCTTGGCATAAGCACAAAAATGGGCAGAATAATAAGAAAAATTGCTAGATAGTTTTAAAAAAATCTACTAGTACCCCTCAAATTAAAAATCATAATTGATCTGGAAAAAATATATGTAACTCCACATCCCCAAAGGACTCTTAATTTCTGAGAGATTCAAGACGAGACCCTGACTCAAAACTATAAACCAGTTGCAAAATTATTTTTGAATGGTCATATTCCCTTATGCAGAGTTTCATTTCTAATAAATACTCTCAGACTGACATCCAGAGTCACTTATACATAGTTAGGGATATGTACTCACCATTATTACAGGAGTTTTATGTAACTGGTTTTTTTCCTCTTGTCCGTTCAAAGACCACCTACTTGAATAAACAGATATAAACACTCTTATATTGTTCATAGGTCTCATTTTCTGATATGGGCCGCCAGCTGCCAACAAGGTCACACAGCTTTCTTGACTATTATTGGTTAATTTGTTATCTTCAATATTAACCAATCTCTTGTCTCTTATTAACCAATCTATTAATCAAACTGTCCTTTTCAGATAATGTAATACCTTCATACCCATTTCCCTTATCAGCTAAATTAATTTTGCTCCATTGAAGCAACCACATAAATCTTACACTGTAATGTGAGATAAGATACAAAAATGCAGCCATGAAAATTTAGGTATGAACTCATTTTTGATAATGTGACACATGATTTTGAGGAAATCTGGAAGACATGACTGCATCAGTGTGGTAAGTCTGCAGTGCAAAGTAGCTGGTACTGGCAATCTGACATCAACTCTGCAACTATAACCCTGAATTTAATGCATGTTAGTGGTCAGAGTGCATATTTTCAGTTTCTATTCAACAGGAATTAACATTTCTCATATACTCCAAAATCATTCCACAGAGTGAAAGAAAAACCATTAAATAAAGGATGATCAGAAGATTCCCTTCTCTCTTCCTTTAGTATATGCATCCTGACTTGCAGGAACTTAGCAGAGTTCTCTCAATTCTTAAAATTACAAAATAGCCATTTCAGTGTTACCACAAGAACAACAGTTTAGTTTGGCCTCACAGATGAGAAGGAAATTGCCACTGGTGTTCTGGAACATTGGAAAATTGGGGTGATTATACTGGTAGTGGAAGAAGAGATTTTGCAGAGTGTGCAAAGACAAGAGACCACACGAGTTCAGTAGATCTCTGCGTACTTGCAAGTTAGATGCCAAGATATGACAAAGAGAGAACTTTATATTTGAAAAACAAGGTATTCAGAAAGTGACATTGACATTTTTTGGCTGCAGCTCTAACACAGGAGCTACCTGCAAGCTAATCACCACATGGGATAATAGATCACTGTGAAGCTGAGCTGTTAATACTTTTAAATGACCTCACAAACTGAGATTAACTTTCTTGTACTTACAACACACAGCACAAAGACTATTAGACTAAAGCAGTTTTTCTGTCTCCTTGTGGAATCATGATTATTTGATAGACTGGTTTATTTGACATGAGTGGTTTTCGATTAAAAGAAACAATCACATTGACTGACATTAATTGTGCTTATATTCTTCAGCTAATAATCTTCACATCCCACAGCAGCATTTCTGATTATTTTGCTTGACCTTGATTTCAGACTGAGCATCCTACAACTCCTCAGGTCATCCTTTTTCATTCTTAGCCATTGCAACTTTTCCAACTTCTACTTAATAGCAATTTTGTCATATTACAGAAGATAGTAAATGCTGGTTTCAGCAGTTCAAAGGGCTCATCATCAAGCTGGTATAATATTTTTTCAGCAGTGACTTCCCCATAGGCAAGCAGTGCTGAATATTCAGAATCAACTACATATATGAAGACTGGAACATGCAGTGGAAAAGGAAAAAGTGACCAGGTTAGTCCCCAAAAATTTAGGTTGAGGCAAACAAGAGACTAATATCTGCATTTACAGATTTTCACTTCTCTTTCTAAGCACACTGGGAAACTGAAGTCAATAAGGCTTTAAAATGCTTTGACAAATACTTTGGCAAATCTGTTTGTGAAAGATGTAATATTTATCTGCACATTATATAAACATCCATTGTGGTTCACTATTACTTTCCGAATTAATACAAGAAGGAAAAATCCTAAATCATCTTCATCTAAGAGAAAAGATTTCTAATGGACTATGCACAATAGAATTATCACTCCTGAAACTTTTAACATAAACTCTTTGACTACTTTACTTTAGTGACATCTTTATACAGACAAAGAGTTTATAAAACTGCCTTCTAGCAAAAATGAAAAAGGTCACTACATGAGGCTTTATTTAAGGGAAAGCAAGGGTTTCTTAATGTTTTCTGGAGGCATTTCAAAGTTATTTTTCAAATATGCAAAGGAGATACTCGTGTAAATTGTTAGCAGTGTAAGACATATTGCTAAAACAACAGGGATACTCGATACTATGGAATTCACACATCACAGTTACTCACAAGTGTAGGAAGAAAGTGGAGCTTTGAAATCCTGAGGGCTAAGGCCCTTTACTTCTCATTTTAAAAACCTTGTTTTTGGAAGAGTAACATTCCATAAAAGCTGATAAAGAGTGAGAAGGCTTCTATAACCAGACAGTATGAACACTAAAGCTAAATCTCAACTATTTTTTTAAAATGTATGCACCTTTTTGTCAAGATTTTTCCTCTTACATTGACAGCCATCCACAGTGACTCAAGGGTGCTTTACCTCAAAGTACAGATTCTGAAAATTTGTGAGGAAAACTCAACGAGAATCCCCAATCATTGTTTTTTATAATCCATCCACTGTGTACTTAGAGGTGTTGTTTTTTTTCTTTTGCAGAAGAATGAGCATTTCATTTTCCAAGCAGCCGATTAGAGCCAAGCACTCAGCCTGGACCAGCGGGTGAACAGAGGGTGAAGGATGTTAAACACATAGTTAGTTTGCCTGTCCTTTTGCTACTGCTCTGGGATCTAAAGAGCCATCGCTGTCGCAAAAGCATCTGCACAGGACCTTTATGCAAGGATGAATTTTATTTGATCCTAAATAGACTTTAAAGGCAGTGAAATGCATGTCACTGATCTGCGCCCTGGGAATCCGGCCAGTAAAAACAGGCTGCCTATTTATTAGGCCCTGATTATGTGTCACACACATAGCCACCCAACCTTCAATTATATTAAATAACCTAAAAACAGAGTGTAGTAGGGTACATCTGACTTAGCCTAGGATGATAAGGATACAAAAGCTTGAATCAGATATAGCCACTCCTTTTAGGAGAATGGAGCACATGCTATAAGAATATTTAAGTATCATGCTCAAGGAGCTACTTGTCTGGCAAATACAGCTTCTCAAAGAGGAGGATTATTTTCCTCTATATGCTGGTCAGAGTAATGGTTTTATAGCATGCCTTTTATTAATACAGACCTTCACACATTTTTACAAGAAATTTTTAAAGGCTCCAAACTGAAATCAAGGTGACAATAATGCCTCCTTCTTTAAGGAGTCATTGAGCAAGTTCTTTCCCCATTGCCTTCTCACCCTCCTAAGGCAGGTAGGTTCTGTCCAGTGTCACAGGGCAGAGTTCCCAAATTCACTTTCGTTTGAAAATTTCCTCAATTTTACCCCCTAAAAACGTATGTTTTCAGCCCTCACCTAAAGATGAAGTTGATTCAGTGTTATATCCTGCAATTGTCACTTCATCCAACTACTTCCAATGCTGCAAAAACCAAATCTGTTTTTAGAGCAGCTTGCAAAAATTCCTACTTGGGGCATGGCAACTATTCTTTTCAGAAAAGATTAGACATATATAAATATGTATTATTATTGTGTTTCCAATTAAATCACAGATCTTTTTATCTCTTACACTGGAATGTCCTTGTGCTATGCTAACTGGTATTAACAGCTAAACTGTGTCCACTTTTCCATATAAAAAGAAATAAAGTGTGAATGCTTGGCTGTTCTGTATCATTTGAACAGCACTTTGCTGCCTTGCTTTTACAGACAAATCATTACAACGACTCTTTTAATGTAGCACAAATAAAACTGTTTCCACTAACAGAATGAGTCAGAAGGCCATGTTTCCAGCAGATACCAGTTCTTAGTGGTGGCATGAAGTGACAGGATAAAGTCCATGATAGGCATGCATGCACACATCTTCTGTCAATATTAGTAGATGTCATGGGGCAAAATGCCTGAAGAGCATAATTAAAAGTTTTCCTTGAGACTATTCAAATCATGCTTGAGAAGACTTGATGTTGCAGCCACCTGGAACCACTTAAGTTTCAGCAGCTTTTCTTTCAAGATTGTTTTGGGGTGCTATCAGAGATAATTCATGCCATTCCAGTTTGCATTCTTAATAATCTATTTCTTTTCCTTTGATAATTTTGCTTGCACATCTAGGAAAACTGTAGGAACTGTGTCAGAATATTACCCCTACAAAATGTCTGGCATATAAAGGATGATATGGAATGAATCAGAATTCAGGTCTAATAAATGTTGCTTTAATTTAATAGTACTTTAAACAACTGCAAACACATTCTAGGAGTAGCTCTCATAAGACACTGTCCCAAGATATGATTCAAATACAAAGTTCCACTGAGCAGCCTCTCTATTTTGGACCTATGTTAGACTCACTGGTGGTAAATATGTGCTATTGTAAAGCAATTTTTGTTAATTCACTGCTGTTTCTTCAGTAATTTTGCAATCTTGGACTATCATTATTTTATCTTAGGTACGGATTATGTTTAAACAGCTGCTGGCTTCTCTTCAACATCTGACCTATTGTAGCTGCCACAGAGGTTTCTACTGTTCATGCAGAGGACAGAAAGCCTCCTCAAAGGCATCTGAAACCTCATCTGTGTGATTCTTGCCATGTTATTTCTTCATGCCTCACTGTGCCTTTGTGAAAATCATTTTCAATTAAGCCTGTCCCTAAAAGTAGGGCAAAGTAAAACAGCAGTAGAGAGTTTAAGGAAGGGGAAAGGTAGCTGAGGGGTTTTTCATAGAAAACAGCAATAGAATATTTTTTCTACCTTAGATTTTTCACCAAAGTTTCTCTGATTTTTATCAGCTATGCTGTCTTCACAAATGAAACCACAGGCTAGGGTTGTATTGCTAAAAAGCGTTATTGGACATTCATATTTTAACTGTAGTTTTCTCACCTCCCACTCAAGAAAATTGGATCAGACACTGCAGGCATCTGATGGCAAGAATGGAAAACCTGGAGGTTTGATATAATATTTATCCAGACATATTAGTTTCTTACTTAGACTGTGTTAATTTTAATTTTTTTCTGGAAACATCTCATGGTTTTGTGAAATGAGCTGAAGAGAATGAGAAATCCATGGAAATGTTTTAACTCAGAGTCATACTGCCCATACAAAGACTTATACAGATGCATCAGATAATGCTCCTGATACAGACAGACTTTGTTCAAATTGATGTACAACATTTCCAACACTGGCTTATAAAATAACAGTCACGTTAGAATTAAAAGGCAGATGGATTTATAAATTTAATACTTTCCATAGCTTCTTCTGTCACTTGATCTTTGACCTGAGTAAATGTGTCAGTTCTTTCAATGGAGTTAGGTAAGCCTGGAATGTGCTAGCAGATGCATTAATAATCTTCAGGAAAACAAAGCCATTTAATTCAGAACACCCACTTACCATATTTAATAAGATTTTCAGCCATGATGTCACTGAGACTGCCCTTAAATCAAACCAAGATAACAAGAGGAAAGGAAGTAACAGAAGGCATTCAACAATAATCACCCTTTTAACAATTATGGGGAATTAAGACCATAAGTTCTGTACACTGCAAAAATATCACACTGTGTTGTGCAGTTCCTTCTTAAAAAACTTCCAAGCTGCATCAGACCTTATTTTTTAAAAGGATAATTACATTTCTTAGAAAACATATCAATACACTTCTGACATTAGCATCACAGATGGCCAGTGCTTCCCTTGATCAGCAGCTTCAGTGGAAGTTGTGCTGTGGAGCAGTGGGCTCCATGTCAGGAATATTTATGTAGAACGTTTAAGAATTGCACAGCCCTTCTACTGCAAGCTTGTCTGGAAGTGTTCCAGCATTAATCAACAGTTTTTATACCAGAATAGAAAATTCAAAAGTAAAATGTCCTATTAAATATAAATCATCAAACAAAAAAAACCAAAAAAACCCAAAAAAACAACCCAACAGACTACAAAGAAATAAAAATCTTCAGAATGAAAAATGAAAGTGAAAGTTGTAATTTTCTTTCCATTGAAATGATACTACAAATGATGACAAAATTAGATTGGATGGACCTCAGTCCACCATTATGAGAAAAATAATATTCCACTTACAACATAATTTGACTGTTCAGCAAAGTAGTTTTTAAAAAGAACAACAAATACACAGCTTATTGATGCTATTGCACATAGATATGTAAAATTATCTTCATATTATAAAAGCAATACCTACCCTAAAGTGATTTTCTTTCTTGTTCACTTACAGAGAACCAGAACTGTACTCAAAATTATTTGTCTACAGAGTCCAAAACAATATAGCATATTTGACTGGTGAGATGAGCATAACTTTTTGATACAAACATAAGGAAAGAGCAGCCATTTAGCTTAGAAGCTGATATTGTTAATTAATTCTTAAGGAATCTAGCAAAGGGATAGAAGTGCTCTGAGCAGAATAGGGGTGATTTTATGACACATTATCCCACCTTCATCCTCTGGAATTTGATCTGGTGCATAAAGAAGATGCAAAACTTCTCTGCATTCCAAGGAAAGCTGCTGCCATCACAGTACACACTATGGGACCAAATAATATCAGTGTCCTGTATCTTGGCTACAATTTAGGGAGTGTTTAGGGCTACAGATCTCAAGTGGACAGAGACTCCTCCCTTGCAGTCTGGTTTCTGACACCCAAGCTACAGAAAGTGCATGTGATTGTTGTGTTTCTATCCATTTCCTAGTGGTTAGCTCTCAGTTCAGACACCAGGCCTGCAGTGGTGACTATGTGCATTGCAAGCTGGAGCATGTTTAAAGGCATGCTTAACTTAGGTTAAGCATGTGGTTTAATTAAGGCATGTTTTATGCACTTCCGTCTGATAATACAAAAAGAAGGATTGCTTTGATCTGGTTGAAATGCAGCTGCTACATGGTGTCATGGAAATGAGTGCTAAAAGCTTTCAATTCATTTTCTTTCAAACAGCCTCAGTTTCAAGACCTACAACTAATAGGATCACCGCGAGACAAGCTTCTCAAACACAATACAGTTCTAGAAACCGTGGTTGCAAATGCTCACAAGTAGAAGCTTGCAGAAGTTCTGAGTTGCTAAAAGCTTTAAATAGATTGGAACTATCAACTGGTTCCATGTGTTCCTCCCAGATATATCAGCTTTTATGAAGACTTTTTCTCAACTGGAAGAAATCTGCTTTTGGGAGGGCCTAATGGGTTACTAGATTTTTCAACAACTGGCTGAATTTCAGTTCCAGATTGGCTGAAATAATAAACTATTAGGATTATTTCATTGCTAACTATTTCAGTGATGATATATTCTGTTCCAGCTGTAGTTGGCTTCACCTGAATACACCAAGGTTGGAAAATTTATCTAACCTTTCAAAGCCATTCACACTTAGAGCACATATAATGCTCCTCTGCTGGTGGGGCTTCCAAACAGTTTAGCCATTAACAAAAGTTAACAAAGTGAATTGTTAAAAAATTGTAAAGACAATGATATTGTGCTGGTTTGAAAGTAATGGGAAATTGCCTCCAGAGATGTGTTCACATTATATTTTCTCTTTTCTCTTTCCAACACTGACCTAGAAAACTGAGGTTCTTGTGCAATTACAGTTTCAGGAGGTGAGGGTTTTGAGAAAACTCTAAATTTTGCAACACTAGTCATGCTGAGGTAAAGACCTACTTGACTCCTGTTAAGTATCATTGTTCCTGAGTACAAAGTAGAATGTGAAACAGCAAGTTTTTGATTTTTCCCAAGCCCTTAGCTTCCATTTTTTAAAATGTTGCCTGCAAAACCATCCAGTGTAGTTTGCAGAAAGATTGAACATATTTTTAAGGTGTGACTTGTCACTTGCGTTTCTGATATAGAAATGGTAGTAATCTATGGTATCCTGAAGGGAGTAGAGGACTTCACTTGTATAATTTTCTACTTGCATGAAAATGCTCATCTTGTGTTAGTCCTCCAGAATCTCACATTAGAATTTCCTTTTTAGCCACGATAAATGATATGCTTTCACACAGTCTGAGAAGATTCTTTAATTTGAAAGCTGCTGTGGAAATTTTCCCCATTCAAGGGTCAAAGAGAATGGGAAATCCATTTGAGGGTCACAGCCTCTGGTTCTAGCTCAGGCAGACGCAGAGGCTGTTACAAGACTGACCCAACTGTGCACTGTCCCTCAAGTGCCCTTTCTCTAACAGAGGCACGAGTTAGAGTCACTGGACTGCATTTCCTCACAAGCACATTTTGGATTCACAACTAATCCCAAGTTTGTGATTCTCTCCACCCATCTCATGAAACAAAATTCTTGCTGAGCAGAGCCATCAAGTGAGATGCAAATAATAAATACATACTGAAAAATAAAATAAATCCTTTACATATGGCCAGCTTAGCCTTTAATAAGGTAACTTTTAAACAGTTTTCTAAAGCTTAGATGCCATCTTGATCTTTAAGCATAAGTATCAAATAATTTTAAATAGCAAAATCATTGTAAAGCTCTTCTCACTAAGTGTCAGCCTAGAGAATCTGTATAGTGAATTTTTAATAGAAGCTAGATTTGGGTTAACTGGTTTTAGTTACTAAAGTGCGAAGGCTGCCACATAGGGAAACAGCTCCAACAATTATCATGATGCACACAGCAATATCAGACTGCTTATGCTATTTGCCTCATAGTTTCACATTTAAGCCCAGGAAAAAAAAAATTAATTCATTTTATTCAACATATATTTCATAGGTCATGGTATTTCACTGAAACCAATTTTGTAATTTTCTTTAAACTACCACTTTTCAATCCTCCCAAGATTTTAAATGACAGATGAAATTGAACAAAACTCAGTGTTTCATGAACATAGCTTGACTCAGAAGAAAACCAGGCAAGCTCAAAGCACAACTTATCAACCACTGAAAACCCACTTTTACTTTTGATTAAGCCCTGCTTCTTGAGAGAAAGGTAAAGAGCATTTAGGTAATTGCACATCATCCTGCATGACCCAGGCAGGCAACCCACTGCAGCACAAGACTTTCATGCTGTCACAGGCACCAGCAATTTTTTTTTTGATACAACTTCTAAAGCTTTAGTGAGGTAATGACAGTTAAATACAGAAAAGCATGCTGGGGAAAGGATCCTAGAAGCCGTGCAAATTCCTGTTCAAAAATATGACATTAAAGGATAGAAAACAAAATAATAGATATCTCTGGACATATCCTAATGCCAAGTCTATTTTCCACACTTTGCTTAATTGAGAAAGAAATAAACTCTTTATTTTTTCATATTGGTCATACTTCACAATTGCAACCAGGTCACGCTGCAGAGAAACAAAACCTGATCTTTTTCTGGCAGCTAGTGACAATTTCCTTCTGTGCTGTGGACTGGAGAAGTTTGATGTTGCTGAGGATCAGATGGTTTGGAATGGCTGCATTCCTTCAGGGCTGTTTCTAAGCTAAGAGGACAGCTCTCCCTTGCTTACCACTATGCCACAGTTAATGTGGAAGAAGGTTTCTGGTTTTCAGAATTCAAAGTGAAAGGATAGCTGTAGAGAGAGAAGCAAAGATCAGGATCAGCAAGAAAGGCTTCCCGTAGCTGTCACTGTGGTCTGCAGAAAGAAACCACATTGTCATTTTCCTGCTGGTTTGTTGCATATTCTAACTTTATTCTTTATTGTTTACATTATCATACAAAGAATTTTGGTCTGTTTTCAGTGTATTTTTCTCTATTTTTCTCTGAATATATGTAATATAGTTGAAAATATAGCAGCAGCCATTAAGTTTTCCTTTTGTTGGAAAAAACTTACTTATTAACAACATGTACTTCCTTACAATGTAATTTTCTAGAAAATAAAAAAAAAAGACCTGATATCATGGACGAGAATCCCATTAATACTAATTGGTCTTAAATGACTAGTCTGTTTTAAAGGTTATGCAATTATTAGAATGCTGCTTCATTCTCTTGAACTAGAGAGGGAAGACATTTTAACCACGGATAAAATTCAAAACTGGCAAATTCAGCCAAGTTACTGCTGTATGATTCAATAATTTATGAAACATAAGGAGCGTAAAGAAGTGTTGCCAGACTGCCCAAATTTTTTAGTCTGCATTCCGTGTTACGCTATACAAATTGCAGTCTATCCAATTTCTGATTAGGATAATTTTCTATCATTCCCTATGCCCATGCATTGAGATTTTTTTAAATTAATAATTAGTAGTTCACTTACATTTGTCACTTTCTGTGTCAGAGTGAGCTTCATGAGTTTAAAGAGTTTTTTCCTTTTTTTTTTTTCCCCTGGAATAATCTGAGGATATTGCCTCAGACAAGTGATTTCCTTGTTCACAGTTATACAGCATAGTCATGCCATCACAATGACTTTAATTACAGTGGCCTTTAATTACAGGGCATTTCAGTAGCAGGGCAGAAAAACACATTTTTGTACAAGTGTCAACAGTGCTAAAAAATATATCAGTCTTTCCTTTTTAGTAAGCATGGGATGCCACAAACCTTTGCAAGATCTTGCCTGAATCATAGATTTTCATAAGTCATTCTATTATCAAAGGAATGGCTAAGCAACCCTGGCAATATATTTGTTTACTAGAATAAGAAAAAGGCTAAATAAAATCTAAATAAAATGTAATGTCTTCTAAAAACGCAGTTTGCCTGCCTTAATAGCTGTCAACAATTCTACTTGAAGAACATGAGCCATTTGAACAGCCTTTTGAAGCCTATTCTGCCTGCAAGATATTGGTGATGCATGCACAAGATAGATTGTGTGCCACATTAGCAGCAACTTTCCATCTCAGATTCAGACACCAATCTTGACAAATCAACTGCAGTTTCCTCTTCCTAAGAATGAACATGTATGTTATATTCCAAGCAGTTCTTAGTACTGTTCTCATGGCTAAGCAAATACCAAACAATATAATCTCTCTTGAAAAATTTAGCAAAGAAAGCTATGTTTAGATATCTTCTGGAGAAACAGTATTTTTTTCTCTCCTAATCTTTAATAGATTTTGCCATACATTAAATGTTGTGTCTAGTCCTAGGCCCCCCACTTCAAGAAGGATGTTGAGAGCATGTCCAGAGAGGGGCAGTGGAGCTGGTGAAGGGTCTAGAGAGTAAATCTTTTGAAAAGCAGCTGAAGGATCTGGAGTTGTTTAGCCTGGAGAAAATGAGGCTTAGGTGTTATCACTCTCTACAAGTGCCTGAAATGAGGTTGTAGCCAGGTGGGACTCAGCTTCTTCTCTCAAAAAACAAGTGATAGGATGAGAAGACAAAGCCTCAAGCTGCAGCAGGGGACTTTCAGGTTGGACATCAGGAAGAATTTCCTCACTCAAGGGGTGTTTAGGCATTGGAATGGGCTGTATGGGGAGGGAGGTGGAGTCATCATCCCTGGAAGTACTTAGGAAACAAGTGGACATGGCACTTAGTGCTCTGATTTAGCTGAAATTATGGTGTTGAGTCAAAAGTTGGACTCAATGACCTTAAAGGTCTTTTCCACCCTCAATGATTCTGTGTTTCTATGAAATATTTCAATTCACCATTGTACCTCAAAAGAAAGTGTGTCATATTCTAGTGACCCCCACATGCTTTGGCAGTCCTCATGTAAAGCTCTTCTAGGAGTATGGTTAAACATGACATTCCAGCTCACTTCACAGCATCTGCTTTATGCCTAGCACATGAGAGACTTCATTAGCGTTGCTGACAGTATACTGTGGAAATGCACAAGGTTGCACCACCTAAAACCCTTACCATACCAAACCATACAGGTTGTGGTTAGCCAGAGAAATGTTTAATTTGTTTATTGAAACATTTCTTATAAGGCAATATCCATTTGCTGCATTCCTATAGAAAACAGTTCTGTTTCATGCCCACAAGAGAAAATTTACAATGACATAACATCCAATGGTACAAAACCTGTCCTTTGGGCAAGGCAGGACACGTGCAACAGTTCCCAAATTCCCAAAACACATCTCAGGGCCCAGAAATATCCAAACAGAACACTTTTGCTTGACTTTGAAGCCCTGAGGTAGTACATACCTCTAGTAGATTCATTTTCATTTGGCTGCGTCTGAAACCTGACAGGTTTAAATGCTCCTTCCTTTACCAAAGTACAGGGTTTCTGAGGACAAGATTGCAAAACAGAAAAATAAGAAAATCAAATGAAATTCTAGATAGTGCTGACAAGAATTAATTAACCTTTTCAATTTTCTGTTTCCCAGGCATCTGCAACTTCAATGGCTGACAAATCTGCCACCTCCTTTTTTTCCTTTGAGGTTCTCTCCATGTCCCTTCAGTCCTTTCTCTCCATAATTCACATGGAACTTCTCTTTGTTATGTTGTGGCATTTTTAAGGCTGCTACAATATTTTGCAAGTCATAGACCAAAAGAAGCATTTGCTGTTTATACACTTTAGAAATGTTGCAGCCTATGAGCAGACTTCTTGTTCCCATCCGGGAGGCCACGCGTGACAGCTGACTGCACAGATGGAGATATGCCATAGTCCTTTGTTTAAATCACCTCTCCTCCCTTCGACCCGGTTGTGTCTCATGCTTTCCCACTAAAAACTGTGGCTTTTTGACAGCAAAGATGTTGTGAATCACTAGCACAAGGTACTAGAAAAAAATGGGACAAACTAGAGCCCAGAGCTCTACTCTGTTGTAGCCTAGAGCAACAACAGAAGCATACCGAAAATAAGGGGGTTTCTCTCTTACAGAATGGGTTGATATCTCTAGTGAGACATCAGACTGAGCAGGAGAGCTGCCTAGGGAGGTTAGGCAAGGTACCTAACCTAATGAGGTTGACCGAATCCAGAAACTATAGCCCAAAAATCCTCTGGAGTTAAAAATTCAATTAACTGCTTGCAGTCCTGACCCTTGTGTACCTATACAACTGTGTATCTGATCTTTGCACTCAGTCTTTCTGAACAGAGGCAGAGTAGAATTGACACCATAAGAGAGTCTGCTTTTAATAAGGCACTTCTGTTGTTGTAATGCAAAAGTCTATTCCAATATTTGAAACTGGACTGCAAAGCTGAGGAGTTCAGAAAAACATCAGAAAAAAAAAAAAGAAAATAAAGAATTGAGCCTCACATTTGTTTATTTTAAAATCAGCTGAGGTACAAAAAAACTAATTCTACCTTTTTTATTTGAAGTTGTGTTTAAATTTAGCCATGTATTGTGTTGTTATATAATAACAACAACTGTAAAACTTTTTTTTAAAAAAATTAGGATCATTAATTTTGTCCAAGTTTGTGCTAAGAGATTCAGACTTTGTCCTACTTATAAAGTCACTTCAGATAAGGGTAGCCTACTTGCATCTTATTACTTTTCCAAAATAGCACAAAGCAAAAAATAAAATCTTAAAAGAAAACGGACTGAGTGGGAAAAGGAATCTCTTTCCTGGAAAATTATTCCAGATGCAGCCAGCAAAAAAATTTACACAAACTAGGAATAAAAGCTTTCACTAAAATAACCATGGAATCTAATCTGGATTCTAGGATCTCTACAGGTCCTCCATTTCTTCTCTCACTCCAATGCTAGGCCTAGGGAAACAAAACAAAACAAAACAAAACAATCTGGTAAAAACATTGTTAAAAACAAAAATTCAGAAATTGTAAGTTCACACGGAAACTACCTGAAAGCTGACAGTCTGAAATTATTTCAAATTGCATTGAACACCTGCTACAAATAGGGTTTGTTTTCTCTTGCTTCAAGAAGGCCATAGGAATAGCCAAAGTTGTTTTCTTCCACTTTTAAAACACTGGGTCCTAATTACTGTAAGGACACCTGGGAAATACATGTTGGGTTTAGTGCAGTAAATCTCATTATCTTTTCACAGTGATCTGTTGATGTTTTCAGTCCAAAGATAGGGTGTGTTGCAGGAATCAGATGATCAGTGGATGCAAGACGAATGTGAATTGTAGAGAACAAAGGGCCTGAGACTATAAGGGAAATAAATGAGTACCTCACCTAAGTGTTTCAGGGTATCAAAAAGTTTCCAGCTCACATTCACTCACAGGTGTTTTTCTTCTTTATCCAGGCTAAATGTTCCCCTCCATGTGTATTAGGCCTATTAATTGCTTTGTGTTTGATCAAAACCTGATTAAATTGATTATTTTGTTCTTCTTAATCAAGAAAACAGCCCCTCTCTTAAAAGTTCGACTACAAACAAAAGAAACTTAAGTTTCAGTAACAGGAGAGGGGGTTTTAGGATTTTTTCCTATTTTGTAACTTAAAAAAATTAGATTTATCTTACTGCTAGTGAAAAATTATTTTTTAAAAGAAATTGTAAATGAGTTGTAAATAAAAGAATTTATGATGTAAAATTTCTATATTTTCTGTTATAAGTGGCTTAGGAAGTAATAAATTTCCAATCATGCAATCAAGCTGAGATCAACAGATAATTTACAACTCAATTCTTCTAAATAAACTTCAAAATCCTCCTCTTTGGTAATATTTCTATCATAGCTAAAACATTCAGTTATACGTTAGAGTGCAAAAAAAGATTAAAAATATCTCAAGGACTCACTTATCATGGAAGCTGAGTTTCTTTGGGGACATTCAACCATACCTAACAGCTGATACATTAATTTCTTTCCCAAGTATTTCATCACAGATTATATTCTAATACCGTAATAAATGCAATGCAGCAGAGATTCCACGTAGCTCCCAAAGATTCCATGCAGGTTTCCCCCAAGCCATTTCCCCCCACTATCAAGCATTAGACCTGCATAAGGATGAATGCATGAGGAGAATGTGTATCTATGGAAACTCCACATTCACTGCCAGGAGGTGCTATTAGTCACTACAGTACAAACAACCAGAGAAATTAAGGTCTGTGTTAAGACAGATAAGATGAAAATCATCTCCAGGAATCATTAATCCGAACTCTTCAAACACCAAAGGTGCTTGAAGGGATTAGTGGCACCTTTAAAATAAAAGAATCTTTAATCTGGGTGAGTCTGGAAGGTCCCAGTACCTTCCAGCGCTCCTCAGTGTGCACCTGCAGCTTCCCCCAGCACCTGTGACACTGAGCAGGCATCAGCTCTCCATCACTGTGCACGGAAGGGATGAGGCTCTGGAGAACAAGTCACAGTGCAGAGCAAGCTGACCCTCACTGGAGCCACCCAAGCTACACTGACAGGCTTTAAGCAATGCAGGGTGAGGACCCCGTGGTGGAGCCCCAACAAGAGGCTTCACTCCTGCCCCAGCTGGCTCAGGTGACAGTGTCTGTGCACCTCCTTGCAGAAGGTGACCTGAGACAACAGCTGTGCCCTCTGTAGCTGGAGGGCAGCATGGGGAGCTACACCAGCAGACACACTGCTGGATTCCTCCCCTGGCAGAGACGGTGATGCCAGAATTACCTGGGCAGCATGGGCTGAGGGAAGCTCCATATCTCCAGAGTCAGAAGCCAAGAAGGGTCAGGCTGCTGAGCTCAGAACTGCGTAATGGACCGTGACCAGCCACAATTCAGAGGCTGCTGGGTGTTTGTGGGAGCCTCGCAAGGATGCACAGCCTCATTGCTCCTTCCTTGTGAACTGGAAGGCTTTAACAGGTTCCCTGCATTTGATATTACCTACATATTTTGCCTCTTTTCCTCTTACCCACTGTGTCTGAATTAGATGAGCAAAGCTCTGTCCTCTGTTGTAGCAGGATAAAATAAAGGAACTCCAGAGAAGATGAGAAGTTACTCCAGGTGGTATTTGAGGGTTAATGGAGTAAAATTTTCTTCTGTGCCTGCAGCTACTGCCATTCCTCTGCTTGAGTAATAGAGCCTTAAACATTTAAGTGATGGATGTTAGTGCATGCCAGCTGCAAACCAGCAGAGCAGGCTGTAAACACATTTTACCCGTTTCTCTCTTTGTTTCTTAATGTGCTCTTTTTCTCAGCCGAGATGCTCTCGCCTCTCCAGCATTGATTCACACTGACACGAGTGGGCCCAGCCAGCCAGGGCAGGGGAGGTACAGCCTCATATGACTCCATGGTGTTCAGCAGGTTTTGGTCATCAGGAGCACTATGGTTAGCACTCTAGCTGCAGCATTTCACCATTGCAAATTTTCTGCCCTCTTCCTTCAGCTGGAAGAAGTCATTCTTGCATATCTGTAGGATTTTTTCATTAAGGTGGCTGATGTGCAAACATATGTACCTTTACATACCTCCCAGTAGCAATTTCAAGAGAATCATGTACATCCATTAGGTCTGAGGCAGAAGCTGTCACATTCGTGCAAGTGATTTCTTGTGGATATGCAGATCCTTGTTTTTCACAAGACAGGACTTGAGCTGTTTTGTGAAAAATCTATTTTCTGCCCCATATTTATTTTATTTTTTTTATTTGGCCATATTCCATTAATGAGACTGGTTTCTGTTCCCTAAGCCATGGTGCCCATGTGCTTGGCTCCAGCTCTGCCCCCTGTCTGGGCTGCAGGCATGTGCTGCTGGGAGCTTGTGCACCGGTCTCTGGTCCATCTTCTGCAGCTCGCAGCTGGAGCCTGGTCATGGCCCACTCCTTCTGCTCTTCTGAGGCTCTCAGTGGGCCATACTGCAACCCATGGTTCTGCTGCCATATCCAGACCTGTGGGACAGTGCTGTGGGTGAGGGAACTCAGCTGGGTCGCTGTTCCTAAGGAGGCAGAGGCAAAGCTGGTGAATGATAAGAGATGAGGTGCTGTAAGGTGCTGACAAGGCAGGTTTACTTTGTAGTTGTAACACTGTCATCGCTTGTGAAGCCTCCAAAATGAGCTGTCTGAGGCAAGACTTCTTTTTCTGGGGTAGCCACATTGCTAAAGAAGGGGTGCCCCAGGACAGATCCGTGTCTAGCTGAAACATTGAAAACAAAATGTAAATAAGACCCAATTTCATAAGGCTAGATGAACTATGCACATATTAACAGCAAATTTTTAACCTACTCTATAAGTGCATCTTCCTGTTCTTATATATACATTCTTGGTGGCTTACTTTTCCACTCCTGACTTCTGAAATCAAAAACCTCTCTTAAATTTGACAACTGACTTACTACTGTGCAGTGTCAGTGGTTTCTTTCCCTCCTGCTCTCCCTGCTTGCAGTGTGATGGGTTACTTAACTGCTGAGGTGTTTGCTTCTTGCATGTTCCCTCACTGGGCCCCCACAGTAAAGCACACATTAAAATGAATTCTAATGCATCATCAGTGCCATTTATTATTTCCTCTTCTTACATCTGCTCTTGAAGCTTTTCAGTTCTCTCTGCCCTGGAAGGTTCTGACTATCTGTAAATAAGGCTGGTAGCCTAGCAACATTGAGTGAATGCACTTCCCTTGCTGAATAACACTGGGCATAATCAAATCAGCTTCTTATGCTATCTGAGGCATTAACACTATGAGTTGAAAACAATTAAAATATTTCATGTACATTTGCATTATTTTGAATTGGAAACATTTTGCAGATCCTTCAAAAGAAGTATGTATCGACAAAGCAAAAAAGAAGTGTTCAGCTTAGTAGCAAATAAACCATCTCCAGAAACAGGTACAATGCTCACATTGAAAAGACCTGACCCCTCAAGGAGATTAAAGAGAAGGCAAACACCCTATCTGAGCATTTGTACTCACCAGCACAGACAACCAGACAATTTGGAGCTACTTTAGGTATCTGACAGAGAGAGAACTGCCTTGTGGTATGGACATGACATTCTCCCAGGCAGGAAATGAGCCCATGTCATAAAAATTGAGCAGCTACCTACAAAAAAAGGTCCATAGCACCATCTATAATCCTTAGGTCTGTCTTGCTCTAAAGGGGAAACTTGCACTGTCAAATTGCATTTTTCAGGGGTGGAAGCAAGGCACAGCCTTCTCCCTCTGTTGTCATGCTTACATGCATGTGAGGAGCAGCACCATCCTGAAGGACAGATCTCCTGCTCTTTCCATCCCTTCCAGCATTAGGTTATTCACCCTTGTACAAAGAAGGGTAGCGTAGGTCTTTTTTAACAGAACAGTTAGACAAGTTTTAGCATGAAAAGCTGATTAATTTTATATCAAAATTATGTCAGAATAAAATCTTCAGTTCGTAGTACAATGTACAGGCTTGTCATCTCCTTGGAAGCTTGTATCTTGTGTGAACAGAATTTTCTATTTTCCAGCTGCTACATTTCTTCACTTCAGAATAAGGAAATCTTTATTCTAAACTTTTAATTGACCTTTTTAATCTAAACAATTTTGACTGGGCAATGACTGAATAAATGGTTCCAGCATAATGTTATCACAAGGCAGAATTGGTGATGCCAAGCACAAAAATAGCTCTGGCTTTTCCTCCTGTTTCTCTCCTCTCATCACTGATTAGCACAGACATTAGTAGACAGACAGCAAGAAATCTGTTTTTACTTTGATTTATAAGCTTGGGTGCATTCTTTTTATTACTACTGGCTGGAAAGATACCTAATTTTCTAATAAAAGTAAGCAACTGAAAGAAAGAGAGATGCTAAACTCTGTTAGGATGAGGTTCAAATAGAGAATTCCAGCTGATATTTTTGAAGGCTTTATTTATACTGATTACATTATGCAGCTTAAAATACAAATTTTTAAGTCACATTGATACAAATATAACTGAATCAAAATAGCCATTTCACTTTCTTTTCATGTTCAGTTCTGCCTATCCAGCTTATATTGTTGAAACTTGGGACAGAAGGGGATTAACAGCCAGAGAAAGAGCTTGGCTTGGTCTTTGTCACCAGCTTAAAGCACACCTAACTCTGCTTTCTTAACTTGGTACATAGCCCAGCATGGATGGGAGTAAAGATCACAGGCTTGTAAGACAACTGCATTTATTCCTGATATCTCATTCCAGGCTCTGGAATCTAACACTGTCTGCTCTAAGTAATTGTATTTGCCATCCTTTCATCATCACAAGGTGGTAACGCATTCTGCTCAGTAAAATCATTGCTTGCTACCCAGAGAGAGACCCAGGAATCCTGAATGCCTTCAGGTTGTTGCATCCTGGGAGGTAAAAACTGATCTTGCTACTTTAGATGAAATTGGAGCTTGGGAGCAATTTCACAGAAACCCTGGGAGATCTATCTGCCTGTTTCACACCACAGTCTAACTTCTCTCACAATGATCATTTCTCTTGCTGTCAACCTTCCCTTCCTTTTTAAGTGATGAGAGACCTCAGCAGAGTTACAGACGAAGGGACTGCAGCCAGGCATCTCCCAAACAGGAA
This sequence comes from Poecile atricapillus, assembly GCF_030490865.1. NCBI lineage: Eukaryota > Metazoa > Chordata > Aves > Passeriformes > Paridae > Poecile > Poecile atricapillus. Next base: position 35,521,388 of record NC_081252.1, read on the forward strand.
GAAGGTTCTGACCTTGAGGAAACCTACAGCAAAGAGGAAAGTGTGTGTAAGGGAGAGGAGGTGATCAAAGATTAAACCAAACAAAGTGGCTTGAGATGTGCCTGAAGGATTAGGAATGGAAGGTGAGCCACAGAGACTGGCAAGCAAGAGGATCAGGAGGTCTTCCAACAAAATGGAATGAAAGGACAGAACCGTAGTGTGAGATAATTAAAATGCTGCCAAGACTTACAGACCAAGTTACAGAACGTCAATATATCAAAATGATGGAATGGAAGATAATTGTCAACTGGAGCTGTGAAGGAGTGTAAATGCTGAGAGTGGGAGGAAAAGCAAAACAGTAAGGAGCTACATTTTTGATATGTGCTCTGACTGTTTAAATTCATCACACCTGTCCACTAAACATCAGATTTGCTTTGAGATTCAGAGGAAGGATTTCTCTTAAAAAATCTTAAATATGCCCTTAAGGAACCCTTTTCCTACTATGGAGAATATTTTTAGTTTTCTGTTTCTTTGTTGGCTTTCTTAAATAGGAGAGAACCATCAGCTTCTAATGAGATTCTCTCCTTGCCCTAAACGCAGAGAGGTGGAGCTACTCATACTCAAGCTAAAAGACTTGTCTGGAGAAGTAATAAAAATGTAGTGTGACACCTGATCCTGGATTTTAGGAAAACATTTTTGAGCTAATCAAAGAATGACCTAATTAAGGTTTATATTGTGGACAGATTGATTAACACACTGGAAGTGCAAAACTGAAAACCCTGTTCTCTTCCACCTGGCTCTATATTTTGGGTGGGCAGAGTTAACTGTGTATTTTGTTCACTAACGTCTCAGACATTCTGTAATACATCTTAAAAATCAATTCAAGTACTGAGGGAAAATAGGCGTACTTCAAAAAGGAACATTAGGCACGTATCTGAGTCTACAGAGCCTGTCTATGTAGAGGTTTGCCCAGCCCTTTGCAGGGCTATATAAAGTTGTAACACTTCCAGCTGAAAGGAAACTGAGCGTGCCAGATCGGTAATGAATGATTGGTGCTCTGCTGCCTTCAGATCGCCCAGCCCCTCCTCATTTCTGCAAACAGTCATTATTTTCTGGAATGTCGTGCTGAAGCACATTTCTTCCTCAGTGCTGCAGTGCCCTCCAGTGCTCAGAGAAAACATTCTGGCTTCCATTATCAGGAATCCGAAATACAGGCACCATTTTATATCTAATTGTAGGACTGAACGCTTCACGGTATTTCAGACGACTCTTTTGTTTGGTTTCCAAATTGTAAAGGCAGTAGCTGTAGCTAGCTGCCTCTTCCCAGTGCCCTCTGTCACCCTGATCCAGCCAGAACTACTGCCAGAAAGCTGCCTCCTGTCTCGAAACTGGCACCAGCAGATGGGTCTGGGAATCACAAAATCAGCCACAGAAGCAGGCTGTGACTGCCTCTGTCACCTGGGCATATGGCTGCTGCAGGGCTGTGACCCCTCAGCTTGTAATGGATTTTCTTCTCTTTTGCTGCCTGAAACACTTTTCACAATGAACAAGATGCTTGAGGTGAATGATTATCACCTCAGTGAGTCCTATTCTTAAATGGGTTAGAATGCTCATCTCAACAAAAGTACTAGCAGGTGCTTACTGGCTGCTGTTCAAGAATTATTTTTGAAGCAGTAGTTTTCCTAAACCCTTAATGTTGCAGGCTATTTTAATGAACTAGCCTGGTTCAAGGCACAGACCGACTCTAAGCTGTTTTTTTTTCTGCGTAATTTACATTTTTGCCATTGTATACTTCTATTGCAGAGGTTTAAGAAACTATACCAAGTGCTTTCCTAAATATAAATGAGAATCTGCACATCCAGAACAGCCCAAAACAACCACCTGGTTAGATTCAAAAAATTTAGGGTGGTATTTTCAACAGACTAAAGTGATTTGGTTTCAGGCTTCCAACAAATCTCTGTAGGAATTGATAACAACAACAAATATATATATATATATATATATATATTCTGATAATATTTTTAATGGGGAGAATCATCCCAGCATTCTCTCTCCTCTATGCATTTTTCATTCAAGAAGGCATCTTTTTGGAGAAGTTGCCAGGGGAACTGAGAGTTGTATAAATAGTACAGAGAGAGCAATGTCCCTCCCACATTTTTCTCACTCTGCTCCAGATGGGAGGTGACCACTGCAAAGCTGAAAAATCTCTGGTTAGTTCAAACACTTGTGGGTCAAATATGCAGCAATTTGGTACATGAGATTCGTCAAATAAGGAAAAAGGGTTGGGGGTGAGTTGTCTGCAGAGAAAGAGGTATACACAAAGACAGAATTAAGGAGGTCAGAGATGAAAATAATTATTTGTTCTCATGAGAAAGATAGAAAGGATAAAGTAGCCCCTCAAATGCCTTGCACTTTCAAGTTATGATCTTCAATCTCCCTCTACTTTTTGGATTGGCAATTTTGTAGTATTATGATCAACTAATGTAATAGCATAGCATACCAGAGAAAGATTTAAAAATTAGTTTTCTCCTGCAATGATCTACCACAGTAATTGAAAGCAAAACTGTGAAGTTGGGTACTGATAATAACACATAGTGGAAGTTTTGGAATTGGGAGACCTTTTTTCCCAGCCTTTAAGTGTGAATCTCATCATAGGAAGAAGTACTTGTGCTTTCAAAGACCTTTCTCGCTAGCAGAGATACTAACAAAAAAGGGGCATGTTGGTGTTCATATCTGATTAGGATCAGATGTTTCAGAATCAGAATGTACAGTATTTAGAGGGCAGTTACACTAGAAAGGCTCTCAAAACTTCTGCTTCATCTTTTTTGTGTTTATACATCAAGAAAAGCTGTGGAATCTGACCTTTAACAGGACCATCTGGACCTGCTAACTTTCCCCAAAATATTATCCTCTCTCTAAAGGTGTGTCCTCACCACGATGGCTCTGTGTACAGCAATGCCTAATCTTGACAGACTCGACAGAAATTTGCAGAATCTGCCCTGGCTATGGTTTTGAAGTACTGTTATCATTCACATGACTTTATCTTCACATACTCTGTGAAGCAGCCAGGTTCCTGACCAACTCAAAGCAGTCTGCTCTAATCCAAATCTGCAAGGATAAGTTTAGACATATATAGCACCCCAGGCCCTCATTCAAAGCTGTTGGTTAGGCACAAATAGAAGTTGTACTGATCTCAGTAGGAAAGACTGATCCAAAAATATAATATTATCCCAAATGTTTCAAATGAGCTTGAATAGGAGTACAAATAAAGGGTATACTCATTCTGTCAGTAACATAATATGTTAAGATAAAATTCATGGGCTACCAGGGCTGGCCCAGTGCAAGGGTATTATCTCAAAATTTTGAGGTTAAATTGACAAGCTACAACATTTCCCAAAGCCATGGACAATAAAGCTTCAGAAGCATACATGAAGCATATGCAAGCTTTAGAAATGCTTCTTAAAGGGAGATTAGGCTACAACTACATTTGTGAATATTGCTCCCAATAGTTTCTTACCTTAACCAAACCATAAAATTTGTGCATAAATTATTATCTGATCAGTTAGCTGATCAGTTGAAGTACACAGAAAAGGACTACCATTTTAAAAACCCTTATCATTGGCAAATGAATGCCAATTAATGTGATTTGTATTTCTGCATGTGTCATTACTCTAGAACAGCTTTGACTTACAAAAATACAAATCCACAATATGAATAATTAACCTCTAATTGTAAATCCACATTAACATGCACTAAGAACAGACACTAATTGCATTAATAATGCAATGTAACAGCAATCATTTGATTTAGGACAAATTACTCCTATTCAGCAAGATTGCTTTTATTACTCAGTTTACCCTAGTTATATGAGTCTAATATGGTCAACAGAATCGTTTTCATGGCTCTTCTGTATAAAACACTGTGACTGCACACCTTATTACCCCATCAAAGAAAAGTTGTTTCATACTGGCATTTGTTGGTGTGGTCTCAGTTGAAGAGCTGAAGTAGTAGCACCCACCCACCATATCCCTCCAGGGCTCATGTACACTCTCCTGTGTCACAAATAGACACCTGGGGACAGTTATTTTCCTCTTGTAAATGCTCCTCTTGAATATCACTCTTTCAAGAACTTTATGTCCCGCACTGATCCTTGAAGGCTAAGTTCTGATTTCTCATGTTTATTACATACATACTTGGGCACCATGTTAAACACAGATTTTTGTGCTCACTTAATAAACAGCCAAAATAAGCAGAGATTATTTCAGTTATTCTTCAGAAAACCTTTCTGCCTTGTATTATCAATCATTCTATTAGATACTAAAAATACTTACAGAAGGATTCTTATCCCAAGTATTTTACAGCTTTGCACTGTTGATAGTGATAATGTGTACTGCTAAATTTATATGTCTGAAGTGTTTTCAGATTAGATTTAAGAGTTGCCATAGCAAGATTTTTAAATTAAAAACTTCAAGGCTTTGAAAGGATTTAGGAATTCTGATGTCTTTTTTTTAAAAAAAAAAAGTTGAATTATAAATTTTGGCCACAGATTCTGATCTTACAGTGTAACAGAAAAGCTGTTACTGAATTTTTACTGTTGCAGTCATTGTAAAATTATGTTCATTGGACTCATATATGCAAAGACAGTCTAATAATCCTAAAAATGAGATCAGATATCCTTCTTTAACCTAAAAAACCCAGTGGTTTTGTATCATTTCACTCAATGTCTCAACTGCATCCTCTGAAGTAGGGACCCAAGACAATCATATGTCCAGAGTTTGAAAGTGTTCTCTTCCACACATTTGAGTGTTTTCACTCTCCAGAAATGGCTGCTGATACATGTTCAGAAAAGACTTGGTAGCTGCCAAATACTGAACCAGGGGAATACAGGGAAAAAGTTTATGACCAAAATAACCATAATAGGGGCTGACATTGAAACAATATTTTGTGGTAAGATACCTTAATTTCAATTCAGCTGATAGGTAGTGGTTTTAGCTGTTTGTTTATAGGAGGATTTTTTCCCCATAACCATATTAAAAATTGAAATCGAACCATAAGTTCTAATGTCCCTTTCCAGTGTACATAAAATTATATTTCTTGTTGCTGTGCTCAAATAAACCAAGACTCATCAGCAGGGCCTTGCTGTTACCACTTCAAACGACCTTCCCTCCTGGTTCTACACCAAGCAAGTCCTGAATTATGGAAATCATCATTTAGTTTGTGTTTCTCTGCAGTGGCAGCTGAAGAATAGCGTACTAATATCCAGTTTATCCTCTGAAGTTTTTTGTGAACGATAACAGCCATTTTTCCAAGGGTTGGAAACAGAAATAAAGGCACTAGATGGCAGCAAACATCTTAAAACCGGGTTCTTTCTGAAGCCTGGCTGGAATTGAACAGATGTAGGTAGCCTTACAGCTGTGAAATGCCTTTTGGAACGTCTTCCCTGGTTCAACTCTTAAAAAATACTGTCTTGCCAAAAAGTCAGTGCTTTCCTCAGGCTTCTGAAATACAATTTAAAGTCAGAGTTTCACTGGTGTTGTTTTCTGGATTAAAATCCGAAAATACTTTCTTCCAGCATCCCACCTCTTCTCCCCCCACCACACACCTGTACTTAATTTTGTATTAATTCTATATAATTGCATAGGGCTGAGTTCAGACACTGTCTTTGCAAAGGCTTAGCTATGAATAGAGGAGGTAGCTTGGGCTGTGTGTTGTGCTGGAGTTTAGCTGCACTGTACTCAGTATCAGCCCACCCTGCCCCATGTCATCACACTTATTTAACACCCTATTTTCCCATCTGCAGCAGCTTTAGGCCCACTGAGTAAACATGGCCATTTTTCATGAGTGTTTTATCTGCCAATGCAATTTCCCTGAGCAGGATGATGTCTACTGCTTTATTAAAATACTGCTATTCAAGCTAACAAATACCTCTTATGATGCTGTAGAGGGAGTTAACCATAGACTTCCTACAGATTCTGGGAAGCCAGATGTTTCCTAAAGATTTGTTTTTCCTTTATTAGGAAGAAATGGATGATAAAGGTTTTGTATGCCCCTTTGTAAAGTGTTCGTTCACTGAACCGGTTCATTGGGCAAACTTTTCAAGGGCTATTTTTATATCATGTGGCTGGAAACTAAGGACATGCAAGGTATAGGACTGAGCATTTGTAGACCTTGAGATGTTTGAGAACTTTTTATCTGCTTGCTTCATGAGGATGAATTCTGTGTGGTAGCGTGCAGGCAGACATCAAAGCAGCAGTGAAAGATCACACAAACTCCGAATTTCCACAGAAATCTTTCAAATCTATACAGATTGTCTTTAGATATAGAACACACACCCTCTGCACCCCGCTGCAGCACTACACTGCCCAAGGTGTACCCAGGAGAGGACTCAGGCCAGCTTTTGACAATGATGGAAATCTAAGGAAGTACCAGTCTTTTACAGGCTTCTGTGTCTGGCTAAATCTGACTTCATCTCAGTCATTGCTTTAACGTCTTCTTTTCATGCAAAAATGGAGACCATTTAGCTGACTTACAAGGTCTGAAGATATTGTGTGCCTACACGGGAGGAAAGACTGTACAGCAAGAGAAATACTTCAGGCAGGAGGTGAGGTGCGAGCCCAATGGTTTATTTTCTTGCTTCATGGGAATATAATAATCCCTGTCTATGACAGCTCAGACCTTACTTTTAATTAATAGTCAGAACCCTTTCACCTAAATTTATTTTCCAGACTTCCAATCACATTTTTTTATTGGTTTTCAGTTTGCTATTTTAGCACTGATGCCTCGGGTTAATCTCCCTCTAATTCTGATTTATTTGACCGGCTGTTGCTCTTAAAATGAACCATTTTCCATCATTTTTCTTTCCCCTTCACTGGAATCTTATCCCTCTCTAAAATCTTCCCTTTGCCATAAAAAGAGGAGTTATGAAAAGGGAGAGGCTGTTTTAAAAGAAGTCTAGCTGAATTCTTTTTTGCTCAAGTAACATTACTGAAAAATCCTAACCTACAAACAAACTAGATGATGCTTCATGTTATGTTCTGGCTTTCTCCTAGGCCTTGGGAATAGCTCCTGCAAGGAATATAATGTCAAGCATTTAACAAATGCTTGAACAGTTACTTTAGATCTAAATTCAGTGGTAGTATCAATCAACGTAGTATAAATTTTTTCAGCTCTTTCCTACAAGGCCATTTCTGGAACTGCTGGAAGCAATACTAGTCAGCTGCAGTGAATTTAATAAATATTTTGTCAGACCACGCAATTAAGTCTGGTGTTTATTACCCTGTAAACATTTATAGAGCAGCACCCAGCAGTAGACTGTATGCTTTCTCTTATCATTGCAGCTCTGTGTTGCACTGTACTAATGCAGCTTCAGGAAGCATTTTATTAGGAGGCCTTGAAGTAATTGTTAGGTTTAAATATGTAACTATTTATATAAATTAAGAAATAACTCTTGACATGGCTTGCTTATTAACCATTAGGAATGAACTTTTTCAAAGATGTGAAATGAAGAATCTCCTTGGTGTTCAGTGTTACCAGACACAGAAAGACATTTACTTCTCCTTCCCTAATCCTCTGACATAAAAAAGATAAAAGGAATTAAAAAAAAAATTCAAAAAGACAACCTTGATTTTATCTGAAAATGCAGTGAAAGACTGGAAACCCTTTGCCAAGTTAGAGCTTTTTCCCTTACAAGGAAATGCAGTTTTGGGAACAAATAGCATTCCAGTCTTTTTCCCAGTGGGCATTATGCCATTGTACTTCAGACATTGTGTCATGGAAATGTGCAGGAAGGCCTCAAACAGCTAAGAAATGCATTGCCTAGTTATATATTTATTTTCTACTATTTTAAAGCTACTGTCTACTCTTATCCAATAATAGAGAATGACACAAGCTGAGGCTTATTGGCTACAAATTTTTCTGCTCTACAGACAGAATGAAAAACCAAACTTTACATGAATAATAAAATTTATTCTTATTGAAATATTTTAATATTGGTTACAGCATTTTTAAGCAAGAATTTCTGTAGGTGATTCCCATGCTGGCCAGAGTCATACTTCTCAGTGTGAACAAGGAACATATTCAAAATTCAAAACAAAGCCTTTTTCTTTTTTATTTAAATGAAAATATTATTCTCTAGCAAGAATTTTAAAGAGATTTCTCCTTTAGGACTCCCTGCTTTCACAACAGCCTTTAAAATATACATGAAAAAATTTATATCAGATGGCCATCTTTCTTCTCTGATTTTCTGACAGATAACTGTCTTCTTTGCAGGGTATTTTTGTAATTAGAAGGGGGTTTCAGTTATTAATATTCTTAAATTAATCTTTCTTGGGAAGTTAAATTTATTATCAAAAGTGTGATTTCTACTTGGACACCTTTTTATTCTTTGATAATATCCAGTAAAAGCATGGTTTAAATACACATGAACATTTTGACAATCTCTTATTTTCTTGGGCAACACAGTTTTTACTAAAACACAAGCTCCTTTATAGTTCTCCAATTTTCATCATTCAGCATAAAACATCAGTTCCCTTTTGAATGTTAAAAATTCTTTTTTGTGACCTGATTCAGATTAATTCTCAGCAATGCATTTCTGCTTTCTCCTGCCTATTGCTATGTTCTTGGTGGGAGCCACACACACAACAAATTTCCATCTAAGTGGGATATTCCTAACCTCAATATGCTTCTGCTCTCTTGCTGACAACAAAGTATACTTGAGATGAGGCTGAAGGATGAATGAAAGCCTGTGCTGGCTCACAGATAACTTCCATAACACCCAGTTTCTTGTGTCTCTTCAGTATTATCCCTGTTTTCCAAGAGCTGAGTACCTACATAGAAACAAAACTCTTTCAAGTGCCCTTGAGAAGAGTACCTTCATTCACTGGTATCAATGGGGTATCAGTAATTCTTATCACAGTAATATTTAGAGAATAAAGAGAATAGTGTGGTGAATTATAGGCTACAGTTTGCTTCCAGGGCAGCTGTGAGAACACATGCAGAGAAGGAGTTTCCAACAACATGTTTGAGAACTCTCAGAGACTGTTTATAGTTTTGCTGCCCCAAGAAAGGATGGCCTGAGAAGTTCTTTTGACCATTAAATTCCTGTGAATCATATCACATATTCCTTTAAAGCTTAAATTCCTTATCTATGGATTCTGTTCAGTGAATAGATATTGCAGTGCATGATGATAGAAATGTGCATATACAACGCTTTAACAAGTGTTTAACCCTTTTTAAACAGGACTCCATACTGGCTACTGGAAAATATTAATGCACCAGCAGGAAGTCCCTGTACCTTTGCCACTCCAAAATAAGCAAAAACAAGGATATTTTACTGATAAGATGCATTTTAATTTATTTCAAATTATGCTATCAAGATCATTGCACATTTTTCCTATTTACCCACACATAAATGCAGATATAAGTTAACTTTTCTTTAAAGCTTTGCCAAGAGCAGAACAAGAATAGATGAAAGCTCACAAAATCCCAAGGTTGTAGTTTACATTTCCAGTGCCCTGCTTTATGTGGCATTCAGATCCTTTGTATGCTCAAGGGAAAAAGTGACTCTAGAGTCCATCTCCATTGTTGATACTATTTTGGGCTTGACTTCAGTGTGAACTGCAATTATGGCAGAGCTTCCTCAGGAGGGATATGAATGATGAGTATGGTTTCCTTGTCCTTAAGCTGAATATTCTCTTCACCGTCATGGTATTTTTGTATATGTTAAGGACATGATATTTTTAGCTATTAGAGAAGTTCAACATTTTTCCTCTTTAGCCCACAGACTTAATTCCATGAAAAAAAGGCTAAGTGTCACTGCAGCTGACAGGAATGAAGTCTTTGCCTTCTTAATAATTACTATTTGTTGAATAAGTGGATTTGGCCATGATTTCTTTTTTTTATATGACAAGCTGATTTCTATTCCTGCTTACTAACTTGGCAGGTAAAAATTAAAATTCAATTCATGCTGCTCTAATTCCATACAACAGTTTCAAGATTAAATCCTCTGTGATAATAAATAAAGTAGTTATGAATTAGCACAATTTATCAAAGTAACAACGACTAAAGATATCCTGAAACACACACAAGAAAAAATATTTTTCATACATTTCAGCAACACTCATGTCTGTCTTGAAGCCCGGATTCTAATAGCCAAATTCATCTGATAAACATGGATAACAAAATGATCAAATATCTTAATCCATTTTTCAGAGAAAAAATTATTTTATAATTTCTTAGCCTCAGCTTCTTTTCACAGTAAAAAAAAAATCCTAGGTAATAGAGCTCATGGAACAGTCCTGCTTACTAAGAGACAGGTCTCTTACTCTGGTAATTTACACTCACCAGAAACCAAAATTTTCTAGATGCAAAATTTTTATCCAAAATGGTTTGTGTTTAGTTTAAAAAAATAAACAAAACCAAACCACCTGAACTTCTTTTATGTGCTAGCAAGAAGAAAATAGAAAAAAAAAAAATTAAACTGATTGAAAATTCCCTTGCCCTCAGAAGAAATTAATGCAAATTGATGGATTACCACGAGAAATACAAATTAAACTAATTTGGATTGAATAACAACCCTATTACAAATCCAGAACATCTCTTCAGATGGCTGATCTGTGACTATGAACAATTTCTGCACATATACACACAGTTATGAACAGTAAAGGACAGAAGCATTTTTCAAGCCACTACACCAATCTACAAATCACCACAGTTTGTAAATTGCCTGCCATATGTGACAGTTTGTGTCTTGTCATTCTGGCCTCCACTGAGCACAATGAGAGCTTAAATTGCCACCACCACACCAGAATACCTTCCTTAGAAGCTGATTCTGTGCTTCCACAAGCAAATTTTTTCTTTCAAATTTGTCTTCCCAGTCATCGCTCACAGTCAATGATTAAGTTGTGTGACAACAACCATGAATCAGCGACTAAACATAGATGGTCTGGGATCTTGCAAAACTAAATCTTCTCTCCCTTATGCATGCCCAAAGGGGTTACATCAGCCCACAAAGCTGAGATCTGAAATCTGTGCTGTGTATTAAGGCTGTGCCACACCCTGGGAACTGGCTGACAGAAATATAGCAAACTGCTGGCGGCTGTATAAATTTATGTGTCTCTGGGAAGCAGGGTCATGGATTCAGCTCAACAGGGCACATATGCTGAATTTTAAAAAAAAAAAAAAGTCTTTCTTGATCCATTCATTTTTAGCATTTCATTCTTGGTATAGTTTTTCCCAGAGCAGGACTCTATCAAAATAGTTTTTCTCTTTTTGCAAAGTCATTGCTTTTGTGAATTCCTTGGACGAGGTTGTCCATCAAAATGCAAACACTGCAAAACCCAGGATCCTCCACCCTCATGATTTCCCATAGCTTCAAGGAAGCAGAGAAGTCAGGAGGATTACAACAGCTAATTTCTCTGGGCACATGCTCACTTTGCCCCTGCAAATACCTGGCATTGATCTATAGCAGAGATCACACAGCATCACAGTTTCCCCATTCCTCTCCTCAAGGGTGCCTTACCAGGCTTTGAGGAGGCCTCTAAAGGCATTTTTAATATCATTAATAGTTTTTCATTTGGAATTACAATTAGTAAGTATCAATAATATTCCACATTTACTAACAACTTGTATGCAAGTTCAACGTATGTAAATGCCTACAGGATTTTCCCCTTTATTGTTTGCTCGTCAGGCAGTGTTCTGACCCGACAAAGCACTATTATGAAATCTTCATAAGCACATTGATAAAACAATACATTGTTTTCAAAGACAGGTAAACTTTAAATATAAAATTCATAAGGAGGGGTTATTTTTACTTACAAATTTTCATTTACTTATATGCCAAAATTGGCTCATATTTTAGATGCCCAATTCAGTATCTAGTAGTTTCTGTTCTTTTGATTTTCCTTCTCTGTTCAATCCATCAGTAGTGCTTTCTATTAGTCAAAAGATAAATTACATCAAATAAGAAAAATGGTTGCTCAGCAACTCAGACTCCCACTGAGCCTGACAATGGTAAATGGAGAAAATTTCTTGAAGCTCTTATGTGCTAGCTGAGGGGAAAGGAAAATTTCTATTATTTTAAATACTCCTATCATGAGTGGCTATAAATAACAATTAGACAAAAATACACCTTTTGCTATTTTGTGTATTTTCTTTCCTAAAAAACCACACCCTTTTTTAAAATTCTTCTTCCCAAAAGAGGTAAAATCTTAAGCAGGTCTATTAATGGGATGGCAGTGAAGGGGACAGAGAAGAGAATGAAACTAGTTCAATTTCATATTAAATTTCTATATTGTCTTTCACAGGTGTCTATTTCTATAGTCTGAACTGCTTTCAAAGTGTTGTCTCAGTGTCTCTTAAATAACCAGTGTTCATGGAACAGTAATAATGAAATAGAAAAGCCAGAGTGTGTGTGCATGTGTGGCTCTGATTTTTGTAAGGATGTTAGTACTGGACCATGCCTCCTTCCTCTTCCTCATCTTGCCAGCCAGCCACACACAACTAGGAAATGCTACAATGGTGCTCATAATTAGGGCAGTAGTTAGCAATTATAAGTGGTCCAAATTAATTTATCAAGTGATTGGATATGCCTCAAAAAAGCCCCAAAAATTAAAAAAAAAAAATAAAAAATCCTTGCAAGTCGTAATTAATGACTGGTTTTGTAACATTTGCTTCCTGCTCACTTTCCAAGCAGATCTACTGGCCTAGAACTGACAGAGTTCTGTTCTGCAGTAACAGCTCTTTGATCAAAGTCCTGATTTCAAACAGACCACATGACATTCACCACGTGCCTGATTGCTGCCAGTTCCCAGACATTGCTGAGGAATCTAACCTCACCAAATTCCTATGAGGAGATATGATAAAGCTCCCTTCTTATCTATTTTGCAAACACTGCAGAACATAAATGTAAGATTAATGGCTCTTTCACTCTAACAATGAAAACCACATGACCTGTCTTTTATTAAAGTTAATAGTCATCTCTGTATTCTTATGTTCAAGATCTAGAAGCCTTTTTTTCTATCATCACCAAAATGTTAAAAATCAGTTGTCTCTTTCTAAGTACAGTTTTCACAGGAATGATTCTTGGTGTAATGGGAAGAAGTCTACAAATATTCAATACCTGAGTTAAAATTTCATATAATCACAGTGTCAGCATTCTGCATCTCTTCGAGGTGGAAAAATTTATTTCATAATCCATAATATCTTATTGTTCTTTTACTCAACATGGGAAATTCAAAATCCAGCTCATTAGTAGGGACAATAGTCATTTTAATTTTCCATTCATTTGTAAACTAATTGGTGTCCAAGAGCTCTCACTTGGAAATTCAAACAATGTGGTGAAAATTCCTAAATTTGTCAAATATTGCTACTGTATCTTCATTGCTGTCTTCAGAATAATAGATGTTTCCATTCTCTGGTATGCACTCAGGAAGCTGAAAAACATTTTAATACATCTTTGATTAGAGGCGCCCGTGGCAACTGAGCAAAACACCTTTAGCTGCCAATTTTTGTTTCTTCAACCGAGATAAACTAGCACATTATTGGCATTACATAAATCTCAGTCTCAAACTAGATGTATCAAGTCATTTAAGGACTTTTGGGAAATAAAAACATGTACTTTAAAATTACCTTTAAATTACCTTAGACAACATTGATATGCTTTGATTACTTCTTTAGAGGCCACCTTGCAATTTTCTGTAATTTTACATTTCTCTAAACAGAGTGCACCAAAAAAGTTTTATTTTGAAGCAGTTGTAAAAAAAAAATTCCAATGTTTACATCCTTTGAGTGGTGTTCAGTGTTGACAGTATGCTGTCAGCAGCTAGAGAACTTCCACTGTCACCAAGCTCTGAGACTTTCTTTTTACAAATCTCTTGACAACACTGACTGCACCAAGTGTATGTTACTTCTAGGTTTTGTGGGACTGGAGCCCTGCAAAGCATGTGAACAGTTGAGCCTGGATAAATGCATCCAAGTAATATCACTACATTGATGTTTCCATGCCTGAAAAAAAAAATGTGATTGCTAACAGCTTTTGAAGTCTAATCTGTGGGCTGTATGCACAGAATTGTTACAATAAAACACACCAATATCTCTTAGGGCAGTATTTGGTAAAATGAACTTTTCCAAATGTTTCCCTCTTTCTCTGTCGTTTCTTTAACAGAGCTACATACAAAAAGGAAAAGATCAATTCATTTTTGGAAGCCAGTGTCAAGCAAGGAACCCCACCCAGGATTTTTATTTCAGTATTATCTTAGTAAGTCCATAATATCTCAAGATAAACAGACTGTTACAAGGTAGAGTTATTGTTTTTGAGTTCTACAGCATGTCGTCATTTAACCACAAATGTCATAGCTTTATTCTTCTGCCCAGTTATGGGATGAGTGAATAAAATGCAAATCTTTTAGAAAGAGATGGATGATTTCTCTAACACTTATTGTTGAATGAAAAAGCAGGAAGACAAAATTCCTGTTTTTAGATAAGGAATTTTATCTGTCACGGAATGGACACATGACTTGTGAAGCCCCAGCAGTGCTCTCAGCAGTCTGAATGGATACACTGCCTGGTGCCCTGCAGAGAGGCCAGACCCTCTGCACAGACCAGACCACATTCTCCAGAACTGCTCAAAGCAAAAGAAGAGGAAATTTTGTGTACCCTCTGTGGCCCTCACCAGAACTTGTCGAACACCCAAGACTTTCTGTTGACAGGCTTTTTGTTGACAAATTTGTTTTCCACTCCTTAAAAAGAAAATGCATAAGAAAATGTCAGCCAGAAACACTCCTCTGTGTCAATTCTGTAGTCTTTTGTCTCTTTATTATCCCTCCCTCTTGTTCAAATTTTTCTATCAAATTCAAATGCCAAGTTAAACAGAGTTCTGAGAGCCACAAACACCAGGCACCACTACACACATTTGTATGTATCAATGCATCAATAAAGACACAGAATTTTGAAAATTTACATCATAAATTGAATGCAAAGAGACCAAATGCATTTTCTGAGAGAACAGAGAATGCTCAGGTTTTTTTTTTCCCCATCTTTAATGATTTATGAAACTTCTTATTCATAACAGATGTGTCCAGCCACACAGAGAAATTTGACTTGTGAAATGCACTTATATTTTGAACTTTACTTAATGCTCCATACTTTTACACACAGAATGTGACCTGTGCATGAGGACCTGTTCATATTTTTCTTTTAAATGCAGTCTTGACTGGAGTTGTCAACACCAGAAGCCATTATACATTTTGGTAGAACACAAACCACCAAAGGAATTCCTGGATTTGACGCAGACATTTGAGAGGGAAAAATGTCTGTCTAGAGAGGGTACCCAGGGGTTACAAGATTTACATTGTTTTCTGTTCTGCCCAGTTGGCTCTCTGCCCTGCTGAGTGCGTTGCTGCCTTCACCCTTTGACATTTATCAAACATTTGCTAAACTAGCTAAATATCTAAGAGGCTTCCAATTGGGCATCTTCAGAAGACCTTCACTCATATAAATGATAGAGATACACTTGGGGAACATCACTCAAACCTGAACTTATTCACCAACTGGAACTTAAATGTGTCAGATCAGGAAACTAATAAAACTTATCTGTGGTATGTTTGCTCTGATGAAGAGCCTTGCATTCGTATGCTTAATTCAGCCCTGAATGAAGGGATTAAGTTTGTACAAACTGTAGGTTTGTACCTGCAGAAATCTTACCGATAATCCATGAGTGCAGAAAATAGAAAGTTCTGTTAATATGCACATCAGAAAAGATCGAGATGGAACTGGCCTAAGGCAGCCCTCTAGCAAGATTATTCAGCATGAATGTAATGAATTTTCAGTCCCAAAACTTTATCTGCAATAACAGTGCCAGGGTCAGAGAAGTGCAGATATTTTATATGGTCACCTTTTCATAATTATTCAATATACCAAGTACTTACCCCAACCTGACCCTGGCATGATTAGCACCGCACATAGCAGTTATTTTCAAATGCTGTAGATTTCTATGTTTTTCCATAAATCAGCTGTTTGAAAGTAGAAATATAGAGGGAAAAAAAAGATACCAGATTTTAATAAACATTGAAAAATAAGTAAAACTCAAAGCTGGAGTCACAAAAGCTCAAATCTTGTGGTGAGGATGGTGACACAAGCAGTGACTAGACCAGAGTCCTATGCTGCAAGAGATCTGCAGCCCAGGGCAGTTAATACAGGAAGAAATCCTTCCAGCTCTCATAGGGTCTTATAGGGTATATTAATTTATTTTTTTTTTAAAAAAAAGTAGCTAAGTATTGGCTGATTGAGTTGTTGCATATTTAAATTACATAAATTTAAGTTATTCTTCAGGTCCACAGATCCAGAGACCACTAGAAGAGAATCTCCCATGCTCAGCAACTTTCCTGGATGAGAAAAACAGGGGCATTATGGAGCAGGGACAAGTAACTGATGTGGAAGGTGAATACCTAAGAAATGACAGAAGCAACAAGAAGGATGGTACAAGAGCAAAAGGGTTTCTACTCAAAACGTTTAATGGCTGTGGCTGAACCAGACAGTTTTAACAGCAAGATGCACTGTGGACCATAATGGTACAGTTAAGGTAGTAGGTAAGGGATTTTTTTCAGCCCACAATGAAATAATTTCATACTTCCAGTAGTGAATGTGAATATTTTCCACCATTTTTTATTTTACATGGCATTATACCACCCAATACCACTTATTCTTTAGACACAGGGTCCCAGATAATCAAATGGAGAGAACACAAATAAAGCAGAAACATATGTTCCATCTCTCCATGTTTTCATCTTCTCTTGACAGTTCTGAACCTTTCTTGTGAGTCCAATAAAAACAGATCAGAGAATTTAGCACCTATTCAGACAAATAGTAAAATAATAAAAAATCAGAACCAGGGAGACAATCTGATGGGCTCATTCACAAGAAAAATCACAATGAAATGAGAACAGAGTGGACAAACAATATTTATCTCTGATCTGTATTTTCAAGGTGAACTTTTGATGTTTGAAAAAAGTCATTTTCATGCAACACAGGTCTGAAAATAACATTAAATTGCACAGCTTATATCAGGTGTTTATTTTTCTTCTGCATTGAATTTTCTTTTCTAGCCATCTATTTTGGCACATTCTTATGTGACTTTCAGGGAAACGGGCCCACTCCTTAACTTCACCCCTGTCAAAGAGAGGAGTTTTAAAACTTCATGAAGGGACATATCTGCTGACAAATCCTATTCCAAATTGACCACTACTACAGAATCTGTGGTATTAAGAAAATGACATAACTGCAACTAATATAATAAAGTTATTTCTAATTTCTGTGTCAGAGATAATAATTCAGTACCTTGAATTTTCTGTTTTTTCCCGACTTGGTCTATCTTCAATTATGGAAATTTAAGAAAAATGAAAGTAATCCTATCTTAGCATGTGTTCTGATTGTCAGGGAAGTCTAGATACTCCTTGTTTAGATGGAAGTGATCTTCAAAATCATTATGGTAAATTAAGCAATGTAGCACATGTAGCAAATGAAATGCACAAACAAAGGAATAAAAGCAAAAAACGTGCTTTATTTAGCCAGTTATCTGCAGCTGGGTACTGTGCTTTGCAAGGTGGAGAGAAAGAAGGATGAGAAAGGATCCGTTCATTCACTTCCAGGCTCACTTGAACAGCTGTAACTCTAAAACTGCCTCACTGAATTCAATATGGATTTAAGTTACTAGGTAAATTCTTACTACTCCCTCCATCTTCATTTTCTCATAAATATAATTGATAGTCTAAAGTGTGCTTTGTGCACTGATCATTCCTTTCACATGCTGCAACCAGGGCAATGCTTATATAGCCTGAAAGGCCAATAGAGTGACATTCAGTTGCCCTCTGAGAACATTATACATTTTTATCTCATACACTGAATTCTTTGTTACAGTCAAGACCAAGAAAACAAAAGATTGTTTTTCAACTTGAAATTGGTACTCTTAAGTCATTCCTCAAAAATGGCATTATTTTGCTGTTCCTCCTGCAGATTACCTGGAGGTTACATCAGGATGATAACAGAAAGTGTAAGTGGGTTTTAGAAAGCAAGTAAGAAAAATAGGAAGCATACTGCAAGAGTGGATCTAGATAAGAAACCACTAATAAATGTTTATAAAGTCAATGGATCCTCACTTGACTTGTTCTAAAAATATTTACTAACATTAAATGCTATTTCCACTTTGTTAGCTCAGGCTAACAAAAATAACTTGTTATTCATAGGAGCAGAGCAGGGGAAGTAGCTACTTTGTTCAGTTATATGAAGAATTGGATGGGGGAGAAATGTCATCTCATAAAAAAGACAAGGGGTACTAAATACCATAATGTTTTGTAAAACCCTATTAAACTGAAGAAATGGAGGAAAACAGAGCTTTCTCCACGGGTGGTTACAGAGTTCAAAGTTACAGGTGGTTCTTCTCGCTTTGTCCTAGGACTTCTCTGCCTAGGGCTGTTCCACTATACCCAGAGCTGTCTGGCAGACAGAACCCAATCTCCAGCATCTACCACACAGCCCCACCACAGATCCTCCAACTTATCTCACTTTATATTTTTTCTTAATCAAATGCAAGGTTTCAATACAGCTACATACAGTTAAATTTCAAAATGTTTTTTCTAGAGCATGATAACACTTGGTTCACTTGAAAAAACTACCTTTATTTACAGCAGTAAAATTAAAAACAATTATTCAGAAAGTGGAATTCTTATTTGTGGCTAGCTGAGGAATTCAGCAAGTACTGGCATTTTCCATTAAAGGATCTATAACTGAAAGGGAAGTTGACATACTGCCATAATAGTCTCATTTCTGTGTATGCCAGAAGACTGCAGCAAGCTTTTTAGTTAATAGCTTTGAAAAACACTGCTAAACACAAATGCTTCTATTGTAATACTCCAGCTATTTTAATTACAGACACAAAGGTTTTGTGTTTTCTGTGCAGCCACCCAGTTCATAGCTTGAGCAGAAGACATTTCAGTTCTGGAAAAGTTCACTTGATACCATAACTTTTGAAAAAGTTATGAAGTTAGGAAGATCCCTTATGACTTCTGCACATTTCCAACACTTATTAGAAATTCCTGTGTCTTTATAGTTGTAAAGGGTTAAGAGCATTTGAACACTTGCTGTCAAAAAATCATAAACTTCTCTCAATATAATTTCAAATGCTTCTCTGTAATAGTTAGCATATAATATTTTCTTCTGGGTGTGGATATGAAGTTGAGCCAGCTTTCCCCTTTTGTTAGTATTTAATGTTCAGTTATGACTGAACTCATAATTCTATATTTAGTATTCTAATTTAAGACATCATATTTTTGAAACACTGAAAAATATAGAAACTTTTAAATTCCAGGGAAAAAATAAAAGTGGGTAAGTGGGAGCTGTAGAGTGTTTTGATAAAAGGAGACAGAAGCCATGGAGCTAGGTGTCTGAAAACCATTTAGGAGGCTAATTTAGGACCCTCTATTTTTTGAAGTTTATTTTAGGTTCCTCCTTTTTTAAAAAAAGGTTGTTTCCACAACTATGAAAAAACCCCAGTGATGCAAAGTATTTCCCAAACATCCAGTCTTACACCAAGAATATATTTCATTAAGTGATTTGTATTTTGAAATTATCTTTTTAATTTTCATTCAATGTTGATAAGTAATAATTATTGCTTTTGTGAGCTTGTCATTGTTTCTTTAAGTGCCTTTTTTATGATACATTTCCATCAGCCATTTAACTTCTAAAACAATGGACTAAACTATGTAAAGAACCATTGCAGGAGATTATGAATACTTACCTAGTAAGAAAACTGAACCAGATCGAGGTCTTGTGCATGTAGTAAAATCATGGGCAAATAGATTCCAGCTCTTTTTTACATGACAATTTTTCTTTTAATGATTGGGAGTTATTTTACGTATGTGGTATTCAGAACTTAGGGACTTATAAATCCAACTATTAAAAACTGCTGTGACAGAAAAAGCATTGAGAGATCTTTTCTCTACATAGAGTAAACAAACCCCACATTTCTAGCTCTGCAGCTTCCTATTATCCCAAGAGACCTTTTCTTCATCAGTATTGACATTAATTTTCCAGTAGCTGTGGAAGGATAGGTAAAATGCACATTTATTCTCAAAACCTCATTGCTGCTGTTCTTGTGAAGAATTCTCTGACAGTCACTTGTTTGAACATCTAGTAAATGATTGGTCATGACAAATAGGTCTTTAATTAGAAGCAAATGATAACAATGACAACACTTGGCTCTTGTGTGTCACTTCTGTCTCTTTCACCTCTTCCTGCAGCTACAAGTATATTCCTGTAGTTTTCTTTGGCAACAGACACTTCATTATTTTCTGTCCTGTAGTCCCCAGCAGACTCTGGGAAAAGCTCTCATTTGCATGGCATGGGTACAAAACACATGAAGAGCAGGCAGGCAGGTATCTCCAGCAACCACCTACATCTATGGGCTGAAATTCATACATCTACATGTATTATACAATTGTCCTTACTGACAAGAAAAGGTTTTTATTCCAATTTCTCAGAGCACTTTGCAATGAATCACAAAAAAATTATTTCATTTGATAAGTGTGAAGTTCCTACACAGCTATATATTGCCCAAAGCCCATTTATTCAGTATAAGGGAGATAATTCATATCAGAGAAAGTGAAAAAATATCAGCCACATGCAAAATGTGAAACAGATCTCTGAGCTGGGATGATATAGAAATACAGCATATGTTTGCCAAACTCAGTCCTATAATGATAATCCTTTACAAACTTTTTTAGAAGATAGTTACATTTTTCGGCCAAACATTCTAAGAAATTAGAGTTGCTACCACTTCAGAACTTCTTTAAAATAGATTCCCTTTAAAACTACCTTAAAATATATCCACTTGGTGCAATCCCATAAGTTCACTTGCCTGTACTTGATATTTAGGGGGAAAGATAGAAACCAGTTGTATCTAAAACACTCCTGTATACCCTTCTGTTCTCCAAACACCAGTGATTTACAGGCTTCTTGATTCGGAGGCCACATCCACACCACAGTTTGCCAGAGCCCACCCCAAACCCTTCAGCCACTTGTCTGGACCAGCTGGGCACAGCAAAGGAGGCAGAGGACACTGGAAGGCGAGTGCACTAAAGGACTGTTCCACAGAGAGACACAGCTGAACTTGGCAGGAGCTGCTGGAGCACTCCAGTGATGTGAGAATTGGGAGCTACACAAAGTCTCATTAGCCTTTAGTCCCTGCCAGCTTGCCTTCACAGCTGGTGTGTATCTCCTGCACATGTGCCGTGTGTGGCAGCCAGAGGGGAGCTATCAAAGGCTCTGAACCAAGGGTTATGCTGCTATAAACACAAAACCAGCAGGATTTAGGGCTCCCTGCTGAGCTGCATTCAGGCCAGATGGAAGCATGCAGGAACCAAAATCCTAAATGAATAGGATGCGGGTGCTAGTTGATCATCAAATCCTCTCATTACATTTTATCACCAGATTCTGACCCATTACTTGTCATTTTCAGGTCTGTGTAATCTTCTAAGACAGTCTCATTTTCAGCCTCATAAACCTATAAAAATTCAGACCTTTCCAGTGTCATAAGTAAGCCCAGTCAGTGAATAATAGCACTGTTGTATCTGAGTCAACTGATCTAATTATTTCTCATGGCTTAGAAGGGATTTCAGACATTCACAGCTGCTTACACAAAACATCACCTTTTTAGTATGAGAAAACATGTTACTAAAATTTCACATGATTATTTCAGCTCAGGCTGAAATGTTGCTGGTTTAAGACTGGTCACATATTTGCAATTCACTTAACTCGTGTGTTCCTGTCTTCCTTCTGTCCATCCTAACCACTGCTTTTATAATTTATGTTGGTGTTCTCCCTAAGGCTCAAAACACATCCAACCCCATGCTCAGTAAATCTCTTGGATGTCTATGATTACAACCAGCTTTTCTTTTACTACCAAACTTGAAGAGAATCTTGAAACATTAAATAATAGTATAAATATTGATGTGTAAAATCCTGAATATTGGTATTACACAACCACAGCAGTTAGAGATTAAATATATACATAGCTTATCTATCATCTCTGTAACAGATTTAGATCTGTTTTATAAAAATTTAGGGTTTACCTTTTGCTCACATGATCTACAGCTGTTGCCAGCAATGGCATCCACAGCTGAAGGAGCATCTAAGCCCATTCTGACTCTGTGCCTAACCATGCTGTTCTGCAGGAAGGAAAATGGTGTCTATTTGCCCCTCCTCTGTTGTACAATCTAGAGATAGGATCCAATACTGAAATCTGTAGTAAACATCCGCTGATCAGAGTATCAGCTCCGTGTCTTTCTGTGTTGCAATTCCTACTCTGAACACATGTTTCCTGCCCGAGGACCCTGTGCTGGAAGAAGGAGGAGGGTTGGCATTTGGCAGGTGTGCCACGGGGGAGCTGCCTGCCTCCACCTGCACATGCACTCATGAGACCCAAAAGCCAGGTCTGATGGAGCCTGGAAATGCTGTGCCCGAACTGCCAGCCATAGCTTTGGTGCTTGGAAGATGCCAGTGCTGGCTCCTGCCTCAGCCTTGGTTAAGTGGTGGCAGAAACTGGGGCCTGGGACTAGTTTCTGTCACATACCAAGCTAATGCAGTAGGAGTGCCATGACTCGAGAAGCTCTGACTTTCAGTGTCAGTGGCTTTTTTTATGATTTGCTCCACGACCACCATTGGTGCCATCCCATTCTTCCCAGTTACATTCTTAGGTGCATTAAGGTTCACTGTCTCCCAGATATCACAGGCTGAGACCACTAATTTTGCTCTCATTATGACTAAGGAATGCTGCTCCAGCCTTGTTTTATGTG
Source organism: Poecile atricapillus (assembly GCF_030490865.1). Classification (NCBI taxonomy): domain Eukaryota; kingdom Metazoa; phylum Chordata; class Aves; order Passeriformes; family Paridae; genus Poecile; species Poecile atricapillus. The sequence goes on from NC_081252.1 coordinate 35,544,208, forward strand.
TTTTCTTTCTTTTACTCCATACCCCTGCTCTCCATTCAGTTTCACTGCTTTTTTTCTGAAGCCTTTCCAGCTTATCAATGCCATCCCTATAATGTTGTGCCCTGAACTCTGTGATTCTTCAAGTTAGGTGGAATTTAATCAACATGAAGAAACACGGCCCCCATCTTGTTTTATCAGCTGGAATTCTGACACAAGCACTTCAGAAAAGATTTGCAACTATATTTTGTAGCTGCCATAGAGTTCCTCGAACTCAGTTCAATTTTGGTGTTCTCCCTCAGATTTAGGTTTTTTTCCTCCACTTGTCATTAACATAATTATTTTCTTCCTATTTATGCAGAAAAAATCCTTACAGAACTCCCTTTTCCTCCAGAGACTTCATTTTAAAAATTCATAACATTTAGAAATACATCAGCCTAATTCTTTGCCACATTGTATCATTGTTTTCTGTTGACACTTTCTTGTCTTAGATTCTCTGTGCATCTTCATTGCTGTTTTCATTGCTTCCAATACCCATTTACATTTTAATTAATTAATTTTATTTGATATCTTAATTTAGATCCCTCATTAAAAATCCATTACATTTGAGTATTAACATTAGATTAATAGAATGGAATAGGAACATCTGGGAAGAATATAAAGCACATATAAATTATCTCCTCATTTGCCTGACAGTATTCAAAATGGAAAAACTGATGGAGAAATTCTCAGAACAAGGACTCTGAAGAACAGGATTCACTTAATTCTAAATGTATTATCTCTGAATTTGTTTTTGAGATATTTAGGATCTGTGAAAACAAATTCCTAAAGTTTAACAAAAGAATTCTCACTCTTTTCCTATGCCCTCAGTAGCAACTGATGAGCTGTATTTTAGGATAGTAACAACACTTACTTTAAATCCATTGCAGAAAAGGGAAGTGAATGTTCCAGATGAGCAGCTAGAAAGAGAATCAGATTCAGAAAAAGAGACTTTTTTTATCTTGGGAGAAGCACTGCTCCATATAAGTAAGGAAATAAGGAGTTGAGTAGAATAAAAATGGTGGACATTCATATGTGTGTGTGTGTGTATATATATATATATATATTTATATTTATATTTATATTTATATATGTATGTATGTATTTGTGTATGTATATAATGTATTAATACATATATGTTTTGTTGGTTTTTTTTTTTGTTTTTTTTTTTGTCCTGACTCAAAAGGACATTCAGAGATTGGGAACAGATTCTGGGGTATCAGCACACCACCATTTGCACTATAGAAATTAATCTCTGTTGAAGCAAACATATTGTGAACAACTGTAGGTCACTGAAGGGATTTATTAATGATAACACATTTATTTTATTTAGAAAACAACTAATAGGTTGCATATTCAAGAAGGATCTATAGATGTGGAAAAGTTATAATAAAAGATTTAGTCTTGACTGTGTAAGGAAGTCTTTTTAGTATATGACTTCATGTCAAAAAATTAAGGCAGGGAAACCATGTGGCTTGTGGTTTTAACTGCTGTATTTTGCTTTGGCTTACCTTATGTCACTCCAAGAGGAGTTTTAGTATGCACAGCTGTGCACCTTGGCTCCAGGGGTAATTATGCTGGTATAACTGAAAAAGTCTCTCTTGCAGGCAAACCTCTGTTTTTCCGAGGTCTGATGTGTGGGGAATAGCTACGGCTTCAGGAACATCCTGAAACATTCACCCCAGCAGATCTTGCCTAAACAGCAGCTTAAAGTATCTTCTGGGACATATTGAACTACCATGTGAATGGTGGTTTAATGCACTGTGATCATCTCAATCAAACCCAACTAAAACAATTAAGTGAATACCATTGGTCTGATGGCCTTCTAATTTTGCATTCATACCCTTCTTACAGGCACCAAAAGGATTGTGCCTGCTTGGATGAGCAGTAACAGAGAAAATGCTTCTCTCCATTTTCTCTTTCAAATAAATGCCTCTGTGTACTCTTCTTTTGCATGTGATATACATTCTTCAGCTTATCCAGGCTTTCCAATATATCACACATATTTCACTATAACAGCCACTGCACTACTACTTTTAAAATTTCAGCATAAAGAAAACATTAATCAACAGTCTTAACTTTCCTGTAATTTTTTCTTCCCTGTGAGCAAGTCATTACAGCATGTCTGATTATTAGGAACAAGGAATAAACATTTCCCCTCTGTGAAGAACAGGAAACAATGTTTGGAGAACAATCAAGTCTATTCTCCATGGAAAAAAAATGTAGCAATGGGGGAGAGAGGCTTGCCCTTTTTCCAAATTAAAAAAAAAAAAAAAAATAAAGAAATCTACTTTCATCTGAAGAAAAAGAAATTAGCTTACATATTCACCCAGGCTGACCTTTTTTCTAAACACATGTTTCATTGTAAAGTACACTTAAATATCAAGTACAACTAGGAAAAGAAACCAAAACACTAGGAGTTTTGGACTGTGTATTTTGCTTTAATCTTGTGAAATTCTTGTTTATATCTGTCTGCCATTGTAAATTATATTTTCAGCTGAACATGAAAAAAAATGCACCAGATTCAAAGAGAGGCCATTCCCCTACATGAAGAACACATGAACATGCACTGCCACCTGCTCACAGCTGTGGTTTACATGGGAAAGTCAGCCTGGGAAGTATTACCAGCAAAAGCAAAGCAACTGCTCTGACCACAGTTCAGCTGAGGTCTTGTCAACATCAACAGATCTCTGCAGTTTTCATCTTGTTCTGCACTTTTTTCAATATTTATTAAATATCAGGGAAAAGAAAAGAAAAAAAAAAAAAAAAACCACACAAATGAGTCTAGCTATGTGCAGTGGTACATCCATTACTTAATCAGACCCAGTTCAAAGCCATCTCCTGTGTGTCTCCTGTCACCTGTTTCATCCCATTGCATTTGGTACTACACATTTCTGTTGTATTGCACAGTCCTTCCCTTTGTACTAATAACTAATTCTTCAGTGTGGGGCAAGATGTAATTTAGCTGCCAGAGCACCTAAGGAGTCACAATATGGTTCCCAGCCTGGCCCATAGGGAGGAAGTAACAGATGCCAATTTTTAACCGATGAACAATGCTTCCCTGTGTGTCAGCTCAGACATGTGGTTTGTGCATCTGGGGGCTAAACACGAGGTTCAAATGTTCCCACTCGCACCCCTCACAGCAGAAATTCGATGGAAATTTTTCTCCTCACCGTGCAGGCCAACAGCTGCACTGACTGTCGCAATATCACCATTAAAATCCCCTGGCCAGCACTCCCTCTCTGGCCCCACAACAAGTGCCAGAGAACGCTGCCATCTCAGAACACTACATTTCAGAAGAAAAAGTAAACTTGCCAGTCACATGCAGCAGCAAAGATGCTGCCAAAGCTGATGGTTTTAGTATTAGTTTTGCCCTTTTGGGTGGTATTTCCCAACTTGCAACAACAGAATCTTGGGGAAGGGAGACACCTTTTTTCCTTTTTAAAGCATTTTCCCAGATCTTTCAGTTAGAGGGAAAGAAAAGTCTTGGAAAAAAATGAAACATACACAATTGTTGGGGCACAGAAGGCAGGGAGCCACAGCAAAGAAGCTAATCGTTAATTTTCATATTTTTTAATTCATTTTTTTACCTGTGAACTTATTTTTACAGACAAAATATTGGGGTTCAGACACCTGAGTTATGGAAACTGTGAAGGGTGTCTGCAGCCCCTCTGCATGCTTAAAGCTGTCACATTTCCATCTCTGAGCTCCCAGCCTTCATGGCTGCTTGACAGGAGCAGTGTAGCTGCTTTGATCTTACCTTGACCAAAACCAAGATGAGAAGAAAGGGCAGCAAGAAGATCTGAACTGTTTACTCAAAGAGGAGAAAAACATGTTGCAAAGGAAAATACAATGAGTGATGCCTGTGAGGTACAAATTTCTACTTGGAGCTCACAGGAGACATAAAACATTGTTTTTTAAAAGGCTTTACACTTAAAAATTGCCATGAACTGTAACTCTGAAATTCATTGTCATTACACTACAGAGATTAAAAAACATCAAAAGATTGGATGCATATGGGAAAATTCAAACACTGACATGCACAAGGACATGAAGATGCTGCAGAGAACTTGAGCTAGTGAGCATTAAATGTATGACGCAGTACCTGCAGCATGTAAAGATTATGGGGGTTTTCTCCCAGAAAATAATACTCCATTTGTGTTTGCCAAAGCACTCAGCCTCCATCTGACATCAGACTGAAAGCTTGTCGATTAATATGTGTAGGATAACCTTTCTGGCACATTTCCTTAAAATTACTGGTTGCACTGTAGCTACATTTCAGATTTTACTCCCTCTACAGCCAGACAGTCTGTTAAATGCACTCAGCAAATAATATGTTTACTGAATTTCACATTGTATTAAAAAGCTATTATTCCAAGGAATGTTCTCAATGGTTCATTCAGCTCTGGGCAAGGCTCTGCCATATGGGCTGCTGTTGACTGAATTTGCAAATCCTCCTACACATGCAGCAAAATACCAAGGCATCACAAGAACAAGTTAACTTTATAAATCTCAGTCACCTTTTCCCTTTTCTTGAAACAATGCTGCTATTTGATTATTTCTAAAATTCCACTTGGGATATAATGATCTTTAGTCCCAACACATCACTGCACTGCCACATATTAACTTCCACTTAAGCAATTAACCTTGCAAATTCAAAACATTTTTTTTTTTTTTGTCTAAGAAATCTCATGTCTGGGGACTACTTTAAAAATATAAAGAATAAATCTTCCAGCAGTTTTCTCAACACTGAGTACAGAGCAAAAGGCTGATAACCATTTCTTAGAGATTTCGCTGAACGTTTATCCTAAAATGTGGGAATATTCTAGGAAGTTACACTTAGCACTCATTAATCACAAAAATTGATTAATTTATATTTTGACTTTCCATGCAGGTTTTAATGCATATTATGGACAGGATTCCACCTACCTTGTGGTTATTTTCTATTTTAACTCAGTTTTTAAACTGGTTTGTTTGTTTTGACTGGCCTCTGCTCGATACCACCTCATTTGTAGAGTTAGAGTTAAAAAAGAAACCAAACCAGAAGCTGGCAGTTGTACACTCCTTCACATCTTTTTAATCATACTAAAGAAATTACATGTTATCCAAAAAGTTCACTTTCCATTTGTATTTTTGAACAATACAAAATTAGGAGTATCTATGGACCTGTATAAGAGGTGATCCTCTGGGAAAACAACAGCACAATGGTAGTGACACCACTTCTACTCTGGCAACATGCAGTTGAGAGCCTGTTGGTTTTGGCACCAACACATGAAGGATTTGCCATAGACACATGCCATAAAGTTCTTGAAAGGAAAGACAACGTTGGCAGTTAGTGTGTTTGGGAATTGAAAGCTACCAGAAAAAGAGCTGCTGTGGTCATAATCTTTGCTAGTTTCATAGAATCATAGAATATCCTGCATTAGAAGGGATCATCGAGTCCAGCTCCTGGCCCTGCACAGGACAGCCCCAAGATTCACACTGGGATGTGATACCTGAGAGCATTGTCCAAACGCTTCTTGAACTCTGTCAGGCTTGGAGCTGTGACCACTTCCCTGAGAAGTCTATTCCAGTGCCCAACCACCCTCTGGGTGAGGAACCTTGTTGTAGCATCTAACCTAAACCCCTCCTGACACAGCCTTATGCCATTCCCTCAGGTCTCACGGCTGGTCATGACAGAGAAGAGATCAGTGCCTGCTCATGAGGAAGCTGTAGGCTGCAGTAAGGTCTCCCCACAATCTCTTGCAGGCTGAGCAGACCAAGTGACCTCAGCCACTCCTCATAAGGCTTCCCCTTTTCCCCCATGTTTGCACCTCTCTTTTGTACACTCTCTAATAGCTTTATGTCTTTTTTTCTGTTGTGGGCCCCAAACCGCCCCCAGAACTCCAGGTGAGGTCACCCCAGAGCAGAGCAGAGTGGAACAATCCCCTCCCTTGCCCACTGGCCATGCTGTGCCTGATGCCCCTCAGGACACGCTTGGCCCTCCCGGCTCCCAGGGCACAGTGACTCACGTTCAACTTGCCATCAACCAGGACTCCCAGCTCCCTTTCCTTGGCACTGCTGTCCATCCCCTTGTTCCCCAGTCTGTCCCTACAGCCAGGATTGCCTCATCCCCACAATGATAATATGAATGGCTGCATGGATGGCAAAATTGTGATCAGCAAGCACAGCCCAGATTCAAGGCATGGCTTCAGGCATGACGTGAGAGCTTGTATGAAACTGCTAGCTGTAGGTGGAAGAGAGAAGGCTGTGTCCTGTAGAAACTGCACAGAACTTCAAAGCTGAATTTGACAGTGAAGTTGCAGGTCTGAGTGACAAGCTGGCTGCTGATGTCCCTAGTGACAGGGGACATGTCTGCAAGGAATTGAGGAAAAAGATTAATATCTTCATTAGACTTTAGCAGCTGGCAAAAATCCCATAAGATGATATCAGGCAGAGGCTAGTCAAAACAAACTGGAAGTTTGATATTTCAAGCCAGTTTAAAAAATACAAACGGTATTTTTAAAAGGTTTGAAACAATGGTGAATTTTCAAGTTCCTTTTATAGGAACTTTGTCTTGAATTTTTCCCAAAGGAACGCTATCTTGGTGTGAAAAATGGCATGCAAGAGGGGGAAAAAAATCCTCCATTTCTGCATTTTCAAAGAACAGAAAAGGATACAGAATTAATATATATTTGGTGCAAACTCCCCTCCTCTCTTCCAAATTGATCCTTAGCAGCTGTCCATTTCACTGTCACCTCCCAACAGAAACTTTCATATCTTCATATTCTACCTTCCACTGGAGAAAATGTGACTTTGTCTGAGCTGTACATGTTCACATGGCATATTGCATACATGCTGTGCCTGGTGGTGACTACACCACCTTGCACCTGCTGATGACTACATGGACTTGCCTGGTGGTCACCACAGTGTTGGCTTGGTTTGACTGGATGCACTCTGTCCCTCTGGCTAGGGAGGGGTGACAGCACTTATCCCTCAGCCTCAGCTGCCAGTCTGCCTCCATTCCGGTAGGTCCCTGCCATAAATGCATGTGGACAAGCTCATCTTCCAGTGTACTCCTCCTTGCTTTCCCCACTCCTAGAAGCACAACTCTTTCTCTGTGGCTAGTGATGGGAACCTCCCTTTCAATGCAAGGCTTTCAGCTGAATTGTGCTGAGATACGCTTACTCTTGCTCTTGTCTTCTTCTCTGCTTGGCTCCATTTTTGAGCTAACTATATGACAAGCAGCCGAGCCTAGATAAACAATCCCACACCTCGAGCTAAAGAAGACAGTTGTTTCCCAGTTCCTATGGGGGTGGAAGGTGTCAACATCCTTCTGCATGAAGATTTTGGCTCTGGCATTATCTATTTCACAACTGAATGCTCCCTTGCCTCACAACGTCTCCTTCATTAACACTACGTTCACAGGATTTACCAAGTCTTGCACTCACTTCCTAGAAGAGCAAGAGGCACAGGAGAAATTTCTCTGATCATTTCTACCAAAGTAAGCAAAAGTTTTCAAGGAGATGCTTTATGGTATTCATTTTCCAGTGGCTGACTTGACTTGCCATGCTCCATTAAGACAGCCTTGTGTACTAAGCATGCCTCAGAAATGGAAAATTGTGTCTTACGGTAAATTAGACACCACCCCCCCCAAAAAAACAAGATTAATTCCTATAGGATATGTACTGGCACAGTCCCAGGCAGCTGGGTTGCACAAAGCAGCCTTATTTTCTTTAATAGATTCTGGTGAAGTTTTGTCCCTGTCTGCAAAAATTGCCTGTGTTATCCTGAAAATAGAAGCAATTGAGCTTTCCCTGACCTGATCTGGAGGAAACATAAAAAAGTTAATTTAGCTATGAAACCTATTTAATTTATGCTCTCAAAGTTCATCACAAAAACTTTGTTGAAAATTGTTTGGGAAAGCAAAAAGTGCCTCAAACATGCTGTTGATTGCCATCCATTTTGTGGCCATCACCCATTCTGATTCCTGGAGAATGCCCTAGAAGCTTTCTGTGTGCAACAACTGCACAACAGTATCCAAACCAGACATAAGATTTCCTAATATACTCCAATTTCACACTGGAGAACTATTAAAGACATCTATTTGTAAGGCTTTCTGGGATGCAGGTTCCCAGCATCATCATATTGCTTTTGCAAATGCAAGAACACAAGCAAAGCTCTGCCCAAAATAGACACCCTCATATTGCAGGAAGGTATTATTCTACAACAAGGAATATCCTTCAAACAACCATACCATGTTGAGTAGTCAAAAGACATTTAAGGATTTATTCAATTTTTAATTAATGCATTCATCCTGTTTTTGTTTTCAGTCAGGTCAGCTTTAAAATGTTTATAAAGATAGGAAAGCTCAAACAGTGAGTTCTGCATGACTGAATTATACAAAAATAAACAAAACTATCATTCTAATACCATAATTATCTAGATGTCCTTTTGGATTTTTTATTTTCTATGGGGTTTTGTTGTCTGGGATTCCTTTTTCCTTTTTTAAAGCCTTTCTTCAAAGTATTGCTCTATTTTGGATCTTACCTCTTTCTTTTAAAAAACTTAATTTCAAATGTCTATAAAACATACGTTTTTTAAGGGTATCACTAATTTTATTCTTAAAATTGCATGTATTTCAACCCCCCCACCAGATCTCTCTTTATTTGTTGAAAGTGTGATTCAGCCTGGGTTAAGGAATTGAGGCTAAGTAAACATGCAATCTAGAATGTAGAAAGAAGTTTATGTATCCAATGTATGCCTCCCTTTATTGTGCTAGGCATCTTCATTTTTGAGCAAAGCAATTTAAAGAAATAGGTGATAGTTTTTGAGGCATTATTTGATACACTTGAAAAAAATAGGCAAATTTTCAGGTGCAGAACCCTAATCAACTGTAATTCAATGATAGCTCTGTTTCAATTTCTAATGTAGTTACTACCACCAGGCAGTACACCAGGCAAGAGTCATCAATTTCCCAGGTGAATCAATTGCTATCCAAATAATATTCAATTAGAGACTTAAGTACACTTACAAACCTGAGCTCTAGCTGTTTGCAGAGAGACATGCAGGGCATCTGAAGTGCAAGAGACCTGACAACCTGTACCTGAACTGGACACCCATTCCCACACAATATAATTAGGTCTTTCTGCCAATGTTTTTTATATGCAATTTGTTTTTTAACTACTTCCATCCTACTTTCGGGCAGAAAGAAAATGACACAGAACAATAACTGTGTAAAGCCTGAAGCTAGATCTCAGACAAACTCTGCATGCAAACTGAATCTGAATTTGAATCCTTCCAAGTTAACAAGTGCTTCCAAGACTCAAATAAAAGCCATCTGAATGCATGTAATTTTTAGAGTGCCCTGCTTTTTTCAATCCATCATATTTCCTAAATGCTCTTTTATATGTAACTGAAATGGCTTGGATGTGTGAGAAGTTTCATACATTTGAAGTTCTGAACTATATCCAAGCTCCAGGAAACAGACCCATTTAAGAGGAAGTAGATCTGTGTCGGTGCAGATAAACTACTTGACAGACAAAATGCCTGCAGCTCTGAGCTAGGCTCTAACACTGATATTGTTAACTACTGAAACACACTTTTGTCTGCTCTCAGAGCTACAACAAAAAATTATCACTACAAGAAAGCAGCTGCCTGTAGAGATACAGAAGAAACCCTCAGAAAAGTAGGAGATGGAAAGGAAATATGTGTTAACAAGAGCCAGTGGAAGCACACAGGGCTTCACTAAGAGCCTTCTGGTCTCTTGGGAGCTTTGCTTCACAATCCAACATCCCCTCTCTGAGCCAACCAGCTGGCAAGTGTCATCCCTTCCAGGACCTGGCTCCAAATCAGAGTGGCCTAATTAGAGATTAATGCTCTCTGACAAAAATTAGTAACCCCTTCCCATGCTTCAGAGAATTCATAAAAATATTTTCATACATTTTCAAGAGAATTAAAACTGTCTAATTGGATTGCAGTTCCAGCAGCTGCAGGTAATCGCCTGGACATAATCTTGCGATAGTTTCAAAGCTGATTTGAAGATGTATTGTCATGCATTGTCAATCACTCAATTGACTGGCTTCCAAAGCTGCCATCAGATCCTAACTCACAGCATTTTAGGAAATACTTTTCAATAGTAATATCAGGTTCATGTGAAATTTTCTAATTAGAGTTTAAAATCACCCATCACATCATCAAAGTTAGAACTGAAAGGAAAGCCAACTGTTTCATGTGACATACTTTTACTAGAGTATACCTCAAATGGTAATGAATGTCCATTTTAAGAACTCTTTGCATAATTTTGTAACTAATTAATTAACTTGATGTGGTATCTAAGACTACATCTTTAAAGAAATAGAAATCAAATAAATTATATAAATGATCCCAGAAAAAGGTATTGTGAGCAGGTAGTATCAGAATCAATGCACAGTTCTATCCTTTGATAGTTTTTCCTCTGAGGTGTCAGGCAGAAATGACTCCCACTTTGTGATTAAAGGAAGTTCTCAGAATTCACTCTGATACTCACACACTTTGTCAGCAGAGATTTTGTAACAAGCAGGAAGATAGTTTTGTAGACGGCTATGCTGAAAAATGTCAAATGTTCAAAGTTTTCCAGCATCTGTGTATTGTAAGAAAATTCACCCACACAAAACTGAACTTTCTCCAAGAAAACTTCCTTTGTTTTAAGCCTGTTTCATTTATTCATCTTTTCCATTATATTTAGACTTAGTTTGCTGGTTTATTTTACTTCTTTGGGTTTTGATTTTGATTGTCTCCTTGGAGCAAAGTGCTTGATGATCTTCTGTTTTGGAAATCATAGATCTAACACACCATGCTGGGAAGAACAGATTAGCCTGACTCTCAACTGACTTTGTACCATCATTATCAGAAACCTGAGCCAATGGTTACCATATTCCCATATTCCCTGGGACCATTAGGTCTTCCACCAGATTTTAAATGAAGAATGGTCTCCAGATAAAATGGCTGCATCCAAAAGGTTTATACATCCTGTTTTAGCTGAAAATGTATGCTGATCTGAAATTAATTTAAGATTTCTTTTTCTGATGTGGACATTCTGCTTGATCCATACTTGATCCATACTACTTTGCAATTTGAAACTGCAGCATTATGTAAAATGTAGCATGCAGGTTAGCAGCTTTTGAACTGATCATGAAACCTGAACAGAGCTTTAAATGGACAAAAATCACAATACTACATATTTGTGTTAATTCAAAGGTGAAAGATGTTTCAGAAAGCACTAATGTCCTTCCTTGTGAACCACATTTGTAATTTCTAATTCATTATATCCTTCTACATCAGAGGCCGTTAAACTGGTTTAAATGAGAAAACACTCTGAACTGTATTTACAAAACGTGTAGAATAACACTTGGATTTACAGACCTGTGGAATGGGTTGGAAAGGACCTTAAAGATCATCTAGCTCCAGCCCTCCTGCCATTGGCAAGGACACTGCTCCAGATCGAGTTGATCAAAGCTCCATCCAACCTGGTGTTGAATGCTTCCATGGGTGAGGCATCCACAATTCCTCTGGGCAACATTTTCCAATGTCTTATCATACTCACAGTGAAGAATTTCTTCCTAGTATCTAATCTAAATCCACTCTTTTTCAGTTGGAAGCCTTTTCCCATTGTTTTATCACTACATGCTTTTTATAAGAAATCGCTCATAGGTGAAAACTTCATAAAACTTCAGAACTTGTGTGGATAAGAATATATTCATTTTTCATGTGTTCTTGTGAGATCTTCAGAGAGCATTCACAGGATATCTCTGTGACACATCTTTCCATTAACTCCAGATACAGGATTTTGCATCTGAGTTAATGGAAAGATGTGTCACACCACGCCTAATCTAGCAATTCAATGTTATCTACTGTGCTTCTGAGAAGCTGATACTTACTTTAGCAAGTATAGAATATATTTGGGGATCATTTAACATGCTGAAGCACCTTACACTAAATTTACTGTAAAGAATTCTCTATTAAATAACTGCCAGCATAAATGAGAATCAGAACCTCATTAGGAACACACAAAGAACTAATGTGAATAATTTGAAGTTTCCATTTTTGTGAAATCATGCCCAGGGGTGTATTTAAATATTGCTAATGTTTAGGGAGGAGCTGGGTAAATTGAGAGAGAACCTAGATGCAACCCACAATTATCTTCCATTAGCTATCCTCTTTCCAAATTATCTTGCTAGCCCCTTTATTGTCTGTGACTCATGATGTGAGAGACATACCACAAAACACAGAACTCTGACTGGGTAATCTCCTAATTTAGCCAGAATATGGTTAAAACTGGATGTCTACATGTAGGCTGGAGGAAATCACCTATTTTCACTGGGAATTAACAGCTGCAAATTTGGCTAAAGGGGTCTTTTTCTGGAGGGTCCTAGTGGTTTTGCTCCACTGAAAAATATGAAAGTTGCATAATCCATATTCATTTCACTCCAGAATGCTTGAAATGATCTTGGTGACATCTATTTGCCAAGTGAGAAACAGGAAACAGTTGCAAAAGTTTCCCTAGAACTGGAGGTTCAGATTGAGCCTTAAAGAATGCAGCCTTTGCTTTCACTAATACAAGACTTAATTATGGACTTGAAACATATGCATGAGAAGGAATGAATCTAGCAGAGCTGACCAGACACTGTGTTGCAACACAATCCTATTGTGGCTCCAAGAGGTTGTAAGTGTGGCCCCCAGGGATGGGGGCTGGAGGAAAGCAGATTACAGACAGCTACGTGAGAAATTATGGCCTCCCTTTATCTGGATCCCACTGAAAAAGTCATCCAAAGTGCAGGACTTTTCCAGGCTTTAGTCAACATATAGTGGCAGGGAAGGTGGCAGTTTATAAAAAAATTTGGTCAAGGAAATCCTCTTAACTTTCCATCTTAATTTTCCATCTCTTTTAATTTTTCTATACAGTTTTTTAAAAATAGAATAGCCATAATATTGAGCTCCACAAGTTGTTTTTGCAAAACTGAATGAGTATCAAACCACGTTTTCAGATCTACGCTTCTGAAGTACGCTTTTCTCTGATGATCTACAGTCCCTTCTTACAATAGGTAATTGCATAGCCTTTGGCAGGACTTATCCTCAAACCAAGGGAAAAAAAATATTTATTTTTCTTTGCTAATTATACCATTACCTATTCTTCAAATCAAGGAAAGCAAATAGGTTGAAAATTTTATCCTAAACTATATGTGGGAGGCAGGCTGCCAAGACGTACTGAAACACATGTAAGTTTTGTTTTCTTAGCAGGAAAGAAAGCAATTGTGAAAGCCTGGGGATATCTACACTGGGTGGTAAAGCTAACAGCAGAAAGTCAAAGAAATCTTAGCACTAAGCCAACAATGTAACAAAAAATAGGAGTCAGCTCTTCATGGCCATGCAGATTATCACTCCGATAAGACTGTGATAGAGAGTAAGAATTCTTTCCCAGTATGGTGTTGACACTGCATAAGCTTTAATCTGTTGTTCTTTGGCTTTTGGATCTCTTGCTTCGCAACACAAACACTAACAAATTGACAAAAGCTGTGTTTGCACATTAGAGCTACTTGCAAACTAGCATTTCAAGTTCAAGTTTGGACATACAAGCACACAAAGCAAAATGAAGTGGAAAGCTGTGATTTTAATGGGGATTTAATCTCTTTTGTTCTTTGACCTTTTGCGGCTCTCAGAATACATCAACGCTTCTGTCGCATGAGTTGCCTTATTGGCTTAGTTCATGCTGATACAGCCAAGCAAGCATTCAAGTGTGACTACAGTGCAGGGTTTGATGGTATATTGCACTCTTTCTAACAGCAAGTACAAGAGTCTTATCAGCACTATCCAACAGGGTACAAATCCCATGAAGCAGCCCAGGCCCAGCTGCAATCCCTGCAGTGACTCCTGCAGCTGGACAGAAAGAGCCTCTGAGCACAGTCAGAAAGTAACTTCAGAAGGAACGGCTCAGGCAGCTGGCAGTGCACTGAGTCTGGGGGAACTGCCAAGCCAGCTGTCCTGCAGAAGGCCAGGGAAAGGCAGAACAGCACTGAAACAGCTCTATAAGACAACTCTATCAAGTCTGATTATTAAGAAAAGAGAATAATGCATTTTAATGCATGTATTAACCTCCCCTGGTTTATTTCCCCCTCCCTTTTAAGTTACAAAGCCTTATCATCTAAAAACCCTATAATGGAAGCCTCCCAGTCAAAAGTGCAGCAGGAACTGAGTAACTACAAAAGGAACCCGCAGGAGAAAAAGCCCACAGCAGGAGAAACAAGAAGCACAACTGCGATCAGTCAAGAGAGACTCAGCAATACTTTGTGGATTACCTGTGTAATCCACAGGTCTAACATTCTTTGACCAAACCATTAAAGAAAAGGAAAAAAAACCCCAACGACTGTTGCCACTAGAGATGAGTAGATCACACGGACACAGGTCGAGGTGTGGCAAAAGGAAGAGAGAGTTTATTTTTCCTCCCAGGATTTATAGGTTTCTGACCACAGCCAGGGATTGCATGGTCAGGATAACGCTTTCCCACTGCACTGGCCATGAGAGATGTTCATCACAAGACATGTAGCAGAAGGAATGTATACCTATCTCTATATTTACTGTTACTGTCCTGGGAAAGTCTTAGAAAACTGTGCCAGCAAGCTCAGAAGCTGAGTTTTCAGGACGACAAATCACCAGCTAGGCTTCTGACATTTCTCATAACAATCTATCTCTTACCTGAGCCCTCTTTTCAAAAATTCATCTGAGTACACTCTAATAATGATACAAAAGAAATAAATTAGGACATTCTTTCCAAGCATTTTTCTATCCAAGCTGCAACTGAAATTCTGGATAGTAGCAGTGCTATATCTACTGTATCTGTTAATGTCTGCTATAACAGGAACTTATATGGAAGAAAAAGATCTGGTAATGGAAAAAGACATCACATTTGTAGTTGAAATCTGAGAAATTACTGGTATTGATGCTTAACATTGTTAGAGATCACCAAGAGAAAAATTCCTGGTTATTGATCAGCTGCAAAAGAGATTTGCATTTTGTAGAGATAAGATGCAACATAAAAACTGCAGGTGCTGTGTTCAGAGTTTCTCATGTAAGTGATTCAGCCCCAGAGGGAGAAAAAGTTAAGCCTAAACGTTGAAAGATTCAGCAAAATTTAGTATACTGGGTATTCAACATACAGAGCTGTCTAAGTTCAAAAACCTTCACGTTATAGGCCAGTGAGTTCTGATGGAGGAATTTTCAATAAGATCATGAAAAGAGGTAGTAGAATGAGTGAACGGGAGCTTGGAAAGAGAGCTGCTACAGTCATCTGGGCCTGATCATATCTCAGATCAAAAGCCTCAGATATTTTCCTCACATCATGAGGGTTTTTAAAGTTAAATCTTGTCATATATAACAGGAGGAACCATTTCATCTTCCTTCAGGATGATGTTTTTATAAGACAGGTCTAGCTTTTGTTTGGGTATCACCTCTTTACTGCAACTACACACATCTGTATTCAGAGTATCCTTCATCCAGTCCTCACTTTTATTTTTGACTGCATATTTCTATTTCAGGAGACCTGAGGTAGGAAAAAAATGACATATGACCAGAAAGACCCGGTCTTAAGTATGGGACACATCCACTTGTATTTGAAAATTAATTTCTGTGACCTGCAGTTGTTTCAGAATTCCCAGAGCATAGGAGCACGTTGGACTGCCAGCTTGTACCATCTGTCAGACATAATCCTCACACTTCAGAAGGTTGGATTTCTCACAGTTAATGAATTCCATCCAAATCTCAAAGTGTTTCACATAGCCAGCTGAAGAATACTTCTGATAAAGAGTGCTTGTACAGCTTAACAGACCTCCATGGAATGCCATGCCAGCTTTTCCATTGAAGGAAACAGAGATAATGTTCCTGAACAGTGAATGCTGAAATCAAATAAATAAGAAGTAAATGTACTGCAGAAGACTAAAAAGGAAATGACTACTGAAACTGAACTAATTTTTAGAGAAAGCCATTTATTTCAGTCACATAATAGTACTAATATACCCAGTGCCAAATATAGAAAGGACAATGTAGCACAGTAAGGAAAAATTGTTTCTGCATTTTTGGTTTTTTGTTGTTGTTGGGTTTTTTGTTTGGTTTTTTTTTTTCCCAAAGAACAAAATCCATGGAACTGCTTTAGGAAAACTATCCTTAGGCATTAGAAGGTTGCCATCTGTTTTCATTCTCTTCTTTCATCAAAGACAAAGCAGACTCACAACACCCCAAGCATCCCCATACTTGCAGATAAATATTATTCTATATATTCTCATAAATAAGGGGAAGCCTGAAGAGCTTACAACACTGCATCTGGCTGAATAACCTTCAAATACAAAAATATGTAGAATTCCCTGCTGAGTGCCACCCAGCCCGACAGTACATCTCAGACTGGGAGCTGACCACAGTGGGGTGTTACCTGTGGCCCCTTTCAATTGTTGCACTAGAAATGTCACAAGATAAAAGCTTACCTAATTCTTACAAAGTCTATATATAAACTTGATGTCCTTGAATTTGTCTAATCCTCTTTGAATGTCCTGACACACAGAAGTACAGGGGGAACAGGCTGAAAGTCTTCAAAGAGCACTTGTAAATCCTTATTGACCTCATGGATATTGTTTAGAGAACTTACATTCTAAGATCTATATTCATGCTGTATTTCAGGAAAATCTCCTTATTAATATGTCACTCTCCTAAGGTCTCCCTTTGACCTGAGGGTTCAGTTCTCCAACTTCTGAGAATACAGATTAACCTGACTTAAATTTTTTTATCTGGATATGGGATAATGCAGTGAAATTGAAATTAGTTCACACAAATGTATCTGATAGAATTCAGCCTAAAGCAGGCAGTAAAATGTTTTAGCATATTTGTGTCTCTTGTTACTTTAACTCTGTGTGAGTCTCTATTCCACATGGAGCCCAGTGTGTCTCTGCTATTCCTTTGTTTGCTCATGGCATGTTCAAAAGTTTATGAGTCATTGACCAATACTTCTGTTCTAGCATTATAAATGGGCATGGCCTTTTCTGCTCAATGTTTGTGTAAGTAGGTATGGTCAGAATAGCTAAAGAAGGTAGTAAATACCAATTCTTCAGTAGCCAGAAGATTCACAGCTACACTGAATCAGCTTAGTGAGAAAGAGTTGCAAGTCTCATGAGTAAATAGCTAGAAAATATTTCTACAGAAAGATTCCAGTGATCTGTTTTGGATTGTTTCTGTGAAGAAGAGCTTCAAGGCCATAGTTCTTTCTAAACAGCAACTAATGATTCACATATTACAATAATATGTATTAGGGTTTTTTATTGCAACTTAGAGATCCGAACTGAAAATTTGATATTTATTTATTTTGTATATTCCTACATACTACATGACAATAGCAGCAGAGATTTAAATGAGTCATTACTCATATTACTAATTAAAGAACAAACAGACTTTTAAAATCCACAAATTCCAAAATAAAATGTAAATTCAATATCTAGTATAAAACTTTAAAAAACATCTGAATTGATGCCAGTTTGGAAGTTTAGCACAGATACAAACATATTGCTGTTTTTCTCTACAATTGTCAGTAAGAAACTCCTAAGATTATGTAAATGTGTTAGCATAAGAAGAGTTAATCCTTTGAGAACAAAAGTTTCATCTATTATAATGTTTTATTTAAACTTCAAATTGTGTACCCTAAATTTGACTTAGGCTCACAAATAAAATTCTACATGTAAACAGCAAATTATATAAACAGCTCACTCTTTATTAGCCAAATTGAATGTTTTATAGAAACAGGCCAAAGTATAAACACATATACATGTATTTTTGTGTCTTCGTACACACACATGCATGAAAGTGTTCCCAGGTTTGCTGCAGGAACCTTGTCCCTTGATGTACCCTGAATCTACATTTGTAAGTTTGAAACCATGGAATTAATATTTTTATTTATTTATTTTAATATGTTGCATTATAGAATACTGCACAAGAAAAGAAGGAAACTGCTCTCACAGTGCTCCACAGTTTTCATGTCCTCAGCTTCTGAAACATTTAAGACTATTAACTTGCTGGCAAGCTCCCAAGGAATTTTAAGGCATCTGTGCCTGTGCTACTTATTTTAAGCTCTGTCTTCCAGTGTTATGAAATCTCAAACTCTTTTGAGAATAAACCCTTGACTTTCTTAGTAATTCCATTTCATGTGGTTCTGGCTTTCAGGCAGATTCAAGAATGACATAATCACTTTTTCCCACCCACAGGGTTTTCACTGTTGCTGTTGGTTATACTCTTCCATGCAATGTGCAACCCAAATCTTTGTCTGATTCCATATGCCCAGAAATGGAAGACAGCCCAGCAAAGAGGACTAAAGCACAGCTTCTTGGCTTTCTATCAATAATCATAGCTTGAATAAGGCTTCTTCAGGATTTTTCCTCTCAGTGAAAATATTAATTATATATTTAGCTACAGTGCAGTTCCTGTCAGTCCAAAGTCACGCTACTTCCAAAGGATGTGAACCAACTTCCCAATACACTTTACCCCCATTTCTGAAGCAGATATCTTAAAGGTAGTAGCAGAGAATAAGCAAACATAAAGTGCTCCCTTTGTATTTTTTACTATTGCATTTATGCAAATGCACTCAAAAAAATACAGAATTCTTTATCTGCATTTAAAAATATGCTAGAACTTGGCTAGTATGCATTCATAAGAGCTATTGCAATTATAATTTGCATTATTAACAATTCTGGATTATGTACCAAGCTCCACAGCAGCAGGACAAATACCATAGGGAAAAAGCACTTTCTGGAGTTTGTTATCAATATGAGAGAACTACAAGCAATCTGCAATCCCATCTCACTATCCAATTTCACAAAGAGTCTCCTGGCCTGCCTGAAGACTGCAATAGTGTTTGTACATGAAATATGGCATGCTAACACAGCATAGGGAGTATTTCTTTGCCCCTTGAGAGTCTCCAGAAATTTTGGTTTTTACAGTTCTGCTTTTTATACTTGGTCAGATTTTTAAGGACTGCACAGCATTGTGGCTACTCAGGTCTCTTGAATCCAGGACTACTGAGAGGCTCTGGTTCAGGTCAGCTTCAGGGCAATTTCATAGACAATTACATTGCTGCTTTAAGAGCTGGCACTGAACTGCCAGGTAAATGAAAAAGCATATATCATGCTCAAGGAAACACTAGTCCATGTTCAGAAGAAATGGAGAAGAATGCACCAAGTTATCACCATAAAAAATAAATGATCCAGCCTGGAAAGATAACAGATTTCCTCTTCTTTTTTGGCAATGAGTCAATCCTGGAAAAAAACTACAACTGGGCAAAGTGAGGTGGTGACTCAGCATCAGGATGTTCAATCTAAAGATAGGAGTTCTCATGGGACCTTGTCATAATCACCTACATTCACAACTCTGCTGGGCGCTCTCCTAAGCTCAGTGCAGCTGAGAGTCATGCTTTACTCTCACTCCCAGCAGTGAGGGATAATCCATTTCAACAGGTATCTAGTGGGAAGAAACATGTGACATAGGCTAAAAAATGAGACAAACTGATCGTGCTGGCCATCATAGAGGGAAATCCACTGCAAGAGGAATTCCATGTGAAATGTATCCTGAGGATTATTTCTTTCTCTAGACTCTGTTCACAGTGCAAGCCAAAGTAATATTTTTGTTTCTGTGATGAAAATTATCTGGCTAATAAGTTACAACACTTTTAAAAAATGGATAAATTGAAAATCCCGTAAAATTCTACCTTGGTGTTAAAATGTCCAAGACACTCTACAACACATCCTCTTGAGGTAAAAGTTAAGTTCTAGGAAGTTTTAACAAATTGATCTGTACTTTGCTGACAAAATTAAATAAAATATTATTTAGCTGGCTAAGGTCTTAAAATTTTACTAAGTCTTTTTAACTCTGCTCATAATGAGATCTGTTTCTTCTAGTAATGCAATTATTGTTAATGGGTTTTCTGATACTAAGAAAGAAAACTGATTTTAGCTGCAGTAGAATTGTAGTTATTTAAAACATTAAACTCACCCATCCACATTAACAGTGACATGAGACATTTTAGTTTGTCATTAATAACATCACACAAGGACTTTCAAAATTCTTTCACACCCTATATACTTTTATGATACATAAAATAAGAGTAGCTATAAAAGTATCTGACTTCTACCATTACCTCATGGCAAAAAGATGATATTTCTCTAAAAATATGGTAAGAGTTTTTCTAAACAAACAGGTTGAAGGTGTATGTGATGATAGGCTGTATGATATTTTCTTTCTGGAGCATTTCAAGGGTAAAAATATGAAGTGCTTATCCAACATTCCCTAACAAACATACCTGTGGGAACATTCGGGACAAGTTCTCAGTAACAATCATCACCCCACAATGGTCAATCTTAATGGAAACCCTAGCTTGTATTGCTGGCTAGAGCTGAGCACACAGAATAAATATTTCTTCTGCTGGGTTTAACACTCTTGTTAGGAGGTCTGACGTTTGATAATATTCTCAGAAAATACTGTCAAGAATTTTGCAAAAACAAAAACATGTACTTATTTAGCAACATATTCCCACAGAGCAAAAGCTATTTTTTTAAAAAAATACCCAGTTAATCAATAGACAGAAAATATCAGATCATCTATCCACACATCAGAACTTGCACTGAAAAATGCATATTTCAATGAGTGACTCATGATGAATTTTAATCCATACTGGACAAGTAAAAACTGTATTTGTCAAAATAATTATTATTATTAAAGCCATGTTCTCCTCACTCTGCTTTTAAAATGCCCTCATGTCCAGCACAAACACTCCTGCATTTAAAAGAGCTGAATTTAGTTCTCAGATTTCAGAAGATCAAAATAAAATAAAATAAAATAAGCCCTTGGAAATTTTGGCATTTTAGTATACCTAATAAAAGAAAAAATTCCTGTACTATATATGTTTCAGCAAGTGTCATCAATGTATCAAGTGCTTACACATATCTTTTCCCATTTAAACTTGCAATAAAATAATCTACTGACTTCGATGAGGAAAGTAAGAGCAATCCAGCCTAATGAACTGAAAATCCTATTGCTAATTTAACAGAAAGAGTGTTCATGGTACCTACATATTACTGCATATTGTCATTCAGTTATTTTTCATTTCACTTGTGACATAGAAGAGACTAAAGTGTGTTGAGCTGCAGATAACATTTAAATTCTGCTTTTAAACCATGTAAGATTTCTTATTTAAAAGTAAGTTTGAAAGTTTGGGAAAAAAATAATGCTATGAATTAAATCAATTTTACCATCAGTTTCTGTCCCATAAAAAAAATTTTAAAGACTTTTTTCAGATGGAAACAAGACTGTTTCATTCATTCATGGGCAATACTTTGGCTCCATGTGCATTTATATAAGTAAGAAGAATTTTGGACCTCCTTTCTATTACATCAATGAGCTTTTCAATTCCTTTTCTGCCTCCTTGGCTCTCCCAGTATATTTTGTCAAGGAACAAAGACTGGAGCAACTTCTCACGTAAATGCTGGCTCCTCAGAACTGAAACTGCAGATGCAGGGAATCTGGAAAAGCACAAAGAAGTTCTTCAGTTTTTGCCATTACTCTGAATTGCAGTATTTATGTTGTGGTTTAGCAATCAATTGTACAAATATAGGCTGTGATTCAGCAAAGGAAGTCCATGCATTCCTAATCATATGTATGTTAATTGTATCATTTACAGCTGTGGGATTACTCATACGTTTTTAGATACATCCTGCCAATGTCTTGGGCCAATGATATATATTCCAGTAGTTTAGTGTCTCATACTCAAACTGGAAAGAAATTATCAAACTTTTTACAAAATTAATAATTTAAAACTTACTCATTGATTCCTTGTAGTATTTTGAAGTCAAGATTGTCCTCATTTCTGTCAAAGAAACCTTTATTGTCTATAAAGGCCAAATGCCTTTGGTCATGCCTTCTCTGAACAATGTGTGTCAGGTTAACAGCATCCTGATCGTTGCATTTCAGCTTTAGTCCTTGCTGCATGCAGGAATCCTCCTTGAGAGGTTTGAATCCACAACAGTTTCTGTCTAGTCGATTATAGATCTAAAACAAAGTACAGTAGAGTGCCAAGTGAAAACAATACCAAATTACTTGGGGCAAAGTGTCACTGTAAGACATTGCTCTCTAACCCAGTAGACAACAAAGCAAGCTCAGGACAAGTGTAATTAAAGACAGTAAAACAGCAGAAAAGATCTGGTCCTCATACCTCAGGTACTGTTAAAAGCAGTTTCTCAGACTGTATTTTATCCATTTTATAGCCATGATCTGTAATACCAGTAGAAATCCTTTGAAAATAATAGAACAATACCACTGTGTAACTGGAATAACAGACTGGTGAATACAAGTCTCTTTCCTTTGTCAGAAGTGGTCTGGTTTTGGGGTTTTTTTTACATTTGCTCTGCTGGAGAACAATAGAAATAGCACAGTCTGACACACACAGAGGATTTTCATTTGGTGGGATCTATTAGGCTAAAATATGCAAAATAACTAAAAAGACCAGTGAGGGGCACAAAAGTTATAAAATGTAAGAACAGTGTATTTATAATCACAGAGCAACCTCCCTGTGGTATATACTTTTATGACATGAGGGTCTAGAGTACTTTTTCCCATGCAAACCCTTGAATATTCATCACACAGCACTTAGATGGAAAGAATACATAAATCTGGCCTAACTCTGGTGGTGTAAATGTTAGTCATCTCTTTTGACTTGGTCGTTTCTGTTCCCTCTCATAAAGAATGACAAGAACAAGGCACATCCAGCGCAATGGATGCCATTTTAGGATAATACACCTAATACAGGAAGGATAAATCACTCCTTGAAAGTGTTTCTACCTCTTGAGAGTAGATAAGAGTAAAATATTTAACATTGCTACAGCCCTGAGCACGCAAATACTCCTGGATTGCCCATAGAAGTCTCACCTTGGACATCCACATGCTCCACCTTTGCTGATGGGCACAGGAGCCCTCATTAAGCTCAGGCAGCTCAGCCCTCCTCTGAGTCCTTTAGAGAAAGGGGTTTGTGGGGGTGTTTAGTGCTGTTTGTTCCTGGGGTGTTTTGTGCTGCTTGTTCCTGGGGTGCTGATTGAGGTTCCTGCTTGTCAGTCTTGGAACTGCCTTGTCTGTGCCTGACGCTCACAGGGCTACAAATGGGGCCTGTGGCTTTCACCATCCTTCCTGCTGGCCTGCCTGTCCTAGAGCTGCCTTTGGCTCCAGCTCATCTTCCCAAAGAGCAGACCTGCTCCTGCAAATAGGTGTTTAGAGAGTGGAAGCGTGGTCTGGTGCATATAAGACTTAATGAGTAGCTCATCAAAGCTCAATCATTCTTTCTGTCCTTCGTTGTTTACTGTCGACTCTTCAAACTGCTTTAAGCATAAAAGCATCACTGTTCGCATAAGCCTTCGAAAATTACAATTTTCTTTCTGTAGCACCCCAGCAAAATGAACCATTAGGACCCCACCTGATGCAGAACTTTGTTGCATGTTGAATGAAAAGGTCACCTCTTTAATCAAATGAAAGTCTGATAATTGGGATTGCTTTGATTTTGTTTGGGGTTTTTTATATGTAGTTCTATTTCTAGTTGTATTGCTGACTGTGTTTTGTTTCCAAATATCAAAATCCTGAGGAAAGGAACAGACATCTCTTCCTCTTTCTCTTTTCATGAACAGCATTCATTATCTGAAGGCTGTAGAGCCCCTCTTGCTTCCAGTGTTCTCTCTCCTGGGATCTCTTAGTCAATTCATCCAAAGGTAAAAAAATAAAGCAGAGTCCTTCTAGATAGACTCCTTTGATGTATAGACCCCATTCCTTTGCACTTCTCTACATGCATTAAATAGACAAGGAGATCTTGCTCTTACAGACAACCTCTTCATAATGTATTGCACCATTTCAGTGCTAGACATAATGATGGAACAGTCTGGAATTGATGCATGTAGTTTAGCAGAATTTTCTGTCATACATTTATGTACATAAGAGGTCCAAACCCCCAAAATTAAAGAATCCATTTTGCTTGAGTTCTTTGCAGGAGGCAAGTAAAGGTCAACTACAAGTATTTTATATCCTGCTGATATACTCTTTAGAGCATTTGAAACCAGAGATTAGGAAGATCTATTAGAGATGTCAAACCTCTTCTGAGGGACTTATGCTTAATAGAGAATACATTTCACATTATTTTTTGCTTCTGAATAACTCAGGAAGCACAGATTTTTCTTTTTTTAATACAAAACCCTTTCTTGGCATTTTTTTTTTGTTTTCAAGTTTCCATATTCTGCTGCTGATAAACTTTGAGAGAATGCAGATAAAATTGTAGTCTTTAAGAACTGTGAGAGTCACTTTCACTCACTTTCTGGAATGCATGTTCTGGTCTGGTAGGCAATAGGAGATATAAATCACTCTGATATACCAGCTGTTAGTACAAGAGTAATTTGTCTCCTGTCATGCAAAGTTCAATCCTATTGTATCTTATTTTAACCAACCACTCCTTCTGGATAATAGAACAGCAGATTTATCATTCATCAGTTGCTGCTCTTCTCCTTGTTTACTAAGTCACTCTCTAGGTTTGTGTTTTTATAAAAAGGAAAAATTATCTAGTACAACTGTTACCTTGCTCCAGATTGCAGCTCACCAAAACCACTTCAGTCACCTCTTGGGGCTGGGGAGGTGCAGGAAGGACCACAGAGTAAACAGAGATTTACAGTTGTAAACACAGTCAAGATCTCTATTTGGAGAAACAAGGAGTGAAGGAGAAACAGCATGCCTGCCTCAAGGTGAAATAAATCAAGGCAAAAGCCTTCACTTCCTCTTTAAAAATCAATTCGGTTAGGTTTCCTGTCTGATTATAAGCTGCATTTTGGATATCTTAATCATAAGACATAACCAGAAATAATTTCAAACTTTATAAATATCTATCTTCCCCATTTAAAAATATGAAATACACCAAAATTACTTCTAAAAATCCTATGTTTGCTCCCATGACTTATGAGGCAAATAGTTGTGTTCAGCAAACATTTTACCTGCAACAGAAAATCAAAGAGTGCCATCTTGGACCATTCATGATGATGAATTCCAGTGCAGCCCCACTCAGCTTTGGGAACTTTACCATTCTGCCAGCATTTTTTCTTCAATAGTTGCTGATATTGTCCCCACGTTAACCGCACTGAAGAATGGGTACTATTATCTGTTGGACTCAGTGAGGAATCCCAGAGAATAACAGGACAGGCTTGACCCTCTGAAAAAAGAAAAAAAATATCATTATTGTAGTGCAATACTGTCAGTTTTATTTTATTTTTCTTTAGACATTGCCTAAGAATTAGTAATTATACTATTTTACAGATCTGGCAGGAGAACCTGCCAGGGACTAATATCTTGACATTCTTTGGTTAACGTGGTCTTATCCACATCCATAACCAGCCACCACAGGAATGGAAGCATAGGCATAAATTCCTTCAGTATACGGAAGTTCCTAGGTAGGTTAAAAGTCGACGATGCCACTGCGAATCAACAATATAATTTCCCTCTGATTCCAATGAACTGCTGATTTTCAAGAGCTGGAAATTTATATCAATATAATGGACATAGAGACACCATAAATCCTATAATCTAGGTGGATTTATTTTCCAATTTTTAGTATATTAAACCGACAATGTATGACTCCACATCTCTGAAAGGATATACGAGAATACTAGAGAGTGTGAGCTTAGCATGAATAAACAACTTGACAAGTTTGGGGGATTTTACCTAGATATGAGATCTGTTTTGTATAGCAGATATTTTAGCCAAATTCTTTAGTTCTTCTGTGTAAAGAATATTCTTCTCTTCCACGAAACTAAGACAGAGGACTTCTCTTTGGTGAATTCTATTGTTCAGCTTCACTGTGAGAATAAACCTCATCAAAGAATTTAAAATGAGCTTTTCCAGTACAAGAACTGATAAATATACTTCACATAGCATCAAGGAACAGACATATCTATCTTATTAGGAAACCCTCCTTTTATTCCTGATGCAATGCTACTGCTGCTTAAACTGCCAAGGACCCATGACTGATCATTGTTTGTACACATTAAAACAAAGAAATACTCCATATTTTAGGGTATGTAGACAGAAAATCAAAATATGTCTTGGTACAGAGAAGATGAACCCTTTAACTGCAAAGCTTAACTGCTGCTTACTTAAAAGTGTTGGAACACATATCAAGCTTTAAAAATTATTCATATTAATCTTGAAGTTCAATGAACTTAGTCTACACTACTGCACAATTCATTGCATAGTTAAGTGCAGCCTAAATTGTCTCTTTGTCTTCCATGTGCCCATGGTGACAGAGACAGATGTGCAAAAAAGCTTTTAGAAACACATGAAGGCAAGAGGTCCAGGCCACCTTCTTCAGAGGCAAACCAGACAGAAAATAACCCATGGAAAACAGGTATCAGTTCCAACAGTGAGGTAAAAGCTGCCAATGTCAGTGCTCCACTTCTAAGCAGCCAGGACTGTGAAAAGCAGTCTCCACACAGCTGAATCAAAAAGCAACTTGCTCAAAGGATGCAGACTGTTGTAAAACAACAGGTAAGAAATGATCTTTGCCTGTACCTAGCACTGAAACCTGTGCAAAGTTCTATCTCCCATTCAGCAAACAAGCATGACAGACCAGCCCCACATGCAATCCAGCCCAAGAGAAAAGCCAACTCCTTTCCAAAGCAGAATGCACCTGATCTTCTCTCTGCCTTGGCTTGCACAACCAAGGCAGTCCTTCCAAAGCCAAGCCAGCCCAACAACCCACCACCTCTTTTACTTCCTTCCCAGTTGCCCAGTGTTCCTAAGAAACACAGAATGTGTCCTTCCATTAGGAACATCAATCATTCTTTCCTTATGATCTGGATTACTTTTACCAGCACCATGCTCCATACTCTCCTCCGCTGAAAAATTGAGCTGAACACTCCTGAAAATAAGGCTTCTCCTCTACTGAGGTGCCTGAATAAATAGTTAGATAACTTATTTGGGAAATCCTACCCATTTTTCCAGATCTCTCACTCTGGTTCTACCACCTACATTGTACATGACTTTACTCAAGTTAGGTCAGATATGGGTAGCTTTTTCTCTTCCAAGAAAGGTGGAGAAAGTCTATCTAAGCATTGGAAATTCTCAAAAAAAAAAAAAAGACAGCTTTCCTCAGGACCAAATCTGACCTATTATTTTTATATCTCCAGTAACAACTTATGTAACTATTCATGAATTCTTCCACAAATCAAATATATAAACATTTTTCTAAGAAAACAAACATCTCCTGTCTACCCAAAAAGGACATGATAAACAATGGTAATATAAATACTTGAAAACTATGAATAATTTCATGCCAGTTTCCATTAAGATACAAAAACATTTTTAAAAGACTAAGGTTAAATACAGGAAATGTTTGCATTTCAAAGGAAATGGGAGCAGAAAAGATGATCCAAAAAAAAAAATCTTTCAACTCTGTAATATAAATTGGATTACAGGAAAATGAAACAGCAGCTTCAGTAAAGAACTGTGACTCAAATTTTTGACACTTGCAGGAAAAACATGAAGATGCTGAATTAAAGCAGATAAGGGGTCTGATGCACAGTTTCATGAATTGGTATGACCCAAATAAAATCAGTGGAGCTTTTCTGAATCAAACCTCATTAGGATGGGGCTGAAGTTACCTCAACAGTGAAGAGACACACAGGGAAGGTGAAGCACATTTCAGAAAAAGTCCAGTGTGTTCTGTATGTGCTTCTTTCCTAGTCAGCTTTACATATTAACACAGAGGGGTACTGCTTTTCTGTTGCTGCAGCTGCACTGCACTGAATCTCACGCAGAGCTGATTGCCTTCATTTTATTTTTATCTGCTATTTTAGATCTATATATCTACTTAACTATCCAGAGGCAATCTTCAAAATTCTATGGGAAAGATTTTTCTAAACTCATGCTGAAACCATCTTCCTAGTAATTTATACACATTTTTGAACATCAGAACATTTCTAAAAATGTCTTCGCTAAGTTGAATAAGCTAACACAGATGAAGCCCCAGGCTGCTGAGACTAGACCACGTCAAGGTACTCAAACTGCTTCATGCGCCACTCGGTATTGTTCGGTATTCAACACAGGCATCATCTTAGATTTCCACACCCCACATCACTTTGAAAATAAACTGCATGCTTCTGAACTTCACGTGGTTAGGAACCACATTTTGCTCTTGCAAACATTACTCTCATCTTGTGACTTATAGCTACAGCACTTTCTCTAACTTCCCCAAAAGAAAATATTTTCAAACATGCCCAGAAGATCAACATTAAAACCAGAAAATCTTTCATGAGGTAGTTACAGCCCTTTCTCAAACTCACCATTGTTCACTGTAACGCACTGCATCCCACCTCTGCCACATTTGCAAGAAGAGTTTAGTTGTCCATGTATTAGCAAGACAAGCTAATTTATTGTGGAAAATGAGAGGGACCAGCTCAGAACACAATTTTGTGAGTTTCAGTTTTTAGGGAAAATATAAGGAACAGAAGCAGAGAGCAGAGAGAAGTTTGACCATTTATTTTTCTTTCTTCCCTATGCACATCATTGCAATGTTCTGTCCTGTGCTCATATGGATGTCAGTATTAAGGAATGCATGAAATGTGCATTAGTTGCTCTCTAGACTATGGACTGCGTTATTGCTTGTACATGAACTTCTCTACCCAACAGAACACTGGAAATATGCCTCTCATACCCCTTTGAGAGGTACAGCACTATGTAGAAGTATGTTAGAGCACTCTGAATGCATAAAGCAGTGTTATTTTTTTATTCTTTGTCCTGAAATTGGTGATTCATATTGCATAATTGTTGGTGGGATAGCAAGAGCAGGCTGATAGCACAGGGTATAACACAGAAAAAACTAGGACACCTTTTATGATCCTGCAGAGGCCACTAAAGCAAAACAAGTGTGACCAGTGGAGCTATCATGTCATTCATCTATTTGCACTAAACCAGCCATAAAAGATGGTACTTAAAGGAAGAGCTTCTTCCGTATTTGGGGGGAAAAAGGAAGTTCTGGACAAATAGAGGATTGAGTACACCAGTGCCTATTATTCTCAGTTTCATCAGACTCAAGATATCAGAAAACCATAGGGAAAGAGAAGTAGCCATCAGCACACAGTAGTTCAGTCCCACACTAAGTGGTGCAACAAAACTGCATAGCAACAGCTATTGTACCGAAAGCTGAACAAAGAGCCCAGCCTCGCTACTGCTATCCAAGGAGCCAGTGCTGTCCTTACAGCTGTCAGCTGAGACAGAGAAGCCAGGCTGCCCCAGCCCAAGAACTCCAGCTGTAGCTTAAGCCTAACAAATACTGCTACCGTCCCACCAGGCAAATGCAGTTGCTCAGCTGGAGGCCATGCATGCACTCGTTTGACTTAGCTCCTGTGCAAAGGTCATTAAGGTAGGGCTGTGACACCAAGCAAGGTCACTTATGTGCTTTCTGTTAGCTTATGAAATAATGAAGTGTTCTAGTGCTGTAGTATTAATGTGACCCTCCCAAAACTAAGACACATAGAGGTCAGCCTTCATTTACTCCACAAGTGACACAACTTTATGATTATTTCTTGGTGTTTTACAGGCTTGTCCTTTTTTTATAGGTGTTTGGAGACATTTTTCACATCTCATAGGTAGCAATGGAAGTAACGAATGATTGTGTATGCACAAAATCATGCTCTTTTAGACTGTAATGCCCAGCTCAAAAGGGTTTTCAAAAGGGATAGCAGAGTACCTATACTACTCAGGCTTTAAACATTCAGTCAATTCAGTGCAGAAGTATGAGAGAAAGAGTTACCATACCTGGTTTTTCCATCCAGGATGCATGATGGAAAAATTAGACAAGCCACAAAAAAAATCACTTAACACTTAAAAGGGTTTGCAATTAACTAGAGAAGGTGAGGGCAGAAAACAGGGAACTTGAATACAATATTTTGCTAGACTTTAAAAAAAGTCAGCATCAGATGTGTGGGAATAAGGGAAATAGAACCTGTTCGGGGATTTACTAAGCAGTTCTTTGAAACTGCTTTTGACAAAATGAATGACAGTTTTGAAAAGCCCATTTTTTAAGATTTTAATGCTACATCAAACATGTCTTGTTGGATCACATCACAACTGAGGCAAGCTAAAGGGATGTGTTGGGGAGAAAGAGATTTGTCAGCCCAGAAATAGTGTACATTCATACACACATGCACAGTCTCTAATCCTGCATTGCTTGCTTTTCCATGTGAATAACTGATTCACACAAGCCACTCTGTAAAAAACTTTACAGAGCCCACCTATCTTAACTTAAACACATATAGGTCATTTAAATTATAATTGCTCATATTATTTTTAAGAACTGTATTTTTGCTCATTTTCCTAACACAAATATTTTCACATTATGCCAGACACAAGCACGTAAATAGTAAAGAGCTCAAGTAGTTATTAGGAATCCGAGTTCCAACATATTTCCAGGCTAAAGAAATCATGAGAGACAAGGTGCAGTCACTGTTCCAAGTGTTCTGCTCGGCCTTTAGCTGGAAAAAATGAAGTGAGACCAAAATAATGTTATTTCTCTTCTCATCACCTAGCAACACTCCTCTTGCAATAGGAACTTAGCCAGTTATGAGGAAAAGAAAATTAGAGGGCAGAATGACACACTCTGTCCCAGACAGTCCAAAACATACTGTAAGGTGACAGACACTGAGCAACACAATGCACAATTAGCCTAATAGCAGCTTTCCGAGGTTTGCAGTCTGTCATCTCTGCAGCCACACTGTGCAGAGCTTCCCCGTCTGAGCTACCTTAATGCCTTATGACAGCTCTGTAGCAATAGATCTTGTTCCTAAAAATAAAATAGGCATAATGTATCTTCCATGCTCTGCAAGTATGAATAATATTCAGAAGCCTCCAAACTGTTGTTCCTAGAGATTCATTCCCATTGTTGTACAGGCTGCCAAAGGGAAGGTTTACAAAGCAGGAAGACACTGGAGATCACGAGGTTGTCTTCCTGCTGTGAGATTTTAGAAAACCATTCTAGCATTACTTTTCTTTTTAAGAAATGCAGACTGGTATAAAAATATTTGGTATAAGCTGATTTCAAAGAAAAAAATGAACAGCAAAAACACAGCTAGCTACTTTTGCAATGATTCACTAAAATGAAACATAGTCCTTTTGGATTTGTGACTGTACAGAAATAGGACTTATGCTGAAGACATATTAAAGAAGGTAGCAATTTTAAAGTAGACTTCTAACATTACATGTCTGAATTCTACCTTTAATGTCACTAAAGATTAAAAATCAATTTTTTAATTGAAAATTATACTAATCATGTAATAGGCATATTAAGATATTTACTATGTGTGTTTCTTTGGATAATATATATGTGTGCAGTGAACGTCAAAATGTATAGCAGAATTCACTGAAATTTAGTTTGTTTGGGTTTTAACAACCAGAGGAAAGGGAAGCACCTTTTAAATAATTCCAGTTCCCAAAGGGATTAGTGCCTTAAAAGGAGATTCAAACTTCTGCAGGCAGGTTCCCTACCTCTCCAAGAAGATTATCTGACCCCATTCCTGCCACCTGAGAGGTGAATTTCTGTGACAAGTTCCAACAGTATTTTATCAAAGTCGATTCTGAAAGATGTGAAGTTTATTTTAAAAAATCAGAAATAGCTATTGAATCACAGAGATTCTCTTTCATCAGTTTCACTTCAGGCAGTCTGTAAAGTGTCATGCAATCTACAGATTGCTCTTTCTCTTTTTTGTTGCTCCAGACTTATGTGAGGAAACTGTTACTGCCCTCAGAAACTCTATTTGCTGCAAACTTTGGGGTATTCATCCTTTGGATGGGATAACTGCACAGCACGAGCTACACACAGACACTGGCTTTATTTCCCTGTAACAATGGGGTTAGTCCTCAGGCTTGCAGGAGTTAAAGGGGGTGGCTGCTGCTGCCCCATGGCTAATGCGGAGCAGGAAGGAAACTTCTGCACCTGCAAGCTGAAAACCACGCAAATGTGTTACCTTGGAAGAACTCTGATCTCCTGCTTACAGAAGGTAAGCTCCTGTTTAGCCCCAAGATCCTGTCCAAATGAAAGGCAAACACCTCACTCATGTCGAGAGGTCTTTTGACAATTCCACAGTGTCCTTGATTACAAGCAGTTCCCGTGGTGCTGGGACCTCTTGCAAATACTACCAAGACTGCTTTGTGAGAAGGTAGTTCCTGAATGCTCTCTATGGGAGAATCTGCCAGCATTCGCATGTTTAGGATGTCATCTTTGCTCATCCATGAGGGAGGGCTCTCGCTGTAAATCCTGATATTGCTTTCCTCAGGCTGAAGCCGTGCCTTTACAGCTCCAGAAATCCTCCCAGGTCTCTGGTGACCTCTCTCCCTGATAGCCATTCCTTTATGCCTGTGTTCATCCAGTTGGTATTTGCTTGCCTCCAGAGCGATCGCTGCTCCCATTGTGCCTGCAGCATGTGTGGCCCTCCCTGCCTGTTGGGCAAAGGCCTCTTCCCAGCCCATGAAAGTGGCTTTTGGAAAGTGCTGCCCATAGGACAAACGGGTGGCATCTTTCTTCCTGCGCTTTGGCTTCACTGTGCCTCTGATGTTGGCAGGCTTGCTGCGCTTGGACCGCAGGGTGATATAAACTACATTGGGTGGCAGCAAGGTTCCATTGCTACCAAGCTGGGGTTCTTGGAAATTGGGTGGTGACAGGGTGCCATCCAGTGGGATGCCCAGAAAGGGAGTCTGAGCTGCATCTTGGAGACTCCTGGAAACAATCTTTTGATGTCCTCCTTTGTGCTGCGGTAAAACGTGACCCACTTGGCTGACAAGGAATCCCAAGTAGATCACACAGGCTGTGCCCACTAGCAGATTCCTCCTTGTCCTTGGGCGCCTGCAAGTCCAGAGCCTCAGCACCCGTGAGGGCCACAGGCAGCAAATAAACAAGTTTTTGATTTTACTTGGCTGATCAAAAGGGGTCATTTCTCTAGTGAATCCACATGATGAGAAGAGCACAAAGTCTTCTGTACATTCCAGACAGGATGATGATGCATGATTTCCCTTCCCCAATTTCTGTTTCTCCTTTTCCAAGTAGCTTCCAGCATGGGTGATGGACAGAGGCTACTGATATGCCTGGGAACGTGGTCAGCACTAAGGATGCTGACACTCCACCTTCTCAAACTGTTAAATTCTTATCAGCCACCACAGGGGAAGTGATTGGCTTCAGAGAATGAATGGAGCCAGCTGCGTAAGCAGAGTTTACTGACTTGTAGTCTAAAAGATCTATGTATCTTCTTTGCAAACTGCAAAAAGAAAATAGTAGCATTTCCTTTCATTACTCACACATAGCGTCTATGGCTCTGTATTTTTCAGAGAAAAGAGACAGTATGCATGCAGGAATTTATCAGGAAACACCTTTTACTTTCTCATTACAGTATAAATCAAACACCAAAACTATTAAATACAGGCTCAATTTTCAATCTCAGCTGGATGTATTCCAGCACTAGAAGAAGTGCTTGTTAAACCAAGATCATTATCTTTTTCTTACAAGACAAAGTCTTCAATAAACCTCACATTATGGAAATGCTGTAAATGATCCAAATATGAACCAGTGACTAGTAGTTAAATATGCATATATTCACTAATATAAAAATATGTTAACAGTGCCAAATTTTCTTAGTTGACTATGAATGTAGTTCCCATAATTCTTAAACACACATTAAAACTGAAAGATGGTTAATACTCTTCACTCTTGTGAAGCCATAAAAATAATCTAGCTATAGCTTTTTAAAATAAAAGGACAGTGGCTTATATATCCTTTCCAAGAAACAAATAAGTGCACATTGTATATATATTGCTATAAAAATAAAATTACTTACCTATTCAGCTTGACACATCCTTTGGTCTGGTAAACTCCTTAGGTTAATAAAAGTAACTGAGTAGAAGCTGGCATCTAGAAAATATTTCACTTTTAAGTATGGTTCACATTTAGGTGTTTCATTGCAAGCTAAGAACTGTTGAGAAGCTGACTTTACTGTGAGGTGCTTGCATATGAACTGCTATAAACTTACATGAACTTCACATTGCAAAAAAAAACCCAAACCAAACAACCCCACAAACAAAACCACAGCAACTTCTATTTTAAATTCTGTAATGAAAAGTCCTGTGAAGTATGTGCCTTTCAAAAGTGCATTCCATCTATTTCTAACTCCTGAGGGCCCTCTAGTGCACTGCATGCAAACATACTATGAAATTCCCTTTCCTGCATTTAGTTTTTTGGATTTTTCTGAGTTTGAATTACCGCCCACTCCCGGGATGTTAAAACTTTTGGGAATTATATTTCGTTGTGATGAGAAGTGAAAAAACAGATAGCCACTTTTAAAATGCTATTAGACTGCTACTAAGCTCAGGAGTATCTCCTATTTGCACTGTCTGGAGCAAGGCATAGCATAGTCCCTGCACAGCTGGAAAAGTTGGGGCAGACAAAAGTTAAGGGCAAACCTTTGACACCTGACTCCTCTCTTAGTCTAAATATAAAACAAAAAAATGTGTATGGTCACTGTAATTCAAAGAATGGAGATACTCTCTTCTCCATAGTTAATACTAAAGGAGAAC
Organism: Poecile atricapillus; assembly: GCF_030490865.1. NCBI lineage: Eukaryota > Metazoa > Chordata > Aves > Passeriformes > Paridae > Poecile > Poecile atricapillus. The sequence goes on from NC_081252.1 coordinate 35,578,888, forward strand.
AAACAGTTAAGAAGACAGTTTATGTTTCATATTGGTCCAGTATGAATTTATAAAACTTTGTGAGTATGTTTTTCCACAAGCCATCACTTATCCTTACTTTTTGTCTAAATATGTACTGTTGAGTTAAAATTTCAGTATCCATGCCCATAACCAGTAATGGAGCCTTCCTGTCACCTGATTTGCCAAATCTGAATCTTTGGAGGAATTGGGATTGTAAGAAATCTCTTCATCCATTTCAGTTCTCTCTGTCCTTTTCTAGTTCAAAATTGACTGATGGAACATATTCCAAACAAAGAGAATTTATTCCAAAAGCTCCAGACAAGTTGCTTGAGTCGGAAATGCATCACACTGCAACAGTTGTTTTCAAATACCCCGTTCGTGCATGTACACAGCACCTGTCTACTACAACCAAGCAGCACCAAAGCACTGTACATTCCAGCCCTGTACATTCCAGTTACTAACAGCTCTCTTCTGCTATAACAATTCTCTGACATTCTCCATAATCTATGTAATCTTTCTACTGCTACTCTTTAAGGATTATCTGGAAGAAATTATAAAAGAATAAGGAGAGTTGTTCTTCACTTCTCATTTAATTTGTAGCCATGAAATCGTAATGTGGTGTATGCACTGGTGTATAGGGTTGACTCCTGGGGTTTTTTGAGGATTTCTAAATGTGATAATAACAATGGCATTTCCTTTATTTCTCATATTCAGAAGAGAGAACTCAGGTTTTGGTATGTTCTTTGCAATGGATGGTGGTAGAAAATCAAATAGAATGCAGTATCTTTTTAGCTTAAGAGATGTTGCCCTCTAATTTTGGATTTTTAAAAGGCAAGATTTCAAGTGACTTTTATTTATTTCAACTGTTGTGGTGTACAGCTCCAGTGCCCTAACAGATACTATAAAATAAGGAAGGCTGAAATGACTAAGGAATTGTCTGGAAAAAAACCAAACATTTCATTGTGTTTTACAAGAAACAAAGAAAATGTTTTTTTTTTCAGGTGGGTACTATTATTCTTTCTGGAATCATTCTAACCCAAAGCTGCAACAAAGCACTAAACGGCACTACTAAACTGAAACAGTACTTCCTCTGTGGTCATAAAACATTTAAGACAAACTTTCAGAACAGCAGTTGTTGTCTGACCAAATTCTGGCCTACATTATTTCACTTTGCTACCTACAGCTAGCCTGTAATATGTCAGATTTTATATTTGTTCCTTGCTCTAAACTATAACTGTGATATTGCCATCTGCATCCTTTAAATTCAGCTTTTCATGTAATTTCTTCATATACCCATATTTCATGGTCAGTGTTGTACCTAACTAAGGTTAGATATACAGGAATATAAAAACTAATATAGGAAAATACAAATGAATGGAAGAGGGAAATTGAGTATTTTCTAGTCCTTCACAGATCTAGGTATAGTTTTTAAATGTGAATGTATAGCTGGATCAACTATTTGCAATTACTTTCTTCCTTTTTTTGTTTGTTTGGATGTTTGGTTGTAGTTGTTTTGGTTTTTAGTGGATTGGGGGGGGGGGGGGCTTTTTGTTTATTTTTTAACTTTGACATTCACCTCCACCTATACCTGCATTTGAAGAGTATTTCTGCTGGTGCTGGACAAGCTGCAGAATCTGAAGCAGCTGGTGGCCTGCACTGCTCCTAGCAGGAGGCCTCTGGCCAATTTGCAGAGACAGGTGGAATGTGCCAATGCCCACCAGTCACAAAGTCCTGCATCTTGACTTCTCTTTATCCCTGGGCTAAAGGGATGTCCTAAAAGGATGTGGTTACAGACTAGGCTCCTTAATGTGTGTGCTCTTACTCTCTGTGTGCAGGCACTTCAATGTAAAAGGTTAACATTTTTCCTACCACTTTTTTTCTGAATAACACAACACATATGCTTGTTATGCCTTTAGAATTCTCTTTTTTGCAAGCTACCTTTGTGATTGTGATATGGAACATTATTTCTCTTGGTTGCACTATAGCTGTACTGTTTCCATAGAGACGTTCTGCTATTCATCGCTAAATGACACATAGACAGACATTTATGTTGAAATTATTGATAAATGGTGCACTCCTAGCTTTACTGAATTCATACGACTGACAACATATTCTCCAGAGAAACCAAGTAAGCCCTTATTATGGATAATACAGATTCGATTTGCAAAATATGAAGCATTAGTTTAGAAGGCTCGTGCTGTGTTTGTAAGGAGATCAATTTGGGCTGCCATCTGGAAACTGTACTTCAAGAGTACAGAGAGAAATGTTTGCTTCGTGACTAAACATGCTGACTAATAGTCTGTGCTTTTAACTGGTCCGGATCAAGTCCTTACAGGGAAATCTGCAAAGATCTCTTCTTGACATAATGTAAAAGATTTTTTTCCTACTTGGTTTTGGTTGCCAAACAACACTGGCTTCCAGACCAACAGGTGGTAATTTTTGTGCTTAAGAAAAATAAAAACCTGGATGCCCTGACCAGGCTTGGTGGTTTCCTTCCCTTGCTGCAACCACAAGACCAGCAGCTGTTGCATGGCCTCGAAATGTCCCTGCCTTCCCTCCTCTGCAGGTGCCTGCAGCCGCCAGCCCTGTAAGAGCCTCCAGCAGCCAGGGAGACCTCAGGAGCGAGAGGAGCTGCAAGGAGGCCATGCAGCACCACCTTGGAACCATGTCTGTGCTCCTGGGCAAGTGCTGCCAGAATTTGGATGCCTTTTCTGGAACAGAAGTCCTGTGAGGAGCAGCTGAGGGATGTTTAGCCTGGAGGAGACTGGGGGGAGACCTTACTGCTTTCTACAACCACCCAAATGGATGTTGGAGCCAGGTGGGGCTTGGCCTCTTCTCCCGGGCAACCAGCAACAGGATGAGCAGACATAAACTCAGCTTGGGGAGGTTTAGGGTGGACATTAGGAAGAATTTCTTCACAGAAAACATTGCAATATACTGCCTAGGGAGGTGGTGGAGTCCCCAGAGGTGTTTAAGACTGGCATGACACACAGCAGGTGATGTGTGTCTCTGGAATGGACTGTTCAGGGAGGTGGTGGAGTCACTGTTCCTGGAGGTGGTTGAGACGGGATGTGTGGCACTTCGTGCACTCCATGATCTACCTGACGTGGTCGTCTTGGGTCACAGCTTGGACTCGGTGATCTCCAGAGATCTTTTCCAACTTACTTGATTCTGTGATTTTTCAGTTACCGTCACAGCACCGGCCTGCTGAGTCCTCAGCTGCACTTCCACTAGAGAGGGAACTGTCTCATCCGCACGCTTACGGTAGAGAGGCCCAAAGGTGCTTTTATCACGACATGAGTGCATTAATTTATGTTTTTTCTTAGTGATTCTTCCCCGCCAGACGGAAAGCCGCCGCCCCGGTACATCCTCTCCGCCATGGCGGCGAGACAAAACCAGTCGAAAACCGCCGCCCGCTCGCCTCCGCCCCGTTCCCGGACGGGAGGAAGAGGCCAGTGGGAAGAAGCGGCTGGAAGCAGGCGGGTGGAGGCGGGCCGAGGCGCGGGCGGGAGGCCGCGGTGAGCGGCGGCGGGGCTGGGCGCGGGCCCGGCGGCAGTGGGCGCGGGCGGCGGGGCTGTGGCCGCACGGAGGGCCGGGACCGGGGATCTGTGGGTGCGGGCCCGTCCCGGCCGCCTTCCGCCCCGGAGCGGAGCGCCCTGAAACTCGCCGCGGCGCTGAGCCGGCCACAGGCTTCTGGGGGAATGAAGGCGTCTGGCTGGAACGGGGTTTCGGGTATCCCCTCAGGGTGTCTCTTCGGGGTGCAGTGCCGAGCAGCCGGGCTGCCCTGCCGTGGGGCCGAGGGCCGGGCCGTGTTCCGCCCGCAGCCCGGGCCTGCCCCGCCGCAGCCCCGGCGCAATGGCGTCAGTGAAGCCACAGCGGCCCGGGTGGAGCTCGCAGCTGAGTGTTTTCCTTGTTCCGTGACAGCACTTAGTGAAAGCAGTGCCTGATGAAAGTCTTTAAAAAGAGTTCACTTCACGGAAGCCAAGATACATTTCTAGAGCAAGGCTTATGCTGCTGCTTGGGCACGTTGATTTGAGCCCCCTCGGAACTCACAGGAGTGTCCTAAGGGTGTACCCTTACTGGTAAATGCATAATAGGAAAAACGTTCAAACAGTCAGTATGACATGCAAAATTTAAAAATACCCGCTCAATTAGCAAAGAGGTTGTCTGGAACCTTAGCAGCAATGTGGATCACCATTGAGGTGAAGGCTGTCTAAGACAGGGCTTCTTGATTTTGTCCCTATCTGCAGAGATTGCAGCAATGTGTTGCTGTTGCAATAAGTGAGCATCCTGATTTGTTGTGGGTGTGATAGTTCTGAGGCAAGTGTGGAAATGCAGACCACAACAGTGCGGTAAGCTTAGTAGAAAAGGAGCAATGGGTACCAACAAAATTACAACATCCAACAACAAAATTGTATTTTTTTCTGCTGCTTGGGAATCCTCAAGTGCCCTTCAGCAAGGGCAACTTACAGTACCAATTGCAGTTGCATCTGCTTGAGTTGCAGATGCAGCCACTATGCTTTAAGAGCTAGCAGCTTCAACAATACCTCTTAAGTCTTTGGAGGCATATGCAAGTCTATCTGGCAATACCATAGGATTGAAAAGAAGATGCTTTTAGTGAACTCTCAGAAGTTCTATGATTTGGAAAGTATGTAGAAAAAATATAGCAACTTAATGTTGTGTGGCAACTTATTTGCTCTTGACATTTGATGATACAATAGAATTACTTAGCTTGGAAGGGACCTCTGTAGATCACTGGCTCAACTCCCTGCTTAAAGCAGTGCTGCCATCAAAATTACAGCAGGTTGCTTCAGGCCTTGTTGGATAAGCTTTCTCGCGAAGGATTTGAAATAAGAGTTGAAAGTTGGGTGTGAAATTTAGCAAAATTTGGAACAAAGTGTCCCAAGTTTTAGAAAGTTGGAGTTCTAAGCAGGGTGAATGAAGCATAACTTTTAGTTAAGTGAAAGATGTGTTTTCTCTCCACCTTTGTGGTGATGATTCTGGTCCTCCAATTGTGCAAAGGTCTTCCCTGTACACTATATAGAGATTTTTGGAAGATAGGAAATAAGCAGAAAAGTATATTGCTGTGCAGCACAGTTCTCTTAGTAGATATAAAACTGAAATATTTTTAAAGTAACATTTCTCTGTGCAAAACTAAACAGACTGATAAACCACTTTAAATAAGTAAGTCACTATGCAGGTAAGATAAAGACTTTGAAATGTGAAGACGAAAGCTATTCCTGCATTCACAGAGCTGCAGTGTAATCAGCTTTATTTCTACATCCTTAACAGCATGAAGGTCTTCTGGGAAAAACCCAACTCTTGTGCCTTACTTGTCCACTAGATGAGTTAATTGTATTCACTGAGTGAGTCAAGTTTGATGGAATGAAGAAAGCTGATGTCAGCCTTTATGTATATTAATCTGTTCACAGCGTGTCACGGTGTATCCTGTGAAGTCAAGTCTTTGAAGAAGTCGTAGTGCTATTATTTGCACTGCTCAGTGTCTACAGGTCCTGGGTAAGACACACTTTGTAGTGTGTAGTCTTAAATACAGTGAAAAGTGCTTGGAAAAATCTTATCCTCTAAGTAGGAAAGAAAGATGAGTGAGGGAGAAAAAGATAGTATTAATGGAAACAGATGTGCCATTGTAATGACGCCTTTTAAATGTCATCACTGTTTCTCTTAAATACTGAAGTTAAAAATAATATTGACAGCTTTCAAGGGGAAGAATTCTAGAAATTAAATTGCTATATTAGTTGTGTAATTAAACTTTTCATTTGCTAATGTAAATAATTTCAGCAATCGCTGATGTCCCTGCTGAAGTTGTGGATAAAAACATAACCTCAGCAGATAGAGTTCTCAGTGTCCTAAGGACTGTGCAGAAGGCAAGACTAGGTAAAATAAGATGAAAGAATATTCAGCAGCTCAGTTCTTGTGCAGAGAGTGCAGTCACAACACCTTTTACAAGACTGGGCAAAATTTCCACCATCCTATTTCAGATTTTTTTCTCTCCAGACAGTAGCTAGTCCACCTACAATGGGGAAGGGAAAACTGCACTGGGATGGTTCTCGTAACCTTTGAGTGCACCTCTACATTCACTTTTTGTGTCTTCAGATAAAACATACAATACTGGGGTATTTTTGTTTATCTATTCTAGTCACTTTATTCATGTTTTATGGCATGTTTCATGGGGTTCTACACAAACCTTTTCTACATGAACCTCTTTGCAGTTCATTTCAGCTTTGAGAGATTGATAAGTAGGGTCCTTTAAGCTACAGATTTCTAAACTAGGTTGGTATCAATTGGTTGTCCACATACTTAATTCCACTCTTTTATTCCAGATTCTGTCAGGACCTACAGCAAAACAACTCCACAAAAAGAAGCACCTTCAGAACAAAGATGAATATCGGGAAAGCTTACGGTGCTGCTAACATCAGCAATGGAACAGATCTAGTTATTGGTTTTACCTCTTCCACAGTAGCTGTCCTTCTATTTGGGACAAACTTTGTGCCTGTCAAGAAATTTGATACTGGTGATGGTAAACTTAATTATATTATTTTCTTTGGGTTGCTATTTTTGCTAAAAGGAATAATATTTTACCAGAAAATTATGAGAGTTTCAAGGCCATCATCAGAGCTTAATCCAGAGACTGTTTAATTTTGTCTGCTGTTGTTACGGTATAAACCAATAATACTGCTTCAGGATGTGGCATATCTTTAGAAGAGCCTTTTTAGAAGTTGTGCACTTTGACAGGGATGATGTACATTTCATAAGAATTTCACAATGCAAAGTGAAATGTTCTTTGTCCTGCCCTGATGGGGATTCTCAGATACATATGGTGTTATTTATAAAGAAGGTAAAAGTTGTTGGACTTTGCAGCATTGCTTTTCAACTGTGCACCTAACATAAAAACAAAAGCTGAAATTTTAGTAATTTTGTTTGGTGACTTGGTAAGAGGAAGTAATCATTCCTATTTCCTACTTGGAATATTGTCACTTTACTAGGTTTATATTAAATTTTCATGTTTATGTGAAGCATAACCAATTACCAGATCTGTAGATGAATATATCTGCCATTATGTTACTGCAATATAGTACCTACCTTGCAGGCTGGATGTAGCCTCTGCTCTTTGTGCCAAGTATGACCCTAACAAGACAAGCTTAGGCTTTCAAGGGATAGTCTTAGCACAGCTGGCATAAAGTTAACTATTGACCCTTCAAGAATCTACAGAGGTAGAAGAGATCTGTCACTGACCATCCTCAGTGTCTGGGATTACTGGAGAAGCGTGAGCTTGGAAAATGTTTTATCCTGTTGCTGTCGTCTGTGTTAGCAGCTGCTGGAGTGGTGGGAGGAATTTGCAGCAACTGAGTATCATCTTTGTCAGAAGTCCGTCAAAATTTCATGTGTTTAAGAGTAAGGGCTTGTGTAAACTTTGGCCAGCAAAATGTCTTTTGCAGCTCTGTAGAAGAATGCGTGATTAGGAAGAAGCTGACCAAATTATAACCCACCAAAAAACACATTCCTCGAATAAATTGTGACAAGGTTCCTTGACATCCGAAAAGGCAGTGGCCACCTTTGTGATTTTTTTTCTCTACTACTGGATCTAAGATAAACATATTCTATTAAGAGACTCACACATGCAGTATTCTGCAAACTCCCTATTGTGTGCATTTGATTTTTCCACAGGCATGTTCTTCCAGTGGATTCTCTGTGCCTCCATATGGATAGTTTCTTTGGTAGTCAATTTGATCCAGAATTGCCCCCGGTTTTGGCCTCTGGCTATGGTTGGAGGTTTTGTGTGGGCTACAGGTAAGGATAAAGAGATTACAATTCTTGAAACTTTTCCATATATAAGATAGTAGTTTTTAAGTACTTAGTTATTTAAAGCTTCACTGTTAATGGAACTGTATCCTTATAGCAAATACTCCTTTATTGTGCTTATTTTATAAGAGGCAAATTCACACCAAAAATAGTGTTTATAACTATAGGGAGGAAAAGTCTCTCTTCAGTGTATTTATTTTTTAAAAACACTGTTTCTTACCACCTTGTAGCTTCCTAAATTTCTTTGCATTCCAACCAGGCACAGAACCTAAAGGAAACATATACAAAATCATATTCTATTTTCTAACTGATTTTGGTTTTGGTTTTTGTCTTTCAGGCAATGTTACAGTTGTCCCTATTGTTAAAACTATTGGCTTAGCTCTTGGCCTTTTGATATGGGCTTCTTTTAATTTGCTGACAGGTTGGGCAAGTTCAAGGTAAGTAGGCTTTAAATCTTAAGTCATTTAATAATTAATTTTATCAATTCTACATTAATAACTGCAGTGTAAACTCTCCTGTGGAATCATAGGAGCTGGAAATCATTCAGGTTGGAAAAGACCTTTAGTGTCATCAGCTCCAGCCATAAACATAACACTGCCAAGTATCACTAAAGAGGATTTATCCTATGTATTAAAACTTCTTCCTTCATAGTGGAAAGTACTCAAGTTAACTATTGCAGCTTTTTGTATTTCCTCTGTTTTAATAGAACAAAGAATGCCCAGTGATGTTATTAAGTCAATAAATAATGTATTTCTTTATGTAAAACTAGTAGGTATTTGTATTTTTTTCTTCTGCAATTTGGTCTGATAATTTAACTTCAGTTTTTAAATATACATATTTTAAAAATACACATTAAATTAAAGGTTGTTTTTGTGAAGTAGACATAGCTTTTTGCAAGCCAGCTAAAGCACTGATCTAATACTGGAAATATATACTTAAGCAGAATTGTTTACATGAGTCAAGATTTCAAAGGTTAGGTTATAATTTAGCTACTTGTATAAAGTCAGTGCATTTATGTGAAACTGGTTAAATGTTCCAGGTTTGGTTGGTTTGGAATTGACCCGGAAGAGGTGTCAAGACCAATCTTAAATTATATTGGAGCTGGACTTTCACTTATAAGGTAAAAATTGATACTTGTAATGAACTTCTGTTACATCAAATAGGTATTTAATAACCAACCACCAGGATGATTTATCAAGAGAATGAATGTATTGAAGATTTTTTGGCAAGTCAGTTTGCTTCCAAATTTGTGAACTATCTCTACCTAGCTGGTCAGTGTTCATGTAGGTACAGACGTATCCAGTACAGGGGTGAAATGGTTATCCATAAACACAGAAGTATATTTTTCTGCTGGTAGGCATGTTAAAAAAGGCAAAGCAGAGATGCACAGATTGCCTCCCTAGATAGGTTATTCTAATGGTCCCCTTTCCTCAAATCTTGTCAGAGGACAGACTGACTAGAAGAATCTTGTTGAGAAAACCTCAGATTTCTGATCTCAGTTCACTCAGTCAGGGATACAAATCTTAATCTCATAACTACAGAATATACCACTTCCCTGATTCTTTTTGGGGTCCATGAAAGGCCAGAGGCTTTGCATGTTTTCTTGTCTGCAACAGCTCCGTGTCATATAAGTCTTAAGTCACACTTCAAATTCCCCTACAGAGTCTTCCTTCACAATCTTTGGAAGGACTTTATTCTTTCTTTTTGCTTGTTTCTTATTTGTATGAGACCAAAATGAGCATACATTTTGGTCCAAACAGAGGAAAGATCTTTGTTATGTAGCAGTGTTCTTGCTTTTCATCTGGGTGGCTGGGAAGATGGCCCTAAATCCTAAAAACTTACTGTAACAATACTGACAGAAGATGAACATAATGCCTTTTAGAAAAGGAGGGTATTAGGAACATGAAGATAATGAAGCCATTTCTGATTGGTAGGAGAGAGCTTCTGCCTTAGTGTAATGATTTTTGCTTCCACTTTTCTTCTTCCCCAAGACTCTCAAGCTTTGTACCCCCCCATTCCTGTTACATGTGGCATATGATTTTGGGAGGCACTGAGAAAATAGTAGCAGTACTGCTATTCCTGCCTGATGAATTCATGCAGCTTACCACCTGCTTCCTGTTTCTGAGATACCATGGAGGAGTGATCAACAGGAAGAGAGATTGTTTTTTTGAGCAAATGTTTTCCTGGCAAACTGCACAAAGCCTGTGTATGTTGCTCCATGGAGCTCATAAGTAAGCTTTTCATTTTATCCTCTTGTGTGGAATCTGTATGCTTCCTCTGGAGGAAACTGACGTCCTTTTATACCTATGTTTCTCCATCAGTAAGAGATGAATCCTTTTTCAAATGGAAATGTTCTGTTTACAGCTAGGAGAAGAAATTCCTAGGTCATTATAATGTTTTTCATAAAACTACAAAACTGATCCTTCCAGTTCTGTTGTGTATTTATCTGATCTCCTGGAGGCAGGGTTAAGAGTAGTAATATTACCCTTTCTTCTCCATTTTATTCACTTAATGCTCTGATATTGCTCAGCACCACTGAGCAATGTCCCTTTTCCTCCTGCATGCTCACAAGGCCCTGTAGCAGCAGTAGTCCATCCCTCACATATGATGGAAGACTAAAAATTAACGTTTTCCATGAGTACAGAGGTAATTATTTGCAGGTTTAAGCTGTTCCATATAGAATTTTCAAGCATGTGTTCCATTTATGTGTGGTTCAGTACAAAAGGGCACTGTTAGCTAAAGCATCTGTTGTTAATGTGGCTGTAACTACACACTGTTAAAAGATGTTTCAATAATGTTACATAAGAAAGATCTATAAAGTGATACAAAAACCTATTTATTTACTTACTTTCACTTAGGCTGTTAGCTAAGTTAAATTAAGAACTTAAAATTATTAAATTTATATCTTTTATACATATATATATATATATATATATATATATACTCATAGTAAGTTATGGCTATAAAGCAATTGCATTTTTTAAGTTTAATACTTAAAAATTATACTGCAGTGAGTCTAGGGTAATAGTGAAAAGAAAGGAATATGCCTCCAAATAAAACTTTTGTCTCTGGACGCTAAATGTTACATCATTATGAACTGACATGGTATTTATTGGTGTATTTTTCTCTTCTGAGTGCTGTCATATTTCTTTTTATAAAAACTGAAGTCCAGAGTTCTTCAGCTTCATTAGAAAGCACACCTTTACTGAGAGAAAGTGTAAGTATTCTACAGTTGTTATTTAAAGTAGTGAAAATACATATCCATTTTAAAACAAAAAATGTATTTGTTAGTCAGATTTGCTAGGATTTATAGTAGGCTGCAAAAAACAAGATAAATATGTACTGATTGTATCTTAATCTGTGGATCTTGGCAACAGAAGAGGTATTTCCAATTGTTCTTTCTTGTTTGTCATCTTTAGACAGTTCAGAAAGTCCTTCTTCATGATGATGGAGACTATAAAAAGAGTGTATTACTTTCTTATATGGGAGGAAGCATTTTCAATTAAAGGTTAGCTGTAAAGCTCTGAGGGTGCTTAGGTGAAAGGCCAGGTTTTTGCCACATTGCAGAGCTAGGAGACTCTCAAGAGTTGCTGACTGTCATCATCAGCTGTGGCACAGGCTGAAGGCCAGTGGGGGGTATCAGATTGGCTGTCACTCTTTAGGGAGCCCAAAGTATTCAAGGAGAGCTGGAGAACCATTGGTTCCTCCTACCGTTGTACCTTACAATGTACAATGTACCTTACATTGACCTTAGACGTCAGTGCTCAGTGGCTACCTGAACAGAGAGCCCTGAGACTGTTCTCAGGCTGTGCTCAGTGCTTACTAGAGGTTCCAGTCTACCAGACTGAATCACAGAATCACTTAAATTTGCATGAAAATTCATGTTTTTTTGCAGTCTATTAATGTTTCTGAAGAGACCACTGAGGACTCATGGGAGAACAAACTTTCTCCAGCAAAAAGGAGACTCATGTAAGTCGCTAACAGTTCCTTTGCTGGTGCATAGAAATTAGCCAGAGAAAGTAGTTAAAACACAGTGTAAGAGAAGAATTTGTGTCCTGTGGTTTCCTAGCAAAGCCACACACTAATAAATAGCAGATTTTTACATTCTAGTATAGTGTGCAATAGTATAGTATAGTATAGTATAGTATAGTATAGTATAGTATAGTATAGTTTCACAACTATTTAGATGATTCCATTGGCACTGTTGAGTGTGCCTAACCTTACCTATTAAGTATTAGGTACTACTGTGAAAAATATAATTGGGCAAAGTAAGTAACAGTATCAACTCAGTAATTACAGAGCTGGGTTAAGAAGACTGTGTTAATGACATGTTTCTAGGTATGGTTTCCAAGTGAATACAGCTGGAGAAGGCACGGCAGTATGATAAGGAGACACTAAAAGTGCTCCAAAGTGGAAGCAAGCTAACAAGAAGCCAGTGTGGGGAGTGGGGACTGCCAAGAGCACAGCAATCTGGAGATGGAGAAGGGGACTGAAGAGGCAATGATCCTGGGAAGTTATAAAGAATATATAGATTGCAGCCCAAAGGTGGGGTGGGAGCATTTTTAATTGAAATTTTGTTTGTTGTCCCCTAGCTCTGCTTTTAAGAAATCTTAGTTACTTAATTTCCCATGCCATTAATCTAGATTGCTGGCTTTTGCAAGCAGGAATTGTCGGTGTTGCTTGGCTACAAAATAGAGGGAAACTATGTGAACCATTTCTCTACTAGAAAATAAAAATGTGCTAAACCATATTATTTTTATAGCAATTTTTATATGATGCACAGTTTTTACCTGCAGTGCTGGGCTTACATGTGTGGTCTACTTCTTTAACTCATGCAAGGCTATTTTCTCCAATTTTTGTTCTTTTTCAAGAGGCTGTAGCCTGGCTGTAGTAGCTGGAATACTCTATGGTTCCAGTTTTGTACCAGTACTTTACATCAAGGACCATGGAAGAAGAAATGAAACTGTATACACAGGAGCAAGTCAGTTTGGTAAAGGCAAATGGATCACTTCTACTTCATTTCATCATTGTGTTCTCATGCTTTTTTGAAGGCATAGGGTAAAATTTTTGATATGCCTGAAAATGCACCATGGTGATTTATCAGTTCTGCACTACTTTAGATGTTGCCATAATCATTGCCCTAGCACTCCCTCTTTCTTGGAGGTGAGTTACACCATGAAAAACACTGAAAAATAACACAAAGACTACCATACTTAACTCACAGGTATGTTTCTGAAGGCATTAAGTGCTAGCATTCTCAAATAACAGAGTTTGTATGAGTGGAGAATGAGTTAAACAAGGGCACGAGCTTGCCGATTGCCAACAGCAATACAGGAAGCTATGATTGATCATAACTGATGAGGAGAACAGATATATAACAACAAAAGTAATTAAAACCATGGGTTTTTTTAATTGAAATGGTTTAACATAAGCCTAATTGCCATTTTCAAACAACATTCCCCCAAAAACTCTATCTGGTAATGCCTTCAGCACCTTAAGAGCGAAGTACTGTTGAGAGCACATAATGTTGCCATTGTCATATACAATTTCTCTTGAATACTGCAATGTATGTATTCCCCAGGCAGGCAGAACAGATGTTATCATTACCATAGCTGCCTTTCCTGTTGAGAAATTACAACTCCAAGGAGACAAGGATCACCTTGCTACATGCTTCTGCTTTATCATGTTAGAAATACTCTGTTAGCACGTACAAAAGCCATAATGGATTTGTTATTGTTCATAATTATAGTGATCAAAATTTTGATACATCCTTCAAGATTGAAAAAGGACAAAACTGAGCTATATTTAACTTACATAGTCTGTGCAGTTGTCTTGCCCTTTAATATACAGAACAAAACAAGGATACAGGAACATAATTACAACCTCTTGACCATCTACAATTATGTAAAATCCCCACCCCAGTTTTGTAGCCTCACCTGAAGATTTTCTCAAGGTTTTATTAAATTAATTCAGGAATATGTAATAGAGTTCTGAAAATAATGGCTCATAGAAATGCTTATAAGCCTGTAATAAGCACAGCATTTAGTTAATGTTTAATAGGTTTCATTGATTGTATGCATCCTCAGTTAGATTGGCAGCTGTGTTCAACACAATGAGATTTGAATTCTGAAGAGTTGCACCTTTATGCATTTTTGTCAGCATGAATGTTATCAGTGAAAATAATTTTTTTAAAATTCATAACTGTTTTTTTACAAACATCTTGTGTTTTCTCTTTCAGATTTAGATTATGTTTTTGCACACTTCAGTGGAATATTTCTTACAAGTACCATCTACTTTTTGATCTACTGTGCAGTCAGGAAAAATAAGCCTTACGTTTATCCCCAGGCCATATTACCAGGTATGACTGTTTTTTAAATTAGCAATTCATTTCAGCTATTTCTTTGGACCATTTTGCAGTGATTGGCTCAAGTTGGAATTGTGGTTCACCTTTCCAGCATCTTCATTTGACTTCTTGTCTCTTTTGAAAGAACACTTCTATTAGGTTAATTAATTAAGGTTAGGAGATGGTGATAACTTTTGTTCTAATCTGAGACTAGAACAAAGTGACATTGCAGATTTTCAAAAACTGATTGCCTGAGTGGAGAGCACATTGCCCAGAAAATAATGAACTTTAATTAACTTGCTACTTCAGTTGGAGTACCTGATTTTTATCCTTTGAGCATTGCTTTGGTTTGCCAGAACCAGCTTGTTGAAGTAGTTAACATACTAAAATACATATATACAATTGCTTTATTATGCTATAAGTATAAAACTGCTGCCTGTACCTTGCTATGCATGTTTTTGATTAGGATTTATTTTTTCTAGGGTTTGTTTCTGGTGTGCTTTGGGCAATAGCCAATTGCTGCTGGTTCCTGGCCAATCACTATCTCAGTGCTGTCGTCAGCTTTCCAATAATTACTGCAGTAAGTATATAAAAAATAAAATCTCTAACTAGAATTAAAAGTGATTGGGTTTTTTACCTTTCTGTTTTTGGAATTGGGTTGAAATTATGAAGTGTCTAGAGCAGTTTTAGTCAAAAGTATACAGTGCCTCCTCTGCTTGTCTGCACTAGTCTTTGGATTTTTAGGAGTATGAATGATTGTGACAAGCACCATCTTGGTCAACGTCAAGCATAAGAAAAACCAGAAGACTTGAGAATGGGAGTCTTTAGGTTATCCAAAAGCCAAAGCTTTGTAAACAGAATTATATCAATATTAACTATTTAATTGAATTAAAATATTCAAAAGAAGAATTATTTTATGCTTTCATCCCAGGAAGTACATTTGTGTCTGGATGTTTTTGAATTTGTGAATTTTATCCCCTAGTAGTCATTTTGCTTGGTTAAGTCAAGCATTTTTTCTTTTTACAGTTCTTGAACAAACAGAAGAGACTATGTACTACTGAAAATATTGTTCTTATGCAAATGTGTGGAAAATAGGTTGGCCTGTTCTGTGGCTGTATTATTCCGGTTTATGATGTACCTTTAAAGCATAAATTCCAATTACTAGATAAAAGTAAACTCTTTTTGCATTTTCTCTCTTGGCACTCCACTAGTTGGTGACGCAAAGGTGGCAAATGAGAGTTAATATTTATTAAGACCAAAGTTTTGCTTAACAGCTGTATTTTGGAAGCAAACTAATGTAACAACTTTAATAGATTAAGCTCTGCCTCAAGATGCAGTAAGTCAAAATATACTCTGCAGTATGCAATGAAAAAAAAAAAAACCAACTTGAGATCATTCTAATTAGAAATTGAAGGATTAATGGAAAGCAGCTTTAGTAATTTAGTTATCAGTATGCCTAAAGGGCAAGGATGTAAAATCACAGAATGAAAAATGTAGGGACAACACTGATGAGAAACTGCCTATCTGGACCACAGCTTCAGAACTGCTGCTTTATTTCATGCTGGAGAAAATTTTTGGAGAGGTATGCATCACATCCCTTTAACACTTTGTTCCATTTTTTAAAGTGCATTTCTCTCACAGCGCACATTATCTAGAAAGTGAAATAACCCCTCAATTAATAGTTGGCAATGTCACTAGGAAACAGCACCCACACATACATTCAGCATGAGACACTGTTTGCTGTCTGTATCTGTGTCCCATCAGCTGCGTTGAGGATGAAGAGAGGAAGGTCACTGACCGAACATCTGTCAAGTGTTTCTCAGAACAGCTCTAATGGGAAGCATTAACAGAGCCAGTTTTTGCTTCATATTCAGATATTTTCTCATCAGAGATCAAAATTCAGATCATTGCTCCCTTCCTCTACAACATCATGGAAAATCAGGAGTTTCCCTGAGCTGTGTCCCTGGCTGGCTTTGTGCTTTGTCCAGATGCCAGCTATACAGGAAATACATCTATGTTTCAGTCTCTTGATATCATATTGAGTGATAAAATCAAACTTCGTCCAATAGTTAGTCATGCTAATAAAGGAAATGTTAGGAAACATTGAGAACTCTAATTTGGACTAAAGTGAGGCATGTTATTTGGAGTCTACTGAAAGAGCATGTAACATCTGGAGCAGACTCCACAGTGTAATTTAAAAAGAAATTATGCCTACTGCAAAAAAGCCTGCAGTTTCTTGACTCTTAACCCTTCCTGAAGTTTTTATTATATCTTAGTATATATTTCAGTGATGTTTATGCTTTTGTCATGAGTGCTTTATTTATACAGAATGGAAAGACCTAAACATGTTATCTAGACAAAATTCAATCATCCTGAGAGTAGTAATGAGAAGGAGTAAATTTTAATGAAATGCTGTAATGTATAAATTAACCTTATTCTTTAGGGTCCTGGCCTTGTTGCTGCAATGTGGGGAGTCCTTGTATTTAAGGAAATCAAGGTAATGTAATTAGGTCTCTTGCCTAATATCTCTTGCTTGCCTCTAGCTCTAGAAACAGCATGACGTGGTATACAGCTGTATCTCAGATTTCTCCTCCTTGCAAGTATTGCATTATGAAACTGAAAGTGATATCATGCAATATTAAGTTTTCAAAGAAACCTGAAGAACTGTGAACAATTTTCACAGGAATGAAAATTTTAGTTCCCTAACTGTATGAGGAGCAGTGGATGTAAATGAAGACTGTAGCAGAGCCAGGAGGCTGGATGCCGGGCACTACCTGTGGGGCAGGGGAATGAACAGTTGTCCCAATAACATACCAGCAAGTAGATTACATTTTAGGGTCAGGTTCAACAAAGGATGTAAAAATGCAACAGGTTAATTGACCTTTGTAATTACAGTGTAATGTAAAGATCCTAAATTGATACAGCAGTGGTGGTCTACAACAAGCTAACTTACTGGATTTTAACATGCAGGGCAGAAGTAATTTTCTAGTGAAATTTGAAGCACTGAATGCTAGCAGCGTGATACCAGATTCTTTTTGTCAGTCTATCCAGGATCCATAGGTCCCTAACTTGATATTGAAGATGATCTTTCCCAGTATTTTTGGTAACTATTCATTAGGCATCACTCGGTCTAGAACTAGAAGTTCTTTGGCTCCGACTGCAGATTAGTGTTGCACCACAGTAGAAGATGATAATTTTCACTATCCAAACCTTTGTAACTCTCTAAGCCTTTCATTCTTTTCATATAATCTCTGCCTAAATGAAACTTTGTACTTTGTTCTACTTTTTTTTCAAGTGGTACCAGTAATGACAAGATGATATTTTCCTTTTTCTCTTCTTTTGCCTGTACAGGGATTGAAAAACTACATGTTACTGTCAGTATCGTTTTGCATCATTTTGGCTGGATCACTTTCCACAGCTTTTTCTAAAGTTTGAAAGGACCTTCTGGACCAGTAGATGGTGCTAACGTTTAACTCAAATAGAAAGACAGTGTTGGTAGATCACAATACATAATCATTTTCAAAATGTGTGTCCAACATTTACCCTAACTTGCTTCAGCCAAGTGTAAAATGAAAACATTTGGCATGAAAGAAAATCTGGAAATATTTGTGTCTGTTTTTCTTGGAATAGTAAGAAAATCAAAGGAATTTATTAATCAAAGCTAAATCATTTTATTGTTACTAATTATTAGGTTTTTTCATTCAGGTGCTAAATTCATGTCATCATAAATTGCAGTTTACTGTTGTGATGGTGGGTAGTGATTTTGGTTTTAGTCTATAATACTGTATGCATTGCAAGCTGATTTGTTTATTAAAATATTTTCTTACTGACTTAAATATATGTCTTGAAATATTCCTTGTGAAACTGACACACATGAAGAAAACAAAGCTTTTATTTAGAAGCATTATTCTTGAAAATCATTAGTTTACATATAAATGTTGTCTTCCAGTCACTTCAGACTTGTGAAGGAAATAGAGTAAAAAGGGTGCTGGAAAATAAATTATTTTTGTTTCACAACATCTTCCATATCCACCACTAACAGGGACTGTTTATTTTCTTACTTCTGGCAGCTAATATATGCAAAGCATGTTGTCTGAATCTTCCCTTAGTCTTTTCTTCAGAACATTAGACAACCCCAGCTCCTTCAGTCTTCCTTTGTAATTTCCCTTTGTCTTTCCTAGTAATAAAATAGTTGGGCTGGAAGGGACCTTAAAGATCATCTAGATCCAGCCCCTCTGCCAAGGACAGGGGTGCAATTCATTAGACCAGGTTGCTGAGAGTCCTATCCAACCAGACCTTGAACATTTGGAGAGAGGATGCAGCAGCTGCTTCTCTGGACAGCTTATTCCAGTCTTTCACCATCATCTGAGTAAAGAATTTCATGCTAATATCTAATCTGAACCCAACCTTTTTCAGTATAAAACCATTGCCACTTGCCCTGTCACTGTCTGCCTGTATAAAAAGTCCCTCTCCCTCCTTTTTTATATACCACCTTAAGCTTCTGGAAGGCTGCAATGAGGTTACATTGAAGCCTTTTTCATGCTGATCTCTCACTAAGTGGACTAGGTCTGTGTAGAATACCAAAACATGGCAGTCAGGCTACAGTCTTTCAAAAACCAAGAGCAGCAGTAAGATTATGGGTGTTTTTCCCCATCCAATTTGCAAGCTATGTTGATAGTTACGCATCACAGCTTTTTGCCATCATGGCTTGATATTGTTAAACATGTTCAGACTGCAATCATAATTTCTCCTTTCTCCCTTCCACCTTTGTCTGTCCTGCACCAGATTTGATCTTGGAACTGCCATTCAACCTGCTTTTTCCCATCTTGTGTTGTTTATTCCTACCTAGGTGTCAAAACTTGGTGTCTGACAGGTTTTTTCCCCTCTAAGGCATTTCTCTAATTTTAGTCTCTGTGTTAACCTTGTCCTTCAACAAGGTGGCAGCATTTTTCAGCCAAATGTCATGTGCAAATTTAATAAATGTACTTTCTAATTGCTATAAATAATTAATGAAAATGCTGCATGATACTGGCCTTTACTTACCTTTTGGTATCTATCTATCATTTTACTTTTCAGGGAACAATTGATTAACCTTTGAGTACAATTTTCCTATGTCTTGCACTGCTTTTATTTAGACTGCATTTGTGAGGCTTTTACATTACATCTGATAGGACTGTTCAAGTCAAGGTACATGGTGTGTTCTACCCTAATACCTGACATTGAACAGAAGACTGGTCATTTTTTCTTGACCCAGGTCAAGCACAATTTCTCCTTGACAGGTGCTTGACTGTTACTTACCTAGCCATTATTCTATTGACTCAGACAAGGAAAAGTTATAGATATATATATATATAGATATATATATATATATAGTAAAAAAAAAAAAAAAAAAATTTTCAAAAATGTTTTTGAAATAACCTGAATTAAATGGGACATTTATTAATTTCCTTGATTCTGTTTAATTTCTTAAAGATCACAGTCTTAAGGATTCTCTTCATAAATATTCCAGGAATATAGTCCATTTCAGAGAGTTGCCGATAGACAAAGAGTTGGCAAAACCAAAATACAATATCCTCAGGCTCCTCAGATTTACAGATGTGAATTTACAGGCAGTGAGGTGTGTACTCTTCACTAGTTTATGTATAGTAAATTAGTAATGCCTCAGTCCCGCTCCCTAGGAGTTGCAGAGGCAGCAGCAGGACAACTTGCCTTGGGCAAGCAGGTGAGAGGGGCAGAGGGGCAGGTCCCTGCCCTGCACAGCCCCTGTTGCCCCCCCAGCCCCTCTCCTGGCCAGCAGGAAGCTGCACTCTCAGTGAGCAGTGAACTCTGCAAGAAATGTCCCTCCTGCTTCAGGAGTGCCAGCATCCCTGCATGGAGAATGGCCAGTGCTGGTTTTCCAACCACACTGTGACGGCTCCACCTCAGGAGCAACATGGATTCAGGCATGCTATCAGAGTTTTGAAACTCAGGGGCTTCATGGTGTCTAGAATTATGATCACTTTAGGTAAAGAAATATCACTTTTAGATAAAGAAAATAAACTTGGATGCAATATTCCATGCTGAACTAGCATATGGGAGGTGTGATACACCTTACGTTCTGTTCATCATCTCTTTAACAGCCATGATTTTAAAGGCTTAGGATATTAGATTTACCACAGGAAAAAAAATCCCAACCAAACCAGTAACCAAAGGAGTTTTATTCTCCACAAATAAACATGAACTCAGCTCAGCTATGGAGAAGGTAGGTGGTCCTGTGGCTGCCATTATTTCCATGATCATGAGAGGCAGAACTATAGAACTTCCACCCTTTCTGCACTCCCTTTTCCCCATCCTCCACACATTCCCTGGGCTAAATGATCTTACAGCCTCTGCTGTCTCTCTTGAGGGATGCTGTTAACTTCTAATATGGGCACAGCATCCATCTACTGGATATGATTACAGGAAACAGTTAAATCTCCCAGGAGTACCTTTGCATTTCCTCATTTTTGTACAAGATCACTGGCTTTCTGAAAAAAGAGACAAAAACCTGAGCTCCTGTCCATAGCAGTTGCCATGTAAATAAATATTTGTAGTCTGATGCAGTTCTCTAGTCTATGTTGTAAATCTATCAGATGTGCAGACTTAATTGCTGACTGCTAGGGTGTTAATTAGAATTCTTGCTTGTGACAGCTCAAGTATGACCTTGATTAAAATTTTTTTAGAAGCTATCGTATTTGACTTGCTGACTGCAAGAAAAAAATCCCAACTCTTCCAGCACTTTCCTGTGAAAAATCTCATGTAGTTTTCCAAAACAGTTTTTGTGATGTTCACTTGGAATATGTTGTATAAATATTCCATTCATTTCTGAGATTTTCTTGGTCTTGATGTTTCCAGTTAGAAATAACACTGTTACTTCTTTCATGTGAGGATGCTGGATTAACAGCGTGTTTATACATCTAGTTGTACAAAACAGTCTGGCAATAACAGAGTTTAGTAAGAGAAAATTCTACAGCTAATACAAATTATCATGGTTCTGTTTGTACCAACATGCTTTTGTATAAATAGAAGAATCACATCTCTTTGAGAAAATTAAACTTTCAAAATATTTGTTTATGCCTGTTTAACAACTTTTAAGAATATATTTGAGTTTGCTTAAAGAATTTTTCTCTTTCTGGTAATACTTAGAGGCAAAGTAGCCTTTAAAATACAGGTAAACTGCGAGTTTCTTAAGATTTTTGTGCAGTCTTGTGAACTGGGGAACTCAGTGTCATCTGTTTTTTAGATTTCTCTTATCTGTTTATTTCTTTCCCTGTGTTTATTTTCAATGGATACTTTGAGTCTCACTGCCCTTCCAGAATTTTCTTCCTTCATATTCTTAGTATAAATGATTGTACCTGGAAAAATAATTTAAATACAGTTGTTCCTGTCTTTAAATGTAAACAGTGAAAACTATTTTTATTCCTATATAAATCTTATTTATATAATAATTTTCCTTTCCAACTGATTTTCAGGGTAGAGTAAATACTATTTCAACTGCCCAACCTGATTGTTGAGCTTTCTTGCATCTGGCCTGAAAATGAAATGTAAATTAAGATGATGCACGCCTACAATTTTTGTCTGTTTTCTTTTCATTTTGACCTTGTTTCCAAACAGAAAACTGATGTTTAATGCCCTATTCTGTAATTACTGAATGACTAATGCATTCCACTTTCCTTTAGCTATATGTAATGCTGATAGATAATGACTGACTATGGAGCGCTTCATTTTAATTGCTGAAGTGGTGATTCTTATATTCTTCATCCTTATCATAAAACATTTTTAAAAATCAAAAATATATTTAATTTTTAGTGGAAATACTGAACAGTTCATGTGTCTCTTTCTGCACCAAAGGGCCTGTGTGTGAGTCTAACCTGAGAGAGGAAATAAAGGAAACAGGACCTGCGTTAGTTCTGCTGCTGTCAGTGATTCAGGCAGTCCTTGTGCAGGTAACTTGACATGACCTCAGGTTTTGGTATTCATATAGGAACCAATTCACTGGTCCTGACATAACCATACCTAGAGATACATAAGTTATGTCCCACATCCTGGCGTTTTTCATGCTACAGGTCTTATAAAAACATTTCCTGCAGAACTGAAAAACAAACCTCTTCCCAGGGCAGGGAAGAGGTGGAGAGGGAGAGGCTTTTCACCTCACTACTTAATAAAATGAGAGAACTGGTGGCAGCAATTTTTCTGTGCCCCTTGGTTTGCTGCAGTGAGGGAAGCTGTCACAGCACTCAGCTAGTTTCACTGAGCCTGTAGGCAAACCTCAAAGGATATTGTTCATTGACACCATTCAGGAATCAGAATAATAATTGCTATTTGTGGATAGAGGCTCAGGAGAGGAGCAGTTGTTCAGGAGTTGCAGAATGGTGACTCCTCCCCACCTCTATTTGTATAACTGAGCTTTGATCCCAGCCAACGAAGATCCCTGGGAGTACAAAGGCTCTTTGCAGATCCATCTTAGGAGAAGGGCTGATCTAGTCCTTAACTGGATAGCAATGTTTCACATCAGGTGATGCTCTGACTCTGCACATATTTTCCAGTTGATTTTGTGCGCAATTGAAAGGTTGGAACTTGTATAAAAGCATATCATAGCTTGTATTCCTTGAAGCATACCATGCTTGTCAAGTTCAAAGGAAATGGTTTAGACTGTTGGCTTGTCTTACTTCCAGATGTACTTGCAGTGAGCATGCATGACCTCATCATCAGTTTCTGTTTCAGATGTTTGTGTCTAGCATTTTTGAGTGAAGTAGTTGAAATTTAGCCCATAAATCTAAATAACATTTCTATCTAACTAAAGCTTTATGTGATTAAAAAATGGCCTTGTTTGGATGTTTCTAGAAGTTGGCAGCATAACACATTATGTGATGTTGGTAATGTGAACAACGAGGTATTTATTACAAATAAATTAAGCACTTGCAACTTGTGACTTGCAACGTACATTGTATTTTCTGGACTGTGCTAATCACCACAAAGTTTCTGCTTGTACTATTCCAATTTTGCAGACATTGAAGTAAAATGCTTGTCTTTTTTTCTTCTTCATTGATTACATTGATTGTAGTTAAGAGCCAGATGTATTCTTTTTCTTAACTTAGTGGGCAACAGTTGATTCAATAAAGCAACAGAGAATTTCACAAAAAGGATAACCTGAACTATGTAGATGTATTCCTCTATTGGATTGGTGATATCACACCACACTGTTCTTTAGCAGATCACACCTTTTCATGCTTTTATTTGGTAATTGTCACATCCCTGGCATTTCCTTTTTTTACAGGAAATAGTGGTAATCCAGTTAGACTGATCCAATTAATAAACTTCTGCTACTGAATCTGGATTTCACTCATTGTTCTCATTATGTGGGTCAAGTTGATTAAAGATTATCCCAGTACCCAGCTGTTTGCTACTAACAGACACCTTGCAATGAAACCAATGGATAATAGGATTGTGAGGGAGTTTGTGAACTTATAGGCAAAAAATCAGCTACATTAACTTCCTTCACTGTGAAGAGATCACCTGAGGAAATTCTGAGGGGTGGGGAATAGCACTTTAACCTAGCATATTATGTCCCTGCTACTTTTTATCTGATTGTTGGAACAGAATTGTTCTTTCCTAAAACTTTTTATTTTCCTTTTTGTTTTACTTTGGTGAGAAGATTTAGCTTAATTTTTTTTTTACCTGAAGCTAAGCACTTTGCAAACATCTGTAAATTTACTGTGCCCTGCTAGGCTTGCAAATTTATCTGCTGCTTGTCCTATTTAGTATAATTTCCATACCTTTATAGATAACATCTTGATTTTACTAGATATTCAGAATCCTGGCTGCTGTAAACGCAGTTTTGCATATGATTTGTTTTTTATCAGCTATGCCTTACACATTGCATATAAAATGTTGTCTGCTGTTTATGGCTGGGACTGTTTAAGGACGAGATGCATAAAGTTTCATAGTCTCTTTCAGTTTTAAGCATTCACAAAGTGTCATTGTGATAACTGCAACTTTTAACACAAGAAAGTATCTTGTTTACTGGGCCTCCATGAAATATTCCCTGACCAGGATTTGGAGACCTCTTGCATTTTTTTCATGAGGAAGATCGAAAGGAGCACAATTAGACTCCAGCAAATGGATTTCTGTGTGACTGGAAGGCACAAAGAGCTGCCATGCCATGGAATTGCTTCTGAAAATTTAAAAGAATAAAGCACTTCAGCAAAACTGTTCCCCTCTTACATTAATTTGTTATGTCTATGTACCTGTTGCTAGAAACATTGGCTTTTAGATTAATGGCAACTTTCTGATGGAAAATTATATCAATATATCAGATTATATATCAATTATATCAATATATCAAATTTTAGGGCTACCATCAAAACATGGCAAGGAATATCACAGATTCAAGCAACCAAGTTATGTGTATCTGCAAATACCTAAAGGTTTAAATATCAATATATGTGTGTAGACATGTAGAGATACACATTAAATTAGGTCCTTTCAGTTAAAAAAAGATCTGGGAGTTTTTGCAGGTAGCTACCTGAAAATGTCAATTCAGTGATTAACAGCAGCTAGCATGTTTGAAATTATTAAACACTAAGTGGGGAAATATCACTATGCCAGTGTACAGTTTCAATTCACTGATCGTTGAAATGCATGTTTAATGGATTTTTAAAAGTCATGCAGAAACAATACAATCTTCCCTTTTGCAGAATAATTCCTACTTGGCAAGACCCAGCCTGAATTATAGAACCAAAATGTCATAACAACATGTCCATACACTAATAAGAAGAAACATGTTAATAGGGATTGATTAGTCACGATGGGTTATGCAAGAAAAACTGAACACTCAATAAAGTTATTAGAAATGAGATTTGAAAGACAAAAGACTAACTTTTTCAAAGAAGGCATAACCAGTGTTTTGAAACATTCTCAGATTTAGTACCCATTAGTATTATAAATGGGTTCTGAGACAATTAGTGAAAGATAAGGGCATTTCTGACTATCAGTCACTACAGCTGATCTGAGTGGGACCTCTGGCTCCAGCCTTTAAGCCACCTGATTTCCAGAAAGACCTATTTCATGACAGAAACTTTAGTTCCAGACATAACCATTCAAAAACAAGTATTTGCAGACTTAAGCTATTCTTCTGTGTATTAAGAGCATATGATATTAATTTCATGAAGATGGTCATATAAATTCCATGGCCAGGCTAAACACATAAGCACCTTTTCAGTGTAATTTTTCAACAACTCTCATTATTAGGATATTTCCTAACAGTGCAAATGTCGTGGGTAATACTGACATCCAATGCTTAAACTAGAACCTAAACTTTTATCATTTAAAATCTGTTTACGCTGACCAAGAGCTTTAAACTACAAGTCAAAACTTTAGTAAAAACTCTGAAATACTCCTTCTAACACAGAACTTTGCCCAAAGCAGAGGCTGTTTCCAACAGGTGAGTATCATTCAGACTGTACTGGGCCTATGAAAGGTTACACTGTTTGTTTGCTTTGTATCTGCTGTCCTTGCTGTCCTGCTGCACAGCAATTCCTCCATGGAATCATGTGATTTCACTACAGGTGGGGACTACTTTTGATTAGGGGCAATTGTATTTTTTCTTCAACTTCTCTCCAGATATGTCACCATGGGTTATATTCATTGTGACAACAAACACAAGGAAGAGGAAGTTAAAAGGCAAAACTCCCGAAGATAGTAAAATGGAAAATGTTAAGAAGAGATGATTTAGGAAAGCAGAAGGAACAAGCTAGTAGAAATTCATGTGATGAGAAATAGAATCAGAACATTTATGTAGGACTTCCACTAGAAGGACTATGAGCTTTTAATTAAGATGTGGCAGACAGACAGAAATTCCAGAAGTACAGATGACGGATCAAACCAAGAAGATTGTCTTTCCAGTGAGTAATAAAATTAAGGAGCAATGAAGTTACAATAACAGTTTCTGATTATGTGAGTTAAGGGGACTTTCAGCAACTCACTTTGGCATATTGAGCCAATTATACTTCTAATATAGCGTCTGTGGCATGTTTTAGCATAACTTTGTTCAGATAACAACTTGGAATCTGTCCCTTCCCGCCATAGACAGTGTAGTACCAGAGGCTGAAAGGAGCAGTCGTTGTTCATTTTTATCTGAGAATGCTTTCAGTATTTCTCCCCAACCACTGCAATATGTCAGCAGCATAACTTATTTTCCTAGTTCCTCAAGTAATAATTCCATTATTTCTCTGTGTGATTTTTCTCAAAATAAACACGACTTTGCAAAAGTTTCCATTATGTCTGTATTTGGAAATCTGTAGGCACTAAAGCTGGCTAATAATGTTTGAACCTATTAGAGAAAGAACATAGTAGAAAAGAAAAATAATGGTTTAGTCCCCTTATGACTACTGGAATGACTGTTAGAAGCAAATTCATTTAGAAAACGTTTCTTTGTATGCAACTAAAAACATGAGTCCATAGTTAGGTCATATTTCTGTCAGTTTCATAAGGGAGATAAATGCTCTACTACTTTACCAGGAAAATAGTCTTTCAGTTTAAAGTATAGTTCCTAACAAATCGTATTGAGCTGAGCATCCTGCTATCATTTTACTGATAAGGCAGTGTCTCATTTAGTTCCCCTAACATTATCATTTTAAAAAAATAGCTTCAGGGAAGAAAATACTTCTGCTGGTATTGTTGTGATGTAAAATCTGGCTTTCGTATCTTTAAATATTTAAGCCTAGGCCCAGAGCCAGTACTTGGAAACAGGAAGTATGCATCTGTATACTGTATTGATGCCATTTTGGAGGGATTATTTTCCAGAATCCACTTTGAAATGAGGTTTGAGAGCATGTCCTTCAGCTGGAGAAGTTTCACAGGAGGATCTGAGTGAGCAGTGTAACGAGCTCAGCAGTGGGTGGAATTGCAGCTGTCCAATGGTGTGCCCACAGAGCCTTTAATAAGAGTAGCTATGATGTGCCAGTCTTGACAGGAGAGTGAGTCAGGTGGACAAAATATGCATGCCCAACCTGTTCCTGCATTGTGGATTGAAGTGCAAGGGGAAGAAAAACAATTTCTTAAGAAAGGATATTCTCAAAAGCATCTTCACTGACAAGACGCAAGGGAAAGGTAATTTTAAGGAGTAACAATGTGCTTTGGTCAGGAAATGATAAAAAAAAAGTCTCTTAGTAGCCAGGATGCTTTGAACTATTCAGTAAAATGTTCTTATTTTGGCCATACTGGTGTCTGTAAACATGCGCAGCTGCAGGGCAGAAGGAGTGACTGATGTGTCTCTCTCTGTAACCACACCCCTGTGCAGCAATGACTTGTACAGAAGAAAGAAAATCTGAGCTATTCTTAGGATCACATATTCTGAGAAATATTAAAAAGATTTTTTTTTTATCATATTGCAGCAGGTATCAGAATAAACCAGTTTTTCCCTTTTAAAGATGGATAGAAAAAAACCCCACTGATTACATAGCAATACTGTCATCATCATTGCTTTTTTAAACTCCCTTTTAATTCTTCTATACTTCTGAATTTTGCAAGATCAAGTAAATGTGGTTATCTCCTGAAACACTTATTCTATATTTTTAGTATAAAAATTTTCCTAGCAATTTCAAATACTGAAGATTCAGAGAAATTGTCATCACCTGAGCTGAGCTGTCAAATTGTTTAATAAGAATGATCCAAAACATCAGCAGGGTTTCTTTGTTTTGTTTTTTTTTTTTTTTTCATTTTTTTACATTTCCCATTTTTATTTATCTTCCTATGGAATAAAATCTGAGAAAAAAATATAGATGTGTATGCAGACTTGAAGCATAAATATACATATATAAAGAAGGTGAACTTATTTTGCTACCTTAAAATTCACAGCAGTGAAAACATGCTGTACAAATTCAGGACTGTCAGTTGTCATGAGCAGAGATTTCTAATGCAATTTTCTCAAAAATAAAAGTAAAATCAAAGACATCTTATGGCAAACAACCATTGCAGATTGACATCCTGGGTTGCCTTATCACACTGAGGAAGAAAGATTATTCTGGCTTTTCTAGTAAGATAGAAAACCAACCTAAGGAAGTTATGCTTGGACTGTTCAGTGCTAGGAAGAGGAAAGCTTTGGGCACTGTCCAAAGCAATGTATGTAGGAATGCATTTTTAAAATGCTTCTGCAGAAGAGGGTTATGTACCCCACCAGAAGACGTGTTTAATCTGAACTTCTCCTCTTCAGCAGTGTGATCAATAAGCAAGTCAAACAAATAGAGAAAAGAGTGTTGCTCACGGATGGTTTTGCTTTTCAGTCAGGTTGAATCAAGGTATCACTGCCTTGTAATGGTTTTGTGACATCTGCAAAAAATTAGGAAAGAAATACAAACATGCTATGAAACTTCAGTTTGAATGCAATAGTAAAGGTTTGGGTTGGGGTTTTTTTGCATTTGATGTAGTGGGGAGGTGGGTGTGTGTATATGAATAAAACCTCTTCTAGCCTATAAAGAAATTCCCAATTTAAGTTATTTATATATCATTTTCATATTTTATTTTTTATACAAGAATATCTCCTTACAGCAAAGAATCAAAATAAAGGAAGAAGTAGGGAGGAAACTCACATGCTGCAATGATTTGCTAAAACTCCTAAAGTGCCTAAACTTCAATGCAAGTATAGAGAGTTGTTTTTATTATATGTCAAAAAAAAAAAAAATGTTTCTTGAGATACAAAAATTTTTGTGCTTAACTCATTCCAAAATACTGCTGCAACTAGGAAAGTGTCATGGTGATAGGAGAAAAAATGTTTCTGTAGAAGTCTCAAATATTATTCTTACATTAAAGCATAGCAGATGCTGTAGATGAGTACAATATTTTCATATTCTAATAGTTTTATAAATAATATGTATTTATTATTTTAGTTATGTAGGACTCACACCACTGGCTGGTAATTCCGCTTCTTGGATGTTTTTCCTGAAGGAAAACTGGTTCACAGCACTGCAAAAGGGTCAAGTGTCAGAACACACAGGAATAGGTCTGAAATTATGAAAGCTGAGCAGTATGCCATGATGTACTTTAGGTAAATCTTGACAAGACTTAGTGGGGAAAAAAAGCTGTATCTCAGAAGGACTGTTCGTTGCCATTCACCTTGGAGTCTAGGAAATCCACAATGTTGGCTTGGTAAGGTGATTGTCCATACTACCTGGGCAGTACTGAGAGTGGATCTTAAGATTTTGACTGATTTTTCTTCTAGGAAGCACAGGGGTAAAAAAAAAAGAAGGAAAGAAAACATTTTTTTTATACAGAACATATTTGAAAGCAATAGAAAAAATTGTTATTGCTGCTGTTGGCTAACTAAGAAACTGAAACAAATGAAAGCTAACACATGAAAGAGAACACTCTTCAAATTTTTACTTTAGCAAAGAGAGCCACCTGCAAAAGAAAAGGCATTCCCAGGTAAAATATGAGCTAAAACTCAAAATGCCATCAGAAGAAGGATGTCTAACTATTAAGCTTTAACATGCCCTTTCTCACCCAAAAAACATCTGTATACGTTAAGATGCTGGCTCTTGCTTGTAACCTTTTTCAAGTCATAGATTTCCAGATGTGTTCCTCTGCAGAATTTTCCAGTTCAATAACTTTCAAATTGTTTAGTTCCATATAAAACATGAATTTTAAATATGTGTAAATTAAAAGTGTTCTTACAGTGAAAAACATTCACATAATTCACAAACTTCAGCATATTCTCATGACTGGAACATGACCATTTATCAGAACAACAGCATTCTTGCTGAGAGTCTGCCTTAAACATCCGTATTTCTGATTTTCTACTCCATTCATCTTCACTCAAAATTCACTTATATCATGAGCTAATATTTTTGTTTGCTTGGTTTCGTTTCTAGGCACAGAGTTTGGATTAAGGTCATTTAAGAAGATGTAGGAGTTTAGGAGGACAAAAAAAAATGTGCTGGAGAAGTGTATGGGGTTTATTTAACTTAGGTACAAATAGGGCTTTTAAAACACAGTGTTGTTTGTTGAGCTTCTAACTGTTTGATGGGAAAGCATTGCAAAATCACCTGTTGAGGAAACAGCATTTTAAAGATGGAAGCTCATAATGCAAATATTAACAAAGAGGAAAATGTGTGAAATAATCCTTCTTATATGATTCAGGAGAAAGGAGACATTTCCTGAGGAAATACAAAGTGTTGCAGACTCAGAGGCCAAGGAAATTTGGGATGTAATCTTTGAGAAGAGGTGACTTTCCTCTCATAGTTTAAATCAATTAAATGACAGGATATAAAACGAATGGGCATATCCTCTTTCAGAGGCTTCAAATAAATCGTCCTGTTTAGATGACACTCTCCTCACCTTCTATTTTACTTCTGGCCCTACCTCACTTTCTCATTTACACAGTACATGAAGTTCCATTTTTAGACTATCATGGAGTATATATACTATCATATCATAGAGAATATATACATATCATATCTATACACACTCGAAATTCAAAAGTTTCTTTTTGCTCTATACTTTTGAGATGTTTCTTACATGAAAAGTTCCTTAATTGCAAAATATACAATTACTTGCCTCTTTATGGTAAGAGAATAAAGATCAGAATCCCTAATATCATTTGCTTAGAATAATTTATCTAATGATTATTACAAAGTTAAGTACATTATTTGTCTCACTCATTTATTTTTAAAGGAATGCTTGAATTTTTAGCTGTGGTATAGAACAGCTATGCTATAAGGTTTGAAAAAAGTATGGAATTGCATATATAGATTTAAAGTCTAAATTTTTGCAAATCAGGGACAAATACATCTAAGAATCAAACTTCTTACCTAATCCCTCTTTCATTTAATTGATAAAGTCAAAACAGTGAATCTAAACAACAACTCCCTCTATAACACCTGGATCTGTGTATTAGCAAATAATGGTAAAAGTAACATTTCAAGTAAAAGAAAAGGGAAGACAACTTAGTGGTGTTGAATACACTTTTAAAAGTACCTTCTCCCTGTTCATGGCTGAACATCATGCTCTTAAACATGATAATGAGGGCACACTGAGGAATAGTCCTTGATTTTGTTGTCACCAAAACTACCAAAAAAGAGTAAATAAGACATCATCTGCAATATAAAACAACAACAAAAAAATAAACATATGTTCTTTGTGCACATTTTAGTCTCATTCAAGATCTAATATAATTTTTTTTTAATTTTACCACCCACCACCCTTCTAAAGTAAAATGTTACAGCTCCTCTGAGGTAAATAGAATTCATAATAGAACTCTAATATTTTATATTAATGCAATTCTACCATGCCTATGGGCTAGAAAGATAGAAGTGACACAGAAAATCAGGTAGCCAGGTATTTTATTGCTTTTATGCAGTTTCATACTTTGCAAGGGTTTGCTTTGAAGGGATGAGTAATTCCAAAATATTTTGTACCAGTTGTTTATTAAGGTGGAATGACGGGGGGAGGATTACTTATACCCAGCACAAAGAAGAAATTCCTGGCACATCACGTTCTTTTCTAATGTGACATTTAACGGTGTTTGATTGCTGTGCTTAAATGGCCGAAGTTATTTATACAGCTAGATATTATTATTATTGGTATTGGTATTGTTATTGTTAATGTTATTGTTATTGTTATTACTGGCTTTGGCTTCAAATTTAAAAATTAATTCACAGACATCATTACTACATTGTCCTTTGAATATCCTCTAAGGTCTTTCAGCTGCATAACCTTTAGCATTATACCCCAGCACCTGTCACAATGCATCAGTCTCTGAACTGCACTTTATTCAGACACTTATTTCAGAATGGATTACATGAGTTTTTGTTTGTGGCTGTTTGAATTCAGCTCACAAAGTGGGATTCTGTTACACCTTGTGCTCAGGCAAATTAACATCTGAACAATATTTGTTTGTTGATCTACAGAGTGATTCATTACAAGCTACGAATCATAGTTACTTTTGGGAAAGCTCCATATTGTTAAAGTGTGCCTTGCAGTAAGTAGAACTGCTGAGATAATTACAATTTGAAACTTGAAACTTGAATGTCACTTCAGTACAAACACAGAGAGCTGAGGTTTGGAGGCATTTATTTGAATTCATTAATAATTAGAAGTGCTCATATGCTTATGCAATTTAATATATTTTAAAAAAGGGTTGATATCATTAGGAAGGTAACTGGGAAATTTTGTCTCCATTATGCTAGGTAAATAATGAACCAATAATCTTGTTCTCCCAGACCATTATATGTGTCTGTCTCACAACATGTTTGCACCTGTTTTACAAATATTTCTCTGGATGTACCTTGGATCACCAGAAAATTGAAAATAAAAAAAAAAAAAAATAGAGATTTCCTAAGATGGAAGATGGTATATCTATTACTAGTTTAGATTGTTTATTTCAGTTAAAAAAAAAAAAATCCTGCTTTTAATATGTTTGCATCATAAGTAAAGTAGAATTTTCTTAATTGGTTTTGAGAATTTTAGAAAACTCCCTTTCTAATAGATGCAACTACTTAGATTTTAGTCTTTCTTAGATCCTAGTCTCTACCTATTAAAAGGTATGCTGATAAAACTGTTAAATGCTAAGATGAAGTTATATTAAGAAATTCATAAACTGGAATTACTCAAATGTCTTTCTATTTTTTCCCCCAGGTCTCTAAAATAATTTCTAATTTAAAAAAATAGGGCAGCTACTCCCTCATAATAAAGGAATACAAATTCTTTACAAAAATTAATGTGGAAAATAATTCAAGCCTAGGTTTTTAATTGTAAATTTAAAGTCTGATTCCTATCTGTTTAAATTCCATATTGTGTCACACAAAGTGATTTGCAGACAAGGTTATTTATGGTGCTGCATTAGGATGTACAAAGGACAGCGTGGTGGGCTCTAAACTCTTCCATCTCTGGAGAGAGATGTAAGGGGGCCCTGTGCTTCATCTGTCAGGAGCCAGCAATGGAAAAAATTTTCTCAGCAGGTTATTTCACTCATTCTTGAGAACTTTCCTTCTTCAGCACATTATGGACTTGCTTATTTCTACTGGCAAAACCTGTGCCTGTAAATGTTACTTCACTCAGTGAATATTATAGGTACTAAAAGTTGTTCTCTCTATGTAACTACAACTTTTATGTGCAGGAAGCTATAGTCAGTCTTCTCAAAATAATTCTTCTTTTACCCTTTTTGATGTATCCTTCCACAAAGAATCTCATACTGAAATGATGGGAATTGAGCCCAAATTGCCATAGTAGGTAATTCCTAAATTGATGACTTTAGGAATCTCTTCTTCCACTACGTAGTCACATGGTGAATTTTCAGGAAACTAAATAGGCCCATCCTACCCTTTCAAACATAAAAAAAAAAGATATTTTCCACTGTTGTTATAAATACATTGCAGTTAGGAAGGATGCATGATTTAGTTGCAAATGCTGCTGGTAGAATTGGCAGTTTAATAAAATGTTTGTGCTACTTACTAGACTAAAGAACACAGAATATTTTTTAACTCTGTGTGAGAGAAAAGTACTTTATTTAATCACTGCACCAGAAGGTGTAGCCTGTTGGGAAGGTAAACCTGCAAGAGATATTAAAGACTTTACTGCAGTTCTGTGAAAATATAATGCTTGAGTCTACAGATAGAGATTGTAGATTTTTCAGAGAAAACTTCATATAAATTCTGTATGTTGATTATGTGTCTATTCATTACTGATTTATTTCTATAAGTTAATGCATATTTCTATAAGTAATGAATAAGCAGAACAGGACCAGAAGCTATGCTTCTATCTAGCAGACATGTTGGGACCATGCAGGACAAGAGAAACAAAACTAGAGACAGTGAACAGATACCTTTAATGTGGACATAAAGTGCCGAACAAGCTGAATAAATCTAAATATAACAGAGGGATGACAGGAAGATCCTAAACAAACAGGTGATTTAACTTGAACCTATGCTCCAACGTCCTTCAAATATCATTTTACTGATCTTCTTCTTTAAAGCCTTCTCAGAGAGGAGTATGACCACATACCTTTGTAAAATACTTTTGTATTTTATTTGTGATAATCTCTTCAGTTGTTAAAAATGGGAATTAACAAAATCGTGGTTTTGCATTAAATTCAGAAATAGTTCATAACATTAGTAGACTACTGCTGCATTTTGCCAGGTGTAGGAAAATCTGCATGTTCATGGATTTTTTTTCTTCTCATATTAAAATAAAATGTTTCGGCATCTTGACCAGCCCTGTTTCTAGTTTCTTTCTTGTCAAATCCTACATTGTTCTCAAACCATTCTCCTGACTTTCCTCTTTTAAACTAAATTCCTTGTGCAATTTTCGTATGTTATCATGTTTTTTAAACCCTCTAGATCCAACCTAGATTACCCTAAAACTGATCAGTGAGCTTTCTGCTGCAGTCACCAGCAAACTGAGAGTATGAAGCTGTCATGAATTCAGAATGGATTTGCTCAGTTTGGTCAAACTGCAGTAGAACGGTGCACGTATGCAGGAGTTCTATAACAACAAGGATAAAATTAAGTAACTGATACACATTTTTCTTGCAGAGTTGAGCTGCTTAAGGATCTTGGAGGTTTTCCAGATGAGAGGAGTAAGTTAGACTACATGGGAAACCATATGCAGAGTTCTGGATGCAAGTGTTAGAAGAGCCAGGTAAGCCCTGGCCAGCCCTGGTACCATCCAGTGCTGCCAGCCATTCCCCTTGTGTGAGATCCAAAACCTTTTAGACCTTTTACTCTCTGCAGCAATCTATGCAAGGGAAAAAAAAAAAAAAAAAAAAAAAAAAGCAAGCAGAAAAATGCAAAAGAAACAGATCAGAAGCCTGTCTCTGCAGGTCTCACATAATTTAATTAGGACAAGATTATTTCTGTGGATGGGGACAGAAAGAGACACTGGCCTGGAATGGGCAGCTTTGAACACTTCTCAGAGAATTCCATTGAGAAAAGGTCAAGCCTCTGTGGGCCCTGTGTTTCCTGATGGGCAGTTTCAATGTTTCTGTGTGGTTACCACAGTGACATCATTGTTTTGTTGTGGCTTGCTAAGGAAAGAAGTGACTTGTTATTGATCCCAATTATTCACATTGTATTAGTTTCATCTCTTTCCTTTGTTTTTGTTTTTTTTAAAATTAAAGAGAAGAAATAAATATTCCATTAACATTTTAATTTAATTGTGCAACGGAATACAGAAAGCAAGAACCAAAAAAAAAAAAAAAAATATTATCAAACAACTTTGGATTACTTTTCCAGAATACAAGGAAATTCAAAACTCAGAATCATAATGGGTCCATTTGCAAATTTTTATAATGCAAAATAGAGGAAAAAAGCAAATGTTGGCAGAGGTGCTTGTCCAAGACTCTGCAACCTGCATTAGTTTAATACCTCTCCTTTACTGACAGCTAATACAGCAGCATTAGACTACTGTGGGGTTCAAAATATTGTGGTGCTTGTTCAATTGAATTACATCAGCAGAAGTCCTTAAAATTGAAAAGCTGTACCAGCGAAACTGCATTTTTCTCAGCAGAGCTCACGTAACTCATTTACCACATTGGTACAGCGTGATCTCTTTAATACACCCTCATTTATAGCAAGAGTGTTTTGCTTCTTCCATACCTGACTATGCTGGCATGGTAAAGCACAACTGAATTGAAAACGTTTAAGAATACAAATGCATACTATTTCTCAACCTTAAAAACCCCCGTGCAGGCAGAACAATACGTTCCATCACGAGCCATTTAAGCAAGAGGCATGTTTCCCCATATATTTTTGCTATTTCTATTTGCTATCCTCGGCTTAGCTTTTTTATTTGTGATTTGTTCCCTTCCAACACTATTATCATTGGACTTGTTGATATTTATATTTTTTAAGAAAAATTTGCTTCTCTAAAGGAGATGCCTGTGAAAGAGATTTTTATCAACAGAAGGATAAGGACAGAAGGAATGCTTCTTTTTCTTGGTCCTTTGAAAGAAAGTTGCCTTTGAAAAGTCTTATCACTGTACTAAAGATAATGCTGTAGACTGTTAAATCACAATTTGATTCCTCAAAGAAAGTTAATGAATCTTCAAATGAATTTTAATCACACATCCTATGCATTTCAGCATAGCTCAAGCATTAAGTACGTGAGACATTACTTTTCAATAAAAGGTGAAATGAACAACATGTAACATTTGAGAAGTAGGAATTTTAATCAAAACTACATTAAAAGGATATAGTCTGGAATCCACAATGCTGAACCTCCAGGTGACTGGGTTTGTCTCAGATCAGTGTTGCTGAGCATGATTATTACTTGACAGCTGCTCTGCATCAGCTATACTGAGCTGCTGGTTACAGTTCACACCCAGCTGACAAGGCTCTGTGCAGTAATTACCACCGAGGGCCACAATTTACCCAATTTACCTGGGTAGTGGGGCCAAAGATCAAACTAATAGCAGAGGGGCAAGACACGTAGGCAGGATAATGTGTGCTGCCTTTGCCTGGGATGCCAGAACTAATAACTTGGAAATTTTTTGAAAATTTGCACAGAAACCTTTACAAGGAACTTTGAAAACTTTCAAATTAGATATGTCTTTTCAGTTCCCTTTAGCAAAGTACATTCAATTTGATGTCCATTACAAATAGACCCATTAACTAAATTCATTTGCTCTAAACAGGGACATTTCTACTAATGCTTGCTCTTTTGTTGCTTCTTATGGTTTTTCAACTATTTTAAAGAGATGCTGTCAGTATATTATTTCTAAAAGAAGCAATTTCTGGACTCTGAATTTGGTTCAGTCTGTCTCTGTTCTAAAATGTCACTTACAAAGTACTTTCTTTCACTTTGCCGTGTTTTTTTTTCCAGTGTAACAATTTTCTCTGACACTTTTAACTCAATAACAGGAATTTTCAACTTTGAGGTTGGTGACCTCCTCCTTTATAAAAAGTCAGCCTTCAAGTATTCTGCATTTTGGTGAAATAATCTCATAACATTTTCCATAGCAAGATGCTATGATGTAATTGCTGTTGAATTATGAGCACTGGAAGATACTATGAACAAGAAAAGCCTAACAAGCAAAATGAAGTAATAGCTAAGCATGTTTTCTTTATATAAATAGTCTATTGAATTTTTTTTCTGTGTGCAAGTTTTCCTTTAATAGGCATTGTAGTACAAATGTACGATGTTGGTGGAAGATATGTTCACTCTGAGGAGACATGGAATTATTTAAATTGATTATTTCTCAACACAGCTGTTCCTTTAACATATGGAAAAGACTTTGTCTCCATTGTCAGCTGGAAAATAGTTAATTAGATTCTCATCTGCATGTTGAGACAATTAGGCTAATAGCTATAAATAAGGCCCCTGACAGACACAGGTTTCTCCTCCTCACCTGTGCCCTGCCAAGACACTTCTTGTAGACTAATGCTGTACTTAGGAAGGTTATTTTTCACAAATGCCCCTTCAAACAGGTTGTTTAGGTTCAGCTCTTGGAGGTTTCATGAGCCATCTGATGATTGGTAAGTATTATTTAGAGTAGCATATTAATGATTTGGGTTATAGTGTATGGCTGCTTTTGCTTAGTTGGAAGACTGAGATATTTCAGTTGTTACATCATGTCTAAAATTCAGCTAGGAGCCTCCTATATTTTACATACATAGTGCAAAGAGCTTGAAAACCATTTGATGTGCACCTACAATAAACAAAAAAAAATATTGAATGCTATTATTGGCTTTCTACTGCTTCTTCAAGAAAAAGTCAGATATGTCAGGGTACAAGCTGAGAATGCTTTTAGCATGAAAGCTACTTAAGTTGGGAAATGAAATGCTATCAGACAGGTATGATGTTTCCTTAAAAACAGAAACAAAACAAAAAAACCCTCATACTTTAGTAAAAGAGAAGTCAGCTTATAATCCTTATAATCATTAATTATAGAGCCACTTTAAATCTTGAATCTTATGATTCTGCTGAATTTAAATCCTGAGAAAGATATAATGGAAAAAAAACTTGTCTCAAAGAGGACAGTCTTTGAGAAGAATGAATTAAACAGGAGTTATCAAAGATGCTTTCTATTTGTACTGAATGTCATGCAATATCTTTTTTAGCAGATTGCTCTTTCATAGTTTTTATGAAGTAGGGAATGTTAATCCTTTGTGATTGCTAACAGGGCTAACGTCAGGCTGTGAGTGGTCACCAGTGAGGCTCCTCAGGGCTCTGTGGTGAAGGAAATGGGGAGAAGCCATGTGAGGAGCAGCTGAGGTCACTTGGTCTGTTCAGCCTGGAGAAGAGACTGAGGGGAGACATCACTGCAGTTACAACTTCCTTGTGAGGGGAAGGCCAGGCACTGATCTCTGCTCTGTGGGGACCAGACAGGACCTGAGGGAATGGTCTGAAGCTGGGTCAGGAGAAATTTAGGTTGGATTTCAGGAGAAGGTTCTTCATCCAGAGGGTGTTTGGGCACTGGAACAGCTCCCCAGGGAAGTGGTCACAGCACTGTCAAGCCTGACAGAGTTCCAGATGGGTTTGCACAATACTCTCACACATGATCTGTTTTTTGGGCTGTCCTGTCCTCCTAAGAGTTGGACTTAGTGATCCTTGTGTGGGTCCCTCACAATTCAGGATATTCTATGATTCTGTGGTATCTGCATTATCCACTACTGCTGGACTAGTACAGCTCACCTCATAGTATGAAATCTAAAAAGTGGGTTGAGAGTAAACTTTGGCTCCTGTTGGGCCAGAGTTTCCAGAATGTGCTAAAACTGCTTTAAACAACTTTTAATATGTACCGTTTAATGAAAGGAAAACACAGTGATTTTCTTAGGCTGAGATTCCTAGGACATGTTTCACCTACATAAGTAAAGGAGGAAAAGGCATCAAAATTACAAGAGATCCTTCTGCAAGGGATTTTTATTGCTTTTTAATCTGATGAGAAATATAAAATAAACTGTGCTAGGCTTTGATTACCAAATTCTGTGGATGTCAACAAAAAATTATGCAGTATTATTGATTTCAAGGGCTTGGCTGCAGAGGACAAATTATTTTTTGCAAACACATCAGTAAAATGCCTATCTCCTGAAGGGAGCCTTGCAGTACCTAGAAAATAGCATGATGTTTATGGGACTATATAATTTTATTCTTTGCAAGTGAATTTTCATTTTTTGGTAGATAAATAGCCACAGATTCACACAGGACAGAAATTACAAATTTTATTTTCATTGCTTTGATATGAAGGCTGGCTTAAGGCTGCTCTGATCCCTTTCCAGTTACTTTACTCAGTGACAAGCCTCAGAAAGGCTGCTCTAAAAGCTAGGACAGCTACAATTCAGTGATACAGTCACTTCAGAGCATCTCCACAAGCCAAAACTGAAAGACTGAGGCATAGCACCAAGTGTGCTGATTGCCAGCTTCTTTATTAGTCTTCTAAACCATGGAAAAACTCAGCAAACAGAATAAAAATCTTCTGTTTTCCACCTGCCAATATATAAAGAATTAATTTTAGGAGAAGAAAAAAAATAGTGGTTTGTGATCTGAAATATATGATGTGGAGAAAAGCTTTCAGTCTACAGACTTCTTCAAACACAAAAGTGAAAGGTAACTGCTTGGCAGTAGGCTTAAATTTTCTGTACATTACTTACAACTTAATTAGTTAGCATTCCACAAATCAAAAACCATTGAATGCTTCCACAGAAAGGTTTTGTGATGCAGGGAAGGGACAATCTATAGAAAATGTTTCAGTCCTCAATTAAAACACTACTGCTTGGCAGAATGTGATCTGGGCATAGATATGCAAACAAATATGCTGTTTTGAACAGCTATGGCAGAACAGTTTGAAAGAAAAGTAGCCTAAAATTTTGACAATATATTCATCTCTTGAGAAATAAGACAAGAAGAAAGGAATAAAGCAGTGAGAAATAGATTTCTGTAGGTTATTTTTTATTTATTCCCTTCCTTCTAAGCAGAAGCAAACAATTTATTCTCTAGAGCTCTGAAAGGTTAAACACTTGCTGGAAAATAAGGATGTGAAGAATATCTAAGTAATAACAGCTAAAAATGCCAGATGCCTGGGGATAAAGCAAATATTTTGGTGTTTTTCAAATCACTGGCTATTGTGATTTTTTGAACTCAAGGAAGGATATTATTTTAAATAAAACATTACCTTCTGCATAAGGGGAATTGTAGATGGACTCAAAGAAAAAGAAAATCAGTTTGGAAGTGGTGAAAGACTGTGACCAGTATTGACCTTTTTACTGAATCAGTACAGCAGGCAGGAAACTGCTCTTCTGTTTGAAAGCACACTCCCATGCATGCCCAGCAACAGGCAAGCACCAGCTGAATTCTTTTCGGTGCTGCCAAGCTGTGAGAATAGGTTCTGTAGGAAAAGACACTCAGAAAGTCAGAATGCATTCAAAGAGTGTTCTACCGCCCCTTTCCTAATCATTTTACCAAGGAAAAATAACTAGATCATTGCACATAGAAATCCATTGTTAAAAAATATAGGTTTTCTCCATAGCAGGTTTTCCTGGGTCTTTCTCAAGACATTAAAAGGAGTGGTTTTCAAAACTTGCTCCGAAATCCCTATTTCTGAGATGAGTTTGCATCTGAGCAGTGCAAGTGTTCAGCTAGAGACATTCAAGATGTAATGTTTCACCTGTAACTTAGGGGCAAGGGGCAAATGAAGAATTTGTCAAGGTCTGTAAAATTCCTGATAGTTTTTCTATTTTCTACCCTTTTCAGTAGATTACTGTAGTTGCTTAAGCTTGTCCTAGTGCTGGAGTCAGAGAATCAGTATGTATTTTACACATTTTGGATTTAGGGCTCAAGAATGGAGCAGTGTTTTAAACCTGAATGACTATTTCAGAAAGATGATTCTCTAATTCCTGTAGAAAAAAAAAAAAAAATAGTGTTTAGTGTCAAGCCCCCTGATTTGCAATATGGTGCTTTTGCTATTGAAAAGTCTGGAGATTATTAAATTTTTTTTAGATCTAGCCTTTTAACTATTTTCTTTCTGCTAATTTGTTTTGTGTTGCTCTGTGTCTTCATGACTCCCAAAATGCATGCAAATTTGTAGAAGCTGGTTTGTAGAATTGTAAATTGGACCTCTGCATTCTCCTGCTAACTTTTATCACTTTATAATGTGCATTTAAGTGATTGGAAGAGATTGCCTTAGTGGTAAATACAATTTTACTGAAACGCTTTTCCAAATCATGTTCTGATTATACACTGCAGTCTTCATAAGGCGTGTTCCTGCTGCAGGTTGCATCCTGCTTTCATTCACTTGGTCCCTACAGAGAAGCCAATGCTGTTGCTGCAATCCAAGGCAGTCCCTAAACAGGCAGAAAGAGAATGAGACTTTGATTGCATGCTCCTCTTTGGGTGATGATGAAGGCATTTAAACAGAAAGTGTTTTCACATAATACACTTTTTGACTGAAACAGATCTATTGCTTAAATGACCCGACCTTTTTCACAGTTGGGCACAATTTTGTTAATTTTGTGAAGGATTGTTTCTCCCAGGGCACCATGTTCTGTGGGTACACTAAATGATCTGGCCTACATTTTAGATGTATCAGAGCCAGAGTTAATTAAAATGCATACATGCTGTGTAATGTAACAACAGCACTGAGGCCAATCCTATCTCCCAAGGAAATTAACTACACTAACTAAAAGTTATTTTTTCTCTATGCTGTGTAGCTGGTTTTTTATTAAACTTATTAGAACCATTTTAAGCTTTGAAGTTCTGTGACTTTTTGGCTGGTGTTTTCATCAAATGTTATTCATCCTCCTACGGCATGTGTTTTGCTTTCAGAGCAGATATGGGCACTTCTCAGTAATTTATTCCTGTTAAAAATTAAAATGCATTTAAAATGTTTCATATGGGCACAGCTGGAGATGATAGTCTACTTATCCGCATGGCAGAAAATGCATAAACTAATGGTGTAAATTTTTCTTTATTCACCTTATCTAGCACCTGTGAAATTATGTTTTGTTCATTATATTCTTATATATATCCTTCTTGCACCTTTCTTGTCTAGAA
The DNA here is from genome assembly GCF_030490865.1 of Poecile atricapillus. Lineage (NCBI taxonomy): Eukaryota > Metazoa > Chordata > Aves > Passeriformes > Paridae > Poecile > Poecile atricapillus. The sequence goes on from NC_081252.1 coordinate 35,621,048, forward strand.
TAGTGTCTTCTCTTACCATCAATTTTAATGGCATCTTGCTATGAATATGCTTACACCTATTCTGGCTGTAAAAGTTTATCAGACAACTTTGTTTCTGTACAGATAAGAAACTAGGCATGGAGATGATTACTTTCATTCTCCTATGGCCAAGTAAAATGGATTCTAGGCAACTGACTTCAAACAAGTTGGTCAAGAAATTTGAGGCGTGGGTTCTACAATGAGGACCATGAGGTTTTTGAAGCAGTACAAATACAGTCTCTAGAATTTCTTCAATGAAAACTGCCTGTTTAAATCTCACTGAAAGCCATGTCCTTGAGTGTTAAGACCATCTTATGAAGAATACCCAAATAGCTTTCTTTTTAAACCAGCAAATAGTACTTCTTGCTTTGAAGATATGCATAATATTTCTAAGTTTTATTGTAAGGAAAATGTTACAAATCTCCACATACACATACAAAAAAATTATTAATTTCTTTAGACCAAAGGGTGCAATCTTTTTGGTGCAACAATTTAAATGTGCTGCAGAGATTTATGACAGGAAAAAATAATTTTGATTCAGTTTGTCAAAGATGCATAGGGTATCCACATTTTTAGAGCATTGAATACCTTTTGGATATGGTTTGTGAGATGCACTTCACAACAGACTCCATTTCTCTTTTGAGCACTGTTAGTAATAATAAAGCAGCTTTGTAGGTTTGGACAGGCATTTTCCACTGTCCTCTTGTCACATGGAATAATGTCATATTAGCACATCCAGAGAAATAACAAGTACATCTTACATCTTGACCATAATTAGTTTTTTCCCCTCTGCCATTTCTAAAAGATAGAGGGTTCCATTTCTTTTTCCCATCATGATAGAAAATTTCTCCTTATACCTGTCCCAGTCTTGCACATGACCACCATATGTTCATTTATTCTCAAGGCAATACTGGTTTATAGCTCTTTCCCTTCATTAGTGTTAATCCAGCAGACATACCTAGAGGGATTAAATTTATTTCCCTTGGCCTTCATTATTTCTATGTTGAAATATAGCACTGTCTTTTCTGCCTATCATACAAACAGTGGATCCCTTCTGACGGGAGTCATAGCAGCCAGTTTGAACTGACATTGCTTTAAAAACTGTTGCACAGAAAGATGAAGTTTCTGGTTAATATTTTAATTTTGTGTTCACAATGTAAGTGGATTTTTGGTGGGGTGTGTGAACTGAGAAGTGGGCTGCAAAGGAAGAGCAATCCTAAAGCAGACTCATTACTCTGGTCAGACCTGAGAGAGATTGAGCAGGGGACAGAGCAGCTCTCTAGAAGCTGAGTAAGGGAAGTGTTTTAAGGCACTTTGCTTTTGTAAGGCTGTAACTCAACAAGGACAGTAGAACTTTTTCTTAAACTGTGATCCTGAAAAAAAATTACTTATCTTGGAGGATGCCTGGTGGGGAAGGGAACTTAAACTAAATATAAATAGTTATTTGGTCATCTCTTTTAAGAGGCCAAAATATGTTGCAAATACTTTCCTTATGAATTACTCTGAAAATAATGCCATATAGCATTTGTAGTAGAAGCAACTAGCTCTCTTAATTGTGAGAGCTGCTGCTTGTACATTGAATCTTGACTGCTTCAAATGAGATCTAGAGTTCTAACAGACACAAAATCCAGCTTTGTGTATATGTGTTTTTATTCAAGATAGCCTAATAGGAGACAGAATTATTGTAAGTCTTGAAATAAAAAGAAGCAAAAACTGGGTGTACTGACCTGAATCCATCATTAACAGCTCTCCATTCATGGAAATTATACTGAACTTTCCTGGCTTTTTATAAGGCAACTGACATAGTTGGGCCTTCATCTTAACTTAGCTCTTCTAAGTTACTCTGAGGGACTTTTTTTATCTGGAGCAAAAAAAAATAATTGTAACCTACAAGGAATTCATGGAGGTAAATTTTTAGTCCTCACAAGAGATAATTGTGACAAATATCAGGAAATAAGTTTCTCTTCTTTGCTTCTTTCTCTCCTCCAGTCAGTTCCCCCTCCCCTGACAGAAGATCCTCAGATTCAGAATTTCCTGGCACCACAACTGAAGGTGCAGCTCGGAGTTCTGCGAAGGTGTTCTAGATAGATATGGTATGAAATTAGTTACAAGCTGTCTGAGAGTTTAAAAGCAAATTGCAGCAGTGTAATGTCTGTAAGCCAGGGAAGAAACAGAATGAAAGTGTAGCTCAGGCGTTGTTTTGGCTGAATTCTGTCAGTGCTGGACCTGCCCGTGAGCCACGCAGCCGTCTGTGGAATGCCAGCTCCTCCTCTGACAGCACTGGACACAGAGTGTGCCTGACAGCCCCAGCTCCAGTTGCTATAAAAGTAGAAGAAAACAAACCACCAACTAAAAATCTGCTACAGTCTGTTCATACAGTTGCTGTGCAGTAGGTATCAGGCATTATTTTCTGACGCTTACCTTTGGGATAATGTTGGCTGCTGATTCTTCTCTGTGCACACCACTGTTTGGGATCTCAGAGCTCTAACAGCCCAAATATTTTGACCTTTTTTGCTTTTCATTTCTGAAGAGCTAACAACAAATGCTTCTTCTCTCATCTAAATACTTCTTTTCCAAGAATCTGTCTTCTTTCTTCCAAATAAAATAAGCTGTCTTCTTATATTATGAATCTTTCATCATTCTCACTCTTTTTCTTCTGGACTTTCCACTGGTCATTTCCTTTGAGAACATGTTTAAAACACACCCAGTCTTGGCCCAGTAATATCTCACCAGTATCAACTGGAATAAAAGGAAACTCCTTTTTATGCTTGTTAATATGCATCAGTTTCACATTGAGATTTGGGGGTTTTTGCTTTGAAGCTTTTGGTTCATTATAACACCAGTATTTGTCCTAGATGCTAGCACCATGTTGAACATCTTTAAAGCTATTACACAAACCTTGCCCGTTTGTTCTCTATATGTGCATCTCTTTCATTATTTGAAGTATTTAATAACGGTACACATGGGAACCTGTCTTGCTCCCATGGAACATCTAAGGGATGTTTGTTGTCCTTTAGGATGAAACACATACAGTGATTTTGTGCAAATCTTTCTACTAGTTTATACAGTTCTCCATGACATTGTTATAAAGTCTCTGCATACACAGGGTATAGCTGGTATAGCTGAAGTTGCACTGATCGTTCTGAGTTTGAGATAGATCCTTTACAGGAGGAGGTATGACAGTTCATTAAGACAAAAAAATTACAGAAATAAACTCTGATAGCAGTTAACCAGAGGCGCAGTGTGGGGGTATCAATATTCAATCAAACTTTCTCTTGGCAGCTGCTTTTCTTTGTTGTGGCTTTTGGTTGGTTGGTTGGGGTTTCTTTAAGAGTTAGGATATGTGATGTTTCAAGTAATGAAGATGTTAAAAGTAATAAAGAAATCATGAAAGAAAATCTGATTATTGTGGATAACTTGCTCTTTGTAACTCTCTGTGCAAAGCTGTTATTTCTTCAATATTACATATCTCCTGTTTTTTCTAGATTTGCCTGTAAAGTCTGTGAATAATGATAGTACATAAGGACATGTTTGCAACAGAGAGATTTCAACAAGCAATGCTTCTTCTTCTCTGTACAGGAATCACTTTTCAAGGAATTTCTCCTAGACATTACACTTATTGTTTGGTTAGACATATGAAAAGCAATTCTACAGTGGTTTACTGAGAATTCTCACCTGAACAGATTCCTGCTACTTTGGGGATATTAGTAATTGAGGGGACTTTATTGAGTTTATAATGGAGACCTCAGCTATGCATCAAAGGCTGTTTTGATCTGGTCCCTCAATAATTGACATTAACAATATTCACTGCAGTGATGAATTGGGTTAAGATAACCCTCTGTAAGTCTCCTATTTTTAAATTTTTTATTATTTTTCTATAGGAGTTTGTACTAGATCAGATACAATTTTTTGAGAGTCTAGTTGAGGGGAAAATGTAATTTTGATTCCATCTTTCTGGAGTGATTGTGACTGAAATCAAAAGCTGAAACTTACATTTCACCAAAGTGTGAATGATCATGTTGAATTTTATTGGCATACAAAACTACAGTTACTCAATTCCAAATACTCACTCTCAACTGCTCAAAGTCCTTCAAACAAAAACTGGTGTAATTTTTACCTAATCTAGTTTTTATTTAAAAAGGAAGAAATGCTTTAAACTTCACCTCTATTTCTACTCTAAGGATAATGACGTTTCCATCTTTCTGGAAATTGTATTCCTCCCTTGGCTGAACTAATAAACAAGAGTTCTTAGCTCAACTTGTTTGCTAATCGTCAGTCACGTAGGAGTAATTTTTTTCTCAAGATCCTTAACTGTAAGTTTCACACTCAGTATGTTGAATCTGATAATGAATTATATCCAGGCAATTTAACGTTCTTAATTAATTCTGTGTTGTTAGGGATTTAAAAACTAAAATAACCCCATCAGAATTCTTGCACTTAATGTCCTAGCTTGAAAACTTTCCATTTTTTATGGACTAATAGGGCTGTGTGTTTTCTTGTACTTTGTCAAACATCTCAGAGCAACACCACTACAATTTCAAGAATCTTAAACCATGAAAGTGCTGTCATCTGCTTTGTATCAACATCATTTTATGGGGTTTTAGCACAGAGGACAATTTCCTGGGAAAATGAATATGCAGTTTTAGCTTGGTTTGCCCTGTGAATGTCAAAGTCCAGTTTGAACTACATTATGGTTAATGGTGATGGTGTTCTATTACCTCTGACAGAATCTTGATCCCACTTCTGTAAATGATCTTCAGAATTTTACTTCACTTCCACATATTACATAGCTCACTTCTTCAAGAGTGAGAATGTAGTTCTTCAATTCCCTATCCTGCTTCATGAAATAAAACAATGAGTTTCATTCTACGGGGATTAATTGGTAGCAACAGAGTTTCTACAGAATATCATGCACTCTTAAACAATACAGTACTCGCCTTAGCAGCTTCTGCAAAACCAGTATGCTGTGTAATTCCATTTTTATAGCTCTGTTTTATGCTTGAAATGGAGGAAATATGATGCCATTTTTCTTTATTTCAGTAATTATTCAAGGATCTTAAAGAGTTCACTGGAAAAAATCTTCTGAAGGATTTGCTCTTCCTAGCAAGTCTGCCCAGCTTGTTTTGTCATGCCTTTGTGTAGACAACTGAAATGAGGATGTTGTTAGAAGATGAAAACCTTCTCAAGCAATTCCTCACCACACGGTATGGCTCAAGGAGACAGCTTGATCTCAAGCTGAACAGGAGGGCCATGTCTTTACAATAAAACTAATAAAAATAGTTAATAGCTAGAGACTATAGGGATGGTTCTGTTCAAAATCAGCCAGACAAGCATGTGCCAGTGTTAAAAGGGATATTTCTGCAGCATCAAGGATGGCCAGCACCTCCAATAGAATAAAGCCATCCTGTTCATCAGGCACAGTGACAAATGACTCCCTGTCCAGTTATGGGCTTGCTATCTGGTGTTAACCTCTTCATATGCAAACACTAATCTATGCGTTTTAGCCATTTATCTCAAGTCTTTTCTGTTTTAAACATGACATCCCCAAATTAATACCCAAAGAGTAAGGCCAGTCCTAAGTAAAGGAATATTTACTGGAGATCTCTCTTAAGTTTCTGTTGGAGAATCATAATGTTGTAATTTGTTACTGCAGATCATCTAGTTACTGCCAAGTTGAAAGTAATGGAAGAGATACTGTAGAACAAGAAGTCTTGGAAAAGTTTTTGCTCAAATTTGTCTCTTCAGCTTCTCCTTTTTCAATAATCTACACAAAACTCTTGGGTTTAATGTGTTTGCTTTCTTTTTCTCTTCCTTCTAATTATATATATATATATTTTTATTTTTTATTTTTTTTTTGCCAGTGCTTAACCCATCTTCTTTTTTCTCAGCAGGAATAATCTGAATTGCTTTCTCCAGACATGGGGTTCAACTCAGCTGGAAATCATACTAAGCAATTCTGATGAGAAATGTGAATGCATTTCACATGCCGTGTACTCTCACCAAGAAAACATTGTGCTGCTGCACAGTGGGAATGCCTTCCCTTATCATACCATTTAATCTTGAAGAATTTTTTTTTACAAAAATCTCAGATTAATTTGAAGATCACAACTCTGAATATAATTGTGCTGAATTTTTTTTGCTTTTTTGCCTGCTAGCCAATTTTTTCCATATTGTGACGGAAGAGTTCCCAAGGAATTTTTTTTGTTGGGAGGAGGGGAAAGCGAGGAATCTGCATCTAAAATATCATGTGTTTCTTGAGAATTATCTCAAGAAAAAATATAATTATGAGGTTCCACAAGTTGCTCTGTTTTTTGGAAGACACCAGCCTGTTTCTGAGTGCTGTTTGCTTTCTCTGTGGGTGGCCATGAGGGAAATACAGCCATCATCCTTCTTTCTTATTTTCTTTTTGACCAAAATTAATTTTTCTTTTACCTGTGTATCACAAGAATATGATGTTTTCCCCTCTTTTCAGTTCCAACCTGTCCTAAAACAAACACTACCAAAGCTCAAATCTTTTATGGTCCATAAAAGTTTTTTTCTCTCAGCCATTCTGTCACTGCAATTATTTTCAACTAAGGCACATCAACTCTTTTGTTGATAACTTTTGTTGCCTGCCTTGCCTTTTACTATGAATCTTGTAAGCATTGAGTGAGAGGTATGAAATATAAAGTGAGGATGATTTTAGATCACAGAAACTTGAAATTAAACCAAAAGAAAAATCAAGCTACTTTTTAAGGTCAGTTTGCCACTGGCTTTAAAAATAAGTAATAACACTGCTACAAATCTAAGTTGAGCTCCCTCACCATGACTTTTTTTTATTTAGGCATGTATTCACAACATAAATTTCCTTCTATTTCTGGACATTACAGCTTCCCAAAACTGTGGTTTAGTTACCCTGTTCCTGTACTCCTAAGGTTCACTGCTGACAGTATCACGAGTGCAGCATTTTTCACTGCTACACCTTATGGTCACTTGGGGTTTATAAATCAATTCTATAGGGTAAATCAAGTGAAGCAAATAATTCAATGCTTAGAGGATAATTTAATTATTTTTTTTATATCTGAGAATTATATTATTAAATCTTGAAATAATCATGCCTCTCTCTAAAGGAAAAATCCCTAAAAAAATTCAAAATATCTTTGTATGGTCCCCATGTAATTTCCCTTATCTGTTCTGATCATTTCAGGCAGGTCAGTCATCTTCCCTCCTCTCCCCTCTGTGAGCCCACAGAAGCTCTGACAACTGTCTCTCTCTGCAGTTGTGTCACAGTCCCTTGCCTGGTATAACAGACTTCAGTTATCGAACTTACACCTCGCCCTTTCATTCTCTCCCTAAGCAGTAAAGACACCTTCCCAACTGTCTCAAACCTTGAGAGCCTTGAAATAGGAATTCTTGAAGTCCTGATTTGGCAGGCATCCCCTTTGTTCTCCTTCCAAGGAAATACCACCATTTTCTAAAGCTGGAGTAGGCTGGACAGTTTTCCCTAATCCCTACCATTCCATTGTTCATACAAATCATTCATTGTTCATTCTGACAAGTGCCAAAGTTTTGGTGACCTTTCTCTTTGCTTGGTTTCCAATAGTGAAATAGATGTGACAACCAAGGCTTTGCTCGATTGCATTAATAAATAATGTATTCAATAATCTAACAGTTTAATACTCTCCACCAGAACTAATAAGGTGCACACAGGTGATTCTTTTCTAGATGACAACCCCTGTATGTTACTTTTTCAGTCATTTTTTTAAACAGTAGTTTGTTATCATGAGGAAAAGAAAAAAAAAATGTGTAATTTGATTTTCTTCCAGGTTTAACCTGATTTTACAGTGAGTTATCTTAGAAGAGACAATCAGCAATTCTAAGTCCCTGCAGAAGAAAATGAGAAAAGATATTAAAATCATGTCTACAGTCTTTAATGGGTAGATATAAATGTGCTAATCAGTATAGCTCCAAGTCCATCAAAGCACAAGCACATCAAGTAGCAGAGGTTCATAAGGTCTAGATAAAAATCTCTTTCAAATATTCTGTTAGTCTATGTATATGAATTTACATTCGTTAACAGGCTTAAATATGCATAAGGAAAATGGATTCAGCTCTGGGCTATTATCATGAAATATTGTGGCACATCTATTAGTAGAGAATATCTACATTCAGTACCTGAATAACTCAACTTTAACACAGCACTCTTAACAATGTTAGCAGCATGATTTAGTGGGTGTGGGGGAACTCACTTTGTTTCTCTTTACATCTATGGGCGCTTTTGCAACATATAGGTGAATATTTGACTTCAAAAAGAGAAGATAAGCACCCTTTATTTCCATATGCTCATCCAGAAAAGCACGCTTGGAATATCTTTGTTAGAACTTCATGCAATAAATTATGTATGATCTTGATTATATCTGAATATTCAGGTTACACATTAAAAATACATATAAGAGACCCCTCTGTGACACTCACCTCAACTTTTCAAATTCAGTTTATTCTGAGATGTCACAAAGATGCTAGCTGACCTGAATCAGTCAGAATTCCTTCTAAGACTAGACCTGCAGTGTCCTGGCAATCCTACAATTGCATCTGCATTGCAGTAATGTAAAGAATCATTCTTTGCACCTAAGTGCTACTTTAAAAAAATGAAGTCATCTATACCTGAGATACATCTTATAGAAAACCTGAGAATAAAAAATCATCCATTTATCACAAGTCCCTTTCAAGAACTTTGATGTAATAAGGGACTAATAGCTTATTTTTGCTGTCACCAACACTCTGCTTTCTATTTTGTCATATTCAATGCCTTTTCATTTTGCAGTCAGAGGCCAAATGGTATGTCTTCTCTTTCAGACAGAATAATACTTTCCTGTTCTGAATAGACCTGCTCCCAAAGACTTCACATCTACAGAATTATTAGCTAATGTCTATTTCAATAGTGTCTGGAAGGATACAGCTACATTAGACACTGAGTCATGAGGGCAGCCTCCCCTTCACTTTCAGATTTTGGTGAAATTTCAGGAGAAGATTCTTGGGTGAATACTTTAATTCATAGATGAGGATTACCAAAAGAAGATTTAATTCAGTCATCCTCTGTTCATGATCTCAAAATCTCATGAAACTCAAGAGTATCATAGAATTATAGAATGGTTTGACTTGGAAAGGACATTAAGGATCAACCCCTTCCACTGAGACACTAAAGGAAGAAAAGAATCCTGTTCTGCAGGAACAACTTTAGGAAAATCATTGGCTTTTTATAATGTTTTTTAATATCATGCTATTGTATTACTTCTGGCAATGCTAAGAAGCAGCCTGTAGTACTTAATGTTTGGATGAGTCTATTGCCAAGTGGCTACTGCTCCTGCATTTGTTTTTGTAATGTTGTTTGCATATGCATACCATCTCTCTCTATTAACTACTCCATTATATATTTTCATCCTATATAAGCAATGCAAAGAGGGCACTGTAAAGTGGTAACAACCAAAAAAATCAACTGCACAAAATTCCATGTCCCCTGAAGCCCTATGACTTGTGTAAAGCAGTGGGTTTTTATGAATTTTCCTTTTAAATACTGCTATAATACCAGAGGTCAGAAAAAAAACTTACGAGGAAAGACCTGGGAAAAAAAAAAAAAAAATGACAGGAGAGATCTGAAGCTGATGGGAGCTACTCTCTGCTGTGACTTTTTTAATACAAAGCCTTGGTCTGAAATAAGTTAGCAGTGCTATTCAAAAAAAAAAAACCAACCAATAATTAGTGATGCTATGTAATCTTGTTTTCTGACAGGAGAGCCTTTCATAAAAGTAACATAAAACATGAGAGTTTCATAGTGGAAATTAGAACTACTAATTTGTTCGTAGTTGATTTACTTTTAAAACTCAAAGCTAAAGTTGCTTTCAGGAACTTTCAGATATTTTATTTATTTAGTTAGTTTTTTACCTTCATCTTCAAATCATGTTAAAATTTAACATGCAGCTTTTATCCACTTATAAATCAGCTATTCATCTCATATAACTCTGGGATATGTCCCAGAGAAGGGGACAACACAGGCCCTGAAGCTTTCTGGGACAGAAAGCTCAAAGCCCAAGAGCTTTGTATATCTGGGGAGGGCTCTGGCAGCTTTATTTCCTCTGTGATAATACCACCCTCTCCACAGAAAGTAAAAGGATACAAGGGGAAAAAATATAAGAAAGGCAGTGGCATAAAAGCAAGACAGCATGGAAAAAGGGGAAACAGAGGAGAGTGCTGAGGCACTGGTAAAAATCGGAGGGAAAGAGAAAAAGGGATTAAAGTGTAGGAGTAGAATGAGAAAAAGAGAAATGGGAAGGAAAAACAGGTTTTCAGGTTTCAGTGGTAAAGTGTACAACTGCTATAAATACTCTGAGAACTATGAGAGAGGTAAAAGGAACAGTCTGTGATCTGGTGTTTGGGAGTCAGCACCGAATAAAAGGAAAATTAATCACTCATGAAAAACAAATACTTTATTCAAAGCATTGGATTACAATAAATAGTCACATTGGTCACTAGATACCTTGTGCATGAAGGGCAGACACAAATCTTTATATATAAACCATTTTGTTAACCTATTATTAACTTTTGACTGTTGGACTCTGAGAGGTAACATTAAGAAGGGAATCGGAGACAAGTCTCATGTACCGTGTCGGTGCCAATGGTCTGTGCAAAGCTGTTTATAAATTGCAAGCTGACCAAATGACACCTATGCCTGCTCTTTTTGCTTTCTCCCTCCCTTCTCCCCATGCTTTTTAAGGCCAGCAATTGCACAGAAAATAGGCACAGCAGAAGGATTTATTTATGGAGACCACAGTTTTATACCTCCTCATTAGTTTCCATTCCCTCTGAGAATATTCAGGAGGTGTTGCAGAAGATCAATATCTTCTGAGAATAGTTCAATAATATTCTGGCCCCTCTGCTAAGTGTCCTGTACCCCTAGACATCCAACAAACAGCTAGACAGTTTGCTAGAGAGTGCTTTTTATTTCACCTTGAGAACTAGGATGTATTTTGGAGTGAATCATTGTTTTTACATGCATAAATCTCACATTTAACATTCCATGGGGGGGGGGGGGGGGGCGGGGAGCGGGGCAGGGCAGGAGTGTCAAAAAGTGTGGACTCTAAATACATTTCTTCTTACTGTTCTGGTGTTACACCATATTTCAAAACGTGTTAACATGCAGCTGCTGAGCTACACAGCTTTTAATGCTAAGCTTTTCCATATTTCAATGGGGTTAAGAGAAAAGGAAGAGAAAATTAAATAGTTATCTTCAAAGCCCACCTTGCATAGGGCCAATATGGGACCTGAAGCCTGCTTTGGGGAAGTAGATAAATAAAAAGGGTGAGAGTTGCTTATATTATTTCTTATAGTTAAGTTTAATGAATTATAAACTTAAATATATGTAAATAAAGAATATTATACTAGCATGGGGTATGTAGATGTGCAGATGGTGCAGTAAGTGCATTTTCATAGCATTGTTGTATGACCTCAAACCATAGATTTATGCACAGCTTTGCAGTATATGTCTGCCTTGAAACACGTGGACAGTTCAATGTTGGTTGAAGAACTCGGAACATAAGGAACCAAGTAAACATTAGAATATGAATGATGTAAAAATATTTACAGATAAATCTTTGTTGCAACTCTTCATCTTTGTTAGCAGAGATGTGCTGTTAAGTGCAGTCAGGCTAGATTCAGAGTCTGAAAGAAATAGAATACTAGGAGAGAAAAATGTTATATCTTTTAAGTCCTAACCATAAGATAGCAATCAGTGAGGTTATAATTTAATTCTACAAAATATGATTATACGTTTTCCCTGGAGTCAGATGAGCTCATTCAGATGAATCTTTTATTCTAAGAATGCTTTGAATGTGCCTGAATATTTCTACCTGAGGTTCTTGCTATTCTGTTCACTCTTGCACCAAAATAAAGAATAAATCACAACTATCTGTATATACCAGAAGTTTTCATCACCTACAACCACTACCTCTATTTTATTTTAAGATGAAAGAGCTGTAATTGCTAAATGACATTTGAATTATTATCAACACACCTTGCAGAGACAATAGGATTAATAACACACTAAGATTTCTTTGTTCACTTCACAGACTCATACAGACACCTGACCATCATTATAGTAAATTACCAAAGCCGAGACTCTCTGCCATTTTAGTGCACAAGCCTTTTTTTAATACATTTTTTGCCTTTTTCAGTCTCAGGACTATGAACTGCATCATACCACCTTTAAAGGACTTTCTGGTTTGCTTTTTTTTCTCTGGCTCTATGAACAAAGAAGGGGAAACAAGGTTTGAAAATTTAAAAGTTTTGAGGCTTAGTGTAGGTAGAAAAACATTCTTGCCTGAAAGGCGCTTTCTTACATGGCTGGTGTGGTAGACTGAGATATCACTGAAATCAAAGATGAGTCCTGCTCAGCTAAGGACTGGCAATATCTTACTCTGCTTGTGCAGGTGACAAGGAAACAGAAAATAAGCCTGTTATAAAATTAAATACTATAGAAAGGTGGAGTAAGCTGCAAAGAATAAAAAAAAGGCATCTTTGTAAGCTAATCTTATTAGGTATGCTTATAGTAATTGAAGAAGGGGTCTAATTTTCTAAGGGGAAGTTTGAGGTAATTAAGAGATGTTAATATGCACTGAAAATGACGGTGTGTCCCAGAAGGAAAAAACAGAAGTGCAAGAAACTTTCAGCAGGTAGCTAGAAATTCAGAGGAAAATGGGAAGCACAAAGGTTTTATCTTCTCTGATTTCAGTCCCCTGACTTAGTCAGAAAAATTTCAGAGACTGTAAACAGAATTTCTTGGATGAGCAAGAGAAAAGAGCGCTATTGCTCCTGGTAAAACTTTATGTTAATTATAAGATAAACTTTGGAAACTGAAACTCTATTAATGGTTTAATGGAAAAGTTATGATGGGAAGGAAAAGAAATACCAATTCAAGAAGAGCTCTGCAAGTCTGACTTGTCAAATCATTGAACTATGTTTTTGTTCACTTTGCTTTTTATAATGTATAGACACATTCTATAGCACTGTGTATATTTTCCATACACTACTTCAATTAAATGCTTTAAGGGAGAATCTGAAATTAAAATTCCTGTGTAAATTACTGACCTTCACCTTCCATGCCTTTATATAAGTGAAATTGTAAGTGAAATCTGGCAAGCCAAACACGGCTAACATAGAGATGGGTAGTTCACATATTCAAACTAGAATTCTTTCTGTTCATCAGTTATGAAAACAAGCTTTAATCATATATTCTCTGTATGCATATTTGCCCATGCCTGAGTCAGAATATAGGAAATCAACTTCTTCTTTCCCTTTGAAGCCGCATTTACTGAATTATGAACCCTTTCCAATTACCAATGTTTCATACACTACTAAGTTAAGTTGATTGCAAACAAAATGTATCAGACTACATACATAAAATATACATATTCTTGCCATACAAACAACTAATTTGTGATAATTCTGACCATTCTTTCAATAGGCAAAGGTGCTATCTTCTGGAAGAGGTAGTCATCATTGCTATTCACCAGTAAACTGAAGGAAACTGCAGCACCTTAGCTAAATAATAAATGTGGATTTGATAGCTACTTTGGGAATATCACAAACATCCTTTTGTACAATTGTGTAGGTGTGTGTGAAAATTTATTCCTCTGCAAAATGTCTGCTACTTTTATTTTAAATACTGACAAAGCTGTATTACATTATTAGGCATTTAAGCATTTAAGTTCTACCCTATCTAAATTAGTGCAGCAAAATGTAAATTTATGAGTAAGTTTGAACAGGCTTCTGACACAGAGCTTGCATTTCTGTTTCCCTAAACAGATGGTAGAAAAACAGTTACTGTGGCCATCAACCACAAGCACAAGGCTTTGAAGCTGGTATTTTTTTCATTGATCCATGTGGCTGTTCTACAAAATACATGTTAGCTCCTGATTTCCCTCTGAGCAGATCATGAAAGGTTTTAGGGAGTAGAATGAGAGAGTGATTTTAACTTCAGAAATAACTGCTACTTTCCACCATGAGAGCAACAAACACAGTTTGATTAAGGACCCATGTTAATATTCCCCATTCTTCAGCCTGTTGTGGATGAGTAATGTCACAGGAACAGACTGCTTGAGGCAGTACTTGCATTACTCCCTAAAACGTTAGGTGATATCAGAAGCTACCTACTACAGGTGAAATAAAGCACTTTTCAAAGCAACAGCCTTCATTTGCATATCAGTCAAAGGAAAGTTAATCAAAATTAACATAACTTCTTTAGATTTTACAGTATTCAGTGTGCAATTATCAAATGCTAAATATTCCTGGTTCATGATCTTTCATTTTAATTATCCATGTTACTGGAAGTTACTCAGTTTAAAGTACATTCTGAAGTTAGACGCTGTCCGTTAAACAGTTATTACCGATCTATAACTGTGAGATAGCCACTAAATCATATGAGCTGTCAGTGATTTGAAGCACCAATTATCCAGAAAACACAAGGGAAATCTTGTGCCAGGGTGTGCCAGGACAGCACTGAAAGAAATACTAATCAGAAAATAGTTTCCTTCAGACCTTTTCCTGTAAGAGTTGCAAATATAATTATTCTTCTTCAATGGTTTTACATGTTAATGTAAACAAAATTTGTGCAGCAAGTGGTTTTAAAAAGCTTTGCTTTTTATTGGCCCTTTAACTTTGAACTGAAGACCCACATGGATCTGGGATTTTGTACCCTTTGTTTCATGTTTCCTCTGTGGTCTGAGATAATTTTCATCACTTGCATGTCAAGTTGGTGCTATTTAGCTTTCACTTTTAACTAAACACAAGAAAACTGTCTTTATTTTAGATTTCAGTAATAGTAAAAATATGTAAATAACTCTTAATGTATGTGTCTTCTTTCCAGGTGTTTACCTCACTGCCCAGACTAAAGAAATGCTAAGTCTGGCTAATGATATGCACTATTACTCAAAATTATAATAAAGATAAGATATTTTTTAATAACCATTCTATCTTAACACAAGTATTGAAAATTTTGAGAATGAAAAAGGAATAGGATTATCTCTGAAATTCAAGTAAAATGCTCTGTACTCATTTGGAAGATAAATTGCAGTAAATTATATTTTCCTCAGAAGATTTGTTAATTAGTGTTAGAGAAATATTTATATCGGCTGTCCTGTGAAAATAAAATTGCTTACATTTTAAAAGTGATTTGTATTCAGCATGGATGCTGAATCTTTTTACTGTTAGTAATTCAGTACAGTTTCTCATAAACCATACTGTAGGCAGTTTTGTTGTAATAACAGGCTGAGACACATGGTATTCTGCATTTATGAAACAACTAAATATTTTGTGATTCCCTATTAAAAACAGCACAAATACAGGAAGACTTTAAGCAGACAAATGCTAAAATCCTGAAACAATCTTAAAGTGCTTTCTTATTTTCCCCTTTCACTTCTTTTAAGGTGACAAAGTAGTCATGGGCTCCAGTTGAAATTTCAACCACTAAACTCAGCAGCTGGATCACAGTAAAGGATTTGAATCAAAGACATCAAGATTGAGTCATTCAATGAGTGGTGAGTGGTTTTTTGATCACTAAGAAAACCTGTAGAATTTGTAAATGCAAGGAAAAAAAAATTCTGTGGAAAAGACATGTAAGTAGCAACAAAAGAAAGAAAAAAGGGATTACAGCACTATCTCTTTCTTGAAATGGTTATAAGAGAAGTGTGGACACTATTTTCAGTTAGTCTTGTACATCAGGACAACATACTTGCTATCTTACTGTTGAAATAATGCAATAAAAATCAATGTTCCTTGAGTTCATAAAATTGGTCCCTGAAATTCCTGCACTAAGGGGACATTTTTTGCTTCCTTAGGATAATTTATATTATGTCATATTCTACAAGAATATTAAACAAAAGGCAATTCCATTAACTCCTTTTAATATTGGAAAGGTATATTCTAGAAAGGAAGCAAAACAAAATCAAAGTATTTCACACCTCTTGCAGAACCAAAATATATTTAGCTGTGTGAATTTTGATCCATTAAATCTGATCAATAAACACTGATGGTCTATCTCTACCAGTGTTGACTGTCCAGCATACTGAAAGAAAGACAACATTGTGACTTTTCTTGATGGCTTTTCTTCAGCCTTAGGATGAATTGGCTGATGAAAATATCTGTGCAGGAGAGTGCTGTGCTTCCAAAACAAATCTATTTTCCACTTCTACACTTTTTTATTGTTGCCCATCTGTGTGCTAGCTAGAATTTCATGCTGCCAAATCTGATTGTAGCATCAAAGTTATAATTATATAACTTTCCCCGCAGGAAAAGTATTGCACAAGATGTAATCTTCTTCATTCATTGATCCCTTGTACTGAATTGTGTGTTCTACAAAAGAAAGAAAAATAAAATTAAAAAAAAATCAAATCTCCAGGGAACTCACTGAAACTCAAAAATTTCTTCAGCTAATTCAGAGCAGCTCATGGCATTCTTCACTTGCAGACCCCAATATAATTTCAAGAAAACCCTAATACTGTTGCTGTGGTGGGTCCTTAGGGAAGCAATTACCACCAGCGAGAGTCACTCCTTTTTTTCCCTGCTATTTCCTGCTCTTAATTTTCACAGAGGGACCCAACAAGGAACTGAACAACAAACTAGTATAAGACACCTGCACCTGCTCTGAATGTCCCCAGAAACCAATTATTCTTAAAAAGAAAATATAAAATAATGCATTGCATGCATTTTTATCCTTACATCCTTTTATTATTTGCCATTAAAATAATCCTGTGCACCCAAATATTTTAAAACCTAAACTTGAATAAGTTATACTACTCAACGTATATTTTTAAAAAGAACTTCAAAGTTCACTCAGTTGATCTTTTCAAGCAATATACTTGTTTTAAAGGTAGTTCTGGACAAGAGCTTGTATAGTTTCCAATACAAGAAGACTGCAATGCTTGCTGAACAGCAATTCTTTCTCTAGGAAAATACATGTGGCATGTAATAAAGGAGGCCATAATTGGAGAGAAACAAAAAAGAAGAAACATCACAGGAATGCTGAGATGGTTGTTTTCATCAAACAGATCATCTAGAGCCAAACTGAAAGCAGTCTGGCAGACTTAAAATAGGATGCTAGTAAGAATATTTGGTAACTATCAGTAAAAATGTAAACACCAATCTTCAGCAGTCTCCAGCATTTTATAATAGCTGTTTAGAACTTCTAAACATATGTGTGCATATATAGAAGTACATATGTAGAAACTAACTCCAGCTACCCTATCACAACTCCTAGCTGCCTATCACAGCTAAGCAGTTGAGCTTTACAATAGAGCCCTGAAATTTAGAATAATCCTTATGAGTTTCACTGGAAACACAGGAGCATGAGCTTCCTATTACAGACATCTAGATTAGGTGCCTAAGTCTAGAATATATGAATTAGATTTTTCTGTTCCATTAATTTGCCTGCTTTTTTTTTTTTTTTTTTTTTTTTTTTTGTTAGAGAGAGAAGGAGCTGGTGATACAAGGCAGTACAAAGAAACAGTCTTTTCATTGTTTCTGTATGTGAGTAATCAGGGACACTAGGAAGCCTGATACCCACAATTTTTGGCTCAGCTGTGTTTGATGTCTAATCAAATTGCCTGGATGAGACATCTAAATTGATCCAGTACCTTTACTCTCAAAAGAAAAATGGATTTAGAGCCCAGTGAGGATTATGTGACTCAGTTTCACCTCTAGTCTCTGCAGTAGTGATATGAACCCCTCTAGGTATTGCTCTCTGAACCATTACATAGCAAATGAGCATCCCTTGATGGCCTTAGTCAAGAAGCTATGGGAGGGTCACATATGAGCTTCATAGGCATTGCTGGGGTGCAGGGTTTTTATGACAAAGGCTGAGATCTCCTTAGAGGTGTCATGTGAGAGCAGCCCAGCTTTTTATAACTTGTTTGGAGAATTTACCAGCCAAAGAGAGGGCAAGGGTGCTGACATCAAATGTACAAAGGAACACTGAACATAGGGATTTCTGCATTAACTCCGTGTATAAACTAGCAGTTCTTTGTCAGGGCAAGCCTAATGGCTGTCCTGTCATCTCACAAATCAGGAATACTTACCCACCCTCTGTGGCCCACAGCACAGCCCCAGTTAGGAAACCACATGAGGCTTAGCAGCCTCAGAACTGTGCGCAGGTCTCTTGCGCTGCTGCGCTCATATTTACGCCCCTGCTGCGAGGGGCAGGCCTGGGTCTGTGGGAGGTGGCACACATCAGCTGACTCCACGCCCCTCCTAACAGGACCAACAAATACAGTGGCTGAATTTGGCAGTGCTTCATGCAGATGCCATGGAAAGTCCATGAGCTCTTATGAAAACCACTGGACAGCACACCACAGCAGGAGCGTGAGGAAACAAAGCACACGAGTAATGGCAAACGTTTCCTCCGTGCCTGTGGCATGCTGCATCTTCCAGTGTCCTTGTTCTAGCCATGAGTGAGCCTCAGGGTGGCAAAGGAAATGGGATGTGCAGCACATAACCAGTGGCCACGCCACATGGGGAGATTTTGAATGATCAACTCCTATGTCACGTGCAATTTTGCCGATCTTGAAATATGGCAAAGTACATTGTTCTAACACACTTTGGAGCTTCCAGAGTGCCTGCTCATTGTATTTTTTTGTGCCCCTACAGAGAGGGAACTGCCAATCTGCATGGGGTATATTGTACCTAGTTAATTTTATAGGCCACGTGAAGGAGGGACATATGTCCTTGCTGAATAAAATTTCAGTTTAAATGTAACTCTCTGCTTGTTGTCTAGAAATGTGGAGTCACATTTAATTGGCTTGCATTGATCGTTTGAAACTGCTTATTAGTTTAATGCGGTGTTTTGACAAAACTGTAGCCTTCACATAAATGGAAAGAGAGGTTGCTACTGGCAATTGTATTCAAATTTTCTGTTTACCAATATATCAATTTATAAAAAGCACATCTGTAACCCCCAGGATTTGCTGAGGTTTCTCTGACTATATATGAAAGTGAAATCTCAACAAAATTAAAATGTGCAGGCTGACAGTAAAACATTGCTGTTTCTTCTATATGTAGTTCTTAATCTGTGTCCCAAGGAAATACTAATGGTTTTGAACAGGGATAAGTGTAGTGCAGCACTGCTAGAATGGAAATCTGCAATATCCCTTATAGGTAGCTGAGCATTTTTAAAGGTATTTTACAGCACCAAAGACAAGTAAATTAGTTCCTCTATTTAAAAATAGCCTTGCCAGCTCATGAAGGAATTAAATATAGCACCTGTAAAAGTGGGGAGAAAAAGAAACCCAAACATAAAATAAATTAAATAAGTACTGCTGGACTTGGACTTCCTTTGGTGTCATTTTCAAAACTTTGGATGAAGAAGAAAAACAAAACCTGATTGATCTGACTATTGCCACTTAGTTCATCTTAGAAAAAGCTGCAATACGCAGCAACTTCACTGAAACAAACAGCGTTTGTTGACTGTTTCCAAGGGAAAAGACCACTCCCATGAAGTCACAAGTTTTGCCTCTGCTAGTGCTCAGTAACCCCTTAATCATGCTGTCATAACACAACTTTTATATTTAAGTCTTTGTGGTATATACAAGGGAAAAAAGACTTTTTGTTGCCTCAATGGTCTGGTTAATAGGCATTATCAGAGCTCTTATTGTGGTAAATTCTGCTTCAAAGTTAACTTTCAATGGCTCTTGTGACTTGATTAAACTTGTTTGTTCTATTTTTACACCAGCCTTGCCTGCTGGTTCCAAATATATTACACATTGACACCTGAAGATGCCCCTATCTTTTCTTCATCTCTTGTTCACACTTTTAATTGACAATTTTTTGAACTATTGAGTAGCAATACCCACAAAGTTGTTATGTGGACTGTGCTAAACTTTAGCTCACAATTTCATGTACTGAGTTGGACTTTTGCTGAAAAGGACTTAAATTCCACACTGAAAAAACATGATGTTTTTGTGGGAGTATTATGATGTTTTCAGTCTTTAGAATAAAGGAGCAGAGTTTTCTCAAATTCTCAGTGGCATCTACACAGCATCTGTGAATGGACACGGTCAGCAATTCAGTGTTTGCCATGCCACAAACTGTATATGTTTACATGACAAATGATATTTCTGGCTTTTATAAACTTGTTATAATCCAAATAAAGTATGCATGTCTTAGCTGTAAAGTACTCAAATTCTGATCAGATAATAAGTAATAAATATATATTCTCTGTTCTGAAATGTAGCCTAAGGCTTCTGTGTACCATCATGATTCCGAATGGAAAGTCTACTTGCTTCCTTTTTTTTTGCCATGGGGATAAATGAGAAGAATTTTACAAGTTTTAAAACTGCAAACAATAGCTGAAGGGAAGAGGGAAGGAATATAGCACCCACAATTCTAAAAAAATTTCCCCCAAACGAGCCCAAACTATATATGTGTAAAACATAGTTTATATAGTGTTTCCTCTGGTCATTTATTCTATTGACCATCAATCCCCATAATTAGAAAGCCATGCATTATTTCTTGTTTGCACTTATCTGCAGAGCTTTCAGCTCTTCACTGCTCTTTCATATTACATCTTTCTCCTCTATACTAAATATCCCACTAGTACTCAGCAGAAGTAATTCTGCAGGAAATTGCTTACAACCTATAATCAAGTTACCTTTTGAACTCTATTTTGAGAAAGTAGAGCAAGCAACTCACTGAAGATGTATTTTTTTAGCATCTTCTCAGCATCTTTTCCTAGTTTTTAACTTCTCTTTTCACTAATTTAAATTATTGAAACTGTCAGAAAAGTAGGTCAAGTATTCATGAGCCGGACTCTGTACAAAGATAATCATTAAACTCTGTAATTGACTTAGCCAGATGTTTGAGGCACTCCAGGGTGAAAATCATTGGGCTAAAGCAGTAGAAAGATGTCAGACTTGTTTACATGTATCCCAAAATGTTCTTTACCTACTTGCCTCTATTTGTTGCTCTTATGTTGGCCAGCTGATCACCTCGAACTTTTCAGTGAAAACATCCAGATAAAGAGCATTAAAAACTCTTAAATGTTATTACACTACAGAGCCTTCACAAGATATTTAAAGGTAAGCACAGCCCCAGTTTTGTTCTTTCTTTTAAGTTATGTGTCCAAAAATTTCTTGCTCCTCTTGATGTCCCTTGCTAAGGCACACTTTGGTTTTGCACCTTGGTTTTGTCTTTTGATTATTTGATTTTGGCCAGCATGCCTGATCTATAATTTTGTAAGTACACATCATCCTCAACAACCTGATTTAATTTAAATTTCCAATACAGTTCTTTCCTGCACTAAAGAATTAAAAATTACTAGTTAAACCTATCTGATTTTTCACTACTCTGTCTTTCCTCCCCCCAGAATAGTATTGTTTAGACTTTAATTCTAAATATTGCATCGCTAAGGAGCTGCCAGATTTCCTCAGGGTTTTTTTAGATCAGTATCCCAGAAGACTTCACCTATGAAACCTCTGATTTATGAAGTCTGCTTTTTGAAGCCTGCTATTTTTATTTTTTTGTACTGCACCAACTTTTCCAGCCAAAGCTTTCCCACAGCTGTATTTTGTCCAAACACGTCAAAAGTTTCAGACCAGTTTGGACTTTGTTAAACTACATACGGATACTATAAAGGAGAAATAAAAATCATGTACATGCAACAAGCATGCAGGGAATAATGACTGCCTAAAGGTGGCAGCTTGTCAAAGGATTTTGTGATATTTTTATTTCATCTCATGAGGAAATAAACAGAAGAGGAAATCTTGCCCCAAAGGAAAAATTTGTGCATCATTGCAGCCAACATACAACATTTTTAAATTTTTAAAGCATATGCAGTAATACACACAGCTAAAACCACATGACCAAAATGTGAATCTTATGCCAAAAGAAGCAACAAATTAATTTAAAGCAAAACAAAAAAGTATTTCAAAAATTCAAAAAATTCAATTCAAGAATTGTCTGCCTCACTTTGATTTTCCATGACTTTCCATTATCCAGCCATGAATAAAACATCTGAGAAAAATCCTGTGACTTACTTAAACTCTTGTGAATTTTAGTAAAAATTACCCAGACTTATATCTTGCTTGATGGTGAGGTGTCCTAAGAAGGATTTGACCTGCAACATTTGTCAATGAAGAGGATTCCACAGAAAAAGAATGAGCAGATAGCTCAAAGTGTAGCTCCTGCTGATTGCAGCAGTATTAAAATCTGGCTATCTGATTTTAAAACCAGGCAGACGTTTGCATGGATTCCTACCATGGGTTTAGACTGCAGGTTACAAATACTTCTTTAAAAAGGTACAAATTTCCTACCTTGTTCTGCAGGGGCACCAGAGTGCCTCCAGCTGTGCTCAGTGTGGATGGTCTGTATGCAGAATGCCTTCTGCTTTGGGGTTTTGGATTATATTTTATGTTATTGGAATGCAACCATTTAGGCTAAAACTACTTCAGTGCACTGTTATTGATTCATCTTTTTTAACAGAAAATTCAAAGGCTTTATATATTTATAGAGAAATACAGACCTAGAGGAAGACAACACTACGGGACATTTAAATGATGCTAATCAAAAAATTATGATAATCAAAACACATACATTAAATTATGTGAGATCAAAACCTTTAGATACACACAACATCTTTTAAGCAAGCAATCAAAGGCTGAAGGTAAAAACTGTATCAGCTTTTTGAAATCACAGAGCATTTATACAAGTAAAATACATTGCTAAATCACTGTTTTCAGGCCACTGGAGATACGGTTCATTATCTGCAAGTTTTATTTCACTTTAACAGAATGCAGAAACTAGGTATTCCTCTGCATGAGCCCTCTGAAGACTTAATTTCAGAGCACACCTGTAGGACAAAATGGAGTCAGACTCCATAGAAAATATAATGATGGCCCCTGCTGTTTCCTTTAATATGAGTGTGTGTCAGCACCAAGCAGTACTGATTGTGTTGCCTCCTTTCATGTCAGAGCACAGAGTTTAAGGCTTTTGAGCCAGGTGAGAAAAATTTCATTCAATGCTCTCGTGTCTGGGAGGAGTACACAAGGGATCAAGGGTAACAGAATGAGCTGTTTCTTTTAACAAAGCTACGTTCCTGAACAAAAAAATAATCCCAGACTCAGCCAGAAAGAGAGCACAAAACACAGTATGCCACTAAAATTCTAGCTGCTCAAGCACTTGTCTAGAATTTTTGTTTTATTATCCCTATCACAAAAATATTTCTTATAATTTACATCCTGGGATAAAATGCAAAGCCAGGCTAAATGCATTCTTCGATGTTATCTTACTCTTCATTAAGGTTATGCTTTATATTCACAATGATATTAGAAAATTCAAGAATACTGGAAATAAATACCATCAAGGGGGAAAAATTATTTTTATAGTGTTAATCAGACAGACACTTGGGGAAATATCAAATATTTTTACTTGAAATGTAAAACTGTTACTGAGTCTTGCAAGCCTGTACATTTCAGCTGTGTTTCAAAACAAAATCAGAAAACAAAACAAGGGGAAAAAAAAAACCCCTGGGCTGTAGGTCATAGCTTCCTATGGTTTAACCATATTCTGCATGGTTACTTTGAAAAGGTTTTCTCCATTGATATTACTCCCAGGGATTTAGAACTGTATGCTTAATATTGAAATCAATTTCTCATTTTGGTTCAAGCTGCTCATAGAAATATGGATTTTTTTTCGTGCACAATTTAGTTGGAGGAAAGGAAGAAAAGCTCACCTAAATAAAAAAATTTTGCTAATATAAGCTCCTTCACGGCAGGCTATCAGCTGCCCCCAAACCCAACATCTCTGTCAAGCAATTTTCATTTCATACTTCTCAAAAGCTGCAGTATTAGATACAGATAAGTGCTATACTTAGCTGCTGATTGCATCCAATGTGTATCTGTGTAAAAGAACAATTTAAATAGTACCCCAGACAATGAATTCAAAGCCTCAGTGAATATAAATCCCAAATATTTACCAACATTAGGCGAACGTTATGATACTTATCACTTGTAACTATATAGCAATGACCTTGGGACTTCTGAATTTCATAGTTCCCTTCTGCTGTCTCTGTTTTCACAGACTGTTTCAGAAATACAAGATTAGAATTGCAAATTAAGGCATTACGTAAAGGCACTGGTTTGGAAACCATACCTACTTCACAAAATGTAGGTTCATATTAGAGACTTTATTTTCTTCACAAGAGTGCAGTGGCAAACTCTCGATATGGATAGTCTTACAAATAATGTCTCAAATGCATTCTTCATTTCAGTGGTTCCCACTTTTGATAGTGTCTTCTTATATTATATATTTGCCCTCTAATAAGCCCTGCTTCTTCATACTGTAACTCTCCTCCTCTTCCTCCTCACTTCTTATGAGTTTTGGGAGATGTGATTGTTTTGGATTTATTTGGAGGGAGTGAGTGTTCACTTTAACATGTGTTTATCCCACATGTCTAATTGTTCCTTTTCTTGATTTTAGATTAAATATTTCCTCATTCAGCTTTTTCCTTTAAGGGACTATTGTGGGTTCACATGTAAAGGCATTGATGAGTAAGCAAACTGTAAACAGTTCAGAAGGCTCTTAGTATACACTGAGGATAATTTCTTAATATGGGTGATAGCCCAAATGTATTGCCATTCTGCTACCACACATCAATTTCTCTCTTTAAAGTTGACTTTGATAATTCTCTAACACAAATTTTCATAGCTGAGTTACTGAAACACCTTCCATTCTCAAAATTTATATACTATATCTTTTTAGAGTACATTCTATTAAAGTAGGACTTAATTACCAATCTTTATATGTTTGGTACCATTTCATGTTCAAATGTGTAAATAAATTCCAAGTAAACACTTCATGAATGTTGCACTTTTGATATACAGCTGTTCATACTTGGGAGGTTTACCTTTTCTTCTAGAATCTTAGGTGCTGTAAAACAAAAATTGCACTGCCTCAAATATAATGTAAGTTTCCAGAGGTAGCTTGGAAAGAGTCATATTGAAAAATCAAGGTACAGCTCATCTTGTATCCTTCAGTCATATACAGTTCCTATAATGTTCCAAACTGATATAATAATTTACCAAAGCCATTAACATCATACCTGTAATCATACACAGCCATAAAAATACTGTTATAATCTTTAATCAGTCAAAAGACTAGAAATGCCTGGTTAGAAAGAGATATCATTAGCAAAGCTTATATGTTTGGTTGTTGTTAGAAACATACTTTTAACATTCCTGCGGCAGATTTGAGTCAGGCACACTGGTGAGGTTTTATTTGATTTAGTCAAAACACCCAGCTGGAACAAACAGCTGGAGAAAACTGGAGAAAATGAGGAAGGCAATGAGCAAGTTTGCTCTGACTGTGGCCTTCCTCCACACCAGCTGTAGAAGGACAGCTGGGCAGGGTCACCAAAGCACCCAGTGACAGAGGGTACATTTGCAGAAGAAAGTATTTCACTGAGCTCAGAGGTAAATTACTGCTGCTTGTACATCATTGTCTTCAGCCAGTCAACTGTCCCATCTATAAAGACCTGTAAGGGAAAAATAATCATCCATTAATCCCTCCTCTTCTGGCTGCCTTTTTCTTGTGGAAAAGTGAAACTCATTGTCTGTGTTGCCCTCCATAGTTACAGCCTGAGAACTAGCAGGGGAGTTATGATCACCCTGCAGCTGGGAGCTGTTACTAGAGCCAAATTTTGTACAATATCTTCAGCTTAAAATAACTTGGCAGAACTGATTTCTGTTTTAAGACTCTTGGTGGATATACATTTCCACTGGAAAAAAAGGCTTTTGTGCTATTCCTGTAGTAAAGCCCTCCAGGTGAGAATATCTAGCTCAGTTTTTCCAACAGAGGACTATCTCTCCCCTTTCTGCAATGCAAGTGCCAGTAATCCCAGTTTAGCTGCAGCTGTGCTGATTAAAAGGGTCTGGAGAGGGAAGTGAGAAGTCAGGAGGTCCTACAGCAGAAGTGCCTGTGCAGTTAGCTTGGCCCATTAGGTCAGGTGTCCCAGGCTCTTCAGGTTTTGCGAGGTAGACCCTATTAAATCTCTGTAACTGTGAAATGGGAAGCGTAATCTTTATCAGAAAATGGCCCATTTTTACAGTACTGCTTGAGGCACAAGTATATGAGATAGAGAGACAGATAAAGGTAGTGTAGTACAGCTTAATATTGGAAAGAGCTGCTGTAAATGAGGTCTTTTCTCTGTCTTTCTGTGCTTAGGCATTCTTGTGCTTCTCTTAAGAGATCCTTTAGTTTGCTTTGCTCTGAACTTAGGGAACCTGGATGTAGGTCCTAGATGAGGAATATACCCTCTAAAGGTAAGAGTTGCCCTGCAAGATATGCATGTCTTACTCTCAGTTATACTGTCTGTTAAGTACACTGACAGAGCTTTGAATGCAGCGCAAATTAAATATAATTAAGCCAATTATGTGCATTTGCACAGCTAAATCTTTTGGGTTGTAGGATTGATGTACATAATGAAGGATTTAGATTTTAAATGCTGTGTTCTGAAGCCTTGTCTGTACATTAGTTATTCACATTGCTATAATATAAAACCTAGATTTTGGTCATCAAATGGCTGAGGAAACAAGAGGGTCACTTCTAAGTGTGAACTGCATAATCTTCATGACTGCAGATGGCAACATGGGCCCAGTTTTACTTTCAGTGCTTCATCCTGCACTTTTTTGTGTTTTACTAGAAACAGCAAAACAGCTGACACTCCACTCAGCATTTTCAGCTGGAAATTTGCTTCACCTAATGAGGAACTATTGGCAATAAAACCACCATTGGCATAGCAATTGTCTTGTGGGTCTTTGATTTTGGTGCGTAACATAAAGCATCCTTGAAAGCATTCCTAATTAAACCAAGGGAAATCCCAGCATTAGGAAAGAGCAGAAGTATATCTGAGACCCATACTACTCACTGCTTGGAGAAGCATGGCAACAGGTAGACTTTGAATCTATCTGCCTCACGTAGGCTAAAACTTAGAGATACAACTTCCCTCTATACCACATCTGCCTGAAGCTTATCAGTTGTAGCATTGGGCCACTTTTGGTGTGCAATGTTTGTTAACCTTCAAAGTAGTAGCTGCAACCTGCAGATAAGTAAACCTTTTTTCTTCAAGTTGAAAAGGAATTCTAACTTATTGCCTTTGTAGCAGATTTACAGCTTAGTGTATTTTTATTTTTAATAATGAAAATAACAATGGTTATGCATGCAGCTATGATTTCTTTGCTTCTCTGAGGTTCCTTCTACCTAGCACCTAATGTGAACAATAGAAAAAAGACTACAAGGTACTGGAATTTCACTAGCAATTTATTTGAAAGTGTCTAGTAATTGCAGTTATTTAATTCTTAGTTCACAATTTTATTCTGAACACTTTGCCATAGACACATGAGGTGACTCTTCTCAATAGCAAATGGTAATTATTTGGATTTAATGAAACATTAATGTATTCTGTTATTTTGTGGTTTGGTGGCACAATGTTTCTTCAATGTTTGGAGGAGATTGTCCCCCACAGATCTGACAATTAAGTTCCTTCAGTTTAGATACTCTTTAGACTGAGTTTTAATTATAGAACTGCTGTAAGTAGAAATAAAATAAAATATTGACCACCCCAATGAAGTCCAATATCTTCTCGAAGCTCTTTGAAAAACATGCAATTCTGATGAGTTATTTCTTTGCTGTATAAGGAATTAGTCTATAAAGCCTATTGTTTTCTTGGAAAGAGCTCTTAAACACCAACATGCTATAACTTTTTACATTTTAGTCAGGAGGGAAACACTTATTGCCTTTCTAATATACAGACATGTTTCTTCTAATAAGAAGAAAAATGCATTCAAGTAAGTGTCCTGGTTTCCCCAGTAACCCCAGGACAGTAAGGTAAGCCAAAACAATTTTCAAAAGCTGGTGTCTCCTCCTTTTTCTGCTCTGCATTCCACAGTTCAGTAATGCATGTGTTTGTAACTCTAGCTCCTTGATTTAAATATAATTATACTGAGAGAATGGGCTGAAAACTGCTGCTGCTTCTTTTTGTGATATTATGAACATGTAAGAAGTTTAGAAGAGGGAAAATCTCAGTGGATTTTCCATAGGGCAAGTGTTTATTTGCTGCAAAATTAACTTTAATGAGTATCCTTGCTAAAGGTCCTTGAAAAAGAGGAAGGCTGAAAAGTGACAACTCCCCCTGGGGCTGAGCTACAGAAAATATGTGAGAGTGGTATGTACTACATTCAGGGGTTTTCCCTGTTTACTCTGAGGTAGAATATCTTCAACTTCTGTAGTGGGTCAGACTGCTTTTTAAAGAAGCAGCTTGCTTGATTTATTATACTATCAGGTGAAAGGATCTATTCCAAACACATATGGTTCCTACACATCTCAAGTAGTTATGACTAGATGAGAAGCAGAAAGCCACAGAGGAGACTATACAAGAAAGAAAACCCTTTATTTAGAATGTAAGTTCTGTCTCACCCTGCACTGAAGAGGTAAAGCTTTAATTTTATTTTTCCTTGAAAGAATATTCCACTTATTATTCACTTTCTTGGTTCAGTGTCGTCTTCTATTTCCTCACTTTGGAAGAGCTTTTCAGCTCAGGCATTAACCCTAGAGTATGTAGAAGTTAGATTAACTCTTAAACAGTTGTTTGAAGCAAGTGTGATCTTACTTGATATGCTCAAAAGCTAGTCCCTACCTTATAAAAGAAATATTTTATGTCTGTCTAATCCTTTTGATCCATTTTTGCTTGTACGTTGCCTATTACTGGTTCTGTTGTAGTAGTTGTCAAAGTATTTCTTGGGGTTTCCACTGACAACAACCTTTTTGTCAACCTCTCTGTTTTGTATTCTTTTATATCAGAAATCAAGAGACTGGCAGTTCATAATGTCTGTTTTGTAGAAAACTTTGCCATAGCAACAATGTGAAGTTAGATTTCAACTGTGATAAGGATTTTTCTCATTTTCTAAATTCACCATTTTGTAGATGTGTTCACATATGCACGTATTTCCTTAGTTGGAGGTGCTCTTTTCCTTCAATACCTGACACAGCTGCTCACAGGTTACCAGAGCTTTCTGACCATTGGCATCCTGACAAGCTGTTGAGTCTAGAAAGATTTTTTTTAAAAAATTTTAAAAAAATAAATTAAAAGTCTGAAACTGAGCCCAAATAAAATTTAACTCTTCTCTTGAGCTCATCTCAACTGACTGACTTGTTTTGAAGCATGTCTTGCTATGCTGCTAAATGTTAGCCTTCACATCATAAAACAGATTTTAATCGTGTGACTGTTTATATAATGGGGAATACCATCATCTACTGATGACAGTAAAATCAAGGGCCAGATAGGAATGTCTCAAAGTATTCAAGTAATACAAAAATCTGTGAAAAAGTTTTCCTCATAAAGAATATGATTTTGAACATTCCTCTTTGTTCTTTCAGATTGTTTTCCTTAGCATTAGTCATGAAGAGTGGTTACTGTGTAAAACTAGTGACATACTGATACTGGAAATAAATTACATTGTGCATTTTTCTATATTTCAGTGGGCGTCTGGATTGCTACAAAGGGACTTTATTTATAAATTTCACTTCCCCTTAGTTGAAAAACCTCCAGTTTTTATCTAAACTACAGAAAACATTTGGTTGCAAGCAGATTTGACTAAATAAAACTGTGCTTCTCAGACCTCTTGCAGCATTGCAATTTTAGGAAGAGAGAAAAAGAGTAGGGAAAACGACAGGACTATTGATGAGAGTTCTTGGGACCTGGCTGTGTTTTGTGCAGCAGCAGCTTTCCTTGGGGCAGAGCCTTTGCTTGCCACAGAGCAGATCCCAGCCTGCAAGGCAGAGCCCGAGACGGTGTGATCCTGGAAACTTTCATGTGCCTGTGTGCCAGAGAGGGGGGAGAGAGGGAGACCCAGAGCAAAGGCGAGTAGGGAGCAAGGCAGGGAGAGAAGAGAGCTTGCTTCACACACAGCTGAAGGCTCTCAGAGGCAGACTGAACGTGCAGCACTCTGGCTGGTGTGCAATTCAAAGGACAACATTCATTGACATTATTCACTGAATCGCTGAAGGACAGATATGACACCCAACTGCTGCTTCTATGTGTTCTTGCTTATTGGGACCAAGGGTAAGTGTCCCTGGCTTCCTTTCTCGTTTTGAACATTGCTGATAAACTTCAGGAGCAGATTTCTTTTCAAAACCATGATATCTCAGTGTTATTTTACATTTCTGCATGTCAATTATTTTTCAATAGAATTTAAGTGTAACGCAGTCTCTCAAGGTTACTAGCTACATTTCAGGATCAGATGTTTTTGCACTTAATGCCCTGAGAGTTATTAGTAATAGTTATGAGCTGAAATTTAAAAATGAGAAACAGCTTAAACATTGCATAAATACTTGCTATAAATATTTATTGAAGGTACCTACAGAGCTGACTTAACTCAGATGCCAGGAAATCCACATTTTAGACTCAGTTCAGTAGTTTGAAGTGATACTGTGCAAGTGCTACTAGAATAGGTAGCTCTCAAAGAGCAGAATGTGTTCAGGTAATAGGAATTTTTAGCATGATAGGCAGTGTAATATGCAAAAGGGAGACTGAATTAAATTTCAGTCTTCCTTCAGATGCAAATCACTTCAGTGTGGTGGGAGCTACACCAAACATACTGTTTACTTTAGTAATGTTTTCTTCATTTCATTTGAGTACCCTGTTTGTAAGTGCTTCATATGACTTGGTAAAGCTGTCCCTGTGAAGCTGCTGCTGCTGATCTATTTATTGAACATTCCTAATGTTTATCATTTTCTTTAGTTTTAATTATTACAAATTGCTTTCTATTGCACAGCGTCAATAGTGTTTCATTAATTGTGTAGATGAAAATAGCTACTCTTTATAATATGAACAGTTTTGCTAAAATAATAGGAGCAAAATGTTGAATTCTGTCATCCTCCTCTGTATGGTGCAACAGCTTGTTCTCTTTCCTGCTTTTAAATGAAATCATTTTGGGCTCATGTGTTCATAGGATGCTGCCTAAGATAAGATTTGTAAGGGGTATTGCTCCCACTGGGAATTTGGGAAATAGAGCTCCATACACAGCTATTTTTCTAGCTGCTAAACTCAGGTAAATCAGAGGAAAAACTCTAAGCAGTTCCTGTATGTTTTAGAGGAATAGATATTTTGAGCTGCACGCATTAGAAAAACAGTGATATTACTGTATTTGGAATTAAGAAAGCAGCAATAATGACATAGTATCAAACCTGTGAGCAAGGTCTGGTTTCATATGCACCTGCATTTTCTGTGAGCTATAATTCAATATTTAAAGTAGTACTTCCAGTTATGCAGAATAAAAGCCAAGTGTTTTCAACAAATTAAGCCTTTCACATTACTGTTTTCAATGCCAAAACATTAAAACATAGAAACATTCATAAAAGCCTGCAAATTGTTGCTATAATTTCTGCTGTTAAATAAATCTCTGCTATGGAGTTTATCAAACATATTGAAATATATCAAAGCACAATGCAAAATAGGATAGCAGATGAGGACTGTGAATGACTACAGGCCTCCTAGTTATGATGGCCATTACCTTTTTAGGTATATACATCATATATAGTGTATTATACTTACAAGAAAACCACACAGCTCATCTAGATTTTTTAAAGTGAGATGCAGTGAATTCACAGATTAAAGCACATTCATGCTTGGAGTCTCTGGCACCTGTTAGTGCTCTGCTTTGCACCAAAATTAGCTCCTGTTTAGTGTCACATCTCCTCACCTTGCTCAGTGCACAGTTCACAGCTTCATTGCCTTTTGGAGTTTTAGCCAGCGATGCAAATTATAACCACACCTACAGGCTGACTGATTTCATGTGTTCAATAGACTTCAGCTCTGCTGAAGCCTTTAGGCTAGCTGATATTAAACTTTCCAGGAGTATTAAGAATAACTGTCATTAGAATTTTTTTTTTTTTTTGGTGGACTGTTGAGACTTCAGCTGCATTTTGCTGTGGAGGTTTTTATGTTTGGGGATTTTTGTGTGCTGGTATTTTTTTAATTTCTATAAGGTTTCAGATCCTTCTAATTCTTTAAAAAGTAAAATATGGAGTATGTATTGTACAAAAGCTCCATTCGATAGCTAAAGTTCAATCATTCTTTTTACTCTCTTCCTTGAGATTCTTCATTAAATCTTCTTTTTATGTATGAAAAACCTTTCCCTCCAAAATCTAAACAATCAAACTAATTCAAGCAATCAAGCTTTGTATGTACTGGCAACCACCTGACTTCCCAAGTGGAATACACTATCCCAGGTAGAGGTTTCTATGAAAACAAAGCAGCATCTGTATCATGATTTTTGTCAGCACAACAGCAGTGATAATAAGATGGAGATAAGTAAATTCAGACTCCAGCTGTGGAGCTGGCAGCACTGGATGTGTATCCAGGATGAACTTCTGCCTGGGTGGGCCACCCCCCTTGCCAAGCCAGCAGGTCACTTCAGGTGTATGGCTGGCATTGCAGTGGCTGCTGCTGCATCTCTTCTCTTACCAAAATAATCAGCTGTAATTGCTGCAACCACTGGAGTGCACGGCCATGCCTTTAATGTCCCCTTGATTGGCTTGCTGGGGACAAAAGCTGGTTTATCCTCCTGGACCTTGGCTAAGTGACAGGATCTCAAACAATTCATTTATCAATCATTAAGCAAAACAGAAGAACGTTAGTATTGAAAAATATTCAAAATGAGTTCCAAAAGGGATTTGGCAGGCTCCTTTAAAAAAAAAAAAAATTACAATCCTTACAATTTTAACCCTTTATGCTCTGTGCCTCTGCCTGATGTTTTCAATCCTATTTCTGCTTGTACCTCCAGTTCCTTTAGCCTCCTCTTTCTATTCATCCCTCTTTTTTTTTTTTTTTTTTCCTTCCTTTATCCTCACTTTAAAATGCCAAGGACAACTTTCTTTAAACCATCTGAATTTCATTACTTGTTCTGGTACTTCATGCAGGTGACAGCTGTTTTCAAGGCCAAGATCTTTTATACCAAATGTTTTCTGTCAAATGTGGGAAAGAGACAATCCTGAATCCTTCAGAAAATTGCAAGTTTATGACTGTGGTCCTGTTTACATATTTTATAACATGTTTTAAGATTCCTTCCAGATTTGTAAGTAGGAAAGTGAAATTACTTCAGCCTTTGCACAAGCTCAAATAATCATTGTATAAAAATACTATTTGGTTATTTCTTTCATTTAACTTGGACATTAATCTGTCTGGCTTTCGTGTAGTTAGAAGAACCTGTGTATTCTTGTGTGTATTATTCTGTGAATACATATATGCATAACATGAAAATCAGTATATTTACAGAAAATCAGGGATGCAGGCTAGATTTCCTGAGGAAAATTTACTCTATTAACAGTTATAGGGTAGTGAAAAATCTACACAGTGGTAAACTGAAGCTCTGAGAGTTAGATGCTGCTATTGCTGCTTAGGCAGGAATGTTTTCACCTCTTCACTAACAGCACCAGGAGCTACCCAAGTTGAAAACCTGTATTGACAGTTTATAGCAACTCTACCAGACTTGAACCATTTGCCCAGAAATTTTAGGTGCAATCTGTGGACCTTGAGCAAGAAGACAAGCAGAACTTTAACAAATTTTTTTCTGAGTATGAGGAATTGGTATTTTGTCTTCACTGATCAATTTAGGTAGTCTTGTATTAAGCAAAGCATTTTCTTAAACAGTACTTTTGAAGTATCCCTCTACAATATCACAGTGAGACAAACCTCTGATGGGTCATCCCACTAGAGCTGGTGAGGCTGCTCCAGCCTGGGGTTGCAGTAAAAATAACCTTTTCTAATAGATGTTACTTGTTGCTGGAGACCTGTGTGACACTCAGAGGATCTGTCACCAGTCATCTCAGCATGTGTTTTCTGTTGAGTGCCACTTTGAAGCCATCAAATCAGACTTCGAAATGGCTGGTGCAAGGCTGGGAGGCACAGGAAGCTGAAAGGATCAGGAAGTCATAATTGTTGTGTCTGAAAGACAGTGGAGGTGAAAATGTATTGGGAAGTACTGAAAAAGGAAAGCAGAGACGAAAGGGACAGGTAGATGGGGTAATGGAACAGAGAGCTGAGGGAAAAGAGTAATGCTAAATAGAAAGGGAAAATGGAAATTAGGAGGACTATTAGTCTGGGACAGTAGAGACAGAGGAAAGGGGTGTGAGAGAGGGAGCCAGCAGGGAAAAGTAAATTAACTAAAGGAGAAAGACAGGGAGTTCTGAGAGAAGGGAATGAGCATCTGAAGAATGAAGTCAGAGAATGGTGAGATCAGAACTAGGATTCTGTGCAGAAAGAAGGGGATGAGATGATGGGAAGCAGGTACTGATCAGACAAGAAAGGATTGGAGTGAAGCAGTTGGGGTGAGGAAAAGATGAGCCTGAGCAGAAAAAGGAGCTGTGCTTGGTGGGGTGAGCACTGTGCTACAAAGCCAGAACAAAGCCCAAGACTGTCCTATGACTTACTGACTTCTTTCAAAATGTCTCCTCCTGAGTAACACCTCTGCTCAGAGGCTGGTAATCAGCACTGACAGATCACTCTACCCTCTCAGAAAACAAAGGTCTGGAGAGTTAAAGGATCTGCACTGGTGATGCAGCATGGTGTCCTGTTATAAAATGCTGGGGAGAGCCTGAGTTCCTCTTCTAATAATTAATGTTACCTATGCAAGAGAAGTTTATGAATTTTGTAAACTCTGTGCTTAGGAATTTAGGCAAAGGACACAATCTTAATTTGTGCTGTGTGCCCATACTGAATTTTCTTCATGTTGTAACTCCTCAAAAACACATGATTTGTGTCCTGCATTAAAAGGATGAATCAAAAATTATGGTGAATTGCGCTGCCTGTGTGACCCCTGCTTCATTTGCTGTAGAAGATTAAGGTAAAATGTGGATGAGGCTGGGGATTACAGGATGAAATCCATTTCATGAAGGCAACTGAACTCTGCTGTTGAAAACATTTCTCTTCCTGTTTCTTGCTCTAAAAGCCTTACAAATGGATAATAATTATATAGCAGATTTCCAGGGGTTTTGGCTTGATCATCCTGATGTGGCAGTGTTCATTACATGGCTGCCACTGACATCTGTAAAAGCTGTGCTTTGAGTAGTCTGTGAAAATGACTGATTCTGAAAGTATAAACCTCAAATTAGTAGAAACCCTTGCCATACATATGTTAATGTCTCAGCTCCCCATCTGGGCAATAATGTCATATTCTAAACTGTAATCTAAGTAATCTCTGAAGACTTAAAAGTGGGAAGTCTAATTATTGTAGCTATATGAGGAACTAATTAGAAATTTAATATTGTAGCTTCTAAGTGGTTAAACTGTAGACTAAAGAGCAAGATGCCAGTAATACACAAGAAGACTAATCAAAGCATAGATAAAATGCCTTTATTAATATATGGAGGTGTGTTTTCAGAAATGTATGAAATTTAAAGACTTAGAGTTTGAATTCAGATGTGGATTATATGGTGCTAATAACCAATGTTTTACACAAAGTGGCTGTGAATAAGCACAGCAGTAATGCAGAGTATTGTGCTCACTGACTGCTGTGTCTCCCCCAGTGCTCACGAGGGATCCAGCATGCAGCTGACTGGTGTGCCAGGGCAAGACAAATACACCAGGGAGAAAGACTGATGGGAAAACAGGGGTTTGAATGAGTTTAAGGAGCCACAAGCTGTGGCCTGATGGGGGGAGATGCAGCCCTGGGAGGACAGGCTGAATTCATGTTGCGGGGAGAGGGTGGGCAGGCAGTGGGAGGAAGAGCCCAGCAGCATCGGTGACACTGATCCTGAGGGATCTGTGCCTGGGAGATCACTTAGCAGAGTCTATCCAGAGAGGATGTGAAATCACCCAGTCCCCCATAGCACAGCTCGTTGTGTTCCACCCACACAACGCGTGGGCTGTTCTGAACCAACCCTAAGGCTTTATTTGGTCAAAATGTTTTGCCTCAGTCAAGTAATCGTTTCCTCCAGAGATGAGCAAGTGTCAATACGGCACTAGGAGTGGGAGAGGCTGCACAGTCACTGAGGCTCAAAGACATGCAGACCTGTCAAGGCAGGTGAACATTACCTCTTTCTCCTGTGTTCTGCAGAAGAAATCACTGGCTTTACCTGGGAGAAGAGACTTTTCCCATCACAGATGTGATTGTCAGTATTATGCTCAATGTAGGGAGAAAAGCATAGTGCTTGGAAGGGTGGAAGTGGTATTTTTAAACTTAAAAGTATATTTTTGCTCCATTTTTTCTTTAAAAAAAAAGGATCAGCTCTTCTTTGGAATAAATTAAGAGCAGCATCCCTTAATGAAACTGCCCACTTCATAGTTAAAGTCAAAATTTGTGTGTATGGAGAAGAAAAGGACTAAATTAATTTAAAAGCCACATGATTGAATGCTTTGATTAATAGCAATACAGTTAAAAAATATGATCTGCATTTTTAGAAGTTTTATTCAAGAGGGACCCTCTGCCATAAAAATACCCCTCTTGACTTCATATTCTGCACTCCTATTCCATGTTAAAACATGTGAATCAACTGTTACGGAGTCTTACCTAGAAATTATAGACAACTGGTTTTCAGACATGAGATCTTTTCTAGCAATCAAGTAACACTGCAAACATGCATTTATAATTTCTGGTTTTTTCTTCAGTATGGATTCTCAGCACTAGGCAGAAAGAGTATTGCCACTTTCTGCTTTTCCTAAAACATCTCAGAAGCAGGTATTGAATAGTTGTTTTTTCTATATCCCTAAGACTTAGATGTCACATGAGGTTTTTCATTTTCTTTATATGGTTTAGCAAAAATAAAACATCTTTCTGGTCTATCACTATTTGATTAGATTTTCATTTTTTTTCCTCTTAAATCTTTCATTTACATATTCACTGCTCTCACATCATCATTTAACTATATTGGTTTCTAGATTGGTCCCACAGAGCAGGCTCTCACTGCTGGCAGTGAGAAAACAGCATCAGGAACAGACACCATCCTCTCTTAGATTAGATGAAGTGGCATGAAAGGAAGAGAAGGAGGAACTATAGACTATGTGGAGGTTAAACCACAGCCATCCACGCAAAAATATTGCTTAGCCAAAGTGCATCCAAAATGGAGCCACACTTCTGAATGCTGTTTCCTGTTATATTTTCTAATTTGGATATCCAAACTTCCAAATATGTGCTGCTAATGTGACATTCCTTTATGTACATTAATAAATGCATAAAACCTACAAATTATAATAAAGATCTATTGCTCTTAATCTGTATGCACATTTTTATATCCCCTGCAAAAGAAGAAATAAGTCAGATGTCTCTGGTCACGTGGTTCAAACAGCTGGACTTCATGATCTCAGAAGTTTTTTCCAACCTAAATGATTCCGTGGTTCTGTGGTTTGACCAGCTAACATTATTCACTTCAAGAAAGTCAGAAATCCTATTAACTTGAGATAATTTCTATTTTATGCACTTAACTGGAGTGTCACAACTTTTATTGGTGAGTTATGTGTTCTCATAGCAGAATACAGCAGAGATTGTAAAACCTGTGATTTTTAAATTGAACAAAAGATTAATGAGTCAGAGTCAAAAAATAATGCCTTTAAGCACATTCTGCAAATTGATTTTTCACAAAACAGTTCTGTGAGCTCTTAGAAAACAGATTTGCTAAAATACTTTTAAATTACTTTACTTCAAAACAGAACAAAAAAGGGTTCCGTATTTTATAATACTTCAGGAGAGTGGAATCTCATAGGGCACAGCCACCTCCCACATCTGAACTTGTAGTTCTATATTAAATTTAAATTCTTAATAGTTATAAATGATTCTTAGTAACAAAGGTATAGGAATAAATAAAATTATTAGATAATCCTGTCTCCAGCTCACCAAGAAATAATATATTTTCATTGTTACAAGATTAATCTTGAGTGTGCTTCAGAGCTTCACTACAAATTATGCTGGCTTAGTTCCATTGTAAGAACTATTATTGCAATCCTTTTAGTATTTACTAAAACCACAATAAAGGGAGAAAAAAGAAAAAGAGAAAGAAACCCAGATTCTGTTTCATATTTCAAATACAGAGTTAGAGTTCCCAAAACACTTTTTTCTCTGTCTGGAGTCTTAGAAAAAGCATGGCTGAGATGATTTTCAAAGATTTACTTGAGATTGAGCTACCTGGAAGAAGAGGAAAAATAGTGGAATCTGAAATTGTGGCTGATGTGCAGCTTGCTTAGTTCTGGAGATTCTGTAGCAAAGTAAGAGACTAGAGAGCAAAAGAAGAAGGAGAAAGAGATAATAGAATCTCCCACTGCCACCCTCCAGGTTCTTTTCCTCAGACTGTTTGGGCTGGCTGCTCTCAAACCTAATTTTCTATCATCAGCACTGCAAGATGCTCATTCTACCACTTTGTTTGGATTTTTGTGGGGTTTGTTTCCCCGTCAGAAGAGCATACCAAAGTTGTAATAATTTGCATAACTTAGCTATAACTTCTGGGGTGGGGGTGAAAGTGTACATACTCAACAAGAAAAAATGGATGACAGGCTTTCTGAGAGAAGAAAAGTTTGGCAATCAGTTATGATCTTTTAGGTTGTTTCTGCCTCGAGGATACCCAGTGATACACAGGTATCACTCTCAGAACTTTGCTGTTCTGCTGTTTTACTAAAAATGTGTTCTCAGAACAGCCTACAATCTGAATGTCAGCAATTAATTTCTGTGTTCATTGCCTTTCTAATTTCATTCCCCTTTCTCATTGCAGCTTTCTCTTAAGGCTTTCCTACAAGCACTTTGTTTCATCTGCTGGATCTCTTTTTACTTCTATGCATAAATGCACACGTACACAAACTTCCTCCTGTATATGATATTGTGTCATGAAGTCACTTAAAATCTGACTTTTGTTTATGGAAACTTAAGGGAAATATTACAAATGTCTGTTGTTTGTTCATTTAAATAATTTAGTTTTCACTAGTCAGTGTTTCACTTTTGCTTACTTTATGCATGGCTGACTGGATTAACTTGCTGAAAGCAGCCAGCCTGAAATGAACTTCTTTACAGTAATCTCTAACTGCTTTCCTTATGTATTGAAATTCAAAATACTGTCTAGATGAGGTGAATGATTGTTGCTTGGGGGACACTAATTTATTGATAAACATCTGTCCTTAATCTTTTTGGCTAAAGTAAGTTTTCAACTATTGGATTACTCAGATTTAGAAAATAAAAAAAACCAAAACATTCATTACCTTGCTACTGAGTGTAAGATACAAAAATAAATTTAAGATACCTGGCAATTACTGCAATAGAATAAACCTTTTACCCTAGGATTACAAAACTTAAAAAATTCCAGGTATGAAGCTTCAGAGGTCTTTTTTCATTACTTTTTATTACATGTGTTTAAATCATTAGCTTATAAATGCTGTGTTTCAAATAAGGGGGAAAAGCATTACTTGCAACAAATTTCTTTTCTCTTTGGGGCTCAAAGAACCAGGCCAAACACACTCAATAGTGGCTGTGAGAAAGAATCAACTCCTGGGAGAGGAGTTTCTTTTGGTTTCCCTTTCCAGGCCTTCCAGGTAGGATGGTACTGACTAGCACAGTGTGTTTAACACATTTGTATTGATGCCTTCATTTCTGTTCAATATCTAACACCACTTGAACAAAACCCTAATGTTTTATATGGCCAGCTTTCAGCTTGATGTTTCTCTACTGTGAAAAAAAGCTCAGTGAAGCTGAGGAGTTACAATGATGCAAAAAACCCAGAGGCTAAAAAAAACTTACCTTGGTGTATTTCCTATTGGAAATCATGACAGAATATGGAGTTAGAACTTGTTTCTAAACAGAAATAATAGTCTAATATCATTTAAATTCTGTTGATTTGGGGAGACGAAGAAAAAGGGAAGTGGAACAATAGAAAAGTTTGGTTCATTAATTTGTGTCTTTGTTAGATACTGTGCTGAACCCTTATCCTCTGGGAATGCCCTGCAAAATTTGATGCAGATGGAAGTTATTTTACTTCATATTGGAACTCTTAGAGGTATTATCTCTTTCAGTTCTTTATGAGCATCAGGATCTTTTTATTTTAAGTTCTGTGCAAGCAGAACA
This sequence comes from Poecile atricapillus, assembly GCF_030490865.1. NCBI lineage: Eukaryota > Metazoa > Chordata > Aves > Passeriformes > Paridae > Poecile > Poecile atricapillus. The sequence goes on from NC_081252.1 coordinate 35,661,169, forward strand.
AAGTGACAAATTAATGAAAGGTATAAAAGCTGAATCCTCTGGCAAAGTGCCATGTAACCAGTCTGAGTTGTTCTACTGGCAGTTTCTGGCCCTGGAGTGGATTTATCTGGCACTTAGCAAGGATCTTCCAACCCTATAACTGGATGCATTAGGCTGAATTATCTGTGGAATAACTGATAACTAGTGATGCTGTTGTAATGTACTATCTTCATAAAGATAGTACAAATTTTCTGCTTTGGAAAATGCTTCTGAAATGAAAGCATGGTGTAATCCACAGCTAAGTATAAAGGCACTTTATGAAATCAAAATCCAAGATAATTACCAGATTGGTGTGCAACAGTCATAATGTATGCACTATTTTTGCTAAAATCCATTGCACTGTACTGTGTCTAATGGAAACAAAACATAAACTTAGGTGTGCAGTTCAAGCAATACATATTCCTAGAGTGACATCTAATATAGTTTGCTAAAAATAAATGTAATTCAATAAACTGAAAGTGCATTTCTGGTTCCAAAAATAACCACTAAATATAAAAAATTGCTAGTGTTTTAGAAATGACTCTGTCATTCTGAATAAATGACACTGTGTCACTTCACCCCATCAAACCTAAAATTAAAGCCACAATGCATATGCAATATGCAATGCATATGTAGTACATATTTAGAAAATGTTATAGACTTCAGGGATGGACAACTACCAAAGCAGAGGAGCAAATAACAGAAAAAGCAGTTTGGTGATAAGAGTTTAATTACACTTCTGTGAGTACACCATACAGATATTTAAATCCCTTAAGCCACAGACACTTTGTCTCAAGGATTAATGCCAAAGAACCTATTGCCACTAGACCAAGGTCTATTTTGATATACAAATTTTGCCCAGGGTGTTACTCCAAGTGTGTGTACATTAAGAGCACTAAAGTACAAGTGTATATACTCTGTTTTGTTCTTGTATGAAACTGGAATCTATTTTCAATATGCTATTTATGGACAGTTTAAAATTTCGTTTTATTGATGTTTAACAATATGAGATTCCTGTCACGTTTTCTGAAATATCACTAGATAGCTTCTCCTAAAAGAAAATTTTAGAAGGGTCTTTATAAAATTCCATGATGGGAAAAAAAATACTTTCTCATTGATAAAGTTATAATAAGTAAAATGAAATTATGCAGAAGTTAACTTTTTATTTCTATCCTAAAATATAGAGTGGATTAACTTCATCCTTGTCTCAGTCATACATTACTCAAAAATCTCCTGTTTAGTGGGAAAAAGCTGAAAATTCTGAACAAAACCAGGAAAATTAATCTAAGAATGAACTTCTGCATTCACTTCTACATATTGTTGTAATGCTCAAATTCAGACAACAAATTATTTTTTTAAAAATACCTGTTTAAGTTGTTGTATCATCTTTTTCTCTGTTATTTGGTGATTCAAATGCATCTGATCAAAATTGGTCAGTCACTAGTCACTTCTATTCTTTGTTAATAATTTATTACACATCTTGTAAGTTAAAGTAATTCATAGTTGTAAACTTTTATAACCTTGTTCTGATGATTCATCTTTACAAATTAATGTAATAGGCCCATGAGACCTGTTCTATGTTATGCTAAAGGTTTTTCAAATCCGTTTCACATGCCCTTAATATACCTCTCAGCAGAAGGAGATATTTTTTAATCAACTGTCATCTTGAAGTATTCGAGCTGGCAGAAAAATTACAGGTGAAATCGATTTTTACTTCAATACTTTCTGAGTTGATTCTGTTTTATTTGAACAAAACATTCTGTATCAGTGCGAGAATATTTTCAGTCTTCTGTTTCTCCAGCCTGTCTCCCACTGTGTCTAGAAGTACAGCAACTGAAAAAGTTAAATACCACCAGTTTTTCATGAGTCTCTGAAGAATTTGGGCTTTTGTAGGTAAAATAATTTTCCATCAGAAAAATACAGCGTGGAGTACCATAAGATCATTCCTTATCTTACCTTATAATCACTTAAAGTGAGGAAAAACAAGTTAGCATATTTGGCTGATGGAATTCATGAGTCATTGTGGATTCATGACAGTGGACTTCGTGTTGTTCAAATTCTTGAAAACACAAAAATATTTTCCTGATATTCTGGTATGCCTTTATTTGAACCTGTATGTGACACAGTTGAGACTGGTGTGACTAGTAGGTACCAAGCAATGAGTAATGCCTTTGGATAGTGTAAGTGCTCATGACTCAGCCCCATCAGCCCAGCAGTATTCCCTTTACAGGGTCATACTCCTTTTACAGAACCTACAACTAACTGTGTTAAGTCTATGTTCTTATAGTGCACATGTGCCTTATATGGTTTCTCAAAGAGCACTTGTGACCCAATCGTTGTATTTCAAAGAATGCACAAAACCAGCAAGCCTAATGAATCAGTTTAGTTGGAAGCCAAGCCATGTTGTCCTGGGAACATCTTGTTCTTGGCTTTCCCAAATGAGTTCCTTCTTTCTATTTCATTTTATGACTGTTTAAAGAGGGGCTGTCATGTTCTTTCCCCAGTGATTCCACATCTATGCAAGAAAGGAGAAAGTGTTACCATCTATACTAGATGACGGCCCAATTCATGTTTATTTCTTTAGCAAGAAATAATAAGAATAAGCAAGAAAGAATAAGGAAAGCAGGGTTAACTTAGTCTTACATTTAAAGGCAAGCAGGGAAAGTCATTCACTTTCTTCTTCACCACACGTGTCTTATAGCAATAAGCATCTCTAAGCAGCCTTAGTCTGGACAAGCTAAAAAGAGGAATGACAGGAATTCTTCTGTATTTTTGAAAATTTGAGATTAATTTGAGGGATTGTAGGGAACCCTAAATACAGGACAGTCAGAAATATTTAATTTGCAGTATCACGAACATGCTGCTAAGTAGAACATTTTTCTGTATTGACACAACAAGTGTCAGAAAGAGGTTTGTTTGTGGTTTTGTTGTTTGTACTGATACCAATTCACCTATTTATTTTTCTTTGTTCTTGAAACATTGCAAATATTTTAATATTTATGCTGAACATTATGAAAAAGAAATTTTCTGGTACAGAATATCTGAAATGTATGCAATTATCTCTTTGTCACAGGAAGGCAGGAGTTTATTTTCTCGATGAGGTATACAAAGAGGCTCTTTTACTTGGTATCTGTAAAAGCAAACTTTCTGATAAGCAAGTCCATCATGGATTTATCATTTTTCATCTTCTTTCAGCCGCTAAAAAAAGGGAAAAACAAGATACAAGAGTGGTTCAATTTTTCATAGTGGAAAATCAATCAAATGTAGAAAAGCCAGCAACTTTAATACCACATTGCAAAGACGAAGTGATAGATCATTATCTTGCCATGGTGAACTCCAGTGTCAGTAAAGTTTGTATTTGCAAAACAATAACCATAATTTTTAATTGCTGTTGTTGCAGTGCTATCTTTATCTATTTTCCTCACATAAAAGACCAAAATTTAATTTCCTCAATCCAAAAGGTAATTGTTTGACTATTATCTAGCATTTTACAACTGTTATTACTGTCTTATCTCGTGTTTACCTTTGTCAGCTTTACCAAATATTTCCTCAGAGAGTTGGGGGCTTTTCCATACATAAATCTCCTTCAATCAGCAGAGTCCAAGCTTCTGTCTTTTTTTGCATAAACAAAGTGATGTTAACAAGTCAGTGGACAAAGACCAGTGCTTTCACTGATTTTATTACTGGGATGAAGTTGTTGAGTTCTGAACTGTGTTATCTCCTTTCCCAGGCAGATATTTACATGCCAGGGTAATCCAACATAGCACAAAATGAGTAATGCAGAGATTCAGGATAGATATCATCAAGGCTATAAATGTACAGAGAATTCAAAACACTGAACATCATGACAGACTTATTCTTTGTGGCAAAGTACAGATTTCTAAATCGACATGCAACAGCAGATCCATTAATTAGTTCAGGGATTAATACTACTTGAATAATTAATAATTTTTTGAACATTCTGTGAAATTCCACTGAATGGTACTGTGAGAAAACAAATGCTTTTATTTGAAATCTAAACTGTATGGAGATCAGCCCCTTTAAGCACAAGGTTCAGATCAGTCTAAATATGTCTCTAATGCATAGGATAAAAAGCTTGACAAAATGTGAGAGGTTTTTTAATGGTCTGTTTGGGATGTTTTTATTTATGGTGGTTTTTTCCATACTGGTGTCCCTTACCAGCTGGTTTGGTAGGTACTTAGATTGTAACAGGCAACTGCACTTTAGGGAGCCTCAGTTATCTGCTCAGCTTTTTGCCAAGAAAGAGACTTAAGACATTAAGTACTACACATACGCTGTTTGCTAACACCCTACATAATAAGATTTTTTTGCTGCTTTTTGGGTGGAACAAGTTAATCATAATGTTCAGAATACTAGCACAGAGCAGCAGAGCAATTTATGAACTATATGCAAGTGTGAATTCACCCTGTGATTAGGATGTAGTTTTATTCTTGCTACGTATACATAAGTCTTAAGGAACTAAGGCTCTTTGAGTAACTGCATAGGTTATATACTTGTGGATAGAAGCAAATCAACCTTTTAAAATTATTCAGTGGTGGTTAGCTGGAATATATGACTTTCTATGCAGGATGCTTTTGACAGCAAGGATAATTCTGTACATATAGAGAATATTTATCTCCATTTTCTGCAGCTACAGCTCTTGCATTTCAATTTTTCAGAATTGTAAACATTTGCAAGGGCTTAACTGGAAGAAAGTTCTTCCGAAAGAGATTTTTTATGAATCTGAAGTACTTGATTGAATTTCAGGTGATTTATCTTAGTCCAAGAGAAAAATAAGTGCAAAAAATCAGATGTTGTCCAAGAACATTCCTAGTTAATCTGGGAGACTGTTGTGAAAGGTTTATACTTTGTTTTAGGAAATAGCCTCGAAAATTAGATGCATGTTTCAGAATTAGCAGTTTACTATCTGAACAAGTATCACATCACAGTTAATAAAGTTTGTAGAGAGTATTTGAAGTGTTCTAAGACAGCAATGAAATTTAAAATAGAATTTGTATTTGATTTTGAGGGTTTTTTGTAACAGTATGCATTAAGTCAAATGGTAGCTGTAATAAGAAAGTGATGCTCCTTTTTGGAAGTGCTTCAAAAATTAAATTAACAGACCCTTGCAGAAACCTTGTAGGTTTAGGGAAGATCTGGAAGTGCAGAACACTGGATGGTGTTCTGTCTTTATGATGCTTACCTCCATTTCGAACATATTGTGAACTGAACAAATTTAATTCTAGAGTAATTTTAAACCCTTTCCATAGTGTGCTCTTGGGAAGCAGTTGATCTTGTAGGACAAGAAATCTGACTTGGCATCCTGCAATCCATTACAGAAGCAGTAGATCAGTCATGCTTTTTTGGAAAAAAATAGTGATGACAGAATTTGTCCCTCAGGTCCATTTGTCCCTGAGGGGACTGGTAAGGCATCATGCATCTGCAAATGTGGGAAGATGCAGCACAGAGAATGGAAGGACAGAGGACAGGCAGAGTCCTCCAGCTGTCCTGGCTGTCCCCAGTCAGCATCCCTCTACCTTTCCCCTCAGCAGTGCCTGCATGAAGTCCTGTGTTCTCTGAAGTTCCTTCCTACAAAGCGTGGGCTCAGCAGAACAGCACCTGTGTATCTAAACTTCACACTGACATATTCTGACCAATATTTCCACAGTGTTTGAATCAGACTGACAACTCTTCTGAAGGATTCATAACTGGCCGCTTCATGATGTCTTTTTAAATTTCCAGCGAAACTGTGTCACAGATTTGATCTTAGTTGCCTTGTTCTTTGATCCTTGATCCATTTACACCACAAAATTTCTTTAAAAATATAATATAATCAAACATATCTAGATCTGACTTTGTGTAAAGGGACTTATCTATCTAGGTTTAAAATTTCAGCACAAATTAATGTCATAGAATGGTTTGGGTTGGAAAGAACACTAAAGATCTTCTAACTCTAAGCATGCTTCCTTGGGCAGGAATACCTATAGCTTATAGGTATATTGCTATCATAAATAGCAAAACAATCCTTTAAAATAGTGGCCTTAGGTGCTTTGTCTTGTATAATGAACATTTTGCCCTTATTCTGAGAATGAATAGGGAGGAATTACCTGTTCGTTTTATATCAAAGGAAATTTTAATTAGCTAACAATATAAAATATTTTTGCCAAGTTTAACAAGTACTTCATATACTATTTGTAGTTTCATGTCCAATGAATTAATGCATTTTTGTTGCTCAGTATTCACAGTCAAATGTAAATGAGTACTTGCAACGGCATAATATCAAAGACCTTTAAACACATCATAAAATAAACATATTTCTTCTGCTCCTGTTTAGTCATCTGTGACACTTTGGAAGATCATGTTTCTGGAGCTGGCACCAGGTGCCCCCTGGGCTACTTTCCATGTGGCAATATCACCAAGTGCTTGCCCCAACAGCTGCACTGCAATGGTGAGGATGACTGCGGGAATCGGGCTGACGAAGACAACTGTGGTACGTGGCTGTGACTTTTCTTTGTGTCTAGCACCTGTAGTCACTGAAACTCAGGCAGTGCTCACACTGAACTGTGGAGTGTCAGGAGTAGGAAAGTTGCATGTTTTGCAGAGGATGCAGCAGGTCTGCTTTAGCTAATAAAGCCACCCAGCAAACCATTTGCTAGAGAAAGAAGAGTGAGCCACATTTTTCTTTGTGTATGGTATCAGTTATCAGTATCCAATTTTTTCCCTGCTTTGAACTTCTTCAGACATGTCATTTTGATGTCTACAAATGGATGTATGTGATCTATCAAAGACTGTTGCTGAGGAGAGGTAGATGTGTTCTCCAACAAAGTTTATGAAAAGCTTGATGTGGTTTAAAGCAGGAAACATAATTTAGAAGAATTTTCAAGGTTTCTCAGAAATTATTTATGCCCTAATTTGGGAGACACATGTACATCTGTGAATGTACTGTGCAAGCTGCGCTACCAGCAGGCTTTGGTGGTTGAAAACATAAAAATCCCAGGGCATACACATAGTCAGGTCACTTGTGCATGCTGTTTTGATCCTTGTCACTCCTAGCCCCTCTGGATGGTAGCTGTGACCTTGACTTGGCTTGTAGGCTTTGGCTTTACTTCCACTGCAAAGCAGGTAGGGCCAGGGCTTTGTATGGTCACTTTCCTGTCCGTGCTGCTGCTTGTGAGCATGGCCCTGGCACAGCTTTTTTCTATGCTGAGTAGCATCTCTCATGCAGTGTTTGGACACAGCTCAGAGATGGCACAGACCTGGGATAGTCTGGAAAGGATCCCCTATATTCTGTGAGGAGAGAGCTTCACCATTTGGTTGTGAGCTAAGACCACAGGGAGAGAAAATCGACCCTAACACATTTTATTTACTGTTATTGTCACCTTACTTTGAGCCTGGATATTTTCAGAGGTGTTCTCCAGAGCTGCTGATCCATGGCAGATGGGGGAAGTAGGCTTCCTGTTCCTTAGTAGTTTTCCTGTAGCCATGGAGGACAAGCAGGTGCACCATGCCCTGCCTCACACGCTGCCTCCAGCTCCCCAGAGCCAAACAGCTGAATTGTCTGTCCCAGACAGGCACATCACCATCAGATCTGGGTGGGAGGAGGAGTGCAAAGAATTAAAGTACTAGGTGGAAATTCCAAGCAACGTATACAAAGAAATTTTCTGAAATGAGTCTCAAAATGAGAACAAAATATGGTAAAAGTATTTTTCACCAGCACTCTTGGCAAAGTCAATGATGTTTTCAAAGTAATTGTTCTCATTGTATGTGAAGATGATTTGTGTACCTATGTGAAGTATCTTTTTATTACACCTATGCAATTTCAGTGTCTAACCCCATATGAAAGTGATTTTAAATTCTAATCCCATATAATGAACCTGCACCATTTTTTAGTTTTATACAACTTGCAGGTTTATACCTGGTGCTATAAACCTACTTTCTGTTGTAAATAATCAAAAACCTGAAAAAACCAGCTTCCTCTATTTTTCTGTAGACATCTCAACCTACAGTAGCAGAAATTGCCAGTGATGATGCCCTTTCATGTTTAAGAAGTCCAAGGACAATAAACATTTGCTTTATTCATATTTCATTTCTCCATAATACCACAAAGTCCATCATACAAGGACTTGCTGAAAGATACAGCTTAACAGGATGCTAATTAGGATATACACAGTTTTGTAATGGGCGGTACAAGACAGTATAGGATCATAGAATTGTTTAGGTAGGAAGAGAAATTTAAGATCATTGAGACCATTAATCAAAGAGCTCTTTGCATCTCATCTTATTACTGACAGAGAACTGAGGTATTCTTGGATTATGAATAACCAATTTCAAAAATTCAATCAGAAGTAACATGGGTTGTCAGTGAGCAGGGAGAGTGCAGCAAGGAGTGATTGAATACTGAGCCCTTAAGCAATGAATAACGAAGTCCTTTGTAATGCCTCAGTGTTCTTCTATAGAAATGCACATACAAGACAATTCAGCTGGGATGTTGAATCCTCTTCTGTGTATAGTAACTCCAGAATGAGTTAGCCTTGATTTTTGAAAACCTAAATTACAAAAGAAGATGAGTCATTGTATGGACCTACTGGGAAAAACTATGCTCTGATGTTTTTCTCATACCTTGACCCCCTCTTCTCATTCTGAAATGCATTAATGTAATATTCAGCAGTAATGTATTCTTAAAAATTGGTATTGCAGTCAAACTTTGTTGTACAGTTAGAGTCACTTCCTTGTCTGAGTATATGGAATATACTGATGAGATTTTTCTGCAGTGACTCCACATGTAGTAAGTGGGGAGAACTTTGTGGGGTAACTGTTTTGTGATTATTCCTCTCACTTAAAATACAAGAAAAGAGGTCTCAGTGATCAGTTCCTGAGACAGAGAAACCATCTGTCTTTTTTCTATTTCCCATGCCATTCCCAGGATCACTCCAGTATGCCTGCCTCATGACAGCAGTGATATCTGGCTCCTTCTCCCCATTTTTTTTAAATTTACAACTAGTTTTCAGTTGAAGTAATTGCTTTTGGTTACAGAAAACAAATTAAAAATTAAATTATTCCAGTGTAATAATTGTTGCATTCAGTGCCATTGGAAATTTCAATCTTGTCCACAAGGTATTCTAATTAAATAGCCCAACTTTTCAATTCCTGAGCACTTTTGCATTAATTTGAGGAACTTTGAGATGACCAGTCCATAGGATTCAACCCAACAAGTGTGGGAGGGGAAAAAAGTCCATATAGACCTCAAAGCAGCTAAAAAATATCTTTTTTATTTTATTTCTTTTTAGTGCATGTATTTCAAACAAAGCTAGGTAAACCAACTGTTTCACTAACAGTGATAATAAAACACTGTCTTAGGTCTACAGTAAAAATATCTGTATAGTATGGAAACACAAAGGAAAATATGTCATTAGAGTTTCACTCCAACTATCTTGTAGTGATTCTTTTCTTCTTTTAATGAACAAATCTGTCATTCCTCACTTCATTTTTATAAGGAAATTATAGCTGCAATCTTTGTAATATTGTATTTGTAAGAAATTATTGTTGAAAGAAATTGTTGTAGTAGTCTCTGAGATTATTTGCAGTATGAATGCTGTCTCAGGCACTGTGTCCCTGGTAACAGCAAAACATGATTATGAATATTTAAAACTAAACCAAATCCTCACTGAGAGACATTTTTTCAATTGTGCTGTAATCTCTGCTCATATCCAACCCAGGCACGTGGAGATTGACTTTGTAGTGCCCTCTTCAATTCTGCTTCCTCTTTCACTTCCACCATCCTCTCAACATCCAAATAATAAACATAAAACTGAGATCCAGAATACTGAAGATCTCAAATTAGTATCATAGGTGGAGTTGGGAGCAGACTCAGCTGTGCTAGTGCTTAACCTCAGGGTGTGGATATCTTCCTTGCCAGCTCAACTTCAGCATTTCTTCCACTTCTGGAAAGGAGTGAATTATAGCTGATAATTCACAGTAGAGGGAAGCCACTCATCTTTGAGAACACATGTCTTTGCCACGTAGTTTTCTTCCCAAAATCAACAGAATTCTGTGTGTGATACCCTAATGGGATTGCTTGAGGCAATGTAATAAGGCGATGTGATAAGGGGAGGCAGCCTGCAGTGTTGGGAGGCTGTGCTTGAACTATGGCTAGATAACTTTAAATGTGCATGGAAAACGCAATCTTACCTTTTGAACTTGAAAACATAGTCCACCAAGTAGAATTGGGTATCTCTGCAAATCTGTCATAAAAATAATATTTTTAAATAAAAATAATTAACGTTTTGTAATTTGTCATAACACTTATGGTTTTGAGGAATTTCCATTTTTAGACTTGGGAGAGCAGTAAATTTTCCTGTGCTGATCTGTTCCATGCTCATCCTTGCTGAAGTACTAAATTCTTAATTAGGCTGAGGGCATTGTGAGGCAATTTAGTCTCTATCATGTTTCACTTGGAGTTATTTTTGTATCGATTTAAAAAATTCAAAATGTGTATATACAGATCTAGTAATTTCAGCATCCTTCTGTGCCCAAGCTTGTTTAAAGATCAAATTGGCAAAGCAGAGCAAGTTTGATACTGTTTTATCCTACTATGTTTGATTTCAAACATAATGGTTTCAGCCTGATTTTCCAGGGAAGAGCTTTTCCCATTTATTTACAGATGTAAGATTTGATTCTGTAGCTACTTGGCATTTATAGATAGGACGTTAGAACTTTTGTTTACTTCATTGCTTTTTAAACCGGAGCAAGGATAAATAGGCATAATCACAAATTCTGCTTGCCTAATGCCATGGCAGTGTTGACATGGAAATTGTTCCTAAAATAAGTAACAAACACTTCTCACATTGAAGACGTTACTGCTGCAATATGACTGTTAATGCAGTCTAAACAATCTCTAGGCAAGCTCTTTGATGTCCAGTGGCATACTAAACGTACCAGGTATGTATTCCCAAGTACAAATTCATGGAAAGAAGACTTTTGACATCTCTGCCTTCATGTTTAATGATGGAACAAAAACAAAACTGACAACAATTGATAAAAACTACAAAATATTGATTAATGCAAAACAAAAATAACAGAACATCAATATTTCTGATGTAGATTTGCACTGAGCCTGTGTTTTCTCACGACAAGGTGCATGTTTCTTTAGATGAACAAATCTTGACACACAGAATATTGGAAAAAAAATATGAAAAGTTAATCACAATATAAATGTACTCCATGCATTTGGAAGAAGACAACTAACACTGTCAGTAATGATCCATGGTTATATCTGTTTTCAAAATATCTAGAATAGATTTAGACACACACAAAAAATGTTCTTTCATGTGCTCCTAATTAAATATTTAAATTTTAAATCTTACATTCTTCTTTTTTTTTTTATTTTTAATTCTTTGATATGCCTTCTACTTAGAGGGCTGAATGAACAAGTTTTTGTCCTAGCTAAGGGTCAGCTTTCCCCAACTAAAATTACCCTACTATTGCATGCAGTGATACAAGGACAAGGTTCTCAGGCTAAGAACTTTGGTGTAATTATCTCTGCTGGATATAACATTGGGTCAGTTGTCATTTTGTAGCTATTAAAAACTAAAAAATGCTGCAAAAATTCTTAATGCAGGTAAATTCTGAACCACTGAGAGACTAAATAGATGTTTTTCCTATCTGGTTTTCTAAGACCTTTGTTGCAATGTTGTTCTTCATATTCCATACATTCTGCAGGATCATCAGCACAATTTGGTCAACAGAACTGTAAATTAGCTGTGCTGTTAATATGATGACAGGTTTTGGGGAGACGCCACCCAGTAAATTGCAGTGAAGCTTACTTCCAGTTTCTTGTTTCAAAACCACCCATCAACTGTCAAATTTAGTTTGGGAGAAATATAGAAACAAAATAAGACCTCAGAGGGTACTGGGCTTTCCTCTGGACTTTACATTCTACCTGGTCGATTTTAAAATATATTTTATATGTCTGGAAGACTGAAATTAATCCCTATTGCTCTGTCACTTATATAACCAATACTACATGTCAGCATCCTGTAGCTACAGGTTCTGAAAATCCCTTGTATGCAAAGTAGAGGTGGACTCATTCCTTTATTTAAAAGTTTTTCATATTAAAAAGTTTTTCCTAACTTCCATTAGGGTTTGATAGCATGCAAACATGCAGTCAAAATCTATACACTTATTGGATTTATTATGTTCTGTTTTAATTTAAAATGCAAACAGTATGATGGATGTGACAGCTTCAGTCACGCCACCTGGTTTATGAAGCAAAGCCAAGCCCAGTGAGAATTGACCTGGACTGACTCCACTAAAATCAACAGAGACTCATGTTGTCTTCAGTGAGCAAAGAATCATACCTTACCTAAGTTAGGAAACTAATAAAAAGCTCATATGTTTCGAAAACCCAGTGTTTGTTACTCATGTACCAGCCTTTCTCAATAGATCTGGAAAAGACTGGAGGCACTGTGCTAGCAGTGGGGTTTTTTTTCCTTTAGATGAGGAAACCTAGGTTGTGCAACCTGTCACAGAAACATCAGGTATAATATCTAGTCTCTTCCCATGCAGTCTGTGATATATAGATTTCATAAACAAATGCCTCAGTCCTTTTTATCTCAAATGTAATTGGCTGAGGAACTATAGTTCATTCTTCATTTAAAATTAGGGTTACTGTCATATTGCACTACCGAATAGCTCTTCTGCTCCATCTCAGAATTTGTTTATACAGGCTCTTCATTTATTACTAATAAATTGCTAGAGGAAGTGCTTATGTGCAAGTAACACAGGTATAAGTCCTACTTAGAATAAAAATTATTTAATCATAAGAATTGTAAAAAATGCAGGCACCAGAATTCTTATTAATTTCAAAACAAAAATCACACACATTGGCCTAATCCTTGCACCTCTGTAAAGCAGACTCTTTTACCATGAATGGGACATTAAAAACCAGCAACTACTGTTACACATTTGACTACTCTTTACATACAGGCAATAATAAAAGGGAGAATGGAAGAAAAAATGTGCTAGTGTTTAATTCTATCCTTTTTTGTAAGCAGTATCTTTAATTATGTAGAGCAGTTAATGGAACAAAGTAGCCTGAGCTATTTCGAGAGCACAAGTTTCCTCAGTGTTTAAAAATTTGGCTTCTGGACAATTTTGCTGATAGTTCTGCAAAAGTGTTTTTTTGGCATCTAGGCAATGGTTGCAGTGTGTCTGCATTTGTTTTTTAATCACAGTGTCATAGACACATTTTTCCAGTCTAGTGAAGCAAGAACAGGCATGCAGATTTAATTTGTTTCAGACTCCAGAGGAGTTCTTTGCTGGCTAAATGTATTTACTATTGTGTTGCTCTCGGCCCTAAGAGTTCTCTGAACAAAGGACAGCGTTCCGCTCCCCAGTTGTAAATTCACTTATAAGACGTTCATCACACACAGAGGTTTCCAAAAGAACTGGGGCAGGGAGTGGCTGTTTGAAGTCTTGCTGCTATTTGCCTCTAAAAACACAGACCTCATCTGTTACCATGTGCCACACAGTCACCAGGTGACTGGCTTGCCTTGCTAAATAAGTTACAACAGAGCAGCTCTTTTTTTAAAAGGGGACAATAAAAATTCGACAGGATAAACAGAGTAACAATCTGTATAATGTAATGCTGTTTTTGCATGTGTTTCTTTGAGGGTCTGTAATCGTACACAGAATTATCGCAGGTCTGTGCGTTCATTAAATCTTCTTCTAGAATTCCATAGCTGAAATCTAAATTTCCATGGGGTATTTCAAAACATCTATACAAAAGATATATGCTTTAATATTACAAGATTGCTCATAAGGGATGAAAAATTTCATTTTTGTCTCAGCACATTGCAGAAGACCTTGACATTTTTATATTTCAAATTAATACTAGTAATGAATAATATTAATAATATAGTTGATCTTACAGTTTCCTGACATGGCATTTTTCCCATCATACTTAAGACACAAGATTTCAATGTATGAGGTGCTAATCAGTTTTGAGCCCTAAACAGCAAATTCTGTTTGTGAAACATAAAGTAAATAATTGAGTCAATAGTGTACTTGAAATGTATCCAATACCTGGGAAAAGATAGGGATTTTCAAGCTTCCCATGGAAATTTTTTGTATATGGCCAAATTTTACTGTAATTGCCATCCATCCACAGTATATGGCACTGAAATAATAAGGTTTACTCTAATGTGCAAATATCAGCACACAGAAGAGCTTTGCTGAAATTTTGAGGTTTTTAATCATGAAGAACTTGCATTTCACTAGGCTTACGTCTCTTCTGGTCTCCACCGTGGTAGCTTACTGTCAAAGGAACGTTCAAGCAACTAAAGGTTCTATAGATCTATTCATGCTATCAGATTATTTCAATTTTAAAAATTTAATATATTTCACTTAAAACACAATATGAAATCAGAATAATTTCTATAGATTAAAAGTTGTTATTAAACTATAAAACTCTATGCACATGCTTCACAGGAACAAAGATGAAACACTGAGAAGATGTTTATCTTTTGGAAATTTGAACTGTCTTCTTAAAATTTGCACTAGCTTATTTAAGTTGCTTTAAAATCATAAAAAAATTTGTGTAAGTATGTCATCTGGTTCATCCAGAGAACTGTAAGCCCTATGCAAATTAATTTGTTTCCTGCCTGATTTACTATGATTGCATTGTCACATACAAGCAGATGAGCTATGTGTGATTTCAATTAATCAGCAGGTACAGGACACAGTATATGTGCAGTGACATGCAGATTGGTGTGGGGTAACTTACCTTTGAATTGACTGATAAGATGTCCAGCTCTAAGCTTTCAAATTTTTCTGCTTGGATATTTAAACTGAGACAGTGAAATTCCATCCCAACTTTTCTCTCCCTCCAGGCACCGCAGCCCTCAGTTTTGTAAAATCTCCGTGTGGTTTTGGTCTTGCTGTAAGTTATGAGGCTGTATCAGGATGCCTCAACACTGTGGAAAAGGGAAATTATATTCCTTTATATGTAAGCATTTTTAAAGGAAATGCTTCTTGTCTGGAGGACATGGGTTTTCCTTGTACCAAAAGGTAGTTTTGAGGAAAGCCTGAAAGTGACTCCTTACAACAAGAGAAAGTTTATTTGAACAACTGACTAAAAGAAATATGTCCACAGGTTATAACCACCAACAGCAAAGGCAAAATCAAAGGGTGCCACAGCTCCTCTTTAGACTGTTTATGCATTTAGCTGATAGCATTTCTCTGTAGGATACCCATGAAGACATGGCTGAGGGAAGGGAGAAATCATATAGATAGCATCCTCTTCGTAAGTTCCATCCCAAGTGAGAGAGGTGTCTTTAACTGACAATAAATAATACTTTCTTGGATCTGTCACTGAAATGATTACTCAATTATGCTGTTTGTCAGGATTAACACACTCTTTCTCATTCCTATCAGAAGTGGTAATTGGAAACTTTCATCAAGAAAGAGCATATTAATTTGTTGTCATATAAATCCAGTTTGCCATCACTTTTTCACTTATCCCATGTAAAGGAAGATTTTATGATCTCAGATCTCTTTTTCTCTTTAACAGAACTACAGCCAACATAATGTGTTTTAGAACTGGCTCAGGGTCAAAATAATTTCTCATCTGAGCTGTACTCTTTCAAATGATGGATTTGAGATTTTAAGATCAGTGCTATTACCAGTCATTTCTTAAAGTGTTTGGAGAATCTCCCCTCGAAAGAGGTAAACAGGTCACAAACCTTCATGTAAACTCTAAATGACCAAAAAGTGATTTACAGTTCTGCCACTGAGCATTTCACCAAATAGTCGTACTAAATAAAGTTATTTTCACAATACATTCTTTTGGGATTTGACAAAACAGTTTGGATAAAATAGAGACTGTCCCATGCTTGGCACAAAGTTTGGCTCAAAGTGTGTATTTCTAGAGGTCAAATGATGTTTATTAACTTGTTTTATTATATTCAGATATGCCTTTTTATTTCTAGTAGAGAGCATGCCATGAGAAAAACCCATTACTTAAAATGAACTTACTAGAAACACCAAACAGTCAGAATGATTCCAGTACAAAATAATTCATCTTCTCTGTGAATTTTCCCCTTTCTTTTTATGGCCACTCAAAAATACACAGCTGCCTCTAGACTTCCTCAAAAATGCTGATGAAACTCCCCTTTGTAGCAAACTGCTCCATTATTTCTATTTGTATGGGAGGCGCTTCTCATCCTTTTTCTCTGCAGGTGTGAAAGGCATTGATGGTCACCACCTGTACATGCTTTGTCACATGACAAAACATTTTAAAAGTACAAAAGCATGGGATAAAATCTCATATATCCACTCCTTAGTGTGAGAACCAGGGAAATGCAGAAAAATTATCTTTTATATAATTTTTTTATAGAAGTTCATTGGCTTACAGGATTAGAATGTATGGCTCTTAACTGCATATTCACAATCTGAAAACCAGTGGTTAGTTGTCCAAAACAATCTGTGAACATAATTATGAATTAGAAAATCCAAGAGTATTTTCCTACTGTATTCCTTCCTGCAAAGCATTCATTTGGTATGATTAATACTCCAAGTATAATCTCATTTTTAGACTATTTTTCCAATTTTCTGTTAAAAATCCTACCTTCTATGTGTATGTTGAATTCCCACATATTGCTGAGTCCAGTCATACAAATAACAGTCAATGGATGTGCTCCAATCAAATATTCAGGAACAGTGATAGAGAAAACCTCATTATGATCCCATCAACGGGTCAGTAGGCTTTTAGGGCGCTTGCCACTTGACAAAGGATCTGTTCTCATCACTTCATCAATTACAGATTCCATGCTGCAGGCAGTCCTAAAACTGAGCTTCTTTTGACTATTTAAAACAGGCAGGAGCAGGTTCGCCAATGCCTTTCATTTTGTCCAAAATGCACCAGGCTGCTTCTGGATATTAGCTTAATGATCTAGAAGGGCAAAACTGCTAATGGATCACAGCATGCAAGATGCTCTTGAGGAAGTTAATAAAATGTTCTTAAATGTCTTATCAGGTCTGTCTTTTCTCTCACTGGAGCAATTCCTGAAGACAGGCACTTATATTTGCTTTGAATCTTTCATCTTTTCAATTTATGCATAGCAAACAACTAGATGAAGGCTATTTTGCCTGAAGTTACTTCATCTTTCATAGTATCATTAACATATAACACATCTTTTCAGATTAAACAGTAAAGAGGCAAGCATCTTTCAAAAATAACTTCATTTCTAGGTAGATGTCAGGAGATACTTTCAACGTCGTTTCCCTGCCTGTCTGAGAAAACAGCAATGGAGATGTAATGTGATGTGAAAAATGAGAAACCATTTCAGAATGGGAAAAGTTGTAATAAGTAAATATCTTTTTATTTCTCCCTGGCTATTTTGAAGCCAATATATATATAGTAATAATTCTTTGTTAAATATAAAGATTTATAGAGAAATGTCCATGAGGAATTGTATTTAAGTATAACTAAACTATTAACCTGTGAAATTGCAGGGGTAAAGGCTATAGCCAATACATCATAAAGGTGAATCTAAGACTGTAATTGCTAGCAAAGCAGAGCCATCCTGAGAGTTCTCAAAGAAATGTTATTTTGCAGTAAGTATCCCTAAAGAGTGCTGCTTTCAATTATCACAGATGTTTTGGCTCACCAGCTAGTGAGTGCCATCCCAAGCAGCATTTCTGCTACTGCTGTAAGCTCATTAAAAGAGATGCTTTAGAAGCTGAAGAGAAGACAGACTCATATTAAGAAAACCAAAGTCCAATCAGCTTTTAAAGCCAAGTCCCCTTTTCAGCCTGTTTGGAAAGTGGATCAGTCAATTTCTGGGTCTCAGATATACAATAGATTTCCAAGAAATAAATAGCTAACAGATCTGTAGTTAATTCTAGCAGCACTGTATCTTGAAATGTCCATTCTTTGGAAAGAACTAAAAGGCTTGCTCTTAAATTTTGCTCTCATAACCATAAACCACTCAGTTCCAGTACATCTATGCACGGTGACCAAACGGCTGGTATGGAATCGTGCCTTGTTTAAGATCCATTTTGAGCTTAACATGGACACTCTGACTTGAATATGTTCCACCAAGGCCCTTCTTCTCCCAAAAAGCCGTGTTCCTTTGGCCTTCATCTAGATTTTTAGGGAAGACATTATAGGCTGTTAAAGTGCAAGACATCCCTCTGTACAAACCAGTCAGAGTCTCAGCCATGGTTCAACTTTCCTGGACAAAGTGGCAAACCTGCATGTTTAACGAAGCATGAAAATATGGTTTCCTCTCATTTTTAGACTCCTACATAAATAAAAATTTCTGAAGTCACAACTATGCTTTTTCAGCATGACTGTCACAGCAGACGTTGTTATTGAAGGTATAATAAGCTGTCACTTCTATGCAGCTCATATTGTTTGTAGATATGTATGATTAAGCAGCTGTATAAAGATAAGGTTATCTAATGGTGTATGAAACACTCTGGAATAAAAACCTGTGTTAATTAGACAATAACTGATGCAACTAAATTAAGTGAAGACATTTCTACCTTCCATTTCTATTTTAATATCTTCTATCTCTGGTCTGTTTATGTTGTGTGGTTTTGTTTTTTTTATTAGAGGACAACAATGGATGGTCTCTGCAATTTGATAAACATTATACAAAGGACAAATACAATAAACTGAAATCTCTGTATGCATTTCAGACAAAGACACCTGAGTGCTGTAAGTAATTACTTGAGTGATTATTAATGATGATTCCTAGAAAGAAATACACAGCAAATATATGTTTAGCAGGAAATTTAGTGTTGTTTCATTTATAGTAACACTGAATTAATATCTCAAATGAATGAATGCTAGTTTGAAGCTAATTTTAGTTCCATTAAGGATGATTCATTTTCTCAAAGAGAAGTGTCAAACCTATTTTAATTAGCATATGCCAATTAAGAGGGCAATATAAATGTTTATCTAAATATTCTGATACTGCTGGAGAGACCATGGAACTGGCATATATTTCAGAGTGAAATGAAGGCAGCATTGCTCCCAGTTAACTTCTTTGTACATCAAATGAAATTAGCAAACGCCCTCCACTTAGGCAGGTCTTTGAACAGATTTTTTGATTCTGCTGTCTATTATGAGCAAAGGCTCCCTGATCCATTTTTGACCCATTTTTGACCCATTTTTGACCATAGAATTGTGCTCCTTCTAGTAATAAGGGTTCTGAATAATCTAAAGAAGTGCTGAAAAAATCCCGTGCCAGATTCCTGTATATCATGCCTAAGGTTCAAGAGCTCCTTCAGAGGTAAAACAATTTTTGTGCCTCTTTATACTTATATTTATTGTTAGAGTCCTCCCAGGTTGAAATCAAATCTGTAAAAGCATGTGCCTTAATTGTGTTTAACAGAGCCTGCTATTTCTGTCTTTGTGCTCGTTGTTCTTTCCTACCATAATTCTTGTTTCCACATCCCATCACACCACACATCCCACCTTTTGCCCCGACCATGTTCTTGTTCTCCTGCAGTGGCTGGGGATGTGCCAGCAGAGTGTACCTGCCAAGGGCTGGAGGTCTTCTGTGATGCTGCCAAATTACGTGCTGTCCCATCAGTCTCTTCAAACATAACCATAATGTAAGTAGAGAAGTAACCTGGTCCCTTGCTCTGTTCAGGTTTTATTGTCAATCCTACAGCTTTTTTACAACTACAGACTTATAATTATGACCAGCTGATGCTTGGGAAGCACTGTGTCTCTCTGTTAACAGGTAATTTAATATTTTAAGTACAGATTTTCCTTACATAAAAGAGGAGAAAAGAAACTAAGAAACCAAAAACTCAGTGAACTGATCGTTTCATGTTTGTAACAGTGACTTGAGCTACAAACAGTTTCAGGATATCTAAGGAAATCTTCAAAAGAAATGCTTCCTTTTAAGATACAATGCTTAGAACCTGTTTCTTATTCTTTGATTCTGCCAATATTCCTAGTCTGTGCTACTGTCTATAAAGTCAATAACTTGAATTTGAACTTGGTGGAATGCCCTCCTGGAGCAAATCTATTTAGTTCTCATTTGATGTCTCTGAATACACTGTTATTTAAAAGGATTTAATGTGGGCTGAGTCATCATGCAGATATGTATGTGTAAGCCAAACTTTTGTTTAAGAGACCAGGATATGGTTGATGTGAACTTGATTTGCACGTTGCTGTTTGAGAGTCGGTTTTAGGTGTGGTGAGCAGGGAGCAACATCCTGTGTCCTTACCTGAGGATCTCTCCCATAGATCTGGGTCATGGATCTTTCCTTTTGATACCGGTCTCTGTTCAGATTTGAAGTTCTCCTTGTTGGGTCCGTATTCAAATACTGCAACACTTCATAATGAAAACTGATGTGGAATGTCAAACATCTATTTAAACTGGCTTCTGGCTCAGGGTTGAAAAAGAGTTCAAAAATCCTGACCCTGTTCTAGCTGTAGAAAAAGCAGGGAGTTGTTTCAGCTGGCTTTCAGGCTAAATTCTCTTCTAATCAAACCATGTCCTGAAGGAATTTTGTTCTTGACAAGACACTTGATTGTCCCCAGTGGAGATGGAACGTAGGGACACATGAACTGGGAAATAAGCTCTATATGCATTTGAGGTTTGAAATAAATCTGTATTTTAAATTCAAATCTTTTTAATTCTTAGATCTAATTATTAATTTGTCAACTTTTCCTGGGGACGTGGATTTTTTATTATAATATATTTTTCTTACTGTTTAAATAGATATAAGCATACAGAAAAACAGAAGTAGCATGTTCAGATGGTTTCATGTTGCTTTTGTTATTTAGCAGTGTAAGAGCTGCCCTTATTAAATAACAAAAGCACTGTAGGAACCTGGGACAGTAGTTTTACTGTATGCATTCATTCCTACAGGTCTCTTCAGAGGAATCTGCTAAGGAAACTTTCTGCTGATGTTTTCAAGAGATACCAAGATCTTAAAAATCTGTAAGGGATTACTATAACATAAAACACCTATCTGGTGCCTTAAATATTCATCCTTTATTTCCCCCATACCTACACATTTTTTTTAGCTTAACATTTAAGAAACAAAAGTGTGGTTTTGAGCTTAACATTTAAGTAACAAAGTCTGGTTTGTCTCACCCTTTGGTACCTCATGTGTACCCTGTTTGGCTCAAGTACCTTGATTTGACATTTGTCTTTTTGCAAAACCATAATTTCTGCATATTTAATGGTTTATGTTTATAGACTGATTTATACCAGAAAAACACTAAATTTTAATTTTGTCTGAATGATGTTACGTTTATAATAAACAGTAATATGCCAAAAAAAATTAAGTTAATCGATTTGTTCTGGAAAAAAAACTTTTTGAGTTTTGGAAACTCAAACTTCTCGTTATCATGGGAAGTTCATTCCCATAGCACATGGTTTTACTCCTAATTATGCCTGATACTGGTTTGATAATGCCCAACAAGTCCAATGATTATGGCAATAAAATATTGTGTTATGTTTTCCAGTGTGTAACATACATGTTGTTCAAAAATCATAGTCTTTAACAAGATTTCTTTCTATAAAAGTAGTGAAATAAAAATTGAAGCCTAGAGTATGGCTTCTGTGTAATCTGTTCAAAGTGTTCTTTCATGGGAACTGTGCTACACTGCAGCACCATCTTGTGTTCTGAAAGTTAAGTACCATTATGTCCCTTAAATTCCTGAAAGGTAAGTTTTCACTAGAAGAAATAAATCCATACATATCTATAGAAAACATTTGTTTCTAATATCAACTTCACACCCTTCTGATAGATAATTTTGCATTTTACAAAAGGTCTTGAGCAGTGTTTGACAGAAACCCATTTTGTAAAAGCCAATGTCTGATATCTTACTGCTTTCTAGCAGGAATGCATCTAGATGCTTCATTAACTAGAATTTGATTTAAAGGACTTATGTTTAAATATTCAGAGAATAATGTTATAATGTCTTAAAATTATTTGAAAAAGACTTGGCATTTGCAGTTGATATTTTTCAACTCATTACTTCATCAAAGTAGGTAAAGAAATCCAGAACTAAAAAAAAAGTAGTATCTTTAGTTTTCAGAAGATGAATAAGATTTGCTGTGTGTTTTTAAATCTACTATCTTACAAATGCAATATTTTGAGAATTCTCTGGTACCACACAAAAAAATCAGAAATTATTTTATTTTTGCATTTACTCTGCAAAATTTTGATCGTAGCAGAGATCTGGGTAAACACAGAGATCAGGTCACACAGGTGAGCACTGCAAGGTTAGGATCTAATCAAGGAAGTTGCAAACAGCCACTCTGCTGTTCATCTTTGGCAAAGCAAGCATCCATGGGAACGATTTTTGTAATTTTGCTCTCTGTGTGAATTTCTTTAAAAACAACCTTGCAATCTTTGCAGCTATAGCTGTGAAATGGTTATTGTCAGATTCAAGGTGTAACAAATATAACAGCTTTTTTTAAAGTATTAAATGTGCATTCAGTTTAGCTGATAGATTCTAATTGGTTACTTGTGCTTGCTTTAACTTTGCTTGTTTAAAGAATAAATTGTTTTGGGTTTGTATCTTCTCAGGTATCTTCAGAATAATAAAATCAGAACTGTATCTGCACGTGCTTTCAAAGGTTTATACAACTTGACAAAACTGTAAGTATTGCTTTTAGAATACTGAAGTAAAAAGCAGCAGACAGAGCTCTGAGAGTCTCTCTACCTGATTCCATATTAGGAGCTTGCAAAGTGTCCAAAACTTTAGTTCAACGATTGAATTGAGAAAGCAAAGACAAAATAAGAGGTCTCTGCTCAAGTTTATCCAGCAGGACAGTAGTTTGAAAAGAAAAGCTGGGTCCATACTTCAATCCTATTCCCCAAATCCTCAGAATGGAAGAAGTAGACAGGATGGTAGTTATCCTGTAGAATGCCAAAGAGAATGAAGAAGGAGTAAAATGAAACCAAGAGCTTGTGACAGATGAAAATTCTTTAACATGGTGTTTTGCTTTACAAATGCAATTCAAAGTAACCAGAATAGGTGATGAAAGGAACACATTTTTCTTTATTTTGCAGCAACTTTTTGAAAGATGCTTCTAACTTTTAAGGGAAATTATCATTAAAAATACAACACATAAATTGCACTGATTGGTTCAGAACTTTTACTGCAATGTTTTCAGAAGGAAAGTTTTACAAAGCTGTACCTCTTGTTCTTTCCATCACACAAGTGTGGCTAATTATCTGTTATTACAGCTGCTGTTATTATCTTCCCAGACCATTTATTCTACCTCTCCCCATTCATTTTCAGCCTTTCTTTCTCCATTTTTCTGGTATCTATATTTATTACTATTATCCTTAACAGAGATTGAATGGGATCCTGGAAACTTTCATGGGACAAATAACTCCACAAAAGGAAACTGGAAAGGGTCTAAAATATGACACAGTGAAAATATTTAGCTGCCTGTGCTTTCTTGTAGATAAGACAAAGTGCTGTACATAATTGCTCTTAAAATCCTCACTAGAGAGAATCCTGCATTGCTCTCAAACAATGGCATGAAAATTAACATAGTAAAAAAAAATTATGAACAAAATAGGAATATTCTGGTAAATTATCAAGGAAAAAGAATCTTAAAACTGATTTTCATATGCCTGCTGCTAAATAATTATTTCATTCATTCATCTTTGGCTGGTCTTGTTTTAGATACCTGAGCAACAATAAGATAACGAATTTGGAGCCTTTTGTGTTTGCAGACCTCCACAGACTTGAATGGCTGTATGTTGTTTTCTAATTTGTATATTTATTTACTCAATAAATAATTAATGTTATATATATAAATAGAAATATTTTGATTCCTTTCATTTTTGTGCATGGCATTACTTTACACTAGCTAATAACTAAGGAACTCCTGTTACACTGTGCAAGGTAAAGTTGCAATTGGCTTTGATGAGAGCAGAAAATAGTTCTTGAGCCTTAATGGTTTCAATGATTGATGACTTATATCAATAGTAAACAATGTTTATTAGCAATTGCTTGTTTCAAATGAGTATATTAAATAACCCAAGTACCATAAAACAGTAGACAGATACTTTTTGAGCAGGTCTTTTCCTGTAAATAGTGCTTAAAATGTCCAGACAAATTTACTGTCATAACCTGAAATACTGGCTTATTACTGCTTCTCAGAGAGATTTTGATTAAGTTATTAAAAATAAGCAAATAATATGTCTTACATTCTTCTGCATGTTTGAGATTGTTGGATTGCCACAGAGTACTGTTAGGTTGTGCTACTTTGTTTTTATGGAAAGTCCATTCAAAGTGTCTTGATGAAAGGATTCAAATGCCTCAAAGGAAAGCACTTTTCAAAGTTGAAAGAAATTTTCTTCTCTAAGTTACTTTTTTTTATTAAATTTTTTTTGAAGGAAATTAATTCAATTAATATCTTAACTTATCAAGGAATTGTGTGTTAATTTTTTTTAAGTAGTTTGACTGGACTATTGAAAAAATTCACTACAAAGCTTGCTACCTTTTATTATCTCTTCAATTTAAGACTGAGGTCAATTACCAGTCTGATACATATTTTGGTGTAATTTATAGGATAATTGAAAACAACAGGATAAATCGGATCTATCCCTTAACATTCTATGGACTCAAATCCCTTATTCTTCTGTAAGTATGAAACAGGATTTAAAAAGTGCTGTTTAAAAGAACACAATAGGAAGGGCATACGCATATAAAAACCTTTTTACACAGACTGTGCTTGCTCACCCGAGTGCTGGCAGTACGCCTGCAGCTTTCTGTGCTGGAGTAAGAGGATTTTGGCAGCAGTGGACACGCAGTGTCTGGAAAAGTATAGGGAGGAGGGTGGAGAAATGATAAAAGGTGTCACTGAGAAGGTCGAGGCAGCTGCAGCACTGGGTTCCAGGTGTGACAGGAGGGGTCCCATAGTCTCTGCCCCCACCAGCAGCCTGACCCCCCTCCCCAAGACCCTGTCTACGATCTGCCACTGCCCTCTCCAGCCTCAAAGATGAGGGATCCTTTTCACCTGCATCCCAGAGGGAAACCTCCCTCCACATCCCACTTCCTCCAGCACCCATACAAGTTCCATGTTCTGACTGAACAGTAGATTTGTATTGGATTGCTACATTGCATTTTAATAGCAATGAAGTGGAGTGAACATCTTTCCTTTACCTGGCCATTAGCAAGCTAAGGATAAAATACTGCTGCACAGAATGCCATAGGGGAAATATGTGGAAGTTGAAGAAAATAATACTACTATCAAAACTGTTCAAGATTGGAATAGGTTTTTTTTTTCAGAAGTACATGATATGAATTTTTTTTTTCTATAATGTAACTGTTCAAACAAACTCAGCTGTATTATTCCTCTTTTTTTTTTTTTTAGAGAGATGATGAATAATTCTCTTGCTCGTTTGCCTGATAAACCTCTGTGCCAATATATGCCAAGATTAAACTGGCTGTAAGTCTACCTTATTTCACTGGAGAAATATTATTTTGTTGTGCCTGCTGGGTCACTGGCCTGAAGTCATCAGTTAAGTGTGCAGAAGTATTACATGTCTGCCTCCCACTCTCTTCTGTGTAGTCAAGTTCTGGTAGTGTTTTTCTTCAGTTACCTTAGAATAAGTGCCTGAGTTTATTTTCAATGATTGATGGGGTTCTTTTATATCTCAGAGACCTTGAAGGCAACCATATCCATCATGTGGGAAATGCCACTTTCATCTCCTGCAGCACTCTAACTGTACTGTAAGTAATTGGATATGCTAGCTAGCCAGTGTGAGATCTGCTAACACCAAACAAGTGATTCATTACAGCAAATATAAAAGTTTCCTGAGTATTATGGCTATTTATCTCTTGAGGATATTAAATTAAAATGTTTGGTTTGAGGTGAGCACCACACAGAAGTTTATATTTTACATTAAAGTTCAGCATTAAATGTGTAACTAGACTTTACTGAAGAGACTTTAGCGGATACTAAGATTTAAAAATTTTCGTTACAACTTTTTTATGAGATTTATTATAAAGATCTCATAATGAGAACCAGAAAACATACAAAATACATAGCTTGTTACTTATTTTGATTGGCTGGTGGGTTGTCTGGCTAGTTAAACTTAGAATTTTCTCCAGAGTTTCTTCAATGATGATGTAACCATCTTCAGAAAATCCCTTCTACTTTTTGGTAGATCAGTAGGGTCCATCAGTGTGTCACTTTCAATTTTTAACTCTTCTGCATTACCTGTGCTCTTGGCTTTTTCATTGTTTTTAAAATACAGATAGTTCATTTAAGGAATAAACTGGGTGGCAGATAAAGTGAGGGAGAATGAAAAGTTGCACAACAATGTGCCTGTGTCTGAGACATGATTAGATCACAAAGCCTTCCAGCCCACTTAATCTTCCTCCTCCCCTCAGTCAATTTGCACCAGCCTTCCACGGGTGTCTGTGTATATGTGTGTATATATTTATATATATGCAGAAGCACCTGTATGTATGGGATGTATAGGCAAAAAAAAAAGTTAATTACCAAATGATAAAATGGCAAATTTCTAGGTGAAATTAGCTTTTTAACTGAATTGGGCAAATATTTGTCGATGCAGAGAACAGAGTTTCAAACTTTATAAAACCTTATCTCCAAAATCAAATAGGGACCAAGAAGAGGCAACATAAATTTGTTTTATTCTTTCAGGGTGATGAGACGAAATAAAATCAGCTCCCTAAATGAAAACAGCTTTTCTTCTCTCCAGATGTTAGATGAATTGTAAGTAGATTTCTTCTCTTATTTGTACAAGTCACACAGTTTTGTGATTTATATTAGAAATACCATTCATCATGAATTCCGTTTCATACAACATGCTCTGTAGATGGCATCCTTCCTTAGGGTATTTTTTAAAAAATATATATTGAACAGGAAATAAATAATCAATAAAATACATTGTCTGTATCAGCCCTATTGGGGCTCTTCTCACGTTATGTTCCCTGAGTAGACTAATATTAATTATTCTTGTATCACTGCAATCTAGGTGCATGTGTGCCTTCAGTGTCTTTTAGACCATTTGACAGGTTTGGTTGGGCAAAGACCTTTTTTCATCTGTTATTAGGATTTCTGCATCGTGAAAATAAGGTGAAAGGTAGAGATAAAAAATCAAAGTAAAGATGTGCTGTTTAGCCTATGTGGAAGAATTACCATCATGAAAAAATATATTTAATTAATTTTTAATCTTCTACAAGCCAAATTAATGGTATTTTACTTATTTTTTGATGGAAATAAAATAACAATAAATTATGTATCTAATAGTATGCCTGAACTAATGAGACAAAACAAGATCTGACAGATCTAGCTTCCCACCTTGTTTTAGCATCATTCTTTTATAGTCCAGATTCCTGATAACCTATAGAATAAATAATATCCTATTTGGCAAATAAAACTGTGTATATTGAAACTGCAAAGCTATTCAGTAAAATTACTGTGTCTAGTAACAACTTACTGTAACCTGTGTGTTTCTGCAGAGATTTGGCTAGCAACAAGATTGAATCGCTTCCTCCATATATATTTAAGGAACTAAAGGAGCTTTCACAGCTGTAAGGATTCTTGTTTATTATTATACATAACTGTGTATTCACATTTGATATGATGCTTTCAGTCATGTGTCCGGAAACAGAAGAGCACAGTTGTTTGTATATATCATTTAAGTTCTGCCTAAAAAACATATCAACAGCAATTTTATATAGCACTTTTTCCAGAATAATTTTGTGAAAGATGTGCATTTTCATGTCCCAAAAGACAGCATGTTCAAATTCTACCTTTTTCTAGATCTTGTTAGTACATACGAGATGAATTATGCTGGCTACATCATGAGAAATTAATTATTTCATGGGAATGCTTAATGAGATATCAGGATTGTAAAAGTAGATTGACTTTGTTTTTAGGACAAGCTGTAAGGAATGTGGCCAAAGTTACCTCTGTTGTATTTACAGGAACCTTTCTTATAACCCCATCAAGAAAATACAAATAGACCAGTTTGATTTTCTAATTAAACTCAAATCCCTGTAAGTATCAAGTTTTTATATTTTAGCTGTATTTTCATTGTGATTATGCACATCTCCCTCAGTGGGATATGATCCAGAATATATTTTGTAAGAAATTGCCCCTGAAGAGTTATGGGGAGTTTTTGTAGGTGCAGTAACACAGCAGTTCTAAGTTGAATTCTGCCAGCAGGGCTCCTCCTAAAACTCTGAGATAGTGCAGCAAGAATCTTGCAAATCTGAAATTGTGTTGCATTGGATTTAGGTACATCTTCATTGGTCACTTCACATCTGAAGTAACCAGCTTGGTGTATAGCACAGCATTGATTCTTGTCAGATATCACTTCAAAATCATAGAATAGTTTGTTTTGGAAGTGACCCTTCGAAGTCCTCTAGCTCAACTCCCCTGCAATGAGCAGGGACATCTTCAACTAGATCAGGTTGCTCAGAGCTCTGTCAAGACTGACCAGGAATGTTTCCAGGGATGGAGTATCTACCACCTCTCTAGACCACCTATTCCAGTGTTTCACCACCTATTCATAAGAAATTTCTTCCTAATATCTAGTCTGAATCTACAATTTTTCAGTTTGAAACCATTAGCCCTTGTCCTATTGCAACAGGCCCCACTAAAAATGGTTGTGGCGTTTAAAAAACAGATGTTTTCTTGGACAGAGGTGCAGTAGGAGTTTATGATTTGACCTGACATGATTATGTGTGAGCTGTAGCCAGCAGTACACATACCTTTGTCGATCAGACCAGCTTCCTCACAGTGACCAGAACACCCTGGCCAAATTCAGCTAAATTTGGTAAACGGCTAATGAACTGAAAATACTGAATCTGTAGAAGTGTCATGAAAAGAAGCAGCTGAGCACAGAAAATAATAACCAATTACCTCTTTAACAGTCAAGCTACAGCATGATTTTATCCTTTTATCTATTATTCAATACCGAAGAACTCATACAACTCAGTGATCATGGTCTTCCATGTTTTTTAGTCAAAAAAAACCTGTTAAATCTTGAGATATATCCATAGGCAACAGTATTTTGGTTTGTTTGTAGAACATCACTTACTTCTTCATCTGTTTGAAATATTTAAAATAGCTGGGGAAAGCACTCCCTAGGATTCATTGCAGCACTTAAATAAAAGTAGCACACTTCCACATTGGGGCTTTCTCATGTCTGCCAGAAAAACTGCCTACCAATCCACATCAACTAATCACTATGTCTGTACTTTTCTCCATTTTTGCCTCAATGTGTTCAGAACTCACATGAATATTACATTCAAATCTTTGAACAATAAATCCAAATAAGTCTCTCCACAAGGAGAAGCAAAGACTCCTAACCAGTTGCACCCCTAACCAGAGAATGGGATGGACTGGAAGAATGCAGAAATTGAAGTTCTAAAATAACATATTACAGAGTTAAACTTATTAAACTAGCACTGCAGGGGAAAAAATATTGCTGCTTTCATATACATATATGTATATATGTATGTATATATATGTATATGTATAAATGTATATATGTATATAAAATTTGAAATAAGGAATCCCACCTGTGTGTCACAAAAAAGTCAGCTTTTTTTTTTTTTTTTCTTACATGCTATGTTCTGTGTCCCAGCTTTCTGCTGGTTTTGATATAACAAAGACTGAGTTCTTGGGTTGGGTCTTTTGCCCAGTAAAGTACTCCATGGGATAAAAGAATGTGTAAAAATATTACTGTTAGAACAAGTTATTATTTTGCCAGAGGTGATGCAAGAATATCAATAGAATGGTACGTTGAAAGGGCAACATATTAATCAGACATCAGACACGAATTCTCATGACTGAGAGCAGCACTAAGAGTTCTCTTCATGAATCTGGAAGACCACTGAATGTATTACTTGCAATTCCTTTTTGTTCCACTTCAGATTTTACACAGAATTTTTGGTCAAGTTTCAAAGGGTTGACAGATTAGATGCAATCAAAGTTCTTCTCTAGTTTCCTATGATAATAAAATCACAACTAAATGCTCCTAAAATTTGGATTTTTACTACTGAGTTTCTATGGCCTTTTACTGAGAATATATTTTTACAGCAGCTTGGAAGGCATTGAAATTGCAAACATCCAGAGGAGAATGTTCAGACCTCTGAGAAACCTTTCCCACATGTAAGTAGATTATTTTAGAAAGTTTGTTTTCTTTGGCCTGAATTTTACAATTATGGAATACTGGAAAATTGAAAACAAAGGTGTATGAAAAGCAGCATGTGAGCAGTTGTCAAATTTTGACGATTTTTGATTTATTTTTCTTCTTTCAGAACATGTTTTCTGAGTAGTTACTAGATAGTTTTGATATTCTGACAACCAATCTAGAATGAGCTCTCATCTGTTTCTCACAACCAGATATTTTAAGAAGTTCCAGTACTGTGGGTATGCTCCTCACGTGCGCAGCTGCAAACCCAACACTGATGGGATTTCCTCCCTCGAGAATCTTTTAGCTAGCATCATACAGAGAGTGTTTGTCTGGGTGGTATCTGCCATTACCTGCTTTGGGAACATTTTCGTTATCTGCATGAGGCCCTACATCAGATCGGAGAACAAGCTGCATGCCATCTCCATAATGTCTCTATGCTGTGAGTACTCCATATCTAGAATATTTTCTGTCTGTATGTATGATATTTGTTATTATAGTATAGGGACATATTTCTAGCATTGGATTAATTCTACTTTTATGATGTTGCAAATGAAAACACAAAATGTTGTGATGTATGTACCAGGGGGTCTCATTAAATGCCTTTGGCAGCTGGGACATTCCAAAGGTTTCATGTTTGATTTTCATTCTGTGGGAATTCTGAAAGATTCCCACTTTCTCCAGCAAGAAGAAATAAAATTGCAGTATTTCAAATGCCCACAAACCTTAATTTTACTATGCATTTCTCAGTAAGTAGCGATTTCTGCATGTAATTATTATGTTCAAATATTCTATTCCTTGCACAAAGAAAAGGTTGTTTATGCAAATATAGCAAATTAATCTATCCTAGCTCCCCAATATTAGGAATTGGGGTGGAGTTTTTAATTTTAATCCTGAAAGCAGTACAAGTTTATGGATTAACTGCTTGGCAGTACAATCACTACAATCCTGAGTCTCTCATTACAGGAGAGTCTATAAGGATGGCACAAATGCAATTAGATACATTTTGAAAGGTATATATTGTATAAAATAATTGCAACACTTCTAAATGCAGCATGTCAGTGATTTTGAAACTTTGTTCTTCCCATAGAAATAATCTGAATACTATGTAAAATTTTTAACAAAATGCCCAAGAAGCCTTCAGTTCTGTGTTGACAGGTCATCACCCCTTCCTAGTCTTAGAAGCCTATGCACATGAGTTTTGAACTAGCATAAGGTGGAAAAAAAGACTTTGAATCCAGCAGAGATGGCCTACTCCAAGGAAATGATCTTAAACCAAATGTTAACATAGAAATGAATAAAGAAATAAGATCTAATAAAAAAGAGTTGCGAGAATATTTCTATAAATACAGCTGTATATTTTTCTATTTGCAAATCAATTTTTTTCCAGACCTTTAAAAAATGGAAACAAGTATGAAACATGGACTGTCAGTCCAAAAAAAAAAGGAAAACAAAAAAAGGAAAAATAATATAAAATCATAGTGCTTTAATTGTAATTCATAGTAGTATTCCAGATGTGATATTGATTTTGTATCTATGTATTAGCTAACTTGTAAGTAGATACTTATATATATGTATTTATGTGTGTGAGTGTCTGTTTTCCAATATACATATAAAGAGAGAATGGGGAATTCAGATGTGTAAATAATGATGTTAAGCACTGTGCCCACAGGTGCTGACTGTCTGATGGGAATATATTTATTTGTGATTGGAGCTTTTGATCTTAAATATCGTGGAGAATACAACAAGCACGCTCAGTTGTGGATGGACAGTATTCACTGTCAATTGGTTGGATCGCTGGCTATTCTGTCTACAGAGGTGTCAGTCTTACTGTTGACTTATCTGACTTTGGAAAAATACATCTGCATAGTTTATCCTTTTAGGTGTCTGAAGCCCAGAAAAGGCAGGACAATTTCCATTTTGGTTCTTATTTGGATAATCGGGTTTGCTGTTGCTTTTATCCCACTGAGCAATAAGGAATTTTTTAGGAACTACTATGGCACCAATGGCGTCTGTTTTCCTCTTCACTCAGAACAATCAGAAAGTTCAGGAAGTCAGATTTACTCTGTTGTGATTTTCTTAGGTAAGTTGCATTTCTTCTTTATGTATTACTAGATCTGCAAAGGAACCAAGTTTTTAAACAAATAAGATAGCTGTGAAGTTCACACCTTCTTGGATTTAGATGCTCCAGCAAGCATTTAAAGACTATTTCCAATATAAATACTTTACTGAAGAAGATGTGTACCTACTTATCTTAAAATGAATGAGGGGCTGGGAAAGCAGAAAGAAATTATTGACCATTATGTTGTTGAATTAATAGGGAAATAGAGCAATGTTAAGGCCAGAGAACTATTTAGTTTTAACCAGATGGCAGTCATTTGCCAGTTATCAGTGAATAAAATGAATACTTGAGTAGAGGCAAAAATTCAGCCTTCAGATGAGGACAGACTCAGATTTTCTGACCACTTAATTCCATGGGACTAGCAGTTTAGATGAAATACTCTTCTTTATTACCCAGACTGCAAATAGGTGATGTAGATTGCCATTATGCTTTTACGGTAGAATTAATTTTAATTTTTAAACAGGTGTCAACTTGGCAGCTTTTATCATCATTGTGTTTTCCTATGGGAGTATGTTCTACAGTGTTCACCAGACAGCTATTATGGCTACTGAAATTCGGAATCATATCAAAAAAGAGATGATCCTTGCTAAACGATTTTTCTTCATTGTATTTACTGATGCACTATGTTGGATACCTATTTTTATTTTGAAGCTCCTTTCTTTACTTCGAGTAGAAATACCAGGTATGTCCTTTCTTTTATGAGTCTGCATCAACAGTGCCCGCATGAAATGTTTCTTCTACCTCAGAAGAAAAATAATTTAATGAAATGAACTATATTGCTGCAGCTAACTTCATGTTCTATATCTAGATATATGTACACACAATATAAGAACTATATACTTTTGCTATTTAATTTAACTATATTACTATAATCATGAAAGATTAGTCACCTTTGACTTACATACAGAAGTCCAAAATTCAAATCATTCAAGTCTGTCTGCATATAATATCTATAAAGTGTGCAAAATATATTTGAAAATCAAGACTGAGTTGCATTGGCTTTTCTCATGTTAGGAATTTTCTGGTTCTGTTGCCTAAATATCTCAGGACCATATAGTATTTTCTATCTTGATTTAATAATATATCTTATTCTGAAATAATTTTATTTTACAAGCTGGTATTTACAGTTCAACTCATTAAGTTACATAAAGCTCTGCTTGTCTTCTTCATGCTGTGAATATATTCCCATGTAAAGATAGTGTAACCTAAAAGATTAAAATTGCACCTTAATTTTTTCCTTCTCTTTTTGATACCATTAGATGCCAGGAAAAAAAAGCTTCTTCATGTGGGGCTTGTAAACTCTGTCAGAAAGGGTATGTGAGCATGAGCAGAACAATCAGCAACAGCAGATTCAGGCTCAGTGTACAGATGTATGTCACAATATTACATGGGCAAGAAAATGTTTTAGCTCAGATGATTTTGCCTTATGTGCTGACTAGGAGGATTGGGAGTTGAGATTTTCAAAGCTTAAGCTTGCATCTCAAATGTCTAGAAGTTACGCTTATTATGTCAAATATTCAGTTATTTTCAATATTTTAAAATTCTTCTTCAACAAGCTACCAAGCTATCTATGATAGTTGAAAAAAAATATTGTGAAAAGCAGAAGCAGGTGTATTATAAGAAATCTTGAAAAAATTTTGCTGAATAACAGGGTGATCTTGGGTTCAGCAAATTAATGTTCTGATAGATGAACCAGATTAAACAGTAATTACTCATTTCATGAAACTAAAGAAATGGCAGATAGCTGTTCAAATTGACACAAATCATAAAACTCGTTCAATAGCATTTGCTTTTTGTCAGTGATACATTGTGACAGTTTTAGAAACTAAGCACCTGCTTGTTTCTAAAACTGTAGCCAAAGTGATGGTCATGAACAGGAATGTCTTGATATTGCAACAAAGTTGTAAAACTGGAGTGGGTGTCCCGGAAGGAGAGATTCAGTTAAGTTTTGTGTGCCTCTTGAAACAGTTCTGTAACAGTTTTATAAGTCAAACAATGCAACGGAGGCGCCCCCTGACATCGTTCAGCACTTCAATCCTGTCCCTTCTCCACCTGCCTCTCAGGTAACTTACCTCCCAAACACTAAAGGATGAGAAAGGGATGTTGTAAAGATGCACAGATAGGCATAGACAGAAAGTGAACACAGAAACTCTTACCAACAGAGAAAAAAGGAAATTAGGAGGATGTATACACTGCTCTTTTTCAGGGAGAGGAATGGAGAAGTCCTGGTGCAGAAGGCACTGAAGGGATATGGGGGATGGAGGATAGTTTTGCAGGTGGACAGAACATCAGGGGCATCATTAGGAGTGCATGTCATCAGTTCTGGGAAGAGGATAGGGAACAGATCATAGGAAGAGATAAGGAGCAAAGCAGAGACAAAAGGTTTGAGGGCAAGAAAAAGGGGCTCAGCCAGAACAAGAGGTCTGTCAGGGCAAACAGGAAGCTATGGCATAGAAAAGAGGGGTAAATGGAACTACTGGGAGAATAATAAATGTCAGCTTTTGCAGGGAGTACTGGAAACAGAAGGAGATAAGGAGCAGTGCAAGTGTAATAGAAAGAAGAAAAAGAAAAGCACCTGTTGTGCCAGGAGCTCAGCCTAAGAGCACGACCTCCCCCTCTCACCAGGAAGCTGTGCTGCATTGGCATCAAGTGTTTATGCTAACTAAAGAGTACAAACACTGGGATGCATATTACAGCTGCCTTTCTTTTTTTCTTCCCTAAGGTACCATAACTTCTTGGGTGGTGATTTTTATACTGCCAATAAATAGTGCTTTGAATCCTCTTCTATACACTTTGACTACACGACCTTTCAAAGAAATGATTCATCAGGTTTGGTACAACTACAGACAAAGAAGATCCAAAAGAGGTAAAGGCAACCAGAAACCATACGGTCCGTCATTCATTTGGGTAGAGATGTGGCCAATACATGAAATCACACCAAAGGTTACGAAGCCTGTGCTTTGTACAGACTCTTCTGATGCTTCAGTGACTACACAGTCAACAAGATTAAATTCATACACGTAATTACACTTTGAATCCTCACTGTGACATCGGCACTGTTAGCTTCACATCCGTGGGCTTGCTGCTTTACAGCCACGAGGAAAATGAGGGAGGTGTGACACCAGGGCTCACGTGAACCACTGCAGGAAGAAGAGGGAGCCATGTGTCTGTTTGCAGGTAGAACTGGCATTTTACCATCTCACAGCAGTACCTGACATTGTGACAATTCATCCTAGATCAGAATGACAAATCAGTTGTTTGGGGCTTTTTTCTTCCAGAAGCCAAGAGTGTGGGAGAAAAAAAAAATGAATTGTCATTTGAAACATCTCACGCTGAAAGCAGATTGTTTCAAAATCATTTATTTATGGGGAAGTGTGTGTGTATGTGTGTGTGTGTTTTCTTTTTTCTTTTTCTTTTTTTAAGTTCCCATTTCAACAGATAATTTTTTTAAGACTTAATTGGTTTCCTCATTAAGAAACATATTTTCTCCTTGAAGTTTCTGACTTTAAAAGCTTTAAGGAGCAATAGCCGTAAGAAAAACAATTAAATTTCATAATTAGATCTGTTAACTATATTTGTCAAAGCCAAGCAAGTGAAAATTACATTTCTTTTACAAATGCACAGACTATTTCACTCATGTAAAGGCAATAGTGGAATTGTAGTGATAGTTTTAATATAGTCACCAGGCTGTACAAGGCCTTGATCAGCCTGGTCTACTGGGAGGTGTCCCTGGCCATGGCAGGGAGGGGCTGGGACTAGATGATCTTAAAGATTCTAATTCAGGCAGAACCAGAACTGTGGTGAAGAAAAAAATAAAAAGGAGATGTTTGGGTTTGGTTTTTTTTCCCAAGTGAATGTCCCCCAGCTTTAACTGGTGGCAGTTTCCCCCTTCTTACTCTGAAAAGACTGGACTGAGTATCCCAGCAATCTTGCTGCTGCTCTTTTCCTCACTTTTCTTAGCAGGCTACCAAAAGTAGCTCACCACAGCTTGCAGACTTCAACAAATTCCAGTCCTAAGATGTCTCTCTATGTAAAAGGGAGATGGTAAAATAGAAAATTATCAGTCTTAAAAGGTGCCATAACATCTACATTTCAATCACTTTGTACATGAATGGATGCACTATAGTTAAAGTAATTTGAAGACCACAGCCATTCAGCACTTTCTGAAGCATTATTTTACTTCCCAGAATTAAAAGGGTAAAATAAAAAATCCCCTAGAGGCAGTTCCTTCACACATTCTTACTGAAGAGAATATTTTCTATTATGAATTATTACAACTTCGCTTCTTCTTTCAGTACCGTATTCAGTCTGATGGCCTAGGAGCCCAAAAAGGTAAAAAAAAAAGCTTTTTTTTGTATTGATTTGAAACTATTTAAAATTAAGTTAAAAAATACTTTCAATGTTTGCACTTGACTTCTTAACAGTATAAGAAGTAGAATTTTGAAAGTGTGACTCACACTTCAACTGTTTACAGAACTTTGGATTATCTTGAAACTGAAGATTGTTAAAGCATCTTGTTTCCACTACTGTATGTTCTATTGAAATAAAATATTACCTGCTGAACAAAACTACTTCTTTTCCAAGTTGCTTAGCAATATTTTGAGTTGTGGGGGTTAAAAACACCTAAAAAAAAGCAAAATTTTGCCTCGTGGATTGCCTTTAACTAGGACAATTAGAACTCAGTTCAATAGAACTTCCTTACTCTGAGGGGCCAAGTCCTCTCAAGGAGGGCCTTTGGTGAGATATGCAAGGATCCCTGACCTTGCCATTACTTGTTTTTCACTCCATGTGAATGGTTATATTCACTGTCACCTTTGTTTCTATCAGTAACACAATAATAGTTCAATAATACTTCAGAATTTTTGCAACATCTTTATTGTTTTGATAAGCAAACTACAGTGGGTTTTTCTCAAAGTCCTATAAGTAAAAATAAGGCCTGCTAATAAGTCATGACAGTCGTGTTCTCCTGCAGCCTGCCATTGCACCTCAGCATTACTGTTTTTCACAGTGCCTGGTAAAGGTACAGGAGTGTCAGGACAGCTATTTATTACACATCAGCCATCTTTCAGGCCAAAAGGTTCTAGTAACAGTAAGCTCTAGACTATCAATCTAGTCACTGCTTAAGGCAAGATAAAAAACAGGACCAAATACTGAAAAAATCTCTGAAGCGCTTCCCCAGTGACAGGATATGTCACAGATTCTTTTCTAACTAATGGAAGCTTTTACTTATAGTCCAAAATAATCCATCCTATCAGCAAACAATATTGTTAAACTTCTACCCTGCAGAGATATATGGTCAACCATAAGGCACTTTATTACAACAAAAGGTAGCATAAAATTGTTTGCAGTAATAAAACAGCTTGCGAAAAAATAAACCTGCAGCTTTATAGTCATACATTGAAATACTGCTAAAAATAGTAAGATTTTGGATATAGGATTTTTTTACAGCTCATAAATAAGCCACAACTTGCCACATTATCCCATACTCAACATGAAGAAAAAGTGTGCATAAAAAAACCTGAAGTTAGTTGATGTTTCCCTGGGGTTGGCAGGGTTTCTGCTGCTGACAGCTCTTAAGAAGGAGGGCTGACAATTCTTTATCATAGGACACCAGTAATGAGCTCTGAACGTAGCACATATACTAACTTTGTATCTACCACGTTAGCACGAAAGAGAGAGAAAAAAAAGGAGCACTGAGCATTAAGATCGCTTGAGCTTCAACGAAGAATCTAAAAGTCAAAACTGATTCCCCAAACAAAGTTTTTTTTTTATTCGGTGGACTAACATAAAGCATTCATACGAGAGCCCTGAAGTATTTGTGAAAGAACTCCGGGGACAAACAAAACTCCACGTGAGCTCCCTACAGGATGAAAAGAGCCCCGCCGCAGTGCGGGACGAGCGGGCAGGGCCAGCGTCAGCCGCTGGGCTTCAGGGACTCGTAGCCCTCCCTCAGCAGGTCCCGCCACGTCCTGAGGAACCGGGCATTCTCCGAGCACTTGGTGGCCAGCTCCTCCACCTGGGCCGACACGGCCGAGGTCGCCTCCAGGATCTTCGCCAGGGAGAAGGCGGCCTGGAGGGACGGCAGAGAGGTTGGGGGTCGCCGGCGCCCGCCACGGTCCCCGAGGGGGCCCCGGAGCCCGCCCGAGAGCGGCGCGCCGCACTCACGTCGCCGATCTGCATCTCCACCTCTTCCAGCAGCTCCCGCGTGTCGCCGCCGGGCAGCTCCGACGGCCCCGACCCCTCGCTCCCGCCGCGGACCCTCCGGGGCTCGGCGCCGGGCGATCCCTCGGGCACCGCCGCGGGCGGCAGCGGCCCCGCCTCGGCCATGTCCCGCTCGGCTCTCCCGCGCCGAGCGCGCCTCCCGCCCGAGCACCGCCCACGGCACGCCCGGGCCGCGGATGGGTTGGCGGCGGCCGCAGTCACCGCCCCCGAGGGCGGCTCTGGGAGCTGTAGTCCTGCCGCCGGGACGGGGCGGACCCGTGGCCGGGCGCGCAGGCGCGGCGGGGCCGGGGCCGGGGCCGGGGCCGGTGGGGTGTGCGCAGGACGGTCGCGGGGAGCGGAGAGTGCCGGGGGCCGCTGCGATGCTGCTCTACCGCTGCCCGTCCGCCGGCCGAGGTAACGCGCCGGGCCTGGCTGCAGGGCCCGGGGTAGGCTGGGCTGGGCTGGGCTGGGCTGGGCTGGGCTGGGGCGGCCGCTCGGCGCGGCGGGTGGGGCCGGCGGCTGGCGCGGTGCCGAGGCAGAGCAAAGGTCGCGGCTGGGTCGCGCCAGTGTCGGGGCCTGAGCGGGGCCGGCGAGCGGGGACCCCGGGGCTCCCCCTGCCCGGGGCTCCCCCTGACCGGAGGCGGGAGGACAGCGCTGTGCGTGACCGCTGCCCGCGCCCCAGCTCTGTGACAATGACCTGGGTTAGTCACCTGCAGCCGGGTGCGTGAAAGATGGGCGGGTTTTTTGAGCGACGCTAGGTGTCACCTACTCTGAAGAGTGAAATAAAGCAGTGGAATGAGTGTCCTTGCTTGGGAAGTAGATGTGGAGACAGCATCCCGACAGCTGTACTAAAGAGCTGCCGCAGAGCAAAGTTTCTCCTTGGGGATCGCTTGGTTCTTGCAGGCGTGCCCCATCTCCTTCCGAGTCCGTGAGCTCAGGCACTGCCCTGACTGGGGAAGAATCTCCCCGTCCAGTCTTTGCACCCACCTCTGTTATTATCAGACGTGTTCAGAACAGAGTTTCACTTGTTTTGCATATGTGCAAAATAACTGGGTTTTTTATTGTTTTGGTTTTTGGGGTTTTTTTTGTTTGTTTGTTTGTTTGATTTTAGTATGCTGTGTGATTCTTAGTACGATCAGTTATGGTCAAATAAAAAAATCCTAAAAGTTAAGTTTTGTAATATATGCGTATGGATGTATTTGTTATCGACCTTGTAGAGTACTTGTACTCAGATCCTGTCTGGTTGCAGGTAAAAGGTAACTAGGAATTATGAGGTGGTATGATAATAATGTTGGTTAGGTACAGAATGCCTGTTAAGGAACCAACATGGATTATACTTGCTACCTTGTGTATATAGACCTCTGTCCTGTCACTAGGCAGGGTTATGGCACAGGATGCTTGTGCTGGCCTTGCTGATTGCCATTCTCAGCTAAACATTTCAGTCATGCATGCTGGTGATTTTACTTATGTAGTTGTACAGAAATATTCCACTTTAAATATGATGTTATTATTATTCTTCTTCCCTGAAAATAGAGAATTTTTTAGGGAAGGAAAATTACTAGTCAATGTGCATGAGTTCACAGGTCTTTTAACTATAACTAGTTTTCATACTAACCATACTAGGGTTTTTTATTACAAATCACATGCATTTATTATTTCTTTCTAAAAGAGGAAAATGATGACATGTAAGAGCCCTCTGAAAAGAGTCCTGGTTTGATAATTTGAAACTTTATTTTCATCCATTTGCTTACAAAGAAATTCTGATTTGTTGTCCCAGCAATTACTCTATCTGCAGCAAAGGTAAAGGTTTTGTATCTGCTGTTCCTAGCTTTGGCTAAGCACACTTGTGTTCGAGTCTGTGCTTTTACTGCAGACCATGGCATGTACTTTAGATGAACTGTATTGTTTTAGTAGCCCAAGCTGTGTGTCTCAATATATTTTGAGATGTCAGAGCTAAACTTGCATGGCCTGTTTCTACCATTGTTTGGTCACTTTTAATGCAGTCTGAAATACACCTTTTGAAGTTCAAAATGAAATCAGAATTTAAAGTATGTTTCATCTGTGTATACACATATTATCCTATGTCAGCTGTGCATGGCTGGCCTGTGTACTGAATAAAGAATGCTTAAAGGGGAAGCTTTTTTTTTTTCCATGATAAAAAATTACATGGCATTCTCTTAACTTGAAAATTAAAAAATCTGTGTTTATTGTTCCTCATCTTCATATCACCTGGTAGCCTTTGGGAGGGGGAAGCAGTCATATTTATTATGCTACTTGTGTCTCTGATATTTCGAGAAATTTGGAAAACTACTGATTTGACAAAGTTGTTTCTGGTTTTTGCAGCACGTCAGTGCTTTCATGCTCTAAAGTTGATAAAGAAAGATTGCCTTCTGTCACCGTGTGTCTCACGATGTGCCTCTACTGCCTCTGTGCCTCGCATAACTACACATTACACAATTCATCCTCGGGACAAAGACAAGCGATGGGAAGGTAAAAACATTGCATTCTTTGAAAGCTGCTTTATTCTTATTGTCATTGCTGAGTTTTAAAGACACTAAAATGTGTTGCTGGTTTTTTCTCTTTATGGAAATTCTCTATGTTTAAATACAGTAGTATTAATATTTCAAAGGAATTTTTGCTTTCTATCTCACAATAAGTGTCTTTGGTGCTATCAGAAGAAACTATGCTTGTTTTCGTAAAGAAAATGTACAAGCGGCTTTGATTTAGTGATTATCACAAGAAGATTTAGTTTTCTTCAGTATGTATCTGCTTGGGTTTTACAGTTGTTCTTACTGTGAGGGTTTAGGTTTAGTGAGAGAGAGGTTGGAAGAAATTGGAGATCGGATTATGTTATAATTTCTTTTCTATTGAAGGGGTAAACATGGAAAGATTTGCTGAAGAAGCTGATGTTGTCATTGTTGGAGCAGGCCCTGCAGGCCTTTCTGCAGCCATTCGACTCAAACAGTTGGCTGCTGAGCACAGCAAGGAAGTGCGTGTTTGTCTGGTGGAAAAGGCTTCTCAGATTGGTGCACATACATTGTCTGGTGCTTGTCTTGAGCCAAGGTCCTTAGAAGAACTCTTTCCAGACTGGAAAGAGCGAGGGGTATGTATGAGCATGTAAACACCAAAGTTTGTTATTAGAGTGTAGTGAGCTTCATATCTGACTCATTCTGGTATGAGTCAGTACCAGGTACCATTAGTAATTAGTACCATTTTAAATACATTGATGGAACAAAACAAAAATGGGTGCCTTCTTTTTAGTCTGTTTCCTGTAGTTCAACAATGCTAAAAGTTTTCTGTCCACACAGATATGCTTTGCTCTTTTCTGTATTAGTCCTACTGCATATACACAATATGTCTGGTGCAGCCTGGGGTGCCCTGCACTTGCTGCCTTTGTGCAAAATCCAGCTCCTGTGTACAAGCAGGAAGATGTTTGATCCTTACCAATGATCCTTACCAGATCACTGGATCTGTACAATAGCTTTTTGTAGAGATGGCACAGAGTACACTGACTTCTGTGCAAGCACTGTGGTGTAACGAAGGCCTAGGCTGATTTTAGGAGGGAGCTATCTGACTTGCAGCCAGCCGCCTG
The DNA here is from genome assembly GCF_030490865.1 of Poecile atricapillus. Lineage (NCBI taxonomy): Eukaryota > Metazoa > Chordata > Aves > Passeriformes > Paridae > Poecile > Poecile atricapillus. The sequence goes on from NC_081252.1 coordinate 35,703,276, forward strand.
CTATCACCTGAGAGCTGAAAAGTCAGCTGTCAATTCTTTGGTTTGCCTTATGGTGATAAATCTGCAAGTTGAGCTGTCTTCTTTAAAAAGGTCTGGAATATTGATGTAGTACAAGCCTGTGTACAATAGATGTTATTTGCAAAGCCATATTTTTCTTTTTAACCTCAGTGGTTGTGTTGGCTCTTGCTTCATGACTGCTTCATAAAGTACTTTATCTTCTCTCTTGTGATACCTTCCTATAGAAGTGCTTTACTAAATCTGTACTTGACTGCCAGTTTGATAATTTGATTTTGTTCTTTCTATTCGATTGGCTAATAAAACATAACTCTCTACTTCTGTTTTTGTAGGCTCCACTTAATACTCCTGTAACTGAAGACAAATTTGGAATTTTAACAGAGACATCTAGAATTCCAGTGCCAATTCTTCCAGGTAAAGTTTAGTGGGGGAGAAGAGAGTCAGCTTCCTCTGTGTCTTTTTGAACTTCTTCATGAATCAAAACAAATTTGATTTGGTATAGTGCAGCAAGTATATGTAGAATGTAATAGGTTACAGTGATACACTCTGTGTAGGTGATAGCTCCAATAACACATGAGAGTACCTGGAAGATGATAGCTGTAATATCTGCTTTGGGTATTTTGCTTAGTAATTTTATGTGTGTGTGTGTTTTTTTGCCTAGGACTTCCAATGGTTAATCATGGAAATTACATAGTACGTCTGGGCCACCTTGTGAGTTGGCTGGGTGAACAAGCAGAAGCTTTGGGTGTTGAGATATATCCAGGCTATGCAGCAGCTGAGGTACTAATGACATCAGTGTGTGTTTATGAAAAGTGGCCTTAGACCCCCCTTCAGTGCAGTCATGATGATGTACCAGTGCAACATTCCTTTTAACTGATACATATTGTGAAAACTGTGTTTCTCTGTCTAAATTCCCTGGCTTAGATCTAGCAAAGTGGAAATGGATTATACAGTATGTGACTAAATACATAATCTTCATGTTTGATCATTAAAGAAGTCATAGTTTGGCCATTATAAGTCATAGTGTGTAGAAGTTCTGCTTTAGAACTTTCAGTGAATAGATTCTAAGTACAGTTTCATTACAATGTTTTTTGTTTTTTTCAATATTTCCAAAGGTACTTTTTCATGAAGATGGTAGCGTGAAAGGGATAGCAACTAATGATGTAGGCATTCAGAAGGATGGAGCACCTAAAGTAAGTATCTATCTTCCCCATAACTAGGGGTCTAATTATGGAAATTGTGATACATCTGCTTCTACTGCCAGCAGTAGTCTTGCTGCAGCATAAGAAGAGTTGTAAAATTCAATACCTGTCCTCCCTCTCTATTTAATTGGATTGATTACCTCTGAAAGTTCTGGTCTCAGAACATTGTAAAATTCTTCCAAGATTAGTAGAAAAAACATTTTCAGAAAAGTTATCTTGAAGGAGATTATGTAAGGGTGTTTTGGCATATGTGAAATCTGCGAACAAGGGAAAGAACTCCAGGAACCCCTGGAAAAAAGGTCCAAAGGTGAAATAGAAAGCTTTAGTCCATCTGGTAACTAGCAACATGTAAGAGAGTGTGCTTCTGGCTGGTTTGGTTTCCTTGATATTTACAGCTGCAGTTGCACTTGCTGACAGTCTGTCTACCTTGCTGGGACAAGGTACACACTTGAGTCTTTATACCTTTATGCTGGTTGGTCGTGTTTCTGCATCCAGAAGGTGACTACCTGCCCTAAGTGTCAGACTTGGGATTTTTTGGTTTTTTGGTGGAATCCAGAACCTGCCCTACGTGTGCTGTTTCCTTGTATAATATGCTGGGAGAATGTAGCATCTCAGAGTTACTTGGAACAACTTTCACAGAGAATTATTTGACTACATAAATTAGGAGTACAAGTTTTTTCTTAACATTCACTTTCTTTTTTATAAAGTTTCATTCGAGTTTCCTAGAGTTTCCAAGAGGTATTCACTTTCACGTGAAGTGTGGGCTATTTTTCCCCATTTAAGGCAGGGAGTGAGAAGAAAAGAATCGTTCTTGCTGTGAGAGAATATAGCCAGTGGAGGAGTAATGTATTTTTCCAGTGTAATATTGTGTATCTGCTGTAGGGGACAGACATGCTCTTGTTTTCCAGTGCATGCTTTGTCCAGAAGGTGGCACAAATAACCTGTGCAGTTTCTGCTGTAGTGAAGCTTCATTGGGAGTTTAGGTTTGTTCTAAGACAGGAAGGAACAATTTTAGGTGTATTTCTTAAGATTCTCAAAACATAGATTCATTTTTTTCCCATTTGTTCTGGGAGAATATGTCTCTTAACTTCTTTAATGTACATAATGAGTATGCCTCTACTGCATTTTGTTTAGTGCACTATCACCCAATTCAAGTATTTTATCTGTCAGGTCAGCTGGTATTATCTCCAGTTCATAAAGGCACAGGTAAATAGATGTAGTTTGTATAACCTCCAAGGCAAGAATACCTTCAATGTGTTTATACAGGGCCTAATCAAATAGACTGTGGTTAATGAGTAGATTTTCACCTTGTCGTCAGCACCAACCAAATAAAAATGACAGTGCTAAAAATGAATTGTAGAAAGTTGCACATTGATTCTTGTTTTGATACTGGAGAAGGTTGTTAACTATGAAATACAACTCTATCATATTACTGAAATGTTTCAAATGAATGAATTTCTAATATTTACAATGTGGAGTTGTAGTTAATTTGTTTTATATAAAGCTACTTCAAAGTGGACACTATATATTGAAGTGGTAACTCTTGTTTAGTATTTTATAAAATTAATTCATGTTCACATTGACATGAAATTCAAAGAGTACAAAAGATTTCACAAAATCCTGTGACTCCTATTTAAATGCAATTCTCAACTAGAGGAAACATTTTCATTTGTAAGTTGCAAGTAGATTGCACCTGAGAGACAATTCAAAACAAAATCAGAAAGCTTCTTTTGAACCTATGCTGTCTTACCTTGAGATGGTTTAATTGGGTACTGCTGAAGAGCTTAATCCAAAATTGTTTTCCTTGTCTTTTTCAACATTTAACTTTCTGACTGAAATCAAGCTTTTTTTCTTATTAAAAATTTTTAAACATAATCTGTATTGGAGTAACATCATTATTCTGAATTAGTGGGTCCTTTTGGGAGCTGGGGTGATTCAGGTTTTTCAGATACGGTAGTTTTGTCTAGTCTATGTCACGTGTGTTGGGGCACACACACACAATGTTTTATTGTAGTGTGACTTCATGAGCAAAAATTAAAGTGTGAGGTTACAGGTAAAGATTCTGTGTCTGTCAGGGTTCCTTTGCACCTTGTGAATGAGCAGATTTGATATAAGTACCCTCTGATCGAAAGATTTTCAGTGATGAATAGCCATTCACTGTGGGGCTGCTTTACTGGAATCTCCTTCCAAGATTTCTCAGGGGTGCATCGTGGTTAGGTGGAAAGGACAACTGAACTAGAACCAAATTGGCAACGGTTTGTAGGTTCTGAGCTGTGCTACCAAGTAGTGTAAATCACTTTATTACTCTCCATTTTCTTGCTGTGAGTTTGGTGTGTCACAGACCTAACTGCTGATGAAATGTTGTACTTTTTGCAGGCTACCTTTGAAAGAGGCTTGGAACTCCATGCTAAAGTCACAGTCTTTGCTGAAGGTTGTCATGGACATCTAGCCAAACAGCTGTACAAAAAATATAATCTAAGGGAGAATTGTCAACCGCAGAGCTATGGCATTGGTTTAAAAGAGGTATCACTTGCATAATTTCAACAATTAAAGAAATTACTGTAAGACTTTAAGGTAGATTCCGTTTGCTTTCTAGCTGATTTGTGTAAGACAAAAGAATTAAAGAATTTGAGTTACACTTTCAGAATCTTTGCTGTTCTGAAGCTGATCAGAGCAGATGCTCCCTGAATGTCGTGACTGTTCCATTTCAGCTGCTGCTTCCCTTGTATCTGTTATAACTAGAGATACCTGTGAATCTGCTCTGTTAACATTTTCAAATTACGGTCGTTTGTGAAATCTGTTTTCCAAACGTGTACTAAATGAGAAAGGGATTTGTGCTGCCTAGTTTTGGGGGGATTTAGTACATGAGGAAGGAAGAAGATGCACTCTGTGGGCTTTCTGGATGTTAGTGGAAAAGAGAGAGAAGAGCTGTTTCAGATGATGGATGAATCGTGATCTCTGAAGCACCTTCTGGATGAGCCTTTCTTTAAAAAAAAAAAACTCCATTGGGCAATATAAAATTGGGATAGGAATGAGGTTTCCTTTTTAAAATGTTCTATACTCAGGAAATATCACTCATGAAAAAGAGCAGTATTATTTTAGAATATGTTCAGAATTTTGACTATAGCATATTCTATATTACTTTAGTATATGCTTACAGCTACTAAATGTTTGTTACATGATTAGTTTACACTTCTGTACAGAATAACAACTCTGTAAATATGACATAATCTTAGTTCCAGTGTCTAATACTGAAATTGTCATTAAAGAAGAGTTTTCCTGTAGAGTTCCCTTGCTTCCAGATGAGACTATGTCTGCTTTGGCGAATGGTGCAGTCCAGTAGGAGTGGATCTGAAGTAGTTGGTGCTGATGAGCTGATATCTGTACTATGCACGCCTCAGATTTATTTTTACTTTGGACTAGCTGTGATCTAGTCCCATAGACTGAGTGCTGTTTCATGATTGGAATGCTTTAGATGAGTTTTAGGACCCTGTCTTTTAGTTTCACATTGAAGGAATCCAGTTCATGCCTTCCACAGCTGCTGTTTGATGTGAGTCAAAGCACAGCAAGTGGAAGGAATCAGAAGTCCTGCTCAAAAATGTTCTCTTGAATCTAGACTGGAACATTACTGATCGGCCCCCATGCTTGAGCTGATCTTATAGCACTCAACTGCCCTCCTGTCATTAGACAGTGCATGGCACATACCTCCATGGTGCAAAGATGTTTTGTGAAGTGAGCAGAAAATGGACTCCTGAAAACATGAAAATGCTTCTCTGAGTTCACCATGGGTCATTGTAGCACTGGAAATGTGTAGGAGACAGCAGAGACGTTTGACAGAAAATATTTAGATCAACTCGGGTATATTGCTTTGTCCTGACCTTCAAAAGCTCACAAGGTAATTCATACAATCATATGAAAAAATAATACTGTCAAACAAAAAAGTCAATATAAGCATTGCATTCTGTGGCAGAAGTATCTGTCAAAGTCAGTAATATTAGGAGTCTTGTGGTTGTATGAAAATTTTGGGTGTAGTACTGGAGTCTGTCACATTTTCTGATACACAGCATTTAAAGAAAAAAGGGTATTGGGAAAATCTTAAATGGTAATCCAAAAAACTATGCTGAACAGTTGGTATTCTTGCATTGCTCATAAGAGTAAATTAAGTTTCTCCTATATGTAATTCTGTGTTTGTCCTTCAATACATATTGAAAGATCATTACTTTGCAATCTGAAGTATTTTTTTGGTTATTTTCATTTCAGTTATGGACTATTGATGAAAAGAAATGGAAACCAGGAAGAGTGGAACATACTGTAGGCTGGCCTTTAGACAGACATACATATGGAGGATCCTTTCTTTATCACTTAAATGAGCGTGAGCCTTTAGTTGCTCTTGGATTTGTGGTAAGTGAAGTTAGTTTTTTCATTCTTGCTTGTTGTTTGATCTTCATTTTATGCAGTTTCTTTTCTCTGTTTTAATGAGAAAATGTAAATACAAGAATAGGAACAGACCAAATTTAGTCCTTTCTCAATCTTGAGTGTGCTTATGCCCCCCATAGGGGCATGATTCCCCATTAGGGAAGGCTAATTTGTTATATTGATCTGTCTTTAATCTAGTGTCTTTTATTGAGACCAACTAGAAAACTTATGAGTAATTTCTTTGCAAACCAAGCCAATTTTGGTAATGGGAAAACCAAATGACTAATCAAAACTGTGCTGAAAAAAATCTTGTAAATTAGGAAATCGAAATCACATGCAGTTTCTACAGTTCCATTTCCTAATTCATGTGTCAGCCTTGTGTGTAATTCCACTTTTTGAGAGAAGCACATACAGTGGAAGCACTGCAGTGCTACAAGCATTGCCCCTTTAATTTCTGAGCTCTTCACTTTGTTTTTGGTATTCTCTACCCCTGTTGGAATTGCTCTCTCTAGCAACTGCCTGCCTGAATTGGGCAGGTAGGTTCTTCCTGCTTATTGCCACTTTATCAGAAGCAGTGAGATCACTAGAGGTAGTCTGGTGTCATTCTGGCAGCCAGGTGATACAAAGAGCAAGAATTGGAAGTATTCTCTTATCACCTACAGTCAAAACGAAAAATTCACTGTTTACCCTGTGCACGTGCTTGAACACAGATGTTGTAAGAGTCAAGCATACAAATTGGACTTTCAGCAGCATGGGACTGACACTTCTGTCTCCTAGATTTCAGAAGGATTACAGAGTGTGTTGAAAAATTCCATGTTTGTCTATCTGTTCTGTAAGAAGCATTGAAAAATACTTGTTAGCTTTCTCAGACACACACACTTGTCCTGTACAGATTTCCAGCATTGGAATTAATAAGTACATACAGTAGATACTCAAATTCTGTTTGATTTAGAAGGGCTGAGAGCTCTGATTCTCACAGAGAATGGTAGGTAATCGGTAATGTCCATATTCTCTCCAGAGAGGAAAAAAATCAGCCTCTGTGTGAACTAACAATCACTTTTTTTGTCTTTGAATTTTATACCTATTTCAGACTGAGATTATTCTTGTAGTAGGGTGGTTTTATCCTTATTTTGAAATTTGTTCATTAATTTTGTCTTGTCAGCAGCACAGATGCGAGCACTGCTGTAAAAGCAGTAAGCTGCCACAGATACCAAAGTCTTGATTGCTGCTGACTCATGATGTATTTTGTTACTTTTCTCCAATAAAGCTCACAGGAACCAGAAATAATCCCTTTCTCAAAAGAGAAAAAATCAGCAAGAGAATTCTTTTGAAGAGTATCTTAAAGATGGCAAATGCAGAGTATATATTTGGGCAAATTCTCAAATGCATGAGAATCCTGGGCATCCAGCCCACTGGCAATCTTTTTTCCCAATTTTCTGCTTTCATCATTGCTCCCCTGTGCTTTATTACAATGGCTCACCTAATTGGAAATTATAATTGATTACTAAACAATTTTAAGAACTGTTTAAAGTATGAGAGCACAAGGACATAACAATCAAAAAATAATTGTTTACCTCTTTTTTCAGCTTTTTTAGGGCAGAGGTATGAAATACAAATTTAAAACAACTTTTGCTGCTTATCCCACTGAATCAGGTTTAATTTAATCCCTTTTATACTAAAGACAGATAAAATTAAGTTACAATGCAATTAAATATTTTCCATATTTCAGGTGGGGATGGGAGAAGATTTGTAGCAGCAAATTTTCAGATTTGCTTCTGCTGTACCATTTATAGAATGTATTTTTGGCAGTACTTTAAGTAGAAATATCCTGAGGTTGCTTTAGAATAAAATAGATTTAAAGACTTGATGTGGCAATATGCAATTGTTTTAATTTCAAAATTTTGTTGAAACGTCATACCTTATCTTTTATTAATGTGCACTTTTTCTTTTTTTTAAGGTTGGTTTAGACTATCAGAATCCCTATTTGAATCCATTTAGGGAATTTCAGAGGTGGAAGCACCATCCTAGTGTACAGCCTACTTTGGAGGGTGGGACAAGGATTGCCTACGGTGCCAGAGCATTAAATGAGGGCGGTATCCAGGTAATTTTTTTCACTAAGTTTTTATCTTTGAGTTTCTGTGGCCATATATTTAGTGCAGTAGATTTGGGTTGCATGATATACCAAATGTTTTGCTGGACAGAAAAACCTTGTTGTCTTGGTGGGTACTGGCTGCTGAGATTTGCTATACTTAGGCTCTGTCATACTGAAAATCTTCTGACATATTCACTTTACTTTCTAAATGAAATACAGAATCATCGAAACATTTAGATTGGAAAAGACCATTAACATAATTGAGTCCAGTAACTAGTCCACCACTGAACCATGTCCCTAAGTGCCACATCTATATATCTTACCCAGGGATGGCAACTCAGCCACTTTCCTGGGCAGCTTGTGCAAGTGTTTGACAACCCTTCCTGTGAAGATATTTTTCCTAATATCCAATCTAAACATCCTGTGGCACAACTTGAGCCCCTTTCCTCTCTTCCTGTCACTTCTTACTTGGGAGACACTTACCTCAGTGTGTCCTTCTTCCAGGTGATTGTAGAGAGCCATAACGTCCCCCCTGAGCCTCCTTTGCTCCAGGCTAAACACCCCCAGCTCCCTCAGCTGCTCCTCACATGACCTGAGCTCCAGGCCCTTGGGGAACTCTGTTGCCCTGCCCTGGACACACTCCAGCAATCCAATGCTTGTGAGGGGCCCAAAACTGGACAAAGGATTCAAGACAGAGCATCACCAGTGCCAGCTACAGGGGAATAATCACTGCCCTGGTCCTGCTGGCCACACTATTTGTGATCCAAGCTAGGATGCCATTTGCCTTCTTGGCCACCTGGGTGCATGCTGGCTCACGTTCAGCTGGCAGGACTTCCCATGTCCCTTTTGCTGGGCAGTTTTGCAGTCACTGCCCCAAGCCGAAGGTACTGCATGGGGCTGTTGTAACCCAAGGACAGGACACAGCACTTTGCCTTCTGGATGTCAGTATAATCAGTCTTGGTCCATGGATCAGTCCTTTCCAAATCCCTCTGCAGCAGATCAACATTCCCACCCAGCTTTATGCAGTCTGCAAAAACTGACTGAGGGTGCACTCAGTCCCCTTGTCAAGGTCATTGATAACGATGTTAACCAGGTCTGGCCCCAGTACTGAGCCCTGGGGAACCCCACTAGGGACTGGCTGCCAACCAGATATAATTCCATTCACCAGCATTCTCTGAGCCCAGACATCCACAGAGTTTTTTTTACCCAGCAGAGTATTTGTCCAAGCCATGAGCAGCCAGTGAAGTGGAACTGATGTTGCAGTCAAGTATGTTCAGCAGCAAAGATGCCACAGACAATCTTTTGTTTTACCTGGAATCTTGGGGAAGGCAGGGTAGTACCACTGATCTGTTCCTGTGGGGCCATCCAAATTACTTGTTTATCCCAGCAAAAGAAGCTCCTTTTCAGTGCTTGAGCCTTAAGTCACTGATGGTGCTGAAATTGTAATGTAGTTTGGCAGGTAAATCTTTACCTCTTCAAGTACAAATACCTTGAGTTTCTTTCATGCACACCTTTGAATTTCTGCTTTCTTGGGAGGTAGAATACTTAGTTCATTTTGTTAACTTAAGTAGTGCAAAAGGTAAAATTTTGAATGTGTATTCATCAAGTCTTAAGGTGAATTGAAAGGGCTGGAAAAAAAAAATGGTCTGGAGTTAATATTTAACAATTTTGAAGTACTTCCAACCTGTTAGCTTCTCATCTTGAAGCACAGGGCATGGCAGTATGTTCTGTACTCCCAGATCCATCTTCCAGATGGTCCTTTCAGTTTGGACCTTAAAACTAGCCTGGGTGTTCATGACCTGCATCCTGTCATGTGTGTGGGGCCATGCCACTCTGCCCTCTGACTACTTTGCCTTTCCTTTGTGAATCTCTTCTTAGTATAAATGTGGCTTCACACAGTTTTTGCAGTACAAGCAGAATTTCATCACAGCGACACTCTTGTCACAGTCATGTGGAGTTAGGCTTTGACCCCAGTGTGCATTCCTGGCAGTGAGTCACGTGGATTCAGGAAGCAACTTCTTGATTACACCCATGCTGCACATTTAATCAATCTGAGTGTTGATTTTGTCCACTCTGCAGTGGAAATATGTCATATCACATTGCAACACAACTGTGTTACTGACTTACTTCAAAAACCAATGCCACTCCATTATTAACACAGATATGATGCAAAATACCAAGATGGTTTAATCTAGACTTTTATGCAAGAGGGGTTTCTTTTCCACCCTGTGCACTGGTTTCTCTATCACACATAGTCATGGAATTTCTGGCTTTGGTGAAGTAGCCAGATTGTGCCTTTAGTTGCACCCTCCTTATATTCAAAACCTATAGCTGAAAGAACACAGTATTTTTTTAAGTCACTTACAGACATTGTGCTAAGTTACACAGTAGAACTACAGATCTTGCACATCTCTGCCTCATCTTTGGACATCTTTGCTGGATTTAAACCAATATGTCCCTTAATTTGCATTGTTCCTTATATAAAAGCATGCTTTGCTTTTTTGGTTTTTTGGTGGGTTGTTTGTTGTTTTTTTTTTATTTCCTGTAAATAGATTTGTCTAGGTGATCATGAAGTCACTCTTTAAAAGACTTTTTTTAATACATGGCTTCAGTAAAAAAAAGCTTTATTGATGATTCACTTAGGAAGAGTTTTAAGATTAGCTCTTCTTTTGCACGTGTTTCTTTGATTAATAACTGTAGCAGTCTGACTCATTTGTATCACTGTAGTCCAGGAATATTTTCTTATGTAAGTCATTCTATAACTCCAGTTTTTGATTTTTGGTAACAGAATTGCATCAAAGAGGTGTATAGAGTTACCATCAACCTCAGCTTTTTTGTTATAGATAACCTTATGACCATGATCTTCAGTCTGTAGCACAGAGTGAAGGTTGAGACAGAGTGCACATGTTTTTTAATGTATGTGGAAGGAAGGATAGGAGTTTAGTAATTTAGTCTCTGTAGCTGCTATTTCATATGTTTATTAAAATTGCAAAACAAAGCACTTAAATTCCCATGCACCCTCTATTTTTATCAGGTTTAAGAAAGGCTTAAGAGTTTTGTGGAAAAAAAGGTGTTGCAGTTGTTGAGCAGTGTATGCTGTGAATATTAGGGGGAAAACCTTTACACTGACAACCCATTTAAGTGTCAAATATTAGGCTCACTTAACAGATTTTAGTTATCTGATCTGAGCTAAGGGGAGGAACAACATGAGGTTTCTTGTCTGCCAGCAGGAAACCCTTTGCAGGGAGCAGGTGTCTCCCCTTCTCTAAAGCAGTCTTGTTTTGTGTTTGTATCTCAGGAGCATGATGTGTTTCTTCCACTGACTGGGAAAGCAGGCACCAAGTGCCATAGTACTCATAATAATGAGAATTACTACCAAAGCTGCAGTATGTGCTACCTTTTGTGTTACATGATTCATCTTTAATCTCATTTATTCTTTGGCAGTATGTTGGGTAACTATGTGCATATTACGTGAAACAGTGCTTGCAGAAGAAAAGTATTCGATCACCATCTTTCTGTGCAATTCAGAGAGTCAGTCAAGAAGTCTTTCTATGCTTATGTCAGTGCGGCACCATTGAATCCTAGTAGATAACAGAATGGCTGTTTTCTGTGAAAAGAAAGAACATCCTACATACTTAATCCCTTTGAAATAGTGTTATGTAGCTGAACTTAAAACTTCTTGTCCCAGAAAAGTAAGTTGTAGTTGTGTTTTCAGCCCGAATTACCTTCCCTATGAACCAAATCACTATGTCTCTGATTAAACAAATTGCACAAAAAACAGAGGAAATGCTGTGTAATATAAGTTTTTTAGTGATTGCTATATGACTATACAAAAGTAAGCAGTCCTGGGTGACTAGTAAAGAGGTAATATTTGAACAAGCAGAAGAAACAAAGCTTTTGGTTTGGGTTATCTTAAATTCCAAGGGATATATTTTTTTGACATTTTTCATGAAATTCAACTGTTTGTTTAGTATTTAGGTTACTGAAAAATTAATTCTTTCAGACAGTTTTAATAAAAGCAGGGTGCTAGATTAAGAGGTGTTGCTCAGTACTAAAGACTTCTGGAGGAGAAGGGTATGTTCAAAACTATGATTTGTGTTTGTGACTTGGTATTTCAGTGATTTGATGAGAGTTTTCTGCTCAAAGTTCTGCAGTATTCTGCATTTTGAAGCTGTTCCCAGTCTCAAATCTCAATCACCTTGGTAGCTGAGGTATTCCTTAGTTAATATAGGTGTATAACGTAGTATATTAATACTATTGACCTGATATTTGGAATTAACCTTGGCTATGTTACATTTGTGAGTGGACCATACTCAATGACATTATGCTTACAGAATGGGAGTAAGATGGTGATTTTGCACCCAAATGTCTTGGTTGGCTGTGAGCAAATTCTAAAATAAGGAGGAGGGAGACAGGCATGGTAACATGGTGCAATTTCACAGAAAAAGATTTGTGGAGAAAAGCACTGTGAAGTGAGAACAACTTACTGTGGGTAAATCAGGGAAACAAATGGGGGTTTGGGGTTTTTATTTTAAAGAATTCACTTAAGGTTGAAGGAGGAAAACCACATCAGTGGGTGACACTACTGGAGTTTTGCTGCAGATGAGGCAGCTAGAGAGAGGATATAAGGAAAATGTCACTTTCATACATACTCAGCACAAGTACAGTGTCTGTATTCTTATATCTTCCTATATATCAAATTCTATAAGTGGAGTAACTGGTGTCTCTTTAGAGAGTGCACATGTCAAGTCTGCAAATGGAAAGGACACTCAAGCCTTATGCCGGAATTTAATTTCCAGAATGTTATTTTCACTTTAACAAAGAAGAACAAAACAATCCCCTTTCTTTCTGTTTTTTCTTCAGTCAATACCCAAACTCACCTTCCCAGGTGGATTATTAATTGGCTGCAGTCCTGGACTCATGAATGTTCCCAAAATCAAAGGAACACATACTGCAATGAAAAGTGGCATGTTGGCTTCAGAAGCCATTTTTAGTCAATTAATCAATGAAAATCTCCAATCAAAGACAATAGGTAAGATCACTGTACTTCGAGTTGTAATTATCTTGTGTTCAATTAGAACCACCACCAACTAACAGCACTGATTAATCTGGCTGAATGAATTAGTTGGAAATGTGAATAAATAATGAAATGGGTATGTTTAAAATATATTTTATTGTTTATTTACTATCAATAATGTTAAATTATTTAAGAAAGAAATTAATATTTGCTCAGTAATTCATAAGTATTGATCCTGCTGCTAGAAGCTGTAATGACCATCTGAAAAATAAGCTTATGCTTCCTGAATAAGGAAACAAGAATAGTTGGGTTCCTACAAACACAATAAAAAGTAGTGCTTTATGATTCAGAAAGTGTTACTGAAAGCCTGCTGAAACAGGCAAAACAAAAGGAATAGATTAAATGTAAGTAAAACAGCGTGAGATTTTTCAAATTTTCTCTTACTGTTATTGGGATCCTGTTTTCATTCAGTCCTTTTAGTTATCTCAGTTTGAGACTACATATATTTTATTTTATACATAACACAAGCACATTGTAGTAATTCCCTGGTCCTGACCACCTTGTAGTGATTTGTTTAAGCCCTAGTTGTCCCCTTAAATCTGTTAATAAAGTCTGAAGAGAGAGAGAATTAGAATTTCAGTCACTCTGGAGATGAGACACTATAGTCAGGTGCCACATGATGATTATTTTGGAAATCTCCCCTCTGTACTGGTGGATTCAGGCCTAATGAGTTCTTATTCAGCTGAAATGCACCATATACACAGACGGCGTGCTGAACAATTAAAACTTCAGCTAGGCATGCTAAAATGCTTAGAATCCATCTGAAGCTATAAACATTGTTGGTGGGTAGTGTGCCATTCTTGTTTGATTTGTTTTATATGATGTTTTTCAGTCTTGTCAAGACTGGACTCCTACAGCCCGCTTTCTTCTCTTTGCGGGAATTTGCTTTATGGCAAATATGGACTGAAGCATGCTTTTCATATGTAGACATCACTTAAAACTGATTATTTAGAACATTTATTCCTATAAAGTAGTAATGGAGAATGGTGAAGGGAAAGCTCTCAAATAATTTTCATTTGAAGAAACATTATTTTTTTAGATAATTACTTGACTTTAACTACACTGTGTTAAGTGTGAAATGTCTTTGTAGTATTTGTAAAGAATACAATCAAAGAGTTTAAATCCAAACTTTGCAGTCTCATGAATGTGCTGATTACAAAGGGAGAAATTACCTAGCACTGGCATTATCCATTGGGCCACATCCATGGTTACTGAAATGGGACTTTGGTTGCAAAACTTCTTTGGAAAAAGCTTTTGAACCTGACATTAGAATTGCAAATCTGGCTTTGGATCACGGGTAGACTGTCTTGGTCAGCGCTCAGATTCTGTGAGTGAGTAGCTGTTTTCCCATAGAGATGCCAATGTAGCCACCTGTCAGATTATATTTTGCTGAGGTTTGAGACAATTTAATGCTGCTTGTGGCTCATTTAATAGAGGCTACAAAGGAGCAGTGCCAATCTGCCAACAAAATAGGTCTCTTGATTCAAGAGGCTGAAATGTGTTGTCTGGTATATTCCTAGCTTACAGTTCTGAAATTCTCATTTTGCTGATTTTATTGCTAGCAATTGCTTTTATTCAGCATTTATTTTTTATTTCAAGGATAGTCTTGATGTACTGTAGGTACCTAACAAGTAATGTACTGCCTTAGGACTTGATGTGCAAGAATATGAAGAGAACCTGAAAAAGTCTTGGGTCTGGAAAGAGCTGTATGCGGTGAGAAACATCCGACCATCCTGCCATAGCGTACTTGGTGTGTATGGAGGAATGATATATACAGGCATATTTTATTGGCTACTGAGAGGAATGGAACCATGGACATTAAAACATCCAGGTAATTTCATTGTCTCCTGAAGAAGACACTAAATTTTTATGTCAGTCTTTTCTGCTTAGTTTCAGCTAGTGCACATCTGCTCCAGTGGTGAGGCCTTGAAGTGTACAAAAGAAATGGATGATAAAGCATTGAACCAGATGTTGTATTAGCTTACCACAATGTAAATGAAGACATTAAAACATTGTATAACATGGTATAGATTTTTGTCTTGTGAAAAAGGCTACTTTTATGAAGTACTTCATTCTGATGATAAGGGAAGTTAAAACAGCTTCATTAAATTGTTCTTGAGTAATTGCAAATTACAGTAATTCTCTACTGAAATTTATTAAAAATATATTTAGGACCAGATTTTGCTCAGCTCAAGCCAGCCAAAGACTGCACTCCTATTGAATACCCAAAGCCTGATGGAAAAATCAGTTTTGATCTCTTGTCATCTGTGGCTTTAAGTGGTACCAACCATGAACATGACCAGCCCGCTCATTTAACTCTCAAAGATGACAGTGTCCCTGTGAGCAGGAATCTGGCTCTATTCGATGGACCGGAGCAAAGATTTTGTCCAGCAGGTACGTAACAAAAATGTGTGTGTCAGCTGTTTCTGCAAGATCAAAGACTGAGTACTTCAGGAAGGGTCTACCTTCTGGCCTACTACTTACTCCAAGCATTCTATCCCAATTTTCCTCCCAGAAAGGGGTTCAGTTGCAGGTCTTAAAATATGTTAGCAGTACTTCTGTGATGAAATAACTGCTAAACATATTAGAAGAAAATTAAATCACATTAGTAATATACTTCCCTCATTACACTTGCTGGTAAGTAGAGTATACATGCACGGGGAAGCCGTTCAGCAAAGTGACAGCTCCCTTCTTGTCTTTGCAGGAGTCTATGAGTATGTTCCTCTGGAAACGGGAGAAGGATCAAGGCTGCAGATAAATGCTCAGAACTGTGTCCACTGCAAAACATGTGATATTAAAGACCCAAGTCAGAACATTAACTGGGTAGTACCTGAAGGTGGAGGAGGACCAGCTTATAATGGAATGTAAACTAGCAGATCTATTCAGTGACTTCTGATCACCAACAAAGATGTTGGAGTTATTTTATGCTGCAGCGTAATTAATGTACAGCACTGATTTGAATGTTAAAAGAGTTTGAGACTAATGTGCCATTCTGAATTTTACATGACTGTTGCATTAAATGGAAAGTTGGTGCCTTCTGGTTAAACCCTAGCCTTATTTAAGTAGGACTTCTTTACAGGAGCTGTATGGCAGGCAGAAGTTCGTATCAGGACTGACAAAGGAGCTTCGGCTCTTGGATTTACTGCTAAAGTTCAGTGATAGCAGGAGCCATATCCAGAATTGCACATATGGTGGAATAATTTAATACCCACCTTTAAAAAAATATTTTCTCTCTCTAGATGGAGTGATTTACATGTAATCATACCTGGCAGTCAGGGAAATAAATTGGTCTAGAAAACCGTCACTGCTTTGAAGTGTTACATTTTACATCAAATTTACAGTTCTGTTGGATTTTTTCCCTGATGGTAATAGTAGGGAATACGTTTTGTAAAGTGGTTCCAACACAAAATAACACTTGCATCTTCATTCTGTGTCTACCAGCATTTTTATGGATAGGAACTATGAAAATGCCTAAATTCTCTTTGTGTGAAACCAAGCTGCTCTGGAAGCACTGTTAAGCTGTAAAAACAACCACCATTGCTTTTACACATTAGAAAAATACACAAGTTGCAAAACACGAGTTACTACATTGTAAAAAAAAAAAAGAGAAAACTTCATCACCTTTGAACAGTTTGTCTTTATTATTAGACTTCTGTGTTGTAAACACTGAAAACTGCAGCAGAGAGCAAATGAAAGAAGCAGTTCCATTTATCCTTTTGCATGAGTTAGTGCATAGATTTAAATGTTTAGGAAAGAAATCAAGCAAACATTTTAGCATAAGCTGCTTTCTCTTTCTCCTTTTGGGCTTTTATCTTCTGCTTGATTTTGAGTGTCTCGGTCTGGATAGCTGCTCAAAAAGAAAATGACAGAGTTACTGTAATCTCGTTACATTAGGTCTCCTTATAGGTTAACACTAGGTCACCACTGGAACTTACCTCTGTTATTTCATAAACTTGCATTTGATCTTTGATTAGGTCAGATACTAGCAGCAAAAGCCTTGGCCCTTGCTTTGTCTCAACTGCTAAGGTAACCACATAGAGGAGTGTGTAGCAAGCATGGTATTGGTGCCAACACAGAACTTAGGAGCTAAAAACCTCACACAATTAGAGCAGGGAATTAAGCTAGTAAGAGCCCTGTGAGATACAGACATAGTTCAAGGGGAATGCTGCTGACCTACATAAGCAGGTTTTCCAGTGCAACAGAAGCATCACTGCTGTATAAAATCAGGTTTTCCACTTCAGTGGGTTCTGTGCTCAGAATATCAGTGTTTAAGAAGCTAGCATTTTAGACATCACACTGGTATGAATTCCAACTGAATACTGTCCTGGATACTTTGTTAAATTCTTAAGGGAATTTTAAAAGAAATAGTTTATTTTACCTTTGTCTTCAGGGGCTATTTCATGAGCCTTTTTAAGATCAGCCTTAAATAAAAGGAAAATATAAATTAATGATCTGACAGAATTTTAAATATAAAAAGAAAAGAAGAAGTGATCATTACCAGTGCTTGATCAAGATCTTTTATTCCCTGCCATCCTTGAGCCCGTCTGTAGAGAGCTTTAGTATTTGCTGGATCTATTTTAAGAGCCTGTAAATTTAATAAAATTGTCACATTAACATTTCTTAAACTTCACAGCCTCCCATCTCCACAAATGGCACAATTCACACCAGCAGACAATCTTCGCAATTGGTTTGAGGGTAAGCTGTCAAAACATTAACTGTGTAAAAAGGAATGCTGTAATGCAGCACACTGAATAGCAAGTAATCAGCTTCAGTACCACTGCACCAAAAGTGGTCTTTTGTGAAGGATAAGCATACATGAGGCCCAAATGGGACAGCTGTGTGTGTGTGTATATATAGATAGCTGTCAAGGCTGAGGAGTTGCTTCAGTTCAAATTATCCTAACCTTGAGTCTCACAGGGCAACTCTATTGCAGCTCCTTCCCTCGCACCAAAACCTCCTCAAATGGCATCATAAATAAAACACAGAGATTTCCTGTAAAGATTTTTTTCTCTGTGGGCTAGATAGATACATGCAAGCAATCCATCTCATCATGCTTCAGAAACTTTGCCAAGTTCTAGTCATTACGCCCTTTTTGAGCTGAATGTTTTCAATCATGTGTATAGGCCAGCTCTAATATGACAATATCAAAATAGGAAATACAGTGGCTGGGCAAAGAGATTGTTCCGCTATTTGATTACTTTGATTATTTTTCAGAATACCTCAGATAATTTGGTCAGCTACCTGTTACCTTATCTTGCCTGTGAAGATCACATTTTTATTGCAGCTAGTTCTATAGTGTCTTTATTATTTGTAAGAATATAGTTTCTCAGTGTTCAGAGGAAATGTGTTCAGAGCAATGTGTTGTTTTATTAATTTAATTTATTAACTTTAAATCATTAATAGACAACACATCTGATTTTTTTTAAATCATTTGGGTATTGGCTGTTAATACAAAGGAAGTATTACTGTGGGTGCTTCTCAATCCATCTACTACAAAGCCTTCAGCCTCTTCTGTGCTAAGAATTAGTTGTCAGGATTGTATACACAGAGGCTGCATTCTTTGGTTTTACCTTGACCATTGCGCTTACAGCTATTTCAATGCAAGTTTTGTTTGAACAGGTTCAAGCTGTTCATAATTCATTATTTACACAAAACAATGCATGTATTCCAGGTTGTTAATTTAAATTGCTTTTGACCTTGTGAAATCATGGGAGTGTGCCATTTCTCTCTAACAATTACCTAGCACTTTATTAGCTAATTTTAGGAAACTGATGTTCTGATTAAAGCATTGACAGTTATGAGACATAAGCTAAATACCTTACAGAAGTCTATTATAGCTATGGAGTTACCTTTATGTAACAATTGTTTTATCTTAAAAAAAGGAAGTGCAATTTTCTTCCCACAATGGCAAGTATTACTAGTTGTAGTAATTTCTACCTTTAACACTTTCATTTCAGTTTTATCATTCAGTATCTAGGTGACAGATATCACATTACACAGTTTTCCTATTTTCTTCTTTGCTCATTCTCCATTTTTCCATTCTGAATACAGGTTTATGAAGGTTTACCTTGTTTCTTTCTTCCTATTCAGTCGTTTTATTTCACTGCTAAGCCTACCTGAAATGTTAGTTACTTAGTTAGAAAGCCCCTGCCATGAATAAAACACAAGGCTATCAAATCTAGAGGCAAGTAAAACACTTTGCTCATACTTGTCTTCCAGAGAAAAATATTCCTCTCATTAAACAGTTTAATTCTTTGTAATTTAAGAAGTAGCTCTGCTAACCAAACTGACAGTGATGTGCACTTTTCCTGGCAGTAAGCAATAGCTCACTTTTGTTTGTTTCTAATGATTCATTTCAATTTCAAAATCTTTTTAAAAAGCCACATATTAGAAGGTCAGTACTAACTTCACCATGAGCTTCTACTTGTTTACTTTCAAATCATAAGCTTGTCAGTAGACTCTTTAAAAAAGCTTTGTAGTCTTGTGTCTGTACAGGCTAATTCTTGACCAAGATACTGAACATTACATTTACCTCTGAACAGCTCTCAATGGCTCCCTGCCAGTCTGAGAGTTTTAGTTTGCAAGCACCGATGTTTAGAACACAGGTCAAAGCAATAGTCTTTAACTTGGGTTTGTCTGCCTCCTCTGCCACTGCTTCAGAAGCTTCCACATACCTGCAAAAAAAACAGATTCACACATATTTATTAGTGTTGCAACTTCCATTTTGTCCTGCCCTTAGGTATCTCTCCACAGATAATGTATGAAGTGGCCTATCCCCACTACTTCTAAAGCAGTTTCAATTCAACTATTACAAATCTTTATTAAACCAAATAGATAAAACCCACCCTAACAAAAAATAATCAACTCACTGAGAAATGTTTTCCTGTAACACTTAGTCCTCCACTGTATTAGCACGTTCTTTTTCTAAGACAAAATCACTGTTCTACTGCAGGAAAACATTAGGATTTATCTCAGTTTATTCTCAACATGTTGCTCATCAGTGCCAAAAAATTAACACTGCTGCTGAACCTTCCCTGTTCACAAGAAGCTTCATCTCTTCTTGAGTTCCCTCAATAATCTTTTAATTAGCTTAGGCATTTGTGGCTAAAATCTGGAGATAACTTTACTATGTAAAGGAGTGTGGTTAATGAGCATTAGTAACACCACCTTCTTCCCACTGTCTTCCTTCATGACGTTTCTGAACTTCAAAACTGACACTGGTTCAGAACAGAGCCACAGCAGTTATTACATGTGTTTCAAAAGCAAATTTCTTAATTTACTATGTGCTAATGCTGTCTGGTTTTTATTTCCAGTGGCAAAGGTCTGCTGCGGATACAAAAGTTTTAACTCCTTAATGGTCTATTTGATAGAACCTCTGTGAGTTTTAGGTAAAAAACAAAAATTGTGCTTGCATACATTCACATTTTAAGCATGCCATGAATTAATGCAGTCTCTGCGTATCAGTGTCCATGTAAGTTCACTTTTTGTATGCCCTTTTCTGTCATTCCTATACAACCTTTGGATCACAGAAATTAGCAATACTTAAAAAGTAAATTAGATACAGTCCCAGTGCTTGTTCCACTTGCTGAGCATCATCCAAAAGGTAAGAACCAGAAGAAAGAGGAAACAGCAAAAAGGTAATGGAAGTTATAACACTAATCTGTATTATGTTCAAAACAAATGCAACACATGTATAATACTTATAAATCACACCAAGACATGAAAGACTGCAAGCATTCTGGAAATAAGATTAGAGCTTCGAAGTCAAAGAAATCAGTGGAGTATCAAGGGAGATAATAGGAAGTAATACTTTTTTTACCAAAAAAAGTCTCAATTCTAACATACAAAATATATATTTTAAAAAATGCTGAGAAGCAATAAAACAAGAAAAATAACTGAAGATTATAATGGTTACTGTAGGTGAAAAAAAAAAAAAAAGCATTGTCAGATGGTGTGCCATGTGAATTGTACCTAAGCCATGGAATACCCTGGTAAGAGCTATCCTATTCCTATCAGTTCTTTGAAGTGCCAGCTAAAGGTCACAATCCTACATTAATTATTAGATTCTAAGATACAGTAACAGGGCATGTCCAAAAAAGTATGGCCTACAAGGAAGAGCTGGAAAGATCAGATTTGTTTAGTCTAGAAAAATTACTATGATTTCCACCTACAAGAACAAATAAGCACCAAAGCAGCTCAGAGAGGAAGAGCCTTCACTGGGTGCACTTAAAAGTGAGCAAGACACTTCATTGGAAGGGATGGTGCAATTATACCTGGCAGTGGACAGATACAACACAAAGAGTCTTAAAGATCCATTCCAGCCTTTTATGTATTGTATGACTTCCAAAAGGTTTGCATAGAAATCCTTTTTACTTTGGGTTTCTGTGATGGACTTTTTGAGGGCAGGTCAAGGCACTGCTTCTTGGGTTAAAATCTGCAATTAAAGGATTCATTTTATGTTTCAGAAAGATGACATTTATTTGAAACCCAGTCCGCTAAAACCTCAGCTGAAGCATTAAATATGCCTGATTTTTTTACTTTCATTATTGTTACTGTTGCTTAACCAGTGATCATTAAGAAGGCTGGGATAAAGGTCAGTAAGTCTAATTTTATTTTTAGGAGATGATCATATACTTAAAGCAAAAGCATGAAAATATGAAAGGAGCAGTATGGAAACAAAAGCAGAAAGACAATAGGTTAGAAGGCAAGGCTGAATTATACACAGAGTTAGGATGATGGTATGGACCCTCAAAAAAAATAGTAATGAGTAAGTAAGGGCCATATTTGTCTTTTGAACTTACCAATTTCCTAAACCTTTTGCTTTTTTCAAATCATAGAAAAACTATTTCTCATTAACTACCCTGAATACTACTGTGCTTTTCTGCCCGGGTATGTCCCAGCACAGCAAGAGTATTATAAAGAGTATTTAGTCAGTTTGAAGCAATACTTCCTGCCCTACAGCTCTTACCTAGCAATGAGTAGAAGACCTACTTGATTACACAGCTAAAAATCAACCAGATGTTTTCAAGATTCAGAGGGCTCTTTGTTTAGAAAAGAGAAGAGCACTGCACCAGACACCTTTTAAATGCACAAATCATTGCTTAATAGCAGCATTAATTTGGGTTACAGGAATGATCTGCTTGAGTGATGAGAGCCTTACCGTAAACTTTTACTATACTTTTTAGCTGCCATCGCCCAGTTTTGCGATTTGAAGAAAGTATTTCCTATATTCTTTGTGTCTTCTGCTATGGCCACAATCTTGTCAACCTAATAAAATAGATGGGAAATATAAACTATGAATGTATTTATGAAAGAAGTTGTGAATTAACTAATGCTTAACAGTATGATCCCAGGCCCATCCTCTTTCAAGGTTTATAGAATCTCAGAATAGAAATACTCTGATTTTAGACAAAACACTACCTTCAAACCACTTTTGTAATGTTCTCTACGTAACACAAATTTCTGAAAAATGAAATCCCTAGTGGGTTTTCTATAGTATAAATGGTGAGAAAATACTACAGAAGACATAGCAGTCCAACTCTTTTCCCTAAATGCTGCTACCCACACACAGCTATATATAAAGGTGTTGACCATTATTCAAAGAAAAGAAGATATGTTAACAATTATTCAACCAAGAGTGTCTTATTCCTGATGAAATGTTGTCTTCTGCTTCTCAAAACAGTATCACTCATGTGAACTCTGCACACTCTCAAACTGGAAGTCATATCAATACAATCCTTCTCTCTGAACACTTAGTATCACAAAGGAGAAAATAAAAACTGCCTGTTTTTATCAAACCAATCACTTCTATTGCCAAAAGCGTATACACTTCAAGTTACTTCTCCAGTGGCAATAAATAGTTTAGAAATTACTGCTGTCTATTCTACCCCACTAGAATCAGCAACCTTGGCAAAAACTAATCAGTGTGAGACCAGTGTCACCATGGTTTCTGTAGTTAGTTTATATGAACAAGTCTTAAGTTAAAGGGCACAGGCACCTCCCAACTTCAATTCTGCACCAAAAATGCTATCCAAAAACCTTTTTGTAAGTTGAAGTGCTGCTTCTTAATAGCCAAGGAGTTTGTTTTCTAGCTCAAATGGATTTTTGCTATTCTGATTCTCTACTTGGAATCTACACATGCAGCCTCATTTTCTTCTCCCTCTCACAAATCACTGTTTGACTTACACAGTTTGTCTAGTTCCCCTTCATGAGAAAATAAAAACCTGCAGAAGAGCTGCTTTCATCAGTCTGCTCCCTAACTCGCAACAACAGACCTTCCTTCAGTTTGAATAATCTAAAAAGTAAACTACTACTGGGAATTAAGAACAATTAGCTCTGATGTAGTAAAAACCTATTAAAAAGGCTGATCCTTTATTTCTAAAAAGCACAGCAGAGTCTGTTAAAGAGTATTTTAAAAAGTGTGTAGGTAACAACATTAAGTTAAATCATTTGCAGGATGGAGTTCTGATAATTGCAATTTGACATTACAGCACAAACAAAAGTAAAAAATCAAGAACAGAAAATAAATGTGACAATTTTAAGTGAGGTTTTAGTTAGCGGCGAAAAAAATGGGCTGAAATTAATACTGAAAAAAAGAGATAACAATCCCTTCTCACAGAGCCTTCTCTTCCTTAAAATGGAATGTCACCATTCAATCAGGACCTCAATCCATTCCTAAGATAAAGAGTTCAATGAACATCATCACAGACACCATGCAATTCAGATTACCTACAAGTCCTGCAATCTGTAAAATATCCAAGAAGAAAAATACTTACATCTTTTAAGTCTATATCTGAATCTTCAGGAAAATCTGGATGAGCATCTCCAGATCCATCCTGGGGAGTAATTCCCCAATCATCTCCTTCCTTTAGCTCTCCACATTCAGCTATGACACACGACTGAAAAAAATGAAGTGGAAATAGTAGTATTGCTTATTAAGACAATTTCTTAAAAAGCAGTAACTTCCAAGTGCTCTTTGAAATTTTTGAAATTACAGAAAAAGGCTTTTTCATCTGTTGTTTGGGTGCATTTATTTCAGAAACCCATCATATCATTAGCCTATCCTCATCAAAAGGCTTTTATCACACACTTTTATTACGTTCAGAGGATCAGCATTCCAAAAACACCATACCCACGCTTCACAGAGGCTGGAAGAGGACCTGGCAGCAAGCTGAAGTGCAGCAAAACACAAGACATGGAAGTTCTACTACATTACAGAAGATGGTTCTTTCTTCAACTGCCAAGTCTTCTAAAGTTAGAGGTATTAATTCATCAAACACCCACAAACTGCTATGACCAACACAGCAATTTTTCAGAAACATGACTTCTGACATAAAAATTACAAGAATTACATATCATTTAGGTGGGACTGTGAATTCCACTTTTTAATTTCATCGCCCATCCTACACTTCTAGCAAAGGCTTCCACCCTCACAGCTGTGTTTAACAATAAATGGTTTGTGCAAGGGAAATGTACAGTGCAAGAACAAAGGCCTCTTAACAAGCACAGTAAAATGGAAATTACCAATTAGTTAAAATAACTAACATTTAATAGTTCTAAACATTACAGCAAGCATTTAGAAGAAATTATTAAATATCATATAACAAAATAATAAACACTATCTCTAAGTGGTTTGCATTTTACTTACCTTAGCAGGATTTTCTCCTTTTACTTCAACGTTTTCTAGTATTTTAACTACACCCATTCCTTTGATCACTTGGCCAAACACCACATGTTTCCCATCCAGGTGAGGAGTAGGCACCGTTGTAATAAAGAACTGAGAGCCATTAGTACCAGGTCCTGCATTTGCCATGCTCAGCAGACCTGGTTTATCATGCTGCATTGGTGGGGAGAAAAAAAAATTCACCATCAACATTTTAATTATATTATAAAACCATACATACGATTCTGTAAGGCTTAAATAGCCAGGACAACCATAACAACTTGGTAAACCAGACAGTTACATACAGGTGGCAACTAATTTTACCTACCATGACTGAAGAGGGCAAATGCTCAGCTCTGGGTCTTTACCTGCCCCCTACCAATTTAGCAAGCATAGTCACATGTGTGACTTAATGCTGTAACACCTGTATACTGCTTCTACACTCCATCCCCTGCACAGCTGCTGAATTTAGGCAGATACCTGAGAAATGAGTTGTTGGAGTCTGGAATACAGAGTGTGTGCCTTTGTTTCTGATACTTAGTTATAAGATCCAGAAAAACACTGAATTTCATATAATATGAAATTCATGAGTATGTTTTCATGGTGATACATGAAAACAAATGTTAAAGTTAGATGGAAAAAGCTAAAAGTGTAAGTGTGTAGATTAGAAAGTTTTTTTAAATCACTGGGTGAAAAAGTCTAGAGAACAGGAGACAAGATGGAGGATTTAGGGTGTTGTCTCTTGTCCCTTCTTCTTTCTTCTTCATGTTCTTCTCCAAGGGTTTTTGGGTAATAGTAAGTGATTGGACAGAGAATGCCGCAGTGCATCACAGAGGTGATGGGTCATTGGGTCATTAAGAAAAATAATAGACGTGTCTATTGTTAGTTGGGTAAAAATAGGTATAAAGATTAAAAGAACTGCGTAGTTCGGGGCCATTTTGTGCATCAGACATGAAGTGTGCCACAAGGCCTTTTTTGTACCATCAGAAGAAAGAAATGTACCAGATCGCAAAGATTAACCTTGTGTAGCCAGCCTGGAGAGTTAAGACCTGTTAAGTTTTGTGATGACCTTTTAATAAACACAAGAAACAAGATTCTAACGAGCTGGGGAGTTTTCTTTGAATCATAAGAACTGAGATAAGCAGGGCTCCCCACGAGGGAGGATCCCAAAAGAATTCAGTCCAAAGGAGGCTGAGAAATCCAAGAATAAAAAGAAAAATACAGAAGAGATGCAGCAGAAGCAAAGAAACAGAAAAAGGATTTTTTAGAGAAAAGTTACAAACGGTGCCCCGTGTTTATGCTACAAAAACTCACAGAAGCTTCAGTCAACACCTGCAAGATCACAGCAACCAGTTCCTGAAAGAAATCCGTCTGGAGAAAAACATCTGCTATCACATTCTGAAGTTCCAAGGGCCCTGGACTCAGAACATTGGATTCTGCTGGTCAGTAATCTGAAGATAGCCAGGTCTGGTAAGCTGTATACAGTCTATATAATGGGACTGAGTATTTCTAAAGAGAGATTGTTTAAACCCAGGATATGGGGGAAAAGATAAATATGAGGCTTAAAAAGTTAGGAACCCCGGGAATGTGGGGAGATGAACTGCCCTTTCTGAAAGCGCGGGAAACCCAGATAATTCCCCAGCGGCGTGGTCACCCCTGCCCCCATCCCTTCAGAAAACGTGAGGTGAGGAGGGAGGAATGCGAGGGAAAACTGAACACCGGGAAGCTTGCCTTACTTCAGAAAGCAGAGTGAGCAGTTTGTCATATTGTTGGAGGTTAAAAAATTGCATGGAGAGACATGATGGTTTATACAGAGTCTTTCTGGAATTATTGCAGTCAGAAGAAATCGTGGCGGGGGGATGGAAAAAAAAAAGTTAGAAAAGGTCCAGGCTGTTTCTGAAACCACACCTTTAGAACAGCCCCCTACCCTGCACCCTCCATGCATGTCAGAGGAGCCAAAGCGAGTGAGGGAGCTTACCCCGCCCTCTGATGAATTTAATAACACAGAGATAATGTTAGAAAAGGCTGGTAAAGGTGTGTCCGCCCAAGATGGGACACAGGGGGAGAGGTATTCGCTCAGCAGGCGACCCTGAAAATACCCGCCCATCAGGCGGAGTCTGAGGCTGCCCAAGAGGAGAGGCTTCAAGGAGCGGCGGGAGACGGCGGGATGGCCGCGCCGCAGGGTGACCCCGAGCAGAGGGGAGAGAGATTAGAAAAAAATATTAGGACGCTGCCATAGACAGCGAAAGAAAAGGGGCTGGCCAAGGCTCCAAAGGCACGGCCCGCAGGGATAGCAGTGCCGCGATCCATGACGAGGAGGACCCGGCCCTCCGGAGGGGAGATTGGCGGGGTACCCCTGTCGAGCCGCGCATGCGCGTTTCGGTGCTGAAGTTCGGCAAGTCGGCCGGGCTAACTGTCGGTAGAGCCTGAGACTCTTAATCTCAGGGTCGTAGGCCCGTTTTCTGGCACAAGCAACAGTCACCCAAAAAGGGATTTATCTCCTGAAAAGGAGTTTCTCCCTAAATATAAGTTTTTAGAGTTTTTTCTCAGATGCAAAACCAGCCCGGCGTGGACGGGTCTGGCAGCACACAGCAGCCAGAAATGCTGTCACCGTAACAACCACGGGTGAAACAACTAAAGCAACTTCGGTGAAACCGCCGAAAGCAAACAACAAAAGAGAAAAAACAGAAAGCTGGACATCTCGGAGAGGGATACAAAGAGAGAGTTTTAATTGGACAATTCAAAAATTAGAAGCTTTGTAAATTGTATTGTTGGTAAATCAGCAAATTGTTGTAATCATGATTGAGATTTAAAAAGAAGTCTCTATTGAATGAAGTGCCTTCAAACATAGATCAAAAAGTTGATAGAAATTTTATAGTGAAATATATATAGATGTTGTATTTCTAATATCTGCTGGTTTTGTTTTTACAAAATAACATGGAAAATGATGATACTTATGCATCCCAAAAAATTTAAAATATTTTTGTTCTGTTTCAGTATTCCTAATACATGAAGGTTTTGAAAATGTTATCTTCTCTGTGCATCTACTGATAATGTAATACTGTATGATATGGAGTGATCATCAAGTATTATAACTGTAGTTACAGTCAATTTCTGCAGGATGCAGTTCTTTAAAATTGAATTGAAAGATCATATGATTAACCCTACAGAAAAAGGATTGAATGACAGGTTTCTTTCATTTTTAACCTTTCATTTGAATAATTGTACTGTGGATTTAGTTCAATACAGTTTTCAGTAATCTCAAAGTTATGTTAACCATATATTTCCCATTTGCTTGGGTTTTTTTACAATTTTAATAAGGTAATTTTAATGTGAGTCCTTTTGTTATAAAAAACATGTATAACAGTATATATACCAATTTGGATTTTGGATTTTAGTTAGAAAGTTAGATTTAATGTTTCTCAAAAGTACTAAAAAAGCTGAATAGCAACTTGCCAAATCTGTGTTGTTGTATTTTTTCTTTTCTAGTAAAACTGTACTCTAAAAATCCTAACAAATTTAAGCATATGCCAAGCAAATTCTTGTTACGAATGGGTATTTTTAATAACATCTGCAGTTATTGTGAGTTATCCTCAAAGCCAGATAATAACATGGAATTGTGATATATTTGTTGCATTCTTATAATCTCTATAGTGAATCAATATTCCTGTTACATTGTGTTCAAAAAGTATATACCAAATTTTTAGTTTGAGTCATGTTTTCATCTGATATAGATTTAAGTGTTAGTAGAATTAATCAAAGTTAAATTTCACTATATTTAAGTTTGAGTGTTTTTAAGTTAAGTTATAACTTTGATATTTTTTTGATGTTTTGTTACTTCCTTTTATCATAATTAATTTTTAACAGGTTTAAATATTGTTTAAATTTAAATTGCTTCATGTTTTATTGAAGACATTTGTTTAAACTGCAAAGTATAGTTATTTTCCTGGAGAAATGAAGATAACTACAACTGAAACAGCTGTGATAGAACACTGGTGAACACCTGCTTAGGGACAGAGTTGAGTGCAATTTGTGACACCCTTGATTTCATTGGAAGTTTTATTGTTGTTATGATCTCTGCAGTTTTTATTTTCTATAGGTAACACAAAAGAATAGTGATTGTTATGTTATTTACAAAAAATTTAGAAGTTTTTTACCTTATTTCATTTTTAGTCATTAAGACATGAATGTTTTAAAAATATTATCTTGATTTCTTCAGACACTTACTGATGACATATTCATTGTATAATGTAAATTTATAGGTTTCTATGATGAGCATTATCTATAAAGTGTCATTGTTATATTTACAGCCAACTTTTTACATATTTTGACATATCTTTGTCAAAAGTTACATGCGTGAAGTTCCTCACTGAATTATTTAAGACCACTGGCCTTAAGAAGTGAGGCTAAACACCACTGAAACCAACTTTAATGTTACAGTGCTAAAATGGGTATGTAATGTGAATTTTATAAGGACTACTCACACCAAGTATGGTGTAGAACTGTGGAGTTTAGAGGACTGTGGTCTTTAAAATTTATGGGTTGGTGATTTTGTTTGGGGATTTTTTTTTGCCTTCCCTTTCCTAGAAACACAGTTTTTAGTCTGTTGGGATTTTTAACCATCTCATTGTTTTGCCACTTAAGCTGCTAAGCCTCAAACTAGAAGAAAATTGTTAAACAGCCCAATGTAAGAAGATACTGCTTATCTTGTTTTCTGCAAATACTTTTTCCCTTTTGTGAACTAAGACTTTTCTTGTCCCATCACTTAGATTATTTAGTTTTCACCTATACTGCAAAAATGTGTTTTTCATATGTGTTGTGAATGTCTTGTTTAACTGGCAAAACCCAGCCATGGAGGCGTTCTTCTCCCCAGGCTGGTCTCATTATTAAGTGCAAAGAGCTCCATTTAATGTAAGTGAGGATGTCTTAGTAAGACACTGGTACACATCTAAAGCATTCATGCTGTGGTACTGCTAAGAAACTTGATAGTGTGGGAAGGAGGGGCAAAAAAAAGGTGATAGCACAGACGACATAGAAACACATTTAAGAGCTCAATGGGAGGTTGATTACTTCGAGATAACAGTCTGAGCCTGGTGTATTTAAGCATCTGTTTTTTCCCTACATTCTCTACCAGTTCAAAGAACCTGTTGTTTTGAAAATTGTTTTCCCACATACTGTTTGGATTTCCATGGTGGCAGGGAGACCTCCTTGCCTAAACTGTCCATCTGCCACAGTAAGTCTGAATCTTTTCAGTCAGGATTTGGCTTAAGAACTCTGCAAAAAGATTCTACAACTGAGAGCCAGAATCACGCTCAGCCAACAGAAAGCTACTGCAGTCTCAGCTTTGTCTAAGTTTGAAGCTCACCCTCAGTGTCATGTTGAGGAGTCAGAGATGGCAAATGACAGAGGAGCCTGTGTTCCAGAGGAAGAGAAGGAAGCAGGTAGGATCTCCAAAACAAGACTCTGACACTTAGCATTGTAGTTTCTGGCAAACGAATTAAACAGAAGGGTTGCCCCATAGCAGATTTTTGCAAATACCTTTTGAGGCTGGTCACTGCTTCACTGCCCAAGACCTATAAATCTTACCTTTTCCCACCCCCCCAGTTACAGCCAACACTAGACAGCAATGGTTTGTAGACAAAAAACCAAGCAACAGTAAGTTCTGGTGTTGCCTCATACCTGCAGGTTTACCTTTTGTCTGTAAAGATGTGGGGGGACAAGTTGGAAATTATACAGAGCAGTCTGGTGCCTTCTGTCTCCCCACTTACACACAACCCCATTTCATCTGGGACCAAGTATCAATATTAGTCCCCCATTATGAGATTCTATTTATAAAGAAAACTGTTGTCACTCATTAATTTTCTTGCTGTGTTTTGAGAAACACTGCAGATAGATAGAGTGTCTTTCCAATTATGGTTTCTGCTGTCATTTTGTAAGTTTATAAGGCAAGCAAAAAAATCTGGACAAAATCAGATTCTCTGGCAGATTCAAGGCTTGCAAAACTATGCCATAATAACAGTGCTTGGGGTTGTGTAAGTTGGGTGTTCCACAACAGCAGAGCCATTAGCTAGAGAAGTGGCATCAAGAAAAGCCTAGTGGGGTTGATCTGAGATGATATGCTGACTACTGACAAAAGTTTTGCAGTTTACTGCAATTTGCAACAGTCCTTGCAACCAGCACAAGAACAAACAGTTCCACTGTCCTCAATCATCAACAAAAACAGCTCTTTGTTTTCTGAGACAGTGGGTGAGAACACTGCAGGGACGCAGGATTAAGTGCAAGAGCCAGTGAACTATGTAATACAGACATTTAAACTCCCAGTAAAATCCATCTATTGCTCCAAACTTAAGTCCTTTAAGTCCTGTACGGAGTGGCTGAGGGAGCTGAGGATTTTTAGTCTGGAGAAGGTTCAGGGGTGACCTTATCACTCTCTACAACTATGTGAACGCAAGGTGGGGAGGTCAGTCTGTTGTCCCAGGCAATCAGCAACAGGATAAGAGAAGATGGCCTCAAGTTGCACAAGGGGAGGTTAAGGTTGGACATTGTGAGGAATTTCTTGACAGAAGGGGATGGGCTGCCCAGAGAAGTGGTGGAGTCACCATTCCTGGAGTGTTCAAGACCTGACTGTATGTGGTGGTACTTAGTGCTATACTCTAGTTGACAAGGTGGCATTTGGTCAAGGCTTGGACTCGTTGATGCCAAAAGTGTTTTCCGACCCAACAGACTCCGTGATTCTGTGAGCCTGATACAAGATTTTGATATCTGATTAGTGGAGGATTGCTGTATTTTCTTTTCTTAAAATACTGTTTGGGGGCAAGTACACCTGCAGTCAGGCCTTCCCTTTAACCATGGGACAGGGATGTCTGTAAGTTTTTTAGTCAGTGTTGTTGAGAGCCCTTAACATGCTACCACATGTAACACGATATGAAAATGGTTAATGCCAGTGCTGACAATTGTTATTACTGCAGCAGGAGTCATATCACTGAAACGTCACAAACTGAACAGAATTAGCATTTTCAATAGAGTACCTGATAATGAAAGTTTTCATCTTCAAATTTTTCACCATATATACTTTCTCCACCTGTGCCATTTTGGTTTGAGAAATCTCCACCCTGAATCATAAACTGCTTAATAACTGTAAAATAAAATAGTTATAAAATGTATCAGCAAGGCACAAAAGGCACAAGGAAAAAAAAAACCAACAAAACCAAACCAATTCTAAGATGAAAAGTGTAGTAGTTTAGTAAAGTCACCCCAGGACATTAACAATCCTTGTCACCGGCACCTAAATGGAACCAAAATCCATCTTTTACTTACCAAGTATCATCTAAGTACTCCTCCTCACTTATGTGGATATCACTTGATACTTAAACCTTTACATGAAATTCATTTCAACCTGCTTACAACTCAGAATAAACTAGTTTTGCAAAATTACTAGTAAATTTATAATTTTCTACTGTCAGTGCATGGTAAGAACACATAGTCATCAGGAGGATCAAAAAGTGAAAAACTTCCATCAGTAAAGTTCTTGCTTTTACAACTTGCAATACCATTTAATATTACTTCTAATATTCATGGTAGACAACTCTTGTTACCAATAGAAAAATGGAGGATTTCACAAAACTTACTTCTGTGGAAAGGACATCCTTTATAATGGAGAGGTTTTCCAGTGGTAGGCCCTGTTCCTTTTTCTCCCGTACATAACGCACGGAAATTCTCAGCAGTTTTAGGTACAACGTCAGCAAATAATTCAAAGACAATGCGTCCAACTGAAATGACAAAGAGAGAAAGAGACATTTTTAATTCTTGTCCTTGGCATGGCAATGTTTTGAGCATTATTATGTCAAAAGAAACTAATGTTTCAATCTTTATTATTATTTAGATTACTATTCAATTTCCATCTTGGGATTGCTCCATGGTAATTGCTGGCAGAGTTACACTGGGTTTTTAGCAAGGTTATTACCAACAGTGAATTCCCCCGTCAAGAATAATGTAGGGGGAATAAAGACAGATTCTGCCAAAAACTAATGAAAACGCCAAACGCATTTTCTGCCAAAAAAAGGTGTGTGGGAAATCACACACACATATATTAAAGCCAATTTATAAATTTTAATATGCACATTTATGTCTATTTTAGTATATATGTACTTTGTACCATCAAAAGTAGATACAAAAAGACTTTTTGTGGAGACTTTCAATCCATAAAAAAGCTTATGCCAAACACATCCCTTACTCCTCTCTTAAGTCGGAATTTTACTAAGACACAGTGGTACTTAATATGCATATGAATACTGGCTATTTACAATTAGAGACACCACAAGCAATTGCTAAATCCAAAGCTGTACATGTTGTAACTGTAGGACATTAAACCTGAGCAGCTAACAGATCCTGTAATAGTTGATAAATGGATTCTGTGCCAAATTGTTGTTCCTTCACAAACAGGCTTCTCACACAGCTATTTCTCACTCCTAGCAGCCGCCATCAGTTGATGCTCCTGTTTTCTCATCAGCCTCACAGTCAATTAATTAACATAACTTCACTCTACCGGAAGCTAAATGTAAATATATTGATTCTAATTAATACAGGAATGAAAACAAATTAGACAACTGAAAGTCAATAAAAGGCAAATCATCTCACAGACTTTCTTCCTTTATTCTTCTGAGTAACAGAATGAGTAAGTGAAAAGCAATATCCTGACAAGATTTAGGCAGTCTCTATCTTTATCCATGTAAATTTTTTAAATCTAGAATTTCAAGTAGGCTTAAAAAGTAATTCCCCAAGGTTCAAGCAGATTCAAGTAGTTTCCTAGCTAACTTGTTGTCTCCTTATTTCCATTTCGACCGTTTACCCAGATTTTTGAATGACCTCTGGCAGCACTGGCGCTGCCAAGAGCACCAGGGCTGCCAGTTTCCCGAGCTTTCACCGCGCAGCCCCCCCCGCGGCAGCCAGGCGAGGCTCGCCGTGCTGCGGCAGGCCCCCGGCCTCGGCGGGGCCCAGGCCCGGGACTCGGGGGGCGGCTCCGAGCGAGGCCGCGCTCGGCACGGCAGCACGTGGGGCGGCCGCACACGTGGGCAGCTCCGGGAGCCCGGCATGGGCAGCGCCGGCTGCCTCGGGAACGGCGGCACGGGGGCAGCGACGGCGGGCGTACCCCGACCCCCGCCATCAGCCCCGGCGTCAGCCCCGGCCGGGTGCCTGTGCTGCCATGT
The DNA here is from genome assembly GCF_030490865.1 of Poecile atricapillus. Taxonomy (NCBI): domain Eukaryota; kingdom Metazoa; phylum Chordata; class Aves; order Passeriformes; family Paridae; genus Poecile; species Poecile atricapillus. The sequence goes on from NC_081252.1 coordinate 35,736,946, forward strand.
TGCCTTTCTCTCCATGTTCCTCGGGCCTGTTTGCTCTGGCAGGGAGCCCCGTTCGCGGCGGGCAGCCCTTCTCCTCCTGTTCTCGCTGCCGGAGCTGTGCGCTCGCAGCCCGCAGGGCAGCGCCCGGCCCGGCCCGGGTTTTCCCCCCACGTCCTGAACGCTGCGGCCCGGCCCAGGCCCCTCGCGGTCCGCACAGCGCCCCGGCCCGGGGCGCCCGCCCGGGTTTCGTCGCGCCCCCTCCCCACCTCGCTCGCCCCCGATGTCCACATCGAAGAAGGCGCGGGGGTTGCTGGCCTTGCTGGGCCGGGAGACAGGGGACGGGTGCGACATGCCGCAGCAGCCCGCCGGCGCGGTGACTCCCGGAGCCCGCGGGTCGGGGCCGCTCGGCGCTCCTCCCACCGGCGCGAGCGGGCGGGCGGCCGGGCCCCCTGCAGCCGGGAGCCCTGGTCCGCCCCTGGCCCTGCCTCTGAGCGGCCTTCAGTGACTCGGGGCTAATCCGCCGAGGAGGAGCAGTGCTTACTCGAGGTTATGCACACACGCAAGGCCTGGACATATGGGGAAGGAGAGAGATTTTAGGATTTGCCTGGGTTTATATTTTATGAGAGAAATGGCGGACTGTGTGAAAAGTGGTCCGTGGTAAAATGGGAAAATTGTCAAAAATTACTACTGTCCCATAAAGGTTTAGAAATACAGAATAACTCCAGCTTCCCTGAGGTCTGAAAACAAAATACGTTTCATCCCAAAGCATGACTATCACGATAATTGCTCCAAGGCAAGCAAGGGACATTTGTGTTGACCAATGGACATTACTATCAATACACTTGGTTGGGACTCCTCACGGTGTAGGATTCCCAGGCAGGTGAATGGTTGAACATGGCCACATCCTGTACTCAATGGCATCATGGAGGCAAGGTACATGTGGCAAAAATAGAAAGGGCAGAAGAGTGCTGGGGTCTGACTCCTGCAAACTTATAGTCCTTCTGGGAATGCAGCTGATCAAAATGAGCCTCTTTAATTCTTGGACTCCTCTAATCCTTCCCAGAAACCTCTACATTCAATCTTTGATTCACTGAGCTCTCCAAAGGCTTTCTCCTGTAATACATGTCTATATGTTTGGACTTGAGCTTCATCAAGCTGGTTTTCATCTCTCTCTCAGTATGTTCTCAATATTGGATGTGTCAGAGGGCAGTTGTAATTCCCATATTGAAAGAAAAGATAAAGTAGCATTGATATTAATGACTGCAGTCCATACACTGCATTGTAATCATTCCCACACATCTGCACAGATGTTGGGTAGGAGAGGTGATCAGTACAGAGTGCTGTTGTGCATTGCATCTGGGAACCCTTAACAGAAGGAAAAGCCATCTGCTCCCATCTGGGAACACTTAGTGAGAAATCAGTGGAACCACACTAAGGCATTTCTCTCTCTGAGCCAGGTCATGCAGCTGTGTCAGGGATTTCACATGCTCCACGATGTCAGAGGCCACCAAAACTTTGAGTCATCTGTAATTCACAAGGCATTTGGCCACAGTCACTGGCTGAGATATTTTTATCATTACACTTAGCATAGATGATGTGCAGTGGAGTAGGAGAAGCGGTCTCACACCAGCAATGTGCACTTGCTGCCCAGGAAGCCACCCGTATCTTGGGCTGCATTAAAAGCAGTGTGGCCAGCAGGGCCAGGGAGACTATTCTGCCCTTCTACTCTGCCCTTGTGAGACCCCACCTGCAGTGCTGCATCCAGCTCTGGGGGTCTCCAGCACAGGAAGGATGGCAGCCTGTTAGAGCGAGTCCAGAGGAAGGACACCAAGATCATGTGAGGGATGATTACAGGATTTCTTCTATGAGGAAAGGGTGAGAGAGCTGGGATTATTCAGCCTGGAGAAGAAAAGGCTCTGGGGGAGAACTTAATGCAGCCTTTCAGTGCTTCGGGGGGCCCATAAGAAAGACAGGGGCAAACTTTTTAGTAGGGCCTGTTGTGATATGGCGAGGGCTAATGGTTTTAAACAGAGGAAGGGTCAGTTTAGATTAGATCAAATAAAGAAAGGTGTTACAATGAGGGTGGTGAAACGTTGGAACAGGTTGCCCCAAGGGGTGGCAGATGAATCATCCCTGGAAACAAGGGCAGGATGGGCAGGGGTCTGCACTACCTAGTCTAATTGAAAATGTCCTTGCTCATTTCAGGAAGGTGGGACTAGAAAACCTTTTAAAGTCCCTCCCAATCTAAAATATTCTATGATCTCAGTGAGTCAGTTGCTAGCCAAGTGAGTAGAGTCTAGAAGAGATTTCTGTAGCAGACATCAGAGTAAAGTGTGTGTTGTTGGTGTGTCCCCCGCAAGAGCTGTTGGCAGCTTCCTCTCAGGAAGAAACAGTGATTCATTCTTCCAGGAGTAGACTTATTCAGTCCCTGCAGGTTTTTTTGCTGGTGAAGTTAGAATAGTCTAGATTCTAGATGAGTAATGTTTTTACACTAGTTGCTTGGAAGTCCCTGTGTGCAAGGTTCTTTAGAGGTACAAAGAAAGAGGCATCTCCATGATTATTTGGAGATGTGAGCTGAACAAGAGAGAAATCAAGTGATTTTCTCAATGACAGTAGGAGATTCTGGAAAATATGTGAGCTGAATTAATATCTCCCAAGCACTGCAGTAGCATAATTAGTTTCATATTAATTTATAGTCATTGGCATATTGTAAAAAACAAGCATAATGTAACTTCTGTCAAGAATCTACCAAATGATTTCATGTTCAAATTCATATATTAAATTATACACTGAATTCATATACAAATAACCTCTTACAAAGTCCAGCTTCCATTATAAAGTCCTCGAAAATTTTCAAGCAGTAAAATCACCCCTCTGGTCCTCTAATCCTTTGTGATATTGTAATTTAAAAATATTTCCTATCACAAAAATACCTCTTGTCTTTTGACACATCCAATAGTTTATGTAGTGAATGCCTGTAAAACAGTACATTGAAAATACTCACTTTAACTGAATTATCTGTTAATTTTTTAATTCACCTATTTATTTTTCCACACATACAGGTTTGGCTACCAAGTAAAGTAGTTTGAGTATTATCAATAGATAAATGTGTTGTGAGTGCTAAAATTCTGAAGCAAATGGCTTCAAGTACAGGTCTCCCACAAAGTACATCCTACTTGCTGGAATAAGACCCTCCAGCCTAATTAAACTCAAAGATCAGCCTGTTATAAAAGCTTTGGTTTTACCTCTTCTTCCTTCCCTGACTAAATAAGCAAGCAATCACTGATAAATGCATAGAAATGTATATGTCATTCTAAAATTGCTACTCTGATGGAATGTACAATAACAAAATTTATTTCATAATTATTCTAGCCTGTCAATTTGCATTCACAAAAGAATAAATTGCAAAATAAAGCTTATTTATAGTTGTTGCAGATTGTGTTAAGATGTTGAATATGTATACACACAGACTAGGTTTTTTCTCCTTTTTTTCTTGCTTTTTTTTTTACCTTTAAATCTGTATTTGACACTGTAAAGAAAATAGAGGCTTAAGTATGCTAATTCCACTGAAAAGTGAGTGCTTTGGCTCAGTGTGGGACTGCCTTGTCTAAGGATATTAAAAGCTATTTTGCTTTGTACAGAAGTAATCATACGTGAGGTTTTCATTGGACTGAACTGCAGCTTCCTAGTATGCTGCAGTACTGATGGGATCCATCTGACACATACCTCATCAGCTGTTCAGAACAGCTATCAAGGAGCTCCCAACATGCAAACATTCTTGTAAAGGATGCTTTCACTGCTGGCTGTGAAATAGGGCAGCCACTCAGCCTTCCCTGTGCCGTGTGACACACAGGGCGCATCATGTGCTATTCCCATGAGACCTGGCACATCAGGCATGTCACCTTCATGAGAGACACATGAGAATGGAAAAATAAACCTGTTTTTTCACCATCAGGTTTATTGTTATCCACCTGCACCAAGTCTCTTTCTACATAAAACTGAATAAAGAGGGCCCAGGTTAAGCTCATACTGAGCAGTTACTAACTCTGTGCTTAGAGATTCCTCTAAGCTGAGTTAAAATGCAATGTTAGACAATGGAAGAACCACATGTTCTTGTGTGAGGATGTTTTAAAAAGAAAATTTTCCACACAGAGCTGACATGACAGAAACTGAAAATAAAGTCATGCATTTACTTGTCACTAACTTTCAGATATGCTGATTCCTGAAGAAATGCTTAAGAACCAAGCAAGACTAAGCCAACCTTTTTGCTATGTATTTTAGGTTTGCTTAAAACATGTTTTAGACACAACTATTCAGGGTAGTGCTTAGGACCTCAGCATGTGAGGAGGTGTGGAAAAGAGTGCGTGTGACTTCTTGATAACAGTAGAAGTCATGACCTGCAAGGAGAGGCCCAAAGTGTCATGCTGCAGCATTGCAGGATATCTAGTTGCACACTAGTGCAAACATTAGTTTGCACTAGTTGAACATTGCAGTTTTATCACTAAATTCCTGCCCCTGGTTTTGATACAAATGTATGTCCTGATATTATTGCAATTTCATGTAAATGCATGTTTATCGCAGTTACCACCAAAAGGTACTGAAGTATCAATTATGATGACTTCAGTATTTCTTACATAGAAAATGTTTTTAGTCTGCACCTTATGTGGATAGGATGGAGCTCAAGGTGAACTCCTTCAATAGAGTTGAAGTCACGACTGCAGCCAGCAAATAGGAAGGCCATGGTAGATTTCACCATTGAAAATCTGGGACACAAGGATTTCCAGATAGACTTTAGATGGAGTCCTGGGCAGGAGACTTACAAATACAATTTACCAATGCTAAGAGCTTTGTTGAGGAACCAAAGTGCAGAGGTTCTAAACAAGTGTTTGAACATTCACAGGTATGTATGCTTTCAGGCTGTTCTGGAGAAAAAAGTAGTGCACCCTTGCTTTAGGAAATTTGACAGAATACTTATGTACAGTAGTGATTTCAGAGGACTGTACCTATCACCTTCACAAAATTCAATTCTCTCCATATTACTTGATAATTATATTTTGGTGACTAAAAGAAGACATTCCTTATCTGGCCATTCTCTTTGCTTTTAACACCAAAGTCTACTGAAAATTAAATGTTTCACAGCATACATCACTATTTCCTAGTAATTTTGACTCAATTAAATTAATACTTCATTTCAAACTGTCTTTGGTTTTGAATGTGTGCTCCATGTAAAAAGACAGTGAAACTGCTTATCTGTATTATGGCAGCACCATTGTGGCTCTGTTCAGGGACTAGGGAAAGTTGCTGCAGCAACAGCTCAAGTTATGTAATGCTTCACTGAAGGATGAGTAAGCTGGCTTGCAGGGGGCTGCAATCCCAAGCTTTTCTCTTCTGTCAGTTTCTGTCTCTGCTTGGGAAGTGAAATACATTTTACAACAGGTTTTCAAATCCTCTGTGGAGAGTAATTTAGATTTAATGTGCTAAATAGTACTAATAATAATATGGAGAGAGAATAATTCTGGGTATTTATTAATACCACATTTTACCTGGCATGTTTGGATTGGCATTAAATACTGGATTTTATTTATTTTACAGAATCAAAAATGTTGCTGATGCATTGCACAGTTTAGCAAGACTTACCTGTGTTCTTGTAACCTAAGCAGCATGAATTACCACACTAAGCAGTGTTAAATCATTACCAAACACCTTGGATTACCAAACTTTCTGTTAAATCTTCAGAGTTTACCTGTTCTGGCCTCTGGCTTCTCTTTGCAGTACCTCCAAAGCCTAGTTCTGACAACAGAGGTTTAGGAGCAATTTGGATTTGAGCTTTCAGGACTGAGCAGAGTGGAATGAAAGTATCCATAAAGGAACTCAACATTTTGTCCAGGTGTAAGTGATGGGGAGGCAAAGTGTGACTTAGGAGACTTGGCTTTTAATCCTGCCTGTCCTGGCTATTAAACCTGGCAACATTTTCAGGGGAGAATATTTAGAGCGATTTATGCACCATGAAACATTGATATGCTTTTCCAAGCATTCAGCTATGCCAGGATTTGAATGATCCTTTTTAAGTATTGTCAGTTTCCTAACAAAGTCCCATCTATTTCTGCATTGAGAATCTGTCTCCTTTTCTGACTGAAGTTTAAACAACTAAAATCTCTTTCTCTGCACATAAAGAGTCTGACTCTCAGGCAGAATATCAGTTTTTGATTTTTAAATGCCATTTTTATTTTTTATTTCCTGTATTTCCTAGAAAATTGAGGGCTGTAGACACACTATCTTGCTATAAATTATCTTTGCTTGACAGCTGGTATGGTTTTTTACTTTACATCTGCTCTTATTTTGCACTCTTGGGTGCAATGCAATGCAATCACTGCATTGGCTTTGCCAGAGGTTCTTTATAGCCCAACTCTGCTTGGGGCATGACAGTGCATTCTGATTGTGATTGTGAAAATTATTTTGTAGTCTTTTCTTGATTCTGCTGTTCTCCTTTCTTTTTTTTTTTTTTTTCATTCCAGAAATAGTCTTCAGAACACTAGTGTCTTAATGTGTGGTTATCAATTTCAGCAGTGATCCTGAAACACACATATTAACAGAACACATTGAGAATTTTGCACTGAGCATCAGCCAACATGTAGGGTGCATTTACACTGCTATTTGCGAAGAGAGTATCCCAATTGTCTTCACTGACTTTGTCTTGCTTCATGTTTTGGAGTGGCATCTGGGCATACAAGTGGATCATTTTCAGATGAAATTAAACCACATATTTTTCAGAAATACATTCAGTGTTCTTGCACTGACGTGCATTCTGCTGACAGGATCAGACGGCAACCAGTCCAAAAGAAATGGACTGGTAAAACACTTGTGTAGAATGTAAAATGTTTGTGGTGTGGACACTGGGAGATGGCTGGTTGTTAGCCTCTGATTCTGCTCCCACAGGTCAGCACTCCTTGCTAACACTGATGGACGTTGGAGGGGCAGCCACAGTGTTTGCAACTTATAAGTTTCTCAGGACTGTTCCTTGAGAAATGCAGTCCAATGATTACTTTTGGAGCTGGATGCCCAGATTCTCATTTGTGTTAATTACTGTGTCAATTACGTCTTTCATCTTGTTCAGCCACACCCTGCTATTCACCTTTCTGTGTGCCGTCATCATTGTACCCTCTCTCTTCTGTCCTTCAGCTCTGTTCGAGTGGATTGACTCTAATGACTGGGAGCAGGAACAACATCCAGGCTGAAAGATTTACATTGGGTTTTCCTTTCACAGAAGAAGTGATTAAAGCCCTTCTGAGAACAGACCTCCATACAGGATCAGTTGAGCATTACAAGATTTAGTCTGGTGCTATCAAGGGTGCAGCTGATCAGATTATCAGGCCAGTTGACAGTCACCTCGTATTTTAAAGAGAAATCAGCTTCTCCAGACAGTGAAAGCCTGACTCTGAAATACATTCACCACCTTGTCTACTGCTACTGGATGCTGAGTTTGCAGACCACTGTGGTAATGATTCTTTACAACTATTATAATAACCACTATTCTCCATGTCTCATCTTCCGGTTTCCTAAAATGAGCAGGAAGTTACTATGATCCTGCTTTTCTCGGGGTTTTGGGGGGAATTTGTTTGTTTGTTTCTTATTCCACCACAATATGTGGTGACTTAGCTGGCTGAAAAGGAGCATTTATAGTCATGTTCTCTTGGTAGGTGCACTGAGGTGTCATCCTGCTGCCGGGCAAAACCACACCAACAATCCTTTCCCTCAAATTAAACAAACATAAAGCCCCAAGTGATACCCTAAATACTGTAGCCACATCTAATTATTTGTGAATAGAACAGATCTGTGTGAAAATAGGCACCATTACAGCAGACCTACCTTCCTGCAAAAATATTGCTGCTTGCCTGGTCAAACTAAGGTAAAAGTTCAGATTCTCCAAGGGAATCACAGTACTTCTACAATTTTATGCCAGAGATCTCTCCATTACAGATATTCTAGTCCTGACTAGGGAGAAAAATCAGATGAAAATTTTCCTGGACCAGTGACATATTGGTGCATGGAGATAAACATGGGATGTGAGCCTCCTGAAACCAAATGGTTTTTTGTCAATCTTTGGGTTTGGCTGGTGTGAGAAGGATGAGAGGGCACTTGGACACCACATTCCGCTGTCTACCCAGGCAGGGAAACAGCCCCTTCAGATGCAGGCAGTGCTTGTTTGCTCTTGCTTCACTGCACAAATATAGTGTTGTAAATCACACACAATTTTCATGTGTGCACACACATCTATGCAAACACTGTTCTATCTGTAGAGAAACATATTGTAAAGGACATGTTATCCACGTGTGACCATGGATGAAAAATTCAACATACGCTGGCAATGTGTGCTTGCAGCCAAGAAAGCCATCCAAATCCTACATCAAAAGCAGAGTGGCCAGCAGGTCGAGGGAGGTGATTTTCCCCCTCTGCTCTGCTCTTGTGAGGCCATACTTGGAGAACTACGTGCAGTTCTGGTGTCCCCAACATAAGGAGCTGGCACTGTTGGAGCAAGTCCAGAGGAGCACCACAAGGTTAAGAGGACTGGATGCCTACCTCCCATACAGCGACAGGCTGAGAGAGTTGGGGCTGCTTGGCCTGGAGAAGATTGTGTGGAGACCTCATTGCAACCTTACGCTATCTGAAGGAGCCCACATGGAAGCTGGAGAGGGACTCCCTGTCAGGAACTGTAGTGATGGGACAAGAAATAATGGGTTCAAACTGAAACAGGGGAAAATTAGGTTAGATAGTAGAAGGAAATCCTTTACTGTGAGGGTGGTGAGGAGCAGGAACAGGTTGTTCAGGGAGGTTGTGGATGCCCCAACCCTGGAGGTATTCAAAGCCAGGTTGGATAAGACCTTGAGAAATCTGGTCTGGCGGGAGATGTGTCTCTCCACGGGAGTGCAGTTTGTAGATGACCTTTAAGACCCTTTCCAGCCCCTGCACTCGGATTCTCCGGTTTGACGCACGCCGCGCACGCGGCACGGCCCGGCCGGGCCCTGTCCCTTTAAGGCCGCCTCCGCGCCTTACCACGTGCTGGGGGCGGGGCGGGGCCCCGCGCAGCCAATGGGGACCGCCCGAGGGGCGCGGCGCCACCGCGGCCCCGTCCCCATCTCTGTCTGCCGGCGGCGCGGGGAGCGCTGCTTGCCCTGCCCTGCCCGCTTGCCTGCCCGGTGTCGGCGCCGCCGGCTGGGAGCGCTCGGCCCCTCGGTCAGGTGACGGCTGGCCGCCGGGAGCGGCGCGGCTGAGCGGGCCGGCGCTCCTTTCGCCTCCCCTCGCCTCTCCTCGCCTCCGCGGAATGCTGGGCGGCTCCGCAGCGGCTCCGGGGATGCTGCCGCGGCCGCCGCCGCTCGCCGCCCGCTGAGCCGCTGCGAGGGGCGCGGCGGGGCCGCCGCCGGGCGGGGCGGCGGCATGGCCCCCACCCTGCTCCAGAAGCTGTTCAACAAAAGGGGCGGCGGCGCGGCGGCCCCCCACGGCCGGGCTCCGGGGGAGGGGCCCGCCTTCAGGTGAGCCGGGGCGGGCGGCGACGGCGGGCCCCGGGGGCTCCCCCCGCGGGCCAGGCGGCAGAGAGGCCGGCGTGGGGCGCAGGTGTGCCGCAGCCCCCGCGGGGTCCCCCGCCGCAGAGTTTCCGGGGGAGCGGCCGGGAGGAAAGGGGGTGCGGCGGGAGGCACGGCCGCGCCGGGGTGGCCCTTCTGGCGCCTTCCCCTCGCGTTGGATCTCTCAGCCATTTTCTGCGCGAGTTGGCCGTGGCACGCCCGGGAGCCTGGGGCGCTCGCCCCTCGGCAGCGGTGGGGGAGAGGCGCGGGGGCCCCTGTCTGGCGTTTGTGTGCGGTTGATGCGATAACTCGTGCCCGAGTCTCATCAGCACAGGAAAATTAAGAAACGGCTTAATTGTTGTGACCTAAATACACGTGCGCAGTCTGGTGACCCGCTAAGCGTTAGGCACCTTTCACTGCCCCCTGCTTTTGATACCGCGCATGCTGAAAGGTGAGGTTCAGTACCTATCGCTGCTTCAGGGTTTATGTGTATAACCTTTATATAATATTGGTTCTCTGTGTAATATTGAGCTATTAGCGTTTTCTGAACCTTCGGGGACAGCGTTTTCCTCAGGCTGGTGCTTTGGAGCTTTGTTCGTGTGACATCTGTGCTGCTCACAAGACCGAGCGGCCCGGTGAGCGCAGTGACAATCACATGCGTGCCCGGTAACCTCTGTGCCTGTTTTTCTGTGCGGCATGAGTTGGCTGGTCTTGTGATCAGATAGTGCACAGGGTCGGATTGGAATCTGGGCTTTCACTGCTGAAACTACTAAGGATGCTGAGGGAGAGCAGTGGGCAATATTTTGAGCCACAAAGTGCTACAGTGCCAAGTATGAAAGATCACAGTCGTGGAACCATTATCATTTCAAAGATGGTCTGTGAGGGACATAGCCATTTGTGTGGCTAAAGTTGCAAGATCATGGAGAACAATTGTGTAAGATGAAAATGACAATATATTTGTGTTACAAGGTGATTCCTTTGAAAGTGATTGGACACTATTGGAGCTGCATTTGTATTAGAGAGCAAATCTGAATTTTATGGAGCTACAGAGTGTATATGCTGTACTTGTAACTGCTACTTACTTCTTTTAGCACTTATTTACCTTATGAGTTAAATATCTCCTTTAATATGGAAGAAAACTATTTTCCACATTGAAACTGTTAGTTCCAGACTAACTCTATTATTTTGTATTGTACTTAAAAATATTCTGTTTCAGAGCCCAGTGCTGTTAGTTCTGAGTTATTGGATTGTTATTGGATTATCAAATATCTCCACAAAGGCAGATTCCTTGCACTGTGTATTTCCCCTTAAAATCAGTAATATTCTATCTGGAGTATTTAGTGAAGTTAGGGATTGTACTTCCTGGTTTTTGGGTGAAATATTTCACACCTGGTTTTCAGTTTGAGTAACGCTTAAATGATATGACACTTCACAAAAAAGCTATTATAATGAAAATACTACTGTAGGTACCCTTCACTCTTTTTATCCCCTATTTTTCCTCATTCCCTTTCTGACTTTTTTTGACACACCTCAGGTTAATACAATTATTTGAAGTATTTTACATGTGAATGGAGGTGGTTTTTTTCTTGTTAATATTCAGCTTCTTCCTTTTGACTTTTAAGTATGCTGCAGTGCTTTTTCTTTCTTTCCAGTGATCTGCTCATGGTCTGCAAGAGCGTGCTTACAGGGTCTTAGAAGCTTTGCTGCAATGCTTTTAACAGCTGTGCTGTTCAACAGTAATCTCTGTTTGAGTGGAGAGATGTGATTTGATCTAAGTAAAGTAGGAGACATAATCCTTAGGTAGCTTCTGTGTTAAGTATAGACTGCTGGTCAATGTTAGATGCAAAGTGGCAGAATAATTTTCTAATGATAAGACTGTCTTTTTAAGGGTTTTTAGTTTGCTTTATTCCTTCCAAGTTTTAGATACTGAGGTCCCTCCACACTCAATACGTCTTGCAGTGTTTAACTCTGTTAAGGAGTCCCGTGAGACCAATAACAATCTGTATCCTTGGACTTTCAATTGTTACGAAAGTCTTGAAAGCTTAAGTGTATTCACATACCCTCCTTACTGTGAACAGCAGAGGAATCACCAAAAATCTCTTTAGTAGATAATGCCTCCTCAAATTAATGCAATTTGACAACTTTTTTCAACTACGTTGTTGGGAAGCTTTGTGATTTTCTAGTCTTCCCAGGAACACCAGGAAAAGTTCTGTTGCAAAGGGCTATTAACCGGGCTTGCAGTTTGCCTGTAACAATTACTGCATGTGCTCAGTCTGTTGCACTTTCTCCTTTAATGGGAGTTAAATCTTGGCCAGAGGTCCATGCTGCTCTGGCTCTGAAGGAGACATCAGGCTTCAAGGTCCATGCTGCTTACCAGGATGAGCTGGCACAGCCTCAAAGAGCAAGAGATGTGGTGCCTATAGATGAACGTGGAGACACAGGAAATGATTTCCTGGGTGCATGAACATTAACATATTAATTTGGGTCAAGAGTGCTCTTTTAAAGAAAACCTCTAAATTGTCTCCACTAACTGCACTTTGGCTCACGAAGCTAAGTGGCTTTGGTACATAAACTGGATTCCTGTTGGAGTTAATGAAATTAGGAAGTATGTTCCAACCACTAATGGGTATTCAGTCTCTGGAACCATACTACAGCAGGTCAATAGTAAAACTCCAGAACACATAGTGTGGGTGTCAGGTCCTTAGCACCAATTAATGCACTCTGTGGAGCTAGTCTGGGCTGCACTACATGTTCCCATGAGCACAACCCTTACCTGCTGGGTGAGGAGAATGTAAACGTGAGGTGTAGATGCTAATATAGAGCTATTGGGATAGTAGGACTTTCTACTAGCCCAGGCCTCCCTTCAAGATAATGGAAGTATGAAGTAGTAGAAGGGTAGTAGTTAGAATTATAGAATAGCTTAATTGTTTTTTTTATAAAAAGAGAAATTATAAATCAGCTGGAGAACAGATGTGTATTAGTGGGATATTACATTTGTTCTAAACAGTTTTGTAGGCAGACTTGAGCTGCTTTTTTTACTGCTGATTCTTGCTTCCCTTTACTTGAAAATATATCTTTGTGTATAATATATGTGTAAAGATGTATGTGTGTGTATACACACACCCCTTTCAACAGAGGTACTTGAGTGGCTGTAATTGAATATATTTCTTCTTAGCCTCTGAGGCTCTGGAAAAACCCTAACTACAATGCAAGCAATGCGTATTTATGTGGATAAATTCCCCTAAAACTTATTTCCTTATCAAATGTTACTTCCCTTACAAGATTGGTTTAGCATAGTTTGTACAAATTTTGTTGAGAGCTACCAGGGTCATGTACTCAGCAGCATCATAGATTGGCTCGTATTGGAAGAGACCTTAGAGATCCTCTAGTTCCAACCACTGCTGCTTTAGACAGGGACACCTTCCACTAGACCAGACTGATCAGAGCTCCATCCAGCCTGGCCTTCAACATTTTCAGGGATTCGCCACTTTCCTGGGCAAACTCTTCCAGTGTCTCACCACCTTCACAGTAAAGAATTTTTCTCAATATCTAGTCTAAACCTATTCTCCTTGTTTGAAGCCATTCCCCCTTGTCCTGTCACTACATGCATTTTAAAATATTCTCTCTCCACATTTTTTGTAGACTCCCTTCAGGTAGTGGAAAGCAGCAATTAGGTCATCCCAAAGTCTTTCCTTTTCCAGACTGAACAGCCTCAATTCTTTTAGCCTTTCCTCATAGGAGAGATGCTCCATCCCTCTAATCATGTGTCCCTCCTCTGGACTCGCTCCAACACATCAATGTCCTTCCTGTGCTGGGGACACCAGAGCTGGATGCAGCACTGCAGCTGGGGTCTCATGAGGGCAGAGTAGAAGGGCAGAATAGTCTCCCTGACCCTGCTGGCCACGCTGCTTTTAATGCAGCCCAGGACACTTTTGGCTTCCTGGGCAGCAAGTGCACATTATTGGGTCATGTCCAGCCCACTAGGATCCCCAAGTCCTTCTGGGCAGGACTGCTCTGAATCTGTTCATCCCCAGCCTGTGCTGATACCAGGGCTTTCCCTGACCCAGCTGCAGCACCTTGCACCTGGTCTTGTTAAAACCCATGAGATTCCCATGGGCCCACTTCTTGAGCTTGTCCAGGTTCCTTGGGCTGGCATCTCATCCATCAGGTGAGCAGACAAGCACAGCTTGGTGTCATGTGCAGATTTGCTGAGGGCGCACACAGTTCCATCATCAGTATTCCCTGAGTGACACCACTTGTCGCTGATGTCTATCAGGACTCTGAGCCATTAACTACTGCCCTCTGAATGTGGCCATCCAACGAAGTCCTTACCCACTGAACAGTCCATTAAGTTTTATGGATTACATAGAGTGTAAGCACGTAGTATCTCAGGACTAGAATATCTCAAGTGCTAAGCATATATTTGAGTAAGATATTGGGGGGTGGCCTTAAGGAAATTGGTATGGGTTGCAGATAGTTTGATTTTACTTAAATCGATAGTGGTTTTTCTGTAATTGTGTTTACCTGATTCTAGAAGAAATTTCACATCAGTGCTTTTCTGTACTTTACAACATAAAGTCTGAGGTTATCCTTAAGCTGTGGGTTCAGTGTTCACCTTAATTTCAGTCTTTGGTGTGGTTTTGTTTTTTTTTTAATGAAAATAAATGTCTTGGAGTTTTTGGAAGACTGCTTTCACTGCTGACTCTATATTTTCTGCATTGCAACCCATGATTAAATTTCTTTCATACTGGTATTTGTAGTGAAGGACTGTTGTAAAGTAGGGAATATCTTCATTTTATGTGTTCTTTATTTAAAAAGGTTGTATTATTTCAGCTGTGTCTGAACTTCCATGCAGTCTGTTTCTTCAGCTTTAAGTATCAGCTGCTCCTTCTGGTGTCTATAATGGAACGGATGTCATGTTGTAGCTGCACGATATCTATCTGGTAACAGTTTGTTAGCTTTGGTATATGAGATCATTTGTTTGGCAGCTGGTACTAGTGATTCCTTTGGTCATAGTGCTGAAATGCTTGGTGAGATCCTACTTGCTAAGCATTATTTCACAGCATTTATTACCAGCCTGGCAATGTTCCATCTTCTGAAAAAGGAAAGAAAGCAGTAGCGAGCTTGGAGTCTGCTTGGATGTCAGTTTGTTCGAATGAAACACTCCTCGGAATGCTCTTGTGACCTATTTGGTTTTTTTCTTGAGCTTCCTGCAGTTTTGTAGAGATCCACACAGCAATAACCCTACTGAGCACACATGTACATCCTCATACATGGAAATAGCCGTAAACATCTGGCTGTAAACCCTTCAAAATGTATTTGAAAGAAAATCAGTTTTTTATGCTGTAAAAGGGCAATTCAGCCCAGGGCCAGGTCTGAGCATGGGGCCAGGAAAGGTCAAAGAGCAGATCTAAACCGTACACTGTTTCACAGACAGCTGAAAGTGAGCCTTAGGCTACAGTATTATACCTTTGCACCAGTGTTAGTCTTTCATCAGTAAAGTGAGCTGAAGAATAATTTCTGCGGAAAGAGATTTATTACAGTCTCACTCAAAAAAACAGCTTAGAGAGGAAGTAATTGAAAGTATGGTCTTTTGACATGGAAACCACACTTCCAGCCTGGGGCTCTTTTTAAGGAAAACAAGCCCCAAGTCCTCTGGTTTCCAGCTTTGCAGGAAGTAAGGCCATTCTTCTTCTTCAGTTGTTTGGATTTCCCCTCCCCTAAACACTGCTGTCACTGAATGACCTCTTGGCTTCCTCTAGCTTTGCTTTGAGTCTAGCTCCATCTCTTAAAGTTGCAAGAAGACACCCTATGTTTTGTTTTGGTTTTTTCCTTTGCCACAAATGACAAAAAAATATGTGGAAATGCACAAGCTACTGACATTCGGAGAGGGATGGATGTACCTTGGTTATTTAATTCCATGAAAAGATGCATTATTGCCTAGCAGTCAAATGGGTTTTTCCTGTAGGTTATCTTGTTTCTGATTTACAAGTAACTTATCCATGGGGTTCCATGCACTAATTCTTAAATTGGCGTGCAGTTGGATAGTAGGCGCTTGATTCCTTATTCTTAGGCCACTTTTGCAGTTGACATGTCCAAAATTGGGTGAGTGCTGTGCCACATACTATGCTCAGTGGAAAGGGATTTGGGGAATAATAACAGCAGAAAGCCTTGGAGGTACATTTCCTTGTTAATGGCACAACTTAAAGCAGGAAACACTGCAATTTAGCACAGTGATGCTAATGCTGTAAGGAAATACCTGTTTACATAAATGGCTTGATGTGAATGAGAAAATAAAGCTGCGTGGAGCTGAAAAATGTGGACAAGCATTCATAAAAGCTGAATTTGTGGAGAAACATTTTAAAAGCTGATGCAGAGCTTTGTTGCCAGTAGAGGCTGGCTTCATGTAAACTTATATAAACTTTGTAACTTTTCTTATGTAAACTAAGTTAAAGTTGCAAAATAGCTTTGTTAAATTTAGGGGAAAAGAAAATGGAAGAGTTTTGACAAAAATGTTTTAGTCATTAGTCATCATGTCATCCCACTTTGACGCTGTGGGGTGTAGGTGTTTCCAGTGCATGTTAGTGGCCTTCAGCTGTTGCTGTGGTCTGAACAGTGAGTAACAGCAGACGAAATGCCCTAAGAGAGTAGATGTGACAAAGTAGCTGGGGTCAGGGAGAACAGAAAATGGAGTAATTTTTCTCATATAGACAATTCCTTGTTCTGATATTTCAGTATTATTGAAGCTGCTGAGGACTTCCTTTGCAAAGAAAATTCTTTGGATTAATACTCACTGTATGTGCTACAAACCTTGGTGATGTACCTGTTCCTTTAAGAATTCTTTCTGACACTAACAGTCATGTACTTTGCACCTTAGTGATGTTCATATATAGCTTATGAAGAGTAAATTCAGATTTGGAGTCATGTGTTGTGTTATATATTTGTCAAGAGTTATTTCTAAGCGCACTCTTGATTAAGAGCACACTGTTGTCTTGTATGCAGCTTAGATGAAGTGTTGTAAGAAGAATGTTCTTAGGCTGTCATAATTACCAGTATTTGCTGTGTGAAGGTTTCCATGGGTACACTTCTTAGGCAAAAGATGAGGAATGCAATTCCATAGAGTGGTGGTTAACAGGCTTGCTAGAGAGAATAAGCAAGAACAGGAGGACTTTGAATGGGGTTCTCACGTGAAGGCAGCAAATGTCTGTCTGTGCTTTTCCCCTGTGCTTCCTGTGATAGTGTCAGATTACTGCTGATCTCATTAACAGGTATGGACACAGCAGTTCACCTTTGCCTGTCATGAACAGCTCCTCTGTGTATGCTCTGCCTGTGCTGCTTCTTAATCTTCATGCTCAGGTTTTTCTCTGTTCTGCTTTCTCCCCACCTTAACAATGCCTTTCTCAAGTCACTCCATTTTCCCTGTTTGTCTGGGTTTGTCACTTGAGTACCTTAGTAATGTCATGTTTTAATGTGCAGGGCTGAGGTCACAAGACAAGCTCCTGTGCAGGCTACAAGGCAAAGTGTTCTGAGGCACTGAGAGGATGAGCTTAGGAGTTCTGGCAACAGTGCTTGTGTCTTCCCCACATCAACTAGGGCAAGTGCAGGTGCATTTACCTGACCACAGCTGAAATGTCTTTGGTCAGTCAGCACTTCTGGATATTGGTGGGATTCTTAGAGTTGTACTGATAAACGGGCATGAGGGCTTTACATCACACTTGCTGCTGTTAAAACTGAGTCATGATTCTGCTTCCATGGGCTGTGCTGAAGTGAAACTTGAGCTGTGTGTGATGTAATTATTGAATCAGTATGGAGCTTTCTCTGCAGGATGCTCTCACTTCAGTGCAATACAGCTCAACTTTTCTCCTCCAAGGTGCTCAGTGAAATTCTAGATGCGCTAATGAAATCAGCTGTATTAAGTAAACAATTGACAATATTTATTTATTTTTCTAATAGAGGTGCTAGCAGTCTGAATTTGGTATTAGCACTTTCAAATTAGAAATCTGAACACAATAGTAATTAATTTTTTATAATGGAATTGGGAAGTTTCTTACAATAACAACTCAGCTTTTGTTTTCACTGGGTTGAATGACTTCTATGAAAGAAAACAGAGGCTTGAATGAACTCGGTGCTCTGAATTTCTGTGCGGAGTATTTGTACTGAATTCTGAGTCTGGATGTTATCCAACACCTGAAATTGCTCAACTCTTGGGGTTGGGTTTGTTAATGCACAGTTCCAGGAGTACAGAAAATCTGGGCAGAGTACATTAGATAAAGTTTTTGAAGGAAACCCCAGAGAGAAGGCTGTACAAACTGTTGAATACATAGTTCTGAGCAAGTTATTCTTAAACTATTATTATTATTTCACTGAATGTGGATAATTATACAGAATGTCATAATGTTGTAATGTTAAAACCCTCTGTGGTCTGGAAAAGACAGTTATTGGAACTTTTTGAAATCTGCAATTCACAGAAATTAGTTTATCTTCAGACAAATTTTTGCTTTATCTTCTTTTTTCTGTGAGGGCGGGGGCACATGAGCTTGTCCAACTATTGCTGAACAGTTGAGTGCTTGTGTCTGTCACATTTACTTGCCATTCCTTTCAAATTTCCCCGAAATAACCTTTTAAAATCTTGGCATTTAACACTTTGCTCTCTAACTTGCACTCTAAAATGGGTTGTACTTTTTTGGGACAAATTGTCCAATAGGAAAGGTCATGAGCCTTTTGTTTCTGAAGTGTCCTGTCTTGTTTAACAGCTTGGGTTGAACAAGGTGGGTGGGAGACCTATGAGGTTGCTGCAAAAGAAGGTGCAGTTGCAAGGAAGAAGAAATTTGGTGCAGAAACCATTTAGCTCAGCTGTGGAGCAGCAGGGTTAGTCCATGCTTGTGAAGGCTTGGTCTTGGTGAGTGGCTCCTATGTTACAAGATGCTACTGCATTTTCCTCTTCTGTGCTGGAATTGGGTATTGGCTGGACATTTGTCACTTCCACATTAGAGTGTTGAAGCCCTCTCAGTGGTGCCTGTGTAAAGGTCAGTGATGGAACTAGCTCTTCTTACAGTAGTCTGTGTTAAGCTGTGACACCCTGGAGGAATGGTTACAGAGGGCTAATCCTCAGCTGTGTTCAGAAGGCTGGAATAAAGAGCAGGGATTTGGTGGCCACTTCAGTTCACTTAGCAGTCAGCCATAGTGACATGCATCTTAGCTCCTACTTGGTCTTGGCTTTTAGCCTGGAGGAAGGTTGCTCTCCTGTGTTGGCCACTTGAAATAGCTTCAGGAATGCAACTTCTGTCCTCCCCACTGTTAAAAGTGTTTCTAGATCACATCAAGTTAAAGACCTGGAAAAATTAACCCTCTCTCTTTATAAAGGTATTTATGAGATTTGCCTGTGCATGTAAATAAATCATGGTTACCTAATGACTTTGGTACTTAGGAGACTTGAGGACATATGTCAGTCATCTCCTGTAGACTAGATCACAGTACAGTTGAGTTCCAAAAAGTTCAGGTACAAAATTTCTCATATTCAGAAGTTCCTGTAAGCAGTCTTACAGACAGGGATGTATTTGGGAATGCTTTTGAATGGAACTAGGGAAATAATGTGTATTTGAAAACAGTTGTTTCCGTTTGTCGCTTTATGGTGTCATTTGGTGGAAATGCTGTAAAATGCATATGTATAACTGGATGGGATAATAGGTGCAGGGATAGGTATGCAGAGAAGACAAAAATGCAAACAGAACAATGTGTTTTGCCGTGAATGTGGGTTTTTTAAAACAGTCCATCAACTCAGTGAACCCATGTGCACATCGATTGTTTTTAAGCAAAACACGTCTGTGTGGACTTGAACCTCTGAATTAAACTTTGTTTACTGCTTGAAGAAATAATTCTGTATTTTTATTGAAATGTGTTAACATATGAACTAGAAATTTGTTTGAAATTTAATTTGATTTTGGCCTTTTGCTTGCCTTACTGAAGCACTAAAAGTTGACTGTAGTCTTCATTAGAGTTGTAGCCTCAGTCCCTGTTTTGACAGAAAGTGAAGAGAGTTTTGTTTGTATTTAAATGAAGTTATCCTGAGTCTGTAGTTGTTAGGATGGCTTCTAGTGAGTCTGCTCTGGTAGACTTTATCTCATGAGTAAATCAGGTCTGTTATAAAGGGTTTTCTTGTACAATGTTTTTCTGGGGAATGTTAAAGGAGCTTTACAAATTTTTTACTTTGTCATGAGAAAAAAGGTTTCTAAATTTGTCTAAATAATTGCGACATAAGCTTGCTGACTGAAATTTGTTTGCATCCATCAATGTGCAAATCATTCTTTTTGCACAACAAGGATGCAACTGGATTTTCTGTGTGATTTTTATTTTTTTGCTCAAGTATTTCTGGATTGATGGACTGATACTTGGCAGGCAATTGTTAGCATGCTACTGGGTGTGGTCAGCTGTAATTATGTACAAACCTGACTGGATAAACTTCTGAGTCTACTATAAATACCAGTGTTTTTGAGAAAATGTTTGGGATCCTATGTGAGTAGTTTAGAGTGATTGGCCTGCTTTAAGGAGGGGAGACTGTTTCATAACTTAATGACTATTTATGCGCTCAAAGTCCTACGCAATTGGCGGTAAACAGAATGTAAGTCTTTAGCATAGTGGCTTGCAGCAAGGGTAGGTTTGCCCATGCCAGTCAGCTGCAGGACTGTGGTTTGTTTAGTTGGTTTTGTGTGTAGTCTTTTTCATTGAGAAGGTATTATGGTATGAGTGATTTAATTACCCTGATCTTCTACACACAGTCCCAAGACATGTTTCCTCCTTCCCTTTCCAGTGAAACTTGAAAATAAATCTGTCTAAGCCTTCAAGATTAAGTTGTAGTTGTTAGAAAGCTACTTTCTGTGCTGTCTACAAGAGAGAGTTAAAGAAAGTGTTTTGGATGGAATAGACAAATTATCATAACAACAACAAGAGGAGCAAAATGTGTTTTTGGCTATAGCTAGTGAAAAATGCCGGAGCTGACGTTACATCCGTCCATGTTATCACTTCATTCAATTTAAGTCAGGATTTCCTGGCATTCATCTAGACTGAGGCAATGGACTTGCTGTTCATGCTATAGCAACTTTTGGGTGATCAAGTATGGCTTCTTGTGTATGTGTTCTTTCCCATATTCTTGCCAGTTTGGTAAATCAGTACTTTCTCATAAATATTCAGCGTAGTTTTTCTTCCTTCCCTTCCTGGTTTTTGCAGACTAACTTTTCAGTTGCAGTCTCTGTTTTAGAAGGATCAAAACACATCTTGTTCTTACAATAGCTTAACATAACCATTTACAGAGGTCTTACCAATATTATGTTAGCTGGTCAAAAAATCTGGGCTGCCTCAGCTCCCAGCATTGTTAGAGGGCCACATCTGATATCTTTTCGTAGAAAAGGAATTTAGGAGGTAAATTTTAGGGTTTTTTTAAGTGAAGTGATACTGCTGAGTTTGTGCTTTTGGGTTAGATGAAGCTGACCCCTCCTAAAGCAGTTTCCCTTGGAAGAGGGACAGAAGGTCCCTGGATAGCACTTGCCTCTAGACCTCATGGAGAGTGTTCTTTTGCACAGTGGGAGTGTGTATTCAGAACAATGATGACAAATGGGGATTTGCAATCTTTCTGCACCTCTGGAGAGAGCACCCTAAACTTCTGTCTGTAAAGCTTGAGGAAGTGCCACATCCTCTGCAGTTCACAAAGCCCTCTTGTGAATGTAGCCTTTTCATAGTAGAAGTGGAGGAAATTTGTGAAGAAATGGTTGCTGTTAACATGCAGGTGTTTTTAGCTACTTTAAGTGAAGGTGTTTGTGTGTGTTATAGCAGAAAAGATATTTTTCATTTAGCTAGAAAAAAATGGGCAGGAATGTTAAAGACCAGGCATTGTTCATCTCTCTGTATTTGTGTATTTTCTTATGTCCAATAAATAACATTTTTTGTTAGTAATTATTTTCTTCATATTCTAAAATGAATCCTTTGAAAAGAGGTTTGAAAGCTGTATACAGACTCTTTCTTAAATAAAAATAATAAAATATAGAATATAGGGCTTTATAGAGGAGGGAGAAGAAACAGCAAAGAGCAGGCAACCAAACCCATGCCTTAGGATACCAGCCCTAAGGTGTGGTGATGTCTGTCTTGGCCTGCTCACTTATGTAGGAGATACTAAGGTCTGAGATCTGTCAGTACTTTTATACAGCATTGCAACAGAGTATGAGCTAGCACAGTGTTATAAATACCAGATTCTGCTTTGCATTGTTGCTCAAAATTCTCCTTCAGATGTACAACGTGTAGTTCTTCCTTGTGTTCAAGAGAAGGTGGGGAAAGGCAGAGGCAAGATAAAAGATTTCTCTTAATCGCATTTTCTGGCAGAAGCAGTTCCCAGACGTGCCTTGGCAGTGTCTGTATTTAGTAGCTGTGTTCCTGGCCGCTGGCCCAGTCACATGGTGCCGCTGGAACAAGTGACACGGGAATGATGCATTAGCTGAGACCCAACGCTGCGTGCCGGAGAAGGTGGGGTGGCCTGGCCGTGCGGCAGAGACGCTGGACACAGCACTGCTTGCTCCCGGATGGCCGCTGCTGTTTGGCTCCGGCTGTAGCTGGGAGCTGGTTATTGCAGGTGCCTTGAAAAAATAAACAGGGAAAGAAGCGGAGTTAAATCCTAGGGAGTGTTAAATTACAAGCAAATTTTCAGTTCTTTGAAATGATGATCATCACTATGAAACAGCTTCTGCAAGAAAACTGACTTCGGGTCTGCTGGGCTCTCCTGCCTGTTAGAAGCTATGGAGATGATGGCAGAAAGTGGGATAGAAAGGGGAAAGGTGTTTAAAACTAAGCATGGCTTTCTGTGTGGAGGAGAGAGCTAGGTGGTGGACCTAGAGTGCTAACCTTACTGCAAACTTTACCTTTCTTTGTTTAAAGACCCAGTTTAACAAAAACCACACTTTTCTTAATGGTGAAACACAATTAAATGCATGCCCTTTTCCATGCAATTACAAGCCTTTAGCTCTTTTCTCTGCTAATGAGGAATTCCACTTCTGGAGCTGAGAGCACTGTCTGTGCTATTTGTGGTCCTACTTCAAACAATGTACTTGCTGGGTGTTTTCTTTGATTAGGGTTTTGTTTTATTGTGGGTTTTATTTTTTATTTCTACATTATGACTGAGATGCTCTATGAAAGCTAGCTCCCAAACTTCAGACTTGTAGATAAGGTAATGAACAGCGATTCCTGATAACTTAGAGAAGCTGAGTTGTGACACACTGGTTTAATGGGCTGCTCTTTATGTTTCTGGAAGGCTGATGTGTGCACTTTATGGTGACTCCAACTTGCGTAGATCTGTTTGTTAACCTCTGTCAGCACCATGTGTGTCTTTTCTGTGCATGCCTGTGATGATATTGCTTTGTAGCAACAAAGATGATGAAAAAATGCTTCCAGCCTTACAAAAATCCAGTATGTTGTCCTTTCCTAAGCAGGGAGTCTGTGGAATTCTAGGTTTTCAATGAACAAATATATCCTATATTGTTTTGGACTTCACAGAGGAACATGTAGAATGATCCTAAAAATGAAAGTGACCCTTCTGTACAGTGATTTGATACTGAGAACTTTATTTTTCTCTACCTGAACTCTTCAGGAAAATCTGTCCTGAGAGCGAGCAGTGCTCCAAATAATACCTTCCTTCACTTGTTGCGTGACTAATCTGCAATGTATCCCGCCTGACTTGTGTGAAACTGGTAACTATGTATCATGCTTGAACAAGGTAGTTCATCTGAGGTTAGTAGAGCTTTGCCATATTAGGACTACTTTAAGTCATTGTGGAAAAGGAATGTGGTGTGGCATCAGCGCAGCTCTTCCATATCTGAGGTTTTAGAAAGAGAAGAAACAATGCAGGGTAAATGATTCAAATTAGGAGGGAGGATGGGAACCTGTGTCTTCTACATAAGCTATTCAACAGACTAAAAGAGGGAAAATCATCATTAAGCAATCCAAAAGAGATTCCACTTCATCTTTAAACGTGTTTTAGCACTAATCCTGAATGTCTGGGTCTTGGCATTTTTTTGTGTGTCAATTGTCCTAAGCGTATGTTCTGCATAAACTAATGTTCACTGAAACAGCAGGTATGATTCAAACTTTTTTCCCTAAGCTCCTCTAGCCACCTTCTAAAAGCTGTTTGGAAAATAAAACCTTGCAGGGGTCTCTGAAAATATTCTCTTAGATATGAAAACAGTGCTTAAATTTTAGTGGACAGCTGTAACTTATATAGAAAATTATTCTTAACTACATCACATGTATTTATTTCTTCTTCCCCCACCCTGAATTTTCTTGCTAAAGTGTTACCTTGAGATGAAATCATTTAGGCAATTGTCTCGCAGTGAAGATGAAGGACAGGAAATGACCTACAAACAGAGCAGGTGACATGCTGTCACATAGCCTAGAAAGAGAGTGATTAAACTCTGCTTTGCAGTGGATTACATCTGCAGAGCGGGACACTTTATCCCATTTTCGGTGTTATCTACTTTATGGACTCTGTGTGTTTTCCATGTGTGGATTTATGTATTTTGTTGTTGTTTAGAAACTGTTCCGTGGATTTGCAGTGTTAATTCCCCAGGTACATTAGGATTTACATTATTCTACAGATGATTGCATTTACAGATGAGGTAGTGTTGTAAAGCACATCTATTTAGTGAGCTTACAAGAGTTCCTTGTTGTAATGTCTTATGTGAATTTGATAGATTGATGGATGTTCCAGAATTTTGGTTGGTTTGGGAAAAAGGTAGTACAGAAGTGTAGGCTATGATTTCCTGATCTTACTTGAAGTGTATTATTTCATTTATTTTATTTGCACTTCAAAGATGACTGGTAACACTAGTGTTGAAAGTAGTCTTCCTCAATGAAGTGAGGGCTAGAATTGTCCTCTCCTAGATCATTTAAATCACTTGAGAACAGGCCAAAAATTTAACTTGTTTGCCACACTTGAGGGGAGGAGTGATTGTGATCCGGTATTTGTTGCTTCTCTGGGGGTTGAAGTGGAGTTGGCTTTTTTTTATTGCTATAGGTTTCCCTCAGCAACAGAGCAAGATGTTCAACCTAACTTTGCTCTAGTTTTTTGCTTCACTTCTGTCCAGTTTTTAGACGTTGGGGTTAACTGTGATTACAAAATCATTTTAAGGGTGCTGTGCTATTTAGCAGGTAGCACGTAGCACTGGGTTTTGAAATCTTGCTTCTAATTCTACTGCTGGCCTGGTTGACCATTAACAAAGTTGTTTTCCCTTTTTAACCTGGAAGGGAAATCACAGTAGGGCTGTTATTTTATAAAATGTCTAAAATTTTACTGATGGGGAGAAAGCCCATCATAATTAGAGATGTGAATTATGAGCAGATATATCTGGATAACTTTTTTTAAAGTGAAGATGGGGAAGAGTACTTTGTTCTGCAGTAGAATTGCCAGAGCCTAGCAGAACATCCTGTGTGCAGCTTTGGTCACTGCAATACAAGAAAGATATTTAAGCTATCAGAGTGCCCAAAGGAGGACAGCAAAGATGGTGACGGGCCTTGGGGAGGAGCCGAATGAAGAATGGCTGGGGCCACTCAGTTTGGAGAGCCTGGAGAAGAGGACACTGAGAGCAGACCTCACTGCAGTTACAAGTTCTGTGTGAGGGGAAGAGGAGGGGCAGACACTGATCTCTTCCCTGTGGTGACCAGAGACAAGACCCAAGGGAAGGGCCTGAAGATGTGCCAGGGAGGTATAGCTGGCATATCAGAAAAAAGTTACTCACCTAGAGGGTGTTTGGACACTTCAACAGGCTCCTCAGGGAAGTGGTCACAGCAGCAATCCTGACAGAGTTCAAGAAGTGTTTGGACAACACATTGGGGCACAAATGTGACTCTTAGGAGTGTTCCTGTGCAGGCCCAGGAGTTGGACATGATGATATTCTGTCTTCTGTGATTGATTCCTTTGTTCTGTTCAAAAACTTAAATTTACCTGGTCAGAAGGAGTATTTTACTTGATATTTTTGTCATCAGCATTGCCATTGAATTATTTTAAGAGGCACATGACTATAAATTCTCATCAACTTGAAGTCTGCAACAAACCTTTTCTCATTGTTCTCCTTCATGCTTTTTTAAAAAAGCTTTTCAAAGTACTAGTGCCAAGTTCTTGTCCAAGTATAATTAGTATTTGTCCTTAGAAATAAAAGCATTACAGTGCAGAATATCTAGACTGTTTCTTGGTGCTGGTAGTTGGGGTTTTTAAACTGATCACCATATGGCAATGATGACAGATTCTTACTTGCTCCTAAGCTATATGAGGTTGCTAAGGGTTGTCAGATGACACTTGCTCACATGAGAGCCATTAACAGGGTGTTGTAGCCAGTGTTAGAACAACCTTGCAACTAAGGGCGAGTCACTGCAAAAGCAACTATGCTTTTTTTTTTTTTTTTTTTTAAAGAGGCCATATGGTTCAGTCTTGTGACTACATAATTGCCAGCTACCTAAATCACATACCAGGAAACAAACATAGCTAAAGTCAATATTAGCTGTTGTATCTGCTACAACTTTGCACCAGGCTTAGTAGGAAAACCTCTGACAGCAGCAAGAGCAAGTCCAGGATGGCTTCTGAAACCTGAAAGGCATATCTGTTCTGCCTGGAATAATTGCAGGAGTACATTAGCTACAGCTGTCTTTTTGTATTAATGGCTTATAGAATATATGAAGATCACTTTGCCTTTTTTTCCCCCAGTAGGAAATTCAGCAGATTGAATTCCCTTATAGGGAAGAAAGCTGATGGTAAATTACCATTGTTAATGGTTGATCGATAGTGAAGAAACCTGCTTGAGGCTGTTTCTCTTCAGCAGGTATTTAGTTTCTTTGAGGGAGCTTTACAAGAGGATTTGTAGCTAAGAAAATGTGTGGAGGTACACCAAAAACTGCAAATGGCACCTGGGGACAAATAGAAAGAGCAAGAAACAACGAAGTGCCACTTGGAAATAATCTCTCTTGTACCAAATTGGATGAAAGAATTAGGAAGTCTTTGAGAGATGAAAGTGTCAGCTGTGCGAACAAAGTGACTAGACTACTGCAAAACAGGTATGCATGTAACTTTTTTGATGGATGTGATTTTTGATAAAGGACATTTTTATGTAACAATAGATTTATAATCATGTGCCTGAAAGGCTGTTTTGTAAATAATTGAAAAAGTTCTGTTAGAAGGTTATTTTTGATGATGATACTGACTGAAACTCCAGAAAGCCTTTCCTGTTTGAAACTGAACTGACATTCTTGACTCTGATGTGTAAGATTTATGTATATGCAAACTGAGGCATAAAGGGTAATTGCCTTTCTTTTCAATTAAGGTTAAATAATCTTACCTTCTCTTTCTAGTTTCCTAATTAGTTTCCCCTCTTTTACTTTTTTTGCCACCTCCTGTGTTAGTGGGTCAAATTCTAACAGTGTGTGGAGCTGACAGGAGAGAAGGCTGTGAAGTGGGGGAAGAAGAGAGAGGGGAACCCTCTGCTTTACTTGTAAATTACCTCTAATTCGAGCATTACATTAGGGTAATCCGAAGTGGGAATAGTGTTTATTTAACTTTTGTGTTGTCCTTTTCAGACATGTGCCAGCATGTCTCCAATGTCTGACTCTATAGCTATGTAGCTGTGTTGAAAATACAGTTCAGGGTGGCTTTTTCCAAATTCTAGCACCCAAGGGTGTTAGAATTAGTATTCTACATTCAGGATTGCTGGTCTAAGAAACTGAAAAATGTAGATAAATATACAGAGATGTTTCATGCTGTTTGGTTCTCTAGCCTGTAGATGTTGAAGGAGTGAGGTGTTAGTCACTTTCAAAAACAGTTTAAGGTCAACTGAAGTAGTTTTTTAAATATAAATTAATAGGTCACTCTTCAGTTATTGCATGCATGCTGATAATTATAAAGGTGAAGCACAAGCTTTCTTTGTGAGGATCAGAGTTTGGATATCTATATTAACTGAAAGTATTTAGGGGGAAGAATGAGGCACATTATTTGTGACTTTTTTCCAGAAACAAACAAGTCTGCTTTCCCCTAAGAGAGATCTTGCCTCCACGTCTCATAACTGTAATTGAAGAAATGTTGAACAACCCAAAGGAAAGAAGCTTATATGCATGTGTAGGAGAAAATAAAGCAAGCTTAAGCTTCTCTGGGGACAAAACTTTTCAGGATATCTGTAAGCTGTTCCAAACTTATGGCTTTCTTTCAAAAAATAATTAAAAAAAAAATCCATAGCATTTTAGTATCTTTAGTAGACCTGGTTCTACTGTCATGTGAACACAGGTTGATTTGGTTTATTTATTCTGACTTGAAGATATTTTCTTAGTTCTAGCATCGTTCACAGATAGTAAAGACACAGTCTGAAGGTGAGGCTAGGTAAGCTGACCTGCTGAAACAGACTGATGGTGTTGAAGGAGCCACTTCTTCCTGTGATTTTTGGCATCATGCTCTTAACCTTTTTCCCCTTGTTCTGGCCTTGGCATTTCGTGTCCTTTTGTAACTGGCTCCCCTTAGGGAGTTAGCTCACTAAGCAGAGACAGAGAACTGACTTGGGAACAAGAAAACTCAATTAACATCCCAACTGGCCTCAATACTTACTTGGAGTGTACAGGGAGTGTTTTCTTTGTGCCCTTTCCTAAAGGTATACAGTTCCATGGACGAAGTGAGTTAGTGTAAGTCATGCTGCCACCAAGAGGTGCAGCTTCCACTGCCTTCTACTTCTTCCTTTCTCCAACCATGTTTCTGATCCACTTTCATGTGCTTGGACAGACTTCTGTTACTGCAGAGAATTCAGTTTACTGAAGGGCCCAACAATTGCCAGATGAGACACAAGTAACAGGAAGGGTCACATAGTTGCAAAAGGGTGTGAAAGGGTATGTGGGGCTTTTACTTTTGTGGTCAAATAAGAAAACAAGTTCAGTCAGAATAGCTACATTTAACCTGAAATGTGAACATATTCGCAAGATCATATTAGTTTAGTTAATTAATCTGATTTTTAAGAATATGCAGTAGCTGACATTGCTAAGTAAACAAGAAGCTGATATAGAGATAAGGACTTAACATTTTAGAGTTTTGTTTTTTAAACAAAAGACCTGTGAAAACAGAGCTGACCAATGAGTCTGCATACTGTCTGTATTCTACAATACTCTGCTTTTAGGAGATGATTGATTACTCCCACTGTCCCTGTTTTTGGGGGATCTGTGTTACATAACCTCGCTTAAACAATAAAGGGTGGAAGTACTGTAAGCAGTGCTCATCAGCTTTTGTGATGGGCATAAACATCCCAGTCATCTGACTAGTCTTGGGCCTGCTGCTGGATTCCGGGTGGAAGTAATGAGACTACATGGACTTGTATGCCTGTGTAAATTGCCTATAGATATGCTTGATGTTATCAAATGAGGATCTCTTCTGTAATGGGTAGGTCTGCTGCAGGAACTACATCTGTAAGCAATAGCGTCATTAAAACATAAGTTTGATATTTGGTTAGAACTATAAGAGAACCATTACCTGAAATTACTTCCCTAGATTTGGTTTGCTACTCAAATAAAGCTTTGTATGATAGGTTTGATGTAATTTCTTAGCTCATTGCTATCTGGTACTAGAGAATGTGTTTGTAGTTCTGACAGATTGCAGCAATCTTTAGTTCTAGCATGCTTTGTGTAAAAGGCTGTTAAATTGGCTTCTACTTTAACATAAAATCCAGTTCATGTCTTATACAGAAGTCAGAACTGCATGAACAACATGATGTTTGCTTTAGTGCATAATGAAGGAGATAATTTTGTTCATAAGGAAACCTGAATTCATGCAACCCAGCCTGCATGCGACCCTGCATCAGTGGGCAGATGCAGGGCCAGATTGGCTCAATCTGTGTCTGAAATGCAGCTTTCTCAGTTTAGACTTGCAAGTCTGGTCTGAAGTATGTATGCTGCTTTGCCAGTCATGGAGATAAATAAGGCTTTGCTCTTGCATAGAATTTAAGCTAAAGCCATAGAGATGTGCCTCTTCTTTTTTGTTAAAGGAAGGAAAGACCTGCAGCCTTTTTGAGAAAACAATGTAGTTACTTCAGGTTGTCTGTTGCAGCAAGCAAGTAAATAGATAGCGATGTAACTGAAGAGATATTGGGGTATCTGATACTGAAGAGTATCAGATTCATGTGGCAGACTAGGATGGAGTGGATTGATGACTCTGACTTCTCATGCATTCAGTATAACTGGATTTTGTAATGGTATTGCACAGGCTGTGGGCTGAGAAACTAGTAACAGACTTCTTAAACAGATGGTGTAGTTGCAGCTCTCTGTGTAAGCTAGGTGTGTAGGATCTTTGTTGGGCAACTATCAACAGTGGTATCAGGTCTGGTCCTCATGCAGGTTAACGTAATGCTGTGACTGCCTTTGAAAGGAAAGGCTTGAAAAGAAATCTGCCTGGCACTCTGGGCAGTTCTAGAGGCAACATGTTACATACACATCAAGAAGCTTCCTCACTGTGGATGGCAAAGTAGCCTTTAGCATTGTTCCAGGATGGGAAACCTTGCATATTATGTACATACAGCATACTTGTATCAGAGTACCTTACAGTGGAGATGGGTATCTGGCTTACTCTGTCCCAAGATATTTAAAAATAGACCTCCAGATTGAGATCTTTCAGGTTTGAAAAAGATGCCTATTTCGGCTTATTTTTTTTTTTTAGCTACATAGAAAGCACAAAGAAGAAATTAGACTGGCTTTACTTAAAATTATTTTTAAATCACAAGTCTGCAAGTATACTTCTAAAGCAGTTATCCTGACTCTAGCATGAATTGATAGTGTTTGCCTCAGTATTGATTTATGGATGTTGACAGAGCATGGAATAAAAGAAACAGCTTCATAAATTCTAGTCTTTCATCTGTATGGGTCTTTATGCTCTTCTCTCAATTATTTACCTTCCATTTCTGTAAAGCACAATTTGGAGAAATTCCTAAATGAAACCTCCTTCTGGGTGGAAGATCAGTGTGGCCTTGACTGAAGTCTGTTTATGCAGTTTGTTAAACCAACAACTATTAATAAGTTGTACTCTCACTCCCCAGGTGCAGTCCATCCAGGTCAGGGCTGGCACACTGTGACTGAGCATCAGTGCTCTGTGGCACTGCTTGAAAATCCTCTTGATTTCAGCTTGTCAGATACATAATCTAAGAAATGTTTTCTGTAGCTGAAGCTGCGGCCAAGCAAATCTTCATGCTCTGATGTGCAGACTGACTCCTTTTGGAACTAGGAATTGAGGTTTCTTGTCATTGCCACAATGATCAGTTTGGCTCCTCAGCCCCTGTGGTAGTGCAGTGAGGCAGGCTGTGTGCCATGCTGTATCTGGAGAAGGGGCAGATTCTGGCTTGAGAGAATTGTTTTGCTTCAGGTTGAAGTTCAGGTATCTTGGTTTCATATACTAAATTATTTTCATTGTAGCTGGGGATCAAGTCTCAGTGACCGATGACTGCTTTGTAACCCCTGAAATGTCTCAGAAAATGAAGAAAAAGAATGGAACAACATAAACCTTGCCTATTAGTTGCAAGACTTAAACTTTGGGAAAATCTTAATTTACATTGTCAGGAATAGGTCAAAAAGGAATTAGGTTTGTGTTGTTTAGAGAAGGAAGAGAGAGGGTGTAAGCCATGCGCTTTTGAAAGGCTGCAGTAGAGAAGGATAGCAATCAATTGTGTTTTATTGCCACTGGGAGCATTGCATAAAAGAGCATGCTTACCTTAAAATAAGGATGATCCAGGCTGTGTACAGAGAAGAGAATAATAATAGTTAAGGCCTGGAGCTGATTGCTGAGACTGAGTTTTATGTTCTCTTTCTGGAAAATTTCAGAAAAAAGATGGGATGAAAATTGGTCTGGTTGTGCCTGCCATTGTCAGTGACACTGAGCTTAGACACTCCTTTGGAGATCCTTTTTGCTTGGAGCTATGTGATTTACACCCTGGATTCTGTAAATGCTAAGTAAAATATGCCTAATACCTGTTTCTTCACTTAAATGAACCTGCAAAGTAAACATGTGTGGTTTTTTAATATCTCCTGTTTCTAATCTATAGCTGGTCCTCATCGGAGTTTGACTTGAATGAAATCCGCCTGATAGTTTACCAAGACTGTGAGAGGAGAGGCAGACAGGTCTTATTTGATTCCAAAGCAATCCGCAAAATTGATGAAGGTGTGGTTCAGGTATGAAATGTTAATTTTGCTGTTGTCCTACTGCTCTTTTGTTTTCCTTTCCAAAAGCAGTTATTTTAATAGGACAGTGTCAACTTCTTAATCTTGTGATCTTTCACTGTGATAGCTGCAACAAGTATGTGTTAGATTACAACAAACCTATGAACATCTTTGATATTGTAGTATAAATATGGTATTCAAACGTAACAACTTAATCCAGATTTGTTTTCAGGCAAAGAAATATATTTCCCTTTAAACTGAGTATTTTTTCAGCCTTTCTAATGTTGACTGGGTTTGCTTTTTGTTGTTAGCCCTGGCTGTGCAATCCATTTCAGTGATGCCCACCATGTGTCTAAAGGTGCTTTTTTTCCTTTGGTGTTTGGATTAGTAAAGCCGTTGTCCTTATGTGAATTAAAACAACTTCACTGGCTAACCACATTGTATTGTGTAAGCATGACACATGGTTTGTGTAACATGCAAGTTTTGGTGACACATAGAAGCAAGAGCAGATGCTGTCAAGATGCAAGTTCTTTTTGCTTCTCTCTGAGCGCACAAATTGTGAAGTAAAGCATTCAGCAAACTTAGGTAATTTTAAGATCAGTAAAACAATAGTGGTTTGTGGTAGTTTTGCTTGGTTTTTTTCTATTGCCTCTATGTTTCTCTTCTACATTGAATTATTTCAATTTTTTGTTTGTTTTGAAGCTCTTTTTTGAACCAGCAGCTTCAGCTTATTAGACTAGCATGGTTTATTGCAGAGCTATATATATATATATTTTTATATATATATTTACACACATATATACACCTGTATAAGCCATATAACAGTCACAACTTGTAGAACTTACTTAAAGAACTTGCTTAAAAGGCAACAGTCTCTATTTCAGTCACACTGTAAATAATGCCATTGTGCTGAATCAGTAAGACTGATGAGCATCATCAGCTGATGTCTGATCATCTACTTAAGAGAGTAAATGGGTCAGACTGGTTGTTAATCTTGCTTCCCCTCTTCCCCCATCCCCCTCCCAAAATCAAGGTTGTTACTTTATATCTTAAAGTTGTTTTAAAACAAACAGCATCTTAGCAAAAAATACATTTCTGGCTTCATTTAAATACTTAAATTATTCCACTTGCTTGAATACTCTAGCTAAAAGGTAACTACAAAATGTCCTATCAGAAACTCTCTACGCAACACTGACTTAAACAGATTATAACCTCCCTCATAACACATGATAGAGGCTATAATCTGTTTTCTAGCCAGACAGTAATCTAGGTATCCTTTCAAAACAGCCAAAGTCCTTTGAATGCCATGCAAACACATGGATGTTAAAAATTATTTTGAATGTTTGGTTGTTATCAAACAGCAAAATTAAAACTTGATTAATTTAAAATTAAGGCAAAATTATTTTCAAACTCAGTCCTGTTTAAATTAAAGGAAGCATATGTGTATATACTGTGTGTTTTTCTGGAATACAGTAAGGCTTTTTCACATACAATATTTAAATACATTGTTTGTCTTTAACCTGTTAATTCTACCAAATGATGGATTATTCATACCTTGGTTTTCCTGGCTGTTCTTCTATTTTAGAAACCCATTAATAATTTGGGGTGCAAAAGTTACATGCAATTTGAGTGTTTAGTTGTTCAAATTATTATAGGAATTTGTTTGTAAGAAACCTATAAACTGAGATTTTGTTTACATAATTTTCAGCAAATATTACGAAGAGTAATTCATAACAATTGGGAACAATCTTCCCATGAAACTGACTGATTACTCCAATTATATGTGATACTGTGAAAACCTGTCTGACAGTGTGAATGTGAGAGCAGTTCTCCACTTGCTGTGATGCTGGCATTTAAAAAAAAAACTTTCAAAACTGATACATATTTTTTTAACCAAATAAGAGTATTCTTTATTCCTGTTGCTTTTCTGTAGTTGTAAGAAGATTCTTGCCATAATATGTTTAGAGATGGGAGTTCTTAGATTTACTTTAATAGTTTTTATCGCATTGTTCTGTTTTGACATAGAAAATGGCAGACGAGGCTTCTGTAAGGGCTTCTGCTAAGAACTGCCAAGCAAGCAATGGGAACAACAATGTTTCTTCCCATAGTCCCTCTATAAGCTGCATGCAAAGTATCAAAGAACAGATACCGAAGTATCAGGTAATATTTGTTATTTTGTTGCTTTTGCTTTTCCATTACTGAAGACGTGAGTTTATTAAAGCCTTCACTTAGATGCATTGAATGACTTTGGCTTCTATTACATTACAGCTTAATCTGAACCTTGAGGTATCTACTCTGTCCTTAAACTGTTGTAGAATAAAAATGTGTATGGGTGCATCTTATCCTTTTGGTCTATCTTGGTCTTATCTTTCAAGGGGTTGAGAAATATATCTAATAGCATTTTGTTGTAAGAAGATTGTAAGAAGCACCATACTGTTTTCTGTTCATATCTGCCTATGGTTCAGGTCAGATCTGAAGAAGCTGTTGAACATGGTATATTAGGAGTCCCTTTAGTCTGTCTTACTGTAACATTAAATTTTAGGTGCTCTGGCTCTTGTAAAAGTGTTAGCATTTCACATAGAAAAATTAAATTTGAAGCACGTATAGGTTAAGGTGGGAAAAGAAAATAATTCTATTTAGCTGGAAGGTGATTTTTTTCAGAATTAACAAGCTTCATATTTACTGTTGATGATCAGCCTTTGAAATAAAATAAACTACTGATCTGAAGACTGCATTTCTAAGTATAATCACAAATAATTTTCCACTAAAAAACATTTCCAAGAAGCTTTCTACAAGGACAGGGAATGTGAATTTACTCATTTGAATAAGGAAGGCAGTTTATTTTTTGGGGATCCAGACCACAGAATCCAAGTCCTCTTAACATTTACAGTTTTTATCAAACACTTGGTTATATAGGAATGTTGCTAGACACAGCTATTTCTTTGGAAATGTAGTAGAGCTTTTTTTCTTTCTTGTCTTTGGAGGTCCCCCTGCTCATCTAGTGAGCAAAATGCAGGATTTCTTCCTGCTGTACTCACTAAACCCACAACATTAAACGCACACTGAGTGTACACTGATCTTACTCTGCGTGGAAAGGATGAACTTCTTTGTGTTCTCCATTCCGAGTGCATCGCTGTGGCACTGTGTTAAGTTGAAATAGTATGCCAAGTTATTTTTGACTTTGCTGTTTCCATCTTGTCTGTGTAGTACACCAGACCAGCCTCTGATGTCAATATGCTGGGAGAAATGATGTTTGGCTCAGTGGCAATGAGTTACAAAGGCTCCACCTTGAAAATCCACTACATACGGTGAGTGTCCTTTTTTGTGATGCACTGTCTTGTCAGGCACTTGGAATTGATGACTCACTGAAATGACTGTTTATCCTTTCAGCTCTCCCCCACAGCTGATGATAAGTAAAGTCTTCTCAGCCAGGGTAGGAAGCTTCAGTGGAAGCAACAATAAGTAAGAACATCTTTTTTTAATATATATTTTTTTTCCTTTCCCAGCTGGTACAGTTGTCTGTCTGTCTTTTTCTTTTTGTAGTTCTGGTAGAAAATTGGGAAGGCAGCTGTGGAGAAGAATTCTCTTAATAGATACTAGTTAATCCAGCCAAGTTTTTAAGTAGGACAAAAAAATAATACAAGTTTCTAATTCTTAATTTGTCCAGGACGTGCAATAAAGTTCAGAGGTTAGGTGCTTTGGGCAATCAAAACCTTCATCTCTTCCTCCTGTCAGAAGGGTGAGGAAGGGATACGTTGAGAATGCTCTGTCCCCGCATCCCACTTCTGTTTCCTTCAACCAAAATACTGTTCTGTTGTACCTCCTCCCCAAAATGGGCAAAAATAAATAAACTGAATCCCAAATGTCATACAAAGAAGCTTCCAATAATTAAAATATGAAAAATAAATGCCTGTTTCCTTCCCAGTTTCAGAAACCTACTTGTCTTTGAATTTGGTTGCAAAGTTAATGTTCAGTTTTCTTTTTTAAAAAATGAACCTAATTCTTAAGCTAATATCAGTGACTATTGATCACATTCTCAAGGAGCACTGGCTTTTCCCCCTATTTTAGCTTGCAAGATAGCTTTGAATACATCAACCAAGATCCCAGCCTGGGAAAGCTGAGCTCCAATCAGAATGGTTTGGGAACCTGTCGCAGTGGAAGTAATTTAGGTAAATATTTCCAGGTTCTATGTCTTTCTGACAACACAAGGCCATCTGTTCATTCAGTTTTGGCTTTTTTTCCCAGTACATCACCACCTTGGGTTTTTTGTGTTGGTTTGGTTTTTTTTTCCCCACTGTTTTTTTTTTTTTTTCATTTTTTTTCCATTTTCTCTACGTTGCTTTTGTTTCCTAGGTGTGTTACAGCTGTGTAGCAGCAAACTGCTGCAGGGTGTGTCTGAAGGAGGTCCCCTCCGGCTCATCCGCAGTGCTTCTTTCTTTGCAGGTTTGTGTGGAATGCCAGCCACAGTGTGACCCACCCATATGCACACACAAATCCAGCTCCTTCTGAATCTTTGCAGGACATGCATAATTAGTCTCTAGAAACAGAGGGCTAAAATAGTGACAACAGGTGTATCTGGCATATGCTTAGAAATATGTCTTTGAAAAAATAGCTAAATTACTGTGTTCAATTTTAAAGATATTTTTATGCAGTGTTTTAAAAGATGAAATAGCCCTTATGTTTCTTAGAGAACTTATGTTTCCTGGCTTATTGCTGGTTTCTTGCTAACATGCAGGTGTCTTGCTGGTGTACAGCTTTTTCTTCTCTTACCTCTTAGTACTTTTTAAATTTGATTGCAGACATTCAAAATTCTTGAGCTAAGTTTGGGAGGCTTTAAGTTTTTTTTTTTCCTTAAGCAATATAAATTTATTTAATTCTCAGAACTTTTAGCTGCATAAAGTCTCCTTTTACAGGCAGAATGATGATCCATGCAGGTGGGTACATCTCAGGCCTAATTACTTCTGTTAATTGCAAAAATGTGAACCGAAATACCAATGCAGTTTCTTCATAGCCTTTGCAAATCTTGCATGCTCTACAATTTGAGTAACTCTGCACTACTAACACTTTGATGTAATGTCACATAGGCTCAATGTTTCTTACTGTGAGACTTTATGGGCAGTAAATCAGGAAGTGAAATAGCAGCTTTTAGTGGACTTTGTGCTAGACTATTTCATAATGATCTTAACCTGTGTTAAAGGACAATCTTGCACTCTCAGAGTTTTTCAAGAGTGACAGATGAGGGTACCACCAGCCCTCACTTTCAAAGTATATCTGATTTCTGATAATGCAGACTGTATTCATATTCTTAAGCTCCTTAAAGATATTTTTACATTTACACTGGGGCAAATAACCTTCCTCTTGTAACATGATATTCAGCATAGGCTACTGTTTGCTGCCACCTCTCTTCACTCCATACTGATCTTGGGCAACAGTATGGGATGTGATTTTTTTAGGTGTATGACCTTTAAACTTAAACATTTTTTTAAATGCTGACAGATAGTGTGATGAATTATGTAATATTTTCTATTGATCTTCTTTGTTTGTTTTAGCACACAGCACACCTGTTGATATGCCTAGCAGAGGACAAAATGAGGACAGAGACAGTGGCATTGCTCGGTCAGGTATCTGCTGTCTGTCTTGTTTCCCTGCTTTTGTAATTGTTACAGTTCTTTGCTGCAGTGATTCACCTGAAATATAGACACCTCATGACCTGTAAATCCACAATTGTTTTTATCTGCTAGGTGGTTTGCTTTCTGTATTTGCCCCAAGCCTTCATGCAAAAATATTTGTAAATATATTCTTTGTTTACAGACACCATGTTCTGGGTTCTTAACCAATTTATAATTTGGAGGAAGAACTGGTTGGAGCCTTTAGTAGAACAAATGAAGAGAAATTGTTTTTTACATTGAATAGGAAAATGAAGACCAGAAGTCATCCTGTCTTCTGTAAAGGGAGTGCAACAACTCTTGGGAGAGAACACTTTTAATGAGAATACATTTTAGTGTATATTAGTAGGGACAATCTCCTACTTTATAAGGAATGAATGTCCTCAAGCAGCAAGATTTATTTAAAATTGTCTCTCCTGTTGCAAAGTGAGTTGTGTGAAAAAGATCAGCAAGCAAGAGTAATATTTGTGAGAAATTATTGTTAGGGTATGAAGAAAAATATTTAACCAGCACTCTTTGTGATTCATTATGTGTGGGGTTTCTTTCTTTCTTCATAGCATCTCTGAGCAGTCTTCTGGTTACTCCTTTTCCATCTCCAAGCTCTTCATCATCATCTTCTAGCAGCTACCAACGTCGCTGGCTCCGAAGTCAGACAACCAGTTTAGAGAATGGAATTATTCCAAGGTGGTGAGTGTAGCACCTTTCTTCATACAACAACTGTCTGGCAATAATTTAAGCTAAACAGAGCATAAGCCTCTTCTCTCTAAAAGTACAGATCCTTTTATTAAATGTTCTCAACTCAGTCTATCTTCTGTGTGTGTTACATAAGATTGCCAATATAAAAAAATTAAGTTTTGGCTGATTGTGAACTTCGAAGCCTGGTTTGGTATGTAATTACTATTATTGAATACACAGGCTATGTATTGATATGGTGTGAATGTATAGGCTGTGTATGAAGCCATATGCTGAAAAATAAATTAATCTGTTTCTGAAGGAGCAGAGCATCCTGTTGAGATGAAAGGGACTGTAACAGCACTGCTGCCATAATAACTTTATACTATGATGAAGTCTGACTAGTGAGCAGTTAGTGAAATTTTGGAGTAATAGCCCATAACAACTCTCTTGGCTGGTACAGGATGTTCCTGATGTGACTTCTGCCAAAACAGGAAGAAAGAAAAGCTGTGATCAAAAAGCTTGGCTTCTGTTTTGGAATTTTATTAGCTTTTGTAGCTCAGTGGCATAACAAAGCATGGAATGCAGCAGACTTTTCATAGCTAATAAGCAAATTCTTCCCTTGTCATTTGCAAAATAGCAAATGGCTCTTGATTATCCTCTCTACTCATTCACCTGTACCCAGAAACAGAATGGAATTAGTGGAGACCTACAAGAAATTCATGGTATTTGACTTCTCTCCCTTTTCAGTTAAGAGAAGCATAAAAACTGCCAGTTAAAATATGTAGTCAGTAAAAAATAAAAATTAAACCTAATTTGAAAAGACTTCTTTCCCTACTGTCAACCAACACTTCCAGCTTTTTTTAGATATTCTTAATAAATAATTTTTAACATGAAGAATTGTGCCATGGTACTAATGTAGCAGTCATGGTTTCTAAATCACACTTGTAGCTGAGAATAAACTGGTTGCTTTGAGTAAACTGAAGTACTTTTTAGTTCAGTTTCCTAAAGAAATAAGATTGAGGGCAGTCTATTTAAAAAAGGTTAAAACATCTAGGACAAATAAGATCATTTCAGCCCAGTTTAAGTAGCCAAATTTTCACATACATAAATTTCTCTGAAGTGTTCTGAAAGTTACATATTGTTTAGAGGAAAGTAGCCTCTTTGGGCTGCTTATTTGCTGTCAGGAGCAGGGTTTTGGTTTTTTTTTTTTTTTTTCCATGCTGGAGAACCTGTGCTGGGGGAAGATACTGGAAACAGCGCATTATTATGTTCACTGTCTAGAACTATTCTTGAACTGGGTTTCTTTCTAAGCCAAAAAGCCTCTTCAGATACTTGTTTTCTGGTTACTTGCTAGAGAAACAATAGGCTTCTGGCTGAATACTTCTCTGCCACAGAGTTTGCAGCCTAGGCTGTTACAGCCAAGATTCTACAGTCCCTGTGACTGATGTTTTAGGCCAATAGCTCAAAGAAATTGGAATGTCTAGTTGGAACTCCATATAGTCGATTGGCAAGCAAGCTAGATTAGCAGTTTTGCTGAAAAGGCTTCTCTCTCAGACCTAAATTCCTCAATTTCTGTTCCTGGGAAGCAGTACAAAAGCTTGTAATGTTTCTTAGATGCTGACTGACCATCCTTTCCTGACTTCCTTGGGAATTTTTGTCTCTGTATGCAAGTTCCTGAAGTTCAGATGAGGTTATGTTTTTGTCTTGAGCTCTGTTTTCCCACAAGCTGTTTTTTGCTGGGGTTTAATTGTGTGTTTTATCCTGTGTTCATGGACTCATACCTCTGTGATGAGAATTTTTTGTATATTTAACTTTGTCAGACCAATTAAACTGTAAACCACTTAAGCTTAGCCCTGAGTTTTTCCTTTTGTTAATTTCTTCATAGTGTTCTATAAATACTACAGACTCCATTTCAGGATAATTCTGATATGAAAAGACTTCAAACTTTTCATTTCCACTCACTGGTATTGGAGTCTTAACTTAAAAGAAACTTGTAAAACCGAGCTATTTCCAGATGAGCTGCAGCTCAGAATGTCTCCATGGCTTTTTTGTCTATTTTAGCATCTTCTCCTATAGTTTCTCAGTGGATTAAAACCCATTATTCAGTTGAAGTTCCTTCCAACAGACATCTTGTCCATACTGTTTTACTTATACATTATAATGCATACACATATGTATATTCATATATATGTGTATATACATATGTGTATATATATACATGTGTATACATTATATATATATCTAAAAGGAGTAGTATATAATGTATATATTATATATATAAAAGGAGTTTTTTTGGTGAAATTGATCAAGACTCTTTAAGCAAGAAAAAAAAATAATTTTGTAAATCCAGCAGTATCAATATCTAGCGCTGCAAGGCTAGTAGTTATAGAAGAGCAGGGTGAGGGAATTGCCACCCTTTTCTTTAATCACAGTAAAACTTAGGCTGGGCTGAGACTGATGGATCTCATCCAAATCAGTTGCCTGTGCAAAGCAGTAGCTTGGAATTTACATCAGGTGGCTGTAGAACTTGACTCTTGATTGAATCTTGAAAATCTCCAAGGATGGAGATTCCGCAGCCTCTTTGGACACTACTATCCCCTTGACTGACTACTTTTTCCTCATTTGACATTATCTGCAAACTCACTGAAGGTGTGATTTGATCTACAGGCTAGGCTGATAATCAAAACATTGAGCAGTATTGATCGTAGTAGCAGCCCATGTGTAATACTGAGAAGAAACAACTGTTGAAAGAAATGTGGCAGAACTATCAAGGGAATAAATAGAACTTGTGCAAATAATAATGGTTGTAAAATAGCCACTGGGTGGGCAGTTTTTTTCTTTCTCATATTTTTTTAATAGTTTTAAGAAGAAAACAGATCTTTCTAAGCTGAAGTTTACACAACTTTGAGTTGGGCAAACATGTACTTGTAGGCACTAAGTTTGTGTTTGCACAGTAATTACTAAGTGGTGACATTTTGTTTTCAGTTAAAGTAGAAAGTTTTATTTTGTATGGTTAATGCAAACATCCATCCTAAGATAGCAGAAGAATATAGGTAATATAGGTTATGTTTCCCAACTTCCCTCATGCGCTCAGACCCAAGAGCATCATAGATATGCTCCTGAGCACCCAGTGAGGAGCTCGAGTGCTAGATGCAGTTCACAGCTCCAAAGTTACCTTTAACCATTTTTGGTTATGATTTTGTGTGATTTATCTCTGTCCCCTTTTCTTCATCTTCCTCAAAGATAAATCCAGGAGGGAATCTAATAGTCCTGTTTCAGAGGAAAGTGTTCACACCAGTCCTCTCTGGGGATTGTCTTCTTCCTATTTGAACTAGCATAGGACTTATCCATCAAAATGTCAGGTATCCTTTGTTCAGAAGCATGTGACAGCAAAGCCTTATGTCAGAAGTCAGTGAAGGGAGTCCTACAAATTACCTTCCACTATATAGAGAGCTATGGATAGAAGCCAGATTATCTCTCAGTACACAGGTAACTGTCCTAACAAATCTGTCTTACAGGTCCACTGAAGAAATGTTTAGTATGGCTGATGAAAGCTGCAGTTCCAATCCTGCAATGGTTCGGAGGAAAAAAATTGCAATCAGCATAATCTTTTCTCTGCCTGAAAAAGAAGAAGCACAGAGAAACTTCCAGGATTTCTTTTTCTCTCACTTTCCTCTTTTTGAGTCTCACATGAACAAGCTGAAATATGCAATAGAAAAGGTACAGAATACTAATTTGGCATAATTTAGAAAAGTGTCAATCAGAATGAAGTATTCTAGAATCTGATAGATGAAGAGTGGGAGAAGGTGCGTGGTTTCAAGCTTGCCTCCCTCCTTACACATGCAGTCTTGAGCTTGAGCCCAGTGTAGGAACTCAGCATTTGCTGAAAGAGGTGCAGTTGCTTTTCTAGACAGAATTAGAATGGAGAGTTTTATGCTATGGGTGGTTTTTCTTTCCTTCTTACAATATTTCACTCTGAGGTTTTCTTGACTCCCTAGAGAGTGTGGAAATGATGGTACTCTGTCCTTTCATGCAGTGCCTAAAAGAGAGACACAAAATATTTGTTTCTGTCTTCCTCACTCTCAGAAATGTTCTCTCCCCTTGTCCAGTATTAGGGATTGGTCTCCTATGAGGTGGAGGGAGGTTGGCATTTGTTGCTGTCCTGAGTGGCTGTATAGGACTGGGGCTAGATCTTAGTTATTTTGACATGTTAATGAAGTTGAAAAAGATGAAGAATGTGAATCCTTTAAGCAGCTGTTTTGTGTCTTTAACTCTTAATCAAGGCCATGATCTCATGTAGAAAAATAGCAGAATCCAGCCAGAGAGTGCAGGTTTATATCAGCCGTGTCATGGATGCCCTGGGAGAATTCAGGTGAGTTGATGGAATTCTGAATTACAAGGAGAGCACTTTTCATGCCCCATGAAAGATATTTGTCACTTTCAGTTATAAGCAACTGAATGTAAGGTCTTGTATTTTAGATAGTCTCGAAGTCGGTGTGAATGAGTTTTCTGCATTGGTTATTGCGTAACTGTTTTCAGAAAACTTCAGCAAAACCAGCTCAGCCATTTACCAAATGAGAATGAAAGTTCTGTTGCACTCACGTGTTCCTGGGGTTGTCAGCTAAAGTCTAAACATCTCATCAAGAGCTGGCTTCTGCTGATGCCTGTACAGTCAGGTGGATTGATGTACTCAGGCAGATAGATGTGTCTACTCCTAGCCAGAGATGCTGAACAATGTAACTGACAAGGAAGTTGCAGTCAAAAGCTCTCTTCTGTACTTGAGAAAGGAAGGAATGGTCAAAGGCTAAGAAAGTCAGCCCAGGAGAGAGAGAAAGCTTTAATGGAATGGAGTCTCTAATATCTGGAATGTAGAATCAAATCTGTGCAATGAATAGTATGGGTTCTTCTTCCCCTCAAACTTATTTGTTAATGGTTTCTCTGAATAAATTTCACATTGGAATGCAAAAAAGGGAAGCCAAATGTGTAACTCATATGAAGACACTGAATTACTGATGATGTGAATTAAACAGACTAGTGTTCTGGACACTAGTAATTACTGGAAGAGTAACTCTTCCAGTAATAAAACCCTTCCAGTTTGTTTAGTCTTCTAGATCTTACAAAAACAAATTAAAATCTGGACAACAGAAGTGGAAAGGGACTACTTATATATTTATTGGCAGAATTGAAACATGCATTTTAACACTTACTTCTTGGAAATTTCTTTGAGCAGAGTTACCATCTGGAATCTGTATTCTGTTCCAAGGATTGCAGAGCCTGTGTGGCTTAATATGATGTCCAGCACCCTAGAAAAGAATCAGCTATGCCAGCGTTTTCTTAAAGAATTTACATTTCTGATAGAACAGATCAACAAAAATCAGTAAGTTTCCCCCACTCCCTTTTTCTTAAGAAAAACCTTGTGTGCTTCCCAGTGCATGTGAATACGTTAAAGCACTTAATGGGGTGTTCTTTTGCTGCTGTTACTTTCGACATGCTTTCTTTACTTTTTTTTTCCTAGGTTCTTTGCTGCTTTGTTGACTGCAGTACTGACATATCACCTGGCTTGGGTCCCAACAGTGATGCCAGTTGACCATCCTCCCATCAAGGCCTTCTCTGAGAAGCGCACATCCCAGTCTGTGAACATGCTGGCAAAATCCCATCCCTATAACCCTCTCTGGGCACAGCTGGGTCAGTATGATTTGGAAAGCTTCAGATTTTTCTATAACAAGCACCTTTGTGTATCTACTCCTTTTAGATAAGGGCTATTTGTGATCCAGGTCACATTTCCTGCTACCAATAGCTGTCTTTTGCATGATTAATCAGAGCATTTGGAGGCCTCTTTGCATATCCAGCTTTTTATTCTAGTTCTTGACTTCCTCTG
Organism: Poecile atricapillus; assembly: GCF_030490865.1. Taxonomy (NCBI): domain Eukaryota; kingdom Metazoa; phylum Chordata; class Aves; order Passeriformes; family Paridae; genus Poecile; species Poecile atricapillus. The sequence continues at coordinate 35,780,892 of NC_081252.1, forward strand.
TTACACTGTCTGGCTAACTTGTTATAGAAGTATTAAGACAGTGCAAGTGCTGTGAATGATCTGAGCAGTTTGGGAAAGAAGACGTAATTGACTGGATTGAAAGGAGTTACCTGGGCCTTGGAGGCCCTTTGTAATTGAAATTAGCTACCTCCCTTTGTCTCTTTTTCACATAGCTAGGATAGAGAGCAGAGCAATAGATTAAAGTCTGGCAGCTGGCAGTACCTCCATTCACTTATTGTTACAGGAATGGGCTTGGGGCAAGACTTTTTTTCTATGCTCTGTGCCTCAGGCTGGTCTCTGACAAATATTTTATAGCTTGTAAATTACCTTGATAGAAGGGACTAGATAGCTGATGTCAAATGAGTAGGTGAATGAAAGCTAAGGAAGTAATTCTGTCAGTAGTAAATATTTGAAAATTCCTCCTCTTCTTGGCAGCAGATGAAAATCTGACATCAGACTGCCCTTCACTTTAGCTGATATACTATCTTGCCATGTAAAATGACATTCTGCACACTGAGGCAATGATGTGACTTACTCTGTGATGCTGGTGCTGTTTCTTCCTAATTGTCTCAGGCTTCTTATTCTCAGTAACCTCTACAAACTATTCACTACTTTGGCCATGTAGCTGAATTGTTTCCTGGTTAAAGATGTCTTTTAAACATAGCAGAAGTTAGACTGAAACGGAAATTAGGAGTGTGTTCGTGGTGTTGAGGACAGAGCCAGGCCTGGAGTTACAAAAACCAGCTGGACTGGAGGCATAAGCTCGGTAGTAGCTCTTGTGGTCGCTCTCAGGAGTCACCACTGGTGACTAGTCAGGAGTCTGTTTCTCTTTTTGTATTGCCAAGTTCTCAGTGCCCGAACTCATAATGTTCCCTCATTTTGTTTCATTCTTATAAAGCCCAAAAAGCTGTTACTGTTGTGGTTGCAAAAACTGATCATGAAAGTGAGATGTTGCCCTCTGCTGGTCATCTTCTTTAGGAAACGGGAGGAAAAAAAAAATCAAGTCTTGGTGCTTTAAAAACAAAAGTTGGGAAAACAGGATTTTGTTATACCTGTCTTTCCACCTTCAGACCTGTGTTTTCATTACATATTACATATCAATTGCAATTACATACTGATACAATTTTAAGTCACTTTGTCATGAGGACATACTGTCTCTTAAACATCAGCTTCAATCTATTGGTATTAACAAGTATGTTTTAAAGATCACAACTTTGACTTGTTGTACTGTCGTATTAGTATTTATATAAAAGCCAATTGTGCAAATGAACACGACTCCTGAATCTGATTTCCATAGCAACTGTGCTCAACTTAGAAGTAAAGCAATATATTCTAATTTCATTTCCAAATTGCTTGTCCTTGTGGCCTACCAGCCTTTGAGAATTACTGAGGAGTCTAAAGCCCATTTTTGGATCCTGAGGAATGAATTTGCTGGCTTGTTAGGCTCTGGGGTTGGTTGCAAGGGTGGCCCTAACTGAGGGAAGCTGGCATCATTGATGCCACCACCCAGGAGCCCCTCCAGTGCATCACTGGCATCATGTGAAATGGCAGATCTTAGCAGTGGAGACAGTAAGAGAACCATGGAATTACTGTCACACTGATCCTTGTTTTAATGGAGTTGTAGTAGATCCTTGTAGTAGTGGAGTTGGGATCCTTATTCCTTTTATGTTCTGTATAATAAGGAGGAGGTTGTTTGTAAATGTGGGTTTGTGGGTTTTTGGGTTGTTTTTTTTTTTTTGCTGTCTTAGTGTTGAAGCCAGAGGCCCCCTTGCCCTCAGAAGAAACCTTTCAGAAGCTCTGTTTATAACTCTTAATATAGTGTTGCTTCTTGAAGTCTAGTTCAAAATCCTGATGGCAGGCTCTGTCCAGAACAGAATTTGAGCAGCTCAGAAGGAGGATTTAGCACTTGAAAGTAGTCTGGTAGATTAGCAGGTAGTTGATCAAGCCTCAAGGTAGAGAAAGTAGCTGAAGAAAATTGAGCTTTTGCTGGCTGGCTGTCTCCCATGTGCTGGTGAAATCAGCCATAGTTTGGTTAAGCAAAGACAATTTAGTGAGTGTTCTCTGATGGGTGTCATATGAAGACAACTGGGTTAACTCATCCTAGGAATACCTATTTCTTGAGCTAGCTGATCTTTGACCAATAGGACATGTGAACATTCCCTTACTGGCTAGCTATGTTTACTTCTCCCAGAACTCTGGAGTAGGAGCCCTTTAGCTGATAGATGATTATAATGGAAGATAATTGCCACTGTCCCAAAGAAATATGTGGAAAGTAGGATACGTAAGACCTTAGTTCTGTTCAAAAAGCAGTTCTTCAGTTTAAATAGCAAATAAGTCATTCTTGGGTGGACTCAGATGATGATATAGTAGTGCCTACCTTTCATATTGCAGTTGTATTTTGATTTCCTACTTCTCCACTGCCCCTTGCCAAAGTTAAATGCTCACATGAGTGAGGTTGGCTCCCACAGACACAGTACGTGCCTTGCTAAATAAGGTAGTTACATGACTCTTTTTTCTGAACCTCGTTTATGAAGCTAATATTTATTCCTTTTTTTCTTTTTTGGATATCTTAGTCCTGAAAAATGTAATTAAGATTTTATCTATGTAAAAATACCTGTGTTTAACAGAAAGGTCACTGCACTGAAACAGAAAGACTTTGGTGTGAAACAAAATTAGTAGAAAAACAGAAAATAGTATAGCTGGCTTCAGAGTTTTGTTTGATCTACATTCTTCTTTGTCCGCTCTTGTGTCAGTTTCTAGGTGATAATGTCTTGTAAGCATTGTGTAAATTAAATCTTAGTGTCTGTTAACAGAAAGAAAAATGAGTAATAACAACTCATTCCTCACAAAAACCTTTCTGGACAAAAGCCAGGTGTAAGAAGAAGCATTAGGGGACTTCCTTTGTTATTTTTTTTAAGACTTTTATGAATTTACTGTGAAAGAAATTAACTGTCTAATTGTGTCCATAGTAAATGCTGTTTCAAAATGTGTTTAATTTGAACAGTATAGGTTATATTACAATGCAACATAAACCTGTGAAATTTTTCCTTTCCTGTGTAGGTGATCTCTATGGTGCCATAGGCTCTCCAGTTAGGTTGACTCGAACTGTTATTGTTGGGAAGCGCAAGGAGTTGGTGCAGCGCTTGCTCTATGTTCTAACTTACTTCATCCGGTGCTCTGAGCTGCAGGAAAATCAGCTGACATGGAGTGAGAAGGCTGGGGAAGGAGAGCAGGTGCTAAATGGAAGCAAGATCACAACTGCACTAGAAAAGGGAGAGGTAGAGGAATCTGATTATGTGGTTGTCACTGTTAAAAATGAACCTGCTCTTGTGCCTCCAGTCCTACCTCCAAAGAATGATGGAAGTAAGAACAACAGTACTGCAGAGTGGGTGCATGAACCAGAAAGCACTCAGGCTGTCCCAGTCACCTCAAAAGAAAAGAGGGAAGCAGTAGGAAAGGCCAGTCAGACCTCTGAAACATCTGTTGACTGTCTAACTAGCAGTTTCTGTAAAGGAGTTGCTGATGGTAGGAAAAGAGCTGTCACTGATACAGGAATCGTAACCTACCACTCTGAAGAATCATCTAAATTAGAGGATGTAATGGATGTAAAGAAGAAAAAGAACCAGAATGAGAGAAAAGTGGAAAAGCAGTTTTCTAGTAGGTCATCTGCCCTGCCTTGTCCTGAAAGGTCTGGCCACAGGAGTTCACAGTTAGAAAAGGTCACTTTTCAGATTGGAAGTTCAGCATCACCAGAGTCAGACTTAGAAACTCATAGAAGAGAAATGGAAGAAAATCTGAAGGCATTAATTAAAAATCCAGAGGTGATACATTGTGCCTCAAGTTCCACAAATCTGACTGTGGATGCTGCTCAGAATCAAGAAGACAGTTGTGAAGCTGCCTTTATACCCATCAGTAAACATAATGTTTGTTATGCACAAATCCCACCGTGTGAGGAGAAGGAAAATATACTTAACCAACATATGGAAAGTAAAGGAACTGAAGTGAATCTAATTAACTCAATATCTAGTGAACTGCTTTTGCCCATGGATAACACAGAGACTGTAAAATTGCCAAACATTAAAGAAAATAGAACTTTATGCTCTGGCAATCTGGAGAACTATTCTTCTGACTGTGTAGAAGCAGATTCTGCTGTCAAACAGGATTCCCCTAAAGTAGGTGCTAAAGATGTCCCCTATGGGGATTCTAGAAGGAAAACCTCCTTCAGAGTTGAAGGGGACATTCCAAGGAATGAGAGTTCAGACAGTGCTCTTGGGGCTAGTGATGAAGAAGGTGATTGTTGTATCCCTGATGAAGTACATCATGATAACATCAACAAACGACTTGAAGAATTTGCAGAAGTGGAACTTCCTTTGCCAAGGTAAAGAAATCTGATTAATTTAGAACTAAACAGAGTCAAAAGCTGTAGCTACTTTGGAGCTGTTTAAAGTTCCAAATCTGAAATCTTCTGGGACCTTGACTAAGTTCCTTGCAAACAAATTGGTAGCAGACAGTGATGTGGTTAGAATTCCTGTAAGCAGATTTTGCAAAAAGAAAGTAGAGACAGAGCAGGTTTAATAAAGTTTTATGACAAAAGTATACTTCAAATGCTTAACAAAGGGTGATCAAACTTTTTATGTAAACTGACAAACATTTAATGTAGACATGTAGATAAAACATCTGAGGACAAGCAAAACTTTGCTTAAAAGGATAGCTGTTTAGATTGAACATAATTGTTATTTCAAATACAGATTTGGAATAAACATGGGCATGCTATTTGAAAACTGAGCATTACAGGTGCACATGGAGTTTGATGGTGCTTAAGGTCAGTTTCTAGACTTACATTAAGCATGAGAATTGAGGAAAACTCAAATTTAGCAGAATTGTAAGCTGCTGAATATGGAGCTTATACATCCCACAAAGTCTAGTGCGTATAAATTTTCTTATTTACAAGTTTGAAGGAATCAATAAATTGTTAAATTTCAGCTTTTAAAATTCTTGTTTCAAAGAGCACCAGTAGATGTTTACCAGTGTTAACATTTATGTGTACTTGGAGGACAACTATTGATTAATATTTGCAGTAGAAGCAAGCATGACTTTGCATTCATGTAATATCTGCATGCATTTTGTCAAGCAAGAGTCTTACCTGCTTTGTGTTTCTGTATTTCAGGTCAAATACCATCAGCAGTCAATGTGTGAAAAACTTTGGAAGATCACTTCTGGGTGGTTACTGTCATACGTATATACCTGATCTAGTACTGCATGGAATAAATAATGATGAAAAACTCAAGCAGTGTCTACTAGCGGATCTACTTCATGCAATGCATGTGAGTTAAAGTACCGAGTCAGAGTAGGAGTTGTGATGTTACTGAAATCTGCAGAAGCAGTTTATTTCAGAAGGTTACTTTCTTTACTTACCTGTTCTGAACAGCCACACCTGTCTTGTCTTCCTTTTTGAAAGGTGTAGCCTCTTAATTCACTATATGCAAACCTGTTCATGCAAGAATCATGTGCTTTCCTTTATTACTTTTAAGGTTTCTCTTCAAAGATTAACACAAGGAAGATTGTTTGCAACTTCAAGTTACAAACAAGGAAAAAACCCCTTGAGCTGCTTCTCTTTTCCATCACAATAGCAGATAGAATTACCTGTATTTCAGAAAAATTATATGCAAGTTGAAACATCTAATTTTGCCACTTAGTGGCATGTGTTGCAGGTGAGGTAAAGTCTTGTTGAGGCCTGTGTGGTACTAGTCTGTAGCAGAAATGACTGACTACAGAAGGTACTTGTATATAGCTGAGAACTTTGCTCTGTTCTTTCTCTACTGTAAGTACTCCTAAATTATAAAATTTATAACTAACCTTTCACTGGAATAACTGTGTGACCTCAGTATGCAATTTAAAATGCTTATCTAGTAATTGTCAGCAGCTTCTTTCTGTAGCAATTAAGAGTCATCCTGCTGGCATGACTGCATGTGCTATCCAGAAAGTGATGTGTGTGTTTGTATATTCTTTAAGCAACAGCAGATTGGTTTAATGTGATGCTGGCTCTTCTTTGATGGATGAGAAGTGGACCATGAGCCTGCAAAGCTCTTGCTACCAGGAAGGCCAATACTCTCCTGGGGTGCATAGCAAGAGCAGGTCAAGGGAGGTGAACCCGCACCTCAGCCCTGGTGAGGCCACATCTGGAGTGCTGTGTCCAGTCCTGAGCTCTACAGGTCAAGAAGGTCAAGAAGGATGAGGAGCTACTGGAGAGAGTCCAGTGGAGAGCCCCAAAGATCATTAGGGATTCGGAACATCTCTCTTCTCAGAGGAGACTAGAATGAGATGGGATCTCATTCATGCATATAAATATTCTAAAGGCAGGTGTAAAGAGAGTGGTGCTCAGCAACAGGACAAGGAGCAATGGCCATACACTAAAACACAAGAAGTTCCACCTCAGCATCTGAGGAAGAACTTGTTTATGTTGAGGGTGACAGAGCACTGGAACCAGCTGCCCAGGGAGGTTGTGGAGTCTCCCTCTCTAGAGACATTCAAAATCTGCCTGGACTAGTTCCTCTGTCACCTGCTCTAGGGGACACTGCCTTGGCAAGGGGTCGGATTAGAGGATCCCCAGAGGTCCCTTCCAACCCTAGTTATTCTGTTATACCCTGCCTGACTGTACAGAGTAAATTCCCTCACGTATCTCTGAAACATTGAATGTACTTTCACTATCACTGGATCAGTGTAATTATTACACTTTTCATTTTGAAAGAAATTAATCTCTTCAGGGTAGGGGGAATACATGAAGAAAAATAAAATGGAGTAGTGACTTTCAGGCACTAATGAAAATTAAATGTCTTGATCAAATTGGCAGATCCAGTGCTGCTGAATGTAAATCTTGTCACTGAAGTTGGTATTCCTTGTCATTTTCCTTGTCATTTCGTTCTCTAATGGACAAAAACATGCATTGAATCACTTTATTTGCCACATCAGTGTGAATAAAAGTAGAACCTCAAACTGAACTGTGGAAATGTATATGAAAGTATGACATAACTGTATCTTGTTTCTGTTGCAGCATCCAGTGCTAGATGAGCCCATAGCAGAAGCTGTCTGCATTATTGCAGACACAGATAAATGGAATGTACAAGTAGCTACAAGCCAGAGAAAGATGATGGACAGTGTGAAGTTAGGCAAGGATGTTCTGGTTTCGAGTCAAGTATCCAGTCTGTTGCAGTCTATTTTGCAGCTTTACAAACTCAACGTCCCAGCTGACTTCGTAAGTATTACTTTATTGAAGGCTGAAGCTAATGGAAATCGTTTTAGCTCAAATAGCAAACAGAATTCTGTACACTGTGTTGCAATATCAATGAACTAATGCCTGATAAAATGCAGAGCTGTTACAACATATTGAAAAGAATCCATGCTACAGTCTAGTAATGGATACTGGTTTGACTGTAATTTACATTAAATAGATCAGATTAAAGTTAACAACTCCAAAATACATGTGCCAGAACTTAAGTTGTTTAGGCAATTTTAGCATGGTCCTCATGTGTTTAAGACTCTTACATTTGTTTTTTATATTTTTTGTGTAAGTTCCACACTGCTCTACTCTGAAAGTTGTTGAAGTGTCTATCTACCAAATCCTGGTTCTGGCAAATAACTTGCTATTCTTGGAGTTCCTGTTCAACCCCATGCAGTGGATGCCTCTTCTCTCTCCCAGCTAACTGTGCCTCTGTTTATTTACTTGACCCTTCTGTTTTATATATTTGTTAGCATGTGCAGTATTGGGTAGCTTTGCTGATGGCTCCACAGGATTGATGGGATGAGACACCTGGAAATGGGTGGGTTGCAGCAGGGAATGTTACTTTGTCACATTGCATACTCCCTATCCCACAGCATCCTTTCCTGTCCTCATTTGTAGTGGAGTTCATCAGAGCAAATCAGTAATGCTGGTTTTGCTGATTACAACAAAATTACCCACAAGTCTGACTGCAATAACTGTAATTCCATTTTTAGCACATGATTGTTGGTGAGGGGAGATGGAGTGTTTTTTCAGTAGTTGCCCCTTTTCTAATAAACAGAATTGATTTGTCCTTCAGCAGATGCCTTGAGAAATTCTCTAGGAATCCCGTGTAATGACTGCACCAGCAGATGGAAGAGGAAGATAGAGCTAAACACCAACAGCTCTAAATAGTATTGGTTGGCACTGCTTTGGTTTAAATTGGTGGTATTGATTGCACTAAGTTCTTCAAGTCAAGTGCTAGGCAAAATATGTGGGTACATTTTTGAGTGTTTTCTCTGGATTCTTCTAGGCACTGAAAAATATGCAACTTTGGTTGAAATTGTATCCTAACACTAGCACAAACACACCTTAAATCCTGGCATTTTTAAACTGAGTAGTTGATTTTGCAACTGAAGTGTTTTTTCCATTGTTACCTTCAGATTTGTATATGCTGTTTCTATATGGTTTGTGTGGTTTGGGAGGTGTCTGGAGGCAGAATGATTTTCATGGGTTTTTATTTCCTTTTTCTTACAAAAATGATAGTGCTAGTAGTTTGTAAATTTTTCATAATTTGTGTTAGAGACCTTTTGATCCCTCTGTCAGGGAATTTTGCAACTCTGCTGAAACAATGTCAGTGCATGGAAGCAAAGTGTTCCTAAACTCTAGGAGATGTGTGACTTTTTCACAGTAGTATTTCTATTGATTTAAATTTGAATAGAAACATATTTATTGATGTACTCATATCAATCCCAGGGGACCACAGTGCCATATGTTTGAAGTCTCCTTTAGGAGTGCATGTCTCTTTACATGCAGTTACTGTTCAGATGAATAAGTATTTTTGGGGTTTTGTGGTACTAACAAAAAAGAACCCAATTTGAGTCCAGATGAAAGGCAAGTGGTGATATCTTGGTTGTACCACTTCAGACTGGTAGTTGTGCTGCAGAGAGCTTTGCAGTATGTCCTGGTGAGAGGAAAGTGCTGATTGCAACTGCTGCATTTCAGCAAAATGTCAAAAGTTTTACCTGCACCTTTAAACTTAGTTTAAGCTACTCTTCTATTTTTGGAAGTTACTTTACTTTCTTTCCACTTGGTCAATGAGAAACTGCAGGGGAAGCTAATATATAAAAAAGACTTGCAAACACTGAACAAGATGGGTTAATGTAGCAAGCTGTGGAGAGAAATGTCTTTTGATTCTTTGCTGGTATTCAGAAGGAATAGATCATATGATGTAAACAACCCTTCTTTTAAAATAATGTGGGATTCTTTCTTACTTCTTCCCTCATAACTTAAAAAAAAAAAATCCATAGTCTTTAACACAAATACTGGAATTGAATTGAACTGCTGCTTTGTCAATCAGCTGCATGCCCTCCTGAACAGCTGAGAACGTGCTCATAGGCTTTTTGCATGAGGGTTACCTGTTATGGAAAAGATTGGAGCGCTTGCTTCCCTTTTGGCCAGAATCATAAGTGTTATGATCATAATTAGTTGAGTGAAAATTTGCTTGAAGCAAATTGATCAAACTATTGTCAAAAACCTTCTGCCTTTCCTCTACTGGTGGCAATGACTTTCCTCTACTACCATGTAGCACGTTTTTTAAAATGCTTCTTTATTTTCCATTGTTAAGACTCAATATTAGCTCATTGAAAGAATAATTAAACATCTTCATCTTGCTCCAGATGATCAGAAAAATACATATTAGGCTACCTACAAGCCTGAGTCTTTTGTTTCTCATTAGCTTTTTAATTAAACCTGGTCTGACTTCTAATGCTTAGGGCTTTCATTTAACTCCAGTACATGGAATGTTGGCCTGAAGATATTTGCTGCTACTGTTTCAAATTGCTGTCTGTGCCTGCTGGATGATTATATGTTTGATAATATGAGGTTCTGCATGTGCTTCCTGATTTCAGAGAGCTGAACTAATTTAAATTTTTTGAAGTGGTCATCCCTGTGAAAAGAAGGAATATATCAAATTGAATGTACCTTTGTCCTAGAACAAAATACCTTATAAGACTTCCTATCTACTCAGAATGTGAAGACATGCTGCCTGCTGACCTTGTCTTGCCAGAATAGCTAGCCTCTCTCTCTCCTTGAAGCCAAGGTTCATCTGCTCTCTTGTAGCTGGTATATGAGAAATTGCCATGAATCACATGGCTGTACTTAAAAATAATATGCATTTCTAGCATTCCACTACTGGAAGAAAAGTGGAATGATTGAGCTTTCGACTTGAACTATTGCATTTTGGCAATCAGCATCAAGTGTTTAAGCAATTTTAAACTAGAAGTATTTAGGAATTACGACAACAAATGCCTAAAGTGGATTTGGAACTTAGCTGCTACAGGAAAGCAGTCAGCAAAGGAGTTAGAATTCTGTGATGAATAAGGTACTGGTGTCTTCCACATCTTGAGTCTTAGTTTCTTGAACAGCACTAGAACCTTAGAGCTAGAATGATAATTTTAGAAACTGTTGTCTAAACCAAGTCTTTCAGAAAAATAGGACTGACTTATAACAAAGACATCTTGATCCAAGAATTCTGCCTTAACTCTTACTAAGATATCTTGAGTCATTTTGAATGTCATTAAAACTTTAAGTCAGCAGAAATGCAGTGACTTGAGTGGAAATAGGGGTGCAGTTTGTGCAACAAACTTGCTGCCCAAGAGAGCTGGAATGCCCCAGTTCTCTGAGGGGTTTCCTCTTTGTGGGGTAGTGTAACCTTTTAATATTTATAGCACAATTGTAATAAATCCAACTGCCTCTTCTAGATTTTGGAGTGGAGACTTAGTTTATCTTCTAAGATAGCAGGTAAAGTGATGTGCTTACATTTCTATAATATTTGCATGCAATTGCAAAAGTTGTTCTGAGGTTTTTGGTCTGTATTTTCAGTGCATAATGCATCTTGAGGATAGACTGCAAGAGATGTATCTCAAAAGCAAAATGCTTTCAGAATATCTGCGAGGACATACAAGAGTACATGTAAAAGAACTAGGAATTGTATTGGGGTGAGTATTGCAGGTATCAGTCTTAAGCAATGGCAAAAGCTGGGGCAGTTATTTTTCCTTTTCATCTGACGTCTTGCTCTCCATGAGGATTTGCTTCATATTTAACACTCCTCTTTCATGTGCCTAATAAGTTGCAAAAACTTACTAGGGTTCTACTGAGCTATCTCAAAATCAGGAGGAGACATTTATACAGCAACAACAAAATACTTGTCATTTTTATGTCTTCAGAATTAAGAAAGTTTGGATTTTGGTCATTAGGAAGTTTTCCATGCATTCATATATACTCTTTTCTGTTGTGATGTCCTTAATGGAAACTTCATCCCAACAAATACTTCAGAATTTTTGGAATGAAAAGGGTGCATTTGTGTCTTGAGGGATGAGATGGTCTCAAAAATAAACAGGTGTCCTGTTCAGCAGCTGTCTTCTAATAATAGTATTGATTGGCATATAACCTTTAGGGATCTGCCTGCTGACAGCACAAAAGGAGGAAGATACACTTTCTCAAAATGTTTTTTAGCACTGTAGATTAAATCTGATTTATCTTTTTCCAGACTGTTCAAGATTTCATATTCAGAAATGTAGCTGTAAATAGTGAAACCCTAAAATAAGCACTTTTCTCTGTGTGTTCATGTTAAATATGTATAAATATGGCATACATCCTGGCCTCTGAGCAGCTTCACATTTAGAAATAGTTGGAAACTGACCATTGCACTTGAGAGACATTCCTTGAACAGTTATTGCATAACAATAATTTCAGCTTTTGGTCATTTTTGGTAAGAAAGTGCTCCTATGTAGTGAACCGAGTTGTATTCAAAACTTGAAATGCGTAATCTTCCATAAGCTGATATTTAGTACTTCGTTAAACTGGGCTTATTGGTGCCTACTCACTGGTAAGACTATAAGCTAAGGCTTATGGTTTAGCAAATAAATAAAATCTTTTATTTAAACTACAAAAGATTATATAGCACAGAATGTAATACTGCTATCTTTTGATTTAACTGCTAGCATACTTACAGGTTTTAAGCATTATTTACCTACCTTTACTGGTATTATATGATTATTGACAGCAAATAATAATTAAACAATGAACTTGGTAATAGCAAGACACTTTAAGTTTCTTTAAAATGGATGAAAAGTATCATCTTGTATTTCTCTTGCAAAAAGTGACTGTATATTATTTTAAAGTCTGTCTCTTTTTTTTTAATTTCTAGGATTGAATCCAATGACTTGCCTTTGTTGGCTGCTATAGCAAGTACTCATTCCCCATATGTTGCTCAAATACTCTTATAAACTAAATTCTCAGGATAGTCATTCCCTTAAAGTACAGTTATGAAAATGGGAATGTTGAAGGAAGAACAGAGGTGCCAAACACTGGTAAAGGGGAGCACTGATGAAAGCAGGTGATGACTGTACATTCTACCACCTTCCGATTCTGATTTCAGCCGGATGTTTTATCGGAGGACTTCAGTTTACATAACAAAAAAGGCATTCAGGTTTTTCTTACAAAGTCACTTCTGACATAAATCAAGAGACTGCATCCTTGCATTTTATTTTTATTCAAAGGACAAAAGTTAACACTATGTGGCAGACCAGGTGCTGCCATCCAAAACGCTGCTCAAAACCATGAAGTACCAGTTAAAAGAACAAGTGGGTTAGAATGGATTTTATAAAACTATGCTTGTGAGTGTGGTGTGGTGTATGTTTCTTTGCTGGGGAGGAGGAGGAGGAGCTGTAAACTCTGTATATAGCATTCCTATACAAAAGTGTATTAGGTGGGACATGATTTTCTTGCAGAGCTTACATGATTTTGTATAGTAGAAGTGATGGGCTCAGAACAAGGAAACCTGAATTCAGCAGCCAAATGTCATGGGAATGGAGGTGTGCGTGAGGTTGATGTGACTTTTCCTTTTAAGGACAAGAGGTTGAGAGCTGTGGCTGCTTTTGTTTTAATGAGAAGGCATTCAAATGGGCCTATGGCTACAAGTGGAATGGAATGGACATCCAAGGGAGGGATTTTGTGGGAAAGCCTTATGGAACTTCTGCTACAAGTTTACATTTGTTGCTGATGCAACTTGAGTAACTGTTGATTTGCTGTATGACTGTGGTCCTGGGAACTAAACTTGTTTGGTGTCATCAAGTATTGCTATCTTCCAAGGAGTATGAATTTGAAAAACTTCTGAACGATGCCAGTGCTGTGAGCACGTGTCCATGTGCACATACACCAAACAATTGGCACAAACTGAAGACAATCATATTGGGGAAATACAAGACAACAAATAACCCCTACCAAACCTTTAGTCAAAAGTATTGCTTTTTTCCAGCTACAAGTTGTCACTCTGAGTAGGAATAAAAGAAGAACGTTGTTTGAAGGAAAATGAAATGTAGGGGGCAAACCCCAATATTTGATATTATTCTGAATGTTTGCAATTACCCTTTTTTGATTCTACAGAAATCTTGAACTATCATCCAGGTGCCTTTCCTTACTAGGTTAACTACTCTGACACCAGAAACTACTTCTCCACAAGCTGATACTGGCCTTTGGTGTTTCTAGAAAGCAAAATAAAATTTTGTACTTCACCGTTTTCATGTGGTTGATTAAAATGAATGTAAAAAATACTTTTTTTTGCATAAAGCACTGTTAAGCTGGATATGAAACTATGGACCAGACTGAGGAGAGAACAAAGGATCAAAACATTCTTAAATGGAAAACTCAATGTTGGACTGTTCTGTTGTGAGCCACCTTGAATATGGTGTCTGAAATTGTCATCTTGCAAGCAAATTCTTGGCAACACAATTGCTTGAAAATAGTGAATTCTAATAAGAAACTCCTGGTCACCAGTTGTGAGTTCTCCTTGTTGGTGGTTACAGATTTTTAACACTGAAGGGACACACTTTTATTGGAAGTGTTTTTATTTCCTACTACCTTGATGTTTGGACTTTTCTACAGTAAACTTTCAATGATTTGAAATAATGAAATGTGCTTATTGTGAATTGTTTAAATGTGATGGGGGTCTTGATTAACCTTGTGTTGCTTTTTGAGGGAAATAGGTAGACTGGCCTACTGTGAAAAGAGGTTGTTTCCACTTAATATTCTGATACAACACTTCTAAAGCTGTTCCTTCTATGCTGGTTTTCTGACCTGACATTCCAAATGTTTCTTTTATTGCATTTTCATACTTCTCCTTACTATTCTGCCTAAAAAGGATAAAATCTTTCTATGGTTCAGGTTTTTTCCTCCTGCTTTATAGCAAAGCAAACTTTTCATATCTCTGGTCTGTGAATCCTATCTGCTGGAAAGTAAAGTTACCTCTGCATATGGCTTTTAGCAGATACCACTTTCTATTTCACAAGGTTAAAACAAAGTAAGAACCATAGAGCAAGTCACATATTCCTAAACTACCCTCTTGATGGAGAATGTGTGTGTGCATGTGTAAGACTATGAAACTGCTTCTCTGAGTGTATATAGAAATCCTCATGTACTTTCTCTATTTCATGTCACTCTTAAATAGTAGCTGAGATCATTAAAAGTCAGTCCAGTTCTTTTAAAGTGGGGTTTTTATCTGAACAGACTCTGAAAGTTATTCAAAGAAATATATGCTAACATAAAGATGTGCTTTTGTTATCACAGAGTTTACTAAAGAGGACAGAGATCTGCAGACATTCAGTGATTTCAAGATTAATACCATAATCGATAATAGACCTGATTTTACCACATCAACTGTTTGAAAAAAAAAAAAAAATCTGCCTTTGGGCAAGGCATAAGTTAACTTCATGGTGGCATGTGAGCTGATGGTCAAAAGCACTTGTATTTTCTTCAGCCCAGGCTAAAACTTTATAGTTCTTGCTGCTTTCTCTAACATTTTGCTGCTCTTCAGAAATTACACATTGAACTATTTTATTCTCACAGTTTTAGTTTTGGGGGAAAGAAAATTCAAAATGAAAGCCCTTTATTACCTTTAAAAGGCTTTAGACTAATGAAAGCTAATTACATATTTCCTCCTACACCAAATGTACTACCTCAGTTGACAGGATTCCACTTTCTAGGGCTTTTTTTTTTTTTTTGACTCTAAGTCTTTAACTTGTTTTCAGTAGCATCTTGATGTTTATGTAAATTGGTGTGGCATGACAGGGCAGTAAGTATTTACAGATGTGTTTTTTAGACACTTTTAGGGCATGTTTCTTGTTTTATTTTAATAGGATGAAAAGTGATATGAATGTACAGCTGTGTTGAAAATTGATAATGTAGCTTAATTTTCAAATATTCCAAAGTTGTTTTTATCAGTATTATGTAGGTTTTTTGTAAACTTAAATACATACTTTCTTGGTTAGGTGGGAGTGCACAGTCTGTCCAAAATCCCACATAAATGCAGTTTACACACTGAAATTTAAAGAATGTATGCTATTTTCAGGCAAGACTAAACATAGGGGAGGAATGAACTGCTAAATTTTAAAATCTAATCGAAATTACTTCTTTAATCCCAAACAATACCAAGATTTAAACATTTTAATTTAAGTTGGTACGCTCTGAACTAATTTACAGAACTTACTTTTGCCCCCAAAAAACTAACAGACACTGATCCTGTAATTCACATTTCTGATGGCATCCTCCAGAATTATAGATGGATTTTCCCCACTCTGTATTATAAGCATCTTTACTTGTAAATTCAAAACCTCTTTTCAGATGCATCAAACTCCTGTATATAAGGTTTACACAAAATGATCACTTACCCTTCAACTATAACATCTATTTCAGTTAAAAGGACCCAAATAAAAATTAGGTCTGAACTACTGAATATAGTCTAGACATTTTCCTTTATTTTTTCTTTTTTTTTTTTTAATTTTTTTTTTGGGAGGGGGAGGGGGTGTTGAGGTCAAATGAGGTAATTTGACATACATGGCAAGTTTTTCATAGTAGAAAAATGTGTGTTGCTATTGCATGTTTGGAGAACATAGGCTTTTTTA
Organism: Poecile atricapillus; assembly: GCF_030490865.1. Classification (NCBI taxonomy): domain Eukaryota; kingdom Metazoa; phylum Chordata; class Aves; order Passeriformes; family Paridae; genus Poecile; species Poecile atricapillus. Next base: position 35,796,828 of record NC_081252.1, read on the forward strand.
GGAATGACTGAATACCAATGTCAAACTACATGGTTTTTTCTTATAGTTGTTTATGTACGCTATCATTTTGGTCAATTTCTTTGCGGCATTTGGTGCAATAAACTTTCTGAAATCAACAGAAGTGGTATTTGGTATCTTCATTTTTAAAGCTTCTGAAATTGCTGTTTTTGTTGTAGCTGAGGTCTCACAGGGCACAGATTATTAGATAACCCACTAGCAAAGTAATTGACAAGAAGTGTCTAACAGGAAGGCTGCACAAAATTTGGAACTTTGTTGAACAGTGTTGTCATCCTTGGAAGTTTTACCCCATTTACATGTAAACAAGAGCTCTTACAGTGTGAAAAATATGGACAAAAAATAATGGAAAATGAAGACTGACTGCTGGAATAGGTGATGCAGAGGTTCTACATGCTTGTGTTGCTTGTACTTAGTTCTTGCCACAAGCATTTGAGCTACCTGAAAAACATGTTGCTGTTAGATAATAAATACAGTTTTTAAAATTGCTCAACTGAACCGGAGTGAGTGACCCCTCATGTCTCCTAGATTATGAAATGGTTAGTGCATTTGATCTGATTTAGTTTCAAATAAAGTGGTCTTTGATTTTTCTCAGATCTTCCATGACCTGACTTTCCATTTAGTATTCTGAAGCTTATTGGAAAATCCTTATTTAGAAATAAAAAGAGAAATAAAATGAGATGATCAAGTGTATTTGCGCTTCTTTGAGCAGGTCTGAGTTAGTCTGATTTGTAGGGTCTAAGCATTTTTACTCATAGACTAAAATGCTTGTTGTTCAGGCTACCAAGGATTGGAAGTAAGACAAAAAGCCCAGAAACTTTGGCTTTGAGGACATGATAGCGAGGAGAAAACCCAATTACCTGTCTGTTTTTTCCTCCTGTCATACCAGCTGCATCTGCAAGCTGCTTATTCTCTGCCTTGCTCATTGAGTCCCTTACAGGCAGATGAAGTGTGTTGGCTAAAAAACCAAAATGCTGCTGGGTTAATATGCTTACTTTGGCTCAAAGGGGCTAGTGAAGAGATGGGACACCTCAGCTAGGAACAGAAACGTAGTGAGACTGCTCTAGTCCCTGACCTTTTTGATACTTGTGAACTGTTGGACTGTCTTGGTGATTTGTGCAGTTCACCATCCAGGTGAACTGTTTTTCCATCCAGGCCTTGTAAGACTCCGTGAAACTCCTCTGCTCTGATTTCACTACTTTAAAAAAATTGTAGTTAAGCTGTTGATCGTATCAGCTGGTTGAATTTCTTTTTAAAGGGCACTTAGCCGGTCTCTCAGAATCCAAATCTTCGGGATGGTGGCAGGTTAGGAGGAGGGAGATGTGGAGGCTAGCAGACATAAAGTAGCCAAGCACTGGGAAAGGGTGGAGGCCTGCGTTAATGGATACTTACATGGTGTGGCTGAGAGGGTGGCCAAAAAGCTTTTAAAACTGAGAGCTGCAAAGAAAAAAATAATACCTAGATTTGAAAAATCTTCAAACTATAGTCGGATTCTGTGATTTGTTCAGAAGATGTGAATAGAAATAATACAAGTGTTAATAGTGAACAAACAACTGAACTGTTTTCCTGCTTATGTAAGTGGAGGATAACAGATCTGATGCAGGAGTTCTTCTCATATGTAAAAATTGTTTTCAAGGCTAAAACAGTAAACATGAACTATATTCCAAAGTAACTAAGTCTTGTACTGAAATTCTGCCAGTCTTTTTTCCTACTTTTCTCTCTATTTGAAAAAGTTATATAGCAAAGCTTTGTGCTGATCATCTGTGCACCATAGCCTTTGGTTTTCTGTACTTACATCTTTGAAGAGATCAACCAGGACTAAACATACAAAACAGGATTTTGAATATAAAGGACGCAAAGCCAAGTGACAAACCATGAGACTGTGACCTGTAAGGCTTCTGATCCCATATAAAATTAGCTTAAGTGGACACATGCTTGTAATCCACATGCTGGAAAATTACTCTTATAATAGTTGCAGTCAGTTGTCTGTCTGGCACAATCCCAAAGCTAAAACAGTTTAAGCAGTACGAGTAGCACTTTGTCTCAAAATCCTAAAGGTCAACACATGTCTGAAGAGCTTAGGAGTGACAGTCAAGTACTCAAATATAATCTCATAAACTGGATTTTATTTCATTTGGAGCTACAAAAGAGATTCCACTGTGATCTGACAAAATGGTGTTTGAGAGAGAGCAGACTTCCCAGAGGAATGAGTTTCTCACCAAGGAATAAAGCTCCCTCTCCCATGGAAAGAGAAATGGTCGTGGATGTGGAAATATGAAGTGATACTTAGGTTTGCTTGAGATCTTCCCAGGATGGGTTGGTGTGTTCTGATAAAAGTTCCATAGTGTCAGGTGCTGGGGTATTTTTGCTCACAAAAATGTTTTGCCTTCTCTTGGATTGAATTCCAACCCTGCATATAACAAAACTGTTTCAAATATGTTTGTAATGTTACCATTTTAGCTCTCTTTTGCTACCTCATCTCTTTTTCCCCAGGCAAAATGAGCCTGAGAAGTTTTCTTTTCTGTGTGTCAGATAAATGTTTTAATTTTTCATTTTCTACAGTATTAATCACTTTTTTTTTTTCGTTTTAAGGTCTGCACAAGCCCTGTAAACCTCAAAATGGTCAAATCTAAAACTGTTCACTTCAGCTTTGAAAAATATAGGGGAATATAGTTTGTTGAACTAGTTATGTCCTTGTGTACAAATGGAACTTTTTTAACCTTGAAACACAATTGCTCTGAAAGCAATGTGAAATTAAAAATCACATTTCCAAACCATACCATCTCCTGCCCTCTTTAAGGGACTGACTCATATAAGGACACTGCAGTCATAGTGCAGTTGCTGGGGGGGAAATAAAAATGGAATTAGCACTGAGAGAAACCTAACTTTTTTCCTTTGCCCTTTTGCTACTGCAATTACACTTCTGGCAGTCTCCTGTCACAGTCTGATGTCCCTAACGTGGAAAGGGTGGCTGAATCCCAAGGCTTGTTGAGCAGGGTCCTCTGGATGCCGACCTACTGCTGTTGCCAAAGCCATGGACTGAGCAGTGCCAGTACAGCTGGGACATAACCACCAGTATTCCAGGTGAGTTTGTCAGGCCTCTGGTATTTAAACCATTTGTGTTACACCGAGCCATGGCTGCACCCCAAAGATAGACAGCTGCCTCTGGTTTGCCGTGTGCTATTTTCTTCCCACAAGAATGCAGCAGTCTCTCCTGTTGCTCAGGAGTGGGTAAACACCACAAGGAAAAGATGCAAAGCCCATTTGTAATGTTGCTAAATAAATTCTGAGTCTCGCAGGTAATTTGTTGGCTGCTGGGAGTGGCTGCAGGAGTAGCAGTGCGTTATTATATGTTTGAATTAAATAAGCTCTGGTGGCTTCCCAAGTGCAAGTGCTGATGCTCTTGATATATGGGCATGCTGATAATTAAAGAATGCTGTTCTTGTCTTCACAAGGCTTCCTGTCCTGAGCCTTGTGATGTTTAGAGTATATTGCTGCAAAAGACCTAATATAACTAGTTCATCCCTGGGATCATGCTAAACTTTAAAGGGAAGCTGGCTTTCCTCCACCCTGCCTTGCTTCACTTCAAATTAGTATTCTCTCTTTTCTTCTAAATATACAAAGCTTTTTTGGCTTGTCTATTTTTGTGGCCAGCAACTGCTCTGCCAGACCTAAAAAAAGTTGGTATGGGCTTAGCGATTAGTGCTGAGATTTTAGATCTTGATCTGGTTGGAGGGCTAAGAGCTGAATGGTCCCACCCAGGAGGCAAAGCTCTTGAAGGAGATCTCCCTCAGAATTGTTGTCCCACTGAATCCAGGCAGCAACCTGCACCTGCAGTTCATCTTGCTGAGTGTTGCTAAGTGCCATTATTTTCTTAACAATTGGGGACTGTGCTGAAAAGAACAAAGATGTTAATGGTCTGGGGTGAAGTCACTGCAGCACCAGTCTGCCCTTTGCCGTGTGACAGTTCCAATAGTTTGATGATGGTTGGCTGCCAAAGTGCACACAAAGTGCTGCCCTTCTTCGAGCCGTGACGCAGAGCTGGGTCGCATTGTAGCCGAGGTTAAAATGGGAACTTTACAGTGTGCTGGAGTTGCTCAAGTTGAATGCAGTTTCACATACTCTGTGGTGATGTGTAGCACAGAGCATCCTGATAGCACAGCTTGTCAGCATAGCGCAGTGCTTTGCAGCAGTAGTGAGATCATCTCTGGATTCGCTAAACCTGTTTCCACTCACTCTGTAACACAGCTTCATCTCGGTGCCATGCTGGGTTAACCACACTGATTAACCATTCCTAATTCTTGACTAAGCTTGACTGGTGGCAAGTTGGGAATTTTCACCCTGTGTCTGTGGCTCATTGTAAAATCAGCTCCTGCTTGTTTTCTCAGCGTTCTGGTAATTACCCCTGTTCATTACAGAAAGATGGGGAGATTGGCCAAAGGTACACAGGGATACTGTGTCAAAGGTTAATGCCTCATCTTCTGAGTCCTCAAATAATGACTTCATCATCAAACAGGCCTACTGGCCAAGCTTGGCTTGGGGGGATGCATACACCTCCCTTTTCCCTTCCTGGCAATTGCTTTAAAGAGTCAGAGACATCATATCTGGCATTCAGACATATCTTTTGTGAAATTTAAAAAGAGAAAATATGTGCTCATTCTTATATACTGTGGACAATTACAATTTTGCCTATAAGGCTGGTTTAGCTAAAGTATCTGCCACATGGATGCTGCCAAATAAATGTATTTTGCTTTTGTGAGCACCTGCTTCTTTGCTGTTATGCATCTTTTTTTTTTGCTGTAGATGTATGACTTATGTGGGAAAAAGGAACTCATGACAAGCAGCTGAGCAACACTTAAGGAGACGTAACAGGAGTCAGTAATCACCAAAGGGAAGTGCTAGTTTTCAGAAAAATAAAGGCAGAAGCAAGAGATCAAAGTCTCTGAGTGAGTTTCTTGTTTGAGGCAGTGGGAAGGTGTTACAGGCAAGCATGTGGATCATACAAGATGTTAACTTAGTGCTTCACAGAAACAGCTAGTTTTTACACATGGGCCTGCAGGTATCTGTGATGATGCTGTGCTGTGGCAATGCAACAGGTTAATATATCTCCATTTTAATAATGAGAACAGTGTTATTATGTATTTTTTTCTTGGCATTAGGCATATGGGCTTAAATATTGCAGCCAGTGTTATGGCGTTAAACTATGTGAAAGGATAGGAGGCAATATAAAAATGAGCAAAAAAGTAAAAATATGGGTTATAAATGCCATTTGACTCTGTACCACTGTCTGAGTTCCTGATTCAGTCTTGGTGCTGCTTGTTTTAATCCATGTGGTGGGAAACCAAAGATGAAAAGCAACCATGACCGGACAAGATGTGACTGTCATTCTCTAAGGGGATAAATTGCCATGGCAATCCTGGCCGTTGCTGTTGGGGAGATGGCTGATTTTGGCCAGCTGCTGGGTAGCTGGAGATGGTGACTCCCCTTGGGGATAAGGTGCCTTTTGGATAATTAGACAAGCGTGCAAACTGTCTCAAAACAAAGGCCATTAAATGATTTCTTCCTGCTGCTTGAGATTAAGTAATGTCATTTGTAAAAGTGAATGCCTGAGAGGCACCAGCAGTTTCTGAAGGATAGTAAATGCCAAGCCCAGTTGGAGCCTGAATTTTTCCCCCATGTCAAGGGGAAGAAATGCAATGTTTGACAGCAAGAGAAAGAGAAGGCTGAGTGCCTGCTATAGGAATAGTATTTATATATAGAACCAAGAGTAGTTTGGGTTGGAAGGGCCTGTAAAAGGTCTTTTAGTTCAACGCCTCCCTGCAATGGGCAGAGATATCTTCAGCTAGATCAGATTGCTCAGAGTATAAACAGTATTTGATCTTTGTGCTCATGATGAGGATGAGGTTGGGTCACTCAGCTCTCACCCAGTGCAGGTGCTCCTGCCAGCACAAGGGAAGGGACTGCAGCAGGGAAGAGGACAACAGGTGTGCCCCTTTCACTGAAGTCTGCTTAAAGCAGTGATGAAACCAGAATCTGGGCCAGTGAATTTCACCTTAGCTATGCCTGTGTGCCGCTGATCCCTTGTGTTTCCTGGTGGAAATACACCCTTACCCACCTGCTTGCAGTAAGGGTCAGATGAGAGTTGCTGCTGTGTCACCTTGAGGATTCATTGCCAGGATGAGAAGAAGCACGACTGCCCCTTCCAGCATTGGCTCCCCATTACTCCAGTGTAGCTGTAACAGGAAAACTGCCCCCTGAAGGGCTGGTGAAGTACCAGAGCTACAGCTGGCTATAATACCAAAACGTGTTTTGTGGGACCGGTGCCAATCCTGCTCCATTTCCCCAGCTGCAGTTAGTGTAAAAGCTGGTTTCAGATTGCTTGCCTAGCTCTAGGTTGGCATCAAATAGCTCAGTTTTGCAAACTCTATTTGCTATTCATGATGTTTTTATCAGATCTGCTTGTTATTCTGCCAGATTGTCTAAGGTAACCTATAGAAAAATATCCTAATTTCTCTCTTCCTCACAACAGAAGCATCCTGTGAGGGTAGCTGTCATTATTTCTGACCTTAATACCATGCTAAGAAGAGGAGTAAGTCCTGGAAAATTGCAGAATATATTCATTCTGTTTCCATTATTTTCACTCTGCTCCCTGGCCATTACAGAGTATCGTCAGGGATGTGGGGCTGGCAGTGGGCACCAGCAGGAACCACTTCATCCAAGTATCTCCCACAGCTGTGAAAGCTGCAGAAGGGCATTGTGTAGCTCCTGTTTCCTTCCAGAGTGGAGTCCCTGTTCTGTGTGAATTATGAGCACAATTGTCAGTGCTCCCAGCACCAGCGAGGGAAGCTGCTGATAAATGGGGTGCAGTAGCAGCAGCTGCAAAATCGCTGTCCTGCTGGCTGGGGAAAGGCAAAGTCATCAGAGAATTAAGATGAACTGCTAAGCATATTTTGCACTCAGAAGGCAATTCCATAGGAATTAAAAGGAAAACACTGCCATATAGAAGTTTTTCTAACTTCTGCTGCAGCTACAGCTGTTGTTCTTCAGGCCTAATATTCCTTCATGCAACGAACTGCCCCCACACAGCTTCCTCAAATAGGATCAAAAGGGTCAGTTGGAAAAATCTATAAAGAGGTGGAACAATTCAAAGAAGAATGCAGAGGCTTAGAGCAATGACTGCTTGGAAATCAAGGTCAAATTGTGCCTTAATAGCTGAGTACACCAGGAGTTCAGACGTCTTAAATCAGACCCTAATGATCATGACTGGGTAGAAGACAAGAGTCCACATGTCTTTTTAAACTGCTGTCTTGTGCATGGAAATGTGGCTGTGTGCCACCAACAGAGAGCAAGAAAATGCTGTCTTCTTCCTTCAAAGCTTTTTTCTGCTCTCATGAGATTGAGATTTCACACTAGTTATCCTATAAAACAATAAGTCAGTAGGGAACACTGAAGTAGTAGTAACCACTTGAGCTGTGTTGTATTTGGCACATTGAAGTGCCACTGGTACTTGGTCATCTTGTTGATTTAGAAAAAAATTACAGTAATGATATCAACCCCAAATTTGTTTTTCAAACTTCTACTTCAGTGTGACTTGTTCTCTGTTATTTTGGTCACATGTTTCTGCAGTTGAGGGCTTGTGACTGTTTATACCTTTTGCAGTGTGTTACTTCAGTTACACATGATATGTAGCAAACCTTTAGTTTCTGTGATTTACTTTGCAGCTAGCTTCCCTCACCCAAGGGAACTGGAATCTATTAAAACTGTGCCTTTTAACCAGCAGAAGGAATGGAGTTGCCTTCTGCCTTTCATTTCTGCTGGCACCCAATGCTTTCTGGTGCAATAAGAATTAAATTTAAATTACCTGTAGACCAGCTCCACTGATGAACTTTGAAACACTATGACTTTGAATTAAAAACAATTTTTAGCATAGGTCTGACACTATGCCATCTCAGATACGGCTTAAAGAACTTGGCAGAAGTCTGTTTTGCTGAGCAGCTGACTTCTATCTGGTCAACATAAAGTAGACTTAAGTAGAGCTTTAAGACTAATTCTTTGTGCATTTCTCATTTGAGGTCATGAGCAGAATATGAGTCCTCAGGCTCTGAAATCCAGAGATGGGTGTCTTTTAAACCAGCTCATCTGCGGAGCCAGCCACAGCCTGTGTGTCAGGTAGGGTACGGTTTTCTCCCATGAGTTGTGTTGGTGTCTGCAGGGCTGAAGCAGAGCTCTAGGCTTAGGTTTGGGCTTTCTGCCTCAGATCTAATACCTGTGCTACAGCATTTTTCCCTTCCCCCCAGATAAATCCCCCTTTCTTGCATGGGCAGCACTGCTCTCTCTTGGCACAGGGAAAGGCAGCCCAAGGGCAGGCCAGCGGGTGGTGGCTGCCAGGGACACGTGAGCAGAGAATGATTTACTCCTTTAACTTGACAGGTCTAGGCTCTTTCACCATCTCTGTCTGCCCAGGGATTGTGAAACCTCTTAGCACACTGCAAAATGCCTCAACTATAGTAATTTCTCTTCCCCAAAGGTATAATAAGGTGAAAAGCTGGCCCCTCAGCCACTGGTTCAGTACAGCTTCCATGAGGCTACGGGGCAGAGTACGTGCCTGATTCATTTCTCTTTCACAAGACTGCCCGTGCTGTGGTACAAAACTGTGTTATTCCCTGGGGCTGGTCTCGCTGAGGTTAAATACGTGCCTTCCTTTACCAAACTGCTTTCTGCAATTTCTGCGCGTTTCACAAGAGGGTTGAGTTACTGGTGAGTAAAATTTACAGCCAGAAACCTCAGGCCATTTAGAAAACCAAAGAAGAGCAGTAAGAAATTACATGTGTTTCAAAAATTAATTTTTAGGTGTTCTGACATGCAAGTGTAACCAATGATAATGACAGTGACTCTTCTTTTCAAATAAACTCTTTGTGGCTGAAAAATGTGACCACTCCAACAAAACAAGAAAGCTTAACCTGCAGAAAAGCTTAACCTGCAGAAAAGCTGAACCTGCAGCCAGCACTTTGGCTGTTCCATAAGCTCCCTTGGCTAACAGGCTGTATTTGTGCTGTCTTACTCTGTGACAAATGTGCTTGGTGCCACAGTGATGTCACAAGTCTGAGCCAGTGGTGCTTATGGCTTCCAGCTGGGCTGCTGAGTGCTGGGAATACCACAAGCCAGGCAGGTCCTGGGTTTGGTGGAAGCGGCGTCCAAAACCTACCTCATTTCTAATGCCTCCTGTCCCAAATCCATTATTAGTCAGGAAAATGTCGACCTTGTCTGCTGTACCTCAAGCACAGCAGCCTCCTGGTCATTTTTCTGAGCTGACTGCTGCAGTTGGCTCAGCTCGGGTAGACTTTCTTTAGGGACTCAGATAATAGTTGGTGCTCACTATTGTGCAGTTGAAGTTACTGGAGAAGGTCTGATGTGACTCTGGCTAAGAGATGGGGACCAAATTTAGGAAGTATTCTTGTTCTGATGAGAGGAGAAACCCCAGGGAGATGTTTAATCACTGCAGCTTGAGTGATGTGAACGGTAAAGTTTTTTATCCTTTGTGTTAACAGTGATATGTCATAATGTGCAAAGTGCGCTGATCAAGTTACTCTGTCCTCTTAGTGGCCAGAATTCTTTCTTTGCTAACCCTACTCTGTTTATGGTATTTTTTTCCTCACGTTCATTTTGGTATATCCGATATTATGCAGCCAGCTTTCCCAGGCAGGTACCTGGCCATGCTTGTGAAGTTTTTGGAAGGCCACGGATCAGCTACCTATTTCCATTTACCAGCTCAGAAGGGAAACTGCTGAGACAAGACTGTTCAGGAATGTAAATGACTCCTTTGTCTATGCTACAAATGAAGATACATAGATAAATGTCACCCATGGGAGGCTCCTTTGGAGACTTTTCATGTCCAGCACTGTCACTTTGGTTCATGCATTGCAAGCCAACAATGTTTTCATACCTGAATTAGGAAATGAAGGATTTAACTGATGAATACATGCATGTACTGTCAACAAATCATATGTGTGTTAGAGGTTCATCTGCAGTGCAAGGTTTGGGGATTACTGGAGTGCTTCTTCCTGGTCTGGGGACTGGACTGGAAGGCAGCAGAAGGCTGATGGTGAAACCTTGTTTTTCAGGCTGCTTGATGTGAGGAGAGCAGTGTGCTTTGTGACCTGGCTGCAACAGGGTGTGCAGGGGAGCTGAGCTCAGCATGCGTGTTTGCATGCACGAGTTTTCAAGAATTCTGGCTCTTCCCCTGGGGAGAATGCTCTTCGCTTGCCTTTTTCACTTCAGAAGGAATAATTACCAATGTTTGTGGGTTTTCTTCATTTGAGGTAGGTAATATGCAAACCATGGTGGCACATTCAGGCTGCAGTTTCAGAAAAATTCGCTTGAATTTAATGTTGATGAAAATCTAATGTTCCAACTTTGAGTCAATGCGTCATGTGTCAGGCTTTCAGCAGCATTAAGTTGCCAATACCTATAATAAAATCCTTATCCATCTGGCTATCCTTAGCCATAAAAAACAACAGAAAAATCTCAGCTACCATCCAACTCTAAACCTGTTTTCTTACTGAACCAATCTGGTTGTATCATATGCCATTTAAAAGCTCATATCAATAACAGAGATAAAATCAGTGCTTTTGTTTGAATATTTTGCCTCTTAGAGTACTTCCTTTCTCTCAAAATTTGCCCTGAAAAAGAGAGCATCTATTATGATTTTTTTCCCCAAGTTCCATGAATAATTGATGTTTAAGATGTTCATAAGAAGAAAAAAAAAGCAAAAAAAGCTTGTGTGTAACTGATAGGATGAAAATTTTATATCCACACAGCAGTTACTCTGTAAGGGGCCCAGAACTTCTAGGTTGTCAACTCTGTTGATTATTTGCCCTCCTCTGTACTTTGCTCAGCACTCAAATCTGATTGTCTTTAAATCCTGCTACAGTAGGGATTTTTTATTACATTGAAAAACAAAATTAAATTCAAATTAAGTTTTCAGAAAGCAGTGTTTAAAGGCAGAATATGAGGGGAAGGAGAAAAAATATTTTTCCCTATTGGGCTTTGTAAGCTGTTAACTAGACAGCAGAGGCATGTTGAGGCTCAAGAGAGGTCTCTTCACTGCCGAATTCTGAAACAAGTGTGAGAGAGGACTGATTAAAAACCTCTTCAGTTCTCACCTCTACCTCTCCAGCTTCTGCCTTGCAGCCTTTTTCTCCATGCTCTTCTCCTGCTTTTGGTTTTAGGCTCTTCTACTCTCATCTTTTTCTATGAGGTCACCTTCTCTCACTTTAGTATTGTTTTCACACCTTCTCATCCTTAGACCTGTTCTGTCCTTTGCCTGTTCAAAGGAGCAGATGCAGAACTGGGCATATTCACTGAACTTAGGTGACAAATTCTTACAGATTGTTTCTGAGAATGATGGACCACTTGTCCCAAGCTGAAGGGCTTGGTCAGGTGGAAACTCCAGAAGCACAACCTCCTCATGACGGCATACTCGAGGCATTTCAGGTGTCCTTTATGGAGTTACTAGGTGTGACAGCTAGCAAATCCCATTCCTTCTACTTGTTTTTTGTAATATAGGGAAGGAAAAGTACTTCTACAAATTTCTGATATAAAAGTGATCCATTAGAGGGATTCTTTTAAAAACAAATCTACCCATGCACCATCAAATGTAATTATTTCTTTGGAAAAGATATAAATTTTTAAAGAATAGTTCCTTAAAAAGTAATCATAATTACAGGTGCTTCTTAGTAGTAATATTGACATACAAAAACCTGGCTTATTTTAAATACCATGCAGGACAAAACAAGAAGAATTATTATTACAGGCAGTGGTATATTTCTTCCCATCTACCTGGACTGATGAGAATTCATTTTTTCGCTTGGACAACATTTTAAAAAGACAAAAAATTCAGCCAATACAATCAGCAAAATCCTCTCCTTCATTAACTAAGTGCCCAAGAGACAAATGGACAAAAAGGTAGGTTCCTGTATTCAAGGGGAGGTTGCAGATTAAATGATGCAATAAATTTACCCCTGGGCTAGAAGCAAATTTTCTTCTAGCATAAAAGTCACCTTTTACATTGGAATACGTTGTAATCTTTACAGGGCATAGGATAAAATGATGGGGAGTAGCTCCTAAGAGCTATGGGTAATATCATGCAGAAGTGGTGATGTTTTTCACTCTGTCACTGGAAACAGGCTGCAGGGGCTGCAGTCATTCAGGCGAAGAGGAGAAGCTCCCTAAAATGCCAGGTTGTCTTTAAATACTTGAAGTTTAGTATGAACTAGCTGGCTTGCAGCTAAATCCCATGGAATGTTGTGCACAGTTAGGTAAACTGCTAAAACTCATAATTACAAAGATTTTTGTTTTTCCCAAGGAGACTCCTAAGAGTGCATTTCCCATATGTTATCCTCTTCATGGGACTGTATGTCTTATTTCATATGTGCCTCATTTTAAATATTCAGTACTATGTTTTTTTTATTTATAGCAAAATATTTCAGCATCTGAAATATTACCTACTGAGAATGTAGGTAAATACTGTTTGCCTCATTTTGTAGCTAAGGCAGCTAGGGAATAGAGAAGTCAAAGGTTTGTGATATGATATATTGGCATTTAAGCAAATGACTAGCAGTCTCCTCAAAACTGAAAGCATGACCTTTTGTGAAATGGCATTCTTTTATTGAACAAATGTGTTTTTAATGTATTCTGTTATAGCTGCTTGCTGTTGTGATTATACAAAATTGAACTGCCTTTTGCAACAGCGAAAACTGCAGTAGGAACAAAGGGACTGACCTGGTTTTGACTCCTTATTCTCTTCTACAAATCTGCAAATGCATTTCTTGTAGCCTGTGCAAATCAGTTGCTGCAAATATTAAATCTCAACTTCTGCGGTTTTGCTACGGGGCAGCCTGTAAGTCATGAGCTAGTGACGGGAGAAATGCGAGAAACTTGAGCTGCAATGTTTTAATGATTTCTTTTTTTTTTTTAAGTAGAAGAATTTAGTTAAGCCAAGTAAATCCCTACTCATTTAGCTGCAATTTTAACTCAAATGACAAACCAGCAGTGGCTGAGAACAGGTTATGTGGGTTCCTTGTGAAACTCCTTCATGAGAGAGACAACATCCTCTTTACCTCAGCTGAAGGCAGAGAAAACAACAGGTCAAATTTCTGCTTTTACCAAAGCCCCAGTTCTTGGTAGTCCTGCAGCAAGCACAGTGTCAGCAATTGTAATTCCTGACATTTCTAACTTGGAGGAGAGGATTGAGAAGGGTTGATGACATTGCATACTTTAGACAAAAATGGAAGGTATGTTCATTGCTGAGAAGGTATCAGCAGAGGGCATAGGCAAGAAAATCGTTCTTGTAGTTCATTGCTTAAAACACAAATGCATTCCAGGTCCTGAACAGCAAACCTTGAGGCTTTGAACAAGTGTGCAGCTGAGAGTGTGGAGGTGGGAAAACTAACTTATTTGGACAACAGCACTGTGTACAGTGAGACATGACTGCTGTGAGCTGGAGCTGCCACCTTCATGTCTGAAGGTGTCCTTGTCCCGAGCTATTTTGCCGCTTCTCTCTTGAGTAGATATAGCTGAGCCCAGAAGAATACCCCGTTGACCTTATCACTAGCCTTGCTTACATCTGTGGAGAGAAAAGCTGCTGAGAAAGTACATGACCCCGTAATTACAAAGAACAGTGAGATTAATTATTGAGAAATTCATTATTCCTTTTTGTCTTAAAGGAAAATGCCAGGAAAAAACCCCAAACATTAAAATTGGAAAGGGAAAGACTGTCATTAGTGACTTCTGGATTAAAAATTTGGGACAGGCTATTCTTTACTACACATGGAGGGAAATAGGCAGCCAGATAGATCCAGCAGGTACTCCCCAAGGCATTTGTGACCTTGAGATCCACTTTGCACGTGCTTGGGTTTCTGGTTCTTGGGTCTGTTTATGAGGATGTGCCTTCATAACATGTCTGGCTTCCACAGATCTTTTCTCTTCCAGAATAACTGACAGTCCGTCAGGCGGTATCTCCATGGTATGCAATTGCAAATGCCCTCTGCACAGGGAGATTACTGCCAAGCTTTCCTACAGCCATGTGATGGCTGGATGCAGTTTGGCAGCTTTGTGTGTCTGATCCAAGGTGGATCTGAAACTGCACTCCACTTGTTGCCTTCTTATGTTCGTGCCTAAATTAAACACTTATGGAGTGATGGGGAAGGGTAGCTTGGTGGTTAAATGTATTCAAGTGTCAATAAAGAACACAGAACTTTTTCTGTCTCCACCACATCCATGGCCAAGGACAAATTATTTAAGATGTCTGTGTCTCAGAGTTTTCCCAACTATAAGATCAGGATGAAAGGCTTCTCTTGGTTACTGAATGACCTGAATTATTTGATTCCCAACAGAAAGAGATAGACAAAATTTTAAAAAGTATTTCCAAATTGATAGTAAAAATAGATAGCCCCTAATTATTCTGCCATTGGCTCTTCCCTACTTTGTCAGGGAAGTTCTGGTTCTCAGTGGAAAGAGGATGCCCCACACATCACACAAGATATGCAGAGTCAAACAAGAGTCAGTCTTCAGCTTTCTCTGACTACTCCAGTGAGCATTACAGTGTTAATGGTGAACAGCAAAGAAATGGCATATTTACTCATTCTGATTTCTCTTGCTGTAATGGGAAGTAATTCTCCTGAAGTCAATGGGATTGCAGTGGTGTAAGAGCTGTATGAATTTCTCTGCCCTCAGGCTGATGACAAAAATTATTTATGACCATACCATAGCAAATACATACAGAAAAGGCCACAGAGCAGGGTAAGATTCTGAAAATGAAATAAAAGCAATGTATTTAGCAGATGAGCATTTAAGAAGTAAGAGCCTGAGGAAATCTTGCTGTTTGGCTGGTTTTACAGAGGTCTCCCCAATATTTTGCCTTTCCACCACAGCACAGAGCTTCAGCTCTTCTAGAATCAAGCTTCCCTCACCGGCTGTCGTCTACTGGCCAAAAAGGTTCATAATAAAGCAAAAATGTTCAATCCCCATAAAAGATAGATGCATAGGAGAGTTATTTGGAAAAAGGCAGCCGTTGTCTTTCTGGCTGCTCCAGCTTCATGCTTAGTGTTGGAAAGCAGAACAAAAGACAGAGGAGAAAGATGAAGGAGGCTGAGGAATTGAAGGGACACACCTGTTGCTGTAGCAGAGGGTAACACCTTTGTATGGCAAACTCCAAGCACGAGGTCCAGCCTTGGCCTGTGACATTCCCTTCCCTGCAGCCACAGCCCTGTGTGGTGACATCCCACTGTGCATCCTCCCTCTGATGCTGGCTCTGGCATCCCAGAGGCTGGAGGTTGTTGAGCAGTGGGTAGGGAACCAAAAAAGGAGGGTAGATGGGAGGTAAGAGGCCAAACAGCAGTTCAGCAACATAAGAGTATATATTAAGAATGAAATGGGGAAAAGAGTGTTGCTTTTTGGCTTCAAGAAAGTGATATCAACTGTTACTCCTTAAAAAAGGAAACAGGCAATTAATCTGGCCTTGGGACAATGTCAGGGCCTTTATTCAGGGAAGGTAGGGGCAGCCAGAACGATGCTGGTGTTGGTGGTGAAGGACAGGGAGGGCAGAGGAACAGAGACCAGTAAGGAGATCATGAAGAGCTGTACATGGCAGGTGCAGGATAAACCAGGGCATCAGGCCCAGACAGCATGGATCCATGAAAAACAGGTCCTAATTGACCAGCCTGATCTTCGGTGGCAAGGTAACCCCGCTGGTGGGTGAGAGGAGGGCTGTGAATGTAGTCTACCTGGTCTTTGACACAGTTTCCACAGCATTTTACTGGAGAAACTGGCTGCTCACAGCTTGGATGGGTGGACTCTTCCTTAGGTAAAAAATTGGATGTCCATCTGGGTGGCCAGCCCCAGAGAGTGGTGGTGAACAGAGTTCCATTCAGCTGGCAGCTGATCACCAGTGGTGTTCCCCAGGGCTCAGTATTGGGGCCAGCCCTGTGTAAGGTCTTCATCGATGACCCGGACAAGGGGACTGAGTGCACCCTCTGTCAGTGCACAGATGACACCAAGCTGGGTCGGAGTGTTCATCTGCTGGAAGGTGAGAAGGCTCTGTAAAGGGATCTGGACAGGCTGGATTGATGGGCCAAGGCCAATTGTATGAGGCTCAGCAAGGTGAAGGGTTGGGTCTTGCCCTTGGGTCACAACAACCCTGCACAGTGCTACAGACTGGGGAAAGAGCAGCTGGAAAGCTGCACAGCAAGAAATGGACCTGGGGGTGCTGATTGACAGCGGCTGAACGTGACACAGGAGTGTGCCCAGGTGGCCAAGAAGACCAACAGCCTGTATCAGCAATATTGTGGCCAGTAGGAGCAGGCAGTGATTGTCCCTCTGTACTCAGCACTGGTGAGGCCACACCTCAAATCCTGTTCTGGGCCCCTCACTGCAGGAAGGACATGGAGGTGCTGGAGCATGTCCAGAGAGGGGCAATGGAAGGAGATGCAAGGTGGGGGCTGGTCTCTACTCCCAGGTAACAAGTGGCCTCAACCTGCACCAGGTGAGGTTTAGATTGGATATTAGGAAACATTTCTTCACAGTAAGGATTCTTGAGCACTGGAACAGGCTGCCCAGGGAAATGATGGAGTCACCAAAACTGAGGTATTTAAAAGACATGTAGATGTGGCACATGTTTTACTGGTGGACTGGGCAGTGCCAGGTTTATGGTTGTACTTGGTGATCTTAAATGTCTTTCCCTTAAAAAATTCTATGATTCTTCAGTTCTGTCCCTGCTTCAGAGCAATAGGATCTGCTTTGGGTCTGAAGGTGGGGGAAGCTTGAAAGAGAAAGGAAGGCAGAGCTCTTTGCAGCTGCTCGGTCCTTTTTCGTCTACAATAGAGGATTTGGGTGCGTTCTACGTACAACTCACCTGATTAGCTAAAGGGGATTATATTAATGCAACTTTGAGTGTAGGAAGTCTTAAATCAGCTTTAATTTTACAGAAACATATTAACTGTAGCACTTTTTAATTCTTTTTTTCTTTAAATGACTACAAGCATGTCCTTGGAGAAGGTTGCAACAGTTTTACTGAAACAGCTGAAACTTTCGTGAGCTTTGTGAAGGAAACCTCCATCTGCTGATTTCACACTCTCATCAGAAAAATCCCTTTTTTACTTCTTAAGTCAAGCCCAGTAAACTACAGTAAGATACAGGTTACTCCTGGGGGGGAACAGACAGCTTGCTCCAGGGAGTTGAGATTGGAAGTTCCTCATTGGAAAGCTACCAAGAAAAGTACCAGTGCTGGGCTGGGAGATGGTGACTGGGAGACAGGGGAAGCATTCTTAAGGTATGCAGGGAATAAGTAGAGCAAGCCCAGGGAAATGGTTGGGCTGGGGGGTGGTCTTGCTGATGGATGCTTAAGCAGCTGCATCACCAGTCCAAAATATCTCAGTTCCTAAAAGCTGCCTACAACTTAGTTATTTTCTTTTTCCAACAAGGAAAATATTATGTCTTGTGGGAAGTCATGAGGATGACATACCCAAGAGCACTGCATATTTGATCACTAATCATATAAAGTAAACATCTAAATATTTCCAGCAACATCTGTCCTAGTTTAACTACTGGTTTATGTTGCATTCCTTTATGGAATAATATCCCATAAAGCAGAGAGAATGTCACTGCCATCCATTATAGGAATTAAACTTGTGGGATTTTCCTGCTTATTGAAGCTGAATGCCCTTCATCCTTTAGAAAATGCTTTCTTCTCATTTTTAGCCATTGCATAATCCTGATTGTCCAAAAATTTCAGTGCTTGCCTATGATCATATACACTTAATACTTGGCTTGGATAAAAAGGGGGCACAGTGAGATAATGATTGCACTCATAATGGTGGGGACAATGCAGGAAAAAAACCACCTGCATCAATTTAACAGGAATACAACCTTAATTTTCTGGGGATAAAAAAATAAAACCAAATACAAACAAACAAGAAAACCCAACCATCCGTCTTTGAGCCAGTAGACGATATTGGCCTCATACTCCAAAGGAGAAAAAAAAAATCAATAAATGACTTAAAACTGAAGAGGACAAACAACAGCAAAGAAGAATGTGGACAGAACTCCCCCTATAGATGAGGCCAGTGAGACAAGGCACGTTTGTCCTGTACTAGGATATATAGATTATATGCGCTATAATAAGGTGTAATATATTAAGCAGGTATATGTGTTGGTATTTTGGAGGAAAATATTTCATATTTACTGACAGACATTGCCTTCTTGTAGATTTGCCAAAAGACTAACTCTTTTACAGTAGAATTGACAATGCGTCACAATTCTGAGCCGAAGTGCCGGTATACTTCATCACAACTGAAGTAATTCCTTTCTGTCATTGAAGAGACAACTGTTTTTTAGAAGAAAAGCAAAGAGAAACCTCTGCTGTTACTAGCATACGAGAATTCCAGTAGTTTTAAAAAATTCTGGGTGTGAATTCTCTGTGAAGTTGAATTATACAGAAGAGTTTTTTGAGGCCATGCAATACCAACATATATTGTTCCTTGTGCTACCCCTGAAAAACTAAAAATTTTCACTCCCAAGAAAGAGCAAACCCAAGAAAAGTAAGCACCTTATAGCTCTGTCAGTTCTACAAAGAAACTGCAGCGTGTCAAATCCCAGTTTTCCTATAGGGATGTTTACACCTCCTGTATGATCCCAGCAATGTCTCTGGTCCAGGTTTGGATATACTGTCAGATGAGAGTAGCTGAAGTTTGTAGATGAAAAGTTGTGAGGGTGAGAAAGACTCCCTAATTTCATAATAAGGTGGAAGTTCCAACATAAGATGAGTCCAGCCTGTTTTACTGAGTTTTTGGCAGCTCAGTCCCTGTGGCAGAAGTTCTCCTGGTCCATGCAAGTGGTAAATCCTCCCACTATTGGTCTAAGGACTGGAAAAGAGTTGTTTAGCATTTCAGATCATCAGTGGATGTTTTAACTCGCTCACCCAAGCAAGAGAGAAACAAGGAGAGGACAGCTGTGTGAGGCTGGTTCTCTTTATGGGGATTTTTACCCCTGGACGAGGTTGACTTCTTTGCTGATGGTCCTATGCTGATTGTACTATCAATGTAAATCCCCTCACTTCTTATCAACATGGAAACCAGTAACCTGGCATTGCATTGCTAATACCCCAATTTCTCTTTCCTGTAAAGGATGTTGGACTCAGGAGTGAGACAAAGGGTAATGGGCAGTGGAATGGAAAAACAAATACAATTATGCTTTTTTTTTTAATTAAAAAAAAGCTTAGAAGTGGACTCTGCAAATCAGAGATAGCAAGACTGACCTAAAGATACAGAGTTAGTTGCCATAGCAATGAAACCTATGAGTTCTCAAAATAGTCAAGTCTGTATTAGACTAGAAGCAGATAAAAATAATTTGCTTACATAAGGGCATGCCAGATCTCATGCAGAGGTCAATTTTAAGCACATGTACCTCCATATGTACCTGAATCTTTTATTTGCCTGGTAAAGAAACACTCTTGCTGTGAAAAAGAAAAGTGCCTTTATGTCCCTAGTTGGCTCTTTTTCAACCTTGATCCCCTTGACCAGGAACTTTGCCTGCTCTTTCTGCTGCTGTGCTAACTTTAATGCAGACTTTGGATTTTCCCATGGGACAGATCAGTTCCATTTCTCCAAGGACAAGAGGCAGCTCTGAGCACTGCTGCTTCCTGCAGACTCCCCTCTAGCTTGGCTGGGGGTACTCAGGACCCTCTACCTCATGCTTTGGGTGAGATCAGATACACTGACGAAGAGGAAGGAGCACACTCTGAAAATAGGTGTGCTTGTTAGGTAGGTACTCCCAGGAAATGTCCTCATCCCTTCTTCCCCTCTCTCCAGCAGGGTCTAGCTGGAGTTACAGAGAGGTGACCAATCATGCTCTGCATTTCCTAACCACAGACCCTGCAGCATTCCAGCTGGAATGGCATGAAGGGAATGAGAAGTCTCTGCCACCACACCACACAGAGCACTGGTGTGCTGCACCAGGGAAGTGTGTCTGGCCACTCTGGTGCTGTCCCAGAAATGCCATGCTGGGGTTAATTAACCTAACATAAGATGGATGTAGTTCACTTGGAATGACATTGCAAGGGCAGGACTGCAAATTTAAGATGCTTCTATCCTCTATTTTCAGTTGTTTTGCTGTAAAAAGGCATAGGAAACCACGAGTAAACATGCTTGAGCTGAGTCCTTTTCTAACCAGTGGTACTAAATCATATAAGAGCTTGTGAAGCTGATCTCTGAGGACATCATGTTCCTTCAGAAAAATCTGAAATATGTTCCATGTACTCATGAATTACACCAAAGTTATTTAACTTAAAAAGGCTTTTCACAAATTAGCACTCTTTCCAACACTGAAGAGAATCTGAAGAGAATCAGGACTGAAAGGTATGTCAGGGAAAGCAAAAAGCCAATGGTGAAAAATAATCCCCTGAATATTTCAGGCAGTTTCTTTCTAAAAAGAAAAAAAAAAAAAAAAGTGTTAATGACTCTCAGCATATTGGGAAGGCCTAATTTAATTTTCTAATAGTGCAACCTTTTGTGAGACACTCCATTAGCTAATTGAATGCATTTCATTTATTTGTTTCCAACTTGGGTGACTTTGTTTTCCTATCCACCTTCCTGTGGTGAAAAGCAAATATAATATTCCCCAACAGAAGATTGCTGTTCCTTTGTTCATCCATCAATTTAAACTAGGATTACTTTCCAAGCACTTAATAAGGTGCATGTCTTATGAGTGCTTTATAAAAATGACAGAGCTGCAACACTGCCTGTTGGTGCTGGCTGCCTTCCAGCGATGGACCGAAGACACAATGGGATCACAGATTTTATGGAAGGGATTTTTATGCTGTAGCTTGTCACCAGGCTGCAAGAGTCTCAGCAACACACTACCATAATAACCAAAATAAGCAGTAAGTTGACAATGGCTCCCTACTCCCAGCACATGAGGAAGCATACCCGTGGCACAGCTTAGAGAGCAATTATAGCTTTTGGAGGCCAGCTGGCCCATCTGTTCCTGGTGCTGCTGCTACTACCAGCAAGGTGGAGTTCAGCTTGGAGGAGCTGCTCAGGCTTTTTCTTGGGCCTGTCTCTCGTGCCCAGTTGAGTTTCTGGCACCACCTCTGCTGTTCCAGGGTGTGCAAACAGGCAGTGGGGGAAAAATGAAACTACTTAATATGCTGTGAGAGCTCCTGATGCTGTGGATCACTGTGAAGGGAAGCAGAGTCCTGAGGGCAGCAGCTCCTGCTGGCAGCATACAGAGGTTAACAGAGCTGTGGCTGTGTGTCTCTCTGCATTGCCCTCTCCTGCAGCACATCTGAGGCAGCGCAGAGATGTGGTCACATCTGCTGAGCAAGAGCTGGACACCTTTCCACAGCCCTGGGAGCAGCTGGGCATGTTTGGAGACCTGCTGTGACTGTGAAGGCACTTCAGTCATCACCTGCTGCTTCCCAGGCAAGTTCTAGGAAATGTGGGCATTTCTCATTTTCCAGTGGAGGCCACTGCCCTGCATACATTAACACACTGTATTTCCTAGTGGTTATTTTTGGGGGAAGGTGAGGAGATACAGTGAAACTCCTTGGGCAGTCCTTCTTTATAAATGCCCCTAGTTCATTTCACAGCTCTGTGTTTTACCTACATTATGAATGCCTCAGCAGTAAAGGCTTCTGGTTGTGGTAAACTCTTACACTCATATTTTGTTGGCATGGTGTAAGTTCTTTGCACATGCAAAAGATGTGGATGCTCTTGGTGGAAGAGCTCTGACACTCTCATAAGGCCTTTTTCTACTGCCCCTCTCCAATTTCTGGAATACATTCCTAGCTGCAGATGATTATTAGCTTATAAACATGAGATTTCTTTCAAGATGTATTAATCAAAATAACTGGCAAAATTAATTCTCATTGAGAAAGGAAATGGGGTTCTGTAAAAGACTGCTCTCTCTTCAAAAGGGATGAAATATTCTCTAGAGAGCTCTTCTAGCTGCTTAAAATGTATTGTCGTTTAACTCTGGAATACTTCTATGGATTTATGACAAAATATCAGCTAAATACTTTATTCTCAATGGTTTTCTGTAGCAGTGGGTGCCAGTGGTAGGATTTCATTAGATCTGTTGAACTTCAAAGTCAAGTATGCCAATAATTTGCCTATTCAGGGATTTTCGGAGTAGCTCCTTGTAGGGCATTAATCAGAGCAAATATTGCAAAATTAATGAGTGGTTTCCACGGACTTTGGTACCAATGTGTTGCTTCATCTTCAGCAGCCTGTCAGATCATCATGCTCTGCCAAAGAGAAAAAGAAATGTGGTACAATGTTAGCCTTAACAAATAGGTGACACCCTCCAATAGTACTGGGAAAGAAGACTAGGTCCATTTCCACCTGGGTGATTCAGACAGAGTTGTGACTATGAAACTAGAGAAGGTGAAAAATGACAATCACTAGCTGCTTCCACATCGTGCAAATGTTGCAGAGGCAGTGGGCTTGGCAGTGGATTACTCCTTTAAAATTAAAAAAAAAAAAAAATCTAAAGAGGTAGTAAAGTGGCAGTTAGAGAAATGCCTCCCTACAGAGTTTTTAAGCAGAGGAAGAGTAGCTGAAAAAGTAAGGGATTATTTGAAATGCATAAAGGTCACAAATGGAAAACAGAAGCAGGATAAGATCCAAAGTTCATGACAGACTGTACCGCTGAGGTCATGGGATACAAATACAGCCAGGATAGCAAATATCACTGTAAATATGTCAAGGTTCAGTTTTCAGTAATAAACTGTATTTTAAACTTAACTTTCTTGAGTGAGATAACCACATGTATTACATTTATCTTGGGGAGAGAAGCAGCAGTGCAATATATGTGTTTGTCAGCAACACTTTGAGTAGTCTTTATTTGAATTCCTGTCATGCTTATCTGCAGGCAGGACTTGGACCATATGTTGGTAAAAGAATTGCTACAAATAGCTGAATCAGAGACTCAACAGAACAGGGTGGCTTGATTGTTCTCCCTGAGTTCTCAGCTTTTCATCTTACTTGCTCAGTGTAATTGTTCAGGTCCTGTGCAATCAAACAGCACATCAGACATAGATTAAACACTGACAATTGTTCAGGCAATTTCTTTTTCCTTGTCCCACAGAACTCAAGTAATTTCTGATTTTTTTTGATTTACTTAAAGTATAGCTTTATACATTCAGAAAAGCAATATCACCCTCCAAGCTGACCCATGCCCTCCAGTTTGTCAGCCCATTCACAGCTGTCCTTCCCTTCATCCCTGCTACTTCTCTTTCTCTACATTTTCCTTAGGATGGTACTAAAACAATTGTGTGTGTCTGGTGGCCTATTTCAACTGCTGAAGTATTTAGACATGCAATTACAAAAATAAACATCCCTGTTCCCAGTTAAAATCTGAAAAAGGTCCGTTTGGGGATCAGTGCAGGGCTAGCAAGTCTGAGCATCAGGGATCCTTCTGCTGCAAGAGAAAATTGGATTTCTCTCCTGCAGGTGTCATAGCCCAATTAGAAACATCATGAGGAGACAGCTGGGTTGACATTGGTGCTTGGATTCATGAACGCAGATGGAGATGCTCATTCAGATAGAGAAGGACTTGCCAGAACTTCTGTGGCTGTCACAGCAACCCACAGCACAGAAGGGGACCCAGACCCTTTTTCCTGCGCTGAGCACTGAAGACTGGCTTCCCCACAGCTGCCCCTGAGCTGGCTCAGCTGACAAAGCTGGGGACAGCAAGGCAGCCTGCACTGGGGTGTCCATCACAGCCATCAGTAGGGGTTATGTTTTTTGGTGAGTGGATTTTTGTGGGCTGATTTTTTTTTTTTTTTCCTTTATAAAGCATTTTGAGAGAAGGGGAGCTTATAGCAACTCTGTTTCTCAGACATGTCAGAAGAAATAAACCAAAGTTTTTCTGTATTTGTCAGACATAAGCAATTCGCTGCACAAACTCTAGTAAAAGGAACAACAGCAAAATACCGACAAAAATTTGATTTGGTTTGATTCCACTGTGCCATTTGCAGTAAAGAGAGATGATTCCTGATCAGGGTGGGGTGTTAAGCTCCCAGGTCACTTCTGCCTATGCAGCTCAAAATACAGCTCCAGTGATCTTATCTACCCCCTCTGGACCAGCTGTGTGTGTTCAGGCTCAAGTTCACAGAGTCAAGTGCTCCAAATCAGCTGAATCCATATTGCCTTCAGGGTCAAAAGCTCAAGTCCCTGACACCACCTACTTCATGCTTGCCTTTCCTTGTCTGGACAGGCAGCCTGACTATTTCTAGAAAATGCCATCAACCCCAAAGGCTGGGGGATTTGGGCCGAGCACGAGGTCAAAGCTGACATGACAGAGCAATTAGATAATCAGCTTCTGAAATCAGTGGCTATTAAACACCTGCACCCCAGACAGAGTGCTGAGTGGCATGCAGCAGTGTTGAGGCTGAGGGTCTATTAGCTGAACCAGCAGCTCTTTCCTCCAAAGGCAGGCAGTATTTGGGAAGAGCAGATTATCTGCCTTCAGCTCCTCATCGTGGCCATTAGGTGTGGCAGGGCAGGCAGGCTGTCCTCTGGGTTGGATTTGAACCATGGGTCACAGTGCAGAGCTTTCTGTCTCAGGACAGGGCTTATCTCTGTGAATGCATTTAGATTGTTATAATTTGATAAAAGCTTAATCAAGTTGGCATTTTAAGGGGTTTTGGTTTTATGGCCCTGGCTGTCATGGAAACAAGCTCAAGACAGAAGAAACCAGAGTAAAAGCCAGAAAAAGAGGCAAAATATCCCTTTTAATCAGCAGCTTAAGGACCTCCTTGGGTCCAGTGTTGGGTTTGCCAGGAGCAAGGCTGGGGAAGACAGCTGCAGTTGCACAGAGCAGATGAACTCCACAGGCATTGCTGAGCAGCAGACCTCACTGTGCAACCTGCTCAGGCCTAAATACACTCAGCCCAGACACACAAACTTTGTGTTGATGCCTGTTATTGTTTTAAAATTAAAATGAAGAGTGACTTTTGCTACCAGCTGTCATTTTCTTTGCTCTCAGTAGCAAAGCACTTGGGCAGACCCACAAATGTGGATGGCACTTCACTGACCAGGGAAATTGCTTCCCTGCAACAATTGCTCAGTGTGGGGATGGTGGAGAGTGAGGGCAAGGGCTTCTTGTGGTGGGATTGCATAGAATGGAAGCCTTGGAGGTGGGAATGCATGGCCCTTTTGCACTGCATTGATTTTCATTCTGGATATTTTGGAATAGGGCTGGGTGATGCTGGGTGATTATTTTTTGTATTTTTTTAAATTTACTGAAAAACAGCTCCTGCTATTTATGAATTTGAGTTGAATTTTGCAGAACTTTCAGATGGGAAAAAAGAAAGGTGTTGTAAAAAAACATTTCAAAATGTCTTTTTTCTTTTTTTTTTTCTGTTTTGAAGGAAACACGGGTGGTTTTGGTTTTCTGATGCTAGAAAAATATTTTTGGTTTAGTTTATGAAAAATATTTTCTCTCCTGTGTTTTCAAATCGACTGGCCAAACACAAATAACAGGTTCTTTCATCCTTGATTGTGCAGACAAAGAGACTGTCCTGGCTCTGTTTTAACAAATGAATTTTCTCTGCATTTATTCAAACTGATTCTTGTCTGTCTTCTATGAGAAGAGCCACTGTATTCTTTATTATGTAAATTTCACCGCACTACAAAATAATATTTATGTCTCTACAAAGACATTATTTAAAGCATCATCTAGAGAAATGATACTCAAGAAACCAAAAGCATTTGTCTGCAGAGAGAGTGCACTTGTTTGGTGCAATCAAGGAGACAAATAAGGGTTGCAAAGTGTCATCTCTATGGTGACAGCATTAAGGCCCTTGTTCAGCATGCAGTCTGCTTTCACTTTCAAAAATTTGGGGGTGTTAACACTGGCAGAAGCCCTGTGAGCCAAGAATTACCACTTTGTACAATATGTTTGAAAGCATTATTCTACTAAGTCTGGGTGTCTTAAACACACTTGGTTAGACTATCTCAACAGTATATCCATTTCGTAGAGTAAATATAAGCACTGTGTTTTATCTTAAAATTCGTTAAAGATCATATGATAAATCATGAGCTAGAAGCTTTATTTTCCTAATAAATTGTTCTAAAAGCTATTTAACTTCACTAAGCAGCTTAAATTGTTTTTATTTTAATCTCTGGTGAGAGCAATAGCTGCAGATCTAAAATGAGAGTAGTGAAATTTCTTGATGCTTAGATATTTAAGAGAGAGACCTGGAATCTATGTCTGCTATTGATTTTACATGAAGAAAATGGTTCAGATCCATTTTAGTACTAGAAAAAGCCCACTTGGAAGTATAAAGTAGGCCATAAAATCTATAGACTGTAAAAAGAAACCCCATTGAATACTGAGGGTTTATTTATGAATAGATAGCTGATAATGGAAAAACCCCTGTACCAGTATGCTAAATTTAACTTTCCTTTGCCGCATGGAGGGCAGGGGGCAAGGCAGGAGGGCTTCTGGTCGCCTCTGCAGAGCTCAGCTGTTGCTGGCCTCTCTCATGGCCAGAGCTGCAGGATGTCAGGCTGTGGCAATACATTTTATGCAGCAGCTTCTCCTCTGATTGAGAGACATCTTACATCTCCCTCCTCTGCTGCTGAAATCCAGACTGCGTGTTGGCACATGGTGGTGCCTCAGGATGCACCTACTCACACTGGACTACTCTTTCCCGAAAGATTGCCGCTTCCTAACTACACACAGCTCTGCACAAGGTACAAATTTCCCCTTAATACTCTGCACTGCTGCTGTTTTGGTAGGAACAAGAAGTATTTGGGTGCACTTTGTTACATTCAGAAGAGCAATATCACAAATACAGTGTACAGTGTACAGGTATAGCACACACATATGCTTCCTCATGGAGGTTATTCACACGTGCAAGACATATGTGTGAACCCTTATCTGTGTTTTCCTAACTTGGACTCGCACTGGATTAATTTCAGCAGGAAATGTTTCTTGAGTGGCAGGAGATGTTGGTCAATACAGGATGCACGGTGTACATCTTCCCTGTACAGACTTTGCAGGGAAATTATCAATGAAGAGTCAGAGTTTCACCTACAAAGGTGGTATACAGCAGGAATGCAAAATGGATATACTGAGGGATCAAAGGAGGCTTCAGAGGGTCTGAATGCTGCTGACTTTTGTCTCCCTGCATAACATTAAGTCACAAAGGACCAGCCCCTAGAAATTAAACATTCATCAGTTTTGTACCAGATATCAGTTCCTTTCAAAGAGGTCTGCTGCAGTTAGGATTCTTATTTTCAGTGGTAGTTAGCTCAGTCAATTAACTCCATCAGCTTATTACACTTCTACCTGCAGCTCTTTCTTATCCTGTTACCAAATATATTCCTTTGCTTGTGAGTAGTTGTGAGTAGGAGGAAAACAAACAGGGTGAGTTTCTTCTCTTTCTCTTCTCTCTCTTCTCTTCTCTTCTCTTCTCTCTCTTCTCTTCTCTTCTCTTCTCTTCTCTTCTCTTCTCTTCTCTTCTCTTCTCTTCTCTTCTCTTCTCTTCTCTTCTCTTCTCTTCTCTTCTCTTCTCTTCTCTTCTCTTCTCTTCTCTTCTCTTCTCTTCTCTTCTCTTCTCTTCTCTTCTCTTCTCTTCTCTTCTCTTCTCTTCTCTTCTCTTCTCTTCTCTTCTCTTCTCTTCTCTTCTCTTCTCTTCTCTTCTCTTCTCTTCTCTTCTCTCTCTTCTCTTCATGCAGTAGAAGGATCAAATAAGGAAGTCTACCCCTCTGTCTTGCTCTTCTTCCCCCTGGGAAGGATAGGGGGAGGAGATAATCTCTTGTGTGTTTGGGAAGAGAACACCAGATGCCCATGAGGACCAAAAAAGAGCAGCTGTTTAGAGCTGATCACCCTGTGGCTGTGAAAATCCCGTGGCTTTTCTACTTGAGGGGACTCCTGGTCAGTTACAAAGTCAATTTACCCCTACAACTTCCCTTCAAAGGCTTCAGGAGGCATGAAAGACCAGTTAAGCTCAAAAACTGAGTTTTCTATGAGCTGATATAAGTCAAGGCAAATTTTGTAACTGCAGAAAACTGAGGCTGAATCCAGACTCTGACAGGTTTGTACACACACTTAATGTGCTTACTTGATCCATGGGGCATGGGTCCTCACTTCCAAATTTCGCTCCTGCTGTTTCACCAACTTCCTGGGTTACAGCAAATGTTATACAATGTCCTTTAGCTCCCCAAAATTATTTTTCTTTCCTTTACTTCAGGAACCTGTGCATCTTCTGTTCCATGCATTTTTCTAATCCAATTATACCACAGTTTTCCAGCTCCCTAGATTTCTTATTTCTGCTTTCTTTTCCTAGCAGTCTTCCAGCTCTGTCCTTGGGAAGCCTCCTCCCTGCCAAGCAGGCTCATTTGCTCCCAAGAGAGCAAATTTCACTTCCCCTCACTGTGTCCACTTAATGAATTATATCTGTTTTCAACATGGTGTATAACAGGAAAAACCCATGAATAACTTATATACTTCTACTATTTTTGGTGTTTTAAGAAGGGTATACCTGGATGAATATATGGTGTTCAATGTAGACACGCTGCAACATTTTGTAAGAGCACCTTAACCTTTATACCTTGTTGAAAAAGCTTGTTTAAGAAAAAGAAATGCTAGTATTTTTTCATACAGCCCTAAATAAATCAAAATCCTAGCCTATTCTGGGTTTCTAAAACTACTATGCTATAAACACAACAATGTTAAATACAGCCAAATCACCACATGTGAATTTGCATGCATATCTGTGAGGAAAAATGTGGTGTATGTCATATCCACATATATACATTTAAATTATTTCAGGAATCAAGCTGTAGGACTTTTTATTATAACCTATTGCAAATATGAATTCAGTTGTAACTAGATGTGTAGGAGGTTCAAAACAAAGACTAGGACAAGTGGAATGGGAAAAAATTTAGGGTGTGTGAAGCCTGTTATCGACTTCTGTGCCCCATGTTCTGCATGAGGCTGACTAACATGACAGGTTTGCATAATTACCAGGGTCTGTAAGCATCTGTGAGCATACAAACCCTATGGGATTCTGGTCACACAGAGGCTGCAAACCTGATGCTTTGTGTGTCTCTGCCGTGTTTGGGAATCATCCAGGCGGGATCACTTCATGGCTCATATCACATTAGACCTTGCTTCCTCAAACAGCTCCTGCTGCATCTCTGTCTGCTCTAGTCATGTGGGAAAATGCAGCCCACAGCCACACAGGCCCCTTGAAATCAGGCACTGTATCATGCCATGTAGCTTGCTTTGGTTTCTAACCTAATCTCTGTATTCTCTCTTCTTCCTTCCTTATTCCGTGATTAACCTTGGCCATGAGAATGATTCAGAATGAAAATGCAAAGCAGAGCAAAACCTTTTTTCTGCCTTCTGAAATTCTCAGGTAATTTCACAGAAAAAGTCTTTCTCACCTTAATCTGTGCTCCACTCTAGAAGTGTTTGCTGGTGAAGTGGCTGAGTTTCCTCACACACCACCCAGTTTTGCCAGGGCAGTGATGTTTGTGAGGTGACACATATGAGGGATGGGGGCTGGGCACCACAAATAGTTGGCATTGCTGGTGCTGCCTGTCCTTGCAGATGTCTTTCCTGTGGAGGGACTATGTGCAGGCTTCCTTGTTCTGTAATCATGTGTAGTATCTGGGCCTAAAGACAGAGAAGTCAGAGAAACTCACTAGTTAAATTATTTTTGCTACTAACCTGTTTTAGTATGCTTTATTTTCATTTATCTTACTTATAGAACAACAATTTTATATAGCTGTGCCACTTTGCAAGAACATTGTAGTCATTATACCTTTTGTTAGAGTGCATCTCCAGCAGTGAGGGGGGTCACATAATCCTTTTTCCTGCCCTAAAAATCTGGCTATTGAAAAAGCAGTGTGCCATGAAACAAATTAGTCGCCTGGTAAAAAGCAACTTTTTGTCCTTTTTCATTGGGTGCCTACCTGTTGAAATGGTGCTTTCAGTTTTATTTATATAAACATGTTCAGGAAATGAAAATGTATTGGCCAAAGATATGAATTTAAAGTAGCTTTGGTTTACTAAATTAGATTCCATTATTTTATTCTAATCCACAATTAAAGTCGCTTGAATTAAATTTAATTTATCTCAATGTCAATTTAAAATATAGAATACAAAGTAATTTTGAATAACAAAACCCAGAGATTTAAAAATACTTTTCATGTCACCCACAGATGCATCTACAAGGAATTTTAGTGCAGAGTTATGACAAGGTCTGGATTTATGGAATGAGATGCTGTTTGGGTTGACCAGGTGCACACCCAGAAGGCACAGTGTAGCAAAAGCAAAATGAAGCTGCTGGCACATCTGGCTGGAAAACCTCACAAATCCCACCCAACCTGAGCACCTGAGTTTTCTTTGGTAGCAAGAGAGGAGGCTGGAGGGTAAGGCACAGAGCTGACCTCAGAGTTTCACTCCTGCTCAGGTTCAGCAGCAGCCTCTGCAGCACTGCTTCCTGTTCAGTGAAACACAGGCCATGGTGTCTTTGTGAGGAGCCCTGTGCCCTTAAGGGTCTGGATGGACTAAATATAAATAAGTAAATCAGGTCTTTTCTTTAGCAACACAGAGAGCTAGAAACTTAACCTGAAGGCTGGTGATTGCGAGCTGTGTCTCTGCCCTGCGCTGACAGGACAAGGGTGTTACGGGAACTCATAAATCACCAAAGTCTCTATACCATCAATTTACAGCCTGAGATGAGTATTGATATTTTTACTGCCAAAACTGAGGGTTGCTAGAGCTTGACAGCACACAAAGGCAGATTTTTGCCTTAGTGGTTATTATAAAGTGCTTGGATAATAGCTTCAAGAGAGATATCCCTAATTTAGTAAGACCGAGTTGTGGAGACCTTGATTCTCTGAGAGGCACAGTCTTGTTACCATTCCCATCACCACTTCTATAACTGGGAATTTATAATGATTCAGCTTTTGAACATAATTTAGCCAGACAAACCCCACACAGATTTCCAGCTGAGGAGGAAATATTTGTGACAAAATGCAAAGTTCTAGAAATATTGCATCATTATTGTGGAGCAGAGGTCTTTCTTTGGACAGCACCCGGAGTTCCTTCTGCACTGCCCTCAAGCTTTGTCACACAGAGAGAATGTAAAACATAGTGTGGATTCAGGCCTTTGTAAAAGCCACAAGCCACCTTTTTAGTTAAAAGGAAAAACATAAGTGTGCTGAGAAAGTCTCCTACTGGAGCAGCAGCTGATGATGCCAGATGACTTCATTGTTGCTACAGATTTAAATCAATTCCCTGCTGGTTTACTGGTATTTATACTACTGCTTTAGGTGGTAGAGCTGTATTGACCCAGAGTCTGAAAAAAAAAATAAAAAAATCATCCTCCAAATTATCATAGTTATCACAAAATAAAAACAAAATTGCTAAACAGGAGGCTGAGATTTCACATGGAGCTGCTCTTGAATATGGATGAAGCAAAACAGGAGCAGATAGGAATTTCTTTGTGAAGTATTTTAGAACCAGAATAGTTTCTAAGTTTCTCAGTTAATTATACTTAATTTTCAACTATAGATAATACTTGTCTCCTATTCCTAGGTAAGGGCTTAATTTCCAAGCCATTTGTTTTCTCATGATGCATATTAACTGAAAATATATTACTGTGTGCAGAGACAATTAAGACAAAGACCACTCCAATACAGTTCAGAATCAGACCAGCCTCTCAGTAAAGGTCAACAATTTTGCTTTGACTGTGTTGCATTAACAGGGAAGGCCATCTTAGGATTCAGTCCTATTCAGCATGGGGCTAAAATTTAAGTATGAGAAATCCATACAATGCTTCCTTTAACATCATATCCATATTTCCAGCATCCTGTAATCAGCAGCTGAGCTCTGAGGAGCAGGTACTGCCTGAGTGCACTTCTCTGGGTTAATAGTTGATGCACAGTGTGTTTCCAAGGCCTCTTCATTAAAGGGTCTTGCTAACTTATAGCCTTTTCCAGTGTTATTTAGAGATTGTGAAGAAATCTTCCTAAGATTGTTTCACTAATCCAGTTTACAGCACAGTCTCAAAACAGTCACATTAGCACAGATGCAGAGGCAGTGAACTGTGCCATAGGTGCAATAATAAATAAATAAAATACTAAATAAAATCATAAAAAGCAGGAACTTCTAAAACCAACTTTGCTGCGAGAGAAAATACAGCTTGGATTTGTGTCCTGATTTTTCCATCGGGTTTATTATTTTTCACCTCTGTTGTCTGAACTGTCCTATAACTGTACATTCACCTTTTCAGAGAATAATCCACACTAATTACATGTGTTGTTTTTCTGTCTGGGCTTCAGAAGAAACAATGTATTTCAATAATTGGTAGAAATTGAATTGTAATTTAATAGAAAGCCAAGCGGTCTCTCAGTGCATCCCACTGTGTGATTTATGTTCTGTAAGGAATTCCTTCATGTTTGTCATAGAGAAAGCAAAGTTTAGACTTTTGCTCTTCCTTGCAGAAGGAAGGGAAAGTGTAAACAAAGGAAATCAATTATAAATGTTGCATTAATAAGGGTGAAGATTGACTATATCTGTCATTGGGAAAAGCCCTGGCTCAATTCCCAAGGGACCGACTGCCTCTCAACAGTTTTGGCTTAGCAAAGGCGTTTGAGCAGGCTATTCTTGATCAGATAAAGAGAAGCAGTGCTGGCAGTTCACACACTGTGCAGGCTTGAAATCTCTGCAGTGTGCTCCCTAGCTGGGTCCAGATGCACTGATTCTCCAGGCACAGTGAAGGACATATTTATTTGATCAAGCTTTTGGAGAAAGCTGTGGGTGTATTCCCAGAATGATGAATGGAAGAGATGATAGTAAGAATGACAATTATTTCAATAACACTGAGACTTGTTTTCCTTTTGTTTCACTGTTACTCCTGAAATACTAATTATAAGCTAGGACATTAAATTGCATTTATACTAATGTAAATAAGTAATCATATAAATCTGAGCAGTCTTATTCCCCAGTAAGCACATATGGTAGGAGGGCATGTTTAAAAGCACAGAACCAAATCATTAATAAATACAGACCCATTGCTTAAACATGCAACACCCTTTAGGGAATCTCATACTCCCTCAACAAGAGCAGAAATGGTACATTCTTCTAGCCAAACAGTGACTTCCATATGGCATTAATGTGACCAGCTGAAGCTGGAGGTAGGGATTGCTACTCGTGGTGAATGTTGTGCATATTTTGTGTAAAGTTTCAGAGTATAAAGGCCAAAATTGGTTCTGTCACCCTGAGATGCACATCTCTAACCTAACTTAAACCACATAAATATATAGCAAATACCATGAGTTGTACTTGGTATTTCTCTGATTAACTCTTTTCAAATTAATTCCATGTGTGGACTTTTATATTTCTGGAGTTCCTGGTTCCAGTTTAACCAAAGCATCCCAATTGCTTTCCAGGATAAAAAGGCCACAGCTGGTGTTATCTAGCAATAGCTATTTCATGATGGCTTAATGAAAAGCATAAGCGGGCCCTAGACATGTGTTTACAACAGAACCTATTAATTTCCACACAAGCTGAAGGTACTCTATGATTTTGCAGGAAGAGAGAGCTGCTCAGAAAACAGAGCCCTAGGACTTGTGATTCTAAATCACCGATAAGAAGGTTTTCTATTATGTTTTAAAATTCCTAAGCCAAGCCAGACAAAGTGCTAAATATTAGTTTTTGAACAAAAAATAAAGAAATAATGAAAAGCTGTTCTTCTCTTACAGACTATAATTTCATTGCTCCAAATAAAAATAATCTCTCCATTCATCAGGGACAAAATAGCATCAACAGTTCCTGCATCTCTCTGCTGTTTTTTCCCTTTCCTTTTTTTTTTTTTCCTGTCTTTAGGGAAAAATATACCTAGGTATATTCAGCCTCCTGAATATATCCCTGCAGGCACGGTGTTCAGCTGCCTGGTGTGGGAATCCACCCTCGGAGAGCTACCCTGAGGCCATCACCTAACAAGAGGCACCAGTGTTGGATGGGATGCCATGTGCCAGTTCCTTGCCAGTTCCAGCCCCTCCACCTGCCTACCTGGGGTGCCAAGAGCACTGAAACAACTGCTCCTCAACCACCTGGTTAAATGTTTTGGGGTTTTTTCATGGTTTATTTTTAACACAGATCAGTTCACTGATCTCATTTTCCATGTGGCCTCAGGGGGTGCCTTGGGAAGAAACAGTTGTGCCAAAACAAACGGTGTGAGATGAGAACAAGTGGCTGAAGGTCAGGAGTGCTGAGCTGGCGTTGTCCCGAGGAGCAGTGCAGCCAGGGCACTGCTCCCGTGGCAGGCACAGAGACCTGAGTGCCTTTGGATCCCTGGGGGAACTCTGTGCCAACCAGGGGCTACAGCCACCAGCAGATGAAGGCTGCTGCAGAAGGATGGTTTGAGTCTTCTGGAGTCTCCGACATCACATATAACACAAATATGTGTTATCACAAATAACGCATCAGTTGTGGCACTTGCATAGAACAGGGTAGTTCAGACTTGTGTATAGTCATGGCTCTTCTTTAGCACTTTCCTTTTTTACCTATATGTTGTGAAGACAGAAACAATGGGGCCCTTCAAACACAAGAAGTGTTCTTTTAATACCCCAGTTAGATATCTTCAAAAGGTAACTGAGCTGGGTCACCTGCACTGTACTTTGAGCACTATTTAACTCTGCTTTTATTAGTTTATCATTATTTTCCTAAATTTCATTAAGAGCCTGAGGCTGGAAAAGTGCACAAGAAATAAAAACAAGCTCTACCTTCCTGTCAGCTGCTAGCAGTCTTTCAAGCAGTTAATCAGAATGCTCTCTGAGAATAAGAGAAATTATATAGTGAATAAGTCCTGCTTGGTCAGGTTTATTACTTAGTTTACCATCCTTGCTTCCTTGAGAAGATGGTTTCTGAGGCTGTATAAGAAGGTCAAGCCCCTTCTGACCTTAGGGTCATCAGTTGGATCATAAGATCAGTAGAAATTCTGGGACACAGCTGTAGAGGTATGTGAGTGCATTATATTTTAAAAATTAGATCATGACAAGGTAGTCATATATTTTGTTGAAATCAGAACCAAGAAGCTTACAGATAGTATTGAGTAAATAAATCCCATTTTATTTTTAAGGAATTATTAAAGGGATTTTATAAAATAATCTTCTTATCTTTAAACCACTGGAAATGGAACAGTAAGCATAAACCTATCTGGAATATTAGGAACTTTGAACATAGATGTTTGGTTCTTTATCTAAAGAGTCCTACTCTGCATATGAATAATATGCTAATTATGAACCACTTGCTAACTTGTAAATCTGCAATAACACACTTGCTTCACTACATGCAACAGAGCTCTATAAATAAGCAGGTGAATTTTACTTTTCCTTTTACAAGGTATCAGTGTCACTAATAGCAAGCTGTGCATTCTCGATTAGTGGTTATGTTGCTGAGATTAAGTTACTTCTGGTGCTTTAAAAATAGCCTTGACTATTCCTCTTGTCTCAGAATTGCCTGGCACAAATATTTCACAGGAGTGATGCCTGTGTCACACAATACTGTAGTGACATTATTGGATTAAAGACAGTCAGCAAGAAGAGTCCAAAGCACTTCCCAAGATAAGTTTCTCAGGAAAAGTGCTTTCTACAGAAGACCTATGCTCCTAGGAGAGAGTAATCCACCATCTACTGAGAATAACAGCAGCCTTACCATGATATTAGATAGAAAGCAGGGTAGAAAAGCTCTTTGGCAGAAAAACCTCTTAGGACAGCATGTAGCACAGTAGTTGGATTGAAATAAGGCTATCCAACTTGACAGTTTTTCTGAAACTTGTTCAATTTTGTTAATGGTATAACAATGCTGGAGAAGAATTGAGTAGGTAAACTGACAGGCTGTTTTCATCTCTGGGTGCTATTTACAAAACTTACACCATGCAATTCTACCACTGTGTGCTCCTTCTGACAAGCAGTGGGGACAGTGTCATGTTGGCTTTTAGTGAACAGAAAATTCAGCATAACCTCCAGATATTGTGCCACTGAATATGTTCGTGCTACACCTATGTCTTGAATATCTTGTGTGGTTCTGATTCCCCACTCTTCTCAATCTCATTAAATGATCTGTTAAGAGGAGAAAAGATACAGAAAGGGGCTGATGGATGTACTTATCTACCTGTGCCATTCTGTTAATCTTACCAACTGAAAACCAGTGGTAATCTAGAATCAAAGTCAACGTATTTGATTTCCTTTTTTTTCAGAAAATTGACAGAAATGTTCTGTTCTCTCTCAGAAATGACTGAAAAGGGTGTGGTAGAGAGCTGTTAAATAATGACCTTTCTGAAGATGAATAAGGAGGATTTGCAACATTTCATAAGCCAAAACCTAGAATTAAATTCCTAGAAACATATTTAAATATCAAAGGGAATTATTTTTTTCACACAGTCTATAGCTAAATTGAGTCACCTTTTGGCACAAAGGAGTTGCAAGGTAAAAAGCTGTGAATGAGACTTAAGAGCAATTATAGCAAGGATATTAGATTATATGAATTCTCAATCTAATCCCAAACTGCTGATTTTATATTCCTGTGACTTGTACCTCAATAGTAGAAGCTACTGCTGTGTATAACTTGAAGAGAGCATACTCATACATTCAGTGCTACTGGAGCACATATACTGTATTACAACTCAATTTCTGCTATCCAGATATTGGTTGTAGTATTTTGGTATTTAAGAAAGGAATAGACTATTGAAGTAAAATTTATACAATTGTTTTTTAATTATTATAAGATATAAGTACATTGAAATGTATTGGTCGCTAAATAAAATCATTATTAACATGAGTCTATACACAGACCATCACTATAACATAAAAGCAGTTTCCAAAACACATACAAATTGTTTTAATAAAGGTACATATTTTTGCTAGCCCATCAATTATATTCTGGGTCCTGCTCATTTACACTTGTACATTTGAAATTCAAATGGAACTGTAGTAGGATAACACCTCTGAAGCTGTTTTTAACTAGAAGCCCTGAGAAATTCTTGCTGATGCCCAGCAGGAGGTTTTCATTCAGCCCCTGGAGCAGAACCTCATTTTCCCCTTGAAGACTGCCAGGGCTTTTTCTTCAATATGGAGGCTCAGGGCTCGCTTTTAAGTAATGAATGAGAACTGCTGGGCAAGGCATAAAAGCTTCCACATTGAAAAAACATCCAGTTCATGTTACTGTCCCTAGGTGTGCATGCCTTTATGTGCCTAGTAGACAATAAATAATCCCTTGTGGCTGAAAAATACCCAGCTACTTGATACAAAAAATGTAATCAAAATTATGTTTTTACTTTTTAGGTGTCAGACTGTCATGAACGAAGACTATAGCACAATGTAATATACATTTTGTGTCAATGCTTAATCTCCCTTTACTGTGCTGCCTGTACTTTAATCACCAATCTGTCGTGTTTAACCGGGGCCCACTGGACAGATGCCGGCAGTGCAGGTGAACAGCAACTTGTCCCTGCCCTTTCCCTGTGTCCCTGCCCTTTCCCTGTGTCCCTGGCACCCGCAGTCCTGCTCCAGGCTGAAGCAGCATCCCAGCTGTGCCAAGGGCTCCCAGGCCCCAGCACCGTGCCCTACTCCCCGAGTGTCTCCCCGTGATGCTCTGTGCTGGGAGGGTGCAGCCCCTGCTGCAGTGGGGCAGAAGGCTGTGTGCCCATCACGGCAGTGACTGCCTGCTGCTCCCCTGGTGTGCTGTGACACGGCAGTCCCTTGCCTGTGAGAGCCCCTGGTGCTGGCCTGGCCCCCACACTGTGCCAGGGTGGCAGCCCTGGGCAAGCAGCCCCTGCAGGTGCCCTTGGAGAGCTGGCTCTAAGCAAGACCCACGTCTGTTTCACTGCATTTAATAAGTCTGCTGGAGACTGCCCACTGACAATTAAATGGTTTGTCTTCAGGAAATTGGAGCTGTAGAGACCCTGACTTCTTGGGTTTCAGATGCTATTTGACGCTTCAGGGTGTCTTTGTCCAAAAAGGTGGGTCCTAGGCAGCACCT
This sequence comes from Poecile atricapillus, assembly GCF_030490865.1. Lineage (NCBI taxonomy): Eukaryota > Metazoa > Chordata > Aves > Passeriformes > Paridae > Poecile > Poecile atricapillus. The sequence continues at coordinate 35,834,904 of NC_081252.1, forward strand.
GTGGCTCTTCAGGGTCTTCCACTCCAGGAAATTGATCTGAGTGAGAACATGCAGGTCTTTTTCTAGAGTTACTTTTTCTATGATTCTTAGAGTAATTCTATTGAGATTTTGGTTTTTTTGGTGCTGGCAAAAGATATGGAACAAAGGAGCCCCAAACAAAAATCTGTCTGGCATGCCTGTCAGAGATGCTTTGATTTCTGCCAATCCTCCAGCTGCTGGTTCCATCTGTTGTCTCCTGATTTTTTTATCACTTGCAACCACCTTAGGGCACAAGCCACTTCTGTGTGTGCGAATCCAAAGGGACTGGTATGACACAATACAAATCCTCAATGCTTCAGCAATACTACATATAATATTAAAAATGCTCAGCAAGAGATTTCCAGCCACATCTCAAAGAAACTTCTTATCAATGAATAATCAAGCGTTCCTTACACTCTAGTTAAACATATGTGGCAGCTCTGGCTTTTGTACTGAAGTGTCTCTATTGTTACCTTAATAGTTTTCTTTTTCCCAAACATCCCTACAGGGCAGTTTCAGAGCATTTGATTGGCAGTGCCTGTCTGTGCATGCCCACTGGTACATGCTGATCTTCTGAGTAAGAAATGAGCTGGTGGACAATGACTTTGAATCACCAAGGGTTACTTGTTCAACAACATTTCACTGTTGTCTTCTCTTGACCCTACAGCTGCTCCTCCCAGTGTGACTTGCCTCAGTCTCTCTTCCTCTTCCCAGTCTGGTTTCCCATTTTCATTCCTCCTCCCTTTCCCACAAGCCAGATTTTTTCATGCTCTGTCATGCAGGGCTGGGAGTGCACCCAGCCTCTGCCAGGCACATCCAGGGCTTGGTCACAGCCTCCTGTTGTCATCTGCAATGCTGTGCTGGGCTACCTTGCAACTGTGAGACAGCACACACAGGTAGGCTCGAAAGCTGGCTTCATCCTCCAGCCCATGCCTTCATGAAAAAGTGTAGCCATTGAAAATAGCAGTGCAGTTGAAGAGATGTCATATTTACACAAGCGATGCCATGCTTGTTTGGTGTGCTTATGTTGCTACTGATTTTCATACAAGAAGTGGGGGGTAGCCTTTAGTTTTGTTGTCTGCATTTATGCTATGCAAACTTCTTCCACAATTGATGGTGGTCCACAGTTCCCAAAGTAAAAGACCACCCTTCTAGTTGGCATGCTTGTACTCTGTGTAGAAAAAGCCTAATAAAGCACAGAAAGATAGAAGATGGGAAAATACAGCTGCTGTGTCATTGTACTGCAGATTAAATCACATTTATTATTTTCAGCAGCAACAAGAACAGCAAAGTCAGTGAAAAACATTGCAGAAGTACATGCAGTTTCGAGGCAGCCACATGGTAGACAAAAAGGCTTCCCCAAGCCTAACAAATACGCTGTCTTGTTGGGGAGGTCTGTTTCAGAGATGGAGGGAGATATGAGGCAGCAAACGCTCTGCATTTTCTATCTGTGTAGGCTTGGTTGCTCATTTTATTTTAAAATAGCTTCAAAATGAGCAATATATGTCTCCCACCTAGGTGAATAGTTTTGTTTCAGTCCAGAGTGTGGTATCTCAATTTCAGCTGCAAAGATTTTGGCTCAAGATGCCAGGCCCTGGACTAGAACAGCTGAGATGTGGACATGTGCTCTTCTGCCATCCCTGCTGAGGAGAGGGGGAGGTCAGGAAATCAAATGCTGGGATTAGTAACACAATACACCACAGTAGGAAAATGCACCAGGGCTTAGTGGTTGGATCCTGAACATTCTGAGAGCATATTCAAAGTCTTTTGCTTTGGTGTGGGGTTTGAGGCTTTTTAAAATTGGTTTGATTCCTTGGGGTTTTTTTATTCCTTTTTTCAGTGGACTGAGCTCCTCTATGGATTTCACTCCAGGGAGCTGTGGAAGAGCTGGTCTGTTCTCCATGGGAGAACTGCAGGACGATGTAACAAGGACTAACAGAACTCTGAAGTAGATGACCTGCAGCCACATTAATTATTGATCATGTTAGCAGTTGATGAGTTATGCTAAATTGATCTGTGGCAAGATAATGTGAATTAAAAGCTGCTTAAATATTTAGTTTGGGGTTCTTTCTATATGGCAGGAATTTGAATGAAAAGCTACACAGGAGTCATGGCTGGAATCAACTTTTCAGTAAAGACAAGCTGTCAGAATAAAAGGTACTATCTAAATGTAAATAATGATTTCTTAGAGGAGGAATCTCTTGCAGGTAAACATTTTAATGGAGGACTGGAAATCCTTCCTCACAAAATTCTCTAAAGGTAGGATGATAGATTAAGATTTTCTTGTTATTAATTTAATTCCTCCATATTTCACTTTAATTAAATTCTGCTGCATCTGAGGTAGTGCACAAAGCATTGTAGGGAAAAAGAGAGACTAAATGCCTGTAGGAAGTGAGGAGGACTATTAGCTGAAACTCCATATGTTTGTTGCAGCACTGCAATGCTGTACAGCTGGAGCACAGCTTGAGTGAAATGAATCCGTAGATGACTGGTGAGAGGAAGTAAGGGGGCTAATTCTGTCATTGGATACATACATGTGTGTGTGTGTATATATGTATCAGGCAAAATAATTTGCTGATGACTCTGCACAGGGGCTTGTAACAGAAGGGAGCCCGTGCCCTGAGCTAAAGTGCCTTTGCCAGTGAGGTAAGTCTCACTGAAGAAAAAGGTTGGCATCACTCCCCCTAAAGAAGAGCTGATCAGATGCCCATCAGCATGCTCAGATCCTACTGCATTGCCTCACAATTTTGAAAGACTTTATGATGTTATTAATAGTTTTGAAGGCTGACATGCATTCTTGGTTGGTTTAGGTGCTGCAGTTCCAAATAAATCCTTCCCTGTCTTCTCCTAGCCTTTCTACAAAGAAACATCCTTAATGTAAAGCAGTCTTGGTCCTGAAGTAGAAATGTGTTTTATTATACCAGTTTAGTGCAAACAGGCTTGAGTTATCTTTAGTGAGGAGGCTCCTGCCTACTGTAGTTTCTTCCTTACAGTTCGTCTGACTTCATTCCTTCGTGTACCAGAGAGCGCTTTGGCATTCAAGGGTATTTGTCTTATTTTTTTCTCACCCTTCACAAAAGCTGTCCTCTGCTTAACATGCACATTTTTTCCTTCGGAGCCATTTTCCTCTGTAGGCTCTCTGAGCTGGCCAGCTGCCAAACAGTAGGGTGAGCTGCATGAAAAAGCCTTGATCATTGACAGGCTGTCTTACAATTTCTTTCTTGTATTCAAGATGCAGATGGATGTTATTAGAAAGGTTTTTACTTCGAAGTGCGCGGCTTGTCCACATGGCTGAGATTAGTGCTCAATACTCATATAATGCTTTTCATCCTCAAAAGGGCTTTACAAGCTCCAGCCCCCAAAACACCCCCACAAGGTAGGTGCATGAGTTTTGTTATATGCTTTACAACAAGGAGGGACACATGTTAGTAACTTGTTCAAAGATGTATAGAACAGCAAGCATTATAAAGAAAGGAATTATTTACACTTTTCCTAATGTTCTTCTGTGAAGTGTGCTATGAAAAAAACAAATTAAAAGACTTCACCATGGCAACATGTCATCCCCCATGAAAGAAGTGATTAGTGACATCAAAAATTAAAATGTATCTCAGGTTATAGTACTACTAGATAAAAATGCAACCTTTCTAAAATTTATGAGGCCAAATATGCTACTGCACTAAGCTTCAATTAATACAGCAGAACTGGAGCCTACAGGGATCGTCAAAGAGACTCAAATTTGATAGAAGATTTGGAGCACTTGCCTCAAACCATACTTCAAAACAGAGGGAAATGATTATAGGAAGAATGATGAAAAATGCCTTCTCGGTTTAAAGGACAGTACATGATTATTTTTTTCCTCTGCTTTAGCTGCATGATTATAATTAAAACACTCCAGTAACCTGAACAGTCACAGTATGAGCTCCCTTCCACTGAAAATCCTCGTAAGGAGGCTGAAATAAGCTGTAGCCATAAAAGATGTCTTTATAATGATGTATTTGCACTGAGCTTCTACTGGCATGACTACACTGGCATGCTTGACCTTGCACAGACAAGCCAGTGGAAGTGTCCAGTGTTGACCAGCGCACATGACCTGGCCAGGACCACTCTGGGATGTGATTTCTAAACTAGGTTGGCAAGACCTTGAAGGCTGTCTGATAATCATCATTTAAGGTCTTTGTAACCCCAGTGGGCCTTAGGGCCTACATAGGCAGCTGGAAAAATTGGCTTGGAAAACAGGAGCCAACTTGGCCCCATAAGGAATAGTTGATAAAGCTGTGAGATGGTGAGGCACTTCAGAATAAACCAGCAGGGCCAAGCTGGGGGAGTCTACAGGCAGGAGGGTTTGCTCCACAGACACACACCCACTTTATGCTTTCTGGCTAAATAGGTTGCAAATAGCCTGTCTAGCCCAAGTCCTGAGGAGGGTAAAGCTTGACAGGCTAAAGCAAGTGTATATTTTAATTCTGTTCATCTTCGCTATTTTTTGACACAGCTTTGTTTTCTTTCAGATTATGTTTTTTTCCCCACTGAGTGAATACTTGCATAGTTTTGTTGATTGAATGAAGGACTGCAGCATCTCAGGAAAGATGTAACTGAACTCTGGTGTGTCAGGTAGGACTGCATGGTTGGTGCTGCATACAGTAGGGTGAAAGATTGGAATGGTATAAACTACTCATGCTTTTTTAACCCCAAAAAAATTTCTTATTTTTTTTCCAGAATACTTGGACATTCCATCTTATCTCCCTCTTGTTTCCGGGAAAGGTATCAGGCCCAAAAAGTACTCTGGAGAAAAGGGAAAAGTTTGATGGTTTGATGACTACTACACAGTGTTTCAGGTAAATTCAGGGAAATGATGGGCACGTAAATTAATGAAGTATTTCTTAAGGGAAATTGCAAGTGGAACAAGTTACCACATTTTTATGGTTCCTACATCCTTAGCCTTTAATGCCAGCTACACTATTTCACCTTATAATTGTGCAAGTAAGTACATCTAGGCCAATTAAGTATTTTCAGTTGCCTTAAAAAGAGTTGCAAATGTCCACTAGAAGATGGAGATACCATATAATTTAACCTAAATCATTTAGGTTTAGGGTTAAGAGATGCTTTTTCAGGGCCATGATTTACCTGTATGGTTTTGAAGAAAAGACATACATGTGCTCATACCATGAAGTATTTTAGGGAACAACTCAAAGCTCTATATTGCTTTGGATATCTTCAGTACTTTTATTTCTCTTTAAAATTTACTAAAACAAAGGTCTGCAAGCACTGCAGAATTGGTCCAGTCCACCGTAGTCCAGTTTTTCTCAAATGCTATCACATCTTCATTCACCTACAAATTCCTTTCTCATTTTCCACAAAATTAGCCTTGGAATCTTCAGGCTTGAGGCTCCCACAAAGTGAAATGCAACTCAATTCCCACATGCACAGATCTTTTAAGATCTAACCACAGTAGTAAAATACTTCCCCTAACTTCAGTATTGGTCTCCAAATTCAAATGAACTGAATAGCTGTAGCATTATTGATGGTTTAAGAAAAAAAAAATAATTAAGAATTTTTTGCTTGAAGGGCCTCTCTTTGCACTTTGAAGATCTGCTGATACGTGTTTTTAATTGATTGTATTTACATTGACCAGGAGTATCAACCCACTATCTGGGTCAGAGATTCACACATAAGGTGAGAGGGACCCTCACCGAGAGTATATTAGTGATGAGTGTGGGTTAAGGATTGCAGGTACTTCAAATAAAACTTCAGAAAGTCTGTTTGAAAATAAACAAAATTTCCATGCAAATACTTGACTTCTGGGGCATTGAGAGTATTTTTGTAACACAAGGGACCAAGGCAGATTGATTAAAGCTGAGTTTTTCTCCTGTACTTCAACTCCTCTGCTCCACAGCAAGGGGAACCTAAGTTCATACCTGAATGCAGTAGTAATGCAAAGGCTTGAGGCAACATTGTTAGCTACTCACATCAACGGAATGAAGTTATACAGCTCACTTCCACCTGAGAGAAGAACTGTTTTAACAGTTCGTGCCTTGCTAACAAGACACAGATGTCGCCATTGGGCAAACAGGGGCAAGATTGTTTTGTTTTCCATCAGGCAGCTCTTCCTGGGGCACAGCTGAGTGCAAGTCAGAGAGGTGTCTCTCTCAGAGGGTTTCAAACAGTGCATTCTTTTTTTTTAGCTAGAGACCATCCTCTGTGGCAGCACTGTGAGAACTCCCTAAAAGCCCAGCAGGGATTAGAGACAGGGAGAGGGTCCTTAGCTTTTTAAAACTATCAGAATTTTATTGGTCTCATTGAAAGACAGCTGAGGACCTTTAATCAGCTGAGGACCTGGGCTGTAAAACAAAGGTACAGTGAAGCAGGAGAATGATCCACCCCAGCTCTTCTCCCACTGAAGAATCTGCTTCCTCATGTGAACGCTGCTTGAGCACAAACAAGAGCATGTGGATGCCAATCTCCACCCTCCAGTTTATTTGCAGGAGGGTACTTGTGAAGAATTTCAAGACTTCCTTATCCCAAAGGCTAAATACACAGGACTGTCTCCATTCCAGCTAGCTTGAGCTGAAGGAAGAGAGATTAAATATGGATAGCAGGACTGTGGTTACTGTGGCAGTGCACAGAGCTCTCATGCCAGTCAGGTGCCAGCATATGTCAGCAGTCTTGTAAGTGTCTAATAAAAAAATCAATAAAATAAAAAAAAATTAAAAATAGTTTCCTCCAACGAAATCTTGGTGAGTTCCTGTGTTTTTCAAAAGTTGCATCTTCCAGAGGGTCATTTATTTGCCACAAAGCGTTAGTCTCAACTACCTCTTTCTGTCCTCAACTACCTCTTTCTGTCCAATTACTTCCCACATCTCAGTTTCTCTTCCTGACCTAGAAAATTATTTACAAGATATACTTGGTTGGCTACAGATCTTCATCTGCAACTTCCCTCTGCTACTTGCTCTGCTAAGCACAGCAACAAAGACAGAGGCTTTTTCTTCTTATTTTAATTTTTTTTTTCTAGAAAGAAAAAGTGAAACAGGCAGAGTGTTCCCATGTTTTTCCACCAGTGGCACAAGAAGGCAATGATGAATGTTCTCAGCACAAATCAGTTGTTACAGGAGTAGGAAGATGGTGTTTATCACAGATAGCTGCTGAATGTTTAAAGAGTATTATGAGTATCTGTTACATAAATGAAACAAATAACAAAATTAACATAAAAACCCTGAGGGAAAGTGATAAGTTATGGCTGTCTTAGATCCAAGAAATACAAGGAATACATTGTGTAAACTTCTACCTCAGAGCTAGTGACTGCTTAAGAGTGCAGTACTGCTTATTTTTGTCTGGTCCTTCATGTCTCTGTTCTTGTGTTACTGGAGGATTTCTTGCTCCAACTGAATTTAATCATTGACTTTATCATTATGCACTTGTACAGAAGCTGAAGGTTACAGTGGAAAAAGGGATGTCTTTGTATTAAGTTCATTACAAAAGGAAAGGAATAGAGAGCCTTAATTTTCACTGCTGACATTAACAGAGATTGTAGAGTCTGCAAAACAAATTTGGCCATGATAGTGTTTTGAACCTGAGGTGTGTAATTTTTTTATGATCTGTTAAGGGTAATCTTTGAATACAGGTTCAGTGAGGAGCTCTGCACTCACAAGGTCAGGCATAATGTCATTAAATTGTCCAGAATGGTCAAAACAATTTCCCTATAAGCTTAGACCACCTTGGTAGCTTAACTCAGTGTCCATCTACCTGGGATATGCTTTCTTTGGATAGAGTAAAATTAGATTTTAAGACTTTTATTCCAGTTACTGGATGGTCTCTTCCTGGAAGAATAGATGGAACGCAAATCGATGGAGTCTGGTATCACTAATTTGTAAGTAACAAAAATACCGACTTTTATAGAATTCACTGAACTTAAAGCTGATTCTATCCATTTAAATTGGTACCTAGTACTTGTCACATTATGATATAGGTGTGAATGTGCTCTGCCAGGATATGTATGCACAGCAGAGAAACATTCACTTAAGTACACACCCACACATCCCCATATGCTTTGAACAGATCTAAATGGTGACTGAAGGATGAAGAAGGCTGAGCCACATAAACATTATCCACAACGACTATTAATTTCAAGGCAAGGCAATAATTTATAAAGGTTGTTAGGAAGCAATGTAAATGCAAATGCTCCTCTAATAAGTGCCAGGAGTATTATGTTGGAACATGTTTGTGATTCACCATAGTGTGTTAAGCAGGGAAGAGCGTGTATGATTCCTGTGGAAGATGGTGACAAGAGTAAAGAGGTGAAAACTGACAGGAATGTGGCGTTCGGGGAAGCAGTCCAAGGAAGAGCTCTAGCAAGGGCTGACTTAGCAGTGCAGTAAGCAGTGCTTGGTGCTGGAGCGAGGACAGGCAATATCTGGAATAATTAATCAATAATTCATTATGGAAAAATGCTACCAGCTGTAAACTTAATTTGTAGAATAATGCCCTCCAGTAATGCCAAAAGTTATAAATATATTCATATTTTTTGAAACAGCTAGTACAAGCTGAAGCCAAATGCTTCAATCATATATAATATATAATAAAGTTGACTTAAAAAAAAAAGAAAATGTTTCTGATGGCAGACAGTGAAAATTAGGCAATTAGTATAGAATCCCAGTACTGAAAATAGCACATTTAAAGTGAAAGGTCTTAATAACAATGTTAACAACATTTTTTTTCTCACATAAATATTTTATATCTTGGTGCAGGAATAAAGTTCCTATCTCCTTTGTGTTTCATTTTCCTAGCAGAGCTTTACATATTTTATTTATCATTCTGCATGATCTATTAGATAACTTTATCATCTAGTATTTTATGAGAAGCAGTATTGTTGGATATTAATAATCATCCAGCTATCATTAATATGTATGAATCAAATTATTTTAAAGACTTGGCCAGATTTGAATAAATAGTAATCCTGTCTATATTTAGACAGTTTCTACTTTTGATACTTTGGCACAATCATGTAATAATTGGGTTGTAGAAACTTCAAAAGATTATTTTAAATAATGAAATTACAGTTATTTCAGAAAGAGTAAGCTTGTATTTTCTTTTAGGAAATATCTTGGTTTAAAAGAAAAACACTGAAATGTAAACTTTGACTTTAATTTGTTCAGTAATTTAAAGTTCAAAGACAATGAGTGAGAATGAAATGTTTTTTTTCTTTTTTGGGGTGTCTTTTACTGAAATTTTATTATTAGAAATTGTATTATGAGAAATATATGTTACATCAAATATACAGGTCATGGAACTGTTACGATGTACAGTTGAAATAATTGAAATTGTTCCTATGTATGTCCTGCCTCTATTAGTTCGTGGGTGACTATTTGTAAAGGAGTGGAGAGCATTTTTTAACCTATACATTATTCAGAAAGTGTCATCTATCTAAAACAACACTGGCTTTAGTATCTCTGATACCTTTGCCACGTGTAGCAGGTGCAATTTGAGACCCCCACAGAGCACCTCTCCATGCTGGCAGCCTGTCCTAGAGCACAGCAGGACCGAAGCACTGACTTGTTGCTGGGTGCTTTGTACCGTCCCACTGAACCAACCTCTTTCACCACAAGCCCTGATAATGACAAAAGATGCTATTTCACTGTTTCTCTCTGAGGTCCATTTTCTGTTTAAAGAAAACCCTCAAAATGCTACTGTTACTAGAAATAGCACTTTGTTGTGCTTCCCTGTGTCTCAGAATACTTTACCTAAGAAGTTTAGTGCTACTTTTGTGTCTCTTTTCACAGAAGGAGAAGCTGGGGCAGATGTTGACATGAGATCTGGAGCACACCTTCCCAGTGGGGGTACCAGGATAGAAGACCTCCCATCATCACTTTTACTCCTGAGGGACGAGGGGCAGACTTGTATCGTGGTCACAAGTGCAGAGGAAGTTTGTGTAGATGTTCCTGAACTTCAGAAATACACGCTCGACCTTCAAGAGTTTCTGCTAATTTGTTCAGTGTTCACACAGTGTGTAGCACAGGCCTCCTGCTATGCCTCGTGAGTGCTGCTGCAGTACAGCCACCTTTCCTTTTGTTTGGGCACCTTTATCAGTACAGCTGAAGGGAACACTGTGTGGACTGTGAATTCCTCTCCAAGATCATGTAAATTCTTGGACAGTACATGCTGTTGCTCCTATTACTAATCTAACTAGCTAAAGCTGGTTTGCATACATCTGCAGCTACAGCAGAAGTTTAATGATAAATATTACCAAATGTAGCCATGCAAATAGTGGCAAATATTGAATAAATGCATGAAATGCATTTAGTAAGTAAAAAAACTTCTGTTTTTCCATCAAGAAAAAAACAAAGGATGATTTTTCCTTTATTGCACAGGCCAGGTTCTCTTTTGTAACCTTTAGAATTTCATACATCTTATGAGTATAAAGGGGTCATAAAACCTATGGTAAACATTCGAGGATTATTTTACTATGGTCTGTATTAAGCTACTGATACCCTTCTATCCTACCCTCTGGATCAGGGGTGCAGAGTGGTTGCTCCATATTGTGCCCATACATAAGTGATTACTGGTTGGCAAATAGCCACAATAACAGAGGATCTTATGTAAAAAAATAATAGACAAAACCACCCATACAGACGAACAAACAAACTCACATGCTCTTCACCACAGTGTAAAAGGTCCTAAAAGCTGGAATTGCAAATGGTAGCAATCCCAGCCATGTATAAATCCCAAAAAGTGAGAGACATTCTTGGAAATGGTGCCACCCCTAAAGAGAGAGCATAGAGGCTAATCTTATTTGAAGGATAAGATCATCTCCCCTTGGTAGTGGCCTTACTTGTACATAAAATAATTCATCTTTGACTTAAAATCTGACAAAATTGGCTTCTGCCCAGTCCAAAGGGGACAACTGCTGCTCTCGAGGTCAGCTCTGGAGGGGTTCACCAGGCCAGTACCTCTGTTCCCCTATAACTGTCTACGTCCATGAATGGAACGATCTTTTTATGGCTCCAAGAAGGTGCCAGGAGAGAGGGAGAGGGGCAATTCTGAGGGCTGGAGTTTGGCTGCATGAGTCTGCTTCAGCTGCCATGCCATCTCCAGGAGAGAGATGAAAATAAGTACCTACCCAAAGAAATGGGAGAAAAGAGCATCCCTGGGCTTATAACCAAACAGAATGTATATAATTTACTACACTCCCTCAAAGTGGCAATGTTTTATTTCTTACCAGGACAGACTGGTGCATCCCAAGCAAACCAAGTGTTTAACTGTGGGTGACTAACTACATGTGTAATGAAGTAAAAGACATGTGGCTAAGCCAAGTGCAAGTTTTTCAAAGTGTGAGCATGTTCTAAAAAATGAGATTTAGCAAATGAACAAAATGCTCCCAGAACTGCTGAATTTGTTTTCTTAGCATTTTAGTTTAGCATTTTAGTTTGACCTGACCATTTCAAATAACCACTCAAAAGAAATGGACATATTCAGGAGGGCAGATACCCTGTATTTCTAAGGCAAAATACTTCTATAAAATAACACAGTGATTGCTTATAGCTATCCAAAAAGATATTGCGCTGAGCTGTCATATTTTGTGTTGCAGCCTTTTCATAATGTTGAAATATCAACACTATATGTACTGCATGTGTATAGTTAACTCTTGGTTTCCTGGTATAAGATGGGTAGGAAACCTGTATAATGTATTAACATGACCATAAAAACACCCCCCCCCCGCCCCCCAAATCCATAATAAATAAGGGTAAGAATAGATAATACAGCCTGAAGAGTAACCAATAAGCCAAATGAATGGCATGTCCAGAAATATATGTGTATTTAAAATTATACTGATTTTTTTGGTTGAAGCTGGAAAACAGGAAGACAATGAGACTAAGAGAAAATGTAAGTTGCATAAACATTCGACACTGTAAACTATATTTTGTTGAATACTTGTAGTGAAAAACAGGGGTTTCTGGAGATAATTGGATGCTTTCTCTAATAATAACTGTCCTTACTCTAAATTTTTATGATTATTTACCAATTTATTGTTCATTTTTTTCCTATTCAGAAACAACTAGACTAATTTCAGCAAGAGAAAAAGCCTAGCATAAAGGACAGGCTAGTAACCATCATGGAGGATATGAATAATTTGCATTATACAAATATGTTGCTTACAGACACTAAAAAAGGTGTTAACACAACACATCCTGAAATACTATTGAGAAATTATTGAGTATATTTGTACATATGTACATTCTATGTACAATTCTCTTGTCATTCATTCATTCATTCATTCCCATTTATAGCAGTTCATGTAGTGTGTGATAGGCCTTTGACACAGATCTATAACCATCAAGATTTGTGACACTGAGCAGAATACAATGAGAGCCCCCCAGATCCCATCATCTGAAGCAAAATATCCCTGTGAATCACAGGTATTGTGTTACCAGACAGCACAGCAAAAAATTAACCAGAGCAAAACACTCGACTTGATGCTGTTACAGCTAATAGGACTGAAATGAAAGATAATTGCATATTAAAATAGAGTGGGTAGCTCTGTTTTGATATAGAGATATAAAGATGTCAGGCAAGCTAGGCTGCAGCAGCAGGCAATGGGTGCCCTGAAGTGATTGAGGAGTGAAGCCCAAGAGAGCATTCCTCACATTCCTGTGGCACTCCTCCTATACATATGCCCCACAAAAAAAGGGAATTCCAGCACTCCGGATTGGTGAGCTGAGCTTCAGAAAAGCTGGCACATTTCTATAGCTGCAGGCTTGATTAATTTGAAGGAATTATTATCATCTCTGGATGATGAACACGAGGCATATTTAAACTGTTATTTTTTAGGGCAAAGGACGTGACATTTCCAATCTGTTACAAAAAAAAAAAAAAAAGAAAAAGAGAAAAAAGAATCTCCCATCAGGACTTCCAGTAAGCACCAATAAGCAAGATGTAGAGAATGTGGAGCACTCCCTAGTATTTTCCCAAGATCTGCCCAGAATAATTGGTATAACTGCAAAAATATTTTGCTGACACATATGAGTGGGATTAGCCCAAAGAGCTATCTTTGTTAATGAGCCATATCTAGAAATTCAGTAGGTTTAGTAGATTACTATCTGAAGACACAGCATTTTTGAGAGCCACTTATGTCTAAAAGTGTAACATTTTTTCTCCTGGGACTAGCAGTGTATGTTCGGTAAGGAAATGATGGTTATCCCTGGGAATTTTCACAAATAAAAAAATCAAATAAAGATGACAGTACCGTACTTGGAATTGAAATGTGACTGCTAGTGACTGGGAATTAAACAGATTTATTAGTGTTGACATTATTTACATTGCGTGATCCGTATCAGCCAAGGGTACACATCACTTGTGAAAGCAAATACATTAATAGTATTACCCCGCCGTTAATGGCACGTTAATAATACTTCCATGATTCGCGTTTGTCAGGCTGCTGCTGAGACGTGCTCGGTGTCGTGGTAAACAAAGAAAATCAGCCATGTTGCGAGACCCTTTATTCTTTAAAAACTTAAGTTCACGTGAGAAGAATGCGGCGCTAGATAACCCCCAGAAGAGTGATAAATTAACGATTTCACACCCTTCCCTTCCTCGTTTTTTACCCCCTATACCAATGACAGAGGGGACAGCCGGCTGATACGGATTACTTTTGAGGAGTGTGACAACAGGTGGCCTCCCCGAAGTCACTAGATAGGGCAGATCAAGTCTTTATTTCTATTTTTTTTTGGCGTCCGGCTTGCCCATCAGCGGTATCCACGCACAGGGTGCACCACCGCCGAAGCTGCGCTGATGCGCGTCCCTCGGGACCATGGCGGCAGCAGCTCAGAACTCTTTTTTTGTGGTGAAACCCGGCAAGGATGCCTTCCCCGGGGGAGGTTACTGAGGCAGCCGGAGGGGACCCCGGCGGTCGCGACCCCCGGCGACCCGCCCCCCCTTCCCTCCTCCGGCCCGCCCCGGCCCGCCCCCCGCCGCTCCGCCTCCCCGAGCCGGCAACTTCCCCGTCGCCGAGGCGGGCGCGGAGCCCCCCATCAGCCCGGATGGGAGGAGGAGGAAGAGGAGGGAGGAGGCGACGACGACGGTGCCCGGGGGGATGCGGCGGAGCGGGCCGGCGGGAGGCGTAGAGCCGGCTCGAGAGGGAGCGCCGAGCCCTTGTCGCCGCCGCTGCCACCGGCGGGGCTCGGCCGCCGCCTGCAGCTCCGGGCGGCGGCGCTGCTGAGCCCGCGGTGCCTGCGCGCCGCCGCCTCCCGCTCCTCGCCCAGCGCCCCGGCCGCGCAGCGCCAGGCCGCGGCCGCCCTCCCCCAGCGCCTCCCGGGCGGCGGCGGGAGGCAGCAGGGGCGCGATGGCGTCCTACGTGGATAACAGCTTCCGCCAGGCGGTGATGAAGAACCCGGCGGAGCGGAGCCCCCAGGTAAGCGCCCCTTGCCCGCGGACCCCGCGGCTCCCTCGCACGGCGGAGGGGCCGCCCCGCTGCCCCCGCCCGCCCCGCGCAGCCCCGGCCGGGGCAGCCCGGAGCCCCGCGGCCCCGCTCCGGGGCGGCGCGGCCGGGGCTGTCCCCCTCCCAGCTCCCGCCGAGCTCCCCAGCGCCGAATTCCCGGTCGGCAGCTCCCGGGAAGGGAAGGCGCGCATTAACGCGACAACTTTCCTCCTACTCCCTAATTCTGGGGGAAGGAGAGGGAGAAAAGCCAGCTGGGTTTGTTTTCTGAGGGTTGCTTCCGGTAAAAAGAAAATGAACTTAGAGTATAATTTTTTGGTGGTGTATTTTTTCTTTTTTTTCCCTTTTTTTTTCTCCCCCTCTGTGTGTGAGTGTGTGTGTTTTGTTATTGCCCCGGAGTACGGGTGGCTCAGGATTTGAATTCAATCCCTACTTTTACAGAGCTGGCTGGAGCTGGCAGCGCTGTTTCATAATGTAGGGGCTGAGGTCAGTGGTATTCTTGGCAAGTCCTTGCTCTCCAAAGTAGGGTGAAATCCTTACACAATGGCACCAGGCAGGAATTTTTTAGATACCTGCGCCGGGCTCCTGGAGCCCTCTTTGTCAGAGGAGTGTGTGAGTTGAAGCTGCTCGTAAGCGTAGTTGCGCTTAGAGAGGCTGAGAAAGGTTAAGCTGGGGACTGGAGTGCGTACAGAAACATTTTGACTTAACATGACCTGAAAAACAACTAAAGTGAATGAGTTCCTTCTGCTCCCGAACGGTTGCTGCAGTGGCTGTTGCTGCCAACTGTCTAAAGACTAATAAGCTTTACACTGATCCCCACATCAAGCCGCGGTTCAATAGCTAATGATACAAGGAGTTACTTTGCTTGGAGTTGTAATGCCATCTGTCCTATTTTCTAAAGGCTTGTCCTGCTCTCTGAGCAGTCCCTGTGTTCGGGTTTTGGGGAAGAGATGCTGTTACTGATTGTTTTGGCAGGCGTCCGACTGGCTGGTGATGATTTCAAATTGGGGCAAAGAGGAAACCTTGACTTTCGGTCAGCACCCATAAGTCATTCCTCCTACTATAGATACGTCATTGTGGTAATGTTATTTTTATCCCCGTGCTCATGGAATATGTGTGAGAAAATGAAACTTTGCATGGAAAAACATACTGATTGCACAGGCATCGTATGTGGCGTGCCTTTTTGGCAACTCTATTTTTTAATTTTTTTTTTCTTTTATGAAAAAAAAAGGAAGCTGCTTCTGGAACATGTTTTTGTGGTGCTAAACTTGTTTCTCTGTCCTTGTTTGACCTTTTCCAAATGTCTGTTTGCCTTCAGTGCTGGACCCAGCCCTTTAGAGTGTTGTGAAAGCTGAAGGAGGCTGAGTGCTCTCTCCTGGGGAAGACACTCTCTGCAAACTCGTAGCGAGGTCACTTGGATTGGCAGAGGCATAGATTCCAGCTGGGAGAGCCTACCAGCAGTGTCCAGCCTCAGGACATGGTTATCGAAGCATGGTGGGGTGTTTGGGAGGAGAGGTGCTGCCAGATGCTCAGAAACCACTAGGTCAGGCTGTGGGGCCACCAGGCTGGCTTTGGGGGATGATGCTTCCCCTGTGGCATGATCAGTGCCATGTGAACTGTTAAACTTTGTCATATCCTTGCCAGTTGGCCTTGTTGTCTAGAAGGGCTAATAAGGAAACACGAAAAGGCAGAAAGTGAGAAATGACGCAGTGAAGAATCCAGCCCGAATGCAGGGATAAAGCCCAGTGAAGGGCATGGAGCAGAGAGCTAAATTGGGAACACCAGGACTGCGTTAGTGCTGTGAAACTTCCCGAATCAGCACACTGGCAGCCTGCTGTGGCAATCACCACAGGAAAAGAAGCCCACCCTTAAATCCATGAAACTGACACTGGCCCAAAATAATCCACAAATCAGACCAAATATGTGGGAAAGCTAATGTGCTGATGTTAGCAGTGGAAATACTTGAAACTGGTGGTGCCCTCCTGTTGCTGCTGGGGAGACTGGGCTTGCAGCAGAAAACTTGGTAGGTGTTTTTGTAAATGGATTATGTTGAATTGTCTGTGTTAGTTTTCTGGTTCTCTGTTCAGGAAGTTTGATTTTATTTTACAAGAGTATTGCAATTTGAAAGAAATATGCTTATGCATATCATCTATCATTATTATGTGTAAAGGAAAAAATATATAGAAAGGTACAAAGACCTTGTTTTTCCTTCTTCCCTTAAAGTAACTTATTGTCTCTTTACTTGTATTTTCCTGTCCTTGCTATGCTATCTCCAAAAGATCGCTACTTAATTTTGGCTTTTGGGAAGTCATGAGGCTTCTTTAAAGCCAAGAGAGGGTTGGAAAGAGAAAATATATTTATCATATTCATGTCAGTACAGGAAATAGCAAGAGAAATATGTTGGTAGCATATTTGCTTCTTATTTACGTTAACAAACTCTTTGGGGCTCAGCTTCTCCCAAATCACGATGAGGTAAATATCTGTTTGACATTACTATTCACCCTGGACTGTCCGGGTGCAAATTTGGCACCATGCCTTCACTGCAGGCTCAGAGGAGAGGAGTGACAGAATGATAGCCAGCATGTACAACTTCGAGAAGTAGGTCTGATAAACATTGTTGGAGATGGCAAACTTAACTTGGCATGAACTTTTGTAATGCAGAAATCTCTTGGTAATTTTGGATTGGGATGAATTATTTTTTTCTTCAATGTAAACGGTGTATTCTGCAGTTGCTTCCATAAATTCATAACTTTGTATCTCTTTGGTATATCCTCCTTTACAGAGTGTTCCTGAATTTTGTAACTCACAACTCAATATTCTGTTGGCCAAAGAAAATGAAAAATACAAGGAAAGGATTTATATGTGGCCTGCACTCTAACATGCCTGTTGTGTAACTCTTCTCTTTAATTGATGTATTAAACGATTCATTTTCTCTTTGAAGACGTGAACTAGGAAGTTAATTTAACTGCTTTGGGGAATCTAACTTTTAAATGTTCATAAATTACAAATGGTTTTATGCCCTTAAGCTGTGAGTAATAGCAATCTACTTTTTTTCTCTCCTAACGTCCTCTTGCGAGGACTTTTATAGCTTTAAGTCTTTACAAAACAAATTCTTTTTGGCATCATAGGCCATTTTAGAAAGCGTGCAGTTTTATACTGGTGTAGCGTGGTCTGAAAAAATAGGACTGTTTTTGTTTTCAAACAAGAGAAACTGAGCCCTGATCTTTCTTTATCCTAACAACTCATTTGCATGGCATGGTATGTGAATAGTTAGTTGCTTCAGAAACTCTGCATACTGTTCACTATTTTTATGCCATGTGGTGATGTCTGCAGGAAGAAATTTTTTGAACGTGTGCCTTATATATGTTAGATGCCTAAGGTTTGTTTCTGGAAACTGCCGGTGCAGTACACGAAGGCAGTTCAACACGGCAGTAATGAAGAGCAGAGATATAACAGCATCGGACCAGGGCGGAGGAGAGAGCTTTACAGTAGCCCTTAGTTTGATACTAATGCGTCATTTAATGTCAGAAGACATCTAAACAGGATGCTGTTGTTAAGTAGATACTCCCTTCTTGAACACTTGAGAGGAAAAGTGCTTTAATCATAGGATGTACCTATGCTTTTTCCAAATAAACTTTCAGCTTGTTCCCCAGTTGTGTTATTTTTATACTTGTAACCAGTGATAGCATGATTGTGTGCAATCTTCAGATAAGCCAGAAATGAACATTTTCTTCTTGATACAGTGATCTCTTAATAAATAAATACAAGGCTGTGTAGTTTAATGGGATCAGAGAAACTAAGCATTTTATATGTGAGTCTAGCAAAAGAATATTTAGTCTTTAAATTCGAGCTGATCATGTGTCTGTATATCAAATGCACCAGAAGACTAAAATGATATTTTCAAAAGAGCTTATTTGAGATTTCTTTCCTTTGAAAAATAAAAATATTTTGGAGCTTGAGTTTTGCTTTCAGATTTTCTTCACTGTCAGCATGCTACTCTGTTGCCATCTTTTTGAGGTGAGCGTTTACAGAGGAGGATAACCCCTGTTATCAGGCTGCTAACAGCAATATAATGCTGAGAACTGATTCTGTTGCTAAATTCTTCTGCTGGTTTTTGGTAGTCCTGAGGAGCAAAGGACTGTGCCTGGTATTTAGTTGATTTGCATTGATATAGTGGTCTTTCCATAATGCATCTCAGGGCTTTGTTGTGTGGTTGTTCAGGAGCAGCCTTACTTTGGCAAGGCTGGATGTTCTGTCTCTTTCTGGGGAGCCCATTTGGCCAATAAAATTAGATTCCTAACTGTGCTTCCCATGGTGGTGTTCAGGCTTTCTGCTGACTGCAGTGACTAATTCTGAAGTGGGGTCATGAGCCTGCTATGTTTTGTGTTAACATTGGGACCATCGTTAGTAACACAGCTTAATGAAAAAAAAGGTTGTTGCTGGTTCTTGATCTGGGCTTCTTTCTTGCTCAGCAGTGGACTTCACTGCCATCATAAAGTCAGCCGTAAACATAGTTGGTCTGAACCAAAAAAACACCCCAACAAACCTCTAGATGCTGTAGGGTTTTGGAAACTTGTTCAAAATAGTTAATATGCCCTGAATGTGTCTGAAAAACTGTAGGTTAAGTGGTGCCTTGTGGCTCTTGGGCTGTAAGTAGAGGGGTGGATACAGATGAAATCAGTTAAAATACACTAATGTATCTAGAGACCTTTAACCATAGGGATTTTTCCTGCTGTGTTTCAGCACTTAACTGAGAGCATAAAAAACAAGTGAACTATTGGGAAAAAGTGATACCTTTACCTGATAAAACAACTATTTGACTATTTGTTTAGTGCAGAAATAACACCAGAGAATGTATTTTGGAAGTAAGTGTACTTTTTTTTTTTCTCTTAATGTTTTTCTCAAACCAGTGTTACTATGCAGCATTATTTCATGCCCAACAAACTTATTTGTATGAATATATCCTTTTGTGGCTGATAAGTAAAGCTGAAAATCCTTGCATAGCTCAGATTTTCTTGTGAACTCTCTAATCTCAGTCTGTTGAAACAGCCCTGGCATGTTTGATTCTGAACTTGCAGTGTCAATTTTCATGTCATTTTCAAAGCTAAGGGTATGTACCGCAATGGGCTGCTTAGTATCCTGTTTGTTTTGAAAGAGACTGTGCTTATTTCCCAGTTTTTCTAATGGGCGTGTGTGTGTCTGTATTTTCCCATAGCCATTCATGTCTTCATGGCCAAGATCTTTGAGAATGGCAGGAGTATTGACTTGTTAATTTATTTTGCAGTAGTTCTCCCTTGTCATAGGGCTAGTACTTTCTGCATTAGTAGGTTTCTGTGTCTTTTAATGATAGACATTTTGCTGACACTTGCAAAGACCTTGGTATGATCAGGAAACCTTCACCTATAGCACAGAAATAGCTGAGTAGAAGCCTTATCCTAAACACTTGTGTGCTTTCTCATTGCATCAGAAGATTGCAGCTTGGTTAGCTGTACGTATCCGAGCCGGTTTGAAACTGGGAAAGTGAGTGAGGGTTTAACTCTAGCGCCGATAAGCTCTGTGCAATTTCCTACTTGATTAATTATCTGTTTGGTAGAGTTTGCTTTTGATTTCTGCCCTGCAGTAGCTGCAGAAGTGGTTGTCTGCCCTGGGTTTGGGCTGAGTATGTTCCTGTGAGCAGGTTTTTGTCAGACTTTGTGGACACAGTCTCTTTCCTGCACTTAAAATTGGGAGCCTTTCCATGGCATTCTTGCCTAGGACATGTACTGAAGTGAGCAGTGCTGGGCCCAAAGCCCAGGGGTCTTCTGCTCAGTGCAAGCTTGTTTTGTCCACTTGCTTCCTGAGGTTCTGTTCAGACATCAGAGCATGTGTCTTTACTCTCCGTGATGCCGAAGGACTGGAACCTTCCTACCCATCCTCACCCACCCCACCCTTGTGTGGGGTGTAGCGCATGGTGCTGCAGGGGAGGATTTGGTGGAGGAGGATTATTGTAAAGCAAGACTTGCCCTGGGTAGGCTTCCTCTTCTGCCAAAACTAGTAACAAGCAAAATCATCTCTTGGGCTTCTGAGACCAAAAGGACTGATAGCTCTTTCATGTCTTGGGTGTTAAAGTGTAGGTCAGCAAAAGTAAGGGACACACAAGCATCTTGCCAGGATCATGTTTTTCCTTAGTGAGAAGTTGGAATGTTTATTCACAGAGAACCCTTGGTACCTGAGGGAAAAAAGAAAGATAATTTAAGTGTAACCTCTAAAGATGATTCATTTATTTTTACGCTTATTACAATATCCTTTAGCTACGGTTTTTTTGGTCAGTTATTGTTTCTTGTTTTTCCATTGTTTTAAAAAGCCTCCATGTGTAAAAGTTTTTAAAAGTCTACGCTTATGCAAATTACTGAGTAGTAACTACTAGCAGTAGCAATTCATTCTATTCAACTACTGATCTGATTTTAATATTTTTTTTTTCTCTAAATCAGAATGTTGCTACTTAATCTGTTAGCATGTTTCAAGAATAACTATATGTACACTGAACAGTCATTGTAAGAACTTTGACTTCCTCATTGAGGGTTTTTTGTATCCTCATGAGAAAATATATTTTGGCTTGTGTTTTGGGAACTTTCCCACAGTAGGAGATCTAATTTTTGCGAGGTATTGTTTGGGAATTCAAAAGGAGCACTGGCAGAAAGATAGCTCTACAAAGATGCTTTGTGAAGGGCAGCTGAGCCTGCGCGCCTTGCTTGCTGCAGCCAGTGTTGCAGATTTAATTTGCTGGGTATATTTTGCATGAAGGGGTGTATTTGAATAAGTCTCAAAATGGAAGTGGTGCTCTGCTTCCCTTTTTCTGAAGTTGGTGAAGTTGACCACTTTTCTTGACAAGGGAGAGAGAGGAGCGAGCCCTACTGCAGTGCTTTTCTTACAGCTTTGTTTGCGGTTAAAATTAGCTATTTGTTCTCTCTGGGTATCTCTGTTACACCCATAGAGCTGTAGATGTGTTTCTTTGTGTATGTCTGTCTTGTCTGACCTGAGTAAGAGTGATTAAATATTTGATTTAGAGCAGTTCTAAGGAATTCTACTCAACAATAAAGAGCAGCATGTATATCATTACCTGAGCAAAACACTGAAGGAATAAGAAAAAATTAAAGTATTTAAATGTTTTTAGAGGAGGGGAAAAAAGGGCATGAGTTTGCTTTTCAGCACTGATAAAAATTGAGGGAATATTCTGATAATAATATTTATGTGGAGAGCATGATTTTCCTATTTTTCTCTTATTTGTGTGTATTCTAATAAACGTGAACAAAGCAATGAAGCAGCATCTTGTGTCAGTGTAGATTAACTGAGAATGGGTATTAAGTTTCATGAAAGACACATTCGTGAAGCATGCCTGTTGTTTACTGTCTTTACTTGGCTGTTTGTTTCAGTTTGCTTGCTTTTTGTATGTTTAAAAGTTAAAATAAACTTTGCTTAATGAAAACATTTATTACTTAGTCGTTTTGGGCTTCTAAAAGAGAAGGTGGTTCCCATTACCCATGGATTGTTTGCTTAGTAGTTTGTTGTTTTGTTTTTTAGATTATCTTTGTTCTTATCTTTTTAGATTATCTTAGTTCTGTATTGTTAGGGATATTGGTGTCTCATTTTTATTTTACTTTTACCATAGTTGGGAAAAAAATATTGATGCAGCCTTTTCCGTCTGAAATTAGTCATTCACACTTTTTTGCCCTCTTACGCAAAAAATAACTCAAAACTTGGAAGGGTGAGAAAGAATGTTACACTGATGTGGTTTGTAAGCAGTTGATGGGAAAACAAGACTGTTTTCCCCCAATATCTGCTTGAGGTTTGACTTGCTGAAATCAAAGGCTCAATCTTTTGTGGTACATTGTATTGCTTGAGCAGCAAAGCTAGTTGTAGTGGGTTGATGCTGGCTGGGTGCCAGGCACCCACTGAAGCCGCTCACTCACTTCTTTTCCCGTGCTGATGTTCTCTGCTGCCTCATTCCTGCCCGTCCAGCTGTTTGTGAGGCTACTGTAAACACAGGATAAGTGGTATGATCTTGTAGCTGAACAGAAGAAAAGGATCTTACTTTTGAGAGATTGTGTAGTAGGGTTTTTGCTTTCTAAAATTTAAGTGACTCAGTCTGGTTTAGATTGTGGTTCAAATGTTTGTGTTGGTGCAGCTGAAGGTGTGAAGACCTGTGATACAAGAGATTGAAAATAAGTTTTTATGGTTGTGTGTAGGAACCTTTGAAATAGCTTAACCTCTTCCAGGGAGTATATGGTGCTCCATTTCCAATCACTGTCTAGAAGTATAAAAAAAAAGTAAACTGGATGTAATGTTATGACATTATTTAGTCTTGATGAATTTCCTAAAATAAGACTTGTTTTTAACTTAAGGGGCATGGGTGTGAGATGCTTCTTGACAGAGATCTTCTATTTTTGTTAGTTCTGAAGATTAGCATCAAAAGAAACCTTTGTAGGAAGTTTCTTGCTTCCTAGTGCCCAGTGGAATATAGCAATGTAAGAAGCCCGGGTTTTAATGCTACCTTTGCATTCACTGAATTGGGTAGGGAAGACGCTAAGGCCTGGGCTTTGGGGTTTTTTTTGTGTTGTTATACTGAATCTTATCTGTATTTAGATTGGCTTGTTGTATAGTAGTTGAAAATGGGATGCTGGTGGGCTTTTTTCCTGGGGGCAAAACAAAGAAGTGACACTTAATTTTATTGACATGCAATTTAAAAGATGTACACATTTTTTCCATTTGGTATGTGAAGTCTATTGGGACATACCTAAATTATGTACCCTCTATTGTTTTTGTTTTGACTTTGAGGTAAGTGCTTAATCTTGTCAGGAAACCATTCCCCCGCCCGCACAGAACATTTCCTCAAAATACATGACCTTGCTGAAATCAGTTAGACGTTGCATTATGTGAGTGGCCAGCACTGATTTGAATGGTTCTGTGGAGTTTTGCTATTTGTCAGAAGACATGTCAGAATACACAGCGTACATGGCAGTAAATATTTAGATACATTTTGAGCTGAGAGAGGCTTGTCTGTGCAGCATTGCAGACTACTTTTGTCCCTTGCCAGTGGTGCTGTGGGTGTTCAAAGTGAATTCCCTCGCCAGTGCTGTAGGACAGGCAGGCGCTGCCAGAACACAGCACCCTACTGCTGACTTCTACTTGGGTGCAGTAGCTCAGGCAGCTTTTGAAGGTGCCATAGCTATAGTAATAAAAAAAGATGGACTTTGTTTAGGCCATCAATACCTATGTCAATATTCCAAAGTCATGGCATTTTATTGTGTTTCATGTATGATGGTGCTTTATGTAGAAGTAGCTTTGAGCTTTATATGCTATCACTTGCTAAATTAAAATGTAGTTGTTCTTATCTCTCGATCTCAACTTGTGGTCTTTACCTTTTGTCCCTCCGATTCCCCTTTCCATCGTGCTGCAGGGGAAGGGAAGGGGAGAGTGAGTAAGCGCCATGTGCTATGGAATGTTTCCGTAAGAACATTAAATTGGGTAATACTGTTCCTAAACTACAACGCCAGTTCTCCCTGTGGAATTCTTCTTCAACTCTGGAGGAACTGCAGTCTCCAAGAAGAGTCAAAAACTGGAAGAAAAAAGCAGGTGCTGGATGCTGCTGAAGCAGAATGTCTGCAAAGGTGTGTAATATGGTTGGGCTTTTATCCCAGTTGCTAAATTCATAACAAAATGCTGAAAGCTGAAGTGATGTAGTTGATCATGATGCATTTGATGATTTCCTGTTAAGGGTGGCTAATACCTGGCAGTTTCACCAGTGAAGGCAGCTTGAAATTATATCATTGAGTGAAATAATATTATCTTAAGAAGAATAAATAAATGGGAGTGTAGTTCATAGATATGCTCTGAGTATGAAACAAGAAATAAGATTTTACACTGGTTAATGATGAGTGGTGTTCAGGTGGTGTCTCCCTCTAAACTCAATTAGTGCAGTAACTAAGTAGCTTGAATATATTCATTGCTAAAGTGCTGGTGAGCAGATGGTAAACACAGTGAGGCAGTTTTCACTCTGAGTTACAGGAAAGTAGTTGTGGGGGTCTCAGTCTGAGTTGCATTTTGTGTTCTCCATTGATCCTATGCTACACATAGCAGAATAGTGCATCGGATTTGTTGGGGGTCTTCAGTGGATTTGTTACAAAGTGGCACAAAGCACAAAAGGTCAGATGTCTGTGTGAATTGCCTGCAGTGGCCTGCTCTGAAGACTGAAATATTTCACGTGTGCCATGGATATGGAAACAGAAGTGGCTTCGCCAGCTACATGCTGACCAGGAACAGGCGCTTGCTGGAACGAGGGTAATTGAGCTTACGTCCTTGTCACGGCTTCTCCCTTGCTGCTGAAAGCTGCTAATTAGCGCCAATGACTTGTTTTAATTCAAGATGACTTTGTTGGAAGATGCCAACTCCTTGGTCCTAGGCCACTGAACAACTATCAGATGGCAGCACAATTCCAGCTCAGCTGCTAGAAATGGCTTGAGGTAACAGTGCCAAGGGAAGGGTGATAGTTGTTTTAGTGCTGTTGTAGGTGTTTGCCAAGGTGGAAGAGAGGAGTACGTTCCATCTCTGCTGTATTTTAGACTGCCATTTATTTTAGTGCTGTTAGCTTGTATTTTAGTAGACTGAGTATTGATAGATAACTGGTCTCCACTAGTCCTAAATCCTCTTTAAGAGTCTTATTAAACTCTTTAATTAAAGATGACTTCTAGAGGAATATCACTTTAGTAACTGAAAAACTTCTAGACTACAGGATATTGCTGGAAAATGTGATCAATGCAATGCATGACGCAGAGGGGATGAAACACTCTGTTAGCTTTGTAAAATGGTTCGAAGAACCCAAAACAAAGAAAATTGAGTTTTGCGATAGGATACTTCTTCCTGGAGTATGTTTCAGAATTCTCAGGCAAACTGAATCCTTCTCCCTTCTCATAGTCATTCATTGTATCTAGCCTTGGGCTATGGTTTAACCTCTGCATTGTTAATTTGATATCCTGTAATTTTTCCCTTTCTAAACTCCTGTTGGAGTGCTTTTTGAATTTTGTGCCTTAGTCATTTCATCAGGTATTTTTCTTACTAGGTGAGCACTTAGAGCAGGGTGATTTGGCTAATAATTTATTTCACATTTATTTATTTCTGAGTAGGAAAGAAACTCACCTTTATTTATAAATTGCAGTACAGTGTATCTTATACAGGTTATTTTTCACTTCTGAAACAAAATGTACAAATATTTTGAGTCTGTCATCATTGTAATTGTCATATGTCAGATTTCTACCTTTACCAGGTTTGATAAGCAAACATTGCTGTTTAAGGTCTAATGTTCTTATGCGAATGAATATTTTATGTGAATTTAAAAGTGAAGAGAAAATAATGGCACTTTCTTACAATCCATCTTGGCTTGATAGTAAACGAACATATAGCCATGACGAAAGTAACGCGGTTTATAGTGACATAGCCCACATAAATCCAGTTGGATTTGCTGTTGATGTTGGCCCACGTTCCAGCATGTGAGTTACCTTACATTTCTTTTGAACAAAGGAGGTCTGTCTGAAACAGGTGCTCTAATGGTTACCCCGGCCTTCATAAATAGCTTTTAGGTGAAGTATTACTTCTGTTAACCATGAGTAACTTCACAAGGCACCTTGGTTTACTGCATGAGGTTTCCATTTTATATTAAAAAAACATCGATGGCCACAGCTTCGTGGTATTTGGTGCCTCATAAGTCGCTGTTTATTTTTAGAGCACACTTATCACAATTTGTCAGCCAAATATTGGCCTGTCCCCTTTGCTATTAGATAGCTGCTGAAATGCCATTCTCAAGATAACTTTACTTACTCTGGTTGTTCCAGGGTAATCTTAGTTTCAAAAGGAAATAATCTAAAACTTGCCAACTCTGCAGAACACGTAAAATAGTAGGAGACGTGTATATTAAGTATAGCAACCATATCATAATGTGTTAAACTTAATGTGACTTAATGGTTTTGAGTGTCTGTGGTAAGTTGCCTGAGTGTGTTGAAAAGTTTGAATGTTACTTATGAACGCTAGTGAAGAATATTTCTAAATTGGTTGTAAAATGAGCCAGGAGATAATGAAGAAATAGCTGGGCCAGTCTCTAGGCTGGTAAGTCATGGCTGCTTGCACACTGTGCATTGCTTTAGGAAAACCGTGTCACAGTTTCTTTTAAGGAGAAAGGAAAGTTCTGCTTTAAACAAGTGACATTTGATATCTTACTTGATTTCTTTTCCTGTTTCTTCTATTTATAGATGTCTTCAGTTTGGGATTTATCTGAAAGCTAAGGTCAGGAAGTGCCTTCCTCCAAAAATGCTACTTGTTGTGGTTTTCTGGCATGTCCTGTCCCCTCTCCTTCCCAAAAGGAACTGTACAGAAAGTATTTTTCCACAATGAAACTCAGATCCTCAGCTCTGCAGTATCATGCTGTGACTCTGGCATACATACACTGGTTCACCTTGAAACTTTTAAAAAGCATTTCTTTGTGTACACGACACTTACGTGACTGATTAAAACACAAAAGACAGTAACCAATTTCAATTATTTCTCATTTTAATAGAGTCTACATGTGCCATGGGATGTGGAGGCAGAGGAACATAGGCTGTATCCTGTTTGGTAGGACTCATTTCCCATTTAGATTTTCAGATGACCTTAATGACTTTGTTTCACATAGGGATACATTTATATTTGTGGGCGATGCTCATCCATTCCATGCTTCTACAAACCATGTAAGGTCTTGGAGGATCTTAAATGGGAAAGGTCTCTCCCACCTTGAAGGTCATGAAAATAACAAGCATATGATCATTAAACATGCACTTTTTTGTGAGTTCTGGTGTATGAAAGTGGTTCTCCCCAGTTTGTGTTTACAAACAAAAGGCTTAACCACTTAAACTAGTCCTCTGAGAGTACAGCAATCCTGAGGGCAGCAAAGATGTGGGAGTGCAATGAGGGCTTTTGACTAAGCTGTTTTTTTCATAGTCAGGGTTCAGTGCAAGGTCTTAAATTCAGGATTGATTTCTCACAAACAGCCCTATTTAGTCATTCAAGTTTGCACTATTGTTTATGCAGCAGTACAACTGAACTTGTATGCTTGTGGTATGACCACTTAGCAAGCATGCACTGTAAAATACATCTGAGGAATAAATAAGAAATTTAAAATGAAGTTATATTTGAAGACATAATTAAAGTCTTTAACTAAACAAGGGTCATGCACCCAAATCTTCTTGTGATGTCACCTTTTGAAATTTATTTAAATCTGTGTAACTTATTGAAACCTCTGATGGCAAGTAACTCCTTTTTGGAATATGGGTTTGACAGTATGTTATATAGTCTGTAATGACTATTTTGTTATCTGACTCTGTTTTTATATTTTTTCGTACTTCTGTATGCAGTAAACTACTTTTAGAATTAAGACTGTCAGCATTAGCTGAATATTTTGTTTAAATTAATATTTGTGTATCTGGTTTTTGTGTAACTTTTTATAATGGACCTGATTAATTTAATACTTTGCATTTGCTTTAGGAGACTTTGCAGTGCATTGCCTTGAGCAGGTTTCAGGAAAACAAACAGTGAGTTTGATTGTTACTGTTAAACTGTCTCATCCTCGTTGTGCTGTGCCCAGTTGAAAGAGGCTTATGAAGCCAGCTCTGTATGTCTGAAAGTTTTTGTAGCTGTTGAAATTCAAAGTACTGAACAGAATGTTCTAAATTTATTCTAAAAAGTAGTGTGGCATTTCTTAGGAAACAGCCACAAGCAAGGTATTTTTCTGTGTTGATACTGTTCTTAACCTTTCTAGTACCCTGATAACTGACATATCAGTTTTTAATTCTATAGTTAACTAACAGAAGGGATAAAACCCCAAGTGTCATATGGGTTCCAGTAATCAGACGTTTTGTGAAGTAGTGGACCTGTTCCTTGTTTTTTGTCCAAGATATTCTGTAGAGTCTACAGACAGAAACTTCTTGTTTTTACAACTTTTCTTTTGCTTTCAATTAGTCACCATAATAATTAGGCTGCTTTCATGTTTTTCTTGTATTTGTAGCACACGTGTTGTGTGCTGAAGGTGATCCTTTTTGCATCTGCTACTCAGTTTCTTAGTTTAGTAGCGGCTGTCTAAAACATCAGAATGGACATTTGTCTTTCAAGATGGATATGTGGGTTTGTTTTTTTTTCCCCAGAAGAAAATGACAAAATAGTGTCTGTAAGGAGTGAACAATGACAAAGTAGTGTGTGTAGATGATCTATGACCGCCTCCAGTGACAGAGCATCAGAAGTGGTGGTCTGCAGGCAGCACCACGGTGTTCAGCAGCAGCTTCTTGGTGTTGAGTCATTTCAGCAAATTCCAGCTCTAAGGATAGCATGGCCCTGCAATGCCTGCATTGCAGCTGCTCTGAAAGGATAACCTGCTCAGAGTACACTTACAAAACTTGGAGATGCTGCAATCATGAGTCATTTAGAAAATTTTAGTTAGGAGCCTGCTGTTCAGGGAAAAACACTCACATGCAGTAGCTTTTCAAATAGATTCCAACTTAATTCATTTATAAATTCTTTACTTTGACAGTATTAAAAGGAAACTATTCCTGGGGGATTAATTTACCATTTTAATTAATCACCTCAGGAGAAGATCTTCTGTGAAGATCTTGCTAAAGATTTTTCCTGTAATTAAAAAACTCCAAACCAACCAACCAACCAACAAACAAAAAAGGGAAAAGAAGAAAAATCACAAAAGATGTGTGTAAATAGGTGATCTGTGAGACCACCTGCTAACCAGAAAATTGCTTTTTGATCTGAGACAGATAAAGAAAATAGTGAGAATCTTCCAGGTAGGTGTGAGATAGTGACCTGATAAGAAGCTAGATACAGTAAAAACGTTGCACTAGTTAACATAACATCACTCACAGAGTGGGTCATCTTTTGTGTGTTTCAGCTTGCATATTATACCACCATCACCCAATTTTCTTTGATGAGCACAAGACTTATTTCCTTTCTCCAGCTGAGAATCTCCCAGTTATTATCAACCGTAATTTTAAATTTTTTTCCCCCTTGGTTACACTTCTCATTCTACTGTTTTATTCTCTCTGTTCTTCTTATTCTTTTCATCGTTGCAGGCTTTCTGTGTGTGGAACTTTAATTCTGGTTGGTTTGTGCTGCTAGGACTCAGCTTTCTAAAATTGCGACATTATTCAGTTTGGTAATGAACAATGCAAGAAAAATGCTTTAAGGGGTAAAAGGAATTCAGCCTGTCATAAGCACTAAAATGTACTTGCTGCTTATGGGCAGATCCCTCCTTCAGCCTAAAAGCTATATGGGATTTATAAATCCCATGTAGTGTCAAAATCTGAAGGGTGGTTTAGCAATTGCCCTGACATCTCTTAGTATGCTGAAATTAAAAAAAACAACAAACAACCAAAAAAACCCTTTTTATTTTTTTTCTTAGCTTGTTCCTTATGAGATTTCTATTTAATCAATAGTTTGTAGTTTACATTTGCTTTTTGTTAAAAAATAAAGTTCTCAGTAACAACAATAACACAATTCTGAAATGACATACTTTAGAAATGGTTACTGATTGTGTTTATATTAAAAAAAAATACTCTATTCAAACATCTGTTTGCACTTGGATAAAATCAAGAAAATGACCTTTCTGTCCTGTGGGGTGTGTGCGGTTTCTTTGGTTTTGTTTTATTTTGCATTATAAATAAATGTGTTAGGGTAACTGGAACTAACACAGTGACACTGAAGTGGTATTGCTTGGCAGCATGGAATGTTTGAAACAGCAGGAATATGCTCTATATGTTCAGTTGTGGAGGGTTTTTTGTTATTCTGTTCTCACAATGCTGTCTTCAGTTAGTGTGAGTTACAATAACTATTAATACAGACCTAACATTTCATAATCATGCTTAGTTTGAACAAATAAAATGTCTTTAAGAAAGGAAACAAAACTTCTCTGCTTTGTGTAGGAGGACTGTAAAGTACCTTAAATGACTGTAAGAATGAGGATGTACTTTCCAAATCAGTATTTGGAATTGTGGGTAGCAATTTGTCAGTCTTTCCCCATGTCTGGTAAAGATGTAATCTGGAAAATCAACTGGCAAATTATTCAAATGCCATATTCCAGCTTTAAAAGTATAGGTGGCATCCAAAATCAAGTATTACTAATTTTTACTGGAACTCTGGAGGTATTTAGTTGAATTTCCAAATAATTTTGAGAAATCAAGCTTCATCTCTTGGGTTCTCTGTGAGCTTGTTTGACAAAGTAGAAGTGGGAAAAATTGTGGATTTGGATACTAAGAAATTCATTAATAGTCAGTGTAAGCTTAGAGTTGAAGGTAAAGATATATTTTTGCATGTGTAAAGAAATATTTTTATGCCAGGCTGCTTTGCTGCCTACTGCCATTATAGCTGGGACATCAAGCCAAGGACTTGAGTGCTCTCTTTTCCAGATAATTTGACTTCTTATAAATAAACTCCAGTATGGATTTTTGTGTCCAACTCCTTTGAGCATCTCTGGAATTTACAACAGTTCCAGTGATAGTAATGTAGAAAGAAACATCTCCTGGTGTTGCTGTGCTCTGACTTGTTCTGTAATTGCTACCCTGTGGACAGCTGAAAGATGTTGCCTGTTTCAGAAGGCAGATCTTAAGGCTTTTTGGTTGTAGGCTGCTGTTTGGACGGACCTTACAGTCATTTGAAAATTAATTTTAAAGTACCACAATAGCTTTATCTAACCCTGTCTGTCTGCCACCCATGTGCACTTATTTTCAGGAGAAACACACCCAGGAGAAAATTGTGTATCTTCCAGGTCCTGCAGTTTGACTTGGTAGGTGAAGCTGTGAGAATCACAGTCTCGGGTAGCTAATTCAGTTACAACCTATGTTTGTGTCAGTTCTCCATGGTTAGTTTGTAAAAATAAACAAAATTGGGAGAATGATACAAAAACTTTCACCAGTCAGTCTTGATAGTGACAAAAAATGATTATTAGTGAAACTATCTTTGCAGTCAGGGAAACTCGAGCAGACTTCTGCTATGGTTTCAGATAACTCTGACCCTTTTATCTAACTGGAGGGAGGGGAGTGTTTTATCGTAGTTACGCTGGGTGAGTTGAGATGTGCATATAGACGTGGTTGTTGCCAGTGGAAGTGGATGTTCTATTCTTGCCTAGATGAGGTGCTGTGAATCGACCTGAGCATCACTGTGCTGCTATGTGTGGAAGGCTTCTATTGAAATAACCATCTATAATTGTTTTCCCCCCTTCAGAATGAAGAGGGCATCCTGTAAATCTGTAGAATGCATTCTGTATACAATTAGTGTTTTTCCATTTTAATGTGACCTTTTCTTCCTAAAGGAATAGTCTCCATTATCTAAACCCAAGAAAGGTAATTTGGTATCAATATTTTGTCCTGTTTCTCTTAAGAGGAATTTAGTGTGGCTTGTGTAGGGGGAAAAAGCATTTGTATACAAAATAAGTGTAAACTCCAGGTTGAAAAAAAATGTTGGATTGTACCATATGACCAAGTGCTAATATTAACAGTAATGTGGGCAATAATTACTGTCTTGGACAACCTGGAAATATTAGCTGCAGGCATTTTAAAATGTTAATAACCTTCAGTCCACTAGTCCAGACAGTTTGTGAATGCTGAGGAAGTTGTTAAATAATGAAGTGCAGTGATGTTCGCCAGAAGCGGCCTAACAGCCAGCAGAGGAGGTACTGCTGTATGTGACATTTTCACGTGTAGTAGATGAATATTAACCACTTTACCAGAACAATGTCGTTTTAAGAGGATGGTGGTTTTCAAAGGCTAAGCCCCAGATGAGAAGTACAGGAAAAGGAATGAAGTAGAGGAAGATAGGAGGTCAGAATAAGTGGTGCATGTTTCCAGGTTGCTTCTTTTTCTGCTTCTGTTACCTGTCCCCTCCAGCACTTGGCACTTGGTCTGCGGTTCTTTAGAAAGACATATTGTTTCATTTACTGTAGTGGCAGAAGAAACTAAGTTTCAGAGGGAGGTTATATAAGAAGAAAGAAGTAGACTCCAGTTTATAGTTATTCATCCCATGTTTTTGTATAAATACAAGTGAGATAAGTTTTAAGATAATTAATTATTGATTTTTATTTACAGAAAGAAGTATGTGAATATCTTTTATTGCGAAAAAATTGTGTGAAGAGCTTTTCCAGTATGGCCAGGTTTTTAGCTTATTTCTACTTCTTTTCTCCACCATGTGTTGTTTTCATTCAGATTCAGGCAGAAATGTGCTTTAACTGGATTTGAGCATCTTCATGATTTAAATTAACTGTATTGGCAAAGGTGTTCATGCACTGATTTAATAGGCTCTAATGTCATATATAAATTGCATGCAGTAGGTTGTGGGAGTTTCTCATGTCTGGACTGAGATGCTCAGAAGGAAGAGGAATGTAAGTGATGCTCTCCTGTACAATGGCACCAGTCTAGCTTATGCTCTGATCAGCTTTCACACAAGCAAAAATTCTTCTGATCATGTCATATCACCAAATACTCATTTTGTTCTGAGAAGAGACATAACTGTGCTGGCAAGGCAGCTTTTGCAAATGTCTCCACTTGTGTCAGTTAGGTTTGACTGCTTTGCAGACTGTTGCTTTTATAGACCTGCCTGGAGAGAGTGAGAGAGAGTGAGTGTAGGTGTGATAATAACAGCTTTCATTTTAATAAAATGTGAAGTGAAGTGTTTGTAGTCTCCTTGCTCTCTTTCTGTACAGGTATTACTTCACCAAAGAATTAAGTGGCTCTTAAGCTAATTAATGACTAATTAAATGACTGTTAGCTAATTAAGCTAATTTTTGGATGTCTATGGTGTCAATAGGTATGTCTCATCTCACTGCTGCTATTTGTACAGGAAACAGTCTTACAGCTTTCCCATACATGACAAAAACATGGTGCAATGCACTACAAACCAGGTTTGGAGAGCAAAAAGGATGAGGGAAAAAAGCTAAGGTGGTAAATACTGCTGTATTTACCATTAGGCAGGCTGACTTAAAAGTGAAGCTTGGAATAATGACTGTGTTTCAGGAGGATGAGCAGGAGCATGGACTGACTGGGCCTTTTTTAGTATGATTTCTGAATTTACTAGTCTAGCACATCTTTCAAAAAGAAGTGCTACTGTTGTAAGGGGAGAGAGGGAAATCCATAGATCCTTGACTGTATGGTTTGAGGAGAAGGATAAAATTTTCCTATGGGGAGACCAGACATACTTCTAGTGAATTAATAAGAAAAGCAACCTTTCTAAATGTTTATGCTTGGCTACCAAACGTTGCTTGTAGAAAGGAAATTGAGAGGTAGTTAACATTTTGGTCCCACTTTCATTGACAATATAGTACCTGTAAATACAGGCTTAAAGTATTTAAATATTTAAATTTTTTTTGTTGCTTAAAAACTGGTTATGCCAATTTGGAATTGAAATTAACACTGCTAATGTCAATTAAAACAAGCAAGAGCTTCCAATTTCACTGAAATGTCCTTACATGGAATAATTACATTTTTAATTCTTTATTTAAAACCAGACAAGCCAGAAGAAAACAGAAGGAAATTATTGATGCTGGCATTGGATACACTGCTAGCACTGCTTCAAAACATGAGCAACATTAAAAATTAATACATCAAATAAAACTTGAATGTATGAAGAAAATAAATAACACTTCAAGATGCCCATTATCTCAAAATTGTTCTTTTACAGTAAAGCTTATAGGCTCTCGTATTTCTACACAGGAACATATTCTAAAACCTGACAAAGACTCAGCCTTTGGTTACTATTGGAAATGAAATGTATTTGCTCTTTGGTGTCTTTAAGACAGCCAAGCATTTGACTTTAAATGATCTTGAAGTGTTAGGAGTTGCATCTGTATTTGTGTTTGGAATGCTCTTGTTCTCTGAAAGGCTGTAGTGCATGTAAGGGATTGAAAGAAAAATCATGGCAAAATGGTCGTAAATACATAAATCTCTTAAATAATGTTTTTCCTGATTCTTGGTTCCAGACAGTACTCGAGAGAGAAGTTTTATTTTGGTAATCTGAAAACAGATCTTTTTCCATCATGGCTAAACAGTAATTTTAGACACAATGTTACTTGTGTAAACTGTGGAGGCAAAAAATAGACTTCCAGTAGTCATAAGAGCTTGTTTTTCATGGCTGTGTTGTTGCTCATAGGAAGGTTTTCAATTTGTTTAATTACAGCTTGCTCTGTAGACAGTGGAAAAAGTTACAACATTTTCTTACCTGATAGTTCTTTTTATATACTTTGAAAGCTGACATGCCATATTTGACAGGAAAAATGTTTGTTTGTTTTTTACACCAGCAGTTAAGAAGCAACTTCTTCAAGGAGTCACTATCTAGATTTACCACGTTTAAAAGTGAATCATTTTAGCACTTTTGACAGCATGCATTTAACAGCACGTGTTGAGTGTAGCAAAGAGGGAACAGCAAGTAGATGGAGTGGTCCATCAGCAGCTGCCAAAACTGTACATTGGATTTTAGCCATAGCTATTAATCATTTCTTCTGTGAAAAGGAAAAAAATGCATCAAAAGCCTTTAGGGCGTTGGGAGGGGAAATTCCTTCCCTCTGCTAAGCAGAGAAATGTACTTTATTTAGTCATACAGCAGCTTCTTAAGTTGTCTGAACTAGTGGAGTTTGCTTATGAGATGTTTCAGTTTTATAGGTTTCATTAGTTGCAAATATACTAGCAAATGGTTTTTCTGAAAATGCAGCTGAGGCCATCAGAATTAATTCATTGTCTTTTAAACAAAGCTGCAAAAATTTCATCTATTAAATTCTCTTTCTGTGTTTCCACGGAGGAGAAAGGGAGGACATGAGCCAAAATTGCTTCTGTTGCTTCTTTCAGGTGTTGCAAGTTCACTTTCTCTCTGTTGCCACCTGCATTTTTTCTTTTTTTCCTGAAGCCCCCCCCCCCCCCCAAATCATGTAATGGTTCAGGTTGGAGGGGACCTTTAATGGTCATCTAGTCCAGCTGGGCAAAGAGCAAGGCCATCTTCAGCTAGCTCAGGTTGGCCAGGCTGGCCTGGAATGTGTCCAGGGAAGGGGCATCTACCACTCCTCTGGACAACTTGTACCAGTCATTCACTGGCCTCATCATAAGAAAAAAAAATAGTTCTTCCTTATATCTAGAAGATAACTCTATTGTATTTCTAAGCTATAAACTTCTGCAACATTTAAAATTACTCAGACAACATCCTTTACTTGTGTGCTGTCGCTATCAAAACATGAGTTGTGCTGGATTGAAAATAGAACTCTAGAAATGGGCGTGTTGGTGGAACCTGAAGAAAATGTTTTTCTTCAGATTTATATAAGCTGCCCAGACCGCCTGACTTGCTAAGATTTAAAGGGATGTGTCTTACAAAACCCCTGCAGTGAGTCACAAACATTTTTTTATCTCAGGAAACTTTGAATTTCCATTTCAGGAAGTGGAGTATAAATAACCTTCTGTAAGAAGACCAGAAATTCTTTAGATAATATAAAAAAAATTAACAGTAGGTAATAAATGGCTGATATTTTCAAGGCCGAGAATTAGTCAAATGCAAGTCAATGATATTTATACAATTTTCAATTTTTTTTTAACACGTTTAGTGTTTTTCTAGATCACAGATACTAAAATCGTTCCAAAGCTGGATATGGCTATAGAGAGTCTTTTTTAAATCCTTCTTTAAAATTTTGAATTAGGGATTTGGAACAGGGGTTTGAATAATTAAAAAAAACATAATAAATGGCTTAGTATCCACCAGTATTTCTTATTTATGCTTGCATTGGTAAAAACTGGGCTTTCTGTCAGCATAGACTGAAAAGAAAAGGTACTTTTTGGGTCCTGTAAGGAATGGCTGCCTCGCAGTAGTCAAAAATGTCACTTCTGTTGCATCATGATTTGCAGAAATATCTGTGCAGATCATGACTCTAGAAAAACTCCTGCTCCTCTGTGCTGGATAGCTGTTAAATAACTTCCATGAACTTAAATATTTACTCCAGTGCTATGAGGGGTGGTATTAATTCATGAGACAGACACCTGAAAATATTTCTAACAAATTTTGCAGATAGAATACTAAATTGGCAGCAGGGAAATGAGAAGAAAGATGCTATTCATTCAGTGAGATGTAGTTCTGTTAGGCATTCACAGAAGAAAGCTTGCTCAGGCTGAGAGAGGGGAGCGTGGACCAGGTAAGAAGTTAGAAAGCAGAATCTTGAAGCTATTGGTAAAGACAAACCAGCTCCTCAAAGACGAGGCATCTATTGGTGAATGATGCTACTGCTTGCTTTGGAAATGAGTAGGAGTGGTGCAATCCAAACTTACTTGGCAGTGCTGGCTTTAAAGGCCTTCTCAACCTTCCTCTATGGGTTCCTTGTTTTGCTCTAATAGTGACTGGGAAGGAATCTTAATGAAGCAGAATCCTAAATGAGTACTAAAGTGTGCAAGGAGGAATGTTGCTGGTATCTCTTTTGGTCCCAACCCTCCTCATGTTTTTCACGTTCTCTCCAGCAATTATGCTGTCAGGGATGGTAACTGATTGACAGCTATGCTTTGCATATTGGACAAGTGAATGACAGAAGAAAAGCGGTCTTTGTGGCTGCGGGAGAGGCCTGGTTCGTGTTGGGTGGAATATATGCAATTTTATGCTGTTATTTAAAATGCAGGATTTAATTGCAAGAAGTAATGCCAGCTCACTTGTGTAGCAAATAGGAAGGAAGTAAACATTGTAAAATAAGTATGCAAATATATTCTTGTGCTCTGGGCTTATTAACTTGCTATAATATCTTTATGGTACTGCCTAGTAATGGCAAGTTATCAATCCTAGAAATCTCTTTGAGATGGATTTTTTTGTGATACTTCTATTGTCTCAACTGTTAAAGAAGCCAGAGAGTACTATTGTGGGAGAAAAATTAGTGAAAGTTTAATATTAGAGTATAATTAAATAACAAGAAGTCTCAATGGAAGACAAAGAACTCTTAACCTGCAAAAGTGAAAGACTGAACTCTGTCCTTGTTGGTACTGACCTGATTAAAAAGGCCTTTCTTGTGGCACCTTCTCTGTACTTGATAGTTCAGGAGCCTTGGCTGAAACTTTTCTAGTACTGAAATATTTTGTTGTATATGTTTCTTACTTCTGTCATTTTCTCAGGTGCAGGACCTTCTAAGCAGAACCACCCTCATAAACGGAGCTCTTGAAGTGCCAGTGTCTTTCTCCACTGGAAAGGTTATGCCGCATCCTACAAGTGCATTTTTGATGTTACAACCCTGATGCTCCTTATATGCATGATCAGAAATGTATTAAATACACTGAAGTGCATAATCTCCCTTGCAATTTCTCTGTAGACAAGCTTCAGGTTGACTAAAAACCTTTACTGGCTAACTAATTTGAAAAAATAGACAA
The DNA here is from genome assembly GCF_030490865.1 of Poecile atricapillus. Classification (NCBI taxonomy): domain Eukaryota; kingdom Metazoa; phylum Chordata; class Aves; order Passeriformes; family Paridae; genus Poecile; species Poecile atricapillus. The sequence goes on from NC_081252.1 coordinate 35,872,764, forward strand.
GAATTTTTACTAAGTACTTGTAGTAAGGCTTCTTGAGCCATGTGGTGTGATTATGCCACTGCATTAAACACAGTATTCTTAGGAAGAAGAATGTTTATACAGTTTTTGTTGGATAATTAAATGAGGCATAAAAAGATAGCCCTCTTTGGTCCTGACTTTGTGAATTCATTTTGCTTGCAGTTCTGTTATTTTAGTTGAGATGTTGTAATGCTTGAACTTGGTGATAGGAGCTATACACCTTTCTCAGATGCTTTCCAGCACTATAGTGGTTCTTGAATATATAAATTTTATATGTATTTGTCAGCATCTGCTATCTATCACCTTAACCTCTGAGCTCCTCTTTTCCCAAAACCTGTCCTTTAAGGTTGTTTTTTTTCCCTGTTTCCATATTCTGTTGTGGATTTTGTAGGCCTTGACCTGCAAAGGTTTATAATAAGGTGTGTCGAGTCTGTAGCTTGATTTCATGGCCTTGTTTTATACAAAATGTTGTAAAAATAAATATTTGATTTTCACTGAAAGTGAGACATTTTACCCCAAATAAAATAATGTATGTACTTCACGCTGTCCAGGGGAACTTAAGAGTTCATTAAAGGTCATTAGTCAGATATCTTAACTTCTTGGCTTTGTTATCATGCAGATATTTCCATGTTGCTGTGGCATAGCTAAAAATAGTGACTACATCCCCGTATTTTTGTGCAGCTCCAAATAAAAATGCATCCTGTAGATCATATAAAAAACTATCCAATGGGTATCTGCTTTAAAAGAAATCAGTTATGTTTCCTTGAAGGTTTAGGGGAGATTCACCAAGCAGATAGAGAGATGTTTGCAGATGGGAACTCTTTAGTTTTTCAGTGGTGAAGACCTATCTTTCAAGAAGAATGAGTTCTTTTATTCTGTTCTTTCGGTTTAGTTCTTTAAGCCTCAGAATGCTATTCAATCTAAATGCCAAATGGAGAGTAATTTAATGGAAAACATTTTCTTATAGTGTTTTCTCTCTGAAAACAAAGATTATGCATGCTTGTCCTATCTGAGGGAGAAACCCAAGAGTCAAGGACCTCAGTGTGCTCAGACAAAATACAGCTCAGTATTCTAGAAGCTGTAACTTACTTTAGTGTATGTTTATGTTCAGTCTTATCACTTCATCTTTGCTCAAATTGTGTCATTTTTTCAAACAATAAAACTTTGCTTTTCCCCAAAAAACATGCAGTCCAAATAATGTCATAGTCAAGAATGGATTACCAAGTATCTGTTGTGATTGAGGAAGACTGGGGTGGTATGAGTGCTGGTAAAAGATGTAAACCTGAAACTGGAAAGCTGACTTTCCAGTCAGCACAGGTTTTTATGAGGTATTAGCGTTACCTTGGAATCTCAGAGTGTTGGAAAATTGTTGGTATGTGTTGCAGTGTAGTAAGGAAGGTGAAGCAAGCACTTGTAACAATACATTTCAGTGTATCAAATGTATCTTTTACGCTGTGCGAGTTACTGGCGAGGCTGTTTGAACAGCATGGATGAAGGAAAATTAATTTCTACAGAGTAAACCAAAAATGACCACTAATTCCTGTCTCACATGAATGAGTTGCTGCCAGAGATAGTTCTGCTGGGCTGTAGCTCTTCCTGAAGGCAGCTTTCAAGGGCTTGTCCAGCTCCTACTCAGTCTCACTTAGAACTGTTTTGCTTCTCACCTTCTCATCCTAACCCTTTACGTGCTTTCACCCTCTGACTTTTAATGCTTGTTGTAACCTAGCTGATGCTCTTGGTAAGGTGTCCCTAAACCTCCTCATTCTGGGTTTGAAATTAAAGGAGGTAGAGTAAGGATTGACTTTACTGGATGCTTATCTGTTGTATTTGCATAGTTTAACGGAGGGAAAGAAAGAAGAGAAAGATGGTTTTGATGACTTGTGAGTTTTCTGGCCTGGAGTTTGGAAGACTCTAGAGAGGGGAGTGGTGGACAAAGAAGTGCTTAGAGAATTAATGAAGAAGGGGAAGGAAGATGAATGAGAATGTTCAGAGACCGTATTTGTAGTGAGATCTTGCACAGAGAGAGTTTGCTGCAGAGGACATGATAAAGCAGGTGACTCACCAGCTGCCTGGTGGCACGAGGGGGCCAGGGCTGTGCTGTAGAGGCAGCCGGTGTGCATGTGCTTGTGGAGGATGTGCCAGCTGATGCTGTGGGCAATCTTTTCGGCGCTTAATTTCTCTGATTCAGTTTTACAGCACAGCTGCTGTGTGGGACCAGCTCCTGGGTGCAACTGTTGCTATATTTATGAAGTGCAAATGCACAGGATTCATCTTTGACTGTGGCAAGAAAGGTTATAGATAATAAAATGGTAATAGTTTGGTAATTAGAGAGGTGCCACTTCCTAAATCAGCTTAAGCTGTGCTTTTCTTATGAACAATTGTAGTCTTTTGTTTACTACAGCAAACAACTTTTACACAACAGAAAAAATGGTGTACAGAAATTATCCTAACACTGAATCAATATGTTCAAGTATGATCTCATTCAGTTCCCTAAATGGATTTTGTCTTTATGTCTAAAGCAGCAGCTGGTGGAGCTGGGGAGTTGTGATACCACCGAACAGTAACCTCCCAGAAAGTGCAACAGCGCAGGTTTCTCCATTTCTGCGCCTCTTGGAGCTTTTGCCTGTAGCAGGAGTTATTTTTAAATGAACAAAAACATTTGGGATTTTTCCGATCATAGTGAAAACTGGGGCAAAAGAGGGGTAATGTTTTTCTTTTAGAAGTACTAATTCCAGGTAATGGGACTCATCACTCAGTAGCTATGGAAAGGATAAGCACTATTATCTTACTGTCAGTATTTTGAGAGCTGGGTTCAATGTACATGCTATTTAATGCTGAAAAATGAGTTTAATACAGGAAATCCTGTTTGGGTGCTGCTGGGAGGATGGCAAAAGAATGCATATCAGAAACAAACTTCTTCAGCAGAACAAACAGCTGTTTTTGAGCCTCATTTGGCAGATATGGATAGCTCTGAGTGTCAGGCTTTGGTTTTGGTGTTTTGGTCCTCTAATTTCAAAGAAAAATCTCAAAGTAGTAATATCTCTATATTTGTCAGGATTGGCTGATGTCTGGACTTAGTGAATGAGTCTGAATTATATTTCTTCTACATTTCTCACTTTCGATCTGTAGACTCTGCTTATAATAAATCTGCTAATTTATTAGCAGCTTAGTATTTTAAATATAACTTTACTTATACTAGCTTTTCTAAGTTAGTTATTGTGTGCCTAGTCTCGTTTGTAGGCACTGAACTTTGGTTTTACAGATCTGTCTCTCCTTCCTTCTTTCAAAGGAACCTATTTATAGCTCAATAGAGCAAACACCTTAGCAATGTTTTTCAAACTGTGTAACTGCTGTGGATCATGAGAACTAGAGAGCTGAGGAAATAAAGTTGCTATTTTCCTAACTGTAATTGATTTTCTCCTTCACTCATATCTTACGAATAAGAGAACAAAATTGAAAGCTTAATTGACAGCAGATATATTCAGTAGAAAAAAAATTTAAAGGATGAATTGGGGAAGTAATTTTTTCTTCAATGAAAATGTTGAGGATTTTCCTGTCTTATTGATTGTGATGGGCTTATTGAATGCTGAATGGTGCTGGAGTTACTTGTGAGGCAACCCTGCTTCTATGTGTTTATCAAAAGGGATAAAAGTATGTTAAGTTGGTTTTGGTTTTGTTGTGGTTGAACAAATGTTTCTAAGTAATATTTTAACTCAGGTTTATGAGCAAATTGGTATTTCTATGACTTGTTCAGAAAGTTGTTACGTGGGCAGCTTATTTTTTTCTCAGTAGTGGAGGCCTGCTTAGATGGCTCACCTAATCCATTCCTCTCTTATCTTTTTTACATAGCTTAATGCTTAATACACTGAAGATGCTCAGCTAGGGAACATGAGCTTAACACAACTGTGACCATTCCAAATTCTTCTGATTCATTTTGAATAGCCCAGAGCTGTTGAGAGGAGGAGGGAAAGTGGGAGAAACAATACTTTGTACCCCCAAATTGAGCAATAAGTTGTCGCTGCATGGGGTTTCTGAGAAATCTGAAATTGTTGGTCTCCAGAAGATGAAGCTTGAATTACACCCTCTGAAATGTTGCTTGCCTTTATTTATTTTTTTCAAAATTCTGGTCAAGGCTTTCTGTCCAGTTTTATTACGACTTCTGAACTCCTTCCACAAATGTGAGTGGACTTTTATATTAAATGTCTTACAGAATTTGTGTCAGCTCAGAGTTGCAGAAGGAGAATAATATGCTTGGCACACAGTGAATCCTGATGCAGGCAGCTGATGAAGAGTGGGGAAAAAAAGGACATTTTAAACTTAAAATATGCTCATCAGAAGAATCTTGTAATAGAAATTATTAAGTGGAAAAAACCCTTTGATTTGGTTCAGTGTTGATTGCTCTACTGCATGCAGTGAAGTTTTTGCTTCTCTTTCAACTGTTTTAATTCAGTAGTTGCTGCAGTCTGTGCAGCTCTGTTCTTGCTGACAACATCAGGTAGGCATGTTTATTATGGTGGGGTGTTTTGAAAGCTTTAATGGCAAGAAGAGTTCATTCACCTATTTGTAACTCATGGCATTCAGGGTGTAGGTGAAGGCTGAAAAAGGATTGTGTCTCAGAGGTTTGCAAGAACTACAGTTTCTCTGTTCCACCTCATGGAAGAAAATGATCTATGGTTAATCATGTTGCCTTCATCCTCATTATGGTGCCAAAAAGTGGGAAGTGTAACAGGGAAGGATGTGTGCCAGAGCTGAGATGGCAAGATAGGTCCAAGGGAACTCAACTTACAGGTTTGAGAATCCTGAAACCAATTACCGTGCCTGGGCTGGTACTAAAGAATGAGGAACTGGGGATTCCTCTCTCCTTAGTAGTATTAACTTCATAATTGTCAAATTGACACCTGAGTATAATCCCAAGTGTCTGTCACTCGCTCATCTACATGCCCTGTTTCTTAAGCTGAAAACAAGCAGCTTAGCTTGGGACAGACACGGGCAGGGGCTGGAGAGGAGTGAGTGATACCGCTCAGCAGCAGGCAGCATTACCCTGGGTGAGTTATACAAACTTCCTACCTACTCTATTAAACTATGTTACTACTCCAAACAGCAAAGTAAACAGTATAAACCTTTACCTATTAAACTCCCCTGAGCAAGGCAGGGCACCATTCTGCCTGCTAATAGTACTAATAGCAGGAAATGAATGACTTAATTTCCCTCTCTTTTGCTGACAAATTGCTCTTCTAAACTGGGCTGGGACATTGAGTTGGAATGAAAAAAGCCCTCACTAGTACTTCAGTCATGGTGGTTTTTGTGATTTTCTTTTTTTTTTTTTTTCATTTTCCCTTTTTGTTTTTTAAACTTTTAAACAGGTCTTTCCAATACTACAAATAGTTGAATACACTGTGCTTACTACTTCTTGGCTTGGTAGAATGCTTGTGCTTGGTCACATGCTCTCTTTGTTACTTTTTATTTTATGGCAAGCATAACCATAATCTTAAAAGCCAGCCATTCTAATTATTGAGGTAATAAATAGTTAAAGTAGCTGTAACCCAATGATGCAAGCCATTGTACCATCTCCTACAGGTGTTTTCTCATAAAGGGCAGATGGCTGATATGTTACTGACTCCTCAGGGACAGCAAATTAGGAGAAGGTAGATATATTTACTACTTCTAGAAAACAAATTTAACTCCATGTAATTTCATTCTTTTAAAGGTTTCTCCTTGCTTCTGTCCTTGACAGAAAGGTTTATGTAACCTTTATTAAAAGCACAATGAAGAAAAAATACAGAATTTTGATCTTGCTGTTTAAGTTACAAGGCTTTTGTTTATGTGGCTGAGCATGTATAAATTATAATGGTTTGTATATAGAATTTGTAGTATAAGTATTACCAAATCTAAGCAATCAAAAATCACGTGGTAGGCTTTATCTAATAAACTGGTTTATTAATAAAATGAAAAGAGTGTTTATTTGGTTTTTCTACATGATACACTTGAGCCTTTTTTTAGGACTGAAATAGAAGCCACTAGGTGACTGAATCCATCCTTTGCTGTGTCAGACTGCTATGCAGCAGAGTATTCCCTAAACTGTTTGTATTCCTTTAAAATTCCCATTGCAGTGGTGCCTGTGTTACTAGGTCAGCTTTGTCTTTTAATAGCCTTGTGTATATTCTAGTTAACTTTATTTCTAGAGAGCTGCAATTGCCTGTGACCTCTTCTGTGTTTTACCATAGCCACCGTTTTGGAAATACTCTCTTGCAGAACAGACTTTTCTGCAGCTCGCCTGGTTTTGAATTAATCTGAAGGAAATTACTTGATTGGATCTCGAGAGTGATTTGCAGAAAGGCTTGAGTTGTTTTGCTGTTATCATGGTATTTACTTCTCTCATGGCTACATTATGGGCTCTCAAAACTGTCATATTATCAAATAGTAGGGAAGTATTTTTTTTATTAGTTCATAAATATTTTTTCATTATGTATGACTTTTTTTAAGTGCTTTCATTTGTCATAGGCATAATTTGGAAAACAGTTTAATATTGAAAAGATTACAGTGATACCTTTCTGTGCTACTTTGCTGGATTTCCTTTTAACTAAATATTTGGATTTTGTGTTTCTTTGTACCTTGTTATGTTCGCCATATTTACAAGTGTTCTATGTGGCACTACGGTGGTAGCTGTGTTCTATGTGGTGTTTGTTAGAACCATCTGTCTTTCTGGATCCTGTCTAAGAAAGTAACAAAAAAACATAACCAAATGTAACTAAAAATGTGGATTTGGGTATATTGTTGCCTACATGTTGTAATGAATTTTATTTTTCCCTGTGACCTCTACATTTGGTCAAAACTCCTATATTCTTGTATACGATAATAATAGTTGACAAGACTGTTTTCTTATGTGCCATATTCCAGTGAAGCTACTGCAGGGGTTCTGTGTCCTGTGTGTATTTGCCCATCACTTGACAGACCCAAGCATGGGTGAACTTGGGCTTGATCAGCCCCTCAGATTTAGAACGTCAGCCATTGTCCTTTGTGTCTTTTGCTGATGTTTTGCATCTGGTAGTTTACACTTCTGTATCCATTTTTTTATTTTTTCTCTGAGTGACTGTTGTTTTACCCCTCATATCATACAGTGTTGTTTTGTTCATGGCTACTAGTAAAGATATAAATAAGATGATATCTAATCTCCTATTAAACATTTTGGACCAGCCCTGTTGCACCCTCAGCAATTTTGCAGGTGACACCAAGCTGAGTGGTGCAGTTGACACACCTGAAGGATGGGATGCTGTACAGAGGAACCTGGACCAGCTGGAGAAGTGGGCCCATGGCAACACTCTGAGGTTTAACAGGACCAAGGTGCTGCAGCTGGGTTGGGGAAATCCCCAATATCAAAACAAGTTGGGGATGAACAGGGCAGGAGCAGCCCAGCCCAGAAGGACCTGGGGGTGCTGGTGGGTGAGAGGCTGGACATGACCCAGCCATGGGCACTCCCAGCCCAGAGAGCCAAACGTGTCCTGGGCTGCATCCAGAGCAGCGTGGGCATCAGGGGAGGGAGGGGAGTGTGCCCCTCTGCTCTGCTCTGGTGAGATCCCAGCTGGAACCCTGCATCCAGCTCTGGGGTCCCAGCACAGGAAGGACATGGTGCTGTTGGAGTGAGTCCAGAAGAGGCCACCAAGTTGATTAGAGAGATGGTGCACCTCTTTTATGAGGAAGGGTGAGAAAATGGAGGCTGTTCAGCTTGAAAAAGAGGACTCCAGGGTGACCTAATTGCTGCCTTCCAGTACTTGCAGGGAGCCTACCAAAAAAGATGGAGAGATTGCAAGGGCACGTGGTGGCAAGACAAGGCGGAATGTCTTGAAACTAAGAGTAGGTTTAGATTGGATATTAGGAAAAATACTTTACTGTGATGGTGGTGGGACACTGAAACAGGTTGACAGAGAAGTTATGGGTGCCCCATACCTGTAAGTGTTGGAACTAAATGTTAAAGTCCCTTTCATCTGCAAACCATTCTATGGTTCTTTCTTTACTCTCTGCTAAGGTGCTTGAAGAAGCTTTGGATGTTCAGTTTGCTTTGCAATTTTCAGCTCTATTTGATTTATGATGATAATACTTTCTGTTACATCCAGGTGACAAACTGTGGCTGCTGTTATGGAGCTGCTTATGCAAAGAAAGAGAGGAGATGAGTTCTTGGGAGTGTGGGAACGTAGTGAAGATATATTTTTCAAAAATACCTGTCAAGATTTGTCATCTCTTTTAAGATACTGGTGTAGTAGAATGAGTTCTACAACTGCATTGGTAATGTCTGAGCACGGAAACATCTGCAAATGGATATAAACATGTGCTGGCTGAAAATAAAGAGATTTTGCCAAAGTAAGGATGTGAAAGCCATGTGTCTCATTTTGTTCTCGGTCTCCAGTATAGTTCTTCTTTCTTCTGAGGGATAAATAAATGATCAAATTTCATCTGTCTATGTCTTGGGTGTTTGTACAACAAATTTTTGAGCAGGCTATATTGATTCTATCAGTATTTTTTTCAAAACTATTGTTATCTGGAACATATAGGCAAGCTGTCATATAGCAAATGCTGTAGGCTAAGTATTGGTGATGCCAGATAAAGAGAGAAGTGTAGACTTGTTCACACAAATATTTAATTCTGTGTAAAATGACTTATTAACTTTTTTCCCAGTTCATCTGTTAATTGTAAAAAGAACAACAATGTAAGAGTTGCTTGTTAAAATTGTGGTTATTATTAAAGAAATTGAAGAATGTTCAAGCACCTAATATTGGAGATAATGAACCTAATTTATTTTAATGAAATGAATGTAGTGTCTCTGTAATCTTGGGATTCTAGGTTGAGTGCAAAACCTTGAATTGGTTGAGCAAGAAGATTTCCTTTTTATGGAAGATACTAAACACATCTGTCAAACCATTTCTCAGAGTGTGCTCCTGCAAAATAACAGTAAGTCTTAAATCCCAACATTTTGCACTTGCAATCCTGTGTTTCAGAAGATGAGTGGCTAAATTTAAATCTGAAGAGCTACAAAAGTCCATTTAGGAGCTAATGCCCTAAAAAAACCCAAACAAACAAAAAAAACCACCCCAAAAACAACAACAAAAAACCCCCATAGACAATGAAAGAAAGATGCTTTTTTTTTTTTTTTTTTTTTTTTTCTCATTCTGGAATAGCAAGTTTTCCTTTTCATCTTAAGCAACAATAACTATTCAGTGTGCAGCATGATAACTGTACAGAAAATTGCAAATGCTTATTCATTGACCACAAATCCAGTGAAAGGTTGTAGGGCTAGTATTCATCTGTATATTTTCTGTACTGTTTCACCATTCAAATCTCAGATACAAATACAAAGTAAATTTAAATGTTTGTGCTATTTGTGAGACAATGAAGTAGTATAGGATTTTTTCTAAAGCGGAATCAATATAAATATATAAATGCAAAAGGCTACATAAACATTTGTGTAGCAAGTCCATGGGGATTGGGAGCCATGCAGGGGAGAGGAGGAAGGAATGCTTCTTTAATTTGCTGGTACTGTGATACCTCTGGGAAATAAAGAAGTAGGGAGAACAGTACAGTTCATGATCTTTCATCAATCCTGTCTTTGCTGTGGCGGAAGTGCTCAGAGGGGTTGTACTGCAATAGCTGTTCTTCCACAGAGTTTGTTTTGCTGGGAAGAAGGTGATATTTCCTTATGCAGTAAGGGAGGTGCTTCCTTTTACCCCCCTGCCCCCCATGCCTTTGTGTTTGTGCTGCAGCTGACTTGGTCCAATTATACTCTCTATTTAAGTGGCTGTTACAGCACTGCTTTCTTTTGACAGTAGCTCATACATAACAAAGCAACCTCAGTGTACACGATATATGGCTTTGCCTATTTTATGCTTATAGTGGTTGGAGTAGGAAAAAAAATAAACTGGAGGAGGAGGAGGAGTTGCTTTGTACTGGAAGACAAGAAATATCTACATAAAAATCTGCCCAGAAGTCACCTGGCAGCTATAGATTTGAACAGCCTGAAATATTTCTTTCTAATGAGAATGTTGCACAGCCTTGTTACAGGGAGCAGTCTTACAAAAGGACTTCTAGATACTCAGTTCAGTCATGTTTTATATGGTACCTAATTCAGATTATGAATTTGGTGCTGCAATACTTTCTCTGTTATTCAGTTAAAGTACACCCACCATACTGTTGCTTTGAGCATATGCTAAAGCAATAATATTTTTTTTCCTTTTGTCTAATACAACTTCTGTCAACTTGATCTGAACTAGAAAAATACCTCTTTGTTATTTTATGGTGGGTAATTTTTTGTGAGAGTTGTAGTGTTCTCTGTTTACCTTAGCATCTTTTTTTAATAAATGGTGAAATGTGTGCAATGGGCAATTGGGAAAACAAGCAAACAACATTAAAAAAATGCACTTTTGAGACCTTTTCTAGGGTTTTTCCAAAAATAAAAATACAATTTTTCAGGAAACATATTAGTGGCAAGTAAGTATTATGTTAAGATAATTTTCTGATGTAAAGACTTAATACCTTGTTGTAAAACTTAATGTTTTATGACAAGCTGTCTAGCTGATGAGCTTGTATAGCTACTGTATACTATTGATTTATCTGTGAGCTGTGAAAGTCATTGAAATCCTTTAATTGATACTCCAATGTTATTTTTCTCAAGAAGAATTGGAAAAATATACTCCTTTCTGAAAAAAACGATATGAGAACTTAAATAATTCTGAATTGTGTGATTTTTCTAAATATAGTTTATAGTTGCATATATATATAATTTATTATTGCATTTAGTTTGCCCTTAAAAGCCAGTGAGTGACTTAGCTTGTTTTTGAATTGGATTTTTTGATGATAGTTCCAGATGGTTGTAGATTGTGTGATTCAGCATTAAAAGGATTTTTCAAAGGGTTTTAGCCGTGACTAAAAGGGCAGTAGATCATCAGTAATCTGTGGCTGTGTGAATTGGCGTGGACTTCAATTTTGAGTCTAGGCGTCTTCCTCTGTGTGAACTTTTGTCAGAGGCATGAATGTGTGTGCAGGCAGCACAACTTGCGCTAGCAGCCTTTAATGCTTTTCTTTAATAAAAAAAACCCAAGTCAGTTGTCTGAAGAATAGTGTAAAGCACTTGGTGAATACCCATGTCACTTTGTTACTGTTGATGGAAGTCACATTTTTCTGCTAAACACAGTCATTAATTGATGCTGAAGGCTTCTGGCACTATTGAGTGTAAAAATAGGGGTTTCCTGCTAGCAAGTACAAAAGAGAAAGTTTCCTCCAGCATAATGCATGTAAATTTTTGAGTTAAAAAAGCAAAACAGGGCTGCTTTTTCTATATTTATAATGAAGTCACTAAATTATGAGCACATTTTGGATCTGTTGGGTTGTGCTTTTCCCTCAGTCAGAATTGCTTAGAGTTTTCATTCTGACTGCATCGCTTGTTTCCACCTCAAGTGCTTCTGAAAATTCTTCTCCCTAACCCTATTTTTAGTTAATTATTTTTTTTTCTTGCTGCCCCCAGCATGTTTCTGAGGGCTTGCCTGACTTTCAAATCTATGGAGAAAACCCAAAACTTAATACAAATTTGTCATAGTAGCATGAAGCTTAGTACAGAAAAACTACCAAAAATGGTTTGTTGGGAATATGTCTGACATATATATCTGACTTCCTTATATACATATAGGAAGATACATATGATGTATCTTAAATTGAGGTTGTGAAAAAAAGGTACATCAGAGAGGAAATCTTTGACAATGGATCAGTGAAGTTTTATTATCTGATAAGGGTAGAAAGTGGTTTTTTTAGTTTGTTTGTTTTTCCCCTTTTTGCCTTGTGAATCTTCTACTCATGACCATGGGATCCATTCTTGTCTTCTTGAGATGCAGTTTCATAGACCAGTACTGAAAGCACTTGGATTTTCTTGTGCTTCCCCACTCTTGTCTCCCTTGTTCTTTTTATCACTCAGGAGTGAGCTTAAAGTACTGGATACCTGTGGATTGATTGGAGTGTGATACATGTTAAACCCATCCTAAACTCATGCTCCTAATAAAATATTCCTGAACTGTCATCTCAGTTGATGAGCAATACAGACTGTTATTCTATGCTTCTTCTGTGTCCTCCTTGAAAATCTGAGGCGTGATTTAAATACAAGTCAATATGCACAGATAGGCCATTAACTACAAAAATCTTAATGAAAGCTCAGATTTACATTTTCCCACAGGTTTTTTAAAGTATCCCTGGATATGCAGTATGGGACAGCTCAGTAATCTCATAAATTATTATGAAAATACAAAGCTAGTTCCACTGTTCAGTGGTTTCTGTCATTACAGTTCAGGTGTCTTATGTCAAGAACCTGGAAAATATGAGGCTTGTATAAACTATTGCATTTCTCTTCTGTTCACTTTTTTGGGCTTTTTTTTTTTTTTTTTTTTTGAAGATAGTTGTCCTGTCAATTCAAAGAAAGGAAAAAATACACCTTGACCCTTACTTGTAATCTTTTCATGTAACTGGTGGACTGCTGAAACAATAGCAGTCACATCTGATACAACAACATCTTACTCATAGATGGAAGCAGCTGCATCCTCTGTCTTTGCATGCACGAAGACCCATTGTTTTCAAGTCTCCTGGTTAATGAGACGGTGGGAAAATGAAGGCCTGCTGTAAAGGCATTATTAAAGATAATTATTTAACACAGAAAGAAATGAAAGATGTGTCTGGTGCAACTAGCTCTTGAGCTAGGTGTAAATGAAGAAGTTATCAGTACTGCCAGTTATAGGATAGCCTTGAGTTTACCCATGGATTGTTAACATTGTATTTAGCATTTGGCTTATTAAAAATACCAGTTTTCACAGGCCTGCAATTTCTGATGGCTGAGTCCTGAACATTAAATAAGTTCAGTTTGTAGGGAAAAATCCCTGCCTTGTTATATTCCTTTGCCACTACTGAGCCCATTCTTCCTTCCACACCCCCCAGGTGGGTTATGTGCTGTCAGCAGGTGCCTCTGTCCAATCCTCACCGGGTCATTGGACAGGCAGTTGTCAAGGGCGCAGTGGGGAGTGGGTGGCACTGTCTGGTGATAGTGTTCAGCTAGGAAATGCTCCTCTGGGGCCAGCTGGCTGACCTCTGAATCTGTACCATGGAATTTGGGAGCTGTAATAGACTGTTAATCCTTCTGTTGTCATCCTCATTTCCCCTCCTCTGTTGGATGCCCTAGATGGAAGGAATGATTTCTGTCTTCATGGTAGATCTCTCCCAGGCTGAGAAAAGTGCCTGAACTTCATTTTAGGTCCCTGAAAGTCTGTGGCTGAGCATCCAGGAGAGCTTTTTCTGTCCATTTGAGTCAGGTGTTCAGTGGTGTCAGCACAGCCTGTGAAGCACAGAATGCAGCTCAGTGCAGTGTGTTCCCCCTCGTGTAGCACAAGCTCTTAGGAGCTGTAAGGTGTTCCTCATATAGTTCATGCTGTGCCAATTAAAAAAAATACAAATTAGTGAATGTAACTATAGGATGATAGGAGCATTAGGAGTGAATGTTTAGTTCTTTAGTGCAAACTCAAGTGACAACAGTGCTAAGTTGGTTTAAGGTTTATTTTTGTGAAATATTCTTTTTTTAAAGCACATACCTTTGAAATCTGTTCAAGTGGAAGTATCTGACTAAATAATTAAGCATGGAAAGATCAACCAACATACAGGAATTCTGGTTTCTTCTGTAGCATACATGTAACTTGCAGCCAGTTTGTCTTTTGAGAGCCATCTGTCCCTGGTGTAAGGGATAAAATTTGCTGAATTCTTTGGAAAGATAACTGAATGTTTTTAAACAATCTATGCAACAAAGACTCCAACAACCCTTTTTTTTTGTTTGAATTGTCTCGTTCCATATTCTGAGTTATTGAATTTCACTGTACCACCTTCCATTGAACTGTGATTTGGAAGATTGATACGTGATGCTTGCTTGCAGGCAGTCATCTACTCTGGGTACCTCAGAACCTTCTCGTGGTTCAGCTAACTTGATCAGCCTTTTTTTAAAATTTAATTTTATTTTAATTTCATATATATATATATATATACACACACACACATGCACACATATATATGTATTAAGCTTAGTGAATTTGTGTTCTAGATCTGACACTGGTTGTTTTTCTTTCCTTATAAAACAGTAATAAATGTTTTTAGAAGAGAAACCCATGCCTGAATTGTAGAATATATTGAATGGATAATTTTTTACAATTAGAGTTTTGGACCTTTTTTCCCTATTAGCAATTAAATTTTGGCTTTATTTTATGATTGGTTATGCTATTTAGCACTGGTGGTTGTGCTGTTCCAACACAGAGGATTTTTTTTTTATGGGGAGGAGGGTGGGTAAGACCATTTTTTTAAAATTTTTTTTTTTTTTGCCTGTGGCATCCATTCTTGTACTTTTAAGGTAATTAAAAACATTAATTCACTGGTCAGCTTGTTACTTGGCTTACATTGTAATGTGTTTATAGTAATTTTGGCTCTTGATTTAATTCATCTAGAGAGTTTTGGTTGTTGAATTAGATGTTTTAAATGGAAGTCATCAAGGTAATATAGTTTTTCTTCTGGAAAGTATTTTTAGTTTTATAAGGAGTCATTATTAGGGAGATGTTTTGCAATGTTTAGGTCTCTTGACCCTTATCTTGTTGAAAATTTAGCTTCAGTAATCTTAGTATTAGACTGCTTTGTTGCACAGATTCTTTGGTAAATAGATTAATCTCTGGGTCTTGTGACTATTAATCTTGCTTTGCTGCTTAGGTTTGTTGAGGGATTTCCAGTAATTAGGACATCTTTGTGCTTGGTCTCAAAACAGTTACTGTTTTTTTTTTCTGGTGTTGTAATGGTGAAGTAGGAAACAACCAGATGTATTATTTGGTTACTTTTGCTTCTCATGTTGCATAAAAAGCTTATGAATATCTGAGTGGTTTTTCAAGATACTGACCTGAGGCAGAACCTTATGAAACAGTAATAATTGTGGGATTCGGTGTCGAAATGCTCATGTAGGAGATATTAAAAGAAAAAAATGCAGACTTCTTTTAAAAAGTGCAGGCACTTCATTGCATCTCCTGACACTTCGCTGTGTTTGCTTGTAAACTGTGAGCTACAGTGAGGCTAAATCAAGAACTTTAATAATGTCAAAATGTATTTCTACAGTAACGTGATTCTTGTTGAATGGTGCCTAGTATTTCAGACAGTCACATGGTCTCTTCTTGCTGAGAGTTTATACTTATCAAAAGGGCTTTTTTGATTTGCCTCTTCATGCCTTTTATTAATATCGTGTTCTGGAGAAAAGTGTTGACACCAGGGGCAGTGGAATACTTCTTGTTTGGCAATCTTGTGTATATTTTGTTGCAAGACTGTTTCAGTATATTGCTTCCAATTATTGAATTTTGAACATTTTACCATTGCTTCAGACTGCTTTAGGGTGCTTTTTAGTATCAACTGCATAGAGAATAGAAGAAAAGTTTTGTGTGATGCTGTTTGGTCAGGATTATTGTGTTCATTGTGTAAATGAACACAATGGTCCACCCGTAACCCTTTTTCCATATGTGATGCATGTTGTTGCTTTCAATAAAGCATGCGCTCAGCAACAAAGCACTTTCTGGGAGTTAAGTTGGATTTATGTGGGCCATCTCAGTGTTGTGAGGGAATTCTGGGACTTTCTTCTGCTGGCTTGAGGTCAGAAATAAAACTTATTCTTGGTGATAGTCATATTAACAATTCAAACAGCAGGCTGTTCAAGTGAATGAAAGGCTGTTAACCAGAAGGGCAATGAGAGCATTTTTTGTTATTTTAATTTGCTTAAGAGAATGAGATTACAGCCAGAAAATTGTCTTGTCAAACAGCCAGATACTGACTTCCTGGTCTTCCATTGCCAAATGCTCCAGCTTCTCCAGCTCCTCCCTTCCTGAGCCCTCTGCCAGCTCATCATGAGAGCCAACATGGGCTCTTGTAACTTGGGCTAGTCCTTTCCTTGTTTGTTGGACAAAATGTTACCTGTCGGAGATGTAAGCATTGCTTTTTTTATAAGATCTGAAAATTTGGATAAGCTGTGTTTATTTAAAAACAAGCAAAACTCCGTTTTTCTTGGGGTCACGCTTTATTTGTAACATGCAAAATTACATTCATAACTTGAAAGCAAGTAGGATGCTCTGATTTGTTAACATATAACTCACTTTTAGTTACTGGACTAAGGAAAACTCTGTATTAAATATTAACTTTAATTTAGAAAGCCTTTAAAAACAGATCTTTTATTTCAGATCATTTGTGTTGATATGAAGTACTTTACAGGTTTGAGTTTTAATAATATTTAAAGAATTATTTTGTGAGTTTTAGAATCTGTGTAAATATTTGTGTTTTCAAGTGTTTGATGTTCTCAGCTTGTGCCTTCCTTGTGATTCTCAGCCTTTAAGGTTGTTGCTTCCAGTTTATTTGAATTTCTTCTCTGTTTCTCTCTGTTGTAAATCTTTCATGCTGTCAAAAAAGTTTGCAACTAGCTAGTGGACTCATAAGTGACAAAAATTGAGATATATACAGGATGTGTACAAAAGCCTTCTTTCTTCAATCAAAAGAATAAGTATGCTGCAATAAAATATGGGGTCCTTGATTCGCTTTTTTGATATGTACATTTGAAAGACTCGTTTGTTAGGAACTTCAGCTCTTTACTATCTCATTTATCTGAATTATATTCTGACTTTTTTGGATCAGGTTTGCAAGTTTCATCAGTTCCTGTAAGGCTGTTATCATAGTACTCAATTTTTTTTTTTGACAGCATCAAAAATTAAGCTTAAACTCAGGTTTTCTTTGCTGATAAATCTTTATCATTCCATTCAAATTTCTTGTGCAAAAGGTTTGTTTTGTTTTTTTTTTCTCAAGACTTTGTAGGTATAGGAAGAAGAGAATTATAAGAAACTTGTGAAAAGTTTCTGAAATCAGATGTGCTGCAACTCCATTAGTTTGTTACTGCAAGTTGTGCTTATTTCTTTGATTATGCCTCTGGATCAGTATTGAATGCAGTATTTGTTTCTCTTCCCCTGTCCCTTGGGAATTCTAAATCACTTGCAGCAAAACTAAAGACCAGTTGGCCTTAGATAAATTGCTGGTTACCAAGTGAGACCATACCAATGGTACAAGGTGATCAGCTATTGCCAAAGCTTCAAAAGGAGAAATGCCTAAGGATCTATTGTACAACCCTGCTTCTCAGAAAGTCCTTTATTCCACTGTTTAAAACATAAAAATGATGTAGTTATTTCCCCAAACACTTAATATCTTTGAAGTAACTCCAGAAAACTAATTCCAGAAAGCACAGAATGAAGAAAGCTGTCGGCTTTCTTACAGTAGCCTGAGCCTCACATTGTCCTGTCACATCCCAGTTGTGACCATTCCCCCAAATGCCAAAGGAGCGCCCTGCCCGACACCTCCACCAGCCCCATGATACAGTAAAGGATATCATGTTGACCCTGAACTGCCTGGAATTATCAGCTGGTTCCCTAAAGGGCAAATGGTCTTTCCATATGCTTCTGTGGCTAACTGTGCTCCATATGTGCCTTCTGTGTGACTGTAACTTTAACCTAGTAAATAGCTAACCTCAAATAGCTGCCCTCTTACTTCTCACTCAGCTGGTACCTTCTGTAAGCTCACAGTGCAAGTTAATCATTTCAGAGAGTATGTGTTCTTGCATTAAAGCTTGAACTTAGAGTCTTGTCATGTGCCGTGGGAAAAAAAATCAAAATATCCTTGGAAGGAAGCTGCTCTGTAATTTAAGGTTAGAAATCTATGACTTCTTCATATACTAAAATGAAAATGTAGTATTTCAATAATTAACCCCCTCCCCAAAAACACCCCAAAACACAAAACAAGGCATTTGCTGTTCTTGTTAACTAAGTTACTCTTAGGTCTTAAAAGAACAAAACAAAAAAAAGAAGCAAAAAGGGAAGTGTAAGTCAATGGTAAAAAAAGTGCAGACCTTGACCCCTGGGTTAGACAACTGTGCAGAGCCAGCTAAATCATGACTGTAACTCTGGGGAATCTCCTCTGGCAAAACTTGCTGTTGAAACTGGAGAAACAACTGTCTCTGTCTGTCAGCGTGGTCTTTCATCTGTACAGTACCCACCCGAGCAGAGCTGGCAGAAGACAGCACATAGTACATATGCTGCATCAGTACATAGCTTGCAATCGTCATGCAGTCTCTGGGAGGCTGCAAAAAGGTCTTCCCAATCCTCCAGGGCAGAAGTTTAATTTAGCAGGGCACTCGTGAGTGCATGTTCCCCCAAACTGCATGCAAGGCAGGTTTTGTGCCACCATGTGCACTAAATGTGAGTGAGCAAATAGTATTTGGCCATAGTGGAGTCAAACTGCAGGTAGCTTAAATTTGTTACTTGTGACAGAGACCCACAAATCTTGCCTTTTTTCCAGTCCATTCAGCTGTGGGAAGATAAATATAAAGCATAGAAGCAGTGCAGTCTTGGTGCACTCGAAGTACAGAGGGGAAGGAATCACAGAATATTTAGAGTTGGAAGGGACTCACAAGGATCATCGAGTCCAGCTCTTAAGTGAATGGCCCATATGGGAATCAGATTCATAACCTTGGCATTATTAGCACCATGCTGTAACCAGCTGAGCTAACTGAAGCTGCAGGGTCCCCTATTTGAGAACAGACATAAAGTATTTACAAAATTTACAGGAAAATGATTGCATTGCTGGTTGTTTTCATGGACACATCCAGCTTATGTGCTTGTTCTAGAGCTTCTGGCTGCTCTTTGTACCTTCACAAGTGCCAAAAAGCTTTAGTTAAAAGTACAGCTGGAAACTCTGTAGAACTTTTACCAGATTTTGCAGGATTTGACTCGCCATTAAATGTGTGGGGTCTTGGAGCTGCTGCTGGATTCATTCAGACTTTTTTTAGTATCTGAGACTGCCAAGAGAGGTGACAAGTTCTTTTCCCCCCCGGTAGTTTCATTAGGGCTGTTTTCCCTCTAGCAGCTGCTTTGAGACCTCTAATTCATTTCTATGCTGACCATCAACTCTGCTTCTGCCTCTTAGGGCTAAATGCTACTAGTATTATTGAAACTACAGAAGGGAATGCACTAGAAATATAAGGAATTCATTTATTTGAAATAAGGATGAGAAAAAAGGAAATGGTAGATGTATTTGCCAGTCTACAGCAATTGATAGTTTCAAGAAAGAGCCAAAACCTAGAAGTTTTTCTGAAAAGAATCAAACTTTTGAAATGGATTAAGAATGCTGGTGAGAGAGGTAAGGTGGAGGGGCTAATGTGACGAGAGAAAACCTTATCTTAGGTTTTAAAGAAGCTCTCAGCTGTAGTGCATGGCTCTTATACGTAGAAACAATGACTTTATAATCTGGAAACACTTGTTTGTATTGTGTTGTGGATGAAAAGTTTGCAGTCTGACCACTTTTTCTTGAACTAAATAATTTTTCTGAGGCTGATGACCACTTGCAGATTAAATAGATAAATTCTGACAGACAAGCCACTCCTTGATGTGTGACACTAGAAACAATACTTGTGTTAAATGTAACTGAGAATGTTGTCTTCAAAGGAAGAAGTCTTAACACTTACAGGCTTCCCTGTCAGTTTGCACGTGCTGTGATGATTTTTCAAAGAGAGGTCAGGTCCTGCAGGATGCTTTAGTTGAGAGGCAGCAGGCACACTGAGGAAAGCTTGTGATGATGCAGGGATGGTGTAACTACTGGGCTTTATTTTTGGACTCGAGGGTAGTGAACAGGATGCAGAGAGCACCTTGGATTTCCACAGAGCTAGTTTTGATCCAGTTCTGCTGACTCCCTGTGGATCTGCCTTCCTCATCTCCCTCTCCAGAGTTTCTGTGGCTTATTTCTCCAGCAGAGAAATGCTGTCTAAATGTAGTGGAGGCTGTTGTGGGTATTGCCTGACTCCTGACTTAATGAGCCCTTCCAAATGGGGTTGGAGAGCAGAAAGCAGAAACAGTGATTAGCTCTCGGTACCAACAGCCAGCCATGGAGGCCAGAGCTCGTAATAAACCTGCCTGGATCTCAGTTGCTTGTGCTGAACACCACAGGTGTGGTGTCCTTGTGCCTTGCCCTCCCATCCCTCTGCAGCCATTTCCCTCAGTCACTGTGGCCAGCCTTGGTAGGAGTCCTCTGCTGTTAGTCACTGTCACTAATCATCCGTCTTTGCCTAAAGCTCAGAATCCCTGGTGAGCGTGGTGCATCCACATGTCCCAGCAGATGTTCCTGGAGTAAGGCTCCTGGCTCCCACCTGGCTGACTCCCGGAGGAGATGGCAGTGTTTCTGCGTGGTTCTCCCATTTTTATTTTTTTTTTGTCATCCAGCATCGCCATAGGCCACTGTATCTTTAGGAAAGGTTCACTGGTGTTTGAAATCGTGTTTGTCACTCCTATGTTCTCGTGGCAGATGCGGGGAAAAAACGTGGAAAAGTGTTTGTTTTTTCAATGTTTTAGGACAGTCGAGGGCTGTGCAAGTTAGCCTTGGTCATATGTATTAGTACAGTCTTAGGAATGTTTAGATAGTGATGTGGTGCTCAAACCTGCTTGGAGTTGGGTTCCTAATTGCAAGGGCTTCTTGCCACTGAATGTGGTGTTCCGATGGCAGAGATTGCACCTATTGTCCATCTGAGTGCTTTTGGGAGGGGTGTGATGTTTCACTGCCATGCCTTACCTGAGCTCTGTTTGGAGTTGTTTTTAATGTTAAGAGTGAGTCCTCACACTCAGGAGATAAGCAGTAATCTCTGATGAGGAATGTGCATACCTTTAATGTCTGATTTTGGAGACAGCACATGATTTTAAGCTGCCGTGAAGGTATGCACTTGGTTTAAGAACAAATGTCCTTTGCTCAGGAGTTGATAAGCAGTATCTTGTTAAGATTTGGTAAATGGATGGCTGTCATATGCTCAGTCTAAATTAGTTCGCAAATCAACCGGCAAGTTTTTACATATCAAGAACTGGTTTAAAAGTTTATAAAAAATGATGCTTAAGAGCTAGGCCAAAATACTCTGTTATGAAACCAAGGGTGTGTATTTTATTATACAAGAGGAATTCAGTGTTATATCTCTAACACGTGTTTAACTTGCACTGAGCAAAACATGTGACATATGGTCCTGCTCTGGAAAGACTATGGAAAAACCTCTTTTCCTTTAATATGGCTTGGATTAGGATTCTGAGAGGCTGCCTGCTGTTGTCCTGTGGACAAGGTTTTTCATGTGTAGGTGTGTTTGGTCTCAGTCCCGCAACACTTGCTGTTGGTCCTTTGGAGGCTGCACCGCCTGCTGACTTGTAAATGTCCATCTTTGTTGGGGCTTCTGGGGAGAGAAACGACTATAACATATGGAGGGATGTTTTTGAACTTCAGTAAAATAAATAAAAATCAGCTGTGGCATGACAGCCACATATCTCACTAGCAGTTGGTAGATGGTTTGTAGGCCAGCCTAGAGCAATCACTGCTATTGTGATGCCTTGTGTTCTTAACTTGGAAGTCCCTGGTCACAAAAAAAATAACTGGTAATATCTCTGTCTCTTTATGGTTGTTGGTACCCTTATAGAAAAACACATGCAGCCACGTCAGGGAATAGAGTATGTGGCAGATCAGCTTAATTCACAGCTTCCAGCCTTCTCAAAATCTCCTCTGTTTGTGATAGTGAGTGAAAATCATGTCTGTGTGACCAGCTCTGTAATCTGTGGTACAAATGCAGTGTTTAAGGTATAGGTGTTAGGTCTTGGTGTTGAGCTGTCTGATGCATGGAAGTGGATTTGGGTCTGATGGATGCCTTCAGCAGGTGTGATGAGATGAAAAGGTTTTCAAAGAGCTGCGAAAGAGCTATCTAGAGCTGCTAATGGGCGATATTTGAGAAGGGTGGTTCCAGATTCTCTCCTGTGGTTTAACAGTACAGCCAAACCAGCTGAATGGTTGGTTTGTTTCCTCCAGAAGGGATTTTTTTAGGGGCCAGCTTCACTTGACTTCTCTTGTATTCTTTAAACTTCCATGGAGCTCCTGACAGTTTTCCCTTGTGCGTGCTGTGCCAGGTAAGACTGAACCAAGACACCCAAGTCCTTTCCTCTAAGGGCAGTGAGGTGTTCCGCTTCTCCTTAAGGGGCAGAGGCAGAGCAGACAGGCTGAACCCAGCTCATCCACCTGCTTTGCCACCCAGCCAGTGTGCTCCCACGTCCCCTGGCTCTGGTGCAGTGTTGTGTGGGCTGTCTGTGGGTGCCTGCATGACTTCTGCTTGTTGCACTTGGACCATTAAAGGGTCACAGCATAAGCCCGAGACAGAGAGGAGGCAGCTGTGCCAAGCGGGGTTTGCTCTCTGAGCAGACAGATGCTCTCCCAGTGCCCAAGAGAGCACCTTAATCTCAAAAGCGGTGGTCACATCCTTCCAGAGCTGGCATTACTCTTCTGTGTAAAGAAGGCAAACAAACAACTAAAGTTGTAAAGTACTTTTCACAGAAAAATCATCAAGCCGGAATTTATGGAAGTCCAATCCATTCAGCAGTGGAAGAGCACTAGCTTGTGTTTTCCATCTGGTTTTATGGTACTTGGAGCTACATTTCCATTGCAGTGTGGTGGCCTGAGAGGGGCCCTGCTTCACCACCACCATGATCCTACAGAAGCTTGACCTCTGTGGGTGTTTGCCCATTTGAAGTGTAGATTTCTTAGGTGATTCTGTTCCAAGAATGAAAATGTGTGCTGAAGTCAGAGCACTGACCCCAGTATGCCCATCTGAAATACAGAAATTGATTCAACCCTGAGTAATATTTAAAAAAACAAACCTGAAACTTACGTCCCTCTCAGAATTCTACCATTGCTTATAGGAAGAAAAAAAAAAAACCCGTCAAAAAAATCCCAAAAGATAATAATTTGGAATTATGAAATGAAGTCTCTGTTTCAGAAAATACATGAGCTAAAAAATTAATTCAGGCTTGATGATTATTCTGTGGAAAGACTTTAGTTAGTTCTATACTTTAAGACTTTAGTTGTCTGTTTGCCTCCTTTACACAAAGGAGTAATGCCAGCTCTGGAAGGATGTGACCACCAGTAGCTTTTGAGATTAATTTTTGGGTGAAGAATGATTTGACTTGCAAATAAGTACTTCAGTATGATCATTTGCCTGATAGCCTGGGAATAATTTTCATGTGACCTACTGTTGATGCTTCAAGTAAGATTTATATCTCTTGGAAGCAATGCTCTGAAATATGCTTGAAATGTATCTGCTAACAAAAAGAAGGATCATGACTCTTGGCTATCTTGTGTGTTTAACTTCAGGGAAAATTCTATCTGTCTAAATGAATTTTAATGCTTTCTTTAAAAACATGAATATAAAGGATGTTTATTGGGATAAAAACTTTTGAAATTAGTTGTGTTTTTTTTTCTCCCTCTTATGATTTTATTGTATTTGGGTTTTTTTTTAATTCATAAATATGATAAATATGAGGAAACTAAGCAACATTATTTCCCATTAAGCAAAACCCAAGCTCTCAAAAGCAAAAAGAAATAGTGCAATTTTATTTCAACAAATACCCGCTGTTGCCTTTGTGGTTGGAAAGGGAACTTTATTTTTGTTTTGTTTGTTTTGTGTTTTTGCTTTGGTTGGTTGTAAGCCAGCAATATAAAATGATTGTAAGCCAGCCACAGAAAACAAGTCACTGTATTTTCTGTTGATTATAGTACTACTGAGATATTTTCGTAGTAAGTTCTGGCAGAGCACAGTTCTCAGCGCGTGCAGGTTCCTTTTGTTTCTGGATGTGAGTTGTCATGGTAATAAGCCAGGAGCTGCAGCCTGGAGTTCCTCATTGCTTAAACCCAGCTCAGTGGTGATGCTTTTTGACAAGGAACCTCTCTGGAGGAATGCTCAGGGTCTCCCCTGGCATCATGGGCTTCTCAAAAACTCCAGTTTACAAAGTGGAAGTTAGATGGCCCTGATGCTCTGGCTAGAAAGGAGTGTGTTGCTGGATGGATTGGGATTGAATTGTGCCTGGGAACTGATTTTTCTGGATGAGGGTGGAACTTGTGTTTCGGGGTAGTTTTGGGGTTTGTTTGGTTTTGGTTGGCAAGGGAGAAGATGCACAAACCAAAGGGTGGAGTGTGATGACATTCAGCACTTGGGACAGTGCTGATACCCCCATTTCATTGCTGTGCTGCTCCTTCCCAAGAGCACAAGGAGGTTTGTTCCAAGGTCTTGTTTTAGAAGCAAGGTATAATGTAGTTATGTCTGAGAAGTTGCATAAATATGAGCAGTTGGGACTGCTACAGCTTCAGATACAGACAGATGATGGCAGGTGGCGGAGCAGAGGTGGCTTAGTGGGTTACCCCTTCATCAGCTCAGGCACATTTCTGCCTTATCCTTTTACTGAATTTACTATTTCTTCACAATGAAAAGCTTAAAGTATTCACAGGAGCAATTACCACATATTAGTTGATGAAAGGCACCCCTTCTATGTCACTGTGACATTTTTGCTCATTATTTGGAATACCTGCCCCATTTAACACCTCTGGTCCACCGTGTGTTCATCCACCACAATACCAGAATGCTACAAAGTGTATGTTATGGGGATTTTTGTTATGATTGCAACACTTTTAATGATGCATTTGAAGAAGAAATGCTGTGTAGCTGTGGAGTTGATGTTGAAGTACCAGGACCTAGGGTTTACAGAGACTTAATTTTTTTCACAAAATAGTTTGCCCTTGCCCACTGTAAGGAAGTTTGTATGATGGTTTCATGTAGGTCAAGTTTGTAGTGGTGTGCTTCCTTTGTGGCAAGTTGTTTGACTGGCTTAGTTATTCCTAGATTGTGTGAACTATAGTCCTTGTGAGCAAACTCTATCATGGATATAAACTTGCCTGCTTTGAAACCTGTAGACTAATTATGCACACTCAAAAAGCCCCCCAAACCCACCACTAAAAGTGTCTGTCATATCTTAATCTTGCTCTCACACCTCTTGGGGAATCCTCTAAGCACAGCTAACTACTGACCCTATTTTTGGAAGGCAATCTTAGATGATTCACCATGGTCTTCTTTTCCTGGCCACTTTAGTTGTTCTTTGTGATGTTTATCTCTGGGCTGATATCCTTTAAAGTGCTTCTGCCATCACAGCTTGGTGACTACTAGAAGTTACTTTTTGACTTAACTCCAGGACATTTATGTTTAATTTTTCCCTTTTCAGTTCCTGATTTTTATTTTTTTTTTAATTGAAAGCTGCCATTCATTATAGTACTGTATATTTGAATAAACTTACATAAAATTGGTCTCTGCTACAAGAAGTTGTTTAAAAATAAATACCACCATGTTAATAGCTGATCTATTTATTAGTGCAAGATTGATTTTTGTTTAACAGGATACTGGGTGTTATTTCATATAGCTAATGAAAAATGTGAGATAAATAACCCTATCTCAAAACAATTTGAAACTTTCCTTAGCATTGAAAAAAACCCCTCTGCAACAAAAGATCTGAATATTTGTGCAATGAATGTGAAAATGTATTTAACAGCCTTAATACAAACCTCCACTACTGGCAATAAATATTGAAAAGATGCAAAAAGCCAAGTACATATATTTTTAATGGTGAATAACTGAAGTGCCTTTTATAATTATGGACTATGCTGTCAGTAGGAACGATCTTTTGTGCTGGAACTGGTTTTCTTGCATTTGGACATGCAATCAACCTTTGGATTTCTGACTACAGAACTTGGGCTTTTATGTTAAGCATTTAATTGTCTGACTTCTGCAAGTCCGGAAAGCAGAAAAGAGATGCACTGCACTACCCTGTAATTTCCTATGCTCATTCGTTTGCTCATGGACTTCTATAGCATGGCAGGCTTTAATTTCCCATCTAACCTTTCCACGTTCATCCCCCCATCTTATGGGATGATTATAATAATGAATGTCTTTAATTTTTTTTTCTTCTTTATTCTGCTGAAATCTTTATGACTAGCAGGATATGTTGAATCAATTGGATTGCTCTTGAGACAGTGTTAAAAGTCTGTTAGTGTGGGTGGGTCTTTGAACCTTCCAACTCATTATTGTACACTTCCAATTAGGAAAAAAATTCTAAAATGCAGAAATGAGAATGTAATGAAATTCTCTTTTGAGGGAAGCTCTTTAGAAAGAAAATAATTCACAAAAGAAACAAAGTATCTTGGAAAGACAGGAAAGCTGATTTCAGTACCTCGTTGAAACATCATATTTCTCTGTTTATTATCTCAGTTATTGTACTGTGATCCTATGGTGTTTCTCCAGCATCTGGCACCAAAGAAATAATTCAGTTAAGTCTTTGGAAAAGCATGTTTCTATTCTGTACTGGGACTACTCCCAGGAAAATGGGATTTCTCCTTTTTCTTTATGGGGTTTTGGAGTTGCTCCTGATGCATGGAGATGCTCCCTTCATGCATGGGTGCTTCTGTTCCAGATTAAAATCACCTGTTCCTCCTGTTTAAAAATTCCACCTGTAATCCAGAACAAATATCCCCACCCTCCCCATGGTGGAGTTAAAAATAACAATTTTTGTGTGTCAACAACTCTCAACAAGATCAATACAATATCTCTTTTCCCCTGCCTAGAGGAAGTGAAGGCTTGGGTTGGCTGGATGGGCTGTAAGCTCCCTTCTGGTGAGGGCTGAGTCCCAAGCTTGGTCATGCCTGGTTGCTGTGGAGTGAAGTTTGGTCAAGAATTTCCCTGAATATAATGCATGTTAGTTGAGATAAATGCATACAGGTTAAGATGGTAAGATTTTTCAGAACTTTCAGGTAAATTTACAAAACTTATGTTCTTCCTGAAAACATGCTCATGGAATTTCATTCATGTAAGTACCATTGAAGGCCATTAAACATATGTAATTTCAGTTAAATATTTAATTTCTTATTGCATAGCTGCCAATTCAGCATCAATAAATTATTTCCAATAATGTAGGCTTTAGTTTATTTTAAGACAGAGATCTTTATGTACAATAGTAAGAATGGCTTGCAGAGAAATGTTGTTGTAGCTTACAGTAAAGTTGAAAAGAAAAATTTGTCTTAAGTTGGTGGTATAATAGGTTGGATACTGGCAGGCTTCCCACGTGGCAGTGCCCTCACCTGAATTTGAAGGTCCTGGTGTAAGAAAAAGAATGTTAAAAATTTGCAGGCAAATACTTCTTTTTCATCTCTTTATGGCTCAGTGATAAGCATGTACATACCTGGGCATGCTCCTGCACAGCAGCTCTGAGTGTGTTCAAGTTTTTTTCCACTGCTGGCACACTGGCAGTGAAGATGAAATGTTCATCTTGGCAGTGATTTTGGTATCAGCAATACCAGATTTTTCTGTCACCGTGGAAATCAGTTTTTGTGGTTTGCTCCTGTATTTTGCAGGTCAGTATTTGCAAGGTGTGAGCTCACCCTTAGGTGAGTATTTAGTACCCCTCAGGTCTTGCCTGAAGAGGGAGGTTTGGCTGGGGCAGCTGGTGTGCCCCCACCTCTTGCCCTTCCCTGCCTGCCTGCACGCCTTGCTGTCTCTGAAGGCAGTGACTTGTGTCATCTCCTGAGCTGCTCTGGGTGAGAGCCTGGCATTTTAGTGTGAACCAGATGTGAACAAATCTACGTGGGCTACAGCTCTTCTGTGCACATGGAAGTTTTTGTGTAAGCCAGATGGGGTTGGTGTTGCTGTAGTCCAGTCTCTTTCTTTTGGTGATGTTGGCACTGCTTTGGCCTGGGTGAGCCAGTATAGGCAGCCAGACAGGCCAGTGCTAAATCAATAGTAGAGGGGAACAAAAAAAAAGGAATGTGGGTGCTTGGTATAGCTACCCTAGTGGCCTGTAGTCTCATGATTTCAGGTTCTGGGTGTGTGAAGAAAAGGGAAAAAGACAGGAGCCTACAGCTACAATGAAAGAGAGGCACGACTTCCACAACCTGGGTTTGGATTGTCACGTCGTTGCTCAGTAAGAAGAAAAAACTTGGCACTGCTGCTCTTGTTAGTACATCACAATTTGGGGAGGTTCCCAAAGTCTGAGCTAAAATAACTGTTCAGTCAGCCATATAGAAATGCCTCTCTTCCTGCCAGCAGTTTCATGGTCTGTTGAAACCCATCAAAGACTTTGAGGTTCCACCTCCTCCGGGCTGCAGGAGAGGGTTGCCTCCATGTCCTCGA
Organism: Poecile atricapillus; assembly: GCF_030490865.1. Classification (NCBI taxonomy): domain Eukaryota; kingdom Metazoa; phylum Chordata; class Aves; order Passeriformes; family Paridae; genus Poecile; species Poecile atricapillus. Next base: position 35,900,911 of record NC_081252.1, read on the forward strand.
CGCTGGAACTTATGGATCTCATGCTGCCAAGACAGCGGCCCGAAGTTGGGTCTCTTCGAGCAGGTGCTCACCCTGGGGCCGGGGAGGTGGCAGGAATCAGCATGGAGGGACCGGGAGGAACCTCCTGTCTTGACACCAGTGAAACTTGGGCTTGGGGTGTGGTCTGGAGTGGCAACATATGATGGGGAGCAGGGACATCCCCTCCCTTTGGAGCCTGGCTCTCCTGGTGATTGGCTGAGTGTGAGCTCAAGATAGGTTATTTTTAAGAGATCAGGCTTTCAAAATACACTGTACTCTCAACACATAGATATTTTTGAGCCTCAGGTGGATATTAGGTGCTCTGAAAAGTTACTTTTTTTTCCTTTCAAGACTGTGAATCAAGGAGTTAGATTGTTTCTTATTTTTGCCTTTTGATTTGAAAGAAACCAAACTATTATAAGATGAAAGCTGCTCTCTGCTTGTTTGCCACATCACAGAAATAAGTGAATTTCTTACTTGGAGAGCCATGAATTTCTCAGCATTTCGCTTAACTGTGGTAAGGATGAATAGTTGAGTTTGGCCTGTAGTTTCATACCTTAATGCAAACCAGGAGTGAAACCAGTGTAAGCTTGCAATTTTTAGAGGGGTTTAAATTTTTCAGTCCAAAATAGCAAATTTTCACATTTCTATTATCTTAATAAAGTAAAAATGTCTTCATTAAGCAAGTATGAATTTGGGGCTAGCATTGTGGTTTGGGCTTCTCTGATTTGTGTAACTGGCAAATATGTTTGAAGCACAAATCAAATGGATAGAAAGTCTGGGCATAAACATAGACAGATTTTTATTAGAATGGAGAGCAGAGGTAAGGTTGTAGACCAATATGTTTCCGCAGATCTAATTGAAGTTGAGCTGGGTTAAAACTTACGTGTCTCTGTTTTGTTTCAAAGTACAGTCAGAACTTTAAAGTGATCCATTTGACACCAAGGAAACAAGTAAATTAAGAAGTAACACTGAATTAAACAAATTTTGTGCTGCTTCCCACACAGCAACCCAAGCATATGACTTTGGCTGCAGTACAGATTTAAGTGTAGATTAGATTTCAGTCTTTTAGCTTTCATTTAAATAAAAACAAGCTTTAAAAGTTGTGCTGATTTGTGCTTTGCATTTAAGTTTTGGGTTTGGAGTTTCCATTGAGATGTTTTTTCAAGCTGTTGCCACAACCTTTGTGTAGCGAGATCAGCTGAGCCTTTGGCTTTTTCTTTTTTTTTTTTTTCCTTTTTTTTTCTTCTAATTCTATCAGCTGGATAAAACTAGAAAGCAGAAAGCTGGTAGTTCCTCTGCACTTCTGGCTAAGTAGTCCTTCCTGTAGCAGAATATTTGACCAGTTGTAGTGGTGATGATTAGCGTTGCTCCTCTTGGCGTGTTCAAACTCTTACCGAGTTCTATTCGAAACAATGAAGGGAGAAACTGGAGAGAATGACGGTCTCTGAAGTTTCGGTGGCTCGCTCTGCCCTCCGGTGGTTATTCGGGTGCTCGCCTTGTAAAAACAGCATCCAAGCAAGCATCTGTGCTGTTGTCACTTGCCTACTTCTACATATCCTGTGCATTAGCTAGAGGCAGCTTTCAGGACACTGGGAACTGGCAGAAATGTTTGTGTAAATCACAGCGAGCTTAAATTTAGCTGCTGCTTTAAGGGTTGCTTAACTAGTTGGCATGAATCATGTAGGCATGCCATGTCCTTTAAAGACAGAGTTATTTTCCTGAGAAATTTAGAAGTTTAGCTTTTGTCAAGCCTCTTCAATATCAATATCAAAAATTTTCATAGCTTACATGCCTAAGTTTATGTGTGCATGTGTTATTTTTGTGAAATGGTTTCATTTCATGCACTTGGAATCTGCTTAGAATATTGCAATACTTGGCACAGATGTTTCTGAAGGACTCTTGCATTCTGTCAATTCATTTTGAATTAAGAAGTTGAAACAGCTATTTGTGTTGGATAAATGGGTATTTTTGCCAAGTAAGCACAGTGTAATTTTTCTTGAGACAATGGAAAACTGATGTGACCTAACAACAATAACTTGACATTCTGATTTTATTTTTTTTTTAATTGCCTTCCTCCTCTTCCATGCTGCAGGCTGACTGGAAGTGTGCAGAGCCTATTGACCACGTGTGAATATATATTTGCTCTTTTGACTCTGCCGTAATTTTCTGTACTTTGCAGCATTATGGAGAAGTTGATTGAAAGGGATGTTGCTGAGTTTTTGTTACTTGAATTTCAATGCCAAACTTTTGGTGCTAGAGGGAGCTGTTCCCTGCCAGACGCCTCTGGAAAGATCCCGCCTAAGGAATGGGCAGCAGCTCACTTTGGCACTTGTCAGAAACATCCAGTGTACGGCAGCTGAGATGTTAGAATGTTTTCTTGCTGCCCCTTTTTTTTTTTTTTCCCCCAAATCTGAAAAAAAAAGGCCTTCACCTTAGTTCTCTCAGATGAGAGATCACTGATGAGGTATCATTAGCCAGCAACTATGATGGAAACACAAGTAGACTTCATTAATTGTGTTTTTTTCCTCACTTCCCCCTTTTATTAGAGTTCTTAAGATTTTTTTTTTATTAAATCTCTTTTTATACCCCTTTTTTTAATTTTAGTCAAGGACCTCCACCATCTGCAGTTCCTCATCTGGGGACCTGTGGGATGTTGTATTTGCAAATATTTGTATTTATAAAGGGAATTATTTACTTTAAAGAAAGGAGTTCTCTAAACATACCTTGTTGCTTGTGAAATTGGTCAGAATGACTTTAGGCTAGGCTGGATGAGGCTTTTAAGCACCTCATCTAGTGAAAGGAGACCCTGCCCATGGCAGGGGTGTTGGAATTATGATCTTTAACATCCCTTTTAACTCAGACCGACTCCCTTCCCTGATTTAATGCATTCCCCTTGCACTGAGTCACTTCAGCTGCATTTCTCTTGGAACACCACCTGCGTTCATCACTCCTTTGTACACCTGTAGGGTCGATCACTTGGTTTGTGTCATCCATCAGTTTTGGAAACCACAGGCACCTGGGTCCACTCCTGGGTCTGCAAGCTAGCATCTTTAATGGTTCTCTATTCTTCTGTGAATACTTTACAGCAGAGAGCCTCTGCCACTCCAGAGAGCAAGATGTGCAAGATGGTCACAGAAGGTTACTCTCCTTTTTTCTCGGCTTGTTGTTAGCGAGACTTGCTGGAAATGCATTAGGGCAGCACTTTCTGGCCAGGCTCTTTTCCTTGTAAGATGCTGCTACAAGCATCCAATCCTCAGTGGTCCCCTCCCAGCTTCCCATGGCAGCTGTTGGTTTGTGCCGTGGAGTCCGGCACGTCTGGATGAGCAGCAGCGGTGTCACGGGGACTGTCTGGCTTGCACCTTACGCTGCTGCCAGCACAGGGCTCCCGGGAGCCAGCGCTCACCTCCAGCCTGTCTGGAGAATGAGCAGGTCACTGACTACAGCAGACATGTCTTTTCACACACTTTTATTTGTATGAAAAAAAGAGTAAAAAGGCGAGCCACTACTGTATCTTCTCTTCTTGTATGTGCAGAGTCCCTCCATCCCAATATGTGCATAATTACTTCTGTCTTTGATGTGCCCTCTGCTCTTCACAGGACCAAAGCCTCTAGAGGGCAGGGGAGCAGAAGGGCCAAAATTGAAGTGAAATTGCAGCCCTTTGCCTTGCATGTTTCTTCTGCTTTTTCAAACTGAACATTTGCTTTTTCAACTGTGACATTCTTTTTTCTAAAGAATGAGTGACATCTATTTAGCCTTAGCCACTGAGTGTCATTCCTGATATCTTTTCTGATCTGTACCGTGGTTTTAACAAGTGCAGCATATTTCTACACTTAATATATTTAATGGCATTTTCTTTTTCTTTCTTAAATTGAAGTTCTTTCTGCAATGTCAATCCTTTGTCTTTGCCCAGAGAATATTCTTTCATTGTGTCTGAAAACAAGTATTTCTGTACTTTTTAGGCAATTTTAAATTCACAAATTTCTAGCTTTGATATATTCCATTACTTGAAAAACATCTTAGGATAAGTTACGAGAGTTGTGTTGGTGTTAGTTTATTCACAGCTTTGTCATCCTCTGCTAGTGGTTGGTGGACTGTTGCTCTGATTTTTGATGAGTTATGGATCATACTTTGTCTCTCAACTAGCAAGTTTTAAAATAAGAAAAAGGATGATGAAACAGCATGAAATCCATGAGCCAAAGTTAAGTCACTCTAAATAGAGGTTGTTGGCTTGACTGAAGCTTTCTCTTAAATGCTGTAGTTATTTTAAGTATAACTTGAGCAAAGCCTCTAGCCTGGCATTAGTGATTCCACAGTTGCATTTCAGGATGTTTCAGTCTTGGATGTTGTTTTCATATCTTTATTAATGTTTTGTCAGCTGGATATTGGAGGTTCACAATGGCTGAATGTAAAATTTTGCCACGTTACAACTAGGATCATAATTGGTTTTTCTTATTATTTCATGCCAGTAATTTTCTATTCATGCCAGCTTTTTTATTCTCATTTAAGATTGTGGATTATCTCTGTTTGAAGAGGATACAATTTTAGAAATACCTCTGTACAATGGGGTATTTTGTTAGGCTATGTTGTACTTTTTTTCTTTTCCCTTGAACATGAAAAGACCGATTTCTTATGACCTTGCTTTACAAAGTAAATGAAAGCTTTGGGATGCTGGCTTTGGAAAGCAGGACTGTGATAGTTGCAAAATAGTTCACTATAATTCTGGACTAGGCTTGTTTCCTAGACATAGAGCAATGACAGCAAAATCAGAAAGGTTTCTGTATTTGATGCCATCATGCTATCATTCTTCCTCGTGTGAGGTTCCAGATTATAAACAAAGGTGTTCCTGCGGGTTGCCTGTAACCTCCTGAAAGTGTCCCTACTACCCCTGTTAAGAGAACCTTGGATGCTTTTAAAACCAGTATTTTAACAGCTTGTGCCAAACTGAGAATACTAAAAATGTTTTCCTTGTTTTTGTAGGACTTGGAGATTGTGTATTCATATTTACATGGAATGGAAGCATTGTCTAATCTGAGAGAGCATCAGCTAAGGTATGATACTTTATCATTAAAAACCATGTATGTTAATGCACTAACAAGGCAAAGGAACAGTAATTGTGGTAACCATATACTACTCCTGTGTACCCTACCTCAAACTGCCCATCACTGCATTCTTTTCTTCCCTTCTTTATTTTTCTAACGCTTCCTCCTTGTATGTCTGCATAGTGTATCTCTATTTGTTTCTTCCTATTTCTGTCTATTATGGATGCATTTATTTTCTTTTCAATCTTTTGAACTAGAAATAAATACTTACAGAGAACAAGCACATTAATTGATTAAATCATCTATGTAATACAGTAATCATGAGAGCAGAGTCTGTTTTTCAGCTTCTGTTTCAGTTTGTGCTTGCTTTTGTGTGCAAATTTTAGATGTTTTATGTACAACACATGCAAATAATACTAGTAAAGATGTTTGATAAATGTCATCCACACTTTTTACTAAAATGCTTCATGAAGCAAATGAATTCAAGTCGAAACTTTTTTGAGAGCGTCCTATCTTGTTGTGAAGACTTGTGTTTGTTTGATTTTTAAGTAGTTGTTTCAGCTGTCCTCCCATAGGCATCTTACAGCAGAGGTTTCTAAGGGTATTTGGGCATTAGAGTGAGGCTGGCAGCTACAGGAGGCCAGCGCATCTCTTGTGTGCCCTGTGGGTAGAGAGGGGTGAATTACTGCTGGTTTATATCTTAAGCTTTGCCAACATTTGCTACATCTGAAGATGCTGAAGCAACTTTGACTTGATTAATACCAGTTTAGGTTCCAATTTCTGGCTTCTTGCTTCGTCATTCTGTGGGAGTCCACATTCCCAAGCCAATATTCTGTAATTCAGAGAAAATAAAAGGTGGGGCTTTCTTTCTTCCAAAGTGCTTGAGACACATTTTGCAATGTGAATGTTAACTTCAAAGAAGTCTCTGTAATTTTGCTTTGGAAGGAGGTCATGGTTGCATTCAGTTAAGTATTTTGTGTTATGTTGTTACATACAATACTTTAAGCATGTGAAGTTTGGAGTCGAACTGATGTTAACTTGTTTACAAAGATCAAAGTGTGCACATATGGTGGAGTGGTATGTTAATGTGTGCTTTTTGGCTTCCTGTGCAGCATGAGCTTCTTGCTGAGGAATGTGTGGAACTCACTCTCCCAGCATAGTGAATTCCTCAAAGAGCTTCTGTTTACAGTACCATACATGGAAAAGGCTGGGCTGCCTGCAGATGTTGGACTGAAAGCTTTTATAGTATCCTGTAGGATACAACTCTCCTTGTGGCAGTGGAATGCCACAGAAGCCCCTGAGATTCATTAAAACCGAAAGTATTAAATGTAACCTCTAGTAGTGAATAACTTACCATATGGCTTGCTGGTGATCTCATCTGTAATTTATTGCATTTGTTGAGGAAGTGGATAAAGATCATGTTTGAGTGATTGAGCAAAAACTGGACACCAGTATTGATCAGAACTAATTAAATTTTTCAAACATTTGATGAAGTGATCTAATTTTTACTACTTGGTCACTGTAATTTCTGACTGTTCCACTTTAACACAAAAATTGAAGTGCTTGCCTACCTTCTGTTAGAGGCCTTTTCTCCCCTATTGCTGTCCTAATAATGGGACCAAAATGCTGTAAAACTCAGTGCCAGTGGTGAACTTGCGTGACTTTATCAAGAATGTGCTTCCTTCTATCCCAATTCAGAGGGGAACAAAACTTGCTTGTTAAAGTGATTCTGTTGCCTGTGACTCCTGCTCTTAGGTGGCACATTGCCCAGCATCGTTCCAGACCAGTAGGGCACAGACTATCCTTAAGCAGTATTTAAATTTTTAAAACTGACTCCTAGCAATGACTTCTCCTCTGGTATGTTCTCACCAGTGACTTCGTGTCTGTGCTCCCCTTTCCTCTCAAAACAGGATCAGAGAGGGAAGATGGAAACCCAGGAGGTAGAAGCAGAGACAGTAGCTTTGCAGTGTCTGTAAAAGATTGTGATGAGACCAAATTTTATGGTGGAGAGAAGTGTCTGAAAAAACGATGGTTCTGTGGTTCAAAGTTTCTTTGCTGTGCCAGGATGGAAACAGATTTTTCATTAGCTGAAATTTATATCCAATACATGATGATTAATTTCATTAAACAGAGACATTTTTCTGTGAGAAAAGTTCTCAAAGATGGTCCAAAGTGTAGATATAAAATACTAGGGTGTGGGAAAGGCTGTGGTAGTAAAATTTGATTCTTAATTTTTATATCTATCTCTTTGCAAACAGAATTAAGATGTCCATTTTCTATTAACAATTTATGAATAGTCATGATACCACTATAAGCCTACCATTTCTGAACAGAATAAGCATTTTTTCTCAGTATCACTGAAGTAATACGTAAAATCCTGTGAGAGATGAGTGCTACGGTGACTTCTGTAGCAGTCTGTTGACTGCTGAAATGAATGATCCAGCAAATGGCAATTGATTGTGATGTCAAACCCAGACCAACTCTTACAGGCCTCAAATCAAGTTTTTGGAGACTTTTTGCCTGAGCAGCAATTCTTGAGTGCTTTTGTCTACTTACAATTGCTGGCAGCTGGTCATTGATACACCGAGATTCTGATGATGGATTATGTGAGGAAAGAGAATTTATTTCCAGAATTTAAATATAGTTATATATTTGACTGTTCTCATGAGCCTCTTAGGTAAATCTCTGTCTGACTGTCAAATAGCCTTGGGGTTTGCAGTCTGTTTCAGAGCTACAGAAAGGCTAACAGAGGCAGTGGGATTTCTTTTGTTGCCACCCCCCCCCAGAAATTCAAGGCTGTTTCCTTGAGGCAGTAGACAGAAATGGCATTGTGATTTTTCTACATCAAGTTAACGTTGCATTTCCTAGTATGTGGTAAGTTCTATTATAGTTGCTCTGTATTATGCCACATTTGTCAGGCAGACAGTGAACACGAAGGCACTTTAATCCTTCCCTCCAGACAGAGGATTTTCCTGCAGGAAATTCTCTCCACTTTGAGCCCTTTGGGGTTTCAAGATCAAAATCTCATGGTAATTTGCAAGTTGCTGAATTTCAGCAAAATGAGAAACACTGATTTACCATACAACATAATTTCTTGTTTTATCTATTGGGCCTGACTTGAAATGAGAGCAGTTTTTATATTGTATCTCTGATTAGTGTTGCACATAGTACATTTCCAACCATTTCTAAAATTCAGAGCTGTTTTTCTAAAAAAACCATAAAAAGCTACTTGGTTTTATCACATCACTATGGAAAATCAGATCAATATCATTCTTATTTATTTATTGATTTTTTTTATTGGAACAGCTACATCTAGTGTCCTAAATCAAATCTGATCTAATGATGAACAAATAACTTACATGCTTAGATTTTACAGTTTGTTCTCTTGAATTATGAATCAGCTTGGATTTAAATTAGTGGTTGGCTTCTGTACGTGCTGGAGTTACTTATGGAAATGCTGAGTAACTTTAGAAAGTGAAGTCTTTGTGACACTGATAGGAATCATAACTGAAATTGACTTCTTCTCTTTCAGACTGATGTGTGAAACTGTTAGATACGAAAGGCATGAAGCAAATGAAGTACTGTACTAGTAAGTATTTCTGCTTCTCTTGTATGATGTTCAAAGAATTAATTCATATTAAAGTGAGTTGAGGACTTTTTAAATGCCAAAATTCCTTGCTTAGCATGCACAGTCTGTAAATATACATGATCCACATTTTTTTCATCATCAAACACCAAAGAAATTTGCTAGTGCCATGGAGAGAACTAACAGTGGCTCCTGCTTGGTAGTGCATGTTGGATTAAATTTATATAAAACTAATAAATGGCTGTGGGAAGTCTTCTCATTAGTTGTCATTTAGTCTTACTTCAGTTTTGTGAAAGTAGTAGTGATCAGCTTCTCGTGCCAGTGGTGCCAAATTGACAAATCTAACATGGTTTATAATTAGCAGGGATGTGCTCTAGTGTCAACTCAGACTTACACTAGAGATCTGAGAATTGTAATAGCTTCATTTCTGGAAGCAATTTATTAAAACATTTATCAGATTCTTACTTGCCGCCCCTAACCCAGACTCTAAATTAATATTTTTTTAAGTTGTCTGGCATTATTTGAACAGTAAGCATACAAAGAATACACTTCTATGCTTTCTTTTGTACATGTGTAATTTTTTTCCTGTATGGAGCATGAGGAGGAAGATGTGATTGAGTAAACTGAATTGCTGGGCCTTGACCATTCAGCCAAGTTAAATTAAGGTCTAACAAAACCCAATGTTATAATGTTATGTATGGGAAATAGACAAGGTCAAAATCTATAGGTGGATAGATAAAATCTATAGGTGGATAGATAATTTTAATTAGACCAATATAATCTTTATTCATTTTACACACTACTTTGCTAGGGACCATTATGCTGGTGCTTTGTCCTCTTCTGGGCAGTTGGTTTATGTCTCTTATGTAACAGGGTTTTAGTTTAGATCCAGTATTTTGGTCATTCTAAGCATTGACTTAAATTTGAATTATATGCTGAATGAATCCATACTCCTAACGAACCATATACTCAATGCAGGCAAAAAATACAGGAAATATGTGCCTGAGAAAATACAATTCACAAACAGGAGATTGTGAAATCTGGGTTAACTGGAAGCGCATTTTGCAGTTCTTTTGCACTGATTTCCTTTGTCACTCCTTTCGTGTGACTTCATCTTCACTTTGGTTGTTTGCCTGCCATTCCTATTTAGTTGCTTCTTGACATTTTTTTCCCCATGATTTATTCAAAAGATTTAATGGGTAGTTTGGCAGTTTCTGGATATGTATGCTAATGCAAAATTTGCTTGTTTTAGCATTTCACATCTCTGATTTAATGTTTAATGGGCTAAACCTGAAAGTTAACAATTAATAGTTTTTATTTTAAAAAAATGAAAAGTTCCGTATTCTGAAACTAAAAATATATTTTCTGTCATTGTGAGCTGTAGCTTTACATTTTTTAAAATGAATAATTTGAGATCTACTTAGTAAGAAAATCCCATGAAACCTGCAGTCTAATTTCAGTGTTCTATTTTTAGGATAATGAGCTTGGAGGGTTCCTTTTTTTTTGTTTCACAAATTCAGCCGATGTGTTGAAGATGTACTCTTCTAAAAAATGGAATTTCAGTTTTGCTATGTACATGTTTGGGAAAATTCTTTGAGTACTACAGGAGAGAAGCAAAGTGATAGCCAGGCTAGGATTGATCCACTCAGTTATGAGCTACAGGAAACCAGCTTGGAACATGCAACCTGGTTACTTTTTAATGAACTTACCAGAGTTATCACTTGAAGCTCTTATGTTCATCATGAAGGCTAAGGTATCAAAAGAGCATTAGGTTTTAACATTTTACATTGTTCTTGAAGTTAGAACTTTTTCCCATTGCCCCATGATGGTATATTTGCATTGAAATCTGAAATCGGATGCTATTATCTATTAAAATCTATTAAAATAGCTGCAACTGTTGGAGCTGCTAATTGACCTGTGTGTTTGACCTCCCTGAGGCAAAACTTAATGTCTCAGTGCAGAAAAGCCAAATCTTTATCCCTAAATGCTAATGTGCAGAATGCTAATGCAGTTGCACTGTTTATTTGATCAAAAATTTTTCACTCTGAAAACTGTGTCTGTCTGCTTTGTCAGATAGCATGTGATATGTGTAAAAAAGCAGGTTTCTATTGTGTGTATGCAATGCTGAAAGTAATTATGTGCATTCCTTACAACCACAGCAATTATTTTATCCTACATTAAAAAACAACACAAAAATTTGTTGATTTTCATAGTAGCTCTCTAGAATTTTTTTTTTTATGACCAAAGGGATAAAATAGAGCACGTTGCTTAAAATTGGCTTATCTCATCTGCATTTACTTTACTATCAGCGGGTGTACATGGTAGTGACAAATTCTCAAACCCTACGGCCATCTCACTGTTTAAATGGAAACTGGGTTATTAGAAGTGGCAGTTCAGCTTGAGTTCTTCTTCATTTGCCAGTCATTCTACTCCTTTCATTTGATGGGAAGTTAATGATAAAAGGACTTAAAACTTGCAAAGGAAAACTTCAGAATTGAGGCTTGCTTGACACGCATATTTGTTTTGCTTTCTTCTTAACTTGCTGCCTTTATGCAAGTCTACTTAGAGATCTCATTAAAAAAATACTTGTTTTGGTCACTTAATAAATATTTTATCAGTAATCCAAAGGAAAAAAATGTTCTTTTTTCATATCTGCATGATAGTAATTCTTGATGTCTCGGAACAAGTGAGCTTCCAATTAGCATTTTCTTTGGGAAACAAGAGTTCTAGCAGATTTGTAGAGGGTGTTTATACCTCTGGACAGTTGAACAAAATTTTTCAGATCAAAATTTAATTTTGTGCTATGATGGCAGAGGAATCTTTGGCAATAAGTGCTTTGGATGTAAGCAAACGAGTATGTGTCTAATAAAACAAGCACCTCTTTTTCCTCATTAGTCATATGAGGGTTGTATGTATTTTTCAGCCATGCTGTTTGAAACTTCTGTGTGTATGCATCAGTGGTATTTGGTTTACTCTTTCTGTAAGGAAGTCCTGTATATTTCTAAGCTTCCCTTTTCTTTACTAAGAATATTGGATTGGCAGAAAATATGTTAAGGTTTGCTGACCTGCAGTCAAAAGTAGTTCAAACCTGATATTTCTGAATTGCCAGGCTGTAGCACAACATAGTTTTGTGACTGCATTCCCTGTAGTTTGAACAATTTAATCTAGAACTAGCTTAGTGCTTGTGTTGTTTTTAAAAAAATATGAAAAAAATGCCAGTCCAGGTTATTGTGTGTGGTTTTTTTTTTTTTTAAAGAGGTCCTTCAAATGAAATCCTAATAACATATATGCTCCTACTTCCAACATGTCCCTACTGAGAAGATTTAATTTTTGATTAAAGTTCTTAGCAGTAACAAATTTTGCAGTCTGTAGGACTTTAGTAGTAGACTGCTGGTTGTAATGCTGGTGATTTTTTAAAAAAGACAAGTGTTTAAAAGAGAATAGTTATCTCTTAGACATCTTGAAATGAATTTTAGTGTTAATGTCTCTGTTAGGGAAAAGCTCTTGTCTAATGTCAAAATGTTTGTGTGCTTTTACGTAATTCAGTTTGTAACCTTTAATAAAATAATTCAGTTTGTAACCTTTAATAACATTCAGCATGGAGGAAGAAAAGTAGAAGTTGTATTTATGAACTGGAGATTGGAGAGAAAAAATGTTGCTTGTAAAATACAATTATTACTACAGAGAATGTTCATGGCTGAAATGAGAAATAGCAAACTAAAGACTTAGTTTCTAAGTTACTGACTGGGGTAGGCAGATGTGAGACAAGAAGCTGTACAATTACGTTGTATCTTGATTTTTTTCCTCATTCCTCATTTGTCGTGCAGTCTGCAATGAAAAACTTGCATTAAGACTGTAGTGCTTGAATGGTGGTGGAATGGGGAGGGAAAAGGGGATGAAAAGTGTTTAAAAAAGATAAAGCTATATAATTTCAGCTGATTATTTTTGAAATTTCCATGATTAGAACTAAGTTCTCAGGTCTATTAGCAATAATATCACCATCCAGCTTTAGCCAAGTTTTCTGAATTACACCACCAGATCAAATCAGAAGACCCAAACGCATTGATGTTGGGCTAGTCATGCAGCCCTTCTGAGGGCTGGATTGGCTCAGGCATCAAATCCTGAAACAAAGGAAATCTGGAAAGGGAATAAAGGAGCACAACTTCTTGGTAGCTACTCAAACATTGATTGTTTTCTTAGATGAAAATGTTGGTGTCTTTCATGAGGTAGAACAGAATGTCTCAAAAACGCTGCAGGGCAGTAGTTCTGTGCAAGGACAGGTGAGAAATTGTGAGTAGTCTTTAAGAGTGGGAATCCAAGAGTCATGCTTTTAAGTCCTAATAAAATAAAATAAATAAAAGCGATATTTATTGAATTCATGGTTCTTTCACGGCAGCATATTGCCCTGAAGACCCTCAGGAGCACAGAAAACAGTGCACGTAAACCAACAAAAATTTATGCCAAAGTTGCTGTACGTATCTGCGTAGCCTGAGTTGAAATGTGACAAAAATGAGCTAAAACTATCTTTAGCTATTCACACACACACACACACACACACACACACACACACACACACACACACTCAGAGAAAATTCTGAGTTGAAAGGGACTCGGAGGGACTGATGTCCATCTCTTTAGCGAATGGCCCATACAGGGATCAAAACCACAACCTTGACATCATTACAACTCTGCTTTAGCCAGCTGAACTAATCTCAGGGTCTCATGATTTTTAAACAGAACAGCACTGCTTGAGACCGCCTTATTGAAATTGTGTAAAGATGGAGTGCTTTTATAGATGCAATGTATGTGGTCTGTAGTTGTATATATTTCTATCTTAGAGATACAAATCTTAAATCCTAAAAGACTGTGGAAAGGCATTGCTAGAGAATCTCCCCAAGTAAGAAGTGATAAGACCAGAGGAACTGGCCTCAAGTTGTGCTGGGGAGGTTTAGATTAGAAAGCAGCAACAATTTCTTTACAGAAATTGTTGTCAAGCACTGGCACAGCCTACTGAGGGAAGTGGTTGAGTTACCATGCTCAGGGGTATTTAAAAGATGCAGACATGGTTTTAGTGGTGAACATGGCAGTGGTGGGTTAATGGTTGAACTTCATGACTGTAAAGATCTTTTCCAACCTGAATGATTCTATAATCTCTGGGTCATTATCAGAATTTTCAGGTAGATCTCTTCAGGCAGTGTATATATATGTATGTGTATATATATATATACATATATATATATATGTTCATTCGTGCTTTTTCTACATCCATAGGTTTCTGTGGAAGTTCTGCAGCAATATATTTAATAATGCAAACAAGTGCTGCAGCAGGGCTGGCCTCTTCTGTTTTGTCCTGAAAATATTCCTAAAGGTGTATTGTGCCTTCTAAAAATTGGGCAGTTGCCGAAATGTCATTGGGATATTGCCAGTTCTGCACTGCAGTAAATCAGGAACCTGATTCATATGTTGTGTTGTGGATACATTTTCTGTGGGGAATTTTTTAGGCAATGTCTATCATTAAAATAAACAGTCAAGGACTTGGCAGTTGTCTCTGTATAAACAGACACTGAATCAAGGCTTCTTAATAGTGTCAGCGATCAGTGTTACAGTCTGTTGGCTTTGCACAGCCAGTTCCAAATTTATGTTATTGTTTGACCTGATTTTGAGACTTCCTTGAAAGATGACTGAAGTAATGTTTTGGCATCTTCTTTACTGTAAATGTTTCACTGAAAGTGATCATATTTTTGTAATTCTTAGAACTTTGAGGCACTCAAAGCTTTGGTTTTGGGGATGCATTAGGAAGCCGTAAGATACAAGAACAGATTTGTCTGTCTTGACCTTACAGTGTTTTGGATGCACGATCATTTTATTTTGCTGCTTCTGTAATTGTTTTCTGATGATTTAGGAGACTTAATTTTTGTTCTGAATTTTTCTTCTGATACAAAGGGCTATTTCACTTTACAAGTTTAATATCAAGACATGAATGAGAATAGGTCAATTAGCTTGCGTGCATATATTTGTATAATGTATTTATTGATTGCCTGTTTAATCCATTGCCTTAGGCTGACAGGCATTACTGACACCCTGCAATAATCTCTAATTCTTGTTTTATTTCACTGATTGTATTTCAGAAGTGAAAAAAATACAAATAACGTAAATACTCTAATGAAAAATATACTTCTGATTATTTGTTTTCATGCACACTGTGGAATTGTTTCCTATGGTTCATTCTTCTGAATTTCCCATTGTAGCTACTGGGAGTCAAGACACCAGTTTTCATCTTTTGTCCATCTGCAAAATATAATCATGGACATAACTTGAAATTTGCACACTGTTTAGTGAAAATCAGAACTTCAAAATTCAGAGTTACCAGTTTTGTTACTGAAAGTATTTTAACTCTGTCTTAAATTTATTCTTATTTTTAATCTTCACTCTAAAGATAACTTCAATGTGTTCGTATAAGAAGAAAAGTATTTGAAAATTGTGTGTGGCTGATGCATCAAATACCAATCTCTTTTTACTTCTGTGTTTGGGATATAACTCTTAAAGTGATCAAGAGCATCTGAAATGCTCTGGCAGATGTCAGGTAACTGATTAACTGGCTTAATAAGGAGGATTAGAGGCAGAGCTGACAATGTTAATAAGCAGTTTCCTGGGTATTCTGTGTTTGAACACTACAGTGGTAGCATGTAGGATCTTCAGGCAGTGAGATGCCTATCTGGGAGAATTGTTCAACTTAGACATGTTTGGCATCCCAAGGGACTTCAAGGCTAATGGCTAATTCTGGCAATGATTATTCAGCTAAAACAATAAACTACTTATAGCTCTCAGCATAGAGGGGATAACCAAAATGAGCAAAGAGAAACAGACAGATTAATCTGCTGGAACAATATCCTATGGAGCATAAGCTTGCAGAGCAATGTTCTTTGGGATTTCTTCTTGTGTAGTGCTTAAATGTCTGAAAGAGTTCCTAGTTCTGACACGTCAAATTTCCATTGTTTCTGCTTCTCTCAAGTGGAGACCTGGGAACATGAGCAGTGTCTTTGGAATTACTCTGCTTACTTTCTGGAGTTGATTTAACTTTGAACACTGAGTATGATTACATGAAAATGTAATAGGTACACCTTAGTTTGTAAGTTCTTTTATCAAAATAGTTATAAATGTTATAGATTGTAGGATGACAGTATTATATCCAATTTAAATGTAAGTCTTGAATGAATCCTGTAGTGGTTGGCATTTTAAAGAACTATTGTCTCCATAAATCAAACTACTTTTTCACAACCAAGAAATTGTTCTTGCTGAATTCATGACCTTTTTATGATGTCGCTTGAAAATGGCTCTGAATGGAAAGCAATTCTGGATGTTGATAGTGACTGAAGTTAGGGGTCCTTCCAGCATCTGGCGTTGCTGGAAGTCCAGCATTGGAGGGAGAATGACACCTCTGTTGCTTAGGTCTCAGCATAGACACAAGTGCAAAAGGAATATTAAGCAGTAATTATATGGAAGTAATTTCTGTGCTTGTTTCCACTGAGACCTGCATGCTGCTTAGCTATTTTCACATGCTGTTTTAAAGGAGTTGGCTGAGAAGCCAATGACCAGAAGGTGGGCAGAAGTGCAAAAGACTTTTGTTCAGCACGTGCTTTCAAGTGCAGGTATTGAATTTTGTACTGAAGTGATGTCTTATTTGACAGAATCAAAGCATGTTTGACAGCAGTGGTCACAAAGACTTGCAAATTTTTGCCACTATACATACTTAGGATGTTCATTATCTCAGTTGAACCTGTGCATGTGCTGAATGTTTTGTTATTCCAGAAGTTCTGGTAGTGTTGTGTCTCATTTTGATGGAGAATGAGAATTACATGGCTTGCTATTTTTAAAATCTAGCTATTTCTAAAGAAATCTTAAAGAAAAGTGCTGTATCAGGACTTGTTAGGTAACAGATGGTATAGATATTTGAGATTTATTTGGCCTTTCAACAGGTTGATTTAAATCTTGGTTGTAGCTGAATATTTTGGACAGTTGTTCAGCACCTTAAATAATCAGGAAATCTGAAAGCTAAAATTGGAACACCTGTGCTACTTTAGACAGATGCCTTACAGATATTGATGTGCGGTGGACATGTTTTCTTGTGAAGAATTTCTTTGATATGCCATTAATATAATTCAGATATGTAGTTGTGTAGTTGCAAACATGCAAGTGCTTCTGATTGCTTTATATAGAAATAAAATATATATGGTTAGAAAATAAAGCTATAGTTTTAAGTAGCATATATGTAGCTACTTGCTGGTCTGGGAATAAGAAGCTGCCCCTTCTCAGGGCATAAACAGATCACAGCAGGAAGAGTTTGATACAAGCGCTGGAGACTGAGAGAAAGCCTGCAAACTTCTTGGATTTTGTCAGTCTGGAGATTTATAAGCACTTCTTGATTCTTGAACTTTAAGTGCCTCTGAGGTCTCAGAGAAAACAGTCATATGCTAGAAAATGTGAAAGCCTCAGTCTGAAAATACTGTCTAAGCTCATCAGTGCTGACAGCCTAATGATGTCATAGGCCATTGCATAATTACACAATTGAAGTTTCCAGACAGAACAGTTAGTGACAGCTATGAAATTTCTTTGCACAGTTCTGTCTTCAGTTTTTTGTGTAATTTGCCAAGCAGAAAGGTGTCCTGTCTGGCTGCAGGTTGTAGTTTTGTTAAAGGACTGTGTCAAGGAAGCTGAACAGGGAAACACAGTGGGAAGGCATTGCAATCCAATTTATGGCTTTCTGTTTCTATCTCCTGAATTCCTGTAAATCAGGTTCTCTGACATTCTGGGAAATTATATATGGATTCTCCAAGAAATCCTCTGCTCTCTAAAGTGCTGTAATACAAGAGTGAAGATTTCAAGCAGATTTATTCAAATTTTGTTCAACTAAAGCTCAGATTATGAATAAAACCTGCACATTGGTGGCTATTTTGGTATTGGCTTTCAGTTTTGCACCACTATAAGGTTGCTGCTAGAACCTCAGTATGATGAAAACTTTATCAGTAGGTAGCTCTATCATAGTAGTTACAAGAGAAGAACATTAAATCTTGGTACTGGAGTCCTTTTGTTGTTGTTTCTGCAGAATACAAATCTTATTTTCAGGACAGAATGAGTGTGTATTGATTTTGTTGTTCTTACTGCCCCTAATGAGTGACTTTGGGGTTGACTTCGTTCTGATTCTCTGCAGGATAAATTGCTTGTGTCATCTAACTTTCTTGGCAATAAATCTTGTTTTCTGTAACTAGGGAAAGCGGATAGCTTTGCTGCTTTTGGTAGGCTGTATAGCTTTTAACAGTCCTAAGTTTCATCCAGATAAATACCCAGAACAGTAGCTGAGCTGAAGAAAGATCCCAAAACAAACAACTTTCCCTCAGTCTCAGCTATTTGAAGCAATGTGTTCTGTCACTTAAGGCTGATATGTAGAATAAAGTCTTGCCTGCAAAGGTTTTTGTATGCCTGCTTGGAAATGTACATGTGTCAGTAATTCCTAATTTCAATTATTTCCACTCCCACTGTGCATACACAGCCCTGCAAGAGTGGAGGGAGCGTGCAGAAAGAAATTCAAAACTGGAAAGGGAGTGCTGTTTGCCTGGGTTAGGTGAGCTTTGCTTTCAGCCTGACGTGGATCATGGAATTATTAAGGTTGGAAAACACCTCCAAGATCATTGAGCCCAACCATTAGCCTAGCACTGTGAGGTCTGTCACTAAACCCTCTCCCCAAGCATATCTACACATTCTTAAAATATTTCCAGGGATGATGACTTGAGCATTTTTCTGGGCAGCCTGTTCCAGTGCTTGACCACCCTTTCAATATCCAGTCTAAACCTCCCCTGGGGCAACTTGAGGCTATTTTCCTATTGTTTGCTGCCTGGGAGAAGAGCCCCATCTGGCTACAGCCTCCCTTCAAGCAGTTGTAGAGTGATAAGGTCTCCCTTGAGCCTCCTTTTCTCCAAGCTGAACACCCCCAGCTCCCTCAGCCACTCCTTACAGACCTTTCACCACTCCGTTGCTTTGTGGAGCTTTCACTGCACTTCCAGTCTCCTCATGTGTGACAGCTGCTGCTTCAGTGGTTGTGGTGGTGATGCTGGACAGCAGTGGCAGCCTTACTAAACTAGTAATAGGAAAGATCTTACCTCAGCAGATGTCTTTCCTTTTTACATCAGCTTGACTGACAGGTGCTATGAACCTTCCCCTTAACTTTCCTAAGCTGAAAAACCCCCGCGTGTCTCTTGAAGGATGCCTTTGTGGAAAGGTCATCAGCATCAATCCTGCTTCAGCTAATTCCTGGTGAAGTGCTTATGTGGACTTAATGCCCTCCTGCAAACCCAGTCAGGGAAGTGTCCTGTCCACAATAAAGCTTTTTAAGAACAATTTGCTGATGTCTCTTTGGCAGAAGAAATATCTTTAGGACAAATAAATTTTCTAGATTCCTCTGTGGGCTGTCAGGGGTAGGCACTATTCTAGCAGTGAAAGAAAACTTTATAATTAGGCTTATTCTCTAGAATTCAGTTTTAATGTTTAAAATAAAATGTGAAATGCAATTGCAAAGAAAACCTTTCGAATGTGAGTGTTCTCTGTTGGGTAAAATGGTATTTGCATGAGTCCTCAGGTGGCCTGAAGAAGTGCTTTTGTAGTTCAGTATCAGTTTCTTCTATAGTTCCTTCTGCCTTTCATTACAGGCACAAAAGTCCTGAAGAATGCAAATGCCCTGTTGATGAGAAAATGTCAAGCATTGTACAGAAAACATGGAAGCTTGATTGTAAGCCACATGATGTTTGAATAGGATTGTGGAAAGTCCAGAATCCTTAAAATAAAAGAATTGCACATGTTTCTTGTGACAGTACTGTCTAGCAAAAGCTGGCTGCCAAATGGCTTTGTTGAGGCTTAATTCTAATCAACTGAGAGTATAGCAAGTGTTGAAAGTGAAGGAGTTAAATATATTTTCATATGAAAGGAATAGATCAGTCTTTCATTTGCTTTTTTTTTTCTGAGAGAGGCATGTGGGTTCTGGAGAATGTAATGTGTTTGCTGTACACGTGGGATTTTTTTCAGATGTTTTGCTCAAGACTATATTAAAACACTACTAGTTGTAAAAATGAAGAGAATTAATACCTATCTGTGTTCTTTGCTCTTGAAGACTGTCTTGGAAATATTTATGATGTTTTGGCTGACAGTGAAAGTTTTAGAAGAATACAGAGTGTAATTCAGGGAAGATACTTGAATGCAGATGCATTCTGTAGTAATATTCCACTACTGTGACACAGCAATATTGAAGTTTGGTTTTTTTTTTATTTAGATAATTGAAGTGTTAAGTTCAGTAGCTATGCATGATGCAAATAGCTTAGAGCTTACTCAAATGTAACCGTAAAAATGAAACCAGTTATTAAGTGCACATAAAGCAAAAGGAAAACAAATCAAATTAGATGGTATTCCTCAAGTTTGATTTTTTTTTAATCAGTTCTTTCAGCTGTCAAATGAGCAGATGCTTCATTTGCTTATATACAAAATGGATAAAGTATGATGTTCATGACAGATAAGTGAGAAGGAGCAACAACTTTTGAAGAGCCAGCTTGCAGAGAAAGAGAATAAACCTGTGAATTGGCAAAAAAACAGATAAAACCGAGTTGGATGATTAACTGAGTAAAAAGTCATGCTGTGTGTGATCAAATAAGAAAAGAATCAAACCACTGCAGCTGATTGCATAATCATTCTAGGTATTTGTTAAATGATTCAAAGGTAGATTCAAAAGTAGCCTTAAGAATTTGCACATTCAACATATTGACTAGTGCTTGTGAAAGCCAGTAGCTGCTATTCCCTTTGAAGTTAAAAGATCTCCAATGAGAAAAGATAACTGAAGCTCCTTACAAATAGGTGGTTTAAGAGAGGATTTCAAAAAGGTAATCAGCTCTTAAAAGGAGGAGAATAAAACTTGCATGTTAGTAGATTTAAAGAAGTTAAAATACTTTCTATTAGCTTAACTTTTTTCTGCTTCAATTATTTTACCATTGGAAATGCCTTTCTGGAAGCATGATAAGATCTTCTAGATTACTTTTGCTTTAGAATAATGAAAGCTGTCACCCCAGGTTCTGTACTATCAGACTACACTTTAATATTTGGCCAAACTGCCAGTTTTTAGGAAAAGGGGGGAAAAAAAAATATACCACCCCCAAGACCACAAAACTTATGTGATAATATAATGTGCTGTAATCCACATGGAAAAATTGTTATTCACATCTTAGTACAGTTACTTCCCACGTATTTGGGAGATCATTTTGTTTATATCCATTGCTGAAAATTTCTATTTCAGAAACTTTTAACTGTGGTAATTAGTCCAGGTTATTTGTATGTAGAATGATAGCTATTAAAGAACATAAAAAACCCCAAATACCTACCAAACTTACAGTTCAGCAGCAATGCTGTTGTATGCCTGCCCAGCATAGGACTCCTGGGGAAAGAAGGAATATTTAAAGATGTGTAACTTAACTCAGGTGCATGTTTATGTTTTTAGGAATGATATTTTTGTAGGAAGTGCTGGTTTTCTTTAGTTATCTGCTTTAACTTCGTTCTCTGCACTTATGCACAGTGTTGATTTTTCTAGACCAACAAGTTTGAGGGTGATACAGGCCCATGTGAAAAGCCAGCAAGTGAGGCACATTTCAGAATGGGCAGCTCAGAATGCTTCAGCTATGTGAATCAAAATGGTGTTGTTTTAGCTGTAGGACTGTGTTATTGCTTTGTTTTCTATGATCTATCAGTATAAAGAAGTATTCCTGAAATCTTGATTTTGAAGATGTTGTCACTTGTCTGGTGTGTGCATCACTTCACTGGTCAGGACACTGGCTGCTAGAAAAGGAATACAAGCTCCATCTTCTTATTCAGCTCCTCTGTTCTTGGCCATATGTTGTGTCCTCTCAGTTTCCTCTGCTAATTTTCTATGTTTCTGTCCTTTCTCTCATGCTTATATTATACAGTGAGAAATGAAAATGGAGCATGATTTTAGATTGGATGGTTTGCTCTCAGCTCTTTTAGGCTAACACACTTGTTTTGAGGACCGCTGTGTATGTACTTCTTAAATTGCAGTTCTTCAGATGAAAAGTGCACTGCTAACGTGTACATTGCCTACTAAGAATTAAGATTAGATTTTTAATACTATGCTGTCATCGGTGTTAAAAGATGTGGGCTGTTCTTGTTTGAAGTAGACCTAGTTGTTGCTAAAGACTTGAGACATATAATTTAAAAAATGAAGGTGCTACAAATTAATTAAGTAATCTTCATCTCTTAGTGTCACCAGGGATGTGGTTTTCGATAAGAATGCTCATGCAGTTCTTAACTCCATTAGTCTTGAATTCAATTAGTCAGGTTCTCTGGAAGAAGAAGGAGTGGTAGAAACTGAAGTACAGTACAGAGATTCTCAGCACTGACTTTCAACATGGTATAAGACTGCAGCTATTTCTAGTAACCTTAATCTATTTTATGGTCCTGTCCAAACATTGTTTGAACTTACTTATCCAAAGAGAGTCTAAGCATATGGAAAGGATTTTGTATTACTCAAGGAGCAACAGCTGAATCTACAGTAGAATAAATTGGGCCTGGATGACAAAGTCTTCCTCATCCAGTTCCTCTAAGGTTGAAGAGAGGGGAAAAGAAACTTTTTGCCCCTTTTGTTGGGAATTTATTTTGGTGCCAGGAAGAGACATGAAAGGGGCAGTGCTTAGCAGCAGCAGATAATGATGACTGGCAAATCTGATGTAGGTTTACCATCTTAACATCATTAACATCAAATGTTTCCAATGGTCTCTCACCTTGTAGGAAGGCATGCTGATGCCAAAAGAAAAATTCCTGTCTTGAAGAAAGGGCTGAGAAGATGATGTCTAATATTGAGGAAGGATGCCTTTATTTATAGAGGGAGAGATGCTAGAGCTCTCTTCAGCAAGAACTGAAGAACTGTCATTCTTCTTCAGTGCATTTGACAGAATACAATACAGTATATTTACTGTAGCTTGGCTTCCCTTAATCACTTACAGTTACCAAATGGATGGATGGATAGATAAATGGATGCTTTTAATAAAGTCAAGTAAATGAAATTAGCATTCTGATAATGCATATATTTGAAGGTGGAAATTAGAATAGTTTCATGGAATTATTTTCTCAATAATTGAATTGTGTCTTCCTGGCATAGTTTGGAGCATTTTTTGCCTCTTTGATGTTCCTTATAGTGCAAATTTGGTACTGCTGTGAGTAATTTAAATCAAATGTTTTAAACTGTGTAATTTTTTTATTTTTATTATTCCAGCCCTGATGATATTGGTACCTGTTGGTATATCCTGCTGTCTGGTTCAGTCTTCATTAAAGAATCCATGTTTCTTCCAAGGAGCAGGTATGTCAGCTATGAATGTACTGCATTCTATATTTTAAACATAAATCATGAGATATAGAGATTTTTTAGCATTAAAAGATAGCATTTTATATTTAATGAAACAAAGAAGAGCAAATCTAAGCACATGTCTCCTGCCTTTACTAGCTGTGGTGTTTCATGCCCATATCTGGAATTCAAAGTCCATCTTTGTGGACAGTGTATAACTGTCCAAAGTGTCATGCAGATGTTGTTGATTAAAAAAGTAAAACCACTAAAAATCTGACAGATGGAGTGAAGTACTGAGTCTCTTCTTGTGAGTTAATCAAACTTCAAATTATAGGGTGCACTAGAACTTGGATGTGGATGTCTTTACTTACTGTGCACAGGTCTTTGGTTCATGTTTTAGCATATGCTTTGATCACGTTACTGCATGTTTTGCTGCTTCTGTAGAAGGTTGTGCTTCATGCAAATGGATTTTCAATGAAGAGTGGTTTCTTACATGGAAAAGTTTGAGTGTGAGGCACTCAAAATTTATATTGCTCCGGTAAAAAAAAAAAAAAAAAAAAAAAAAAAATTGGAGCTATGGAAAAAATTGCAAGTCATTGCAATTATTTTAGACTAAAGTCACTGAGCTTGATAATTTTAATGGAAGCAGAGCAGAATTATTTTAAAATGCTGGTTCTATGCATATTCATTCAGACTACTGTAAAAAGCTCCTTTGAAGTATATGGCATGTAATAAAATTTGTGAAAAGCAGAATGAAAGAACGACCTGTCTCTGTATAGTATCATGAAAGCACTGGAAATTTTTTTACAGTTTTAAACAGTGGGAAACCACTTCATGGCTAGTGTTGGGTGGTGTATGAAACATTAGATCTTCAAATCTGCCTTCCAGTGGGAGGGAGAGCAGTGCAAAAATCTCGGGACTTCCATTTGATGACGGTGGCATGTTCTTGGCACAGTCAAACATCTCGTGTCTGTCAGGCACTGCTGATAAAAAGATTTATTAGATGTGCCATTTAATAGTTTATGCTAAAGGTGCAAAACTGATTATTGGAAAAAGTAGCACAACAACAGATTATAGGACCCCTACTTCTGGAAGAGTGCAAATTGTCCCATATGTCATCCATGAGCAGGCATTGCCAGGAAGAAAGCTGGAAGTAAGTGCTACCTTTAGATAACAGGAAACAAGATATATAATATCTGCATTAATGTTGGGGGGTTGTATCATAGTCCATGGCAGGAATCTTCTGTTCCTCTGAAACACAGCAATGCTTGTGCCTCACTCACTTGGACACTTGAAGAGAGGTGATACTGAGTAAGATAAACAGTGAGCTTGAGACTCTTCCTGGAAGAATGAACAGAAAATTACAGATCCTGTGACAATAAGCAGAACATTCAAGTGCTGTTCATACGCAGAAATGTGTAAAATGACATCTGGGACAATGTCCGATACCTTAGTGAAGTACAGGCATGGAAGTTGGCATAAGAATAGGTTTTATAGTTGTAGATGAAGTCAAGTAGATGTCAAAGCTGGTGTCTTGGGAAGCAAATGCAAGAGAGACAATTTGTTAATTAACAAAGGTAAGTTAAAATAAGTAAAATTAAGAAACTTTAATTATATAAGATAGAAAGTATTTTGGGAGAGTAAAACCAGAGTCATTCTAGTGAGAGGCTTTGTGCTTAGAAACTGTAGTCATTGAAGGGTAGGTGAGTGCCTTATTAAAATTTAGGACAAGGTTAATCAGAATTTTTTCTTTGTAAATGTTTAAGTTGCAACTGGGCTTTGGACTCATCCATGAATCAGAAACTTGGAAAAAGCGAGAGAGCACCCAGTTAAATTTCTGATTTGGAATACTGGTGGCTAAGAGGTGATTTATTAATTTATTTATTTAGTAAGGAAATCAATAAAATTCAGTTTTTCATCTTTACTTACGCTGCCAGTGAATTGCTGGGAGAGAAATAGCAAACTGCTCAGATATACATACTGGGCAAAAGAGACTGATTAGTAGAAATGCTAAAATAAAATTTTACTGTGCTCAGAAAAAAGGGAGTGAAATCTACTGAGAAGGCTGCTGTCCAGAAAGAGCTGATAAGGTGGTATTCCAGAATCTAAAGAGTAGTGTCAAAAGTGGACAAAAGATGATTACTGGATAAGTTGTTTGCTTGACCTAGTGGACAAACTTGCCTACAACCTTTCAGGTTTGTTCTCAGTCCTGTGCAGAATTTGATCTTACTCTTAACTTTGTGGCAGTTGGCATGTGAGTCTGTACAGAGCAGGATAGAGGGCTGTCACTAGACTTAAGCTGACTCTTGCAAGTACCTTAATGAATTTGACTGCATATGCTCAGCATGTTATTTGCATTTGGGTCCTCTGTTAGCTGATTTGCTTGCATTAGTTTTAGATGTAGCATCCTCAGACTGGTTGGTGAGTAACACTGGAAATGCTCTTTTGTTGTATATGTTATGTCAGGTAAACTTCCTGTATTTCTTTCTTCCAAATCATTGTGTCCATGGCTTTCATTTCTAGTGTTAAGATACCATTTAAAATTGTTTCACTAGAGACACTAGGTTTGGCAGATAGTTAAAATATAGTTGGGAAGAAGAATATTTTTAAAAATATCCCCTTCACTTGCTATGAAGCTGTTTAAAAGCATAAGAAATGACCACACCCCTGCTTTTGCACTGCTGAGGATTAGGAGCAGCACACCCTAATTTACTGCCCCCCACCTCAGGGAGACTTCCCCAAGCCAGACAACTCTCACTCCTCTCCCCTCTCTGGTGGGAGAGATCAAGAGTTGGGATGAGAACAATTTACTCCAAGCAGCAATGAGATAAGAAAGATGAACAGTAACAGCAACAATGCTACTAAAACCCATGTAAATAAAAAATAGTACAGCAGTCCAAAATTAACCAGCTTACTAGTGTATAAGATATGGGCAAATAGCTACTTGTTGAAATAGTTAGAAATGAGTGTCAAACATAATGTACTGGATGACTTGTAAAATTACTTGTAACTAGCTACTGAACAAGTCTAATTCCAAATTTAAAAAAATAGTTGTTCAAGATGGAATATTGGATGGAATACATGAAGTCCTAAAGTGAGTATTTAGCTTTGGAAATGTTAACATCTAAGCTATGCCTGTTATTTTTTGAAAATAGCATGAGTTTAATATTGTTTCCCTGTTGTAATACAGTTTAGCTTGTATTTGTTCAAATTCCAAGCCTTCAACTAGCAAATAGTGTGCATAAGATAAGGCTAGATTATATTGTCTTTAATTTATTATTTTGGGAAAACATACGATCCACAGTTTTAAATAATCGTGCTCTGAACAGTTAAAGCTGCCATTTATTTGGTAGTGTAAGGTAAAGCTTTGTCTTGTTCTCCTGTTTAATTTCTGTGGTTTACAATGGTGAAATTTATTTTGGCAGTTTAATATGAGGAAGATTATCCCTCTTCCCTTCTACCTCTTTCCCCCCAAACTTCCTATTAATATTTACAAACTTCTTCCTTTACTTTAACGTATCAGGCATATATTATGTTAAACTAAACAGTCCTTAATTCTTTCCTCCCATCATGGCCATCAAACTAGCACAAATTAACACTCAGTCCCCTCATAATTTCTCCCGAGCATCTGTACCCTGAAGCAGTTCACCGTGGTAGAATGAGGTTTATGTATGAACTCCAGAAAATAAATGAGCAGAAAATGCGATTCCCTGAGGGCTGTCCTGGCTCTCCTGTGTTTTCATATGGCCACTGCCAGCAACCGTGTGACAAATGTCTTTTGGAATGGCCTCTAGCTTGCCTTGGCCTGCTCCATGCTCTCACCACCTTTGGTCATTTGCTAGGACTTCCTGTGTGGTTTTTGTACCAGAACCTTGCTGCTAGTGTAGACGCCACTGGCTTCTTTTGTATTACTGAAATGGGAGCTGCAGCACCAAAAAGTCTCCTACATCTCCCACAGTTCACCTCGTGCTTGCTCTTGGTCTCCATGACCAGAGGATGCAGCTGTCCCTTAGCAGCAACAAAATACAGCATTGCTGGGCAGTTTTTCTCAGACTGTTGGCTCTGGTACTTGGGGTTTTCTGCTTTTCTCCTAGAATGCTTTCGAGCCTTTCTGGGTGGTATGTGCTGTGCTTGGGTGGTATGTGCTGTGCTGCTCAGGCATCCCACTGTGCCGACTTGCCACCCACAAACCTGCCTTTACACTTGGTTTTCACTGCTGGCTCATCTACTGTCTCCTTGCTGCAGCCTCTTTTCCTTCACTGCTGCTACATCATCCAGCCAGCTCTCCCCTCACTGCCTCATGTGGCGTTGGAGAGCTGCTTTCCCTTTGGCAAGTTCACAGATTTTACATACAGGAGCAATTATTTAAGCTTTTTTCCTCTAATTAAAAGATTTAAGTTTTGAAGGGGAGAGAACATCTGTTTTTCACTATTTTCAAATTTAGAAGGGATGTATATGTTTAAATATTGATGGTTTAGCCCTCTGGTCTTTCCCATACTAAAACAATTTCAGAAATGGAATGGAATATCTAGTCATATTGGAGAGTCATTGAATAAATTATGGACTTCTTTTGAATGTGTGTAAAGCAATAGCAAAACTCAGTTTATACAGAAATGTTTTGTCTTCATCCATGTGTATCCTCGTTAACTTATGAAAGTAACCTTTCAGGATAAAATTTGTTAGGGATTTTGGCAGACTTTTTTATTTTGACAGGTAATGAATGGTGTAACAGTGCTGGAGCAGAGCCTTTGGCTATCTACATGCATTTATACAGCTTTATGTATCTGAAATGTACTTCCTAATTTTTGTGATGTCTGAATCATGCTGTTTTGTGGGGTTTATGTATATCTAACTGATGGTGTGTTTATATTCTGAATACAGAATTGCCTTTGATTGATCTTTTGAGTCAGTAAAATTATGCTGATAGCTTTAATCACAATGATAAAATCCTTCTCGCAGTATGACTCATATATTTGTAACTTAGTGTTTATTAATTATGGCTATTGCTGGCTGAAACCTATGAGATAACAGAATGAAACTCAGATTTTAACTGAGAGTGATCAGTATACACAAATATTTAAACGGTGATAAAATCCCCTAGAAAGGAATTTTCTTTTCCCCCTGAGCAGGAAACAGAGTTTTAGAACAATGGACTTGTTGGAGGCTCAGAGTTGTACTTTTGGGAACTGCTAGTTGTTTAAGCTGCAGAGGGAGTTGATCAAGAGCTGTGTGGAGCTTACTTAGCTTTTACCAGGTTCTAAGTTGATAATGGCTAAGGATTTGTAGCATTGTGATGGAAACATCAAGACCATACACTGGATGTTCATGGAGAAAAATAACTCAGGTTATAGTTCCAAGTCTGTTTAAGAAGTTACTTGGAAGTGTGTGCTTTGGATTTAGTTTTGCGCTTGGAACTCTGTCTTGAATGGAAAACTTCAGTATGCTGTATTTTCCTGTGACCTGTTCGTTGTATTGGTAGGTCTGTGTCAAGCTGGTGGTGTTCTGAAGCCATACTCATCATTATGTATCTCTAAGAGCTGGTGGGAAGACATAGTATGTGGTATTGTTGTGGGCTGACCCCCCTGCTGCCTTGTCCTCTGTCTGGTTTGAATGCCTTGGTTCAGCATTTCAGTCCCATCAATTGAAACTGAAGCATGAAGGAGTGTGATCCTAGGATTTAATCTAGGAAAGACTGAGATCATAAGCTGAAGGAGGAAGTTGGAAGTAGTGGTAATGTCAGTCCATTTATGACTGTGTGGCTATCATGAATTACTCACAGTGAATTTTAAGTAGACACTGAGAAATAAACACTAATTGCTTTGTACTGTCTGCATTTACCCAAAAGACTGCATTTGTCCTTTTGGATGGAGATGCTTACTGTTACCCACAAGCAGAAAATCAGACTTTCTACAGCACGTGTGACTTTGATTACTTATTGAGACTCAGACTCCTAGAGAAAATAAAATCTTGCTTACAAGAGGTAACATTTTACTGGGAGTGCCTGATCTGGCCATGTACCTTGAATTTGCTAATCTGCTGTTGGTATCGTGGTCGGTGGTACCGGTGAAATCCAGCACGCGCTTGTGTGTGTCATTGCAGGCTTCCTTAGGAGGTGCTGGAGGAGCTGGAGCTGCCGTGGGGCTGTGCCTGAAACCAGCTCCCTGAGGACTGGCTGGCAGGCAGGGCATGCAGAGAGGGTTTCAGGAGAGTCTGACTTCATCACTTCAGACACAGTCAGCTCTGGCTGTAGCTGAATGAGCTGAGCCGTAAACTGATGGGCCTTTTGATGTCACCTGCTATTTCAGCAAAATTTGTGATTTGGAGCACAGGCTCTGTGCCACCCAAAAGTGTCCTTAGAGTTTGAAAAAAATGGTGTACAGGTTTCTTTGAATATGAATACTTAAAATTATTTTTACAGCTAATTTATCCTTTATCCCGTCCATCTTCTGTTCTGCTGAGTAATTGAAGAGTTCTTTGAGGTCTGAAACCAATCATGACAGTATCTGAGGTGTTGGGAAATAGAAGAGGAGACAGTTCCTAAATGATGAGATTGGCTGGTGTCTGCTGTTGTTCCTGTCATATTTCAGTGCTACTGGCATTTTGTTTTGTGGACTGATAAAGTGTTAGGGGACTTAATCTATTACACTGGCATCTTTTGAAAACAGAAATAGAAATTCAGCGTTGTGTGTCTGGTGCTACCAGGCTTTCTTCCAAGTTTGTAATGACAAGATAACAATGAAGCTGAAAGTGTCAAACGACCTGAATGTCTTTTCAGTGAGCCCGAGTTGTTTTGTTTCCTCTTAAGGAGACGGAAGCTTTCAGGGATGGAAATGCTCATGGTAGGAGAAAAGCAAACTTCAGGAGCTCTCACAAATGCAAACCTTATACCAGTTTCTAGATGTATATACTTAGTGCTACAGACTTGTGTCTCTTTGAATGCAAAAGACCTGACGATGGGCTTGAGAAGGCCTGGGTCACCTGGTGGTGCTCAGGGGCATTTGTGGAATGTTCGAAACAATTTCATATGCTTTCTGTAGGGGAGACACCGTTAATTGCTGGTGCAGAGCTTTCAGATTCATCAGATCCTTGGGTTTGGTTTTTCATTGTTTCATGCATGGTAACTGTAAGCTGGGTCGAGATGACATTTCTTGACACTGTTGGTACATTTAAAATAAATAAAGAAGTTAGGCTTTTCTTACATTATGCTTTATTCACTTCAGTGGTGTTTATCTTCCCCATTGAAACTTTTGTGAAAATACTCAAAAGTTAAGGGTATCTGCTGTAATGAAAAAATGTCACTTGTGATTTAGAGCATAGGAACAAAGTATGTAACGTTATAAATCCAGACCAGTGCTTTTATGGAGATTTTTGCTGTAAACCAATTAAAGTTTTTTTTGCATTTATTATACAGATTAAATATAATAAAATTTTTTCAGTGGGATATTGCCAATGCCAATGCAAAACAGAATCTGAGGTAACACGAGCAATAGATTTTATCTGTGTAAGCATGACTGTATCTTAATAGCTCAGAGTAACTGAAACAGACCATAAGGAGAAAATAAAATTATGCAGAAGAGTTTAACAAACTAGATTCATGGGGCATAATTTTTGAGTAGGACAGGAGAGGAAAAGACAGAAGAATGCTTTAAGGTAGCTGATAGAGGAGATGTAATTTTTGATGGCTCTGACTGATACCACCTCTCAGATCCCATTTCTATAAATCTTATAAAGATTGGATTAAAATTTTGACTAATTTTTGGGGGAAACATGCTGGGATGGTGATGGGGTTTTTTTGGGCTTTTCTTGTTATTATCTTCCCCCATGCCCCCCTCTGCCCCACCCCCTGTCTGGGTGTGAAAAAGATTGATTCCACTGAAAACACTCACTTTTTTCCTGAGGACATTGTATTCTCATTGTTGAAAAATTTTGGTGCAGGTTAGTTGATTGCCTGGTTTCTAAAATGTGCTCAGTGAAAGCTGGCCTTGAAACAGTATGGTTTCATTACTGATTCTTTTTAGTTTATTTTGTGTCTCATTGGCTGGAGGCACCTTTCTAATCCCAGCATTAGGGTCTCTAATGGAGCATGTCAAAATTTGAAGTCATTGAGAACAATATCTAAGCAATCTTGGAAACATCGTTCATCTTTGCTTTTGCTTTTACTGCTCTTCTGTACATTATAATTATGTGATACATTTTATTTCAATGGTACTCACACTTGTATTTTCTTTCTAAAATTTATGTTTTGATTTTAATATTAAAAAGCTGTTTTCTGAAATCATAATAAATTGCTTGCATACAAATGGAGATGTGGAAAAAAATTGAGAACTCCTTCTGAGAAACTCAGGAGAAAATTATCTGTGTAATAAAATAAATGGTTATTTAAAAGTTAAATGTGAGACCCATTGCATTGGGGTATCTGCTAATGCTTACAGTGTTAATTATAATTATCTGTCTGAAGAAAATTGTTGCTTTTCCACAGGTGATATTCCAGCTGGTGAGGTGTCCTATTATGTAATCTCTTCTTTCTGATTTAAGATTTCCTCTGATTCAAAGTAATAGTACTTAAAGTTCTGAGTTTTAGTACAAACCTGCAAAACATCTAAGTCCCCTTCAGTTACATGGGAAAAAACTGCATTATAGGATTCTTGCTGAGGTCAAAAGGAAGACCGTGTTTGTTTTATGTGCTCTCAGAATCTCTGGACAAGTTTTATAAGTGCAATAAACCGAAGTAATCTGATCATTGCTTACCTCAAAATAACAACCAAAGGAACAAAAATAGCACAAAGAATACCGAAAGGAGAAGTTATACCCATGTGGAGGGAGGGGACAGAGGACACTGCCTCTTCTTTGCCTCATGTGAACCTCTCAGGATCTAAACTTTCATAAACTTAATTTTGCTGAAGGACAATATGATATGCTGAAGTAATGATGTTTACTTATGTATTTGGAGGACTGTAGAATAACTGAGAGGAATTAGAATTACTGTCTTGTTTCTTAGAATGATTCCACTATTGTAATTCTTCCACAAATGGTCTTTTTAACAAAATGTTGCTCCATATTGTAGAGGATTTAAGAATGTCTGAGAGTTTTCTTTCAGTTGATACTAAAATTTTAAAATATTTCTGAAAAACAAATCCAGGGATATAAGACAGTGAGTAACATTTTAAGTGAGGAATAATTTATATTTCAGATTACAATATAAATAGCTAAAACAAAAATGTCACTACTATTCCACTGATGTACTTTGTTTATTCATTCACAAATACACAAATTTATCTTGAATACATCTGCTTTGTGCACTAATAGATTTATGGAAACTCGTTATTACTTGAGGTAATGTGTTTAGCTCTCCATGTGAATGAATTAGTTGTATTGAGTTAGGTGTGTGAGTGTGTGTGGAAAGTGTCAATATATATGGTCTTGTTTTACTTCTGAAAACCTAGATGACATGTCAAGTTATTTAAATAATTAAAAAAGACTTGGAAATTTGTAATACCTTAATTATGAAAGTCTCTAGGGGGACTTAAAAATGCTTATTATGTATTTTTCAACATAAAATGTCTTCATTTAGAAACTCGCATCTAAAGTCTTTGTATGACATTGGAAAAATACTCCTCTGTTTTAATGAATTTCATGAATGTTAACAAGCCAAGCTGTGTTTAGACAAGGTCTTGCCTCTTAAGTAATGTTTTCCAACAACTTCTCATTCTTTGAGACCATTATGTAGATCTTGTGATGTCACAGTGATCTCCATGGCAACACAGGCGTCAATATCATGAAGCGTAAGCAAAGCTGTCTTTATTCAACCATTTATTTATTTATTCGTTTATTTGAAATAATAAGAAAAAAAGTAGGTTAGGAAAAAAACTTTAATCTTTGAATGTTTTCCAAGATAAAATAATACAAGCACTTCTAATTTAAAGATAAAATAAGGATAATTTTTCCCAAAGAAGGATCTATTCCTAGGTGTTCTGATGAGGTACCTGCCTTCTAGCTTTCTGTACTAGAAATGTCACAAAGCTGAACTTCTGCAACAAGCTAAATTTGTTGTTGCCTCTACTAGGTTCCAGTTTTGTTTCTTTATATAATCGTATAATTAGTCTATAAATATAGATCTTGAATTTAACAGAATAATGCCATCAAAATGTTTCTTTTGTGTAGTATATATATGTG
Organism: Poecile atricapillus; assembly: GCF_030490865.1. Taxonomy (NCBI): domain Eukaryota; kingdom Metazoa; phylum Chordata; class Aves; order Passeriformes; family Paridae; genus Poecile; species Poecile atricapillus. Next base: position 35,934,113 of record NC_081252.1, read on the forward strand.
GTATTCTTGTCTGAAAAATATTCAGGGTCACCTGCTGCTATCAAGACCCTGAGCATCTACCCTTTGTACAGTAAATTTGCAAAACAGTTTGTTATTCTTAAACGCGCTTTTTCAGATGGTGTTTTTAACCATTTTGCATCTTAATGTTTTTGTTTTGATGTTACATTATGAAAAGATAAAATGAAAAGCGACAAATATGGAACTTTACACAATTAAGTTTTCTATCTAAACCAGTCAAACTTGCTACCATATTCACTCTTGTACCAGGTAATATTTTAAAATTAACCTCACTTTTCGAAAGAGTAGTCTGTTCTAACAGAAAAACTCTGTGAAGATCACAAAGCATATGTTTCAGGGTTGACTGAGGGGACTTTCTATGGAAGCAAACCTCCAGAATCTAGCTAATTTCAAATTATTCACAGTGGGTTTTCAGGAACTTCTTTTGAAGTGCTTTCAGTAGTCAGCTATAAATTAGCAGATTAATGCAACCTCTGATCTGGGTTGCATTTGCATAAGAATTAAATCCCTATGAGTATTACGTAGATAAAGCACTATATCTGTCATCTGTAAGGATGCTAACAAAAAGCGTTCAAAATACTGAAGAGGTTCACTGAATTTTTCAGCTGGAGTTTAACTTCTACACACTTTTAGCAGGAACTATTTAAAGCATTAATTTACTACAAATGTGCTTATTCTGTAGTTTTAATATGGTTGGGTTAGTCATCAGGCATTCTCCCTGTCTGGCTTGCTGGATTCTTTGCACCCTCCTGCTGCAGCAGCAGGGTTATTATCCTTGGCACCATGATTCCTCTTCCCCCACAGGCAGCGGGTGGTTTGAGTCCCAAGTCAAGCAAGGAGCTGCAGTGATGTCTGAGGCTTTTTTTTCTCTTCTGAAACACTCCTCCCAGGTATTATTGAGTGGCGTGTACTTAGCTGTGATATCGCAAGTGAGTCCCTTCCCTGACACATGAGCTGTTGTATCTGAGACTGTAAACATCTAAGCTATCATATGACATTGGATAAGCCTAATCATCCTTATCCATGGTATGCAGTGAGCTCATGTCTCCAGGATTTGCAAGTAGTGACAGCTCTGCAAATGCCTCTTCAACTTGCCAGAATCTCAATTTTCCTTTCAACTGAAAAGCATTTCTGTAAAGCAGCTGTTTGCCCTTGCTGAAAAAACCCCACAAAAAACTATAAATAGAGTTACAGTGTAGAAATTAAATACGTTAAAAGAAAAAAAAAAGCTAATCTAGTTATTATTTTGATATGCAGGTAACCACTACATTTAATTAAAAAGAATAGTTATTACAAGTCAAAAGCAGCTTGGGCTTTCCTTGCATCTTTACTTTTCCTAAAAGACAGGCACTGATTCAAATGAGAATCAAAGAAGTTGGCCTATATTATCAGATAATTTGATGTTCTATATAATGATGTGTTGTGTTTTAGTAGACAAACTCTTGCTTTCATAGTTTCCAGTGTGCAGCTCTAAGTGTGGGGAAATCCGCTGCTGCCTTCCCAGCTTGCACCATCCCCAGCGGAGCGCTGCTCGCGTTGGAGTGGCTCTGCATGCATGATGGACTCTGTCTTTTTTTCTGAGGGGTCAGGAAATGGCCACGCCAAATTTAGTTTTCATCAGAGCACTTAAGCGTTCCCCTGGGAATGGCTTGTGCATGTATACAAGCTTCTTAATTGTAACTTTCTTATTTTCCTTGGCAAGGATGGGTTGGGTGGAGGTCTGTGTTTCGGAGCACACTGATGTGAAACCCTGCTAAACCTAGCTTGGCTAGAATATACCATGTGGAGGGGCTGATGCTTTTCATTCTGCTCTGGACATACCAAAATGAAATATGGTGGTTCTTAATGGAAAAGATGCATGAGCTGAAACTTGACTGAATCCCTTATTGTCTCTCTAAATGGCAGATAGAAAATAGTCCCCATTTTGTTTCCCATCTAGACATCTACTTCCTCCTTCTCTATATTTCATCAAGGAATTCAGTGTGACTGCTTTACAACTAAATCTAACTAACTGACATTTTGATGTTGTTAGCTGAATGTTGATTTTTACATCAAGATTTGAATTTGGGATGTTTTGGAGACCAGACATTCTGCTCATGTGTGTTTCTGTGTCGTCAGATAATAATTGATGCAGTGATGGAAAGCAGGTGCCTGCCATGATCTCCTCAGTCATGGAACTACCGTGAGGAAGTGGTGTGTGCAGGTGGGACATGTGGCACATGATCCATCCAGTGGGATGGGGACTCCTCTCTGCTCTCATGTTGAGAACTGGAGGATAGAGGGAAGATTGGAAATGCAGTGGATAGCACTTGAATGTAAATGGTGATGGTAATAATAGCGTTTTCAGGGTGAGGGCTACCTAAGAGCAAATGAAGACACTTTACGTAACTTCAAATTCTAAATATGCTTCATGAAATGCCTCTATATTTCATTTTGATAGTTTTTTCTGATTCTCCTAAATGTAGGTGTCAACTGAAGCAATGTAATTTTCACAAAAAGTGCTTTGAAGTATTGGGTTTATGTAACTTAAGATCCATTTTTATCATGAATATGTTAAAAGCTTGAGAAATTAAACTGAACTGTGCATAGCCTTGTGCTTACAGATTTATTCATATACAGTCTTGAAGAGATAAGGATTGGTTGCAGTGAAGGTGGGAGAAGGATAATGTTTACTTTAATCTCCATGTTTATTTAGATGTTCTGCACTGGCAAATACTGAACATCAGTGAACTTAAACCCATTGTACCGCTCATTTGAAAACTTCAGAACAAAGAAAGTTTTTGAATATCTCGATTTCTCAAGTTTTGGCATAAAATACTTCAATATTCATGCATTACATTTCTACTTTAATGATATTCTAAATTTTGTTATTTGAAAAAAAGCAAAATCTGTATGGAACTTATTTTCTTGCATACATATACCCTGTAAGATTCTAAGGAGAAAAAAGAAAATTTGCTACTTGTATTCTTCCTTTCATTACAACTCGTCTAAATAGAATATTCTTTTTGATTCAGAGGAAGTGTCGATTAAATAGATTTTATTCTCAACCAGAAACTTTGTTCAAAATATTGCAATTACATATATATAAAACTATAACAGTATTATCTGCCTGAAAAATGTGCACCATAGGGATGACCATACTTTGTGGAGCTTTCTTTGGGAGACTTAGAAATAGTTTTACCAAAATATTAAGCTAATGTAATGTAGGCAATATAAAAAAAAAAATAAAAGTTAAGATTATATTGTAGAGAAAACCCTAAATTTTTGTCTGTGCTTTTTGCCAAATAATTGTCATTAGTGAAATTGAATTTTCCATGTGAGTGATCTTTGAGTTTTTAAGAGGGCAAAAGAAAAGGACTTAACACTGAAAAGCCTTTTCTTGGTGTTGTGAGGTTTCCTTCAGATTCTGCATCACTTTTGATGAATGCATTTACATTCCAGTGCTGAGAAATAACTTTCCATTTGGGAGCTGGGTTGACGTGAAAACAGGAATGTGGAGGCCCAGGGTGAGGGGACAGGGCTGAATGCTGATAGAGAAACATTCCCTCTTCAGTAGCTGCTGCCTCTCCTGCGAGCTTTGAAAAGAGCATCTGTGTGTGCGTGTGTGAGGATGTCTGGGGAACTGGGGAAATGGATGGGTCGTGTCTGGAGAAAACTGCCTTGTCCTCCAATGTCGTGATGATAAGGGAAAGAATAGAACAAGTCACCTCAATACCTGCAAGTTTTTGGCTGTCTCTATTTGTAAGTGCTTATAAAAATCCATGTGTTGCTTGTGGCTTTAGATGTTTCATTTAATTGAAGTACTTTGATGTTTTGTTTTATTAGTAAATCTATTAAATTTGAAGGGGAATAAATGCAGACAGTGGTCCTAAATTAATCTGTTGTTGTTTGTTAGCTGCAGGCATATTTAAACTACTCTAGTTTCATAATAGAGAAGAGTTTCTTTAATGAAAACTGAGAGTGTAAACTTGGGGAACATGAAGCCCTTAATTTTCATTTAAAACTTGTCTTCTGTTAATAAGCATGAAACCTGAGAACTGATACCTCTGTTCTTTAGCCAGCTACGTATGTTTTCAGTATAACAAGTTGTAAGCTGAGAAATGTATGTAGTAAGAAACACTTATGGATAAGGGAACTGTCATCTCTGATCAGTGTAAATTCAATTTAAGAATGCATTAAAAAGTGAATGAAATTGTAAACTACTTACATGGGTTAAATAACCTGCTTTTAATACATAGTGAGAAAAAACAGATTTTTTAATACTAATGACTTTATTTGTAAATAATGCTTTTGAATAGTCAAGTGGGAAATTAAACTTCCGTCAATTGTTTAAAGGAAGAAGTATAGTTAGGAAGAAATTGCTTGGGGAAAATACCTGGCTGTCCACTGTAAAGTGGATTCCTGTAAATAGTACTGTTTTTATATCTTTAGGCTGTTGTTTATGTTTGGATTGTTTTTCTTTTGGTTTGGTTTGTGTTTGGGTTTTTTTGTTCTGTTTTGTTTTTTTGGGGGGGTGGTGGTTGTTGTTGTTGTATTTAAATTAAAGTAGGTTTATATTCACATCATGCATTCAGTATCCCTATGGGAATGCAAGTACTGTGATAGAAAAGGACTCCAGAAGTGAAATTATCTCTAGGACAGGTACTGAGGAGAGCATCTGTGAAGCTTAGTACTTGGGGAACTTCAAGTCAGAGCTTATGTGGTAGCAGGGAAGAAAAGTGTTGGAACAGCTGCTGCAAAACAAGGTTCTCTGGGGAATTTAGGTGAGGCAGCAATATCCTGCCCAGGCAGCCCTTCTGGCTATCTAAATTACTGTTATAATCTCTGCATCCCATATTGACAGCTACAGTTGCAAAGATTTAAAGTGCCTTATCTTCCTTTGGTGAAATTCTCTTATGCACACCAATTTAGAGAAAATAGTTGCATATCTGTGGTTCTTTCAGGTGTAACATTGACTCAGTAGTTGCAAACAAGCTATATTTAGGAGTTGAAATTAATAAGGCTTAATAAGACAATTTTGGTTTAAATTATTAAGGAATGATATGATCCAACCAAATGTGAAGTATATATCATGTAAAATTATCTTCTGCATTTTAAAAACAAAAATGGGATTTAAGCATAAGGTCTGTATATGCACAGGCCTATCTCACCCTACAAAAAGAGAAGAAGTGAATTTGTCAAGTCCTTAATCTGTTGTAACCTGGTAATAAAGGCTACATTGTACTTTAGCTAGCCAGTACTCATGCTGACTATTTTGTGAGAAATCTGGGTAGTCAAACTTACTTTCTGTGGAAAGTCTGGCATCAAAATTTTGTAAAGAATATTGTTTACTCAAAGTTATTGAAATAGAGCTGATATTAAGAAGATAATCTATTAGCTCTTCCATTGAAACTTTATTTGCTTGGCACTGTTGCTGTGTGATACCTCCCACAAGCCAGGTTACATGGCTGCTTTGTAGTTCCTTGTATGAAGGTCGTCTTCTGGTATTTCAGAGAATCACAGAATGGGAAGGGACCTGAAAGATAATTCTAAATCCCCTGCCATGGGCAGGGACACCTTTCACTGGACCAGGTTACTCAAGAGCCCCATCCAGCCTGGTCTCGAGCAATTCCAGGGATGAGGCATCAAGAGCTTCTCTGGGCAACTTGTTCCAGTGCCTCACATTCTTATAATGACGAATGTTATGAAAGGTTTTACATTTTGGACTTTTTTTTATCAGCTCAGTAAACAGACTGTATCATGTGTTAGGTATTTGCTGCTTCTTATTGCATGCTAGTGTTTCAAATAACAGGTTTTCAAGTAAATTGAGTTTGTTTGTTGGCTTCCTCTACTGAGTGGATAGTATCTGCAGCTAGGCTTTTTGGAGGAGTGTCACTGGAGTAATTTTTTGTGTGTCTTTTATTTTTGCTCTTGTGGGAAACTCTGATAAATTAATTCAGATATAACTTACTGACTTTGATGTCAGTCTTATGAATTGAAACAGCAGGACTAGCAGTGCCCTAAGATGCGAGTTGTTTCTCAGAGCTCCATGTCAAACAAGAATGAGTGTGGTTCTGCAAGAGATGTTATCCACCGCTCTGATGGACATTCTACCACAGTCAGAGATGGGCCATTCTGAAGTGCCTAGATGCAGTAACAAGAGAGTTCTCTAATTTTCACTGGTCATGTGAATTCCTCACTGGTGGTGAATTTTCACCAGAGATTGGAAGTCAGGAGATTTAGCTGGTGTGGCCATCTGAGAACTGCAACGCTTGAAAGGTCATTTAACTTTCTTGTGCCTTGATTTACTTGTCTTCTTTTTTACAGCACTTCACAAAGTTTAGAGAGCTTGTTTGCAGCCTGAAATGCCTTGTGATCTTCGGTCAAAGATAATATATATACATGTGATGCACTGTCTGTTCTGATGAATTTCATGCTGTCATAGGAGTCTGAATAGTCCAGGAATGGCGTAGCTGTTTGCTGTGAGAACCAGTGTGTTACTTGGGGGCAGAAATCAAGAATTTTCTTTACAGTAACTGAATTCATGCCTTCTATCTTAATATGTTGACTACCTCCTCTCTGGTGCTAAAAGGTGAACTCTAAACAAGTCATTCTAGAATAGAAAAGCACATCCAAACCACAGCTTTTTGTTTTTACTATGTTTGCTAAAGCTGGAAACCTTTGCATGTCAGCAGTGATTAGCAACAGACAGAATGTTTAAATTGATACTTACAGACAGCAATAGAGGAAGAAGAAAGGTGGAGTTGAAAAGTGTATATGCATTTTCCGTTGAAATGAGTGCTTGCTCTGAGGCTACAAAAATGGGTTGTCAAAAATACTGCAGTGTGTGTTTTCTAAGTGGGAAGAGAATATTTCTTTGTGCTTCCAACTAGAATATCAAATAAGTTGACTTATTAATCACCATTTTTGGCATTTTTGTTTTTCAATCAATGAGTTGATTTGCTTTCTCTTTCTTTATTCCTCCTTTCTGCCTCTAAGGAAGAACTGTGGTATGAATCAGGCTATTGGCCAAGAAAATAAGTTTTGACACTTGTACAAGAGTTTAATGAATCAGTACAATGGCTTAATTTTCTGGTGTCTTTAAGAGTAGTTGAAATTGTATAAAATTCGAGATGGTATTGTAGAGTAAAGAGCACTGTGTTTTGTTGCTGGACTGTAGGATGAAGCGTGTGGTTGCCTCCAGGAAAATAAGCATTTTGTCCAGATACTTCTTTATTGAATATTTCTTTTCAAGAGGCCTAGTATTCTGGAAAATTTTTTCTATTGTAAAAGTCCCATGTACCATTAAATGCGATTATTATTTTGATGAATAAGCACAGCTGGCATTTCTTTTCAATATCTGACTGCCTTCTTTTTCAGCCTATAAATGTGCTGTTGTCAAGAGATTAGCCTTTGGGGTAGCAGTTAAATTGTTCATTTCAACTAATCGCCAGGCAGGACAGGAGCATAGATATGAACTGGCTAGATAGACTGTTCTGAATGATGTGTGAACTGCAGTTTGTGAGTTAGGAAATACAGCTTAAAACAGTTACCTTTCACAAACACTGTAGCTTCAGTGTGTTACCACATGCCAGCACTGGTTAAAATTCAGATGCTACAGTTTTGTTGAGTTCAGGTTGTTTTTCAAGGTGTTGCCCTGGGGGCTTCAGACAGGAAGGCTTCCCATGTCTGTTGCACAGTGCCAAGTAGTAGAAAGGGAAAAGCCAAAGAGTTATATTGTCTCTCAGCTATTTTAGGGTGGATTGGTTGCAGCAGACCTAAAGAGGGGTCGTGCAGTTGCAGTAATTTTGGTGTCTGTCCTGCCCTCCAGTCTGCAGTGGGAAAGGTCTGGCATTCTTACCTGGAGGAAGAATTGCACAGCCCTGAAGCAAACTGTAGTTGCTGCTTTGTAGCTGCTTTTCTTCCACTCTGATGGTCTATGATTAGGGATCTAACTGTAAAGGTCCTGGATTTCACTGAATCATGTACTAGTTCTCTGCTCTCCACCTTTATATGTGCACTTTGAGGATTCATTGCAGTGAACCCTGCAGATGCACAATTCATCTAATACAGGCAGAGCGCTCCAGAAGCCAAAATAAAAAACCCTTCAGTTTTTTCTTACAGGGAACAAAATAGTATCATGTTTAATTATTGCACTGTGATGAGAATATCTCATGAAAGGGCAGAACAACCTTTTGTCCTCATCTATTCAATTTGGGAATTCACTCATCTTCTTATTTTATTAATTCATTTTAAGTAGAAAAGAGCTAATTGAAGTTGATCAGCCTTTTAATTCTTTCTTTGGTATGCCAGTTAGCTTTTAGTAAAGAAATGCAGATAGCTTAGGTAACTTAATACTGTAATGCCAGGAGATACTAGATCAAACTCTCTAATGCAGTTCAGAATCAACTGTGCCTCTTCAGTAGACAGCTCTTGATTGACACTCGTTTTGGTGTTAATAGACTTATTTAGCAAATATTCTTAGGAAACCATGTAAATACAAAATAGACAGCTCTCCGTGTCCTTGGGTCTCAGTTAATTGTCAAAGGACATATGCACGAAACTTGCATTGTGCACAGGTATGTACATTTTTTCTCTGCTTTACAATATCTGGATAAGATGTAAATATGCTTATGAATTCTGTTACAGCTCTGATTCCTTTTCTAACTGAAATATTTTTGTTTTTCAGTTTTGGCAAGCGTTCTGCCGGCAGCTTCAGACGTGGATGTGAATGCATTGTTTTAGAGCCATCTGAAATGATTGTGGTAAGAATATTTTCAGTCAGTTGCTTTCAAATTTTACAGGCCAGCTTTTAACACTTCAACTACCAATAAGACTTATGATTTTCTGGTTTCAACATGATCTTTTAATAAATAGAAAATGTCATACCTATAATTTACATTGTTCTTACATTTACTTTTTCAGATTTCTTGTAAAAGTAAAGTTTTCTTCTGCTAGAATGGTTAGTGGTTTTTTTTTTTTTTTTAAGCAGCTTCATTATGATTGGTAAACATAGATACTTTAAAATATTAGTGTCAGGTTAGTTTAAGTAATTAATGTTTGAATTAATTTTAATCTCAACCATCTCAGGTTTTTAAGAATAAATTTGAAGGTTTTTAAGTTCTGCCAATCTTCCTGGGTGAAGGTGAGGGTATTTTGTTAGCAGCATCTGCTGTAGTCCAGTGGCATAACATTGTCACTGAGGGTTCACAGGCTTAAAAGTTTCAGTTGTCACCTCAGGGTGCATCGTCTGAACAAATGCAAAATCGATGGGCTAATTTTTTTTTTTCCTCTCTGTCACAGAGATACAGATCAGTTCATAATATAGGCAAGACAATTAGCTAAGCCATATAGATAGCTCAAATATAGACTGTGACGCTAACCATTTTTTTCCTTAAAAATAACAAAGTTTCAGTAAAACTTACAGAAGCTCAGAAAAATGCAGTGTTACTTTAGGATTGTACTTGTTACCAGTTTGTGTAACTCAGATCTGACCATTTGGGAAACAATTTTGTTGTCCCAGTTTTGTTCTCTAGAAGTATACAATTTCGCTGGTTGTACCTGTGTGAATGTCTGTCTTTTTCACGTGCATTCCTTGTTAAGTTATAAGGAGGAGTGGTACAAAGATAGGTATAAAGATTGGGAAAGGAGATGACTAAACAACACGTTGTTGTGGACTGATGGATAATGTTGGGTCAGAGGCATGTGTTTGCCAAAAAATGTAAACTCTACAGTTTTGGAAAGATGAAATTGAATGCTTCGCTCAGACTTTTAGTGGAATAGAAATGGAATGTACTTGGACTAGAAAGAATGCTATCCCCAGAGTTGTTTGGGCACACAAGAGGTGTAGCAGAGTGTCAGTGTGGAGGTGTCAGACCTCGAGTAGGTACAACCTGCAGAGGGGGTGAACACTGCCTGCTCTTCTGGTGAACCAGGGACTGTGCTCATCTGTTTGAGTCAGTGCACTGAAAGCTGTACTTAGTCACATGGGCTGACTGATGTGTGACACTTCTGACACGGAGAAGCTGCAAATTCACATGAGTATTTTGTCTAACATTTCTTTTCCTCGTTGGAAAATATGCAGGAGCCTTGTGAGGTGCCTCATCTCTCATTCTGAGGGATGGAATTGAATAACAGGAATTGGTTGAGTCTCCCTGTATAGCCAATGCTGTATAGGGATATATGCGATTTTTTTCTTCATTTCCTTGTTAGTCTTAAATAACTCGAGTAAGGTTTCTGTTAGTAGGCTGAACACAGAAGAGATGTTGATTTTCAGCCAAATTACTACAAAAAGATCATTGTCTTTCAGGCAAACCAGGATTATTAGTTCAGATACTTTCATGGTAGCATACTGTTGTGTAGTAAAGTGGTCTTCAAATTCTGTAGGCAGTGAAACTGAGAAGACAAGTTTGATATTAGGATATTCCTAATAGGTATTTTTTATTCTCCCTTTTGTTGTTTTGAAGTGATTTTTTACACATAAATCCAGTCTACTAGAAATCCTTTTATGCCTTCAAAATATTTGAAATAATAAAACAAGTCCTGCCTGAGGAGTGAAGCTTTTACTATAGATTGGTTAGGGAAGATGCTGAATAAATGTCAATAGTGAAACAGGCAAGTGTTCTCTTGTACCAGTTTTCTTTCTGTAATTTATTGATGGTGAAATGTTTGTATTTCTACAAGTGTGAGAAAGGGGTGCGGAAGGGAGAATTTTTCTTCTGTCATTTTTGAAAAGTGATCATATTCAGTGATCCTTTTCATAGTAACGTTCTATTTTTTTTTTTTTTTAGTAGTGCTGAAGTTTTTTCATTTAGTACTGAAAATACAGGAAATTAAAAGTTGGCTGCTGTTTTTTGAAAATAGGATTTCTTCTGTTTCAAACAAGAAGCATTTTTCTCTCTTGTGGGGAAAGACACATGGGGAAAGACGTACTGTCTTGATTCTGTTGTAGGTCGATTACATGGAAGAAAATGAGGAGTATTTCCAGCGTCAAGCATCTCACAGGCAATCTCGAAGAAGGTTCAGGAAAATCAACCAGAAAGGGGAGCGACAAACAATTATTGATACTGTTGACCCTTATCCTGTGGGGAAGCCACCTCTACCTAGAGGCTACCATACGGTAAGCTGTCTGGATTTATGGTTCACAGGAAAGCTAGTGAAAATAACAGTCAAAATAGTGAAAATAACAGTCAAAATGGCTAAACTTGCTGGTATCTTTCATGTGTGCTTCTGTGGGGAGGTTTCCCTTCAAAATAACTGTGAATGTGGCTCCATCAGTACGTGGATGTGTGCAGCTTGCATCTTAGTTCAGAGCTGAAAGTACGTTTCTTATGACTGTGAATGTCATGTATAAATTTTTAATGTTCTGATCATTATGAGAAATTGTTAAGGAAATTCTGTTTTCATTTCCTTTTGCTATTTAGTTGCAGTAGAATTAGTTTTGTGTACTATGTTAAAAGGTCAGTTAGTGAAGCACTCATTCACATATGTGATAACAGGTGTTGCCTGGAGAGGACTGTGCTGCATAGTAGTACACAAAATTTGGTTAAATTTGTCATTTCTTTTTGGAATTGAGAACTTAAATGTAAAATTTAAATTAACTTCTTCTGGTATTTGCCCTTTATACTTGGATTTTAGTGAGCTATATAGTTGGCCCATCATAGAGGAAATCATTTGGTCATTTTACTTGATTGCTTTTGGGGGTGAGGGAATCTATGTATGTTTCCAGACTTTCTCTTGAGATGAAAATAAACTAATAATTAAAACTTATTCTACAAAATATTTTATATGGCTTTTAAACTGAGAAAAGCTCCACTAGATTAATATGTTTGTTTTGTATTGATTCCAACTGTGAGCAAAATACTGGAAAAGCTGTTTGTCTTTGGCTCTCATTTATTTGTTTAAGCCCTAAATCTGGTAGAACCATAAAGGCAAGGGCATAAATCACTTTGTGCATATTTAATCTCATTGAGTTCCATAGGCTGAATTTTGTACAGTGTAAGCCATATACATAAAAATTTGCAGGATGAGAGCTTTAGTGTTTTTTAAATGCCGTCTTTGGTACAATGCAGTTGTTAGCTTTTTCAATTTTTCCTTCCTTACCCTTATTCCTTGACTTGTTTGCCAGTTCACTGTATATTCAATGTGTGTCTATAAGTGTGTAGATGTTTGATTACATCTGTTAATTATACAGGCTTTTCCTCATGACTTGAATAATTACATTTTATGCCAACAGTTTAGTTTTGTTTATACAACAGCTTTCAATGGTTTAAATTTCAGTGCAGTTTTAATTGGCTCTAAATTTAAGGCAAATTGAGCCAGTTCACTTGGTTTGAAGATAAAATATTTTACTGGCCTTTCTTGGAAAAAAAAAAAATAAAATAAAGTGCTATTGTACTTTGTAGGAATTACAGAAAGATTTACTTTTGTTCATATTATTTACGTGTGTGTGTTGTGCTTAACAAACAGTGGTAGTGTGATTTGTACCTAACTCTAGAAGGGCAATATTTAGGTTACACAGTCCTTGCTGTTGTATAAATTTCACTTTAGGTGTGCCTGATGAGTTTTTGGAAGCTTAACTGGTACTAAAAGCAAAAGTCCATCCTGTGCTATTCTGTTGTGCAAGTTCATAATGGTTTTGTGTATGTGCTGGGAAATCCATTGCAAGCCAGATTTCATATTAAGATGGAAGAGATTGCCAAATAAACTGTAAAATTTACAATAGTTGCAGTCAAATGTTGCTTTTCAAAGTGTAATATAATGCATCTAACTGGCTTTATTATTTTTTTCAAGGCAAATAGAGTCAAATAAGCTCAAACGGGTTTTAAAATGTAGTTAAGACTCTTCATGCTGGTCCATTTCCCCCTATTTTTACAGTATTTGGTGATCTTGTAGACATTATTCTCTCATTCACTTCTTCTGGCAATGTTACTTCAGTTGCTTTAACCATACATGTTATAGGCTGCGTTGTCTTTTCACCCTTCTGATTTTATGTCCTTTGACCTCATTTTATTGGTCTTAATTTCTTGAAAAATTGACTGAAAAAAAGCAGGATTTTTTTGTATTCATAAAGGAATTCAAGACATATTATAGCACATATCTTGTGGACTTGTTGCCCATCCATTCTTTGGTCAGCATCTGTCAGGGTGTTGTCTTTGTTTCTATTCTTTAATTTTTGACAAAAAAAGATGGAAGCATTAAGTTAAATTGAAAAAGGTTTAATATGATATAATTTTTTTCAAGTTTGCTCTTTCATATGCATGTGTTCTAGTTTAGGTGTTATGTATATGAGACTTAAAGTAATAAAACTGCTTTGATAGTAGCCTCGAAATCTTCATAATGTGTAATTTTCTTCTGTTTTACCCTAAATCCGTAGAATCAGCATGTAAAATTATTTAGGTTGTTGATAAATAATTATGCATTATTAGCAGTAGCCTCTGAATGCTTTTCTTCAGAAGGTTCAAACAGTATTTTCTGAAGAAACTTTTCTATATCATAAAAGCATAGAGTGAGTTGTAGAGATGAAATGCAGATGCATGGTGTGCTCTCCAAGAATTAAAAATTGAATGCAGTGTTCTCAGTTGCAGCATGGCTTTCTGCAGTAGAGCCAACTTGTATGGGTTGGTGGACCCTCATTAACATGATTTTAACATTATCTTCATAGTGGTGGAATGTACTATGGCATGTCTGATAATGTTCATCTTTTCCTTTCCTCCTATATGGCATTCATTTCATTTTGGCTCACAGGAATGCACTAAACCTCAGGTATTGTAACTTACTGTGTATGGTCCACTAACAATTTATTTGTGGGTTTGCGGTGTGATATCATAAATACTGATGCGACATGATGACTAAAATTGCCTTCCAGCCTTTGCTTTGACAGTTCAGCAATCTCAGTGTGATATAAAAATACTTACATAAGGGTGAAATTTACCAACAGCACAATGTCTCTTGTCCAGCTTGATTGACCTTCCTTGTTTGCACATCCTGTGATGTGTAGGAAATGAGAACCATAAACAAAGGGTGCACATCACATATTCAGTGTTTGGCAGACACTTTACTCAAGTATCTCCTTCATGAAACAGAGGACTTGATCTTTGATTTTAACGTAAAAAATTGACCCCCTGTCACCATTTCTTACCTGTATGTCAGTAAAATGGGGAAATGGAGTGTGACAGGATGAGCAGTAAAGAAACTAAAAAAGGCTTTGCCATGGTGTTTCTTGCTTGTCTTCCATTCTGATGTTTCATACTGACTCAGTATAACTAAGTATAAGAGGCTACATATTTTGTAGGCAAAGTATATTTAAATGGCCATCATCTGAAACACAGCTTTGCCAAGCTAGGGAGAAGAAGGTACCCAAATAAGTCAAGTATCTTGGAATGATACCAAACCAAACAAAATATGGAATTTTCCTGATATCAGACCTCAGATACACTCAAAATTATCTGAAGATCTGAGTGGCATCTTTTAAACTTAAGTAGCATTTGCAGTTGCACTTGTTCATGCCAAAATAAATAAATACTGAGCATCCATAAGATACAGTGTTTGATAAGAATGTGTATTACCAAATTGTTAAATGTCCCCACTTTTATGCTTGAGAAATCTCTTGTGTTAGAGATGAAAACAAATTAAGACAAATTAAGACTATTTAGTTTTTTTAGGTTAAAAGTTTCCCCTTCAAACATTGCTTTTGTCAATTCCCAGGATATTTTTTTGTCACGAAATGAATTTATTTTACAAGTTCCTCCTTTGTCACATTGTTAAATTAATTTATTTAAGACACTTAGAGGGTTCAAATGTCAATATGTTTCCAGTATCATAGCCAAGTGATTTCTGGGCTGAAATGTTCTCTTTCTTCAAAACGTATAGTACACTTCTTCTAGGAACTCAGTTCCTTACCTTCAGATCAGTGCTCCCCAGTTTTTTCAGTGGCATGATCCTAAGTAACCTATGGTTACTAAAATACTGTGTTTGAGTGATAATTTACTTCTCAAATTATGGTAGGATTTTGAAATACTTTTTAGTATTCTATAACTTATCCTAATGTTCAAAAGATCATTTGAAGTGAAATTTAATGTTGAGTATCATACTTAGACATGTTACTTTTGGAACAAGTGTTGGTGATTCCTAGGGTAAGGAAAATGGGAACTTTGTAGTATATGGAAATAAAATAAATGTGGTTTATCACACAGATAAAATTCCATCCTTATTTACTACCTTATATAGTTGGGTGAAATTGATAATTTATTTTTCAGAAAAAGAAAAAGCCAGTAAGTTTCAGCTTCTCTCACTTGAATCTAGAAAATATTTGCTTGTGCTTCTCATGTGTCAGAAACATCTTTAACTAGATTAGTGTTAATGCCTCCTTACTTAATAGCATAAATAGGATTTTAACTCCTCTAAATGTGGATTTTCATTTCTACCTATACTGAAGCCTACATCGTATTTTCCATACAAAGCCTTTGTTTAGAATGATTTGACTGAAACAACTGTGAACCCATTCTCTGGAGAGCCTACATGGTTTTACTTTTGCTTTAGACTGTTGTTTGGGGTTGGGTTTTTTTTTGTTTTGTTTTTGTTTGTTTTGTTTGTTTTGTTTTGTTTTTTTGTTTAAATACCTTAAAAGTGAATAGTCATCTGTGGAACGATTTTAAAAAAGGGTAGACTTTCTTGTAATATCTTACTGCCAGTAAATTTGTGGCTGCCTCAGTGCATCTGTGAAGAATTAGTCATGCTTGATCTGAGTGTTGCTGAGCTGGTTATTCTGTGTATAATGTATGGAATATTTGGCATAAACTGGCACAAGCTCATAAAGGAAAACACTTTGTACAAAATTAGGTGCTGTTTTTCAGTGGCACAGAGATTACAAGTAGTGATTTGTACCTCCCTGGTTTGTGATAGTCTGTGTCTCTGTGTAAACTGAGATGTGGGCTTTTACTAGTCTATACTGTAGGCTTTACATTCTAAAGGCAGAGTATCAAATCTTACTGGGGTATATTTAAAGAGATGCAGGTAGGCCTGTAAGAATAGTGCTGAAGCACCTGCAGATAGCCCTGAACAGAATGATGGTGTGTGGTGTTTTACTCTATGTGAATCTCTCTAGATTTGAATTAGTTAACAGGCTTACAAAATTTGCTGCCAGTGCATTCTCAGCCAGTCTTTCTATAGCCAGCTGCTGAAATCACTGCAAAAGGGCTCTCTCCTCTCTGCCTTTAGTAGCCTTCCTTATCCCATGCAGCTTGAGATTCACGTGGGGTGACAATCCGTTTATCCGGTGTTGGAAAGAAAAGAGCGGTGGGCATGGAGCCATCAATAACCCCGGCTTCTACCCCAGCTACAGGCATGTAACAATTTTATCCTCACACACGGCTGTAGAGCTTTGTGAGATGTGTTTAGTGCAGACAAGTATTCCTTATGGATTTTATTTGAAGGAGCTGACTGAAAATGTGAATGAGAGGAGGGCTGGAAATTATACCATGTCTAATGTTGCTGAGTCAAATCTGATCTGCAGACATGACTCCCTGAAAAAATAAGCATAGAGTTTTTTCTAGCTTGTGTGTGTGTGTGTGCGCTATTTTTAGAAAAGGGCAAGAGCCTACTCATTTACTAGCAAATTGTAGAAAACTTTCTTCCTGCCTCTAACTTCTCTTAAAACTAATAGTGCAAAGCACTGGCAAAGCAGCCTTCTTTTTTCCTGATAAGGTTTGGATTCCCATTGTCTGCCAAGAATCTAAAATACCTGGATTGAAAATTTATGTTCAGTTTGTTCTGTTTTATGAAACAAATTTGCCTTCGCCTTCCTTTTGTCTTCAAAATGACATTATAAAACCTTTGTATATCATATTGCTACATTTAGGAAGGATTTTAAAAAAAAGCCACATTATTTCTTTCTGCCTTTATTTGATGCAAAACCCTGGTCATTTTCCTTTATTCAGTGTGTGGCTACTGAAGTGATGTGGAAGTTTATAAGATGACATGCAGTATTTTCTGGTTGTTAGCAGAGTGAATGCAAATTCTAAGAAATTGATTCAATTTTTAGCACTTTGTTACAGAAGTCCAGTATAATATGGGATGAGGTTTAATGTTAAAAACCAGCAAAATACCATTGCTTCTCTGCCTGTTTGCTTATGTCATATGTTGTAAAATACATGTTGCTGCATGTCCTTCCATGGACCACACTACATATGATCATGATCATGAAGTACTCATATGTACTTGCTTTTCAACATTGTGGACTTTGCAGTACTGTGATGTAGCTTGATACACTGTATTCAAGTTAGTGCATTATATTTTACACAGTAAATCGATGCCAGTATCATAAAGTTCTTAGTTGTCTTGTGGCATTTCAGTTGTTTTAAATTAGTTTGAATCAGAAAGAAACAGTTGCCAGATACCCATCTACAAGAAATCTGTTTAAAAGAACACTGTCAATCTTTCAAGCTGCAGCTTTTAATGTTCGTGATGATTTTTAGAAATACCAAGAACTTCTAATACAAGATCACTTAACAAAACAAGAAACAAACAACAGAGTCAATCATGAGTATTCACGTTAACAATAAGAAAAGCTTGCCTTCAGGAAGAAAGAACCACGTCTAAGAAAACTGTTTGATAGGACAAGATAGGACTATTTGATAGTGGGCAAGAAGGTATGGTGGACACAGTGGAAGCTTGACTTTGTGAAAAGCTGTAAAGGATGTGGAGAGGTTGGAGGAAAAAACAATCTTTTAAGCATCTTTGACCTTAGAAGTGTTGCAAGTGTATTTACAAAGGAAAAAAGTGGCCAGGGAAACAAGTGGGGACAAATATACTTCGGTTGTCAGAAATGTTTGGAGCACAGGATGTTTGAGGGTTTTGGCTTTAGAGGCTTGTATGAGTTATGGTACCTGGACCTATTTAAATAGATACAATTTTGGTAACAGATTTTTCCCCAGATACAAGAAAAATGTGAAGAGGAAGGAAGCTGCTCTGTGGTTTATGCAAAATGAAAGCAAGAAGGTTGCCTCACATAAATAAAAGTTGAACTGAACTCAGTCTGTTCCTGGTTATGACACAAATTAATTTAAGTAATGTCAGCAGAAAAACATAATGGTGTATGCACCTAAATTTGCAGAATATTGCTGCTAAGAAGGAGCGTGGTATGCAAAGTTTTAAACACATTAGCATAAATAATGCATGCTTGTTTGCCCAGACAAATTTGTCTCTATTAATAACAAAACAGTATAAAATAATTTAACATTTCTAACATTCATGTTGAAAAATAAAATACATTGGTTGTGCCATTAATAAAGGAAAGGGGCTAGTTCTTAGCACTGCCAAGTTCAAGTGTACTTTTACCAGGAAGGATATTTAAGTTGCTTTTCTTCATCTGCAAAATCCAGTGTGTAATTTCAAAAGCAGCTGCTTTTATTATTCCATGATGGTGATGATCCACTCATGATTTCAAATGAGCTTGGTGTTTACATCATAATGGGAAGTAATACAAAATACTTAATAGATATACATAGTCTTTATATTTGAACACATCCAGTAATGTTAATTCCTGAGGAGTGTGACCGTGTTATACGTGTTAGGTGCATTTTGAAGTGAGACACTACAAAAACTGTGGGATCATTTTACCTTAAATGCGAAATTTAATGCTTGAGATGATTTGGGCAGCTCACAGTAACCATTTTTTTAATGGAAGATGGATGTTTCTTTATGGGAACATCCACTGCTAATGTTGTAATGGCAATAAGTAATTCCCATCGCTGTGTTCTGTGTGTTCTGGCAAAACACCACCTTTTTAGCCTCACTGCTTCCTTCCTTCATCCGTGTTTTAAGGGACTGTTATTGTTTCAAGTTATGTATAAAGTTTTGTATTATTATTAATATATGAGCAATGCTATAATTTTGTTTTGTGTAGCACCCAAAGCAAAGCAAAATTGTTACTTCATCATCCTTTTAGTAATGACTACTGGCAAGCTAATGCAAAATTAATGACATGCAGTGTGTTATTTACTCAACTTGCAGCTTCTGTCAGAGGTTGTCTATTTTTGTAAATTACATCATCCTTACTGCAGAACTCTTATATCCATTGGGATTTACTGTTCTTCCATTCCCTTTGGTAGGGCTCACATTGATGTCATAACTGGATTTGTAATTTTGATTAGATTTGGAAACTCAAAGAGAAACACTGAAGCTATGCAGTATTTACTGCAACTGAAGTGTCAGTAATATTTCTGAGGTTTTTGATATTTTTTTTACATGTTAATGACACTAGGTCCTGTTTATAGCTTGTAGAGTTGCCAATACTTTATGACCACACATATGTAAAACTCTGTTTAATAATAGCATAGATTTTCCAGAGTGACATTATTTTATTGCTGCTACTGATTTGTGATGTGCTTTTATCTTATATAAAGGATTGTTTTTCTGAACTAAATGTGAGTATGTATGTCATCAAAGCAGAAAGTTGTTAATGCAGCAGAAGAGTATTTTTTTTGTTACTCTTTTCTAAATTGATCGTTGCACAATGTAACTAAATAAAAATATTGAATTTCCACCATTTGGACTTGATGATCCTTGTGGGTCCCTTCCAACTCAGCAGACTCTGTGATTAGAGCTGAGGAAAATTAAAAAAGCAAATATATACATGTGTGAAAGGATATTCTTGCTAACATGGGGTTGTTCAGTTAGAAATGCTGTTTGTATGTAAAGTACATATGGGGAAATAGGATCTGCCATATTATATTTGTGGAATGCCAATACAGATCCTTTTAATGATGGCATTTCGGTACAGACGAGTATCATGAGTGATAGTAGTGATGCAATTATTTGCCCACTAAGCGATGGAAAGAAGCTGTCATTTAATTTTTTTCCCAAGCATCTGAGCCACTGTTATGTAACCTGAACTTGACATGGTGACTAAAAGATGACATTATTAGTTTTATTAGGTGTTTCTGAGTACTTTTAATAAAGGCTTGTGTTTGCCTTGACTAATTTAAAATTATCATTTTGTTGAGTGAATTTCAAAGCTCTAAAATAAATAACAAATTTAGTAGTTAAAATATCCTAAGCAACTAAGAAATTATAGAATTGAAACATGGGGAAAATGTAATGTTCCAAGTTCCACGAAGGCAAATGGCATTCTAGGTTGGATCATCAGTGATTGTCACCTAATACTCAGAACTGGTGAGGCCACTCCTGGAATCCCCTGACAAGTTTTGGGTCTCTCACCACAAAATGGACATTGAGGTGCTGGAGTGTGTCAAATGTGTAATGGGTAAACCCTTTTCAATTTTATTGGGTAGATGTGCATTATCAATGGCATTTACTTGCATCCTTCATTGGGTGACAGTTCAGTACAGAAGAGCTAACAAGTCCTAAGATAGTTAGCTTGAATTTGCCAAAAGGTTTGTGTGTGAACCCTTTCCCCGTCTTTCACCATCCTGTTGTGTAGACATACTTTTAAAACATTTTTTAGATTCCTTGTATTTATACTTTTTTGATGGAAAGATTTTTTTAATGCTTTTCTCATGAAAAAACCTTTCTTTTTTTAATGCTATGGTCTAGTTAAAGTGTTAGTATTCTGTTATATGTGTAATGCGTATTGGGAGCTGGGCTTTAGGTTTGAGTATATTCAAATTATATTTGAATTTTCAGACAGTATAAGTTTTGACATGCAGCTGGAACAGCTGGCAGGTGTGGCTGGAAGAAAACCTGTACAGATTGTGTTCTCACTCTGTTTTGCATTATTTTATATTCATGTGTGTGTGGATGTGCTAAAATGTAAAATATTTTACTTTTCCTCCTTTTACATCTAAATTATGTATTACTCTTGAACACTGTAATTTGGCAATTATAAAGGCCTGCAGCTAACTGGTTTTAAAGTCTTCAAATGATCTGTGGTGGAACAAAAGACCTCACTTAAAAGTAAGAATTCTGACACCAGTCTTGGAATGCAGAACAGCATAGAACCAAATTACAAACAAGACTCAGTCTGGTAGGTGCACTTCTCCCTATTTTTCTTTAACAATTTTATATCTAGGTAACTGATCTTGTAATTACAAGGAACAAATGTAGTGTTATGTTTGCAAAATGGAACGTCCGTAAAGTGATGGTAGTTGGCTTCCTGATTTATTTGATTGAGGAAGAGAAAAGGGAAAGGGCATTTCTTAGAATTTTATATTAAGTCCTCTTTATTTGAGGGATATAATCTCGTGGTTTGACTTTTTTCCTATATAAAACCAATTTTTCTCATTTTGCTTGATAATTATGTTAAAAGTAAAGGACATGTGAAATTGCATGGGGTTTATTACTGATAAAAGGTCTGTATAAATTATTTCTGTACAGTTGCTAGAGGCAGGGCACAAAGCTCTCAGGATATGTTAGTGCATGGTGCATTACACAGGGGAGGATATGCAGGAGCACGAGGAGAGAGTTCTCCCAAAAGAAAAAGATCTTACGCTGGTAAACTCTTCAGTGTTGGTTTTAATTGGGAACCCCTGGAGAAGGCTCTTCAGAGAGTCTCTTGGCATGAGACTACGACTGGAGACAAAAACAAGAGTTATTTCCTTCCAACAGACAACTGAAGTCAGTGAAAATTCTCTGTAACAGCAACCAGCTCTTTCCAAGTTAAACTTCCTCAAAACACCAGAGATAAGTAATAACTTACTCTGGGAGATGTCCAAGTACACATCAAAAAAGATGAACAGATATTCTGGTGGTTTTCTGCTGGCCCTATCTATGACTACACCTTGAACAGAATTTCAGATTCTCCCTTAAAGCTTCTAAATAACGTACTGTTAGAAAGCGTATTGTATTAGCTTAGAACAAAAATTCTGCCCCTCCACTACTGCTGAAGTCACCCAATGAAGAAATAAACAGTAAATACCAATAGAAAACCAGCTCGCATTTATCGAGACTGAAAAATCTGGTGTTTGTTTGTTTTTAATCAATTAATATTTCATATTGAGATATTAAATAATTGTTCCCCTGCCTCGGATATGTTCACTTCTGTGCCACAACAATCATCCTTGTAATGCAAATACATCAGCATATTTCAGGTAACACATTTCAGTGGGGCTGCTACTGACCATAACAATATAGAATTTGGACAATTGATTGTCCAAAAAACTCAGAAAAATTGCTGAGTTTTGTTTTTACCTTTTAACAGTGAAGCAGTAGGATACACATGGAAGAGGTTTGCAATCATCCACCTTTAAAGTTTTCCTACGTTGTTCTACAGCAAAGAATGTGAAATTTTAGGGTTGCTTCACATAAGTGAAGAACTTGTGTCCCTGGATTCCCGGCTGTGAAATTGGTAGGGACAGGATGATATGTGGGAGTTTCTGTGGATATTTTGTTAGTTTGTTTTTCCTCCAAGACAGTGGGCCAATTTGTATCTCAGTAGTGAACTTTGTCCCCAGCAGTTCTGGATGTCAAAGTGCTGTTCAGATCTCGTAAAGAAAGCTTGCTACTCCTGTATGCTTGACATCATGGTTCTTGACCTTAAAAGTGGTTTTGCTGTTTTGCTTTCATGCTTTTTTCCTCAAAGCAAAAAAACCCAGAAAGCATGTTCTCATCTTCTCCGAGGTAATGAATATGCTATTATTAAATCTGGTCATTGCACCGACATGAGAAAATTTTGTAAATGTTGGGGAAAAAACTTCCATCTATCCTGACATAATGCATTTTTTCCACTTCTGAAGTACTGAAACTGTTAAGGAAATGAAACTAATCTGCCAACTGAAGTCATTAATATTGCAAATTTTATCCCTAATGTTTAACGCTTAATAATGATAATGTATAGTTTTAAAGCCATGTTGATATTTGTTCAACTTTAGGCTTGTGTAAGAATGAGTGCTTTGTTTTGTGTAAAAATCACAGGTAAATCAGTTAAACATCACATAAAGTGGCTTCACAAATATACATATTGTATATGATTTTGACCTAGCAGGAACACAAAAGATATGTTTATTTATTTATTTATTTATTTTTCCTGAAAGCATTACTAGATAAAGAGCATAAAAAATTATGGAGTCCAGAGAAAAGTTTCTGTGCTCTGGTGCTGTGGTGAGCCTGTGCTGAAGTCAGTTCTACAAGCTAATTTAGGTATTCTGGAAATAGGATATCTTGTCACATTTTGGATGAGTGACCAACCATAGGTTTTCTTCATATCTGTTCTAACATAGTAGTTGAACATAAGAGAATTTGATGACAAGTATTTTAGATGAATACTATGACCTGCTGCCATTTTAAGATGGATGGCACGCAAATAAAAAGTTTGCTGTACTGAAAGCAGAGCTGTGCACGCAAGGTGACAAATGAGTCTGCTGTCAGAGAGAAGATGGGCAGGCTACAGCACATCCACCCAGCTGAGGCACCAGCCTGACTGCTCTGGGCTTGTCGTTATTTTAAAGATCTGGGTTATAGATTCATCTGCAGGAGCAGTTCAACAGAAGGGCATTTGTTCAAATGGTCTGTAGCATTAGTAAATGTGTTATCAAAACAGCACACACCACTCCATTTTAAGTCTTGCTTTGGTGTCACCAGTTTTGCAGTGAGCATCATTATAGTGATGGCACTGCCACAGCCTTGTGAATTCAAAAAAAATAATGTGGTGAATACTACTACTTTATGTGTTTTGGCCAAAGTGATATTTTAGTACCTTGGAGTACGTTTGGTAATTTACTTTTATTTATTTAAAGTTCTCAAAGTTCTTGAGAAAATACTAATAGGGATAGGTATGCCTAGACTGTCCCACATCTGCTTTATGCTGATAAATAGGAACTCGCTTGAAATCAGGTCATACGGACCCAGAGATTTAAATTGTTGGCAGTAAATTTGTCTGAATACTTTAGAATAAGACTTATGTATTGTATGGGACATTTTAATGTATCATAGCATTTTGAGTGAATTACTGTACTGGGTTTCTGGTGGTTTCAGTTGGTCCCGTCTGATGGGAGCAACAGATTGTTACATAGTAATCTCTCTGGTAAGGTTAGTAGGAGGCAGAGAACACCAGCATTATAAAATTCAGAAGCATACTCCTGGGAGCGTAGCAGTATTGTGTCCAATGGCCCTGAGCTTA
The DNA here is from genome assembly GCF_030490865.1 of Poecile atricapillus. Classification (NCBI taxonomy): domain Eukaryota; kingdom Metazoa; phylum Chordata; class Aves; order Passeriformes; family Paridae; genus Poecile; species Poecile atricapillus. The sequence continues at coordinate 35,958,183 of NC_081252.1, forward strand.
AATTTAAGTTTTAAACTTCCACTTCTTTCCAAGTGAGGAGGATGGGGGAAAGACACGATAGCTCTGCCTTATCTTCCTTAAAATTATGTACTGCATTCTTGCACTCTTCAATTTAGCTGTCTGTTATTCCACCTACACAGCTGTGTAATATCTGTGTAATTGTCCCTTCACTGTGAGTGTTTTTTCTAGCTACTGGAGTCATGCAGTGGCAGTAAATTCGGTGACCTTAGAGTGTTCTGTTGGTTTTTGACTAAGTATTTGAACATGAAGGAAATGATACTTTATATTGCGTTTAAAAGGAAGGGGAAAATGTGCTGATAATTTCTGATTTTGAGGCACTTCAGGAAAGGAATGGTCTCTGTGTATGTGATCAGTATAAAAATTTAAGTACTTCTGTAAATACTTTTGAGTTAAGGTAGCTGCTAGAAATTGAGGAATTGAGGTAATCTGTTGTTGCAGCCTTTGTCATTAACCTAAAAAGGTTTAATACTCCAGGCACTGTTGGCATTGCTTAGAAGAATGATATTCATGTGAGATGGTGTTCTAGAATGTAAAATAGTTGAGAGACTACAGTCAGATGATACATGCTGCTGAGATCTCTACCAATGTCTGCTTAGAATCCCTAATCCAAATCCCTAATCCTATGGGGTAGTCCTAGGATGTCCATGCATTTGTAGTAACTTTTGAAATGGCTTTTTCACATTCTTTTCTGTGACTCATAAAGGGACGCTAGATTTTTTTTTTTTTTTTTACTAAATACAGTATTTTGAAAGCAGCCAGGAATGGCTCATCATGTGCAATTATTGCATGTCAGGTTTATTAGCATTTCACTTTAATAGCCTAAAGACATTTGTAAAACTGTCTTGCCTTTTTTTTTCTCCCAAACTTTTAAATCTAAGCAAGGAGTTCTTACATGGATTTTGAAAAACCCATGAACAGAAAGTTGCAGGTTTGTTTTCTGTGATGTATTTGTACTTGTGTATGATATAAACTTTCCACAATATATTGTTCTCATGTCTTACACTGATTTGAATTCCAATAATTTTTCACTGTAACCTGTAACAATTCACTGGACTTCTGCCTTAATTATTTTTTTATGAAAATAAATTATATGTAAGTATTTTCTGAACTGAAAATGGACACTATGTACAATCGCACCATACCTGGAAATGGTGGGAGTTGAGGAGGAAAAAAACCTGTTTTGACTCACAAATTATCTGTGAGTGGTGTTTTCTTCACCTAATTTCATAAATGTCACTTTTCACATTTTGAATGTAAAGAGGCTTATTTTTCTGTTTTGGAAATCACAAACTGATGCATGTGAACATCAATTAAACTTCGTTAGGTTAATAAAAAGTTTTGCATTCATGTATGAAGTATTGGCTTAATTTACTAACAGATGAGCAGCAGGTGTGTAGCGGTGAACAGCACAAGTAGTAAGGAAGTGTTTCATGGCAATGTTGTATGAAAGTTTTGTGTTTCATTATCACTATTTTGGTGGGTTTAATCATGATTTCATGTTACTTGTGAAGGCTTACAGCACAGAAACCTATGCTGGATTTTAGCTGGAAATATTAAGTGATGCAGAAAAGGATGCATGTTGATAGTTGTGTGTGTGACGGACTTCAGAAAGTTATGTGCTGCTTTCCTGCACTGGGGAGATATTTCTGTTTCGGCAAAACTTCATTTTTTCCCTGACAGGAGCATTAAATACTCAAATTCTGCTCATGGTGTTAACCACAAGGCCACCCAATCAAACTGAAGAGGGTTTTAATTGCTTTGTTAACAAGTAGTATCTTTAAATTTTGTACTAGAGGGGGTTTGCCTAAGCTTCCTAGACTTCATAATTTCTAATCAGCACTTCATCAGAAAATTGATTGTGCTGAGCATTAAACTGTTTTACAAGGCTTAAGCATAACTTAATGTTTTAAAATCATCTGTTAGTTGCATTGGCACATAGCAAAGACTTTCAAAATTCTAAAGTAATTGTTGTAATTGAATAATTTAAAGAATAACTTACATTTTAGAGTATACTGAAGACCAAGGGTGTTAGTGTCATTAAATTCACATAAACGTAAATACATTGAATTTAAAAGGTGTTGTATATGAAACTGTGTCCATTAAAGAATTCTGCAAAAAAATAGACTGGATTATTTCAGGATTTTCTCTGTCATTACTAGAATTCATTTCCACTAATTTTAAAGCCTCATTTGCTAGCAATCATTGCCAGGAGTGAAGGAAATCAATGAGTAACAAACTAAACTCATTATCAGTGTACATGTTAATTTGGGGGAAGGCAGCTGCAGATTGTATGATATAATATTCTGTAGTATGCAGTTTTTTCCTGTGTATTTTGCCTGTGTAACAACTGCTAAGTATTTTCTTCTATTGTCCTTGCTGGGGAAAAAAAAAAAAGCTTTGAAGTTATTGAAAGGCCAGATGGTTTCTGATTTTGAAGAATGTGTTGTAAAGATGGCACAGAGAACTGTACTAAAGTTGAAGCCTGTGGAAGTGTGTCATGTGCCTTGCTTGGCTGCTCCTGTGTCAAGTGGTACAAACCTGTGGCACTTAAGGAGGTGCATTATATGGGGCTGAAGATTTATTTCTTGAGCACATCCCTGTTGCATTTCAGCTCCTCTGCAGTGTGATTTTACTAATACAGCTTGAGAAGGGGTGTAGCATAGATAGGAGTGACGGGGGATATTTCTGAGTTTAAGGTACAAGTACATTCTGAGGGGAGAATTATAAATGCCATATTTATGTCAATCTCTTCCACAGTCTGTATACCCATGTGTTTTTGGTAGAATTTGTGTATTCAATGTATAAGGAGAAGCAGAAGCTCCATTCAGAGAGGCTTGAAATGGTACGTTAAAGGTGTCTGGACGTGTACCTCCCACACCCTGTGGATGGATGTCTCTGGCCTGTGAAAGGATGAAGCTGCTGAAAATCTGAGAGAGCTCATCACTGTTTGTAAATACGTGATAAAAATGTTTAGAGCTCTGCAGCAGCTCTCTTTTGGGTGGGGGGAGTGGGGGGGGGGGAAGGGAGGTGATGTCTCTTCTCTAGCATTATTTTCTTGAAAAGTCATGTTCAGCTCAGGATTTGTCGAGGTAAACGTGGGTCCTCATTCCCACCCTGACTTCAGTGATATTCTTAGGAGCCAGCAGCAAACGGATCCCTCCCCTCTGGGGATGCCTTGATCTTCCGAGGCTGATACCAGCCACAGGCAGGAGCTTGCTGTTTTATCTGCATTGTCCATCTCTACCTTAATGAGTGAAACAGTTAAGTATCAGAGGGGGCGAGCCTCTAGGAATGTGTCTTCCATTTGACTCGAATATTTCGGTGGATAAAGGGAGAGAGGGAGGGAGAAGAGAGAGAGAGAGAAATCCACTTACATCACTCGAACTGCATTGAGTGTGCCTGTGTGCAGGTTAAGAGACAGACTTCAGTGTCTTTGCTTTCTGCAGGAAGCAGCAATGCCGTTTGTATCCTAAGAGGAATTTTTTATTTAGAAAAGGAAGCATTCTTTCTACCCAGGAAATGGCTTTCCTTGTGCGTTGCTATGCCAACTGCCTGCAGCCATGGTCTTCCAAAGTAAGCACAATAACGTAATTATATTGGCGTATTGCATTCAGACTCATGATTCTCTGGGTTTTTGTGTGTGTAACTGTGTTGTATTTTTGTTGCTGGCTCTTTGGGCGGTAGAAGTGCTTGTCTTGATTGTGAGGAGCAGGCATCATAAAATTAAATGTCCATCAATGTCATGCTGCTGAGATTAATTGTGCAAACTTGGTTAGCTGAGTGGAACAGAGATCACTGGTCACTACTCTGTCAGCATCATTAGCAGCCAGGGGAGGAGGTCCCTATTCGAGTGCGCTGCCCTGATTTTGGGGGAGTGGAGGGTAGTAGTGGCAGGAGGGGGGAGGCTGCATTTGTGAGTGTGTGATTGCAAATGAAACAGGAGTATTAACAATGCTTGGCTGAGTGCTGGAGGCTGGTTCCTGCACCCTGACCAATATAATACTGTATTAAGCCTTTTTCAGGGAGTCTCTGTGCAGTCAGCCATTTTAGCTTTTTTTTCGTCCTTTTTATTTTTTTTTTCCCTTTCCCATTCCTCAGGCTCAGGGAATGGTTTTGTTCCCTTGAATGGATGCTGGATATGTAGGGTTTCATCAGGCTCTCTACGTCCTGACATGCTTAGACTTTCAGTGTTGCAAAAATGGAGACTAACGCTGTCATTCGGATTGCTGCTCTGCACTACAAGTGCGAGGGGGGTTTTGAGCTTACCAGTAGTGACACTTTTAGCTCCAGCTTGGTTTCACCCCCTCCGCCTCTTTTTAATTTAATGCTGTAGAGGGTGACTTGCCATCCATAAGAAATTGGTACATGATGTGTAAATTCAGTTCAGCTTATGTTTCTTCATTATGAAACCACTTGCAATCCCAGCTAACCATGGAGTTATGGGCCAGCAGGAGAAACACTCAGTAAGTATTGCAAATTCTGTTTGTTCTATCAATAACCTGTCATGGGCAAACTGCATGGAGATTGAAACTGCTTGTCGTCCTGCTGACTGGCTTTCCTGCTTGTGGGTTTAACAGCGGGTTTGGAGGGAAAGCTGTACCTGAGGTGGCGTTAATGTCGGTGGCTGTGTTTGAAATTGTGTTTAGCTTAGAAAAGACAACTCTGTAGGTGCTTTTTAATGTTAAAAAATTACTGAAAAAATGCTGGCATACTTTGGTTGGGCTGGAAGCTTTGAGCATTCAGTTAAAATCATTATGCATTTGTTAAAACTTTAAAGGAATATGTAAGCTGTATAACAAGTGATATAATTGTAGGTGATGATAAGAATAGATTTATTCTGCCTAGTGTGTGGTACTAGTGTACTGTTGCCTTGTAGCATGGCGTTTAACATCTGTGATACACTTATGCTGAAATGCAGAAACTGTTCGTAAAACATGGAATGAACAAAAGGCATAAGTACTGATGCTTTCTAATTGATCCCATGAGTCAGCTACACCTTTGTCATGCTTTAATCCCATAGGCTGCCTGTGTTTATTGTTTGGGAAAAATGCATTCATAAGCAGAAGAGCAGACATTATTTAACAAGGCCTCAGGTGTCAGGAATTAGAAATTTAGGTTTTGCATGACAAAAAGGTTCTGTAAGTTCTATAAAAATGTATAGAACCTTATTGCTCAGTTAAAATGTTTAAATCTTCGTGCTAGATTTTAAATGGTTCAATATTGTTTTCAATCTTGAAATTTGTTTCTTCAGAAGATATTAATATTTATAAATATGTGTTCTTTGACTACTGTGTCTTAGAATGTGCATGGGAATGTGAGCAGTTCAGCACATACAGTTAAGGAACTGTAAATACTGGGAAGAGGTGATAGCAGGAACTTTTTGAAGGAAGAACATTTTTTTTTTTTTTTTTGCAGGAATTAAGTGTTGATTGTGTAGAAATACAGCAAGTAATCTTGAAATGTTTTAAAATGTGTCCAATGATTTTTTTTTCTTACACATGGAGCAACATATCACAGTTTCTTATTGTAGACTTTTGTTCCTTTTCCTTGTTAATTACATTCTAAGTATAAGGGCATTGATGTAACCAAACCGTTTGGTGTTCGTGAAATATTTAGAACTTAATCTAAAAAAAAACGCAAACAAAACCCACCTTCTTTCCTCCTGAAACTCAAGCACTGAAGAAGCTGAAATAGAATAGGATACTTTGAATTTGCAAATAGGAATAAAATGAAGAAGCTGCCTATGTATTGGGTTTTCCTGCTCTTTCTACTCTCCAGAGAACGTCAATGAAAAGTTCTAGATTTACTCTGATAGCACAAGTTTAACTGACATTAAATAAGTGCTTATAGATAAAGGGTAAAAAATAAATAAGCTTTTTAGAAACTCTACCTTATAAACTCTGTCATATTCTAATTGTATAACTTTGAGTTATTTAAATCACAGAAATCAATTTCACTGTCCAAAATGGAGACTGGGCTAAAATGTAGGAATGGGAAAAGGTCAAAAAGGACTTTATAAATGTCCACATACATGCAAGAGAAAGAAATCATACTGTCTGACATGCAATTGTAGATTTTGCATGAAAAAAGACATAGTTTAAAGACCTATATAGAACTTGAAAACTGAACTGTTATGACACAGACTAGCTCAGCAAAAACCACGGCTTTGACAATGAAACTTTCATGCCTGTTCACCAGGTAGACATTATTTTCCTTGGAAGGTAAGACTGAAAGATTTAAATTTTTCATAGAGCGAGGGGAAGCTTGGAGTTCCAAGGCATAAGACTTTATGTTACTTAGCCTAAGAGGAAAACTTCTTGAATTAATCATTTCTGGTAATGAGTTATTTTTATGTTAGTATGTTCCCAGAATTCTAAATATTTTATTGATATCTGACTTGAACTTATTTCAAGGAGAGAGACTTAATTACTTCTGTGACATCCCCACCCAGAATCTCACAGCTTGATTTGCTGGAACAGAATGCAAAATTCAATTCCAATCTGGAACTGAATACAAAAATCTCCTGTGCAAAGTTTCACAAATTTCTGCGAATTAATTTGCTTAATGCTGTTAAACCTTAATTTCCCACTAGTTTAGTTAGGGAATGAGGGATATGGTTTAAATCTACTGTTCTGTGAAAATGGTATGCAAACTGGTCATTGTCTTAATCATGGTGAAAATGGAGAGTGGAAGAGTAAAATCTTGTGTTTCCTAGATTTTTTTAGTATAGAAAATAAGGTCAGCAGCATCAATCAAGTGCATTGGTCTTACATGCCTCATATTTCATAAATTGGAAGAGATTGAAGCAGTTGAAGAAGAAGGTGAAGTAGATTGAAGCTACAAGCACATATCTGAAGGTGATGTTCCTTGATACACAACTACTGTCATCTGTTTAACAGGGAGTAAAATTATGCTCTGGGTGAAAGATGGCAGAAAAATGAAACCAGGATTGTTGCAAAAATACGTCAGCTTAGTTCTTGTATTTGATGTACTTTACCAGATTTTGTGTAATTAAAGGGATCTTAGAATGGTTTGGGTTGGAAGAGTCCTTAAAGTCCATCTTCTCCCAGCCCCTCTAGCATGGACAGGGACACCTTCTCCTAGACTGGGTTGATCAGAGCCCCATCCAGCCTGGCCTTGAACACTTCCAGGGATGGGGCATCTTCAGTAGGTTCATTGTATTTGGCTGTGTCCTTGCTGGTTATAAGAGTCCTCTCAATCAGCTTTGTAGGGCTGTCATTATAATTTTCCTAACCTTAAATTTTAGGAGGATGGATAGTGTTTCAAAAAACATTGCTTCGTGGATGTTCCAACTGTCTCTTGAAAAGCTTCACACATTGCATCTTATACCTGGTTTATTATGTGGAAAAAATCACATGAAGGTCTAGAAGGTTCCCATTGTAGGCTTGGGCCTTGTAAGGTGTTAGCTTTCAATCTCATTTCTCTTTTTCCTTTGTATCTGCTGTTTGCAGGAACTTTACTCTGAAAAAACAAAATGAAAGAATTGACAGGTATAATGACTTGTAAAAAGGGGACTTGAGATGCATAGTTCTTATATGACTGTGTCATCATTAACATCTTATGAGTTGCACAATACATTGGAGTGACTTATGGACAACCTGTAAGAAAGTGTATTTCTACTTCAGGTGTAATTGAAATAGTCTGCTAAAAAAGGACAAGTTTCACTGGCACTTCTTTAGTGATCATGGGTGCTACCGTCTTTGATGTGCTCGACCTGTCTTGAGTTACTAAAAAATATTGGAAGCAGTAAGTTAAATTTTTGGGTTGTTCTTACCATATTTTAATTCACAAAGATTTGTAGCCATGTGCTAGGGGTCCCCTCCCTCCCAGGAAAGAGAAGGAAATGAGTGATATTTTGAGGAAAAGTCTTGAACGGGGGTTGTTCAAATATGGTTATTTTAGTTTGATGTGTAGTAAGGGTGCCTGTTGGCATGCTTTCCTAAGAAATCTAGAACTATACTAGAAAAAAATTTCTGTTACTGGAAGAGATCATCAGTGTTTTTTCTTAACTCATATAGTAAATGTAACGGGATACAGTTATTTGTACTTTGAGTGAGCATCACACAGCACTAATAAGCCTTGGAGAAGAGATGTGGTGTTGCTATCAGATGGCTACAGCTGCTAAGCTTTTGCTCATTTGTATATACACATCTGGGGATAAAATAGATGTATGAAAAAGGTCTGTCTAACTAGGAGTGACCTGTTTACTGCTGCAGCTGCTGATGGTTATGATTTTGTTCATCTTGATGGAATTACATTGCTCTGGACATGATACATATCACCTTGTTTTGTTTTGTTGTTAGGCACCTTTATTTTTAGCACTTATTGAAACCAGATTTCTGGTTTGGCCCCTTCTGATTATTCCTTTCCTTTTAATTTGTATATTTGGAAAAAAAATTTCATCTATGGAAACCAATAAAGGGATTGTGGATTTTTCGTGCGATTAGAAATAGTGTTTCACCTCTTTATAAGTGCATTATGACAGAGTCCTTAATTGCATGACTGTATATCTTCTGCAAGATTTATCTCAAGATGGATAGCTTTGTAATGAGCAGCTGTTTGATGTTTTGGGCTAGCTTCATTGCTCAAAAGGCCAGGTTATGTTTATGGTGTACTATTCGAGTCTTACTCAGAAGAGAAAAGCATAAATATTATTCTCTTCCGTGGCTTTTCAAGATGCTTGTAATGACAGTGTTCAGGCAATTAATTAAGGTATTGCGGGGGTGGCATTATCTTAATTTTTCAGGTAGATCTGCTGAAGCAAGTCTTCAGCAAAACATAAGGGCAGAATTTTGAGAGCTTAAGATGGTCATTCCACAGCATAGGAGGGTCTAAATAAGCATTCAAAAGATGGATTTTGTAACTTGAGTTTTCTGTATTGGCCCAGTTCAGGCACTCACAACCTGATGATCATATGAAAGGTTGATTTTAAGTGACTTGCCTGGCATCCTGCCAGAGATCTGTGGTAGACTCTGGCTAAATTCCTGTTCTGCAGGACAGCATTTAGCTGCAGATTTCCCCAAAAGCTTATAAATGGCAAAATTTGGGTCACTTCATAAGAATGGCCATGAATGCATTTAGTGACCTGTAGAGATGGCAGTGAGAACATCCTTGGCACATAGAAGATGTCCTGCTATCTTTCTGTTATAGTTTCAAAGCCTGGGGATTGCACAGCATATTTCAAAGTGAGTAGAGAAGAGAGAAAAACAAAAAAACCAAAAACTAAAAAAAGCCCCACAAAACCAGAAAGGCTACCATCAATATATAATGAAGTAGCTAAAATTTTTTCATGTCAGCATGGATAGTTGATGTAGAAGATTGCACAGTTGGGCATTTTTTGCAAGTTTATGAAGTAAGAGTTTCAGGCCTCACAATATATTCAGTATTATGGCTCTGGTTTATATTCTAAAGTGGCCAAAGGTAGTGGTGCTGTTGGAGTGTTTGCAGAGTGGTTTTTGATGGTGAATACTGGAATGTGGCATTTATAGTCACAATGCAGATGTGAACCTGAAAAGGAAAGTCAGCTTCTTCCAAAATGCTATTTTGAGACTGAGAGACTAAAGCTATCTATTATTACTGAGTTGTTGACACTCCTGCCTGATCATCAGACGTGCTGAAAATCTAGCGGAAATTGAGAGCTGCTGATACCAAACAATTATAAAAAACCAAAAACTATCTGAGCAACCAAAAATCCCCCACATCAAAAGAAATAAAAAAATTCTAAATTCCTTAACATAGTGTTGACTTGCTCTTGATTCTATGAGTTAATAAAGGTATAGGAAGAAGAGAAACTCTAAAAAGCAAAGATAATGTGTTGTGTTAAGTAGCCTAAGTTAAAAATAAGTTAAGTATGGAATTCACAGTATGCACAATGAGCAGCATGAGATTCATTGTGACTAGAAGCCAAGCACTAAGGAAATGAAGGAAATCCTGTGCCTCAGTATCTCAAGTTCATTATTCCACCTGCAAAATAATTGCAGTCCCTTGCTGAATACTGGCTCAAGGGTTTTAATCAGTGATGCTTAATGCTGGTACTTCATTTCCAAGTGACGTAAACTCAACAGTTTAGCAACCAAAACAGTAAAAATGTTCCAGTGAGAGGAAGTAAGTTAGTTTTTTGGGAAATTTCATTTTTAGTTATCAAAGGCAGGGGATCTCAGTGATATGTAAAGAAACATGTAGCTTATAAGAGGATTAGAAAATGCTGTGAGATGTGCTGCTTTTTCCTGCAGTCGTGATTGTTGCTGGTACTACTCCAGCAGCAAAAGTGAGGGGAGGTGTCTCGTGTTCTTATTCTGCTGCTAACATGACCTGAAGCTTATCTGTAAAATGCTTTTGTACTTGATAAGTTTACAGGCTGTCTGCAAAATCAATGAAATATCAAGAGATAACAGGAATGATTTCAGAATATGAACATTAGGAACTATGATTTCTAAATTCTAAACTAGAATTGCATAAACATTTAGGGGCTGTGTTCAGACCATAAGAACTCTGAGATCATGATGTTGGTGCTGGAAACTAAAGTATAATTTTTTTAACTTATTTGAAGTTTGTTTTTCTTCAATTGTCTTGCCTATTTTTTTTCCTTGTTGTATTCTAGGCTTTAAATTGCTACAAATTAGCCCTTAACAGAATCCTTGATGTTTGAAAAACTGAGCTAATTTTACTGCTCCCTCAGTGAATGCACAGTGGTGTGATTTTTGCTTGACTGAAATAGAGACAAGATTTTCAGGATCTTAGGGTTATTTTATTAAATTCTGATTTCTACTTTTGATACATTAATTGCAACAGCACATATATGCCCAGACTACTAATTCTTTTAATTTACTATTACTGATGCATTCTTGGTAGCTTTTTCTAAAATTTGAAATTAATAGAAGTAATACTACTAGAAAGAGGAAAAAAAACACTTGATAGGGTATTTCAGGACTTGTGCAAGTGACTGTAATACTGAATCAGTGTTTCCAGTGTTTGAGAAATATAGTGAATGTTAAGGATTTGAGAAACATGAAATATTAATGTATTGAGACTTACCCTTGACCAAAGAACCTTGTACCCACCACACTTCATTCTCAGTATTGTATTTAAGAATGTGGTAGCTGTAGTGCTAGAGAAGTGTGGCATGACTCCAGCAGTTCTGCAGTGTTTTTAGGCTTCTAACCTCTGCATGCTTAACCCATCAATCTGTTACAGAAATGTCGCTGGCACTCATATGGTATCCCAGAATTGGATGGTTGGTGGTTATTCCAATTCTGTCAGCTTGCCAGTAGTCTTTTTGCTGCTCATTTTGAGATGGTGATGATTCAGCTGAGAACCAAGAGAAGAATAAACTGTGCTGAAGGGGTCTCTGCTCAGTGGGTTACTTGTGAAAGCTGATCCTGTGCCCAGAAGCTAAAATTTATTGGAGTGTTTATCATTCCTTCCAAACCCCCTGTTTTGTATGAGGATTCTAGAAGGACAGATGAAGGACAACAGATTGCATTGCTGTTGTGTGGGTGATGTTGAAGGAAAACAGCTTTACATTATAATACTACCTGACACAAGCAGTACTGCTGCTTGGTCCCTAGTAAGTCTGAGGTGTAGGGATGGAGATGAGCTATTGCCTTAATTTATTTGATTTAATTGTTGCTCAGGAAAGATGAAGGTTCGCAACACTTGGTGTAATAACTGGAAGATAGGAAATGTTGTGTGTATGTTGTTTGTATTTTACTCTTGTGGAGCTGGACTTGGTTACTAGACTGCGAGATTCTATAAATTCTGTTAGCAAGAATGTCGGCCCTTTGGGCAAAAGGCTGTATTTGTATTTTTGTGTTGCTTTCACTGCAAATATGAAGCTTGCTGCCATGAACCAGCTTCATGGTGTTCAGCTAAACTGTCATTCTATGCCTGGTCTCAACCTCAAGCTGCTCAAAAAAGCTGAAAATTAGGCCATCCGTCCTTTTGTGATCACTGGTCTCTGTTGCAGGTGTTGGAACAGAAAATCCTGGCATATTTAGTTCCATTTTCATGAAAAGTGAAAAAGGGTTTTCCTAAATGGGAAGTAGCTTGCTAAACCTGACAGTTTGGACTGAGTAGTTTTCTAGCCTTTCCCAAGTCCTGAGTTGTAGGCAGTCAAGTTGATGTCTCCAGTAACATCATGTTCCTTCCAGAGCCTGTCTGGAATGCCTTAAAAAGGCATCAAATAATTTGATCTGCTGCAATTTCAATAGTTCCTATCCTTTGTGGTGTATGGAGCGTGACTGCCTTTCCTTTAATTCAAATGGCTTTTCTGATTTTCCTTACATGTCTTCTTCTCAATTCCAGTTTAGTGACTTGTGTAAACAGCAGAAAGCTCTGAACCATTTGACAAAATGCCAAAAAGATTTTGCTTTGAATATGAAAACGGTTGTGACTCTACACTCAAATGTATGTATACCTCAATGGCATTTCCAGCTCCTGCATGGAGATGGAGAGGACAATTCTCCTTTGGACTGGCTATATGCAAACTGGTTTAACACCAGCCTTCTCTTTCAGTTCCAACTTCCCAATATGGATCAAGAGCCAGTTGCTATTCAAAATAGAGGAAAAGTAGGCTTGTGAGTTAGAATGTGGAGAAGAGCAAAGTATTACATTGTATGTGCATTTAGGATCTGTTCATAAGCTAACAAATGCCATGGCAGGCATAAAATGTAGCTCCATGTCGCCCTTGTAGCTTTCTACCTGTAGATGACTTACTTCAACTGTCCCAGGCTTGGCTGGTGACCATATGCCAACATTCAGTGACAGTAGTGCATCCTCTTGGTAACTGCAGTTACCTGATCTCCAGAGGCACAGGGGACAGCCAGGATCCGTGCTGCAAACCCAGACAATAACCCGGTGGTCAAATACCTCAGCCTGGGATTTCTTTCACTCAGTCTGTAAGTATTGCCTCATTTTAGCTGACTGCAGCCTGTCGCTTGCAAGCAGAGGTGCTGTGTGCTGGGTCATTTGGACAAACAGACTAGGAAGGATTTATTAGTTTATAGCTTGACTCTAAACAGTGACCTTGCAAGTAAGAAGAATTGGTTTAAAGCTTTCTTCTTTTATTCCTCCTCTGAAGAATGATTTCATAAAAATGACATTCTGTTTTGTGGGTCTCCCTTTGTGTGTGTAGTCATGTTGGCTTGTTTTATTGTTAGAAATAGGCTCGTACTGTTCCGTGCTGCTGTTCTTCCTGCAGAGCCAGAAGAATGGGAGCTGGGCTGTGCTCTTAGGCCTTCATCCATAGCATTGTTTCCTAAATGCCTATCTGCTGCTGCGTGCCTGCCAGCCTGCCAAATGCTGTAGGAGTTGCATGAATGTCAGGAAGGTCTAATGCAGGATGATTTGAAAGAGCATGGGAAAGCCTGAAAAACACAACATGGGTGCAGAACTGGGCCGTGCATTTGCTATTGGTACTGGGATTGATGGCTTGAAGGTGGGATGATGAAGGACATTGTACTTGAATGTATTTGGTCATGGTTTAAAAAAACAAACAAAAAAAAAACCATTCTAGATTTTGTGACATTTAAACTGAATTTTCGGAATTACTTCTGAACTAGCTATATCCCAGTTTTGCTGAACCATCTTCCCTGTTCTCATTTTAGCCCAAGTTCTTTGTCCTCTTCATTTGTTGAGGCGTTTTTTGGTGGGTCGTTTGTTTGTTTGTTTGATTTTTTGGTTTGTTTATTTGTTGGTTTGGGTTTTTGGTTTGTCTGGTTTTGGATTTTTTGTTCAGTTGGTTTTGGGTTTCTTTTGTTTGGTTAGGTTTGGGGTTCTTTTTCTGGGGGGGTTGTTTTTTTTCCTTATATGTAAGGAGCTAAATAAAGGCTCTTCAAAACAAGCACTCTTTGCTTGTGCTGTTTCACCAATCAAGGTACAGCTTAACCTCTAATCTTAATGTATTTCTGATAACAAACTGGGGAAAAAAGGAACCTGTATTCTCCAAATTCTTGGCAGGAAAAAGCTCTTTTCTCTGCTAGGTTGCTCAAGAAAGAGTCAGATCTTAGACTTAGCGTGTCTCACTCTCCTTTTCAGTCTTGACCTACATCACTGGTGGATTTTCAGCTAGGTTTTTTGACCTTCGAATAAGTAGCTGAATATAGAGGGATTTTTTTTATTTAAATATACATAAATAATGTAGAATATTCTTTTTTCTGTTGTCCTCACTTTTAAGGAACCAGGAGGAAAAGGAAAATGGATGAATTTATGGATTTTGGTGCCTTAGTAAAATGTACTACTTAATTATTTAACTCTGTGTCTGGAAATGGTTGTTCACTGGATTTTTTTTTTTTTTTTAAGCAGCTGAGAAGACTCTTATTTTAAAACTGAAGTTGTTCACAGCTCTAAGAGCAGACTGAAAACCAAACTAAAATGAGCACAGTGTTAGTTTTTTTTTTAATCACTGTAGAAGTTTGTATGCTAGGTGTACTTCTTGCCTGTTGGTGTATGACTTCTGCAAATATCTTCTGTGGTCTGACTCTGAAAATTTCTGTCCTATTCAATCTTGCTCATTTTCAAATCAGTAGGCTCTTAACAGTTTATAATACTGTTGTTGGAGTTGTTGGTTTTTTTTTTGTTTGCTTGTTTTTGGTGTTCTGTTGCTGTTGTTTTGTTTTTTTGTTAATTTTGGTTGGGTTTTTTTATTTTATTTTGTTTTTGGGGTGGTGTTTTTTGTGTCTTGTGAGAAGATTAGAGACTTCTTGCATTTCAGAACAAAGGATTTTTAGAAATTTCCATTTAGCAGATATTTTCTAAGGTCCCTGAATACAGCTGCTTTTTCTAAATGAATAGTTACTAAAGTGGAGTTTCCCAAACTGTGGTGTGCATGTCAGCAGTAGGATAAAGAAAATCTAGTTATCTACTTATTTCCTGTTGAAGGAAGAGGTTGTTTAGGCAGTTAAATGTCACTCCTACACCTGCAACTTCCATTAGTATTGTACATTAGTATTCCTTCTGTGATGATGGTACCGAGGGAAAACTAAACTTAGGAATTCCTGGATTAGAGTAGCATGATTATTTTTAGAGGGTTTTTTTTGGTGGTTTTTTTTTTGTTTTTTTGTTTTTTTTTTTTAAGTGGAGGTTCAGTGTTCCAACTGGGAACACTGGGGTTTTATTAAGTTAGACATCCAGAGATAACCTGCTTAATCTAATAATGATTAAAATGTCTACCACTTTTATGAAAGTAACTTTCTAAATCTCTTGCACCATGTGTTACAGCAAACAGCTGCTACCATTTTACTGCTGTTGTAAATGAGCTTTTGGTTTGGCTCTCAAATTAGCTGGTCTTTGCAGGGTGAGCTAATGCAGTAGTTAATGTAAATGCACACACCTTGACCGTGTAAATGCTCACACTACTCCAGAGTTTAACTTCTGATAGATGGGAGAAGAAAGATGTATGTCAATTGATTGTGTTTGTAGAATGGGCTGCACTTACTGGTCTTGGTATTTCAACCTGCGTTCTGTACTGCTTATTTTTCTGCAGCTTGGCAATCTGTGATGTAAAAATCTCTTCCTAAATAAACAGCACTGAAATACTTGATGATGTCAGTAGAATATGTAAGTTGTTACACGGGTTGTGTTTTTAGGATGCTGTTGATGCAAGGCAGGACCATACGGGATGATTTAAACTCTGTGTGCACACCTGCACAGACACAAATAGAGGAATTTCTGAAAGCCACGTGTGAATGTCAGCATTTTAAGCAGAATAACTTGCTGCTTCAATTGACAATATCTGCTTACTCTAAAGCAACCTTGCTTATAAAAGGCTCCTTATGGGACATTGTTGTAATGTAGTTGTGGACATTCGTGAAAATCAGGCAATTAAAAAAACCACAAGATGGGAGGCTAATGAAATTTAGTGTTAGATACTACAGTTTTGAGTAAATGTGACTTGGACTACAAAGAAAAGCTCTTCAGGTTGTTTCAAATTTTCTTGGAGACATTATTACTATAAAAGATGTTTCTGTGTTGCTGTGTGTAAATAATTTTAAATGGCTTTGCACGGTTATTGCTGCATTGTGCTCCAGAACTGAGAGAACATCTTAGCACTTCCTGAAGGCTCCTTGATGAAAGGAAGAAAAATAATTCTTTACTTTTTCCCTTCCTATGATCACAGTGAGCACACACTAGTAAGTCTTTTGCCCAAAGTAGTAAATAGTTGTAGTAGTTCATAGAAATTGGACTCTTGCTCTAAAATATTTTCATTAATTTTCTTTGACTACCATCTGAGGAAAAGTGTAAAATAAAGTAGCAAGCAAAACTTGGGGTGTTACAGCAACATTCACCACTGTTGTACTGCCATGGCATGAATATATTTGCATTTGCAAAACTCATAGAGTAAGTAATAAAGCTGTTTGACTAGCAGTCATGTTAGTATAGTATTAAAAAATTACAGATATGGTAAAATCATACTATTTGAAGATTTTGCAACATCAGTCATGTCTAAAGGGAAATGCTTGCCATTAAAAAATATTTTATCTTGTTATTGTACTAATTCTTCATTAGCCAGAAAAATGGGAAGACTACCCCTACTATTTGAAAATATGAAACCTTTTTACTCTTTGCATTGGTCTCAGAAGTATTATCTACAGACTTTTAAGTTTTAAGCAATCTTTCTTTTGAAATTCACCATTGAAAATAGCATCATCCCCATTTTCAATCAAAATTAATTGCCTTGTAGTTGTCCAACTTCTAAAAAAATTTTATAACATTTTTTTAAAATTCTCAGTATTGTGCAATTAGCAAGCTAAGACTAGTGATTATGGGAATATACATTTTTGCTTTATATTAGAAAATGCTATAATCAGAATATTTGGAAAAAACAAGGCTTAGCAAGGGCTTTGATGTCCCCTTGTGTGTTATTTGTAATATTGCAATTCTTTGTGTTCTTTTCTTTGTTTGAGGTGAAGCAGAAGTGTGCAACTTTCATTGTTAAACAAGGAAAAATAGTGGAAACTTCCACCCACTTTTCTCTTCAACGGTTCCTTGATACTCTAAAGCAAAGATAATCCTTTACTTAAAACTCCAAGGGTGGCATTGACATGGCTGCAGCCGTCAGACTTCAAACAAAATTTCCATTTAATTGCTTGTGAATAGTTATATCTCTCTTTAAATTTTCATCAAATTTCTTTCAATTAATATGGTATTTTATAGACACCAGGCTCAGTTTTTGCATCTGTGCATAGGAGCTCCCTAAATACTTTTATCTTGAAAAAATTTTTCTGTGGAAGTGTACAGAGTACTTAGGTGTTTGCTAAGAAGCTACCAATAAGAAAAACTAAAATGTTTTTATGTTAGTCGTGTTGAGCTTTGTCTTTTTTCTTCCTCCATTTTTTTCTTCCTTCCTAGTCTGCTTCTGAACAATAAGTATATAAAACAACAGGCTCACTTCAGATTTTTCTGCTTGGATGAGTGACATGGATCTGGAAAGGATTTTCTGGGTCACTGCCATTACACACTTGTGCCGCACACTCAAAACTTTGCCTCGCTTCAGTTTGAAAGCCTTCTCTACCACAGCTCCTGTGGAGTCTGGTTTGGAGAATCTCTGTGGTTCATTAGATAGCAGCTTTCTTTCAGCTTCCTGCTCATTAGGCTTTACACCTGCATTGCCTTTTACTGGAGATATTTCTTTTTCCTCTTTTCTATTTCTGCATAGTGATCATTCTCTCAATGTGGGCTGAAAAAGCTTTGCTCTTCCTGCACTTTGTCAAGTATTAGTTTTTCGTCTTCTCATAATCCTGGTAGTTTTTTTCTGACTCTCTGTATGTGTATGGCTTTAAGCCATCTTTATTTAAAACACACAGTTGGGAATGTGTGCAACATTTCCAAATAAGGTCTCTGCTGGGGTCGTGGAGGAGAGCCCAGAACTGTATTTCTGGAGGATGCATGCTGTGATCATACTGGGTTCTCCTTCTGCTGCATCACCTGAGCAATTCAGTCACCTTCCAATCAGCTGATATATGGAAACTTTTTCACAGTCATTTCTGACAGGGAATTTCCCAGGTTGTTAGTTTTTGTTTTCAAGTGTGTGATTTCACATCTCTTCCTACTGCTCATCTCTTGTATTGACAGTGTCTTTTTGCACAGTGATGCCAACTGGTTTTTTTTTCCTACACTTGGAAGGTGGGGAGTTCTGAGATACTTTGTATATCCATCTTTCATATCTCATCTTTAAAGAAATAAAAAAAAACAAACACCTGAGTAGCCCTTTATTTTTTTTATTCTAGAATCAATTAACTTTTCTTTTACTGTTTTAAGTTAGGTCAGTGCAGTAAAATTCAGTGATGCAGTTCAGTAGAGAAGTGCAGTAGTTCAGATTGAATGACTTTGGTTCAAAACTGAGCTATCACTTCATGAATGTTTGAAAAACTTCACTAAACTTTGTTAGAGTGGCTAGAACACTGTAATTATGAAGTGTACTGTGATCAGTACACCAACACACCACCAACACAGGGTCTGGTGTAAGAGCAGCCTACTGATGGGGAGGCTTCAGCACTTGGAACTGTAGGCATTTCACAGGTCTTTGCTTTAACCATTTGAGACATGCCCAGGGTGTATGTTTTCAGCTCTGGACTAGACTTTACTTTTCTGTTGTGGTTTTCAATCCTGAGTGGTGCTTTAAAGCTGAAAATAAAATCTAGGTTCGAGTGCCATCATTTTTACCCCTGCTTTTTAGCATCCCCCACTTCCACTTGTGAAACTGCTGTGTAACTAATCCAAAATGAGTCTGTATATGAGATACACACAAGCATTCTACTATTTATTTAAAATATTGTGCAGGATTTAAAACATCTTCCTTGAAAATGTTTGAATTAACATTTCCTGTAAACATATGTGCCCACATAAAGTGTTCTTGAACTTTTTTTTGCTTTTATTTCCCTAGGCATGAATCTTTTGTCTGATTTCCTGTGGAAACAAAGTTTGTGACCAGGTTCTCTGTTCCTTCCTCTCCCACAGTTACTTGTAATAGGCCAAAGAGTTCAAAATTTAACCTTACAAGCCTCCAAAAGCCCTGAAAGTGGGCCATTTAGTTTCCAACCCAGCAGTAGTTCTCAGCATAGTAAGCACCCAAACAGCCACAAAAGGAAGTATTTAGAAATACTTACTGTGGGAAAAACATCAATGGGAACATGCATTTTCTTAGTATGAAAATCAGTTGTTCCCAAGAGAGAGATCTCTACAAAGCCAAGCTTTATTATTTTCTCGTCCATGTATATTAAATAATGGGGAGCCTTTACAGAAGTACAGTGATTGAGCTCAGTTTTCTACTCTCTTTCCCTAGAGATATTTCAGAAGTCATTTATAATGCCTTAAGAACAGTCTTTCCTTTAACCTAAAAAGCAATCATCAGTGAGTGCCTGTCCCTTCTTGGTTTTCATCATGTAGATTTCCACAAGATGAATTCCCTTCCCAATTTTATTTAGTGTTATTGGGAAGCTGTTAGTTTGTGGGAGGATGTGGGCTGTGCAGGCTCAGTCAGGATTATTAAATGTGAGTGCTTGGTGGGACAGCAGGGTGCTACCAGGAGTGATAGGCAGTGTCCCTATGGAATAGGGAC
This sequence comes from Poecile atricapillus, assembly GCF_030490865.1. NCBI lineage: Eukaryota > Metazoa > Chordata > Aves > Passeriformes > Paridae > Poecile > Poecile atricapillus. The sequence goes on from NC_081252.1 coordinate 35,977,780, forward strand.
TCCTATGGTATAGGGTCATAAGCAGACATAATACACCAGAACAGAGATTATGCTACTCACAGTAGTTCAAAGTGACTGAGAATAGGATTTGACCTAAATCTGATCAGTTTATGAAATAAAGCAATCAAAACATAAAAGAACCATTCCCCCCCCCCCCCCAAAAAAAAAACCAACAAACTCAAACAAAACCCCAAAACAAACCAACAACAAAAAACAAGCAAACAAAAAAAAGAAGAATAAAGGAGATTTTGCAATTTGAAAGTCCTACTTACCTCCATTCTGGAAGGTTTAACTTCCACTGCACTCTTTGAAACAAAAATTATCAGACCAAGTTTCTACAAGTAGTTAAGAATGTCAAAAAGTTGTCAGTACTTAAATGTATGTGCAGTCAAAACAGTTGTAGAACAGTCTTTTTAGCTTGATCCCCACAGCAGAACTGCTCTAACTTTAAAACCAGAGTCCATATTTTAAAAATACTGAATTATCCTTTGTTGAACAATGAAGAAGCTATACTTTTACCAGATATTTTCTGAGACGGGCTTCTGAGTAAATGCTGAGTAAAAGTATTTTGATCTTGCAAATTTATTCTGTTTATTGTAAGTATGTTATAAATGTTTGAGTTTGGATTTTCAGAAAATAGTTTCACATTATTTAGTTTAGTTTACCATGATTCTGTTCAAATCCTTCCTGCTGTTTTTTCTTTTGTATTTGGGTTCAGTGGCACTGTAAACATCTGTATAAAATAGTTTTTCTTCCCCCTGAATTTGAGCTGTTGCCAATAAATTGACATTTGTGTTTCCTGAAGGAATGGTGTTTATGCCAGGTTTCTGAAGAAGACACTTTGGAATATAAAATGCTGCACTGAATCTTTAATTCAAATACTTCAAAAAGGAAGAGCAAATTCAGACATACAACAGAGAAGGCAGTTCAATTAAATAAGAATGGATGTGTTTCAGTGATTTCGTACTTTTCCTTTAAAAAGAGTAGCTTCTGAGAGTTATTCCTTTATTCCCTAGACACCCATTTAAATTTTACCACCCCTGTCTCTCTGCAGAAGTCAATAATCCTTCAAGCAAAGGATTCGGTGCATGAAGTGCTCATAGGATTAGCTGCTGAGAGCTATGAGATGTGCAGTAAGTGGCAGTCAGTGTGTGTTTTGTAATGGAAGCAAAATGAAGTTCCTGTGCACTCACTCTCTTTCACTCTCTCCCTGAGACCAGCAGCTCACATTGCATTAGCTTGAACCTCTGAATAATTTTTTGGGAGGTAGCTATAGCAAAATATCAGTGGAGGAAAGAATTAAGAGCTTGACATGAAACTTCCTTATAATACTTTTATTTCCTTCTTTTTGTTTTTGGTTTGGTTTGGGGGTTTTTTTGTTAGAAGTGTTCTGCTGTGAGCTTTATATGCAAAAAACTGCTAAACAGCAATAGTATCTACGTGCAATATTTTCAGAACACAGGTTGTGACCTGTGCCGATTCAAGATGAGGAACATTCTTAAGAGTAGGTCTCTGTGAAGTTTCACATAAGGATGTCTATTCGAGGAAACTCTGGAGATTGAAAATACATGAGGTATTGTTGTACCTCATGGTATTATTGTTGTGTAAGTGAAAGATTATACAGAAGACATAACTCAAGTCAGGGGATTTTTATTTATGTCTTGCAGAAGAGTTTGTAGAAGATATATAGAAGCTTCTCTATCTTTTCCACCCCTAGGTGCAAGGAAATCCTGTTTCCCTGGGAATTGCATCCTAGTTTTAATTGTATCTAGTTTACACTTTTATTTTAAATTTAACTCTGCATGGACTTGTCAGCCTGCATCAGGTCTGTAGACAGAATCGACAGAAATTACTTTATTATTCTGTAATTACTTACATTCACTGCTGTGTTTAAAATCATTCAACCATAAAAACGTTTTCCTTGATGTCTCTCTTGGTTAGTGAAAGAATTACGTTGAAATAGCATGTTGATGAATGCCCAGCATTATTACAAATATTTCTTCCTTATCTTATTAAATACCATAAATGTGGGCATAGCTTTAAAATTTAAACTGTGCAAACATTTAATATTAAAATGTTTCTGTGCAATATTGAAATTAAGTGTTAATAATTTTATGGGATACTGAAGAACACTGCATTTGTGATCTGTACATTTGTAGTGCAGTAAAAATTTTAGGATTTCTATCTTGGTGGGGAAAAAAATAACAAGAAAGATTAAAGCACAGTATTGCTTTTATTTGCCTGCTGTTCTCTCTTCATGAAAAAAAATGAAACAACAGAATCCCAAAATAAGTTTGTTGTAGTTTACTTACTTAGATTTGTGGGACTAAGTGTGTCATCTATAAAAGGAATAAAAAACTTTTAAAAAAAATTATTTATTATGGTGGCTTTTATTGTATAGCAGCTTTTATTATTTTATTAGTAAAGAGCTGCTACAGAATAAGTGCACAGATGCATTTGCTTGAAGGTTGAAGAATCAGTGCTTGCTTGTGTTTCTTTAATTTCAGAAAGTGGAAATAGAGGCTATAAAGGTGATAGTTTGTGTTGTTTTGTCTGCTTGCTTGGCCTGTCTCAGTGGTGCTTAATTACATATAAAATCATTCACTGGGAATTGCATAACAGAACGTTACACCTTTGCTGTCTTTAATCCCGTCTTTTTGCAGATGTACTTCAGTCACTTTGCAGGCTTTATAAATCTTTCATAAGGTGCTGAGCAGCCTTCAGTAGAAGACCTTGTTTATAAAAGGCTTGCTGATATGTTTACCTTAAAATGAGTGGTATATTGAAGCTTTCCAACCAGAATTCATCTGGTAATTTAAAATTATATTCTTCTGTTTGTCTTTCATGTTGTTGCATTTATACGTGTTTTCACATATAACTGCATTTAAAAAAATAAAAACTCCAAATGCAAAAAAGAAAACCAAAACCTCAAAAAAAAAGGAATACTGTTTAAAGAGAGAAAATGTTTTGGTGTCGTTTCACTTATTTCTTTTTCTGTTCTCATACATTTTTAGCTGTATCCAAGGATTTTAATTTCTTATCCAGTGAATATTTTCAAAATTTATTTAGTATTTTTTCTAAAATACTGTATTCATAGATAAGTCCAGTGATTCCGTGAGTAGAAGTTGCCTTTTGTTATAATGAAAGGCATGCTGTGGGGAGAAAATAATGATGTTCTTAAAATAGGAGGAACATATTCAGAGCAAAGTAATTGTTAGTTTTGCATGCATAACACAGTGACTCACTTTGAGGGTGGAAGTAATAAAATGATGCTTTTAAGATAGGAAGATGTGATAGGGTTTATGGTATTGTACAGTTCTAAATGGATGCATGTCTTTGCCATTAAGATAGTTTCACATAATTGTTTAAGTTTTCTTTTGGTTTAGGGTTTTCAAGAAGTAAAAGTTGGGAGTTCCCAGATGTATTGTTTTAACTCTGGTTTCTATCCACGTGTGAAATCTGTATAAATGCGTGCACGTGTGTAGGTATACTTGTGTATTAAGAGCTACATTATAAATATAAAATACAGTTTTTACCTCTGTCAAATTAAGACTAGGGCTTAGATTGTAACTATTTTATTGGGTCTTGTTTCATATTAGAAACTTTTGTCCCTGTTACACGTGATTAGAGCTATGCATATATCACCTTAATGTTTGTCACTGGCAAAGGTTTGCTTGAGACTAGGTTATGAGGACTGTTTCTGACCCTTTTAATGATTATTAAATATTTAAACTAGTGTACATATACTGTGTTTTGAAACTATATTTACTTAAGAAGAAATAATTCTAAATTACCCTGCTGTGTTTTTATTCTGTGTGCCAGTTCCTTCTGATGGTGTGACTAAAAGTGTTCAGTAGTGAAGTTAAGAAATTCTGTAGGTGTTGGCTTCAGCAAAGCTGTACTTAAGTGTGGTGCTTGTTATGTAAAATATGCAAGTTGCTTTTGATCCTTATTACTTTGAATGACTTCTTAAAACTGGCCGTCATTTAATGAAAGTGGAAAACAAGATAAAAGTGAGAATTCAGTTCTGATGCCATTCGTGGTGGTGTCAGTCTGTGATAGGTGATGTTTCTGAGGCAGAGGATAGTTCCTTAGGCTTTCTCATTCCACCTATGGCCTGGTGAATAAAGCATGTGCTAGATCTAGCCAGTATGTGTTTCAAAACATAGCAAGAAAACTTTTATTTTTCCTGTTATACTAAATAATAAAATCAGTACTAAACTGTAGAATGGAATGATAGCTCATTACAAGGCTGAGCTCATCAGTGACGGATGGCAGCGCCTCTGAGATAACAGTTAAGAAAGGTGGGGAGAGGGGGAAACAAAAACTCTGCAGTTGCAGCCACAGAAGAGAGGAGTGAAAATGTGACAACAGCCCTGCAGACACCAAGATCAGAGCAGAAGGAGGGGTAGGAGGTGCTGTGGGTGCCTCAGCAGAGATTTACCCAGCCTGGGGTGCCGATCATGGTGAGGCAGCTGTGCCCCTGCAGCCCATGTTGATCCACAGGGAAGTAGAGATCCACCTGCAGCCTTTGGAGAACTCCCACACCAGAGCAGGTGGATACCTGTGGAAAGCCCACACAGGAGCAGGCTCCTGGTGGGATTTGTGACCCTGTGGAGAGAAGAGCCCGCACTGGAACAGGTTTACTGCAGGACTTGTGACCCCAGAGGGGACCCACACCAGAGCAATTTGTGAGGAACTGCAGCCCATGGGAAGGGCTCACTTTGGAGATGATAATGGAGAGCTGCCTCCTTTGGAATGAGAACAGTGTGAGAGTCCTCCAGAGGAGGAAGGAACAGTAGAAGCAATGTGTGATGAACTGACCACAGCCCCCATTCCCTGCTCCTCCATACCTCTGCAAGGGAGGAGGTAGAGAATTTGTGAGTGAAGTTGAGCCTAGGAAGAAGGGAAGAGTGGGAGGAAGGCATTAAGATTTAGATTTATTTCTCATTATCCTATTGATAATAAAGCAAATTAATTTGTCCCCAGATGGAGTCTGTTTTTCCCATGATGGTAGCTGGTGAATGGTCTCTCTTTGTCCTTACCCAAGAGCCTTTCATTGTATTTGCTCTCCCCTGTCCAGCTGAGTAAAGTGACAGAGTGGCTCTGGTGGGCATCTGGTATCAAGCGCACCATACTTTCATATAAGACTTAAGCAGATGTGGGTTTTCATTGTCATCAGTACTTTACTTTTTTCTCCATTGCATACAATGCAAATACTATGTATTTCAAAAAGCAATACCTGACTAGAAATGCATGTATTTCTCACATACATTTGTCATTGAGTTTACAGTTTAAATGTTTCAGCTTACTTAAATTTTATATTTTATTTTTTTCTTCATGCAGTCTCTCACCTTAACTTTGGGGGGTAGGGCAGTTGAAGTGAATGCTGCTTTCGGGCATGTAGCACAGAGACGTAGTGTTCTGGGAAGATGTGAGCATGTGCTTTCTGCTTGTAAATAGTCCTATTTGATTAGGATCAAAGTGACTAGTTAGGTTGCCTAAAGGAAAATGCCTGCTTCTGATCTTCTGTCACCACTTGGCAAGTCCAGCTCATGCAGCATGGCTTTGACTTGAGGAGTTACTCTGAAACCAGTAATCACCAAGCATTCAGCTGATTGTCTGCAGCCAAAAAGATTCAGAAGGCTTGCATTTATTTGCAGTGTATTTCATCATTATTGTGGAATCCCCTGCTTCTTCCTTTTGCCCGTGAAGTACAGAAACATAAATCCTTGCTGTTTATTTAAAAACACTGAGTGCAATCATTATATTAAGCATAGCTTGATTTCACTTTTTAACATACAAACTGGATTTGCTTTGATGAAAGTTTCTTTAAAAATTTTAATGCATTGATAAAAAGTAAATGCTGTTGTTAATGACATGGAGATACTTGCAGAGCACTATAAAATTGCACACGTTTGGCTGGGTGCTATGCTGTGTTCCTATACAGTTCCCTTTGGAGTTAATATTTATTTGGGATTGCAATAGTTAGTGCTTTATAAAAGGTAAAACTCTCAAAATATACCTGTGTAAATTATTATTAAATGTGTGAATCTTAAACAATTTGTGCTTGTATCTTAAAATAATTTGTAGGATTTCTACTTAGAAATAAATGCTGCTTCAATTATGAAAGACTACTTTGAAAAGTAGTCAGCAACACGTTGCAAAAGCTGTGGCAGTTCATTTCCCTTGCATTCTACCTATGGAATATGTACTTTTAGAATGTGTAAAAAATGATTAAAAAGATTGTATAGTGGCCTGAATATCAGTATGTATGGTTCCACCATGTGATAATTCAAACTTATAGATTGAAAAGCAAAATAGCAAAGACAACAATGCAGTCCCTAATACTGTATTTTCTCCTGCTGATACTTCATTAACAGTAGCGAGCATAACTAGATTTTTCTGGAGGCAGCATTCATGGCTGTGTGTATTAGAGTATTGCTTTTCTTAATTGCCTTTTCTTTGTTGATGAAGATGAAATCTAGCTCTGGGCTTACTGTAGCTTTTTAGGATTATTAGTATTTGGTTGCTGGTTTTAGCCCCTCTTTCCGGTAAAATACTAGGAAATAATTATTTAAAATGTAGCCATTTTTGCTATCCCTGATGCAGTCATTCTGTGATAATGAAGACATCCTTTTCAGATGTATTAGAATAGGAAATTCCAGTCAGTCAAAATAAGACTAAGGTTTGCAGTTGCCTGTAATTTCACTGCAAATCCTAAAGCCAAGCTTCTTTCAGGGCATGTTCCATAAACAGAACTAACCAAGGCAAACAGCAGTAAAATCATTCAGTATCTTTAGCTGTATAGAGCTAATTATTTTTTCAAGCACGCTCTCTTGTGACTTGACTTTTTTCCCTAACCTTTTATACTGATTGGCTTATTCTCTCTTAATGCTGAATGAGGTCTTATTTCTATTTCCATCCAGAGAGAGAACGAGCGCCAAGGTAGCATTCATAACTGACATGGAGGGACATGCTGCATATGACATTTTTCATACAAACACAACTCCTTAGAGATGAGAGTATCTTCCTTGTCTGAATTGAAACAAAATTAATGAACAAAGATTTTTGGTTTTAATTATTGATTAATTTTGTGCACACCAAAATTGATAAATTAACATACTTTTATTAACTAGCTGTGTGATGCAGGCTTCTTGGGGAGAAGAGTAATTTGGCCCTGAAATAGCATTTAAATATTTCTTCAGACAGCAAATATTTTACTCTGTTGAAGTTCGCTTTCTGCAGTCTGGAAATGTTTACAGTTCTTCAAGATTTTCATGGGAGCTGTGGGCATAAAGCAGTAATGGATATATACATCACAAATCTTAGTGAATGATTATTAAATGATCATGTATACTGTCTCAATTCATTCTTCAGCACTGCATGTGAGCAAACTAATTTCAGGATTATAGCTCTTTGTAATTGTATCAGTCTTCCCACATTTCCTATTTGCCATCATATTATTTGGCTCAAAGTATAATGGATAGCTCAGTGACTTAGATTTTCCTTGTCTCCAATGTACTTTGTCAACTTGAGAAACAAGAGTTTACTAAATCCAAGCAGTGCTTGTTGATTTTTTTTAAAGTACGTGACTTTACTACCTTGTTAATTCCCATCCTACAGGAAACCATTTATTTTGGAAGTAGTAAAATAATCATATGCATTTTAATTCTATCCAAGCCCCATAGCAAGCTACTGAAGAGTTTTGGCATATTGCTTCACTAATGTTTGTCCTCAGATACATGTTTGTCTTAAATCTCTTACATTTGCAACAATTTGGTGGTGTTTTGCTGACCTCTGCATGCGTTAAAAAAGCTGCATAACTCAAAATTTTTATGCTGCATTCTCAAGCCCTGATGGTTTTCTTAAATAGTTGGTACTGGCAGAGAGTAAAGTGTGACAAATATGATTTGAATTAATTTTTCTGTGTATCTCTCCCTCAAATTGTAATGATGCTTTTTCTGCTCCACCTATAGCTTCCTGCAGATTTCACAAAGCTGCACCTTACTGACAGTCTCCACCCACAGGTGACCCACGTTTCATCTAGTCACTCAGGATGTAGCATCACTAGTGATTCAGGAAGCAGCAGCCTTTCTGATATCTACCAGGTAAGACTGGAAGGGATGCTGATGGGAGGTACAATTGCCAGCAGTTTTGCATTTAATAGCTGAATGCCCTTGCTATTGCCTCTTGTCAGTTTTTATCTGAAGAAATACTCAATAGACTTCAAAAATCTACTTTTTGTTTGAACTGTAATGATTTCAGGCTTTAGATGTGTTGGGTTCATAATGTAGAACCTGTTCAGTGGTGGGAAGAAACTAATATGGAGTGAGCAGCCTGTGCTGGCCTGGCTTGAGGGGCATATTCCTATTTCCCCACCCTGCAGAAACGTGATGCCAACCTCTTAGCAGTGCTTCCTCTCCTGGCCATACTCAGAAAGGTGGGGAAGTTCAACTGGTGATGCTTTTTAAAGTTGTACTTCTGAGGTGGCTTCTTGCACAGCTCTGTGCTAGTCATTTGGAACAGCTTGAGTTTAGAGAGACTCTGAAACTGATCCAGAGTTTAAATATAAATAGGAAAAAAGTCTGAAGTGAAATAAAATGAGGAATTATGCATTTTTCACTTGATGTTTATGGTTCTTGCAATGTTGGAGGAGGAGTTGTCCTGATAGGGAAGTGTACCAATTTATTACTCTGAGAGGAAGGAATCAAATCCAATTAAAATATATTTCTATCAAAATAATTATAAAGTAGTGAGACCACTTCAGCATGAAGTACTGTTAACTAGAAGAGGAAAATTTTTTTTTTTTTTTTGAGAGGCTTCTGAATTTGCAAATATAGTAATTTTTAACATTTAAACAACAGGAGAAGCACATCTACAAATACATAAAAATTCAGCTGTGGTAATGGTTGTAGAATATAGTCTCTTTAAGGTGAATAAGCTTATAGGCTTCTTTTTGTGAAAGAAGATAGGCTATAAAAAGGTCGCAGTTCAAGTTAATTAGTAATTACAATAATGCAGAGGTTTATTTTTGCAAAACTATCAGATTAGCTAAACACTTCAGGTATAGCATATGTCAGTCAAGTGAGTTTGTCAGAATTTCTTCTTAAGACAGGACTACTTTGAGACAGGATTTACCTTTATAGTGTGACAGTGAAGAAGATGTAAAATCAGTTTTGTTCTTCTAGTCTATAGATTTTCATTCCTTTCATTACAAAGATTTCCACTCTAACAGAAAAATAAGTACCTCTAGAGACACAGCTGTAGGTGGCATGTACTTATAGTCTACAATTACTCTTGAGTTAACTTGGAAGTAAAATTTTTGCAAAGACTTTCAGCAAAATGTTCATAACTCTGAAAAAGATAATTGAATTTCTCTGCAATTAAAAAAAAGAAAACAACCAAACAACATAAAAAAAAACCCTAAAGAAACCTCATAAAAATACTTCTCTATGTAGCTGCCACCCTGGTCTATGACTCCTACTAGTTTAATTTGCAGTATTGGAATCAACTAATAGTTGGTGTTTGGAGAGAGTTAATGGTTTACTGAAGTATTTATAGAGAGAAAATTTACTTCCCTAAGTATTCTTTTAAACGGAATTTGCAAACATAATGCATAATCCACTCTTAAAAATATGATCTAGTTTCTTCAATTAATCTGCAATTAATACCACATTTAAAGGTGACTTGGCACAATTGTATCTAGAACTGTGTAATTGCACAATGTCAAAGCATGAATAGTATTCATATTATTAGTATCCAATAAATGTCCATATCTACATCCAGAAGTATGACCACGTATCGTAGAATGCAACCTCATGTTTTTGTCTTAATACGTATACTTGAAGGAATGTTTATTAATGGAATTATAAATTCAGGTGTGGAAACTGATAAGATTCTTAGATTCTTGAATATGTCTTAATGGTGCTAAGTATTGTTTGCCTTGATTTCTCATATTGTGGTAAATCATTAATTTCTGGCCTCAGTTTCATTTCTAAAGGAATGTAATGTGGCAGTGTTAGGCTAGCCTTAAGTACTGCCAAAAAAACCCCACAAACCAAAACAAAAGAAAATGGCTGTAATTTGAATCCTCTAAGGGCAAGTTTAGGATTAAAGAGAATTTTTTTTTTTTAACCAAGAAAGTGGATTGGTCATTCTCTCTCAGTTGTTTGCCTTGTAATTCTCTCCCAAGTGTTTATTCAATAACAATAAACCATAAGCAAGTCATCAACGTGTTATTTTTTTTACTTCAAATCTGACAAGTCTTAGGTAATGCTTATGATCATTGTTCTTTTGATTCTTATTTTCTGTATATAATGGCATTTTTCTGTTTGGTAGGGTAGACTGCTGTTTGTTATGGCTAAGTAGAAAGCAATGATTTAGAAAGATCATCATCTTGTCTTGCAGTTGATAGAAAAAAGAATTGTTTTAAAAATTATACTGTTATTTAGATCATTACTGTTGAAATCTGAGGTAATAGGTCATGTTTTGCACCCTGTAAGTTTTATTTCTGTAGCCTTAAGAGCAGCTGCTTTCAGTGAAAATGTGTTCATGGCCTTTTAAGATTTTTTTTTAATAAATCATGAAGCTGAATCTTCAGATGCTTTCAGCATTGAACTGAGAATACTTCCTTTTAAATATTAATGTGGTATCTAAATCTGTTTGCCAAACGTTGCACATGAAAGAACTTCTTTTAGGATAAGAAGTACTTACCAAAATAAAATCAACCTTTGTGTTTATCCCACCCAAGTTTCAAAAACATATCAGGTGCCAATTAGTAACATCCTTAAATACTGTTGTTTTTATTTTAGGAAATAAGTTCAAGTGACGAACTCTGTAGGGCGACTTGAGAGGAAAGGGATGCTGAATGTCAGTAGATCTTGCGTTGGCTTGTATTTGCCAAGGACAGTCCTTTGCTTTTGTCTTTTTTTGACTTGGCAGAGCAAATCATTCGCTGCTGCTTCTCATGTATGGCTGCTTGCTCTTAATTCCTAGGCTTAATGATTCTTGAATGAATACATATACCTGTTCCTATATGCTCCTAAATTCTTACTATACCTAAATATATTACCAGATGATTGGAGACTGAGGAGATCTAAGCTCATGAACGTGTATTATTCCCCCTCCCTGTTTCAGGAAGCATTGTTGTGTTGGCTCAGCTCTTTGCCAGCCTTTCTTTGCCTTATCCTGTCCTCAGACTGGTGGCTTCCTGCCACACTTAATGCCCTCTGGTGCCTGCCCAGATACCACTGTCGGTACAGGAAACCAGGAACATCCTTTCTGAGACCCTCCCAGGATGTGTGCATTGCTTGGAAGTTTTCAAGATGTCAGCTTTGTTTTCTCATGATTCTGATATGGTAGCTCCTGGAAGAAGGGCCCACCCTTCAGCAGCTCTTCCTGAGGGAGACCAGTCTTTTGTCTCTCAAACCAGAGGGTCCATGCAGCCTGCCCTTTAGTCACTGCATGCAAAATAAAGAGTTTTTACCTTAAGATAAAGCCAGTCCTTTTGGCTGTATCAGCTGCTGAAGTGCAGGGCTCTGGCTAATGCCAGAATGGCTGGAACAGCTCAGTAAATTGTCCTGTGAACTGCCTCCACTGCATTTTCAATGAAGCCCTATGCATGTCCTTATCACTCCTGTAAATTCAGGGCCTCTTAATTTACCCTGTGACTTCCAGAGTCCATGTTCTGTGTGCCTGTGGTCTTGGCAGATGTTACTCCATTCTGAGAAAGAGGTAATTATTTGCAATAAGAGAGGATGCTGTTCCTGGAGCGTGTTGTCTGGATTGTTACACCTTTCCATCTTTAGTGAGGAAACTGCTCAGACTGACTTCTGTGATAGATATGGGCTGCTGTGTTGTAAATCTTGGGGTAGATAAGGAAAGAACAAATATGGAGAGCACTGTGAAAATCTTGGACTGAAGGAGTTTTAAATTATTTCATGGACATTTGCAGTTTTGTCAATGTAAAATGTGAAAAAAAAATGTTACTGCCTTAGGTTGTGTATGATTTCTATACATGTAATAATTATAGTTGATTGTAGTACATATGATAACTAATAAACAAATAAATATTATAGTTGTATGGATTGAATTTCATCTTAATTTATTGATGTTGTAAACTGTTGCTCAGTCATCTGAAAGCTAATTTAAAACAAAAGCCCAGACATGGTTTCTCAGTGTGGAGACACTGAATTCAATGTGTCTGTATGACATGAGGGAATATTTCAAGCTAATGTGACTTTTGCAATTCATTTTATGAGACAGACCCAGTGTTCCTGGTGTTTTGTATCAGTATCAGCTTAAAAATTAAAAAGTAAAAAGTGAGTAGTTTTAATAATAGACATCCTTATTTTCGTTTTTTAGTTTATTTTTTAGTCCTTAAATGACAATGGTTGAGAAGTAATGTGGAAATGGTGTTTTTGAGCTGAGCATGGCCTCTTTCTTTGTTAGCTTAATGGAATTGAAGAAGGACTGCACCAGGCAGTGAGCATATTTCTGGTTTGTGCAAGGAGTTTCTTCTATTCTTGCTTTTTTTTTTTTTTTTTTTTTTGTGTCCCTTGTATTTTTGCTCGCATGTTTGGAGAATTTGGACCATTGATTTAGGTGGTAACCATAGTTACAAGTTTAGTCTTCAGAATGATACAATGTTTCATAAAGAAAGTAATTTTTTTTTTTAAGTAAAGATTAAAATAGTTTAAAATACTAAGAAATCAGTATTTAGTGTGGTTACTTTTACAGGTTTTCTAGTTTTTTCTCTTGAGGTTATCATCAGTTGAAAGTTTTTAGCAAACCAGTATAGAAAGAAAACCATGAAGGCCACTTAAAACAGAGCCAGTCATCTTGCAAGCAGCTCACCAAGTCTTCCCACTTTCTTTCCCTCAGTAAGGGTGGATTGTGTGTGATGAAGCAGTTGTTTCACTGGAGTTAGAGTTACTTGATTGTGTAAAGGTAGAGATCGCCCTTGACCTCTTCTAATCCCTTTTCTCAAGAAACTCAAAAATTCCTTGGAGGAGGAGGAAGGGAGGCAGTAAATGAAGTCATCTTCTTTAGCTGCTCATATAGCCCATCACTTCTTTCTTTCCATTCATCTTCATGGTGCCTCTAAAAAATGAAAGACCAGTAGAGTTGGGATTAACCAGATTCCTCTCCTGCCAATCTAAAGTGACCAGAAGGGTCCACCATTTCCTCAGTCTGCCCAATCTGACCTAGGGAGGATGAATGCTATCCTTCTTTTCTTATTCCTCCCCTTCTTCCCCATGTCAGTCAAGGAACCAAAGGCTATCCAAGAACTTAGACAAGGCTTCTTTTAGTTTACATATTTTCCCTGGTTATTTCATGGTATTCGTTTAATTAGCTGTTATTACTCAAATCTGGATGTGTGTTTGAACTTAAAGATCCTCAGCAGTTGAAACAACTAGTTTTTTGTTGGTGTAGTATTATCCTAGCCACTGCTTAAAATTGGTCAGATTCTCCTTAGGTGTCAAATATGAAATATTCCTTCAACTCAGGCTTGAAAACATCTGTCTTAGTCTCTTAACTCTCGTGTTGGTGATGTGACATATAAAATATTAGGCTGTCACTATTATGAGATTCCTTTGAGGCTTCAAGAATTTTTTCCACAGTTGGAAAGATGATGTGAGAAATTTGCTATTGCAGTTGGTATTCAGACTATGGAGACATTGTTTTGTTCTTCAGGCTGCAACCAACATTTCTCTTGCATGCAATCTTTCTGCATTTATTTAAGTGAAACTAATTTCTCTTATTTTCCAAGAAGTAAAGTACAATATGCACCCAGGAATGGCAATTTTGAGGTGTACTTCTTCCTTGATGACATGCCCTGAGAAGATCTAAGGCTCATGATTGACTGTAGTACAAATTCTGTTGGATATTCATCTTGTGTTTGGGTTTTCAGTGGCTGAGGTTCTTAAGGAATCCCCTATGCCCAAAGGAGCACATGGTGGCTTCCCCTTTAATCTTAGACAGATGCAAGGCTATTACTTGGTAACCAAGGGTTCCTGTACAGACATGTTTGTTTTTTCTCACACAGGAGGAGGTACAAAAAGCACTCAGAGTAGTTGGGTCATGAAGTTTAATGTCTCAGCAAGAGAACTTTGAATACTTGATACCATACGTGCCACTACTAAAAAAGCTATTTGCGATGTATAAGCACAAGGAGCCCTCGAGGTTTTCTTGGTTTTCTGGTTTGGTTTTTTGGGTTGGTTTTTTGTTTGTTTGTGGTTTTTGGAAGGGGTTTTTTGGGTTTGTTTGGTTTGCTTTTTGTTTTGTCATGCAGAAAGGATACATTTGTCTTTCTTTGCCATCTTTTGCATGATCAGTTTCAGAAAGTTGTTTGAAAACATGTATATTTTTTTTCTCAAAAGGTGTTTTTAAAGGTGTCCTAAATTAACAAGCTTTCTTATTACTTTGTGGATTGTTGCATTCAGTGCTGAGCTTCTTTGTTGAAATGGTTTGGTTTTTTTGAAACGAAGTTAGAAGTATTTGCTTTCCATCCACCAATAACTTAAGTTGTCAAAAAAAACCCCAGCAAGTGTAAATAGTGATCATTGCTGGAAAATCTTGTAGCCTTTAGTAGTATTTGCCAAGTGTTTTCTGAGTCCAAAGTTACATTTAACTCGGTGTGAGAATTTGTATTAAATACCATCATCTCTTCTTGATAATAGAGCTTCAAGAGTTTTCCAGATTTGTTTTATTGCTTTAAGACACTAATATAACTCGTCTTTTAATAATCAGATGTTGTACAATAGGTGGAAGTTTCTCGTCTCATTAGCATTGTGTGACTAAATTGAGTTCTGCATTCATTTTGCTAATGTGCTTTTGAGAGAGCCTAATCTGGGCAGGTAGGAGGGGCACTTGTTACTGACGGGAAGGTTTGCAAAATTGACTGTGAATCAGTCCCACTGTCACTGGAATTGTCACTGTTGGAGACTTCAGATTCTGACAGATTGGTGTCATAAGCTGTGTGTCTACTGACTCATCACCACTAATTTTTCCACCAGTCACTTTTGATGAAGGCTATTTTGAAAGAGTAGTTACAGCAGCTGTTTCAAATGTATCACAGTGAATGTGCATGTTAAACACAGTAAGACTGCTAATAAAAATACTGCTATCCATGCTATGTTTTGGGATTAGTTTCTATGCCAGTAACATCTTCCCTTATCCTGGTTAAAAAATGAGCAGCATTTTTTGTTGACAAAAGCAGAACAAAAAAAGCCACTACACCCCAAAAATGAACAACAACAACTAAAAAACCCCAACCCAAAACCACAAAGTGAGAATAATTCTAGTATTGCATAGATGCTGTTATCATGCTTTTTGTATTAACAAGGGCCGGTTACAAAGCTTGTGTTGTGCTGTAGGACCAGAGGCATTTAAGACTCTCACTAGCTGCCCCCTGATCCATCTCCAGCCATATGCTGCTGTTCATGAGGTGGCTGTGTATAGTGGCATTAAAGTAACAGATGTTAGCCACAGATAGGGAGGCTGGAACAGGGGAGATGATTCTACAAAATTACCAATGCAGTTTCTCTTACCTTCTCTGTGTTCAGAGAGTGACCTAGTTTTGCGGGTTGTCTTTTTTACCAGTCTGAGACAGATCGATGAAACAAGCTTTAGCAGTAGGTGTGTTTGTCCCATGTATTATTTTTAAAGTAGACGTGAATGCATTGTGTCCTTCCAGAGACTCAGAAACAAACCATCCTTTAAGGCCTGTGAAACTGGATTTCTCAAGCCATGGCTTAAAACTTGCTTAAAAATTAGAGGCTTGCATTTCCTTAAAAATTGTCATAGCTGAGCCTTGGCAGCTGCCGTGGTATTAAATCAGGTTGTGAGGAAAAGCAGCCGTATCAGCCATGACAGACAAATGTTTGTGGGATTTATTAAAGTGTTCGGTCTTCAAACTGAAACATTAAAATATATTTACCTTTAGGTGCTATACTAATGACCTCAAGCTATGCCTGGACTAAGTTTTCATTCATTTTAATACAATTTAAAGGAGGTTAAGGTTGACAGATATTCTGGGTAGTCCATCTCTGGTGTTTAAGCAATGGCTTTGCTTTTTTTCTGCATCTGTAAATTTTTAGGCAGTTTATCAACAAATGAAAGGCATATTTAACTATGTTCAACTGGAATTGTAAAAGAAAAATACAGTCCTAGGTGACTGAGAGATAGCAAAATTCCTGTAGCATGTTGTTTCTTATTTCTCCAAACTGTCTGTTTAAAATTACATTGCTTTCCTAAGTGTCTGAAAAATGTAAATTTGGGGTGAGCACAGAAATTGTCAAATGAACTGTTTATTGAGAAAAAATTATGTTCAGCTAACAGTCCAAGACATTGCTGCTTGAAATCTAACAGCCTTCAATCCCCCCAGGACCCACAGATTAAATAATGTTTGTTGAATCCTTTGTATGTGTGACTGATTGAAACAAATGTTAAAAGTCCTATTTAAACACAGTGGGTTTGGATTGATCAATTGTTAGTTGTTTAAAAAAGATATATAAAGAAAAAAGCAATATAAAAACACTGAATAAATTTGAGTGATCTGCTGGATGATAGAACTAACCTCTGTATATTTAACCAGAAAACTGCAGCAATAAAGAACACATTTTAATGTTTTTAATCGTTTATGCATTAATTAGGCTACAGAAAGTGAGGCTGGTGATATGGATCTCAGTGGATTGCCAGAGACAGCAGTGGATTCTGAGGACGATGATGATGAAGAAGACATTGAAAGGGCATCAGATCCTTTGATGAGTAGGGATATTGTTAGAGATTGCTTGGAGAAAGACCCAATAGACAGGACAGATGATGACATTGGTAAGTATTGCAATGTAGTAAAATATTGTCTAACATGTTCTTCTTCACCTCCAAAAATTTACATTTTGAGCTTGTAGTTTTATTTTAATCATTTGCCTTTGTAGTTGGTAAGTTAGTGTTTATTATTATTGTTTTTTATGTAAGTATATATGTAATGTGAACAAGTACAGACAAAGAAGAGGAAAACACATATAATATGGGTGAAACCTATTACTTTTTGGCCCTTTTGATCTCAAGCTTCAGCTTCTAATTGATATCAGAACAGGTTTATGAAGTTTCCATTCCATCATTGAAAACTGGAAAACAGACAGAACCTTGGCAAAGGCAACATAAATGTCAGTACGTGAGACATACTGTCTCACAGTATATTTTTAATTGTCAGTTGTGACATTGTGACTTGACATTTGTTGCAAACATTGGCGCCTTTAAAACCTTAACATAAATGTGCATCTAATCAAACTAATTTGCTGTGTTTAACATACAAGTAAATACATTGAAAGCAGAGCAGAACTAGAATCCAAATTTTAATCTAATCTGTTTCACTGGATGAAATATTTTTCTTTTATTGAGGTATGACTAAATGATGATTAAGGTTGATTATCAGATGATTAAGGGTTAGAGCATCTCTAATGCAAGGAAGGTGGAAGAGAGCTTGGCACTGTTCAGCCTGGAGAAGACTCAGGGGATCTCATTAATGTGTACAAATACCCTGAGGTGAGGGTCTAAAGATGATGGAGCCAGAGTCTTCTCAGTGATGCCCAGTGAGAGGACAAAGGGCACAAACTAAAGCTCAGGAGGCTCCATCAGAGCACTAGGAAATTTTATTTTTTTATTTTTACTGTGACTGAGCACTGGGAGAGGTTGTCCAGAGAGGTGTTAGTATTCCTCCTTGAAGATACTCAGAAGACATTTGGACATGTTCCTGGGCAGCTGGCTGTAAGTGGCTCTGCTTGAGCAGGCAGGATTGACCAGATGACTTCTAGAAGACCCATTTAACCATAACCTTTCTGTGATTCAGAGTAAATAAAAAATTAGGGAAAAGATGGAGTCCTTTTGAGCTCTTTCATTTGACATTTTAGATTGAACTGGATGCAAAAATGTTTTTAGGGCGTATAATCACTTGGCAGAACTGCTAAAATTGAGTTCTGTAGTTATGAACAGTATAAAAAATGAAAATACAGGAAGCTCACAGTTGTGTACAAGTGCAGCTCAAGTGCATATAGAAGACAGAGCAGCAGCAGTCACCTTTAAGACAGTAATTCTGTCTGGTCCATCTGAGAGGAACTTTGTGAAACCACCAGACAATGATCAAGTACAATTTACTGTTAAGCCTAGCCTAGGAGGGGATGGCTTTACCAAACAAATTTCTCAGTTTTGTGAAATCTGTCTTGCTGTGTTTCATATACTCCTCTTCTAGTCGCAATGAAATTATTGCCCTGACTGGAGTATTAAAAATATCATTGGTTCTATTCAGGGCTCTTAGTTACATTACAATTCTTCCATTATGCTGACTTTTACTTTGCAGCATTTTTATTGATGGTATGACCAGCCAGTCTGTGTCTACAAAATACCCAGTAATTAAAACAGGCCACTGTACATGATTTATTAGTATACAGAAACGATTGTGCAGCATTTTAGCTTAAGCAGCCTCAGGCATCTTGCTGAAGAACTGTCTTTACTGTGCTTTGTTGTTTTGACATGCATGACTCAGTGGGCTTTTTCTCCTTCAGAACAACTACTGGAATTCATGCATCAATTGCCTGCTTTTGCCAACATGACAATGTCAGTGAGGAGAGAACTCTGTGCTGTAATGGTGTTTGCAGTTGTGGAGAGAGCAGGAACTATTGTACTAAACGATGGGGAAGAGGTCAGTAGAAGTTGCTTTTGACTCTCCTATTATACCAAACATCCCAGATTCCGCATGGTTAAGGTCGTCTTCTGTTAGTTAAAAAAAAAAATAAATGCAACATTCAGGTAAATCTGGCCTCTTTTTGTTCTGGATTTTCTGAAAGCTTTTGTTTAAGCACTTACACATTTCTTAAGCAATAAAAACAAAAGAAAACATTCTCTGTACTGTACCAAATGCTTCCTGCCTATTAGAGCTCATTTGGAAACTTTATTTTAGTTTTCTAGTGCTGTTTTTAAACTTCCTTTATTTTTTTTTCATAGTCTTACATTACTTCTTAATATTAAAGATAAACTTAAGATCCCAGTTTTCTTGAGCTGGAAATAGCTATACATTTAAGGAAAAGGAGGTTGTAAAATTTTTTATAGGCACTAAAATATGTTTGCTTTGGAACAATTGTGAGAGTTGTATTTATATAGTATGATATTAAAAAGTTAAGTGATTTGGTCTTCATGTATCTTGCAATGTTTAATTTGTAGCTGGATTCCTGGTCAGTCATTTTGAATGGCTCTGTGGAGGTGACATACCCTGATGGAAGAACAGAGATATTGTGCATGGGGAACAGTTTTGGTGTTTCCCCTACAATGGAAAAAGAATATATGAAAGGAGTGATGAGAACCAAAGTGGATGACTGCCAGGTAGATTGTCTGTGGTACATGCAAATTCACACCTACATAGCTGTAGTGCAGCTCAATAATGCAACACAGTTTTATTTTAAACTGAAGGTATGTAAAATATCCAGTGGGTAGCCCTGGACAGTAGCTGGGCAATATGGCTCCTGCATACCCACAGTCTGGGAAATGGAGTTGCCTTTATCTGGGTAAGGGATCTGTTTGTCTATATGCTTTTTCCAGAATCTCTTCCATACATCCATTGATTCCAATGTCCCTTAGTAGGATCTCAAGGTCCATTAGCCATTACAGGCTCTTTTACTTCTGCAGCTAATAGCAATTCTTCTTAACTCAGTTACTGAATATCAGGGTAATACAGACTTTATCTCCCATGATTTGAGTGAAAGATCTAATTTTGGCTAATCTGACCTTTCAAGGAAAAAGCCTTGATGTTTGCTGTAATACAAGCAGTCAGATGTAAAGAATGCTTTTCATAGCATAAAACTACTGGCTGAATCTGGTTATGTGGTTGCTATTTGCTTATTCCCATCCAGAAAATAATAACAGAGCCGTGGGTGAATTAAGCATTTTGCTTGATCCTGATGGCTAATTAGCTGCAAGTAGATGACATTTGGAAAGGGTGTAAATGTGTGTTAATATAGTCACCTGGTTTAGCTTGCCCATCTAACTCCCAAAATGTGCATAAATGGTTTCTTGTTAGGGTAATGTTTTCAACAAATCCAAACTGTGGGACTTCTGTTTCAGCTACTACTAGCTGCTGGAAAAGAGATGTGGTTTGTAAATGAATTTAAAGAGAAAATGCCATCTCTGATTCTTAGGCGCTTGTCCTAAGTAGGTACATGAGGGTTTAACAAGTTTTCTGTCAGAAGAAACACTGTTCCTCTCAGTTAAATACCCAAATTCATATAATAAAGCAGTTAAATCTTGCCACCCAAAAGACACAAGTGTATAAAAATTTGTGTACAATGTAGTCTTTTTCTAATTTGTTATGGTTGGTCTTAATTATATTTGCATAGCATAGGTATTAGGAATATTCCTAAAATATTTTTTCTTGCACTTATTCTTGGCTGAACTGATGTTTGTAGAAAATATTTTTCCTGCTGTATGCTTTAAGCCAGAAGTAATTTGTTTCTTTGTGCCTGCACTCATTAATTGAATGGATGTTGTTTTTCTTAATAATTGACTTCAATAAAAGAACTATAAACAAATGAAGATTATTTACCAAAACAATAGGCACAAAAATAAAAGCTAGGTTTTCACTTAACCCTTATAAACACCACAAAAGAGCTTTCATGTAAGAAAAAACAGGCTGGCTATGGTACTGGGCTTCATCTCCAACAGTGGGGAGGTCAAAGCAGCTGAATGAAAATGGCTGAGAGTACTAAATCATATTGCTCTGATGGATCTTGGTCTCCTCCAACTGCAGGATTGTAGTGGCAGTACTGTGCCTGTCTGTCTGCTTGCTACAGCTGAACTGTTGGAAAGACAAATTTGGCTCACTGCAGGTTGAGGAACTACTTTATCTTGTCTGTTGATAGAGTACTTTCACCTTAAGTCTAAGTGCTTTTCTGAAGATTTTGCCTTTTAATACTGGTGCGCGATGATTCTTTCCAGTTTGTTTGTATAGCCCAGCAAGATTACTGCCGCATCCTCAATCAAGTGGAAAAGAACATGCAGAAGGTAGAAGAGGAAGGGGAGATTGTGATGGTGAAGGAGCACAGGGAGCTTGACCGCACTGGAACAAGAAAAGGTCACATTGTCATCAAGGTAAAAGGAAAAGAGAGTCTCTTGCAAAAGTCTGTGTTCTGTAAACCTCTTAACTTTTGGCGAGTTAGGTCCAGGATTAGTTGAGATATATATTGCAGAAGTAAGTATTTGAAAATGGACTGTTTCTAGACTTTTTTTTAAATTATGCATGTTGATGACTAGGTGATTTCTATAGAGATTAATTACATAATTTTTTTACATTTCTTATCTCAGTGGTCAAGCTGTTATGTTTACTTAGCTCATCAGTTAGTGGATGGCAGTATTCTTTCTAGTGTGATAAGTCTTCAGTATGCTACAAGAAAACCAATTTGCATGTGTTGAAGATGTGTTAATGACTATGATCTTTTTTCAATTTTTTGTTTTCGATAGGGAACAGCTGAAAGGTTAACAATGCATTTGGTGGAAGAGCACTCTGTGGTAGACCCAACATTTATAGAAGACTTCTTGTTGACGTATAGGACCTTTCTTTCCAGCCCAATGGAAGTGGGCAAGAAGTTGTTGGAGTGGTTCAATGACCCCAGCCTCAGGGATAAGGTGAAAATCTTCTGAATTATGTATTGTTACCATTTGCATTGAAATATAAGTTAATAAGAATAAAATATGCTTTAGAGAAAATGACCAAATTGAATAAGACACAAATAGCTGGTGACATATTTTAATGGCAGAATATATGGCTAAAACTAAGAACATTTTTTTTCTTACTTTATTTAAATAGCACAGTGTTCATGCAAGGTAAATTGCCCGTGTTTTACCTTGCTGTGTTTTTACAACTTAGTTGCTTGCAGGTATAGAGGAAGCTTTTTTCCAATAGTGAGTATTTTTATTTAATGTAATTCAGTAGAATTTTATTGTGTCTCCAAGTTTGAGCATATAACTAAGTTCTGTGTTTTCTGTAAATAGCGCTAGTTAATTCAACATGGTGTATGTGATTTTTTTAGAAAGAAAATAGAAAAATCATGCAGTGTTAAGAATCTGTTGTGCTTTATGTAGCATTAAAAAAAGCCAGCAAGCCCAACCCAAACACAAGAAAGCAAACAAATATCTTCTTCCCTAAACAAAGTTTCCATGATGGAAGAATAATGCACATCCAATTTTGGTGCACTGACCATTGAGGCTTTATCATGCTTCAAACTGTATTGCTTTATTTTCTCTTGTATGAAACTTCTTCACGTAAAAAATATTCTAAAAATTTCCAGATGCCCTTTTCTTTTTGTAAGTTTGAAACCATGGGAATGATATTAGTACATGAAAGAGAAATTTGGTTTTCAGCTTTTATTTAAATCTGGGTATTTCTTTCAGAAATGTTAGTATAGCTGTGCCTTGAAGGAAGGATCTTATATTTTACAGAGAGTAGGCTTTGCAGCCATTACTGTTCAGTGCTGTAATATTTGAGTTAATGTCTTAACTTATGTTGCCTGTCCTCCAATGGACAGTCTCCTCAGCCTCCAAAAGCATGAGCCAGCACAGTTTCTTGTATCACTCTGAACACAGACCAGCTCTTTGTTCTGCTGCCTCAATAACCAACCTTTTCTGACCTCCAGTAGCACTGGCAGAAAGGCAAGAGGCAGAGAAGTGGAGATGAGCAAGTAGGGAATAAGGAATCTGGAAGGTTTTAGCTGCTTGTACTGGGTGCTGATAGGCAATAAGGAGAGCAAAGGGGGTGAGTAAAACTTGCTGGGGATGATCAGTACTCAGAATTATTCACAGTAGGACAGTGGATGTCCAGCCTTAGTGATGATTTTGCCCTGCAGCAGGTTACTTGATTTTACAGCATTAATCCTCTTTTAATGGTGTTCCTGATTTGTGACACAGGCAATGGCATTCCTCTGGAAGTCAGCATTCAACTCCCCCCAGCTCAGTGTCCTTTGGGTGTAGATGAGTAAGTCCCAAATTTAAAAGCAGCATTGACAGTGAAGCTGTCACTGCAGTAGTTTAAAATACATTGCGTGGTACAGATTGCAACTTCCCAGACAATTTTAATAATCTGCAATTACCCTAAATTTAACCAGACATTGTCTGGATCTTCCAATGTCATCCACAGTAATGAAAAGTATCAAAGCTGTTTAAGAGGAATGAAGTTCATCTTCAATTTCAAAGGTGCAGAAATCTCAAGTATTTTCCTGTGGCTGGGAGCTGCAGCACGTAGAGCTGGGTAGCTGCCTTCAGTTAGAATCTGAACTTGGAGTTCTGAAGTGCTTGATTAGTTTGGTCATTAATTTCAGCAGTTCTTCTGAATTAATTTCCTTTCCAAGGCAAAAGGAAAACTACTTAGAAACTTTGAAGGTGGATTGGTTTTGCATGCCTGGTGTCAGACCTTTAGCACATGAGGCTGCAGAGGTTTGGACTTTCTATAGACACAAGGAGTAAACAGGGGTTAGCACTAGCTGATTAAAATTTCTATCAGATTTGTTCTTAAGCTCTATGTGTTGAAATGTGTAGAGATTTATCCCTACTGATTTACTTTCCCAGCATAAAAGAAGAAATGCAGCTGTATTTTTAGCAGTAGCATTGAGTGATAGAACTCTTGGATTCAGCAACTTTTTAAAAATAGCATGAATCAATATTAATTCAAGACACCAAAACACTTCTGTTTTGTCAGAACAAGTGCTGCTGATGTTCCAGGTCAAGTCACATACTAAAAGAGAGAATATTATACTAAAAGCATGTAGTTTTAAAAACTGCAGGTCTTATTTTGTGGTTTAACATTCATTAGTATTAATTAATTGTATTCCTTTAGATTTTTTCCTAAGAAACTGTAAAATACCAGCTAAGATTATTCTCAGCTTGATCATTGTAATTGCTTGGGGGGAGTAGCCAGTGGAGGGAAAAAGGGAGGAGTAAATGGAAAGATTGACTCTAAGGAAAGGAATTGCTGCTTTTACTGTTAAAACCTCTTTCCTGCTTGCAATATCTTGTTTTTCCTACCTCTCTAAACATACAGTAGCTCTTTCATGGAGGTAAATGCCAAATGAAGTTAATGGTGGGTACATCTAAAGACTGAGGAGATTCAAGAGCCAATATTAAGCCGTATCATAAGCTTTGTGATCATGTGCTTGGAGAACTAAGCAGATTTGGAAATGTACATGAACAGGAAATTGTTACAAGGCAGAAATGGATCTACCTTGTTGCCTTCTACCTGTGTGCACTATTCCCTACTTAATGAAATTTGATATAGTCAGTGTTTTCTGACTCATAATATTCATTATGAAATACAGCTTATACAAGTGAAAACAACTTTAGTACTTATTTTTTTCTATTCTCCTGATAAATAATAGCATATTAGTGAAGTTTGATTTGGATGTATGTATATATGCATATATATTATGTAAGATTCCAATGGAAATTTACAGGGCCTTTAATGACCAGTATTTTTAAAGGACTTGGCAGTAGTGTTTTTCTGAGTATTCCAGCAAAATGTTTATAATGTTGATGAATTTTCAGGTTACACGGGTAGTATTGTTGTGGGTGAACAATCACTTCAATGATTTTGAAGGAGATCCTGCTATGACTCGATTTCTGGAAGAATTTGAGAACAATTTGGAGAGGGAGGTAAGAGTGAGGGCTTTTTTCTGACAACTTGGGATAACAGGGAATT
This sequence comes from Poecile atricapillus, assembly GCF_030490865.1. Lineage (NCBI taxonomy): Eukaryota > Metazoa > Chordata > Aves > Passeriformes > Paridae > Poecile > Poecile atricapillus. Next base: position 36,002,516 of record NC_081252.1, read on the forward strand.
GCCAGGCTGTTGTTACATATAACTTACTATGCTTTTCTCTTGTAGAAAATGGGTGGACATTTGAGGCTGTTAAATATTGCTTGTGCTGCTAAAGCTAAACGAAGATTGATAACCTTAACAAAGCCATCTCGAGAAGCCCCTTTGCCTTTTATCTTGCTGGGAGGGTCAGAAAAGGGATTTGGAATCTTTGTTGACAGTGTAGATTTTGGTAGCAAAGCTACAGAGGCAGGCTTGAAACGTGGAGACCAGGTACGTAATTTTAAAATGTTTCCCTCCATTACCCCTCCTCTATTTTTTTTGTTTCCTTTCTCTTCACTATGTGAAAATTATTCAAACCTGTTTGAATTTTAGATATTGGAAGTAAATGGTCAAAATTTTGAAAACATTCAGCTGACAAAAGCCATGGAAATCCTTAGAAACAACACTCATCTGTCTATCACTGTGAAAACCAATTTATTTGGTAAGTTTGTCTGCATTGTTCATTCTAGTTTTGATAGAGACCTAAATTATATTTGTAATAGTTTAAAATAGTTTTGTTTGAAACTCTTTTGTACTGGAGAGAATAGAAAAAGGAAACATGAAGGTCCTAAAATATCTTGGTTCATAATTGTAAAGAAAAATTTGAGTAGAGATTTACATGAAGTGACTTCCCTCTCACAAGGGTATGTTTGTGGATTAAGAGGAAGTATTGTGACCATGATGCTCAAACTTAACAAACATGCTTGTATATATAATGTTTAGTTCTCTCTCAAGAAGGAAGCCTCTTCAGGCATTTCAGCTGATCAGTGGTCTTATTCTGTCTGCTGAATTTACTCACAGTTTTTCAGCCCACTCTTGAGTGTAACAAGCTCAAGGCTATTACAACCTTTCCTGTCAGCTAGGTGAAAAGATTCTTGCTACCCTCTGTATTTGTTCTCTACATTTTTCCCTCTAAAGTACACATGGAAGAGTCTTCAAGCAGCTCAGGACCTCATAAGTAATACCATCATAAGTAATTCATATATTGAGGGCTTGGTTTGACTTTTTACCACTGGATACTTGGATTACTTACACAATTTAGTGATGTGTTCCTTGAGCATCTCTTTCAGGATCAGGTGCTTCATCAGAAGTAAGTAGGGAAGAATATTACCACAGCATGTACTAACAAGTTAGCATGTGCTAACTGAAGATTTAGTTTGCCTAGGTTATCTCCAAAAGTCATTGGTCAAATCCTGGGAACTTTTTTTTTTTTTTAAATAATGAAGACATTTCCTTATATATCTGGATATGCTTTTTGAGCTGGATGTTCTTTTTTCAATGTGTGTAAGTTCTGTAACTATCCTTCTCACACTGGGTTTTTGAGTCTTATGTGTTGCTTTACTATGTTGAAGATTAAATCTGATTTCTTCCTTTCTTCAGAGGTGTTTTTCAAATTTCTTCTATCTTGTCGCTTCAATGCAAATACTGAAATCAAATTTCAATACAGTCCCAGAGCAGTTACTTTCTGTGTATTGCATGCAGAATTCCTTCTCCACAAATTCCAAAAGGAGAGTTTAAATTTTTCAACAGCATCTTGTTATTTGTACCTAATTTCTCTCTCCAGCCTCCAAGTCCTATTCAACAGTACAGTTATTGGCTGGGTTTACTCTCCACCACTTGAGTGTGTCTTACTTCAAGTTTTTGAAATCTCTTGGTAATTTGTTATACCTCTGGATATTAGAAAATATTAAGGATAAAATTAATAAGTAACAGTAAAACATAGCCCCAATACTCATCCTTAGTTGTCCTTGTTCCTGTGTTTTTCTACAATTCCTTAGTTTTAATTATCACTTTTCATTTATTATTACAAATCAGCTCATCAGAGGATTTTTCCATTTTTGTATGGAGAGTTCCTCTAGCACTGAGAATACATGACTTGCTCTCCAGTTCAGTTTTGTTTGATTTATTTAAATATGTCAGTTTGTTGGTTTTTTTTGAGGCTCAAAGTTACAGTAGAAGAACTAATTTACAAATTTATCAGATATTTCTGCCTCAGAGATGACTCTTTGCTAGGGAGCTGAGGGAGAATGAGTGATTTTTTGGTATTTCTGGCAGATGGATGCAACAGTCCTGTCGAATATCCCAAGGTGTCTCAGTAGTCTCTTGCTTTGTTTCTTATGACTTTGTTGCTGTTTCCCTTCTGATTTTTTGGATCCTGTTGCTAATAATTTCTTGTCCATCTGAAAGCTTTTGTAGCTGCCTCTCTGTTTAAACCTCCCTTCTCATTTGTATTTTTCTATCTCACTTTCGTCTCATGTGCTCTTTTTATACATGCTGCTATTCTGCAGAAGCCTGTGTCCTTAGGCTGAGAAGTCACATTCCTTCTGTTGCTACCATCCGTGTAACCATGTGGGCACCTGTGTATTTCTCTTCTAGGCTGGGCCAGTTAACCGTTTTTCTGATTCATACTACAGAAAATGAATGTCATTTTTAAAAGGAAAAATGTTTTTAAACTCTTATACCTAAATTAATCTAATGCTGGAATTAACAGAATATCCTATTTTTTTTATTTTTTTTTTTTTAATGATAATATTAAATTGGTCTGGTGCACAGAGCTTTCTTTTACATTCTTGTCCTTTTTCTTCCCTCCCTTTTCCTGTCTTGTGCAGTTTTTAAAGAACTCTTAACACGGCTGTCAGAGGAAAAAAGAAATGGTGCTCCCCACCTGCCTAAAATCGGTGATATCAAAAAGGCGAGTCGTTATTCCATCCCTGACCTTGCTGTTGATGTGGAGCAGGTAATAGGATTAGAAAAAGTAAATAAGAAAAGTAAAGCCAACACAGTTGGGGGAAGAAATAAGTTAAAGAAGATACTTGACAAGACTCGAATCAGTATTCTGCCTCAGAAACCATACAAGTGAGTTTATTTCCTCCTAAATATTTCCTCTGCATTAAATGATAAGAATTTCTAATGAACTTACAGCTTGTGATTATACTTTCCTATTTATTAATATTAAATTAATATAAAAAATCACATTTACATCTGAAAAAAATATCAGAAAACAAAATTCTGAATATTTGAACAACTATAGACTGCTAACAGTGCAGCTCCTGACATCAGTTTTGTTTCTTATAGATAAAGTAATGACACAAATATTTCTTCGTGTGATTTCCTGTTTTCTTTTAAGAGGACTGTTAACTGAAATTATTTTGGAATAATTCTGTAAGCAGGTTACTTGCAAAGGGTTGGTATGAGCTGGTATTTCAATATATCCACATTCTAGTGGTCTATAAGAATTTTTATGTACTGCTGTAAGGGAGACTGAGGTTAAAATTGTAACTTGTCTCCTTTGATAGAATTGTGGGTTTGTTTTTTATTTTTTTAATGAAAGCTAAATATGCTATCTGATAGCTTTTATTCTATGATCACATTTTAGAAATAGAGTTCTAAAAATTTCTGGTAACAACAGAAGAGTGAATTTTATATGATATTATGGAAACCTGGTTCTTGGCCAAGGCAAATGGTATTCATGGGAAAACTAATTGTAGAGGGTAGTTGTGTGATCAGTGTTTTCTCTTGCATTTTTCTTTCCCATGTCCCACTGAGGAAGGAACTATTCCATGTAAATATAAATAAATTCAATGTAAATAATAGACACAAAAATGCAGGGGTGTTTTCCTGCCATTACTTAACTAAAGTTTGCTTAACTAAAGTTTGCTAGCTATCACCTACTAAATGAAAACTATTCTGAAAAATTAGAAACATATCTAGAAGGTTAGTAATATAATGATTAAATTAATATAAATTTATTATATCCATATAATGGATGTTTCTTAAATTGATGGCAATATCTTTCAATAGAGGAGAATCTGTAAACCCTCTTTTTTATGTTGTTTGTCTTTAACATGTTTTCCTTTATTTAACTGGTCTAGCATGTTTGTTTCTGTGTTTGAGCTGTGCATAGTTAGGTCTGTTTTTCTGTATTGGTCACTACAGTTCATAACATTTGCATAAAATTTTCATGTTGGTTTTTTTTTTTTCTTTCATTTTGGAACTTTTTCCGTGTAGGGACCTCTTTGGGTAAGATTCAGAAAAATTTGACCTACTTTATTTTCTTTTTGCTAGCTCTACTTCATGTGTTATATATAGCAGTTCGTCTGCAAAGCCTGTTGACATTCAGTTGTTTTTGTCTGCACAGTTTCTGCATAGAAATCTATAGCTATAGACTTTAGTGTCTGTGCTTTTCTTTCCCCTATTGTGTAGAAGCGTCAATCTCATTTTTCCTTTTAATTACTGGTGCTGCATATATTAAGGGTCTTCACCTAATCTCATGTTTTTGCATATAAGAAAATCAAGAGGGGTGAAAAACCTGATTTAATCTTTAGTTAAAGTAGACATTCAAAGACTTCATGACTCAGCTGGCTTAAGAGGTGAAACTGTACACTGTTTTTTGAGTGTGAAGACTGCAGAAGGCTCCAGTGCCTCAAGGATGTACCCAGACAAAACCAATCTTTAAACTAGAATGAGGTCACTCTTAGAGGGAGCTTGTCTGCTTCATGAGACATTAAATCAGTATCAAGGATGAATCAGTTTGAGCAGGAGATAATGCCTTCCTTCAGTCTTGCTGTTTAGTCCAATAAGGTTGAATAGCTTCTCAAACCGATCAAAAGGCACCATTTCCTCTGCACCTATGGGGAAATCTCTCTTTACGGTCTGTAAGATGTCTCTTGAAGGGTTCTGGGTACAACCACCACTGGAACTCTTTCTTTACTTTTCTGATGCAGGGTGGTTTTGTGGTCTGTAGGCTCCATTGTTCCAAAAAAGGATTAAATACAACCTCTACCTCTGTCTCTAGTAAAGTTCTGCCTGGTCCATAGTGCAGCATCCCAGACAAAGCAGCAGCCCCTGTGTCTCCCCTCTGCAGCCCTGCAGTGGGATGCAGAGGATTTTGTGTTTTGAGGGAGGAAGCATTCAGATACTTCTGTCATTTCGTTATCCCGCTACCCTTTTTGTCATTCAGCAGGAAACTTATTTCTTAGTTAATGTGCTATCTCCCTGCATGACAGATGCATACAGAAAGCAAAAGAAATGCTGTTTTCTTAAAACCACAATCTCCTTTCATTAGTGTAATAAAATATTTTACCTAACAATAGATCTTCATGGGACCTGGATTTTTTTTAGTGTTGCTCTTTTTATCTGGTATTTCTAGGGTTCATGACTTGTTTGCAGAAGTTGGAACTCACTCAGATTCTAAATTAAGCTCTAAAAATAGGATAGACTGAGTGCAAAGTAAATTATTTCCGATTTCTTATATGCATACTTAAAGTAGAGCCCAATTTTAGACACTTTTTTTGCTTATTAACCCAACATTTTCAGAGTTGATCCACTTTATCGAGGCTGCTTCAGTCGTGACGCCCAGCATAGGTATAATATTGTATAAAACTGGCAAACTGCAAAAGGAATGCATAATGCAAGTGAAACTATTAATGTAAGATTCACACTGTTTTAATTTGATTTGAATTTAGGTAAAATACTGTTGTTGGCAGTCTTATGCAATCTGGTATATATTAGTTTTGAACCACCAGAAAGCATTTTGAGGTACAAGGGCTGTTAGGTTTTTTGTTTACTTTTTTCTTTATAATGTTGAGTGCTTCCTACTTGAAAGACATTTTATTGATTGTGGCAATTCTTTTGGTTGTAGTGAAAGACTTGCTTGTGGCTTAGCATGAAGGTGCTGTGTTCTGAGTAGGTCATCACTGCTTGTCACAGTGTTTTGTGCTTGACGTGGAAGTACAAAAATACAAATGTTCAGATTCACCTTAACTTCTGATTAAGAGACAATCCTGTAACTTTTTTCAGTGGCCTTGAGTGTTTCTGTCACTCTCAGAGCTTGAGGTTTGCACTTCATAAAAGTGTTCTAGTAATAGAGAGTTACCTTGTTTTTTAAAAGCAAAACAATGAGAAAACCCAAACACAATAAAGAGAGGTGTACCATGCATCGCCTTCTCAAAAGCAGTTGTGTCCATATCATTAAAAATGTGTCTTTAGTACTCAGACATTGTTCCAGACTACTGTTCAATTAATTCATAGTACTTAAAGAAGTGGTACAAGATTGTGCTGTTTAGAGTTATTCATTGGTAAGCACAAAAGGATATTGGTGCTGTAACAGCTATCAGGGTAATCATCTAGCCTTTTATTACTTCTGTTTAGGTTTTCTGAGGATGGATAGAGCACTAAGACAAAGGCTTAAGTGCCCAACGTTAGAGTACAAGTGGTCATTTGTGTTGCATCATTTAATTTACTCAGCTGACTTAGTTGTAATGTTTGCAATGAAGTCTAAATTCTAGTTTATGCTTTACTTAAATGTGTAGATACAGATTTAAACGTGCTTGGCTTTTAGTAAGGCCTTGCCTATACTTGCTACATTTTTTATGCTTTCCACTTACTATAATTACTGCTATTCAACATTTTACACCCTCTGAGTATTTTATTAAGGATTTTGATCTATATATTTAGAGAAAAGTTCAGTGGCTGTCTCCAGCTCTACATCTTGTGCTGGATGTTCGGCTTCACTTAATTATGAACTCAAAAACAATAAGCAAATCAGTGCCTACTATAATATGATGATAGCTCTGTCTCTGATCTGTCTAGCACTACTGACCTCCTGTGGGACCCTTCCTTACACAATTTAATGGACAAAACCCTTCACCTTTGTCACAGAATATTTTATTTACAGCTGTCAGGTACTTTGGAGAGGTTACTGATAGCACCCAAGTGTGGCTGTTTAGCTTAGCCTTACCTGGCATCACTTCAGTCATACTGACTGAAGAGAAACTCAGAGATGTGATACAGGGTGGGAAAACCAAATGATCTCAAATGATCCTTTCTCACCTGTCTGGTGAAAGATCTTATATAGTATGGCTACAATATATCACAAATATAGTTGCAAACCCTATCTATGATGGGGTAAAATAATCTATGAAGTTCAGGCTTGAAAACAGCACTGACGTGACAGCAGTACTGCTCAAAGTTGGGGTGATGGGGTGGTGCAAGGATGATGAGGTGTGTACCACCTTTTGAATGAACAAATTGGCCAAAATCATTAAAAAATGAGCCTAGCAACTCAGAACTTAATGATGAGGATCTTCTGGCAGCATGAGCAGGCAAATCGAGTCACTGTGAGTGGACTTGCCAAAGCAAGTCCCGTTGTCTGAAGAACCTTTACTTCTAAATAGCAATTGCTGTAGTAACAATTGAAAGAATGAAAATGTAGCAATAGAGACATCACTGAATCCCTCTAGTGCAGCCAAGCTCTGAATGCCTGTCAGTCCTGATTTTGTTTCTTTCTGGTTGCAGTGACATTGGAATTGGCCAGTCTCAGGATGACAGCATTGTGGGACTGAGGCAAACAAAGCACATTCCTCCAGCTTTACCTGTCAGTGGAACCTTGTCATCCAGTAATCCTGACCTGCTGCAGTCTCATCACCGCATCTTAGACTTTAATACTACTCCAGGTAAGAATCCTTTTTTTTATTCTTGTTCTTGACCTTTTAATTTCCTTTCATAGTTCGGGGTTTTTGTTTGGATTTGTAGAGTCTGAAGAGACATGTGAGTTTTATTAACTGTTTGCTGTCACACACAAATTAGTCACATATTCATGTGTTAGGATTTATTACATCTGCTACAATATACTTTACCCACATACAATAGATGTCTGTTTTTCATGTATGCTGTATATAGAGTGCTTCTTACTGATTGAGTATTCTTGGCAAGTAAAAACCTGTTTTGCTTGGTGTTTTAAAATTTGCCTCTATGGATCATTGTTTATAAGACTGCAATATTTTCAAATAGCATAGCAGATCATTAGCTTATAGTAAATGGAAAGGACATTGGACTGGGACTGAGACACTAGGCATGTATTTCAGTCTTTTTCTGAACAGACTTACATAATTTCTAGAACATTTGTAAGGGACAGAGTTTCAAAGTTTCTTGTTAGTCACCCTGCCCTACAGCTGTATGCCAAATTCTTTGAATATAAAATCCCTTTCTGAAATAGATAAAGAAGAACACATTTAGAGAGGATCAAAGCACAGGGGTGAGTGAGGCAGAAATAGGGGGAGAATATGAGAAACTTGAGAGCCTTATCTTATAAGAACGGTTTAGCTGGAGCTCCTGGTAGGGTTGGGATTTGTGCTCTTATCTGGCTGCAGGAAGGTTCTTAGTGGGAAACCTTTCCTGAGTTAAGTATCCAAATCTTTGCTATTAAAATATAGCTTCTGGAGCAGGATATGGTGATGGTAGCTCTGCAGACACTTGGTTATTTTAGCCTAATCTTTAGAGAATTATTCAAAAGTAGAACTGAAAATACTGTGCCCTCCTAAGGCTGAGGGATTTCAAACATTACCTAAAGGATTAGCTGAAGGGATGGTGCTTAAATATCAGCCTACACACTGGCCGAGTTGGTGCAGTCATTGTGCTTGAACCTGGGGTATTGAGCATTACTTCATCTCAGGTGTTTTAGGGCTAGAGGAGATTGCAAGGAGGTCGTTTGTGATTTTTGCCCCAGTGCCTAATATTGATTCTGAGGGACTGGGAGGGTGTATATTTTTTTGTATTTTACCTAATGGCTAGTTCCAGCCCTCTGAAGCTGTTCTTTATCAGTAAGAGCCTAGCTTTTCATCAGGACTTTTTCTATAAATGGGTGGAAATTCCATTCTCCAGCTTACCGCTTACCTAGACCAGACAGTTTTAGGTAGAGTGCCTCTAATGCCAAGTGCAGCAAGTGGCCAACTCCCAAAGCTGTGGGCATTCCTGTCTCATGAGCTTGGACAAACTTCCATGAGAAGGAAAGCCATTGCAAGCCTAGAGCCCTTTAAATTACAGATGGAGTTCAGAGAAGCTTAATAAATTAGTAAGGTTCAACTGTTTGCATTTTGCATTGAGGAAGGGAAATCAATATGATGTAATGCCATTGCTCCCATGTTTTAACAGTTTTTCCATGTCTTTGTAGGAAATATATTTCTTCTTCATTAAAAAAAATGTTTGTTTTGTTTTTGTTTTTTTAAATTTGCCTGAATGTCCACACATGGAATATTTTTAAAGTAATTCTCAGGCAATTTTTTTTCCTTTGTGGAAAGAAGGAAAAGGGGACTTGAAATGACAAACATATACCTTAAGGGCTTTAGAGATGATTGCATTGTATATAGAAGAGTTGAATCATACTTCTATATATTTCAAGACTTGAAAAAATTAAAGCCTGCAGTTTTAATTCCTTTTACTACCTTGGTCTAAATTAAAGATGGAAATGGAGGCAGCTTGCAAGAAATTGAATGCACTGGAGGAGAAAGAGAAATTGGTAGAGCAGCTGTCCTTTGAGGCTTTGAGAAATATCCCTCAGGATAGAAAATAAAACAACTTTCTCCTTTTAGAAGAGTAGTCTTTGAGGAGAAAGTGTGAACAGCTTGAAATCTGCAAGGAGTCATTTTAGTTCCTCTTCTGATTGGCTCGGGCTGTCTCAAATATACTTTTAAAGGTTTATTTTTAAATGTTCAATAGCACTTTGATTTCTCTTTTCTTGTGCTGCCTTTGCTGTTTGATTGGAAGTCAAAATAATAGAGTAATGATGAACTGCCAGTCACTGGTATTTTTTCTTTCCTCTCACAATCTTTCTAAGGGAATAGATTCCTATCATACAGCATTGCATTCTTCAGCCTGCCACTCCAGTTTCCCTTTTTGAAAACCAGTGAAGGGGGGTGATTACGATTCTCTTCAAGTGTTTTATGTAAAAATTATTGGGCTGAATTACTTGCTACCATTGCTATGGCTGCAGTCATTTCACTTGCTGGCAGACGTCTGTGTATTCTGTGTAGAGCTTTTGCTCCCAGCTCTGATAGGTAGGCAGCCTGAGAAATTGGGTGGTAAAATGCAGTGCAAAGATGGGACTCCTCTATTTGCTGTCCCCTGCATTTCTTCATATTGACTTCAGTTACCCAGCAGAGCAGGTTATTTCCTTGTTGCACAAAACATTTTTCTTCTAGGGACCCTTAAACAATTTCTCACCTTGGTCCTGTTTACAGTAGCTTTTCAACATTACAGCATTTCTTTGGCAAATATTTCTGTAACAGCAAGAGGCAGCAAGATCTAGAGAAGGGTCTGGTTTTTAATAACATCTCCAAAAGGCTGTATCTTTGACATCTGCCTTCCTCCAGGTGTGAAGAAATGTAGAAAGTATTTCAGAAAATATTCTGCTCTGTATCCCTCTTCAACTAATTACTGAAGGAAGATGGGTCAGTGTAGAGTTGGTGATAAAAGGTGAAATTGGCTTGCTTGTTATGAAGTATTTGTATATTTAACTCAAATGCTTAGGAGGGGCTAAAAACTGAGGTCCTTTATGTGTAACTTATGATGTAATCAGTTGCAGACTTAGTTGTATGAAATTTGTAAAATAATATATTTAAGCCTAAAAAGCCTTTGTGGCATGTAAATGAACTCTTATCAGAGAGATTTATCTTAATGCTTTCCAAATTACTATTTTGGAAACATGCAAGATCAGTGGGGAGGTGTTAAGTTTTGTTCTTTTGTCAGAAGATTTCTGCTGTTGAACAGATCTTTCTGTAGTAACTTGTACATGTTACGCACATTCAGGTCTCACAAAAAAAACCCTTCTAGTTGTACCAAAGTTATTATTTTCATTTGACAGCTGTTTTTTCAGTATTTTTTTATGGTAGTCATTTCAGAAGCCTTCATTTAGAAGGCTTTCTATTATTATATATTTTGTTGCTGTATGACCTCTTTGATCTAAAAAAATAATTATTTTTAAGAAGAAACATATTAAAGAAAAATGAGTAGATGTCATGCCTCACAAAACTAGAAAAGTTTATTTCAAAGAAAATGAAGAAATTAAATTAATTTAAATACTTGTCAGTTAAAAATACCTGAGGTTAAAAACCCCAGTGATGGATACCTGTGTAATTTAATTTATCTTTTTTTTTTTCCCTAATAATACAGTGATGACTAGCAATATTCATTTGATCAGTGGGTCTGGATTTCAATAGTTCATGCTCATTAGTTTGTTTTCCAAACTTTGAAAGTATTAACATTTTTGTGGCTTGCTTCATTTATAGCCTAACTAGCTTCTTTTTCTGGATGGTAATAGAACTAGCTTTTGCTGAAGATATTTGTCAGTAAGAGCCTAGCTTTTCATTAGGACTTTTACTGAAGTAAAAACTGATAACACTAGTAATTAAATTCAATATGGCTTGCTCATTCTTGTACCATTATGTACATCACGTACCATTTTCTTTTTTTTTCTTTTTCTTTTACTAAATTGCATAACTTGCTTGTATTTGTTTTCCCAGAATTACCAGACCAAGTCCTGCGGGTTTTCAAGGCAGACCAGCAAAGTCGCTACATAATGATCAGCAAGGACACAACAGCCAAGGAAGTGGTCATCCAGGCCATCAGGGAATTTGCTCTCACTGCAACCCCTGATGCCTATTCACTGTGTGAAGTCTCTGTCACACCTGAGGGTGTCATCAAGCAAAGGAGGCTTCCTGATCAGCTGTCCAAGCTTGCTGACAGGATACAGCTCAGTGGCAGGTAAGATGGAGACTGAGCTGAAGCTGATGATGCCAATTTATTAAGTCAAAAATCTTGTTAAAGGAGTGTTAATTATTTAATGTTCTGTTTCTTTGCAACACATCGCTGCTTTTATGCAACTTCTCATTAATACCTAGGCTGGTGAAGTTCATTTTATTCTCAGATTCTAACAGAATCATTACTGTAACTCTTAGCACTAATCAGGTATATTGTATCTAGTGTATTTTTCTGAATTTTGTTTTTACAGGTATTACCTGAAGAACAACATGGAAACAGAAACTCTGTGTTCAGATGAAGATGCTCAAGAGTTACTAAGGGAAAGCCAGATTTCCCTATTACAGCTCAGTACTGTTGAGGTGGCTACCCAACTTTCCATGAGAAACTTCGAGCTGTTCCGTAATATCGAACCCACGGAATACATAGATGACTTGTTTAAACTGAAATCAAAAACAGGTTGCACTAATCTAAAAAGGTTTGAAGAGGTGATAAATCAAGAGACATTCTGGGTGGCTTCTGAGATTCTAAGAGAAACCAACCAGCTGAAAAGGATGAAGATCATTAAGCATTTTATTAAGATAGCGCTGCACTGCAGAGAGTGCAAGAACTTCAACTCGATGTTTGCCATCATTAGGTATTGCCCACTAATAATTTTACTTCTAAGTAAAAAGCAACTTACATTAGTCTCAAAAATAAAATGTACTTAATAGAGTAAACCAGTTTATATTGCTAACATCAACACTTGGCAGTCTACTAAGGACGGTGTTTTCTGTAATCTGAAATGTTTGCTGAAATATTATTTGAAATGCTACTGTTACGTAGTTATTGCTCAAGATAGTGTGGCAAGGTGAACATGGCACTAGAGAAACTAGTGCACTTATTTAAAGACAAAGACCACATGAAAAAACAAGTATACACACGAAAACTACATAATTGTTTCAAATGAATGGGTTAATTTCCACAAAGCAGCTGATTTTTATCCATACTCTTCAGTATCTTAAATTCATTCAGCTGTGATATGTTCCCTTGGGTTTTCTTTCTATGAGCAGTTCCTTCCATAGAACTCTGATAACAATCAATAACAGACTGTGATACCATAACAGTCTATAAATAAAGATCTTTTAATAAGAGTTTTAAAATGCACTGAAAATCTCAGAAAATCCTTCTTCATTTTGGAATGAGAAGGAAGAGAGAAAATTCTAATGTCTATGTTTATACGCATTTTTTAAAACACAAACAAAAACAATCCCCCTATATTGTCTCTCATGAAAAAGCTCGAGTAAGTTGCCTCAAACTGAAAGTGCAATCACTGTCTTTGACACAAGCTCTTGTCATCATTGTCTTGACATTCAGTCAGCAGATTGAATGTGACACTTTCCCTGAAGATGAGTAGATTTGAATACTTTTCAGCAAATGGGGCAAGTTCCAAAGTCAAGGATCCATGCTGATGATCAGTCAGCATCTCTGAGACATAAAAATATTGAGATTATGTTCAGCTATTTCAGCCAATCTCAATGAGAAATAAAAGGGGCCTGTTTGGTAGGAAAAATTTGAGTGAAGGAAAGATTCTAGGTATCACACTTTGCAACAGGTAGAAATTAACAGCAAGACAGTGTCATTGCAGGGGAAGAAGGGGGTTTGTACCAGCTACAGCCTGAGAATATGAATATTAGATATGGAGAGTGTTATGAAATTTCATCTAGAAAGAACAAAGTCAGATTATTACAGAAATAATGTGGGTCAGTGTGCTGTCACCACTTGAACATTATCATGGAGGTGGAAGATGGTCTTTGAGACAGTTTGTTAATCTGGAAGTGGTGATCCTGACGTACTTAGATTATGATAGTATTATCAAACTCAGACACTGTTCTAAATCAACAAATACATACTCTCTGTAAGGTTTAATTACTCATCCAAGTGTAACTTTTATCTGTTTATGGTTGCATCATGCAGATATATCCAGTTTTTATGGCTTTTATTAAAATGATCTTCATTATTCTATAATACATGCTGGCAAAAAGAAGTTTCTAAATTTCTGTTACTTTACTGACACTTTTGTGCTCGGGTATTTTGGCTATACGGTATTTTTACCATACAAAATTCAATATGGTCTTTTCTAGGATCTTTTTGTTTCTTTCTCTTGTCCTTCAACTTTTTTGCACTTGTTTTTTTTCAAGTGGCCTGAATTTGGCACCAGTTGCAAGGCTTCGAACTACTTGGGAAAAGCTTCCAAGCAAGTATGAAAAACTGTTTCAAGATCTGCAGGACTTGTTTGATCCATCTAGGAATATGGCAAAATATCGGAATGTCCTTAACAGCCAAAACCTACAGCCCCCTATTATCCCCCTGTTTCCTGTCATCAAAAAAGACCTTACATTCCTTCATGAAGGTAAAGGCAGAAGTATATTATATTTCACTAGCTAAGGAAAAGTAACTTTCCTGCCTAATCACTGATGTTGTTGATTGTAGGAAATGATTCTAAAGTGGAGGGCCTGGTGAATTTTGAGAAGCTGCGGATGATTGCGAAGGAGATACGCCATGTCGGTCGCATGGCGTCCGTGAACATGGATCCTGCTCTCATGTTTAGAACAAGGTAAGCGTGTTGTACCAGGCAGAGCTTTCCCCAGCTGGGACAAGGATAGGTGTCAGCAAGAGGGACTTTCATGTGCCCCTTCTATTGGAACAGTGTGAAGTTTTTGTGTTAGCAATTGACCAGCATGATGTGGTGGTCTAAAACTGGAGAAACCATTACATTTTGTGGTAACTGATACATCATTCTAAAATGTTTCTTACTATTCTGTAGTTGAAAGTTACTTCATAGAAATGAGATTCTATCAGTGGGAGGGAGAGAAACTGTCTTGAAAATAGATCTATTAGCCTATTTAAAACATTTATGGGTGTCAGCCTTATAACCTTGATTTAATAGAAGTAGTATCTGAGTCAGTGTCAGCTACTTGTGTTAGAAAACGTGGAGTGAATGCTCTTTGACTTCACCTTTGACAAGCTTATTGCATACTCTTTTTTCTTAATTTGAGCTACAAGAGTTTGTAATATCTGACTGTATGCCCAAGTCAAGGCTCTTTTTAGTGTTTGTGGGCTTCCAGAACTGCTTGTCCTGAGGTCTGGTCTTTTTCTTTCTGAGCTTGTGATCTTTCTCTGTCTTTTCTTAAACCCATGCTTTATTCTTCGTGGCTCTCACTTGCAGGAAGAAGAAATGGAGGAGTTTGGGGTAAGTGGTTGGAGACAACACACACAGACATTCATTCTTCCTTTACCATTTGCATTTTTTCCTACTATCTTTAATTTTCTGGTGCTTTGACATTTTTTTCGTTAACCCTTTTTTACTGACAATACATTTTAATCTGGGAGTGCTTTTGATTTGAGATTAAAACACAGAAGTTGTAAATTATTTTTAAGTGGTCATAGGTAGAAGTCGAATGTTCTTTCCCACCTTCAGTTTAAATTGCTGAAAGAAGTGACTTTCAGTCAAAGAGAAATTACAAAATGACAAAGTTGCAACAGCTGAAAATTTCAGTGTTAAAATTTCAAAGGTGTTAATTTCCTTATACCTATTAAAGAATCAACATAATCAAATTCAAAAGTTAAAACTTAGAGTATCTGCTTAACTAACTTACTTTCATATTACAATTAGCCATAATTTTTACCTTAACAATTGAGGGTCAATGCATAGCTTTCATATAGATACACATACACTGAAATGTGTAAGACATTTATTTCATCATGAACTAGCTGATCATTTTATTTGACAAAATTCTCTTCAGTCTTGCAAGTTATGAAGAAGTTGTATTCTGTAAAACTAAGCTGTACGTTTTATATACTATCTGATTTAAAACACAGAGGGCTTTCAAAATGCCTACTTTATATGCATTTGAATTTGAACCTTGAGTATAGTCTTGTGTCAGCACTGCCTTACTGCATGAGCTTTTCCTAATGCTCCAATCCTCTCAGTAGATGGCTTGAGAGAACTACCTTGAATGCTTTTCTAGATGTGTGAAGTGTTACTGCCTAGTGTGAGCAAAATAGGTTAAAATATCTGTGCCATTAAAATAGCGCCTGTAACCAAGAAAAAAAGATTTCCTGGCCCTCATCTTTCTATCTGTTATAGCTTTTTGACTTACTGGAATGAGGCATGTAAGCTTTGACCATAGACTGACATTCATGCACTCTCTTGCACGTTTCACGTTTATAGGGCAATACCCTGTTGCACTAAGTCATACCTTTGCTTTCTTTCTTCCCCCTCACTCCAGGTCTCTCAGCCAGGGCAGTGCCAATGCAGCCGTGCTGGATGTTGCACAAGCGGGGGGGCATAAAAAGCGGGTCCGTCGCAGCTCCTTTCTTAACGCTAAAAAGCTCTATGAGGATGCTCAGATGGCACGGAAAGTAAAGCAGTATCTCTCAAACTTGGATCTGGAAATGGATGAAGAGAGCCTCCAGACTCTCTCTCTGCAGTGTGAGCCAGCCACGAACACACGTGAGCATTGTCATTTGTTGTGGATTTCAAGAAAACTGTTCAATGTAACTGTTTCTAGTCCAATGAATCAACTGGGAACAGTAACTTGACTGTGAAGTAGAAAATGATTTGTCTAGTCATTTTTAAGTACTAAACGTCTAAGAATCCTAAGGAAATAATCTTGTGGATTAATAGGATAGAGACACAGGTGATAAGGCTTTAAAATGATGTCACAGTGAAGTGTACAATGGCTTTTTAGATTTGTCTGTGCAAAGGGTATGGAGGAGTCAAAAGTTCTTTTATATTTCTGATATACTGAGGTTATTAGTGTGAATAGCGATATGGTTATTGGGAGGGAGTAGGGAATTTTCTTACATCCAGGTGTTTCAGAGGGCTGAGGGCTGTACCTGGGCTACCAGAGGGGAGCCTCATCCTAGATATTAATTTTGTTTTGATTTTAGGAAATACTGCATTTTGTGCCCTTCCCTTTCTGTAGGGTAGCAAAAAATAGTAATTATATGTCTGTTCTGAATCACTTGTAGTCATTATGATTGCCCAGTATAACTTCTGATCATGTTTTATGTAACAGTGGTCATTTATCAGAGCTTTATTTTGAGAAAGAAAACTTTCATTGATAATGTACAGCTTTTAAATGGAGTTACATCTCCCCCTCTTTTCCTCTTCATCTTTTCTGCCTCAAGATATGCTGCATTAATTGTACCAGTATTTGAGCACCTTGTAATTGTTAATCAGAGGGCTTTGCACTCCTCAGACTAAAACACCACTGTGTTCTTAGCTAGTAGTCATTCAGTGTTTTGTCCCCTTTCTTGCAAAGTGCCGAAGAACACAGGAGACAAGCGATCTGGGAAATCTGAAACGTCACCAGTGGCTCCCCGGGCAGGCATCCAGCAGAAAGTGCAGCAGCAGCAGCAGCAGCAGCATAAAGTAAACCAAGCACTGCAGGTCCCAGCCGTGTCTCTTTATCCCTCTCGCAAGAAAGTGCCAGTCAAAGACCTCCCACCATTTGGTAGGTGGAACAAGGAAGAATTTGGTTTAATTTTCTAAAGTTTGTTTGCCTATGTTGGGAAGACATTTTTAATCAAATAGAGTTCAGACTTCCATTTCTGGTAGTATGATATGCAGGTTATACCTGTTCATGCAGTGTGTAGGCATAGTTCTCTTCTCTAGAAATGGAAAGAAACAAATTTAGGGAAAGCATCCTGTCAATTTAATCAGTGTAAGTATTTACCTGTTACTAGCAGCTGGAAAGAATAAGTGTTTCTCACTGTTTGCCCTGGGATCTTGCCTTAAGTTTTCTAGAGGAATTAGGGACCTGGAGTTTTTTAGATGCTTCAGAACTTTTGGTGTGTCTTCACAAGTTAAATTTTTAAGGTGAAATTCAGGCCTGGTCAAACTGGCAGTCCTGTCAGAAATGTGGGTCTAAACTTTCACGTTGACAGTTGTCCCTTTGGTTTCTATTCACTTCTGCTTTTTTACTGTTGTTACGCAGTTGTTGCTTCTTCCATATTCTACAGAAAGGTACCAGACTATAGGAACAAATTCTACCCTGATTTCCAAATCTGAGTCCCAACATGTGTACAAAAAACATATATGCTCTATTAACAAACTCCTTTAATCACAAGCATGGTTATATCCCTACTAATTCTATATAGCTGGCCCTTCCTTTTTCATGATGGTTATTGCACAAGAACTTAACTCTGATTTCACTCTATTGGTTTTCCTCATGCACTGTTTGGGCTGCAATAAGGCATTAGAAGCAGCAAAATGAGCAAGAAACAATTCAATGTTCATCCAGATCTTGTTGATTTTACCATTAAATTTTAATCTTAAAAAGACTTTGAAACTCCATAGACTGCAGTTTTTTGCTCATAGTGGCAAAGTTTCTGAAAACTGACTAGGTTATGCTGATCAGGCAGCTATGAATTATTCATAGCAGGATTGTGATCAACAGATCAAAGATAAAATGCTTGGACTAACCTCTACCACAAACATTGGCAAAAATGTAAGAGAAACTCTGTCTTCACTTGTAAGTCTGTCCCAGGGTGGATTTTTGAGGGGAGGGGAAGAGAGATGGATAAATGTAGTCCGGGAAAAGCAATTCCTGATGCCCTAGATCTTTACATCATATATCATCTTCAGGATGTTTTTACTCTGTAGTTTCCCAAAATAAGCTGGTGCAGAGATAGTTCTTAAAAATGAGGGAAAGGCAGCTGCAGGATGGCCTTGTTTCATAAGCCTAATCCTTATTAATTTTCTTTCTAGTTTCGTTTGACCTTCTAGGCTACTCTGAATAAAAAAGAAACAGGAGAGTAGTTTGAAATCTTACTATACAAATCTCCACTAACCAGTGAGATGGGTGTGTCTGTATTTAAGCTAATTTTAGTTCAAGCTTCTCAGTAACCATTCCTATGCATATCCTCAATTATATGTTGTATAGGCAGTATTTTGCAGCATCAAATCTTCATATTTTCCGTGGCAAAGTATTTATCTTAAGTGGCCAGAATGAAAGACCATCTGCACTAATATGCAGAAATAAAGAATATGTTTTAAATGGGAATAAGTTTTAACATTTTGCTTCATTTAAGCTGGTGTCAAGAACTCAGAAAAATACAGGGAAAAAATGTAGCTTTTTCTTCCTGTAGGGTAGGGTGTCTGCTCTATAAATGCATTGTGCAACATAAGGATGTATTTATACTGTTCTTTACATCTGCCTACTTTAATTCTTACCTAAAGGCATTAACTCCCCACAAGCTTTAAAGAAAATCCTTTCATTATCGGAAGAAGGAAGTTTGGATCGTCACAAGAAGCAATCTGAAGACGCTGTCTCAAGTGCATCTTCACAGTTGTCTTCTCCTCCTACTTCACCACAGAGCTCTCCAAGGAAAGGTAGTAGATGTGTTCAATATTTCTTACCCTGTTTCTTGAAGCTCATGGACTGTGGAAGCTTCTGAGAGAGAGTTTGGGCACTCAGTACTGCTGCTCCTATTTTTGTCACATACGGTCAGCAAGAGGGCAGAAAATGTAGTGCAGAGTGGGGTACATGAAAGGTAGCTGTGAACCTGATTTCAAGGGTCCTTGAAAACCCTCTGCTGATCAAAAGCCAGGAAAGATAGCCTAGTGTGATACAGGATTTGATGCAGTAGGTCACTCTGGCTGCAGCTGCTTCTGACAAAAAATATTCCTATGGTCACTGTTTCCTGCTTTCAGTGAAAGGATGTGCGGGTTGAAATTTTGTGCAGCTTTGGCCATGCTGGTCTATTAGAGAAATTATTTGCTGTGTCACACATCTGAATGGGATGTAACCTATGTATGACAGAAAGGCTTAATGTATTTGGAATTCAGAATATTTAATATTGTAATTTATATTTTATGCTACAGAATATTTTAATAGAAGCCTGATTTTTTAAAACTGTGTGTATGAATTTTTGAGGAATGGTATTATACATTGGAGCTTTTTATAAAATTTTTTTAAAACTTTTTTTTTTTTTTTTAAAAAAAAGGTATTTTTAAGTAATTTCACAGTTATTTTTTTAAAGGGATTTTTTTCAAACCTGTTTGTTTGCTTTCATTGTAGTTCTGGCTATGAATTGACAAGACAGAGTATGGAGTCATTGTCCTGTAGTTTAAACAAAAAAAAAACCAACTTTGGAAATATGATAGCCTAGATGTATTGCATGTGACTTCTAAGTTACTCTTTTTTCAGAATAACATAGAAGTTCAGTTTTAACAGTTACATAATAGAGCATTATGATAAAATATACATTGGGGCTGGAGTGACTTGTATTGAAGTGTTATTTACTAAGGTCAGATGGAGGAGGATAATATTTAGAGGATACATCATCTTAAGTCCTTCTAAGCTGTCATCATTATTTCTCTATACAACATTAACAAAGAGTGAACTTAAGTAAATATGGTCAGGCCTGTGCATTTTTTGAAAAAGGAATTGGAATTCTGTACTTGACTCACAGTGTGAACAGGACTTTATTTTTGCAAAGAGCAAATCATAAACATGATTAAAAAAAGTTCCTTGGTTTGATGGTTACATGAAGTTAATTACATGTTCTTTCAGATAAAAATGACAGCATTAATTCCCAGCATTAGTTCTCAGCAAGTGAACTGGGGTAGATCCATTGAAGTATTTTGGGACTTAGGAGTAGAGTGAAAGCAAAAAATTAAAACTGCAGTGACTTGTGGATGTACTTAATGATCTTTAACTTAGCTGGCAAGAACATTCAGCACAATTTATTTAATACTGAAAGAAAAGCTGAATTTGCTGAATTTGCTCCTATGACATGGTTTGCAGATTTTATCTCGGGCTGTGTCAGTGCTACCTAGTTCCAAATTTCGCCATAATTCCAGTAATACAGAATTTGGAATAAATTAATCAGCCATGTATCACAAAGAAACTTGAAAACCTGCTTGTCTCTCAGGTAAGAGATGTAATAAGCAGTCAGCCCAGACATCTGGGCTTCATATATCTGTTCATCTCTGAAGTGTAGCCTTGCAGAATTAAAAGATGGTATAAGAGAGTCTCTGGGCTTACTTTAAGCAGTAATCTCAACCAGAGCATCTCTTTCCTTCCAGTCTTGAAGACAGTGTTTATGGACAGGCAGATTTCGAGAAGTAATATTTCATGATGTGAGGATACAAGTATGATGATGAATTTGCAAAGGATTTAGGAGAGGAGAGCAGAGAAGAGAGAAAGAGAGCAGTTGGTTTGTAAATGAATAGGACATGTTCCCACAATCCTCAGTCTCTGATTAAGATCCCAAAGACAGTGTCACACACTTTTGCAGGGCTGTGTAAATGTATTGGTAGCTTTCTTTTATTGCCAGTTTTATTGCAGTATTGCCAGTGGCCTGACAAGAACTGAGCAGGCATCTTGGAGATGTCTTGGAGAGTCTGATTAACATGATATTCCCTTGCAGGCTACACTTTGGCTCCAAGCAGCACCGTGGATAACTTCTCCGATTCTGGTCACAGTGAAATTTCTTCTAGATCTAGTATTGTCAGCAATTCCTCTTTTGACTCTATGCCAGTCTCCCTGCATGATGAGAGGAGACAGAGGCATTCTGTCAGCATCGTGGAGACAAATCTTGGTGTGGGAAGGATTGATAGAAGAATCATGATTGAACCAGATCAGTACAGTTTAGGGTAAGAATTTTATTTGTGCTTACTTGTATTATACTTTCATATAGTGTGTATGTGGCATGTGTATTTGTCCATGTAACTTCCCCTGTATCTCTCAAGTATTTTTTCTCCTCTGCTCTTCTGCTTCAGTGCTGCATTTTGTGATAATGCTCCATTCCTGCCAAGAAAAGGTTTTGCACTCCTGAGTGAATGATGAGGTCTACAGCAGCAAGACTTTACCTCAGTAGATGTTACCATCTGAGCATTTCAGTGGTGCCATAGATTATCCACTTTGTGGCAGACTAGTACCCTAGCCTGCTTTCTCCATGGGAAATAAACTGAAGTAGATGAGATATTCATACAATTATTCAGTGATCAAACTGAGAACAGAAATAGCTAGCAATTTTCCAGTCTGCTTCATGGAAAAGTGCATATTTGTCTAAATCCAAAATATTTTACTCCAAATATCTCTTCTAGTCAACAATAATTGCAAGCTAAAATTCACATTATGCTGCTGGTTGTCTCGTAATTTTCTAGGTAATTAACTTCTGTAATGGTGAGGAAGCTAGTGCTGTGAGGAGTTCCCTACATCTCCAGCAGTGAGCCTTGGTGTGCAAATAATTGGAGCTTTGGCTCCTGTTTAGTCTCCACTTACTTTTTTTATTTTATTTTATTTTTTTACCTGTTATTTGGATGCTTCAGTCCTCTGAATGGTTTCTGGGGTTTTAATCCTGCAGGGTCTGTGACTGGCAGACCTGTTCCAAAACTGCTGTAATTCAGCTTTGGGAATCTTGGGCTATGCAAACTTTTTAATCAGGTGTCTTAAATATTTGGAAGAAGAGGGTTCCAGTCTGCATGGGAAGGTGCCCTGGAATAACAAGTCCCAGGAGCCTGGATATCTACTAAGCAAAAGTGACATTTTGTCAGTTTTCTCTGCTGCTGTGTAAGGGATCGTGTCAGGCTCACTTATCATTGAAAGGCTACAGAAAACATACTTGCTCTACAAAGTAGCGAGTGTTTCCAAAAATAAGGTTAAAATACCTTTCTATTTGCAGGAAATGTTGAAAAGGTAGCTTTCATAGTTTCCTAAGCAGAAAAAGAAATCTGAAATCTAAACCTGAATATCAGCCAGCTCCTGCTAAATTCTGTTTCTAGCTTTTGTACCATTTGCTCGGCAGGGCTGGAAAAGCAGTAGAATAACCCTGTCTGTTTCCCTCTATGTGTGTCTCTGTGGTTTGCCTCTCCTAAAGGGCTGTTGTGAAGTTAAGATTTTACCTTTTAAAATTACACTGCTGAAGTGTAAGGCTTCAGCAAGTTATGTATCCAGTTGTGTTTGTTTGTTTTTGTTTTATTGAGGATATACTTGAAAGAAAACTGTTATATTCTCAAAACTGAATTAGCCATTCATGCAAACAATAAGTACTACGGAGTGCATCAAAATCTTCAGCCATAGAATCATAGAATGGTTTGGGTGGAAAGGAACCTTTAAAATGTCATAAAAGTTACCTAGTCCAACCCATTGTGTGTTTTGTTTTTCTTTGGTTGTTTCTTTGTGCGTCTTGTTCATGATTTCCAATTCCAACACTGGATTTTTTGTCCCCCTCATCAATGTGTATCCAGCTCATATGCACCGCTGTCAGAGACCAGAGGCCTGTATGCTGGAGCAACTGTACTTTCTTCTCCTAGTACAGAAGAGCTGTCACAGGACCAGGGGGACAGAGCTTCGCTCGACGCAGCTGACAGTGGCCGTGGTAGCTGGACTTCTTGTTCGAGTGGTTCTCATGATAACATCCAGACAATACAGCACCAGAGGAGCTGGGAGACTCTGCCTTTTGGACATGCTCATTTTGATAGTTCAGGTGATGGGGCAGGACTGTGGGCCTCAGGCGGCCATATGGACCAGCTGATGTTCCCTGACCACGGCACAAAGTATGGCAGGCAAAGTCAAGGTAGGGAGGGCCTTGATCAAGCACAGTCCAGAGCAAGCTGGGCATCTTCCACAGGATACTGGGGAGAGGACTCCGAGGGTGATACAGGTACCATAAAGCGGAGGGGTGGGAAGGATGTTTCGGCTGAAGCTGAAACCAGTAACATAACATCTGTACCAGCAGAGGAGACAAAGCCAGCTCCTGTCCCCGCTCACACAGCAGCAGCAGCAGCAGCATCAAGTACTACAAAGGGGCTTGTTGGTAAGTTAACTTTCGTTTATCATGAAGTAAATTAATTCATTTGCTTAAGTTTTCTCATATTGTTCTGCATTTCTTTTGTCTGGTTTGACTTTTTTATTTTTTTATTTTTTAATTTTTAAAGCAAAACTGAGCATTTTGTAGTCACTCCTAAGTTTTTCCCTTTAACTGTGCTTTTATTGATAGGGAAAGTATAATTTATTGTTGATTCTCAGTTCTGGCAGTGCCTTTGTGTTTCAAGAGAGTCTGCCATACATCAAAAAACTAGCTCAACTGCTGGACAGTATTTTGAGAGGTTGATGTATTTAGATGTCTGTTCTGAAATTTGAATTTCTCATCACAGTAAGGCTCCATAGGCTATATTTAGAAATCTTAGTAAATGTGCCCTGGTTTTTATAGAAGTGTTTTACTTTATACCTTTGTATGACTCGTCTGATAATTGTGAATGTTCCTTACTTCTGAAAATGGGATCCCTTTGTGCTTAAATACCAACTGAAATGTTTCTTTGGACTGCTGAAACTGAAGAGGTTTCAAAGAAGTTAGAGCTGAAATACATTTCTATGCATTCAGTAACGGAAAGATCAGATAATATATAAATTAGTATGAAGGTGTCTTTGTCAGAGCTTAACATTTGTATCATATTGTTCCTTCTATGCATCCCAATCCATGGGCCATCCAATGCCTCTGCATTTTTGTCTCTTTTCTTCCTTTCATTCCCCCTACTTTGCCTTTTGTCAGGTCAACATGAAGAGCTATCCAAAAGCCATTTTTTGCTGACACAGCTGAATGTCTGCCAGATTGAGGTCATGCTGAGACCACTGTGATAAACTGCTTTTCCATTTTCTGCCTGAGTATATTGCTTAGCAGTGGCGTTTTGCCTCAAAGCTTGGTTGTGGGTCTAAATCCCTGGACTATTAAGAGGATGAAGGTGTACAGATTCATGCCAATCTCTAATTTTACTCTTTGATACCCTTGGTTTCCTCCAGAATGTGTAACAGGTGTGCTTCCAAACTTGTCTCTCAAGGCAGTGCTTGCCACTACATTTTTAGAGACTTGAAAGAACATGAAAGAGACCTGAAAATTCAAACCAACACAATTCCATGCCCTTCATTACTATTAACTAATTGTCCTGCAAATGTAACCCTGTGTGTTACTATCCAATAGAACCCTCTGGTTTACATAGTTCTTTTGAACTTAATAGACATTGATTTCTTGCAATACTTCAGTAGGTTTTTTCTACAATAGAATTTTTCTATAGAACTCAATCTGATTTTCAGAAATCTTTGAATAAAGTTTCTCAGAAACTTCTTCATGCTGCTTTGATCAGTTAAAACAGTTTGTCCCAGAAAAGTACTTAGACTCTATTGGAAAATACGGTTTTGTCGTAATACCAAGGATTTATTTTTAGTCTATAAACGCTTGCATCCAAATAAGCACCAATCCATTTTAAGCTTGTACTACCTTTCAGTCAAATCATTCTGCCTAATGCAGGGCGGTGTTGTCATCACCACTTATGCAAGAATATACAGTGTATGACAAGCTATGGAAAGTAAATTGTCTGTGTCGGTGGTTTTTCCTGCTGTATTTGTGTAAGGCTTGTCATTAAAGTGGTCATGTGTTAAAGGGCTGGGTCCAGAATATGTGTTCAGTATCAAAGTCCCAGCTGACTTTAAGTACTTAACCCTGAAACAGAGACTCTTGCCTCTCTGTTGTGTCCCTGCAAATGCTTAGGATTCTTAACTGGTTTTTTTTTCCCTTTAAGTTCTCTCTGAGAGACCTTCTCAGTATGCCCTGAGTTAAGCCTTGTTCTGGTAAACAGTTACATCTCAGTGAGATCCACAAGCCACGTGGTGGTCTTTCCATCTCCTGTATAAAGTCATATTCAGTCATTTTTCTTACAGGAGAGCTTTCAATTTTGATTTTGCAGAGAATACGACCATAGGGGCTGCAGGCAGTAGTGCATGCAAATAGTATAATGATGAAGCCCACTTCTCTTCGTGACCTCTTGGAGTTGTAGCTTATGCCTCATTAAGTAGTAAGATTTGTAGGATGAAAATAGTGTATCAGATGCATTTATTTTTTTCCCCTCAAAGATGCTAAAAACAAAGAGATGAGCTTTTGGATGTAAAGCCCATCTTCAGAATTAAGACAATCGTGCATTTGTGGAGATGCTACCATTCCTGACATTTACTACTTCTGTGGAGTCTTGAGTCTTCCATGTTACTTTGATGACTGTACGTTTTATTTTGTGCAATTGATGGAGCAACTTCAGTTACGAAGTTTGAACAAATTCCCCATGAAATTTGGTGAACCTTGTTAGACTAATGCTTCACTGCTGGGAGAATGGCTACATTGTATGTTGTACATTCTGTACTTTCATGATTAATTTATTTTTCACAAGCTCTTTGTCTAGCATATGACAGTTAATCTTTGTCATTCCAATTTTATCTTCCTAGGCTTTTGAGTTGGTTGATAATTATTTAGCTTTTAACTATTTTCTATTTTCCTTTGAGCACTGTTCCTCATCCTGTCTCTAACAATCATCTTTTGTTTTTCCTGCAGCAAGAAAAGAGGGTCGATATCGGGAACCACCTCCAACCCCTCCTGGTTATGTAGGAATACCCATTGCTGAGTTTGCAGAAGGTGGCTCCCATCCAACCAGGAAGCCTCCAGACTACAACATAGCACTTCAGAGGTCCAGAATGGTGGCACGGACATGTGAGACTCATGGGACAGCAACTCCACAGCAGCAGTCGCACGGTCACTCAACTGGCAGGCCCGTGAACAAACCTCAGTGGCATAAACCAAATGAGTCAGATCCACGACTTGCTCACTATCCATCTCAAGGTTTTTCCACAGAGGAGGATGGTAAGTTTCTAGTTGTTAGATTTTGAGTGTGCTGCATGCAAAATGGGTCAGTGCTTTCACATACACAGAATGAATTGCACAAATCTTGCCATAATTTGAACTCTATTCCATTTCAAAACTTGCTATTTGTTAACTTTTTGGAATGGAAAGCATTTAGTTCCTTCTAAATATAATTTAAAACTTGGAACATAGGTCCACCTGAATCTTGAACAACCAAGCAGTTGGGCTTAGGCAGCTTCCCTGAAGTTGCCTATGTTCACCTTGTACAGCCCTGCCTGCCATGGTTTTCCACATTAACCATGTATTTAATGATCAAAAAAGTATCCTGGTCTACAGGATGCTTTCCCATCCACCCTGTAGAGCACCATTGCTCAGGTTTATTTGGATAGTCGCCCACATTCTACCTGAAACTCTTTACACTGTGGGACACTGAGTCTTCCACTCCAGCTGTTGCACATGATGAGCCCACTGCTGTCTCTCTGCCTTGCTGGTCTAAATGTGTCTACATCTTTATGCTTTAGCTTAACTGTGATGTTTTTACATGGATAGCAAGTGTAGCTGGATTGCAGCATTAAGTCCTCAAAATTTAAGCAGGGTGGTGCTAAAATCACTCACTTAAATGCTTTGTTTTGCTTAACGATAGATTAACATTCTCCTTCTCCCTCTAACTGCTTAGTTACTAAGGTTTTAGGTGCAGGATGAACTTTGCAGTTGAACATGATGGGAAAAAAATGAAGCCTACCTTAACTGAATTGCCTCAAATTTTGAGAATTACCATGACAGAGAATTTTAATTTTTTCTACTAATGATGACTAAATTGAATATGTATTTAGGGGAAAATATCAGATGCCTTTCTGAATCTATTAGATATCTAGGAGTATTTGTTGTTCTCCTTGGGGTAAATAAGTGCATCTAGCTTAGTTAAAGCGATTGTCTTACTTTCTTCAAGATCAAAATTCCAAAGGAATATGTCTCATGAGACCTGAAATGTACTGAAATTTAGATTGTTTTGAAGTATATATACTTACACAATGAAATGGAGAACACATGAGCGCTATACACAGTTGTTATTGTATGCACAGCTTGTTTCATTCAGTAGCAGTCTTTATGTGTTCTTTATGAGCTAAATTCTATTTTCCCTTATCCTATTATGTTTTCAGAAGACGAACAAGTCTCTGCTGTCTAAGACTTGGGCTTTTCTGGATCCAGAGTGAGCCACCTTAAAGGAGAGCACAAGAAGACGTCCCTAGAACAGGAGCCTTGGAACTATGATTAATGGATGGTGGACCTATTTGCCTCCTTCCCTGCCTTAAAGCAGCATGGGGCTTCTTCCTCTGCCCCTCCCCTTTCTGTCCCCTCTCCCCTTGCATGTGAAATACTGTGAAGAAATCGCCCTGGCACTTTTCAAACTGTGTTGCTTGAAATGCACAGTGCAGCAATCTCCAAGCTACCACTGTCGCTGTCTGCCACATCACACAGTATCATTCCAAATTCCAAGATCATCACATCAGGATGATTAACTCTGGCTGCACTTCCCAATGCCTGGAAGGGTTTTTTTAAATCTTCCTTTTAGATTTTAATCACAATCCTAGCACTTAGTCTCATTGGGATAATGAGATAAGTTAGTTGTCAAATTACATTTGGCCTTTAACCTACAAAGAGAAAATTGCTTTGAGATCCTTCAAGGAGGCAGTGCTTATTTGCTTGTTTACAATGCCTTTGTTACAATTTTGTATGTTTTCGTTTGGGAGATCAAATAGTGCATCTGAATAGTAATTACAGTATTATTTCACACCCTTAAGTAGGGTTGCCAGCCTGAGCTCCTGGAAGAATATTGCTGTCACATGGCTGAGCAGGGCAGAAGGGAAGGCAGAGGTTGCAGGATGCAGCCTTTCCTTGACTACCTGGCTTTGCTCTTAATGTGCCCCACCCTGGAATCTTCACAAGTTTGTAAATGTTAGTGTTAATGGCATCCTTATCCGGGTCTGGTGTAAATGCAGAAACACAGTGCTCGCAACTGGTCAGTGATGGAAAGGACACAGTGTGTCTCATACCTGTGCCTTGTGGAAAACAGGATGGCATGCTAAAAAAAAGTGTCACATCATAAAAAGACAGATGGCAACCCCACCGTTAAGTTATATACTTTTTTTAAAAAAAACTATATAGTAGTTATATTAAAATAAAAATTAACTGGATAACACTGCAGTGAAGGCAAGTTGGGATGTCACAGGTCATGTCAGCTGTTAACACTGATCTAATAACCTCCATCTATTGACTTTGATATTAGGGGATAATTGAGCCTTTAAGTAAAAAAAAATAAAAATAAATAAATAATACCGTTAGATTTGCCAGCCTTTGCAATGCAGAAATAGTCACAACTGTTAATGGCTTCATGGAACACTGCATGTGTAGAGAAGGCCAGTGTGTAGCAACCACCTGCTCACAGCTGCTATTAACCCTATAATGACTAAAATGACCCTCCCCTCTATTTTTGTGTTGTTTTTGCACAGACTCCAGAGAAGTGAAGGCTGCCAATCCGAGTAGTACTCAAATGTGAGGAACTGCTGGTCTTGGATTTTTTTTTTTTTTTTTCCATTAAATTCAGCTGATCATATTGATCAGTAGATAAACGTAAATAGCTTCAACTTTTAAAGATCAAATTGCAGTGTTTTTTCACTGTATCAAACAAATGTCAGTGCTTTATTTAATTCTCTCTCCAGTAATCATAGCTTTTGTCTATTTGCTTATATATCACATTGTCAATTATGCATTTGTAATTTTACATCTAATATGCATTATTTGCCAGTTTTATTCTCAAGGCTATAGACCTCATGTGCATATAGAAATACAAAATCCTAGCTCTATCACAAGTTGCACAAATGTTATATAAGCATTAAGTAATTGTAGACCATAGGACTGCTAATCTCAGTTCGCTCTGTGATGTCAAGTGCAGAATGTACAATTAACTGGTGATTTCCTCATACTTTTGATACTACTTGTACCTGTATGTCTTTTAGAAAGACATTGGTGGAGTCTGTATCCTTTTGTATTTTTAATACAATAATTGTACATATTGGTTATATTTTTGTTGAAAATGGTAGAAATGTACTATGTTTATGCTTCTACATCCAGTTTGTATGAAGCTGGAAAATAAATAAATATAACATTAATGAAGTCCATATTGATTCTTATGCATTTTACATGTTCCACATACTTGAACAAATTTATGAAAAAATTTTACTTCTCTGTGTATTAATATTAAAGGGACATTGCCAAGTGATGTGGGCAAACCACTGGTGTGGAGTTTTTCTTAATATACAGTTGTGCTGCTGATAGTTTTTGAAAACTTTGGTGTGTGTCCTGCTGAATGAGAATGACTGATACTGTGAGCATCCTCAGCAGAAACATTTGAGATGCCAAAAATGGTATGGGCTTAGGTGTATGTAGAATGCAAACAGTTTTAAAGGTAAGATTGTGTTGATTTTATATTCTGAATAGTGTAAAAGTAAGGAATATAAGTTTTAACATTTGGGTAGAAATATGGAAGGTGATCCATTTGAGTTTTTTCTGAACAAAGTATTTCAAATAATAAATATCATCCAATAGTATACCCAGTAATAAAAGCTGATTTTAATTCAATGTTAAATCTGTAGATTTTATTTTTTCCCCAGAGGCTAGATTCTTTATTTCCAATGGTATGCAGAAGACTGGTTTAAAATGGTACTGCTAAACCCATAAACAGCGTATCCTATTTAGCTTTGAAATGCCTGACAGGTGGTGTTTCCAAATCTAAAATTAGTTCAATGCAAAGAGAAGCAACAAAATGCTGTCTGGATTTAAGTCTTCCTAACACAGCTCTAGAAATGATCCACATTTAGAATTATTAAGAAAGCTAAAAATCACTGAAAATATAGGACTTGTAAACATTGTGTTTTTATTGCTGTAATCTCTAGCACTGTAAGGAAAGAAATGGTGGAGATTTAGATTTGTGTGGTGTGAGTGGAACTGCTCTCTGTGAATCTGTGGCTAATACTTGTTGGGTACATTTCAACAAGCTAAAGATTAAAATTTGATTTTGCATTAATAGAATGAACACACATTTTTACATGTTTTACCTGCAAGATTGTCCTCCAGTTGTACTAAAGGTGCAGTGATAGGGAAATAATTCATCTTACCAACTTGTAGGTGTTTGCACACTTGTCAGCTTTTCCTCTATGCTTGATATATTATTGAATTAGGCAGCATTCCCTATCCTGTTTATGCCTCCTTACTGTAATTAGTATTTTGAGAACACATTACGTAGAGACATCCTCAACATAGCATCTAATACAGATAGCTTAATTCATTATGGACTGGGTGATAAATAACACATCACACAGCAATTGATTCAATAGAAGTGAAGGCCTTGGTGTGACATCTGAAAGAGGTTTGGTAGTTGTAGTATGTGTAATATGAATTTTGTACTTACTGAGTGGATGCAACAAGATGCAGACAAGTAAATACCAATTGCTGGGATTTAGTGTTGCATTCACCAAAATGTAAAGAAACACTGAAATCTAAGGATTTTTTGTGTGTGTGTTTGAGGAAATGTCATTCAATTATCAGTTTGCTTTTATGTTTTTGGTTTTTTTACTCAAACTTACTGAGGCAGAGGCTACTGTATGCATTATATTACACATTGGAGTCAGCACAAATCTGTAAAAGATGAAGTATTGAGGGTACTGCTTTAATGGATTCATCTTAGTCATTTGGAGAAGCATGTTTTGCATCTGTAAATCTGAGACTCAAATACTTGGTCAACCTAAGGTGAGGAATAGATTTTGTTTTAAAATAAAAAACAAAACTAAAAGCTCTCTATTTTCTTAAAGACTAGTAGGAAATGCAATAAATTTCCAGGCAGTCTCATATGGATTGTTGCATACTTAAAACAAAATCAGCTCTAGAGAATTCAAGTAATGGTTTAATTGCGAGTATTAATATTTATGTATTCCTTGATATGGAATGAAACATTAAAATTACTTCTGTGAATAAAGCCTATGTAGCTGCAACAGCCTCTCTAACATAAAATATACAGATACATTGAAGAAAATATGAACATTGTTTAAATTACACTGAAAATTGACCCTCTCAGGAGACAGCAGCCATGTGGCATGATTAATATAATTTTGGTCCCTTATCTCTAGATTGTGCTTTAAGTAAGATTTACAGTCCTGTCTCTAAAAATGGCATGCTTTGAGAGAAGGCTTGGAATGAAAGTAGGTTTTTTGGTGACGTAAGGTGGAATCCATTACTTTCTGTTTTCAACTGAAATTGTGATAAATGAAAATTTAGAGTTTTTACTAGAATATGAAAACCTTTAAACTTCTCTTTTGCTTATATGTGGTATGTAGGAATTAGTTAAAGATATCCAACTAATAGCAACCATCAACAGCGTAATCTTAAACAATTGTCATTTGATTTTCTTGGGATTAAATTTTTACAGTGATACTCTACACACCTACACACAGACAGCATTCTCTGTAGTGAAATGAGTCTTGGTTTTCTGTGTCAAAACTCAAGTTTGTGTTAAGTAGAAGTGCTGGCTTCTCCTTGAGTGTCGACTCGTAGCTCCCTCAGCTTTTTACTTGGTGGCTTGGCATGCTCGGTTTTCTCTTTTAGTTTGGAGAATTAATTTGGATTTTCTTTCTTTATTCAGTTGATCCTTAAAGGTGTAGTTTTGGCCTAAGTAGTTTAATGTCTGAGATGAAGATTGTTTTCTTTGCAGCACTGTTGCCCTTGCTGACAATGAAATTTGTGTATGTATATAAAAATATTACATATATAAAAACGCATTTTGTATGTGTGTATGTGTAGGAAAAACCCCATTGTATACTAGTGCAGCATCCACTTTTCTAGGTGGGATGTCTGCACTGGAAAAGAAGCCAGTGCAGCATTAAAGTAATTTTATTTCACTGAAACTTACACTGGAGTAGTCATGTTTAAAATGCTTTCTCAGTAACCACACAACTGTTTTGACATGCAGTTGGTATCTTCTGATATGGTTCCATGAAAATTGTGCTGCTTGCGCCAGGGTCAGTAGGTGTGGCAGAGATAAATTGCCTAGGTGCTGTGTTCAATATGTTTTGAAGCTTTTCTCATAACTAGAGCAATATGAGTAGTTTTTAACTAGTTTTATTAAGTTTTCTGTAACAAGTAAGATGCTCTGAACTGTGGCTTTCATAACAGAAGGTAGGCTGTGAGGCCCAGGATGGCTTTTCTGCCTTGGTGTCTTTGGTCAAAGTCCAAGTAAAACACAGGAAATTACACTGATAAAAACCAGCCTTCCACATTGAGGCCCTACTTCCAACATCAGTGTAGAACTGGATTTTTTCTGGTTTGACAATCCGGGGAACCCTCATATGGCCTTGAGACACATTTTGCTCTTAAGAAGAGATAGTGCTGTTGCTGTATTTCTTACTTGGGAGAGCGATGCATTCCTCTGGTTTCAAAAGATAATGAGCCTCCATATGCTGGTTTTTATGTGTGTGTGATTTTTGCCTTAAACATTCTTTGGGCTGAGCAGCTCCCTTCCCTTCTCCTTTCTTGTACCTATACCTTACAGTAGCTACATGTTCTTCCTATCTGTCCTGTCAGAATAAGTCAAACTTAAGTGGGAGAGGTAGAATGGAAACTTCTGTATGCACTCTGCATCTTGTGCAGTTTGTTTGGAGGTTTTTGTTGTGTTTGATTGTTTCTGGTTTTTTTCTTTTCTTTTAATGTAGATGTCTAAAAATGCTGCTTAAAATGAAGCATGATCCTCATCTTGATCTGAATTTCATTCTACTTTTGTCTCTGATTATCAATCACATCAACACATTCTCCTCTTAGAATATTCTAATCTGTTGTCAGTCTCTTCCAACACTGTACTCTTGACCATTTATGCTCTGATGATTATTGTTCATTATTAAGGTAATAGTCTGATCATCAAGAACTCCAGTAGTAGTCCCTCTCCAAACTGATAATTCCATGTCTTACAGGACATAGTTTATTCCCTCCCATGTAGGTAGGTGGTTTGTTTTACTCGATATTGCCTCTACCTTGCATTTTATTCCTTTCTGTATTTTCTCCAGGATCTATAAACAGTTTTCTATTTTGAGATGTGTTCTCAAGGTTTTATTAGGTCAGACTGATGACTTGTTTGTCCGTACCACATTTCTCATATGTTTGTAATGCTTCAGTCCCCTGGTGTAGCTCCTCATGTGACAGCTTCACCAGGTCTTGTTATTCAGTCTGTGGTATCAAATACTAGCTCTTTCAAAGCTATAGTACATAACTAGAGATGGATTATTCCTGAGCTCTGTTCTTTCTTGGCCATATAGTGGCACTGCAGACTCATTTTGGTTTAGAGGTCTTTATTCAGTTGAAGAATCTTTGGCTTTTTGTGTCAATGAAAAAGTCTAATTCAGATTGATGTCTGTCCATTTTGATTTTTCTTCTCTATCCTCCAGTATACTTATTCATCAATCTTTGTTTCCTTTGCTTATTTTGGTTTGGGTTAAAGGATAGAGTCCAGATTTTCCTGGTTACTCAAAAGTTTTGCCTTGTTTTGTTTTACTTTTTACCTTTGCCGATGACACATTCTGGACCGTGTTTGTGTCTTGGTTAACCTTTGGAGTAAGTGAATATTTCACTCTAAGTAACATTAGCAGAGAACTTGACTGAAGAATTTTATTCAGATTCTGGTACTGTGCTTTGAGAAAGTCTGTGCCTTCTTAGTAGTAGAGGAGGAAAAGAAAACCTGTGAAATGCAACTTCCAAGGAAACCTGGGGTCATGGTTCTTGTAGCTCCCTGAGAGGAGGTAGTAGCTGAACAGCCCTGAAACTGATAGAAGCCTTTCTGTCATTAAGGCTGAACATAAAATTTCTAAAGAATGTTGAATTTTGTTCTATGTTCAATTAATGTTGGCAGAATCACTGAGCTTCCTGAGATTTTGCTTGCTGTGCCTTGGTCCATGTGGAGTTCATTTGGCATGACAGTCATTGTATTTATGAAAAGCTCATAACAGACACTTTACCAAAATTCATGTTCATATGGCTTATGTATGTATTGCTTTTGAATATGATTCAACAACTCATTCATGTTCTAAGTGCTTTGTTGACTACAAAGGGGTGCACTTTGCTGCTTCTCCTCTTCCCAGCACTTACATGCTTTTCCTCTTTCTCATGCCTCCCTTGTTGTTCTTTAGATGCATAATTCTCCCTCCCTGTTAACCTCTTCCTGTTGCTTATATTAGTAGCTTTCTCACACAGCTTCTCTTTGCTCCTTTGTAGAGCACAGCACCACCCATTTCCTTCCTCCCAAAGTATGTTTTGTGTGTATTTCTCAGAAACAATGGAAGGAGGCAGCAGTTTAGCGCTCAGAAAGCTTGAAAGGAGTGTACCCAGACAGGACAAATTCAGATTCCAGTTCTTTGTCTGCATGTATATAGCCCTTTTCTCAATTGCTGCCTGAAAGCTGGATTGTTCATGTTTCTGTGTAGTGCCCATAATATATTCATAGCTTAACTCTTACTTTGTTATGATCTGATTAATGCAAAGTTTTTGGTTTTTTATGTGCTGAAGTCTTTGTCAGATAGAAATGGAGTGTGGCTGAGGAACAATGAAGGGAGATGGGGAGGAGAGGAACTGAGGAAGCAGCTGTGGCTCAAATGCAGGACTTCTCAAATGCAAACAGTAATCTTACACAGCAGAGAGGTCTGTTGTGTAATTGAATGAGTCTATTTAGTCTATTATTTTTTTGTAAATCACATTTTTGCTGCTTTTCATATTTAACCAGTATCATTCTGTATAAAAACATGCTTCTTTACAAAATACTGTTGAAGACCTGTACAGGACCGAACTACCTCTATGTTGTGTATTACAGGCTCCCCAGGGAAGTGGGCACAGCACCAAGCCCACCAGACTTCAAGAAGTGTTTGAGCAATGCTCCCAGGCACATGGTGTGACTCTGAGGGCTGTCCTGTGCAAGGTCAAGAGTTGAACTTTGATAACCATAGTGGTTCCATTCCAGCTCAGAATATTCCATGATTAAAACATTTGTTTGGGATGTCTCCATTCTGGCACTTTCTCTTCAAGCAGTTGGCTTTCCAGAGTGGTGTGCATAGGCATTCTTTTTTGGTGTACCTTTGTGTTTTGCTCTTCTAATACTTTTTTATGAAAACAGGCACGTCACACATTTAATGTCTTTGAAATCTTGTGGGTCTTCTGTAATTCATTGAAGATGCTGTCCACTTCTTGGTTGCTTATACTATAAAGCTATCTTGGTTAAGGAGTCAGTTGGATACATCCTGTTTCTTTTCATGTGGCATGTAAGTGGGATGTCACATTGCCATTTCAGCTAGAATGCAGCAGTTTGCAAATTCTCATCGTTTCTGAGTAGCTGGAGTAATGTCTTTAGGCAGTGAGTATCACAATTTTCCAGTAATGGATTTGACTAAGGCTTGCAGAGGTCAGTAAGTGTCCTGTAGGTAAATTACACTTTCCCATATACTTCTGGCAGGTATTTGAGGTTGGACCTTCCTTCATGTTATCTTTTGCACTAGGGACATAAAATGTTGTTGCTTGTGGGCAAAGCTCCCTTAAGGGCCTATTTGAGTATCTGGTGGAGTCACTGTGCACAAGTATTAATTTCAAAATATCTGTCCACTTGCAGAAAGCAAGTTACCCTATTCAGTCAAATGATACTCTCTGTAACTATCACTAAGAGTATGAGGTGATTAAGTGTTTAAATCACCTGGATCTGATGCAGACATTATTTTGGTGTCTTTGCAACTACTAGTCTTTGATTTTTCTAATTTCAGCCTTTGTTCTGCAGGATTTGTTTTTAATTTGAGTGCAATGAGTTCTCCCTGAAGTAGATGTGGCACACTCTACTTTTTTTTAAAAATATTTGCTGACTGCTAAGCTGCTGGGATGTCACACTGCATCGTTTGCTCTTAGTACTTTATTTGGTTTGTTTTTATTCACCTAAGTATTGTTTGAATTTTTCATTTCAGATTTAGGGTCATTGAGGTTTCTGGATTTGCATTTTAACTGAAATCAGGAATTCAAAGATGTTTATGTAGCATTGGCAGTGTCAGCCCTTATTCCTTTCATACTTGAAAGCTTGTCCTGATGATTGTGTCCTCATAATTTTAATAGCTTTGGCTGAAATTTCAGTTTCACCTTCTGTGTACTTCTAAAGAAATCTTTGCAGCTGAATGTATTTGCTGCCTCCTGATGTGCTGATGCTATTCTTCTTAACATCTCCTGCTAGTCTGAGTGTCACAAACAATTTCTTTTCCTTGTGTTGAAGCTGCCCTTGACACTTAAGATGGACTTTTCTTGGGCATAGTTTCATTTGCAGCAGTTGGTGTCTTTGGACAACAAGGAGACATTTCCTCTTGAGAATGCATCTCAGTATCAGACAGATGGCTGTGAAAGAAAATGTTGATCCTGCCCTAGCTTGTACTGGTAGAATTCTTAATTCTCAGGCAATTTACAGGTGCCTGAGGAGCTTTCTCATGGCAACCCGTACTGCAGTGTTAACTTGCTGATTATTTTCTTAAAACAATGTTTCACACTGTTCTGTGTTCTGGTTGTCCTGATAAGATGTTCCTAGAGGAGTAATTTTTGTGGTTGGGATTTGGAGTAGCCCAGATTTGCAGCTGTTTCTGCTGCAGATACATGAGAGGCCTTCCTTAGTCCAATTTGCAAAGACACGGAAAGAAGTGTGTAATTATCTAGGTGTGTAGTTGGCATTCTCAACATTGTGAGGTTGAATATTGTTAAGTGAATAAAGTTGCTTATTTCTAAACAGCAGAAAACCAATAATGCTGTGTTTTTTAAGTAAGATTTCAAGAGTTATACTCCTTTTTATTAGGATAATCTACCTTTAATTCCCTGCTCCTGCTCGCTGATATTGGAACTATATTACCCAGTGGTTTAGTTCTAACACGGTTTGATTATGATGTAGACCTGTATCATATTTTCCTCTAGAGAGCCATCCCAATGGTTTCATGATTTACTACTTAATTTCATCACAGCAGAAGTCACAGTTCAGTTCATTTGGGTGTGCCTGGAGCTCTGAGCTGAGAGGATCCTGCCCTCAGACCAGATGGGCATTTATGAAAGTTGCTGTTTGGTGTGGGTCTCTCCAAAAAGGCATTGTGGTTAAAGCAGGAGCTTCTTCATATTTCTGATGCTCTGAAAGTGTGCATAAGTAAAAGGCAGAGATACATAAATGGGAAGAATGCAAATTGCTGACCTACTGAAAGCGGTCATGTCTTCCCTTCATCCAAATGAGCTGCTTGACAGTAGTTCAAGCTCCTGTGGAATGATGGGCTGAAGGCTCTCCTGTGGGCTGTCCCACTTCCAGTGCCTTGTTGGATCCCTGCCTGCCTTGTGTCCTTGTGGGGACAAGGGCATAAAGCTGACTTAGCTAGTGATCAGTGGTGTTCTTTTGATTATTCACCTAGGATAGTCAAGTAAATTGCTGTTGCTGCTGTTTGGAGTTTTGAGGTTGTAGGTTAATGTTTTATACATTAGTTTACTGCTTTTCTTCTGTCTTTAGTTATATATCTTGCAGTCTTTGTCAATTTAGCCTATACCAATATTTGTTTCACATATAATCTTTCACTGCACTGTGCCAGCACAAAGATCTGTCCTTCATTTCAGTCCCTCCTCAGTGTTTACCTTCATTTACTACATCCAATTTGTATGCTTAATTTAGACTGGAGTCCCTGTGAGAAAGGCAGTATGCATTTATGTAATAATATCAGTGGATAGCTGTTGGCTTTTTTCTTTCTTAAAGCATGTTCTGCATTGCCAAGGTTACAAAAAAAAAATAGAAAAGAAAAAGAAAATTCTCTGCAGATTTCTTAAATTATAGATGCACACTTAAATAGTTAAAAAAACACTGCTTGCTCTGTGAAGGTCACCTTTTTCTGAAATATTATTTTATAAATGAAATGTGCAGGGATTTTAGAAACATGGAATTGGCCAGATGTACCCAATCAATACCTTTCATAAAACTGCTAAAAATATGTACTTACAGAATACTGCATGTTGATGACATAGCATTTATTCTTATTAGAATAAATTGGATTTTTCAAAGATGAGAGTTCAGCTAAAGTTATTGACCTCTTCATACATACTTAAGAAAGAAAACTAGTGATAAATTGACTAAGACTGATATTGGTATAATGGTCTGGAGAATTTGAACAAATCAAATGCTTACTTCAATCTTCAACTTTTGCCCACCACAAAAAAAAATTACCTCAGCACTATCAGCTTTTTGTTACAAAATGGCATATTTTATTCCAAGGAGAAGAGTGTACAAGGAAGAGCATTGGTCGAAACCATGGAACAGGCATCATGCTAATCTGACCTTCACTCAGTAATCTTTGGGTATACTCACATTCTGCCCAAACAGCAAGCATGCAGAACATGTATAATACACACAAATAAAGTTTTGAAAGCACTTGGTTTTGCAAGACAGGGTGACAGCAATTCTCTCCCTAACCATTACTGCTAGAAACGTCAGTCAGGTGAGATAATTATTTTAGTTTACATGTGTCATTTCTTGTCATAAATGAGTGATAAATATAATTCAAACTAGTACAAAGAACAAAATACAATTCTAAAAATAAGGCATAAAAATATGAGAAAATTACTTCTTAAAATTATATCATAAGAATTAATACCTGAAGAAAACAGTTCTGGAATCTTGTTCTTTAAAATCAGATTACCTATATTCATAAAGATAACTTATATTTTTAAGTTGACAGGCTGATTCTGCCTGCTGATCATTACTTTGAACTGATTTTGGGTCTCCCTTTCATCTAAGATGCGGTAAGTAATGAGCCATCTACACATGCTTACAGACAAGTAGGAGGCTGGGGCAAGCAAGGCTTGGGGCAAGCACAGTATGTT
Source organism: Poecile atricapillus (assembly GCF_030490865.1). Taxonomy (NCBI): domain Eukaryota; kingdom Metazoa; phylum Chordata; class Aves; order Passeriformes; family Paridae; genus Poecile; species Poecile atricapillus. The sequence continues at coordinate 36,041,696 of NC_081252.1, forward strand.
TGGTATGTTTATGGTCTCCTTTGACTTTAATGTACAGTGCAGGTGTTGCCAAGGCCTATTCCCTTGGGATACAGGTTAAGGACATCACCAGGAAACTTCCCAACCTTGGACTGCTACCTATTACTGCTGTTCCATGTGGGTAGTGATGGAGATGAAATGTGTAGTCTAAGGGCAGTCAAAAGAGACTTCAGGGCCTTGTCATTGTTGGTAATGGAATCTGGAGTACAGGTGATTCTTTCCTCTCTCTTTCCAATTTCAGGCAGCTACATGGGATGAAACAGAGGGGACCATACCATTAAAACACAGCTCCATGACTGGTGCTACTAACAATTTTGGATTTTTCCAAAATGGGATGGCCTACACAGCACCAGACGCCCTGGTGTCAGATGGGATCCACATTTCTCAAACGGGGAAGAGAGTTCTTGCCTCATGAGCTGGTGGGGCACAGTGAGAGAGCTTTAAGCTAGACTTGAAGGGGAAGGGGGGTAATAGCAGGACTGCATGTGACAAGCTGTAGGATGACATGCTGAGGTTACAGGGTCAGGGTGCTGGTGAGAGCCCTCAGCCTGTTGCTCTGAGATCTGCTGGCTGCACTGAAGCACTTGAGGCTTTACAGAGATGAGCCATATACAGGCAGTCAGCCAGAAAAGGAAGAGCAAAGAAAGTGTCCTCCCCATGATGAGCAAAGCTGGAAAATGAGTAACAAGGGACAAGGAGAAGGCTGATTTACTCAGGATCATGGAACAGATGTTCCTGCAAGCTATGCTGAGGCACATAGAGGACAGGGAGGCAATTTGGGACAGCCACCGTGGCTTCACGAGGGACAAGTCCTGCCTGGCCCTCCTAATGGCCAAATCAAATGGTTCTGTTCCTCTACTCCACTCTAGTGCAGTCCTGGTTCCAGTTTTGGAGCCCTCAGCACAGGAAATACATGGACATATTGGAGCAGGTCCAGAGGAGGGCCACAAAAATAATAATAAGGATGGAACACCTCTGCTGTGATGGAAGACTGAGGGAGTTGGTGTTGTTCAACCTGTAGAAGGCTCTGGGGGAACCTTACTGTGGCATTTCAGCACTGAAATTTTTAACTGGACTTGTAGTGACAGGAGTGACGGAGTAATGATTTAAAAAATTTATAGATTCAGACTAGAATGGAACTAGAAAGGAACAAATGTCTTACAATGAGGATGGTGGAACATTGGAACATCTAAGACCTTCCCAGAGAGGTGGTAGATGGCCCATCTGTGGAAACGTTGAAGGTTGAACAAAGCTCTGCGCTGATCTGGCTGAAGATGTCCCTGCTCACTGCAGGGGGGTTGGACTAGAAAACCTTTAAAGGTCCCTTTGAATGCAAACTGACCTATGCTAATCTATATGTTGGCAAAATATCAGATTCTTACCTGTACATAAAATATCTGCTACCTTTTTAAGACACCTAGAAAAAGTCTGGAGAATAATATGGATGGGATAACAAGGCATTGGAATATTGTGTTTTAAAAAGTGACAGAGAGAAATGGGGAAATCAAGGCTGTATACATAATATTCCTGATACAGTTTGTGCCCAAGTATTGCAATTTGCTCCAACAGGAGTATGTGAATATTACAGATAGATGGTATAATTGCATATAGTCAGAGTACAAATTAGGGAAGGGAAAGGCAGGATGAAGAGCAAGGCAGCTGAAGGACTGTAATTGCTGGAACTCCAGCAATGAGAACAGGGCTGCTCTGAGGATGTGCCTGCGTGCCTGCAGCTGGATGAGCAGCAATGCTTCCCACGTCTGTTTTGTCTTTTCTGCAAGATTTGCAACTGAAGTGCTTGGCACCTTGCATATGTGGGCCAAGCTGTTTCAGGGAGAGGTAAGCTAACCTGGAAATGCTTTATGAGCATTCTGAATATATGCATTACATATTATTCCTCCTTATGTATGAGGAAAGGCTGAGGGATGAGTGTCAGTGTGTGCCGGAGACCTCCTGTGCTGGCTTTGCAGAACTGCGCTGCTTCTGGGAAGGCCTGAAAAGCTTGTTTGGGTTTTTCCGTTAGCTACAGTGCTGCATGTCTCTGCCTAAAAATTCAGAGATGATTACTTAGTTGTGGAGAAGGTATTTTTCCTGAAAATACTGCTGCAAAATCCTTCGATTTTGAGGTAATAGTTTTGTGAAGAAAATTATAAAGAAAATCTTCTCCTCAAGGTAGGAGCAAGACTAAAAAAAGTAGCTGAATTTTAAAAAATGGCATGGTATTCACACACGGCAACTACTTGTGTATTAGAGATATGTTTACTAGAGAGTAAATTTCAGATATGCTGAAATTGCAGGAGAGGTTTTTGTCTCTCTTCTTGTTTTTTGGCCTCTTTGATCGTGAGGCAGCCCTGAGTTCCTGGCAATGGTTAGCACATCCAAGGAGAATGGAAGAGTTTAGAATGTGATGTTCTAACCTGTCTAATCCTACTTAAATTATTGCAAATAATATAACTTCAATGTCTTTTTTATTCCATTTTAAGTAGTCTGCCTTCAAGCCCAAGTTCTGGGAGCGCGTGTATCCTGTTTAGATTTGGAGGTTGTAACTCCAAAGATGAAACCTGTGATGTGAGGTGAGTTAATTAAATTATTCTTTTCAGGACTTACAGGAACCTCTGTGTATATGTCCAAATCTTATTGCATCAAAAATGGACTTTTATCACAGGAAAACATCACCACTAGCCAATAAGCAGTGTCTAGAACTGAGGTCTCTTTTCTGGAATTAAATACTTGTCTCTGTAAACCTCTTTCAATTATATTAACTTTCCATTATAAGTTCATGGATGTGCCACTTCTGATTGTTTGAATGTTAGAACTTTTTGTTTACAGTAGGTGTCTATGTCAGGTGTTACTGCACCAGTACCAAAAGACAGCAGAGTGAGACATAAAATACTTGATTTAAAAATGTTTTTTAAATTCTTGTTTTCTGCAGGGATTTTCTGATATTTCAAGCCCAATGAGCTTTTCTGTGAAATTTTCTATACATCAGCAGAATACTGACTATACATCCCAGGTGTACTGTCATATTTCAAAGAGATGAGAGTTCTATATGAGTACAATATAGTATAGAAAATTTTGTTTATTCAGGAAAGGACATTGTTCTGGTTTAGGATGAAACCAGCACAGGCATTCATATCTTAAACACATCATTAAAATTATCAAAATTTATGGATTTTCTTCAGAAATTATTAAATCTTTGGGAGGGAGCAGTTATCTTCTGCAAAACATGCTATTAAAGAAGCCTGTTTCAAGCTGCTTTATTATAACACCAGTACTGGGAAGAAAAATCTGGCACTGGAGATTTTTGGAAAAAACATGCACCAAATGCTGTGAGCCTTGTTTAGAAAAACATTGTGCAAGCTGACAGCAGGTGGCTCTTTTCAACTTGAACTATCAGCAACTAGTGTGTGACTGAATTTTCTTGGTGGCTAGCAGGCTATCTTGGATGGGGACTGGTATGCAGACACTTGGCAAACAGGCCAGTTATTTCCACTAGCTTTGCTTCCAAGCTGATATTCCCCTTGACTACTTGGTCATTGCCTTTAGATGAAAAAACTAAATTTGCAAATATATTTTAGTAGTGGAAGACACATAGAAACAGTGATGTAATAGTAGTTGCCAATAGCAAGACAAAAAAAAATCTTTGCTCTAGAAGGTAACAAGAGCTATGGCTAAACACAATCTGTCAAAAAACTAGAGTAACTCTAAAGATCTCAAAATCAAGGGTAAATGCTGCTCAGCAGAATGGTTTTTGGAAAGCCTAAAGAAGAAACAAACTCAGTTCATGAGAGATTTAAACAAAAATTTTCCTTGTCAAATAATTTAAACTGTTTGCATTTTTACTCATTGCTGAACACAGATCTGCCTTTAAGCTACTTGACATTTGGAATAGTTTTCTGTGTCTCTGCTTGCCAACTCCTCATGCATGATGTTTGGGTTTCCCTGTGTACATGTTCTTGCCTGCTAAAAGCATGTAACCTTTGCAAGGCACAGTATGTGCAAGTTTTCACAGAATCACAGAATGGCTGAGATTGGAAGGGACTTCTGGAGGTCATCTGGTTAAACTCATCTGCTGAAGCATGATCACCTACAGCCAGTTGCCCAGGGCCATGCCCAGATGGCTTTTGAATGTCTCCAAGGAGTGAGACTATGCCTCTCTGGGCAATCTCTGCTGGTGCTCAGTCACTCTCACAGTAAAAAAGCATTTCCCTGTGCTCAGAGACTCTCTTTTGTTCTAGTTTGTGCCCAATGTCTCTGGTCCTCTCACTGGGCTTCACTGAAAAGAGCCTGGCTCTTTACACTCTCCCTCCAGATATATGTACACATATGCGTGATCCACCTTGAAACTTCTCCAGGCCAAACAGAATCATAGCAAAAACAGCCACTCTCAGCCCTTCCTAATAGGGTAAGCATCCCATTCTCTTAATTATCTTAAAGATACATCCCTGAAATTCCTCTAATATGTCCATGTCTCTCTTGCACTGGGGATGCCAGAACTCCAGGCATTACCTCACAAGTGCTGAGAAGAGGAGAAGAACCAACTCCCTCCACCTGCTGTCAACACTCCTAATGCAGTTCAGGAATCCACTATCCTTCTTTACTGCAAGTGCATGTTGCTGGTTTATGTTCAACTTGATGCCCACAGGGACTCCCAGCTCCTATTCCTCAAAGCCGCTTCCCCCCTGAGTAGCCATCAACATACATTGGTGCATAGAGTTGTTCCTCCCCAGACACAGGATTTTGCACTTGCCCTTATTGAACTTCACGAGGTTCCTCATTCTCCAGCCTGTCACAGTCCCTCTGGATGGCAGTGCTACCCTCCACCATATCATCCACTCCTCCTGGTTCAGTGTCACCAGCAAACCTGCTGAGGATACACTCCGCCCCCTCATCGAAACCATTAGTGAAAATGTTGTACAGGAGTGTTGACCCTAAGGATACACTGTTTATTACTGCTCTTCAGCTAGATTTCCATCAGTTTCCATCCCCAGGGCCAGGATGTTCAGCCAGTTTTCAGTCCATCTCATTTCTTTTTCAGCTTCTCTGTGAGGTTCTTGTGTGAGACAATGTCAAAAACCTTATTGTTGTCCAGGTAAATAATATCCACTTCTGCTCTTCTTCCATCTATCAGACCAGTCATTTTATTGGAGAAGTTTTTCTCGGTGCCAAGTATTATTTCCCCTGAGTGATGTTGACGACCCCTTTAACACTCTTGTCTTTGATATGCCTGGAAGTGGTTTCTGAGAATTGTTACTCCATCACATTGCCTGGGTCTGAGGTGAGGCTGACTGGACTGTAATTCCTGGAGTCCTCATTCTTGGACACAGGAGGGATATTTGCTTTTCTTCAGTCTTTGAGTACTTTTCCCAATTGTCATGATCAAAGATTATCAAAATTGGCCTTGTGATGACCGAGCTCTCTCAGCACTTGCAGGTCATCATGGACTTGTAGGACATCAGGGCCCAAAGACTTGTGTAAATCCAGGCTGTCCAAGTATTTCTTGACTTCATCATCTCCTACCAAGGATACAACTTCCTTACTTTTTTTTCCCTGTGATCTCCGGCGACTGGGGGTCCTGAAGGCCAGACTTGTTAGAATAGGCGGAGGTGAAGACAGTGTTTGGTACGAGGAGAGGACATTTGTTTGGAGACAGTGTTTGGTTTGGAGAGGACATGGGCCTTTTCCAATGTCCTCTGTCACCAGGGATTCTGCTTCATTCAGCAGTGGGCCCATATCTGCACATAAGTGCATGTGTAATAAAGCTCCTAAAAATGTTCATGGGGAATATTTTTTGCGAATTCACCTTTGAAACAATTTCATTCACCTTTGAAATAATTTACTATATTACCATAAAGGCCTTGCTAGAAGCATTGCATACCAGCAGAACTGTCTTCCGTTGCTGCATTAACATAACGGCCTTTTAATAAGTGAAACCATCTCTTCTGTTTCACAATCTGTTACATTATAATCATGCTCTAGATACTGTTATTGCTGTTGGGGATAGATCCAGCTGGTACTTATTATCTCAACAGATTCATTTTGTAATAGGCAACTCCATGTACTTGTATCAGTTGACTATAGCCTATTTTAGGTATAGAAAAAATACAGTCTATTTTAGTGAGAAGATTAAAAAAAAATGTTCTGAGAAAATTAGGTGAGTTATTTAGTTGTGTTTTTTTTGGTTTTGTTTTTTTTTTTCCCCCTCCTCATTGGTATTTCTAGGAGTTATTCAGGAATTTTATTATGTTTGGTTTTTTTTCCCTTTGTGAAATAACATCAGCCAAATTTCAAGTGCCTTCAGTGCATTATGTCTGTGCGTGCACAGCTTGAGATGTACACATGGAAGCTGAGAACGTTTGCAGCTGCAAAACTGCCACATGTAACTTTAAAAACGCTGTAGTTATGTTTCAAAGTAATATTTATTAGCGTATTTATTCACAAGCCTGGCAAAAAACTTCTGCCTTCAAACAATGTACTTCTTACAGTCATCATCCTAATGTTGGATAGTCTAATAATAAATTTTCAATCCTAAAATATGACAGTATAAATGAATAGAAATTGGTCTATTTTAAGAAGAAATGACTTCTCAGATGACAAGTTTCACACATCCAAATTAGGACATAAAGCAGTGCATCCTTTCTGCAGAATTATTAGACATTTTAATGAAAAATATTTGAGTTTGAGTTTCTTTTTATTAGCAAAATAAGCTTTTTGTGCTTTTCCTTTCTGTGTGTCCTTTCCTACCCCTCAATGTGCAGCTTCTCAGGGTTACTTAAACCAATCCAAGCCTCATCTTGGGCAAGCTGTTCTCTCTTTTAGTTAGCACAGACATTTGATATTCCAGACACAGAAACTGATAAGACTAGAAACAACATCAGAGGGAAAAAAAGTGTAGCTGGATCAGTTTCCCAGAGTGAGGGGTAACACAGCAGAAGAAAAAGCAGGATGTGGCCAGGGAGGGCGTGGTGCAGAGCAAAATGATCCCATTTTGACAATTGCAGCCTTCACTCATCCTATAATTCCTTATCTCTCCAGGCCCTGTTATCTTTGCATGGTGACTGGCTGACTCAGTGATCTCTGGAAATACACAGCACACCACTTGACTGGTCCTACCACCTCGTGTGGCTTTCTGCTCTGTCCCCAGGCCCAGGCAGGCAGTGCAGCCAGGTGTGCAGAGGAGTGTAGGGCTCTGCCTGTGTTGCAGAGTCTGCTTCCTTCCCAGTCTTGTAAAATGCTGGCTTAGATGATGCCATACTCGCACTGCAGCCAAGCTGCTTGGTACAATAGCTTTTTCTGGACATGATGTGACACTGCAAGTAGATCTTCAAAGAAGAAGGAGAAAATAAACTGGTGCTGGATTAAACACGTTTACTTTCTCCATTTATACATTAGATGCAAAAGCAGGTGATATATGCTAATATTAGTCTAACTACTTTCCTTGTATTTCATCTGTGCTCTTTCTTGTATTTTACTTAAGTTGCCTGTGTGTACGTATGACAACATATTTGTACTCTCTGTATGAATTTTTGATTTCCTCTATGGTGTGTTTTCTAGGCATAAACTGAAGTTATGTTGTTAATGCAAAAGCAAAAGTCTCATCTTGCTTTCAGCAGAGGAGCTACTGATTATGCTTACATAAGAACCCAAAGGGGGTGAGCAAATGATTCAGAAAAGTGACTCTCAACTCATTAAAATAAGATACAATTCCAACATAAACTATGTAATGAACAGAATACTAAATTTATTAAACTCCCTTAACCCACTACCAAGAAAATAGCCTAACCCACCACCACAAAAAAAAAAAAAAAAAAAAAAAAAATTCAGTTCTCAGCTTCAGGTAGCTGGTTTCAAATTGGTTAACTTCGGTTTACTTTCTCAGAAGAGCTAAACTCTGGTATCCAAAGAGGTAGAGGAATGCAGTCAATCATAACATTTAATATCACATCAAAACCCCAAGGCTTTGTCAGTAAAGTGTTATGAGGAAATGCAAGGATATATATTCCAAGGAAATGGAATGTATCTGTGAAGAACATGGAGACTGTCTTTGAGAAAACCCTCAAATGTGAAAGAGGACACTGCCATTCAAACTCATTCACCACTCTATGACAGACTTTGTAAACTTCTTGATACTGCAAGAAGTTAACTCAGGTGAAATTACATTTATTGCCAAACTGGGAACATTAACTTAGTATGTCAGTACTATTTATCTTACAGAATAGTTTATGGAGAGGGTCCACCTGGGGTGGATGTGACACTTGATTTTGACCATAACTTAGAAGGTCCACTCTGGGGCAGAGTTAATGAGTAATGTTGTGCTGATACCTGGCAACTGGGTTTACAGGGTCCTTGTGGTGCCCAGCTGAAAGGGAATATTTCTTGGGATAATTTAAAAAGCAGTGTGCTCCTCCATGGTTTTTTGTGTTTATGTGTGTGTTGTAGAAGATATTATTGACACCTGCGTCAGCAGGTTGAATACCACTGAAATAGTTCTTGGTGCCCATCTAACCTCCTACCGAGAACTCCAGCAACAGCAGCCACCTGTGCACCTGCAAGTCCCAGGCTGAGGATCTGTGTTTTCTTTTGCTGGACCTAAAAAGATTCAGCTGAATGATACTGTTGCAGTCATGCTAGAGAGAGGTAGATGATGATGAGACTTAACATAGTAGCTGAACTAGGAGAGGTGAAGAAGCATTTAACACTTTTGAGCTGGGCTTGTGTACAGTTGAAATTTATTGTCCTTCTCTAGGACCTTTCAGCTTTCAGCAGGTCAAGTAACAATTGGTTTTTTTTTTTTGTCTCTGTGTATGTACATATGTATGTATGTACATATGGGTGTATGAGTTCTGGGTTTGATCTTAATTAACGCATCTCTTCTAATGCTGCAGGTAATTCCATTCAGCCCTAAGATGCTTGGGATTTCTCTCTTTATATATGAATATGTATTCTAGGCAGAATGAATCCTTTTAGATTTTTTACTGCAACACAGATGAACCACAACACACAAGGTAAACTTTAAGACCAGTTAATTAGTGGCAACAATTCGTCTTGGAAAATGAAGCTCAGTAGTGTTTGTAGAATAAACATAGAGCTAGAATTCAAGTCTGAAATTAATTTTATTTGGAAACAGTTCTGGCCCATTGTTTTCTATTTGTTTTGACTATCGCAAGGCGGGAGAGAGGGGGAGAGGATGACTTCAGATTTGAAGCACACGTTGTAGGAATATGATGCTGATTTAGAGAGCCGGTTTACTTTTGTTTCGGTTTCTCCAAGACTTTGGGAGTTTTCCTCCCTGTGGCCGCTCCCGCGGTTCGTTCCCGCCGCGCCCGTGCTGCGGTGAGCGGGCGCCTCGCAGCGGTGACTCGCGGGAACTGCAGAGCAGCTCTGCCCCAGGGGCCGGGGCGCACCAGGGAAATTCACCTGCGGGGGCTGCTGCAGTCCAAGGAGAGTTCAAGGATATGTGCTGAAGCTTTTTCTGCAGATAACCGCCTCTGCAATCTAAACACCGCCTCTTTCTGTAAGCCTTCAAATGTACTATCTGTAGGTAAGTTACATATTAAAAGGCTTTCAGCCGTCAACTGCTCCACATAACACGGAGCATATGGTACATTGGTTAGTACCTTCCCTAATTAATAATAAAAAAACCCCACAAACAAAACCAAACCATAAAAAACAAAAACAAGCAAACAAAACCCCAAAATCCCCAAAACAAATAAAGCCTCATATAATTTTGAACCATTTATCATCTTTATTATCTAATTGGGTGATATACTATTGCAGCTCACAGGCTTGCATCCTACACAGAGATACGTTCTATGTCCTGTGCAGTTTTAGTGCAAAATACTGATACAGCTCAACTCCAACTAGAGAGCCAGAGAGATTAGGTGAATAAGGGTTAACATTATTGTTTATCAAGTAATTATCTGTGTCTGCTCTCCATTCGGACTGTTGATTCAAATCCCTGTTTTCTTTGATGTAATGTTAGGTGATTTATAGATACCTATTTTCAGGATCTCTGTCTGGAAGGGCTCCCACTCTTAGAGCTAATTTCAGTTGTGCCTGCATCAGTATTTATTGGAGGTTCCACAGGGAATTCCATCTGGTCTCTGAATCTATAAAACATTTCTGGCATTGCAGTGAGCATGTGTATACTATCCTTGGACATGAGCTAGGGGACACTAAATTGAGCCCTAAAATTTTTTCCACACAAAATAGCTAGTGCAAATACCAACTGTTCTGCGACATGAATCTGTTTCTTTCTTTTTCTAGTCATTTCTTAAAGCCCTCATACCAGCCAAGAAACATTTGCTGACTGATTCCTTGTTATGTCTGATATTCAAAATCAAGTTTTGATTTTAGAATACCAAAATACTGAATGCTACAGTAGCTGAGCTTTGTTGCTATGATTTTGCCACACTACAAGTTCCATTGTTCCCACAAGCTTTACTGCTTAAATGTGTCCAAAGTGACCTAGAGACTTCTGATAACTGAGCTGCATAACTAATCAGAACAGCCCAGGCTTTGCTGTGTTGGAAGGAATGACTGCAAGGATCCTGTGTTTCTGCAGACAGAGACTGAGTTGATTGCATATGTAGAATATCAGTATAGGGATATATTACCCTGAGTTATGCAAACATAATGTTCTGTTAGAAAATGTATTTACAACGAAAATGATGTAAGTATCCTTACACTGCCATGAATCAGCATTGAGTGCAAGAGGTTTAACTTAAATTTCCCTTTTGAAAAAGGGTCTCTGGTGGGAAACAGCTACATGTTTGTTACCTAGTATTTATTGTGTGGCAGAACTCAGAAGATCAAACTCAGAATGGACTCCTTTGTAGCTTAAATGATTATAAAAATATACACATAAAAAGACAATGCCTGGCTGAAAAGGAATCTTATATTAAGGTCTGGATTTAAACAAAAGATACTGGTCAGAAGCATGATTGCATCTGAATAGGAGGAAGTTTGGTGTTGAAGGGCTTAGCTGATGTCAGTGTGCCAGTGCATATTGGTGTGTTCCTTTTAGATCAATCTACTGACTATTCCCACTTACTGTACTTTGCTTTGCACCCTGGAGCAGTCTCAGAGTGAAATGGATTGCTCTTGGGTGAAACACTGGCCAAAGTGCTCCAGGAACCATTTAGTGTTCTCCAGACACAGATGGGTGTTCTATTCTTGAGGAAAAGTCCAAAATGAATAAACAGACAAACCCTAACCATGTCTGGTGTGGATGTCAGGTCCACAGGATCAAGTAGGTTTCATTATAAATTTCCTCCTATTTTTCCACAGTGCCTCCTGGTAGTCTACGGTATCGTGGTACCACATGCTGTCATGCTCCATTGTTAAGCTGTGACTTCAAAACAGGTTGTCCTGGCTGATAGAGAATTATAGCAATGCTTGGCAACACGTGAACTTACCTAAAACTAGTTTGGGGTAAGTAGCCTGAAACTTGGAGTGAAGAAACAGGTAGATATAGTGAGTGGGGCAGGGGATGCCTTTCAAATACTCTAATTCACCTAAGTCTCCCTGTCCCAAATGAAAGCACTGTCATGGATTCAAAGTAGTGTATACAAGTAGACAGAACTTTTCCCTCAGGAACTCATGTGAGATAAAAGAAACTTAAAAATAATTAAAATAGAGCCTACAAGAAAAAGAAAAAATAGATGTCTTTATCCTGATCTAGAGCAATTTATTTCCAAGAATATGTCTGCAGTTAATCACCCTCTGCTCTTTCCGCAAACTAGACATTGATTTTTGGGGGAAAGATCTTGTGTATATGTTCCTCATTAAATTAATGATGTTTCAGTCCTAAATGTTTTTTTACTTGATTCAAGCAAATTGATTTGCACATGAACGATGATGATCTGTGACACAATAACAATGTATTAATAGTATCTTCTATATTAATAGCAGTGATGTTGTTAGTGTAATAGGATATTGTAGTTAGGACTGAAGGCATACATCTACTATGAGTTTAGTTATCACATGAAAAATGAACATCTGAGAGATGTTGCACTCCTTTTATTAAAGTTTAATCTTTTGTAAAAAATAGCTAATATTACAGGAGCCTTCATCATCTTGCATTGTAAATTTTTTGCTTGTGAGACACTTACTGAGAGGAAGATGACTATTCTTTTTTGTTTCTTCTTGGTTAATAGTCTTTAATGATATAAAATAACAATATTAAAGGCACTTGTCTCTACAGTGTGGTAAAGATTTCTGCACTGTTTCAGTGTAGTGTATCATACTTACTTCCACAGATGCCTAAAATGGAGGATCAACATTCTGCAATTCTAGAAAAACAGGAATTAAAATTTACAAGAGTGGTTGCTGTTGGATTCTGTTATAATATATAATATTGTGAAATATATATATATATAGTGAAATATATATATAATATAGTGAAAATGAGATCAGGTGTTAGATATCTGTATTTGCTATGAAATCTAGCTCTCAGACCTTAGAGATGATGGAACAGCAATACTTTGTTGGTATGTGGGTAGGCAAGTGAATGATTCTTCACTGTACCCAAATGCTGCTGCTACTCTGTGGTCTCTGGACCTACCTGGAACACACACAGAGTCATTCTCAGACTTTCAGTGCTTGCTAAATCAGGGGAGAGAAGCCATGCACATTTGGGTTCTCCCACTGCATATGAAAATACAGTAATCACAGGGACAGGATTGTGTGTGTCACCAATATGGCCGAGTGTGGAGCAGTCTGTACTTTACAGACATGTCCAGAAGGAATTATTTTAAGTATCCACTAGCATCACTTCAAGCCTCCCTCATCTGTGATTCTTGTTCCACCATTAAGTTCCACGATTCCCCTCCTCTTCAGTACCCTTAGAGCTGAAGTGAAGGGAGTCTCCCCACTACCAGTTGTTGAGAGGTAAATTCACCAGCTATCAACATTGGTCTCTGCCTTCACTGAGCAGAAAAAGGCTGATTTGGTGGGTGATTTATAGTGTCTCCTGAATTTTACAAGGAAAGACCTTCTTTCTCTTGACTCCAGAAAGTCTGTAGATCAGCTAAATTAAGTGTTTAATTTAGGGAACATGAACAACTTTCTGTGCTAACAATGCTGCATTCAAATTATTTATTTCAGATACCTACTAATTACTTTTGTATTTTCATGTAGATATTTTTTTTTCCTCTTTATTTCCAGCAGCTCCCTCCCCTACATGGAAAGATTGTTTCTCTAGCCTCACCAGAGAAAGCTGATCTCACTGACTGAGCACTAAGTGACACTGGAACATGAAGGGAATAAACAAGGAATAAACTCCAATGATGGGAAAATGTGGCAACAAGAACTTGTGCTGTTGTTGAAATTCATTAAAATCTGGTGGGGGACTAGAAGGATGAGCTCTAAATAGTTGCTGGCAGTTTTTTTCCTGTTACAGGACACGACTTTTAAGGGGAACATATGCCCTAGAGAAAACAGGTGATTACAAGTTAACAAAAGGCCACTGGAAAGTTCAGAGCTACATTAGGTACCTACAAATCTGACAAGAAAACTTGGAAGTGGAAAATCTAATTGAGAGAACAGAGTTATATTAGAGTGTAGGTAATTATAACATTGCAAAAACTCTAAAGACTTTCACTTAAGCCAAAAATGCAGGTTAAATTGAACAAAATACCTCATGGTTGCTGTTAAAGGAAAAAATAAAAATGTTACCATCAATAAGGTATACAGAGAAATTTTTTTTGCACTGAAGAAAAAAAATACCACAAATAACTTACTTGTTGTGATATTCTGTTTATTTCCTTGTGATAAACTCACCAGATACTCTTAGAACTAAATAAGTGATCATGCTTAGTAAATTTTTTTTGCCATATATTACCTATTTTTCAGATGCTGCAATCTTTGACAATATGACAGTGTTTACTGAAAATGAATGCAGTAAATTGGTGGAAAAGTGAAGGCTTAGACATGAAGTTGCAGGAGCCAATCATCTCCAGTATAACAGGGTGTCCTGGTTCCAGCTAAGGTAGAGTTCATTGCTTCTCAGTAGCTGCTACAGTGCTGTGTTTTGGATTCGGAATGAGAATGGTGTTGATAACACACTGGTGTTTTGTTTTTTGGCTAAGTCAAGTTTACCGTAAGTCAAGGACTTTTTATCCTTGTCTCATGCTCTGAATGCAAAAAAAATCAAACTGGGAGGGAGCATATCTGGAACTTGAACTGACCAAAGGAATATTCCACATCACAGATTGTCATGCCTGGTTTATAAACAGGAGGGAGTTACCTGAAAGGGGCGACCAGGGTTTGTGCTCAGGAAGGGAGGTCTGGCATTGGTCAACAAGTGCTGGACAATTGTATTGTGCATCAGTTAGTGTTTTTTCCTCTTTGTATTATCATTGTTATTTTTTCTTAGCATTATTATTGTATTTTTCTTTATTTTCAATTATTAATCTGGTCTTATCTCAACATACAGTTTTACTTCTATTCTCCTGATTCCACTGGGATGCAGGGGGGAAGGGAGGAGGGGTTGAGTGAGTGGCTGTGTGGTGTTTCATCTCCAGCTGGGATTAAAACCATGACACAGGCTATTGGGAAATGATAGCAGAATAATTAAGGTCATGCTAGGTAGAAAAAACAAGAAAATCACTCTGATCCACATTTAATATTGGTAAATTGCAGAGTAATGTTAATGAAGCATAAATTATGTGCTAATAATTTGGTTGCTACTTAGAAAGATGTCTGTTGGGACATGGAGGCATATGAAGGCTTAGATAAGGAAATCATCCCCAAACACCCCTACCTAACAAAGCTTGTCTTGATTTAATGTGCAGGGAGTTCTCCCTATTTCATGAAAATAATGATGGGAATGAATCTACACTGTGCAATGAAGCACTGTGCAATTACCAGGACAGTTGTAGAGAAGCAACTTCCTATAATTATGAAAGTTTTAATCCGCTAGAAATATGCAGTGCATTTACTGACCCTCACAGAAAGAGATTAAGAATAAAAGGTTATGAGTCTTCTATTTATATGAGAAAAGAGCAGTTACTGCAGAGGCTGTCTGCACCCTGCCTTCTCTACAGCCAGACTGGATGTGGAACGATTTATACCTACTCTAAGTAAACTGATGTCTACCTGACACTACAAAGATATTTGTTTGATTTCTGGAAGCATTATTCCCACATTACCTGCATTACTTAGTCTGGCAGAGTGCTGTGAGGGTGTAACTGCATTGTTTTTGGTGCCAAGGCTAGTTCAGGGATGCATGCACTGCTAGCTTTTGTGCAGCATAGACACGTCCCATGTATAACTGCTGGGAAAGAAAGGCCAGAGCTGCCACAAGAAATAACTTTCTAGGTCCTATGACTTTGACATCCAAAATAGCTACATGTTTTGTAGAAATAAGCAAAGCTTATTGAGCTTGAGATAGCAGGGAGCAAAGTGGATCAGACTTGGGCATTTTGCCCAAAAGGGCACCACCTTTGTCTGGGCAGTATTGACAGAGACAGATTAGAGCCAGTTCCATTACTGAACCACAGAATGCTGCAGCCAAGGTCTCAGGGAGCTCTGCCTGCTGTACATTTGTTTTTTAAAGTGATATGTAAAACGCACTCATCTCTCTTGGATAATTCTAGAACTCATGTGTAAGGATTGTGGAATGAAGGATCATGTTCTGCGGCCTCAAACAATACTATAGCTATGATATAGTTTTGGACCAGTAACATCTGTCAGCACTGCTACCTTGTAGATTTCCAGATGTATTTAGCCTTACAATAATTTATTGTTCTTCTAAAGCTCTCTTGGAATAACTGCATATATCCATCCATTTGTATATTCTTCTGTATATGGACATGCAATTATCTCAACCTTATTCATATATTTGACTCTACCTTTCCGGGGCATATTTTTAAAGGAATGTGTAGTGGTACTGAAATGTGAGAGCATGAAGAGAAACCCCCAAATGTTGCCTGCAATAGATCTGTGTCTGGTATGAAATAACTTTCTCTACAGTTGGAGGAGATGACTTTCTGTACATACAGTTTTGGGGCAGAGTCATAGGTAATGTGTAATTTGAAGGTATTTTATTCTTAGCTGAGTGTCACACTTTTCAGAAATGTATTGGAGAAAGTTCAATGGAGCCGCTGTGCAATTTCAAACAGATGTTCTTTTTACAGTGAATTTTGGAGAAGACACTGAAATGAATATTTGCAATGCAGCTTGGTAATTCCAA
Organism: Poecile atricapillus; assembly: GCF_030490865.1. Classification (NCBI taxonomy): domain Eukaryota; kingdom Metazoa; phylum Chordata; class Aves; order Passeriformes; family Paridae; genus Poecile; species Poecile atricapillus. Next base: position 36,057,909 of record NC_081252.1, read on the forward strand.
ACACCACTGTGTTGCTTGACAAAATATTCAGTTGTGTAAGGGCTCTGTAACAGAATATGCTTGTGTGCTATTGAAGGTGGTTTATAGAGCAAACAGTAGCTAGTGTCAACGTACAGTACTGCACACTAAATCAATGAGGGGTGCCTTTGACTTCAGGTTTGCTCAGGCTCACAAAAGAATTTGTTCACTTCAGTCTCAGCAGCTGGCTGTGAGACGTGTTAGCCTCCTGGTGAATGCATTCTCATTTCTTTATTCTAGGACCTGTAGGAGACTTGCTGATAGAGAATGTTATTAAAATAGCTGCACGCTTTTTTTTTTTTTTTTTTTTTTTTTTTTTTTTTTTTTCTTCCTGTCAAGCATTGTAGGGGTAAATGAATGACTGATCTGGTGTCCTCACCAAAAACCCTCAAATAATTTCAGTCTGGTTTATGAGGAAATACAGTTGGTTCCACATAGTACATCTTGGTCCTTTATCTAATATTTTGTGGAATTTTAATGGAAAATCACACTATTACTGATGAAAATAATTGTTTGGTACTGAAAACTTGTAGCACTTTTTAACAGTACAAAGTTAAACTCAAGTTACCTTGGGCAAATTTGGTACTGATGTCCCCAAAATTCCTCACTTCTTAAAACGTGGTAGTGTGAAATGTGGGGAAAAACCCTAAACCTTGCAAGATATAAGCAAAAGATAAGTAATTTGAATAGCAAAGCTACATACCTTTTGCCTGGGAAATGTATGAAGAAAATATTCCTAATCCCACCTCAAAGATATTTTTAAAAATACCCTTGAATGTGTTTCTGTCTTGCTTGTGCACTCATATGCATGATCACAAAGATGATCACAAAGGATGGTTAAGAGTTTAATAATTATTTAGTCTTGATATAATATTTTAAATTATTCTCCACCTGCTGAGTTACTACTCATTTCTTCAGCCCTCTTTCTCACTAGGTGTGTGGTTTTACATCACCCCAGCTATGTCTATCTATTGGAGACACTCAGGATGCAAACACCAAAACTCTTCTTCCACCCTGCAGATGGGAGTGAGATGGGTGTTGCTCCACAGCCACATCCTGACTCCGTCTTGCTGTAGGGAGTGACAGGCTGGTGTTGGGAGAGGCGGTGACAACCAGACCCGATGCGGGGTGTAACACTGAGCTGCAGAATGAACAAACTAAAAAGTAACCCAAGGAACTTTTAATTACTGGATTTTTTTCCAGGAGAGTGGCTGCCCCCAAATTGACTTACAGCCGGGCCTGTTCACTGGGTTGTGGTGAAAAAGGGAGGCTGAGGCCACCATCTCACCCACGTGAGATTGGTTCAGGGCACTGACGTGTAGGAACAAATTCACCCGGGGACACATCGGCCCCCGAGGAGGGCGGAGGGGCAGCGAGGAGCTGGGTGTGCCAAGTGCTGCGCAAACACCCGAGGGCCAAGGGCGCCGCCGGGACCCGCCCGCTGCGGGGACCCCGACAGGCCCAGGCCGGGCACGGGGCAGGGCCCGCTGGCAGCCGCCCTTCCTCCCGCCTCCGCCTGCGCTGCCGCCCGCAGCAGGGCAGCGTGGCTGAGCTCGGAGCGCTGATTTCAGCCCGCTCGGCGGCTCCGCTGGGCGCTGCAGGCTGCGGGGCCGCTGCCAGGTGGCGATGTGCGCCCAGGAACGGCGCCTCAGCACAGCCTTCCCCCGCCGCCCTCCCCGGCCTCCGGCGTGACGGCCCCGCTGGTCGTGAGGTGATGCTGGGCCGCTTCTGCCTCAAACCATGCGCAAAGAGAGAGAGAAGCACATACTGTTATATTATTTTTTTTAACTGCTCGCATTAAATGACGGGAGGTTTAGAATAGATTATTAGGAGGAAGTTCTCTGCTGTGAGGCTGGTGAGGCGCTGGAAGAGGTTGCCCAGAGAAGCTGTGCATGCCCCATCCCCGGAGGTGTTCAGGCTGGGGCTCTGAACAGCCTGCTCTAGTAAAGGGTGTCCCTGCCCATGGCAGGGGGATTGGAAGTAGATGATATCTAAGGTCCTTTCCAACCCAAACCTTCCTATGATTCTGTGAAACCCTGTTTTCTTATACACCTAACTGATGTGGTGAGTGGAACAGAACGCAAATCCCTGCTCTGCCTTAAGTTAACACACAGGTCACGTTATGGGTGTGGGTGCCTCTGGAGCCAGGGTGCTGCCAAGCCACCCCAGCCAGCCCCAGCCTCTCTGTGCCACACATCAGGGCGTTGGGAACCAGCAGGTAGAGGCTTGTGGACAGATATAAATAATATTGTGTAGTATGTATTATTGTGTATTGTGTGTTATTTAATATAAAACTTAAAGCAACTACTTGAACCTACTACATTAGAGGCTGGTGAGTATTCCTGGGTTTTGTGTGGAGGTTTTTTTTTAATTTAATGAAATAATTTCATTTAATATTGAAAATTCTGCAAGATGTAAACCAAAGATGTCTCCATATCTGCTTGCAATCTTTGCATGTTAACAAGCGTGTTACCTTCAAAGTGCCTTTCAGTCTGGCTCTCCTCCTCCTTGTAGGAAAACCTTATGTTAACTTGGCTGAACTTAAATTACCCTGTGCTAATTGATGTGCTGAAGGTAGCTTTTCTTCAAGAAAGAGACAGTTCTGGGTTGAGAAAGCTTTGCTCTGTATAAACAAGTGGCATTTGTTACAGATGGTAACGTGTTCCAACTTTTTGTTCTGAGCAAGACATGCCAAGGATACATCCAGCATGTTTTTTATGCTGGTAATTGGGGGTGGAAGGGAAAATTCTTTTCATCTATTTGATCCTGATGGTTATTTGCTCAGAAATGACAATTATTTTAAAGAGAATTAATTAGGAGTCCGTCACAGAACTTCAATGCAGCTGGCTGGAAATGTCTGATTCAAAAGCAGTAATTATTGCAGGTTTGAGAAGAGAGCTGAAATGACCCATACAGTTAGTCAGATTAAATTGATCCAAAAGTCACCAGAAGTAGTGCTAATTCTCTGCTTCTACTGGGTGCAGCAGTGCACTAATACCTGTGATGTCAGGGGACAGGTGCTAGTGAAGCATCTTAAGGTGACAGAGTTGCCTCATAGCCATCCTGCTGTAAGCCACCTGGATAAACTTTTGACACACAGAGGCCCTGATGGTGAAAAGCTGAGAGGTTAAAACGCAGACACTGGATGTAATGGACTCCCTCTGCCAATCTGTGGCTGAGTGGTTATTGGCCTGTATACTATAAAGGGATAAAAAAAAGTAAAAAAATAATCTGAGAAGAAGAATGAGAGCAAGAAGAGATACATTCAGAGTTGAAGCTCTCTGGAAAATAGTCAGGACACAGTTTAAGTAGTGTTTTGTTTTCTATCATATCTGCAAGCATTGTATTACAACAAGATTTTTTGGTATTAGTCTTATATGTGACTAGTTTTGGAGTACTTCCTGTACTCTGGCACTGCTACCTGTACAAGTGTGTTAGTGGAAGCTGCTTCTCTATGATAAAAAGAAGCACATGACAAAAATGTTTAAAAGAAGTGAGGAAAAAAGCAAAAAATGTGTTTATGTGAAAACAGATTCATGGCTGCTAAGTGTGGTAATGCTGAGGATAAAAAGAATGCAGGAAGGACCCGTAAGACTGAAAACAATATGACCAAATTATCTTAGGTGCTATGTTCTTTCTACAATTAAAGAATGACATTATGGGAGCTTTTAAAATTTGCGAAGTTGTTTCCAAAAAATTGGGCCACTCATGGAAAAGAGCTGTAGTAGTATCAGAGAATGCATCAGTCAGGAGCCTATGAGGTTGCAGTGAAGCAGTGGTGTAGCATGTAAAGTTTATGAGTTTATACATAATAATTTGGTGGAAAGGGACAGAAAAATACTTGACTGCCTACTTAAGGAGTATGTAGGTTCAACCTGTGATCGCTTCTTAACTCTGCTAAATTACAAGATGGGGACAGTGAAGTGTGATTTATCATCTGTGACATTTGTTCAAATAGAAATTGAAAACAAAAAATGGCTCCACAATAAAAAAAGCAAAACAAATGACAAATGTCTGAGTGAGCAGGGAATTGCAGATATAGATTGAGGCAATGAAGGCAAGTCAAACCAAACCTTGGTATTTTTTGGATCCCTGGTCACTATGCTTGATCTATAAAAATGAGGCTAGAAGTACCTGTAATAGAAAAGAAAGGCTATGAACAGCAGGAGTGTCTCAAGATGTGGCCATTGGATTGATCGAGGTTGTAATTCCAGATGGTCACATGTTCAAAAGTAACAGTTTCTGCTGGTTCCAGAAGGAAAAAAAGACATGGGATATGAATTAGCTGGCTTGACCAAAGAATAGGCAACAGACAGAGCAGTGTTAATTTGTGGAATTAGTTACCTTGGCACCTGATAACTGTGATGCCCTTATGACAGGGAAATCACAAGAAGTAAATTATCCACAAAGACACTTTAACATTCCTTTTAAGCTAACATACATATATGTATATTTCTGGTGTTCAGATAAATACTTGGCATATACTGGTAGTTATTTCTTGTTACATTTGCATGGGAAGGTAAGACAAAGCCAGCTGTCCCCCTAGGAGTTTCTGGAGCAAGCTACTGATTGTTGTGTGCCTACTTGTGCTGAACAGAGCTGTGCTAGAAGTCTGACACCAAAAAGAGCAGATCTCTCCTTGAATTAGATTTCTAAATTCTACAGTGTGCACAAGACAGACACATGTGTGACTGATAGAGGTATCATACCAGTCTGTCCTTTATCAGGAGGACTAAATTCCAAAATAGTAATGCCTTTGTATAAAAGCCTAATGTGAATTAGATGAGACTGTCCAGTAAATGGCAATATATTTATATTTCAAACAATTATATTGGATAGTCTTTCTTCAAATAAATGATCTTATTCTTGTCCTCTATACTCATTGCTTTAGAGCTTAGAAAATCAGCAATTGCTCGATGCTGTTAATCCCATTTGTTTCTCTATATACTTTACATTATAAATATTAGAAGAATGTAATTACCTGAAAAGTCAAAGTGAACAGGCCTTGGTTGAAAAGCTTTAATGACTTAAATTATCTTCTTGTCCCTAGCACTATCCTTGAAATGAAAGCAGTTAAAAAAGCATAATTTTGTCTAACCACAGGACAAATATTTTAGAAAATAAGGTCTTCACACCAAGAAATATCTGTTAAACATATACGAGGCTGGCAAAGACACCAAATCAAATGGAAGAGATAGGGAAGGCTGTTAAGAGGAAGGATTAAGTTATTCATCTCTGAATGGCGTTTCCATTACTGTGAAGCTACTTGGAATGAAATGGGCAAATAGCTTTGTCTGAAGAAAAAATAGCTGCAGTGTGGTGGTAGCATTTGCTGGGGTTATTATGAGATGACTTTGATTCAAAAGAAGGGTGAAAAAGAGTTGGAAAGGAATTTTAATCAGAGCTAGCAGAAAAAAGAATGTAAGTGATTCATGTAGAGGACCATAGCCTGGGCAACAGGCACTTGCGTAACTGGGCAGACTGAGTTAATTTTCTTGAGCATTGCTTTTCTCTTCCTCTTTCCAGCCAAGCTGTGCATATACCAGTTAATGTTTGCCCTGTGCCATGTACAGTCTTTCCAAACCTCCTTCTGTAGTGGCCAGTGAGACTGGAGATGTGCCACGCTTCCTGAACTAAGCATGGGCAGAAGAGGAAAAGAGGAAAGGGTTCAGGGAAGAGCAAAGGAGGGCTGTCTGAGGCTGGACTGCTTTGGAGCAGATTGCGTTATCACTGGTGAGCTAAGCATGGAGCCTGGATTTGCACGGCATGGTTGAAAGATTATAGTGAGTGTTATGGGTGGTTGGAGAACCGAGCACCAGTGAAGGGAATGTGATCGGAGCTATATCAGTGATAATACAGGGGCTGGTGCTATGTTCATTTATTTTCCTTGAGGCACTGTTAAAGAAACTAGTTGGGGTTCAGTTGCCACAATGACTTCTACATAGAAATGAAGCAAGCTGTGGTTCTGGAAAAACCTGGAAGCTTCTCAGCCCAAAAAAAGGTATATCCTAATTCTGCTGTTGCAAGAAGGACAGTATCCTGTGGAGAACAAGGGAGGGAATACTCTGAAATGCCAGATTGTTTCTCAGAAACCCCACTGTTGATTTCATTGCTTTTATCACTGTTCAGGAAAATTGAGGGGGCTTGTTTTTTGTTTCCTTTCCCATTTCCCATTTCCTTCCCTTCCCGTTTCCACTTCCCCTTCCTGTTTCCCCTTCCCCTTCCCCTTCCCCTTCCCCTTCCCCTTCCCCTACCCCTACCCCTACCCCTACCCCTACCCCTACCCCTTCCCCTTCCCCTTCCCCTTCCCCTCCCCTTTTAACCTATTCAAGTGCATATATCTGTCAAACAGGTTGGGATAGAAATGTATCAATTTTTCACTGGGAAGCAAGTATCCTAGGAAAGAAATATGCACAGTTATTTCAGGATGTTATAGAATTAGATTTGAGACAGAGGAGCAATTTCTGTCTTCCCCTTTCCCCCCATGCCACCAACATTAACAGTGTCAAAGAAAGCTTAGAAAATTGCTCAATTTAGTGATGTTGCCAAAAAGCGTGCCTCTGTAGTAGTTTGGTCTATTCTCTGTACTGCATAAGAAGCCTTCAAAAAAGGCATAATGTTCGGATGCATTCAGAGACACTGCTGTCTTGAGTCAAAGATATTTCTATTTTTAAAGAATAAATAGTGTAAATCAAGTCTGTCAAGTAGTCAGCAAATCTTGCTCACTCTGTGAGCAGAGTGGGAGAGCCAGGCCCCAACATATGACAAAGGTGGGGTAGAAGGTTGAGAGTTGGTTGCTTGCTGCATGAATTGGAGAGGACAAAGAGGGATGGTGAACATCAGAGAGAATATATGGTATATTCAGCCTAGCAAAAAAACCAGGAAAAAATTAATAAACCAGGGCCATAGTCCAGATAGGCATGCTTGCCATCATAGAGCATCCACACGACTCAATTCTACAATTTAGGGATAGCTTGTGGTATGCACTTATTGCTGCCTTAGGAGTTGGACCCAGAATGCCTGCTATTATAAGTTGTGGAACTTCATGGGTTTTTCCACCTTTTTTTAAAAAAAAAAAAACAACAAAAAAACCTGCAAAATTTTAATGATAATTTGCTTTATCATCTGTACAGCCTCTTTTACTAGGTTCAAAATAGATTCCTAACATGTTGTGATTTTGTACATCTTTAGTAAACAGAAGCAAAATTTAAAGCGGCATGCAATGAAGTAGTAAAATGAATGCTGTAATGTATATCCTCATTAGTGGATTCTATGTGCTACCATGAACCACTGCTGTTGAACAGTATATTTTGTCTATAAATATGAACATACAGTTGTTCAGGTTGTCCAAAACTAGCCAAGCAGGAATACAAATGGACTTTCATTCCCGTGGCTCTGCTATACTGATAGTCCCTTGGAGTTTGTTTTCAGTATAATTCAGTATAATTTCTTGAGTATTCTGATTCAAAGTGCTCTTTTTGTGCAGCAAATGTTCTGCCAACTGTAATGCTATCTTCACTAATGCTTATGTAAATTGTAATCCAAACACTGCAGCAGGACAGACTCTTGTGCTGCAGACAGATGAGCATGTGTTTCAGTATTGTCTTTAGCATTCACTTAAAGTATCATTAAGGTACTTCAGCCAGGGAACCATATATTGGATCACATTTTGGCCCTACAGAGAATAAATGTAAAATATATACGGTGGACAGAAACACCACATGAATAGTCATACTGCTGGGAAGCAACAGAACACCTCTTTATTTACTTATTACTGAGCCAGCTTTACAATGGGTCTTCAAAACAGGCATCTCTTTGCAGTGTGAGGAGAGTGAAAGATGTAATTGTAGTTTATATAGCCTCGTTCACCTTCTGATGGGACAGATAACAGTTGTGTGTTTTATATTTGTGGACTTGGTTTATGAGACCGAGTAGGTATTAATTTTTATTACAAATATTAAATTTCAAAATTTATTTTATTTAATGAATCTATGTTAATTTTTTATTATTCATTAAATTATTAATGATTGTAAGTTAAATTATTTCAAAGATGCCAACTTCACCATCTGCAGATGTAGCAAACCTCTGTCATCACAGTGCTAAAATGCAAATTGTCAAGAATACAAACATATATCTTCACTGCAGGCAAAACTGTGACTGGAAGCCGAGAATGTCAAGCTCACTCTCAGTTGCTCCAGGGCAATGTTGTCTTTTTTCTTTTAATAGAGCTTCTGTTCCCCATCTTTGTTGATCTCCAGTGGTTCTACCAAGGTGTGCACATGCTTGATCAAGTAAGATGGTAGTGTTTAATCTCCTAGCATCACAGCACTGTGACTTTCATTCCTGTTACTGATAAAAAGTTGAATCACTCCAAATTTCCCCTTAAAAGTATTTACATTGTGTTCTATCCTGTTGCTCTGGAGGTCCACCTTAACTAGCTGTTACTACAGCTGCATTGACATTAAAACTTGGAAATCTCTCCTTTTCTTTCCTATTCTTGTTTGCTTTGGAGGTTCTTTATACATTGAACTGATACATCTATAAAATGTTTGCTCTCATTTTCAAGCAAATCCAGGACTCCAGTATTTTCAATTTTTCAATATACATTACGTATGCATATATGCTGTAAAGCGTTTTCAGCTCCTATGTTCCTGCTGATCTGTAATCAGTTTGCTCTTTTTTCCTGGTTTGTGACACCATAACAGAATATTAGATTATAGTGGTGTAATGTTATACATAATAACATGAAAACAGGTAAAAACCTAGAGCTTTGCATAGCCAATATGCTTGTATCTTTAAACCCAAACTTGATTTCTTTTCAGAAGTCTGCTTCAATGATTAAAACATTTGAGTCCTGCCATAAAAAAATTCAACTAACTTTTTAAAAAGCAGACTTTTCAACAGATTCGCACCTTTATGAATCAGACATTGTGCACTATGGAGCAGCATATGAATAGATTAGATTCTTGCTAGAAATTATTTTGTAAATTAGACTGGCAAGCACTGAATCAGCATTTAAAAATCTGAAGTCAGTATAGTGTTCCCTATGTCAGTCCTTGAGTTTGCTCTCCTGTCTTTTATCTATTCCAAGTTAAAATCTCCAGAACCACTAAAGCTCAAACATAGAGAATAATTTTAGTGAGACAGGGGATCTCAAGACTGAAGCTGTAGCAGAGCCTGAATGAATCCTGAATTTGTGATAGAGATTTTTTCTGCATTAAACAAAAGAGATGCCAGTTCATTAATTGATATGGGGATAAAAATGATTGCTGTCCTTCAGTACATACAAGATGACTGAAAGGGTGAATTTCAATGCTGTAAAAGTAACACCAAAGTGTTTATTCTTCTGATGGGTGGGATGGTGTTTTCACTCAGCAGCAAAAAGAGTGTGACCTAATGCTTAACGCTGCTGGGATGGGAAGGCTATGCATCTAAGTGGAGGTCTGTACAAAATGTCTGTCTGCAGCCTTAACTGTTAATTAGTTCCAATACTGGTTCAGCAATCACAGCCATGTTTCATGTGACCTCACTGATGTGGCATCTGGGCAATTATCTTTGGGATAATGAGCCCCTTCATCCATAGCAGAACAACAACATCTCCACTTGGCTTGCAAAAGATCAGAACCAGTCTGCTTCTCATCAGGGTGCCTGCCATCCCCTTTGTATCACACCTTATCTCAAGCTTAACCTTTCACATCCTACATTAATTGTTTTTAGATTAAAAATTAATGAATCAATTTTAACAGCATTGAGGGAGGTGTGGGAGGGTGTGAGGTGGTGTTAATAAGCCCAAAGTATCATCCAAGAGGTAATTTAGATCTTAAATATTCCTGCCTGAGTTCTGAAATGAAAGAGAAACAACATTCCAGATCACTGGTTACAAATGATTGTAATCTTTTTCATCTATGAAGAACTGTGATTAGCAGAAAGTATGGTCTTTCCTCCTCAATAGTACAGTTTTAATGAAAATAATATCTACTAGCTATGGGTATAATGTACAAAAATTATAGAAACAGCCACAAAAAGACTACCATTTTAAAATATTTTTGTGTTCCACACCATGGTGTAAAGAAAAGCCTTTAAAACATTTGACCCTTTGAGAAGTTTTTCTCTTATTTCAGTTAATTCTTAAAGGGTAATGTGAAGATTTGCTTGATTTCACTGTAATTATTGAACATGCTGTGGCTAAATTTCTGTAAAGCTACTCTTTCATGTTCATTGATGAGCTATGAATCTTTTCCCTTGCTTAGAAGAGTACTTAAAAGTAGTATTATATTAAGTACCTTTCAGAAGGTGTGGCAATCAGTGCAGGAACATGACATGAATTGCTAATGTTTTGGATTGCTTTGTTTCAACAAAGCAGAAATAATAAATACTTATTGAAGCTTGAATTCTGTCACCATCTCCTAGGTTTTGCAGACTTTATGTGCTTATACTTTTTCTCTCCGAGTTGCACATTGCAATTAGGCTTCTGCAGACCTTGATTAAACTAAAGGAGAGCTGTGGTTTAATTTTCCTCATGGTCTAAGGCAAGAGTGCTTCTTCCAGCTAAGAGTAGCTGTTGAATTTCTTGAAATGTGAGCTAGAAAGTTACCCAATGTCTAATAAAATATCAAAATTTGTTGTTTTTTTTTTTTTTAATATAAGCTAATGCTAATAACTCATCAGTTCTGACCTACAGAACATATCTTAGATGGCTTGAAAATGTCTTCCTTGATTTTATTGACATATCTTAAATTTGCTTTTATGTTCATTCAGCTGTAACTCTGTCTTACCACATCTTTGAACTGTATTAAAGCTCTTGTTTTTCTTCCCTTTGTATCACACTAATCAAATACTATTAATTAATTTACATTGTAACCTACAGGCTTTTCATTATCACACTGAGAAGGTGAGAAACTAAGAGACTAATTTGTATGGGATATTTGCTTAAGAAAGTCAGGAGATTTTATTGTTTTTATACATAAAATATATAAAATTCTAAGTTGCCTTGATCATCCTTCTTTATGGCTTAAAAATTACTTTGAATTTCATCAAGTCAACTTTTATGAGGGCATAAGTTTTATAAGTTGAAAAATCTGATATGGAGTTTAAATTACACAAGTATCTTAAAGACAAGGTATTTAACCTCAAAAGTTACCTTTGTTGGTAACAACTCAATTTTCTCACTTGCATGGTGTATTATGAGTGATGACATCAATGTTTTGAGAAAGGCATATATCATGCTGGACTCTGTACTTCACGAGCTAATCCTGACGCTGTCTGATGGCTTTCTCTTTGAATAAGTTGCTTTTTATTTTGGATACCTGAATGCAGCTTTTGTTACTGTGCCTAAATAGCCATTTCCCAGCATTAATTATCATCTGTGCCATTCCTCTATTGATCCCTTCCTATATTCAGTTTGCTGTTTCAAGTGCTGCCACTGCTTTGACGAGAGAAAAATAAAAAAATCTTGCAGCCACTCTACTTTTTTGGCGCATAAGCAATCTAGTATACAGGCTCTTTTGCCATTAAGATTCCTGTTATGAATCTTTATGAGACATCACAAATATTCAGAGTAAAATAGAGCAAATACAGGAGCACAGTTCGATCAGCAAAGGTTAATGAAGACAGCCTACCAGTATCCTGCTGGGTTTGTTGCATTGTATCAATGCCTGGAGGTCTTGCTCTCAAGGGAACCCCAGTACAGTAAGGCAGGGGGGCATGCACCATATGTGGACAGAGAAATGGAGAATGATTGTAAGTTCACAGATAAGGCTGAGAAAAAGAGTGTAATTAGATGACTAAATAATAAAAACCTAAATTTAAACAGCTAGCAAAAAAGGGTCCCATTCTTTTTACTTTGCTAAGGTGGATATGGGAATGGGAAAGTTATTTAGCACATGTACAGGCTGAAGTACTTCTCCTTTTGTGTTTATCAGGGGCAAGTGCTCCTCTTTGCAGCCTGGCCAAATTCAAGAGTTTGAGCATTGCCAAAGTCATTTGAAGGTCATTAAGGCCCAGGATGTAGCTGCTTTGTTCAAGATCTCAAATTTTTTAGATTTATAATTGGATGTAGCTCTGAAATTGAAAATTTAATTAATTTGTTTCTGTCCTTTTAAGACAGTACATCTTCACTGAAGTGGCCAGAATGTCTCCCTGAGCATGGAAAACTTTCCTGAATGTCTGCAGTACTGGACATCTACCCCACTGGGAAATTAATCTGAACATTTGAAAATGGCCACAATCACTTTGGATATGTTAATTAGAATTTATGTTTAGCCTCTTAAATTTAGACATGCTGATAAGAAATCTTTTCGACTAGATTCTTTTCCTGGTTAAGTCATCTTTCATGATCCCTTGGTAAAAATTCATGACAGAGGCAGAATTAAAACCCCCAAAAGAATAAAAATAAATGTCGAGTACTCCTTAAGTACACCTCTCTGCTCAGCAGTTTCTTTTATGTTAATATTAAATGCACAAAGGAAATAGCAGAAAAGGCTCTTTTCTAGTGCTTAATGAAATACCAATGTAGGTTCAAGGAAAGCAGATTTTTAATAGATTGGCCCTGTGTGAGATGATTGTTCTATGCTGTTAAATAAAATTTGGAGTTCTGTATATCCAACAGTTATATGTATTTGGAATGCTGATCGAAGTTCCTTTGTCTAAATTAAAGAAATTGCATCTGTCATCATATGTACAACTGTCTTGTAATGGCACAAGGAACACAGAAATATCTCATAGTGGAAAATTCATTTAGCAGAAATAGATGGAGGTGAAAGTAAGGTGGAGTAGTGGTATCTCTCCCAGAGACAAGCTCTAGAAGAGGATTTACAATTTACAATAAATGCATGAAGATCAAAAACCCCAACAAAATAAAAGATTCACTATAAAAAACAATTCTCAGAAACATTTCCTTCTGATTAAATCTTGTATGCAACTTGCAGGCTCTTCACAAAGAGGGAGAAAAAGAAACAAAGCAATTCTTTAATGTGTACAGGACTAGAATGAAACAGTGGATCCTGGGTTTTTCGGAATCTGCTGGATTTGTTGGCACAGGGGAGTTGGTAAATCTGCTGGTTTTGCTAACATTTTCTAACATAAATGTGCATAATTCCAAAAGGATTTTGAGGCACAGGCTTACACCTTGATGAAGTCTGGTAATGAAAAAGAAAGGAGAACAGGAACAGTAAAGGAAAGAAGATATTGACCAAACTCTGTGGAATGTCGCTTCACCTGAAGCTAAAGTAATCTCTTCATCTGTGCAAAAGGCAACAAATATTTTTAGGATCAGTGGACCATTAAAGCCAGGGTCTAATTTGATTTAACATTGGGTTTTGCATTATCACACTGATATGCAGAGGAATGAAAGTAAGGAAGGCAAGTTTTACTTGATGACTGAATAGTGTTGCTATTTGATTGTCATATTAAATGACATGAGAATTGAAAATTTGACTACTAAGTCAGGGTTTGTTTGTTTCCATGTTTGGGGTGTTTGTTGTTTGTTTTGTGTTTATGTGGCTCCTTCTTCATATTAACATAGATAATATCATCTTTATGTTTGGTGTTAATTCAAATAATATAGAGACAGAAAGTGAGGCCTAACATTTACCTGGATGTTTGCAGGCTCCATGACGTTATTTGCAGATGTCTATAATGCTAAGTGGAGATATAGTTCTGTCTGTTACGTGGTCTCTCGGCTTATTTGTAGCTTATAGTTTTAGTGCAGCATTTGTGGAGGAATGAGTTGCACATTCTTTCAAAAGCAAAACCAACCAAACAAAAAATCCAGCACAGAATCAGCTTATATCTGAAAATGTAATTGGATTAGATAAAGACTCAGTTAAAATGTTTAAAGGTTTGCACAGTCTCAAGAGTATTTGCAAAAGTTGGAAGTGAAAATTATCATCTCTGTAAGAGTTCTGTGGGTCAAGGATCAGTGAAGAGTTATAGAAAATGAAGAACTGAAGTAATACTCTAATACAAGTGGAACATCCAGCAAAAAAATTCTCTCTGAATGTGAACAAGGTATGTTGTAATTTAAATTTGACTTCAGTCAACTGTCAATTTTATATCAAGATTGGCGCTATAAAGAGTACAAAACCAGGGGCATCACAGCTGGAAGTAATGTAGGACACAAGAACTAGTATTTCAGGGACAGGAAAATATATAGTACCCCAAGAGCAATATTATTCAGTGTTAGAAAGAAGTCCATATCTCTTGAATATCCCCAAAGTGTAAGAAGTTTGTAATGTGGAGCTGATATCACTGGTTTAAACTCACATTATTTTATGAAAATGAAAGGACAAAAAGTCAGAACTGTAATATGTATTCAACCCAGGCTTTAAAGTTTTCTGAGGATGTTTTTTTGTATGTGTGTGGCTGCATGCTTAGTGATCAAAGAAGCAGAGTACATCTCTACAGGAATAATCTGGTGCAAATGTGATATGGTTTATGCATACATTACTTACTCTACTACCAGTGGAATAACACATGTGTAACATTAGGACTCAGAAATGACTGTCTGGGGAACTACTTGCTCTTTGGGCCATATTAGAAGTTGGCTACCTTTTTGAGTTATTCTGAATATTGATGAGCATCTAAATGGGTTCATTTTTATTTACTGGGAACCAAAGGAATGCTGAGTTGCAGATACACCTAGGCTCCAGAGACTTTCAACTGAGCTATAAAAGGGAACTTTTCAAATTTGCAGTCAGAAAGAAAACACAGACTCCTCAAAATACTAAGCTATTAAAGAATTAGGTGTCTCCTCAGTCTTTTTGTAATTTGAACAGAAACCTTGTCTACTGGTCAGTAATCACAGGTGAAAACTAGGCCTTGTGGGCATCAGTAAGAATTCTGCCAACAGCATTATGGGAGCCAGGATTTGCATATTAATTTCTGGATGTGTGTGCATTACATTCATGAATAGCTAGAGTGAAACACCCTGTCTATATCCATAAATCTGCATTTCATGTTTCTACTACCAAATAGGTATAAAATTGTGTATACTATACTCTAGAGCCTATACCCTTGAATATGAAAAAATTGGGTTCTAAATATGTCTGTTGACAAATATACAGATTGCCTGAGAAAATTCTTAGATGCAAAAATTTACTGCTGGCTATATGCAGCATGCCTGCCTATCAATTTCAATGACACAGTAAAGTTTATTATGGATTTTCAGAGGTGTAGTGTGATATCAAGTTTAAAAAGTGCTTGAGGAATATAAACTACCAATGAAAATTGTAAGGAAGAAGAAGTATACTGTGCCTTATGCATTAGAAGAATGATGTTAAGAGCCTTGCACCTGATGGAGTTATAATGCATTAATGTATATATTTTAAAGTGCATATGATACAGCACCATTTTTGGGAGCAATGAATAGCTGACTGGAAATTTCTGTTTCCCCTTAAGGTCATGACTTTGAAGAGGACACAGATGGCTGAATTTTTTCTCATGGCAATAGACTTGAAAGGTCATTCATATTTTTAAATTACAGAAATTTTTTGTGTTTTTCCTTTTTGTTCACTTTCAATCTACATTAATGTAATTCAGATTTATTGGCATGATAGTTTGCAAAAAGTGAGTTTCAAACTCATATGCTTGACAATTAAAGTCAGAGTAGCTCTGGCTGTGGGTGTAGACTGAGGAATGAAAGGCTGGAGAGCAGTGCTGTGGAAAGGGGCCTGGGAGTCCTGGTCAATGGCAAGTTGAACGTGAGTCACTGTGCCCTGGCAGCCAGGAGGGCAAAGTGTGTCCTGGGGGCATCAGGCACAGCATGGCCAGCCGGGCAAGGGAGGGGATTGTTCCACTCTGCTCTGCTCTGAGGCAGCCTCACCCTGAGTGCTGGGAGCAGTTTTGGGTGACACAATATAAGAAAGATATTAAATTATTAGGGGGCATTCAAAGGAGGGCAACAGATAGTGAAGGGTCTGGAGGAGACGCCATATGAGTGGCTGAGGTCACTTGGTCAGTTCAATCTGGAGAGCAGGAGACACCTCGTTTTTGTCAACATTCTCATGAGGGGATACAGAGGGGCAAGTATCAATCTTGTCACTCTTGTGACCAGAGACAGGTCTCAAGGAAATGGCATGAAGCTGAGTTGCGGGACATTTAAGTTGGATACCAGGAAAAAGTTTTTCACGCAGAGGGTGTTGGGCACTGAAACAGGTTCTCCAGGGAAGTGGTCATAACACCAAGCCTTTCTGAGTTCAAGAAGTGTTTGGATAATGCTCTCAGACACATGGACTAAATCTTGGGGTATCTTGTGCAGGACCAAGAGCTGAACTTTATGATCTTGATGGGTCTTTTCCAATTCAATGTATTTCAGTGCAAATTCACTGTGTCCTTTTTGAGGGGTATCAATATTTACCAATACTGTACATTTTTTCCTTTCATGGTGAATTACAGACAGGTTCAGACATGAAGAAATTCAATAGGTTATTAAAAAAAAAAAAAAAAGAAGCTAAGTTTTAGTAGTATGACTTCTTATTACCAGACTTCTTACATATTACCTATCTCCAAATGAATAATACTGGTTGGTGTAACACCCACAGCTTAGCTTTTTGTGAAGCTCAACCCTTTTGTAAAACTGTAAAACAGGTTGTCCTGTGACAATGTTTCTCTTCTTATTTGTGTGTGTATATTTGTAGGTTGGATTACATGACCTCCAAAGATCTCTAACAGCTTAAATTATTCCATAACTATATGATACAGCTGAAGTGGGAAATTTGTAGCAAAGTGGTAATGCCAGATGATTTTAAATTTAGATTGCAATAATGAGTATCCACACAAAATCACCTGAATGCCAGATGTCCTACAGGGTTCCAGTGGGATAGTTTGCAAAGCAACAGTCATCACATTTTCAATAAGAATTGCAGAAAGAATGGGTATTTACTTTGGAATCTTTCCAGTGGGAGCAAAATAAGTGAAATCTGTCTCTGGAAATGGGGAGAGTAGTACAAAGCATCATTTCTATGTAACTGTGTGCATGCAACCTGAGTCAGCTTGGCCAAACAAAAGTACCATTTTCAAGCTGATACATACTTACCAGGACTGCAAGTGAATAAATTCATTCCAAAATTATGTGAAGTCTGTTTGAATGCTCTTCTGATAAGCAATCCAATTTTACAAACACCTGTTACCTCCACTGTGGATGATCCATACAGTAAGAAAAATCTTGGATGTAAAAGTGGGTCTGAAAACTCCATAAAAATCTTGGAGCTTAGAGTAAGGATATAGCTTTGCTAGGTCAATGGAATCTGTAGGGGATTTAAAGGATTCTTTAAATGATTGCATGGTATCTATTACAATACAGAGGAATAGCAATATATTTCTGTGAACTGTGCATCTTTCTCTCATACTGTTTCCTCCTTTCAACCACAGAAAACTTCCTTACCCACGCTCCATCAGGCTTTTTCTATCAGCCAGATATGAATTTCAGCTCTTATTGTGGAATTGTGATACCTTCTTTTGGTTGCAGCAGCTATAGCTTTCACTGGAAATGGGAATTATCTGTCCCTTTCATGTCTCTTTTCATCTCATTTAATGTTGTGGCTCTCTGATGGAGTTCCATATAGCTAAAATTTTACAGCAAGCTTTTTTTTTTTTTCCCTGAGTGTTCAGCAAATTTCCTTCAGGTAACTGTCAGATTATATTTTACAGAGGTATTTGAGAATTTTGCATTATTTTTTATATGAGCAACAAGCAACAACTAAGGAAATTCAAGTGTTATCCAACATTACCTTTCCAAACATAGTAACTCCTTGCATGTTTGGCTATATACCCAATCCAGAAGGCATATGATTGTATGCAAGGATGTTTGGCAGTGATGAAAACAGTGAAGTTAAGTGGAGACAGATTTGGTCAATGCTTATTTGCAGCATACTGGTTAAAGCAGAGGTGATGGCATAAAACACAATTTTAGAATAAGAATGATTATAGTTTTCAATTTAGCCATAGGAGGGGGGAGAGCAAGTGAATTAACCCTGCAAGCACTAGAAGAAACCTCAATTTTCAGGCAATTAAAATGTCTTGGAATTGTTCTTACTTGGAGCCTTAATATTTCCTTTTTATTTTTTTAATAATACCTTTTTTTTTTTTTTGGTAAGGAAAGGGATAAGATTAAATATTAGTGATAAAAATACTCAACATCTGGGATGAATGAATTTGTTATTGATGTGTATGAGTGCACGATTGGAGTGAGGTAAGCTAGCAGACTATATATTAACAAAAAAGGTAGTTAAATCAATTCATGTTCACTTATTTGCTTCCTTAAAACTGAAATATGATATGCAGTCTTAGAATAAACTGATAATTTGGTTTTTCTTAATAAAACTGAATTGAAATAAGTGATACTCCAGCTGAATTTTGTACAGTGTGTTGATTTTTTCCAATTCCAGAAGAAATTAGTGATCCAAGTTGGCTTGGAAAAAACCTGCTGTCTAAACCACAAAGCTGTTTTATTCTTTTTTTCAACTCAACATTAAAGTAAGTACTCATTCTTTAAAAAGACCATCTGAGAGCTGAAGTGTAAATAACTATTTATTCCAGTTCTCTGGAGGAAAATGCATCTAGTTTAGGCATTGATTTAGCCCTGAAAATTATTTGTCTGTAATTATAAAAGACATTCAGGAAGAAAATTAATTAATCTGATAGTCTACTAGGGATTTATATTTGTCAATGTCAATATAGTAGGAACAAGTTGGAGAAGTTAACAAGCTATAACTTGTCTTGAGGGAAATTCTTTGACATGAAACATCTTTTGCTAATGTTAACATCCTAAAGAATGCAGTCTTCAAGAACCATGTGGGATGGAGAAGCATGTCAAAAAGTATGCAAGTGTCACCAAGCTGCTTTAACATTTAACTGTGCTGGTGACAACACCTTCTAACTGGCTTAGATGTGACAGGGAAGGAAAAGGCAGTTTTATTGGTGTTTAGGCACTTGATTTCTTCAGCGGGAATGCGTCTTGCTTGGAATTTCAGACACTGAAAATATGCTTTCTGGAAAAAACAGTGGTCGGGGAACTCCTACTGATCCATCATGGAATGTACAGTTAATGAAAATACAGGAGCAGGTAAGACCAGTTAAGTTCAACACATGAATGTTTAAACCCTTTGATCAGTGCAGTTATGTATGGAAGCACCGAATCCATTTGCCTGAAACCGCAACAGCAGTAAACAACACTCCACAACCCTTAACAGATTTCTGTATGGTTGGTCTCTGATAACCCATGCCAATGCCTCTAGGAGACTGATGATCATGTCAGGCTGTGGTTGTATCACACACAACTGACATCAGAAGGGCAGCTCGCCTGGGCTTTATTGGTGTGTGGCCAGTCCCCTCTCAGCCAGCTGAAAGATTTTGCCTTAGCCACACAATCCTTACACCTTTCCTCTTCCCCTTCTGTGCAGGAAATGATGACTGGAGTCTCAAGGCGCCTTTAGGAATTTAACATTTACTTCCTTGTCTGAAACCAAACATTGCTGGTAGGTAGCTGTTGCAAAGAACCTCCTTTTTGTTCTGCTGAAAGTCCCAGGGCATTTTTCAATACTAGCAAACTTGAAAGGAGCGGGTCCAAGATTTGACTATTTCAAACCTATCTCAGGCTTCACCTGGTCTTCTCCCTCCTCTTTTTTCATATGTAAGCAATCATGTCTGTCTTGATTGTATATAAATACAGATTATTTATTCAGTAATGTCTTGTATTTGTTTGGTTTTCCAGCTGATCTGACAATATTGAATACAGTATTCTGTAAAACTAACAGGAAGGCTAGTTTCTACCTTTCACTGAGCATTTATAACCTCTCTCTCTGTAAACAGACCTTGCAAAAATGAAAAAATGTTGACAGTGGGTAAGAATTGTGGAACAGAGACTAAATAGCTGGATTCCTTTCTCAGGGCTGCTGCAGGAGTCCTGAATTGTTGACCTTGGGATGTGGCTAGTCAGAATGCAGAAAATCATATTACTTCAGAAGAAATAAATAATGATTACATGTTTATTAGAAATGTGTGTATCTCTTGTTATCTGCTCAGTTTTGTATTGTGATCTACTAGCGAAATTACCTTGTTTTCTGGGACAAATGAGTAACTATGTCAGTTGTGCTAAGAAAAGGAATTACTTTTGAGGCCCAAAAGGCTTCTGATTTTATAGATTTTTCTTATACTCCTAGCTGCTGTTATGTAGTTACATACCTTCTTAATTAACTCTAGTACATTTCCTACCCTTTCTCTTAGATCTCAGAACAATAACTGACTTTCTAACCATATTCCTGAAGTATTGGAAAGTCTTATTGTCAGGAAGAGGACCTACAAGAACAACATTTTGTTTCCCAGCTGGAATCTGAGAAGTCATAACAAAAAGTGGGACAAAGCAGCCCTTGGACTAACTCCAAGGGGGATGACCCAGGGGTGAGTTACTGGGGCAACTGAATCTCCTATTGGATGCACCTGTTAGATATCCCAATTCGTTAATCTTACAAAATTGTGGAAATCAGCTGCTGGGTGTTCCCCATCACTACCAGGACACCTGGAAGCATCCAAATAAAGTTCTGCTTTTTAACTTTACTATTCTAACAGTGCTGCAAGAGTTTTTTTCTGCTTTTGGTTATAAGCAATACTTTGATGAATGGGATGGTCTTTCAGAGATTTTTCTGTGCTTCTGGTTGAATGGTTAGTACGGTACCTGTGTACCTGTTTCAACTAAAATGAGCCATGCTTGTATACATCTTTTAAATAGTTGATGTTTGATAACTTGTCTCAGGTTGTGGCTGTGGCCTGAGAGTCAAGGATGGCAAGAATGAAAATTTACTTAAAAATTCTGACGGCTGTCAGTATCATCTGATGGAAGATATATGAGAAATACAGCAGCAGGTCATAACTTTTAACACTGGCAGCTAAAGTCTGATGCAGAAGGAAGGCCAACAAATAGTAAAAAAGGCACAGAGATAACTTGGTGCAAAGAAAACCATAATGTGGGGAAAACCACACTCCACTAAACACAATAAAAGAGAAGAAGTGCTTGATACTTTGGGCTAGAGCGGTGGGTATGTTTACTAGGGCACAACGACAGTGCAACATCCTTTGCCCTTTTAGTTCAAGAATGTGCTCCATGGTCAACAAAGATTACTCATCCTAGCTCTTAGGAAAGATAAATCTCTAGGGTACCTTTGGAGGTGAATGGAGGATGATCGTTATAACAAAAGACAGGAATGTTGAAGCTGATAAGACAAATTTTGGTAGATGGAGTTTTGAGGCCCAACTTTCTGTTTGTAATATATGTTATATGTATGTCAAATTAAATTCATATTCAGATAGTATTTAAACTGTTAAAATCTTAAATCTGGGGTCATATTGAGCATGCTCACACTCCAGATCAAGGACACACTGATATTAAAACAGGTGCTTTTGGCAGTGTATTTAAACATCAGTTTATTCAAGTTTATCTCCTGTATGATAATGGGTTGTATCAGGTTGTTTTTTTCTATGATTTATTTTTCCATGCTGCAGTGTTTTAGTCTTGCACATTTCTGAATGAGATCTCTGCCATTTTACACTTTCCTACACAGCAAAGTGCTCTCAGACATTAAAACTCCTTAATAATCTCCTTGTCTAATGACTGTGTGTGTGAAAACTGTCCTTTTTCTCTTAAACATGTCAGTCTGGCTAAGAAAAAGAGTTACTCTCTTTTTGGTACCAAATGATGATTAACAAAGGCTGTCTGAAAAACTTCCTCACTTCAGCTTTTCACTTTGGTCACTGACTACAAAGTTATTGACTTTTTCTACTTGGCAGTGCCCTAACACAGGAGTTAACAAAAATCAAGAAACAGAACCAAAAAAAGAACACTATGTTTCTGTTTCAAGAACTCTTTACAAGTTGTGTTGTATTTATTATAAATAAATTATTTAATCTTAGAATTAATAATAAACTAATATTAAACTCCTACAGGGAACTGGTCACAGCACCAAGCCTGAGTTCAAGAAGCATTTGGACAACACTCTCAGGTTCATGGTGTGACTCTCATTTTTTGCTTTTTTTAGACCTTTTTCCAGAATGCTCACAGAAAATATTAAGTTTGAGCCAAGTACTGAAATCCTCGAAGTAAAAAGCATGCATCTCAGTTATTAGTGGTTTCCCAGTCCTGTTCCTCCTAGTCTTTCAACATAGATTAAGTCAATCCAGTGAATTGTAATGGGTCTTTTACTTCCTTGTTCATTGGTTTGATTGAAAAAAATGGGGATGGAAATGTAAGGAGAGGCATTTGCAATCTAAATTATTGAGGTGTTTTCTTAATATAAGACCTGTAGAAGAGGATTCTAATGTGGCTGTATACTCACAGATGAAATATGGAAAATCCAAATGCATGAAGAGGCTGATAGGAGCTTTGATTTCAGTCTGCTTATTTTGGATGTAACTGCTGTATTTCAGGTGCATTAAGGTTGAATATTGATTATTTTTCAAAATGAAAAATTAGGTTCTTTATTCTTAAATGCTATAATTATCAGTATGATTCTAATAATTTGTAATACATATTACTACAGTGAATTTACAATAGTTGAAAATCTCAGCTAGGTTACAGGATATTTACCAGATGGATTTTGTGAAAAAACAGACCAAGGATGTCTTTGGGAAGACTTAATTTGTTGGAATGTTGACAGTGATACCCTGAAGATCAGATTCAGATATGTGTTTTCTGCCATCATGGGCATGGTCACTACGTATGACTTTTATTGCCGAATGTCCAAATTTCTCCAAAAAGGCCTGCATTAAAAAAAAAAAAATAAAAAAAATAAATGCAGCTACATAGAGATCAACAGAGAATTTACAGCAATAAAAATGGTTGTGATGTTAGGCATGCTTTGCAATATAACAATTTCAGTCTCTCCTGTAATCATGAGAAACTCTGCTTAAGGCATGCAAACAGATAGCAGGAGTGTAGAGCTTGCACTTGCACATTGCTCAGTTCCTTGTTCCTTTGCCTGCCTTCAGTCACAGAGGTGCCTATTTTGTGGAAAGTATTAACCAACTGTCAGATAATCATAGCCCTGATTGAATAAAGAAGGGGAAAACAGAATAGTTAAAAACAGCCATTATTGTGTTATATCCTTAATACATTGAACAGCTGATATTGTTACTATTCATTCCCTTTTTTAGTTTAATGAAATATTGAGCAGATTCAGTCACACAGCAAATAAATACTCAGAGAACTTGGGACTTTCATTGCACCCAGTCTATTCTGTTATCTCTACAGCTTTGTCAGTAAAAATAGAGCAGAAGACTTGTAAAGACAACCCTTCTAGTGACTTTGTAAAAGAACTTAAATATAACAGAGATTAAAAGAAAAAAAAGCAAAGAAAGAAAGAGGCAAGTTATTTGAGAGGTTCTACATTTATCTTTAAGCAGAGAAGGGGTCATGTGCCATAGTGATTTTATTTACTAATGTGCTGGGTTTAGTTCTAGTTTGGATTTATTCATATTTGGTTATGAGCAAAGGCTGATTCTCTCTTTAATTCTCTCAAAATATAAGGACTAACTGCAGTATGTGCTCAGTTAAATTATATTCATGTAAAACTTCTGTTAAATGATTCATTTGTGGTTGGGATGATCTCACACTGATAAAATTGGTGGTAAAATTTATCCCTGATTTTGAATGAGCTGTGAAATTCTCATATATATATATATATATATATATATATATATATATACACAATGCTTTTATAATTGAGAAAGTATAAAATAATAGAAAACTAATATAGCAGGTCAAGAACAGCATTCTATCATTTTTCTGATCATGACTTGTCTATGACAGCAAAGGAAAGAAAAGTTTCTATTAAGACACATTTGTTCTTTTGTTGTTAGCTCTCCATCACCTAGAATAACAAAACTACGGAGGTAGTAACTATATTTGGATAATGGCTCAGACAGCAGACACTGTTGAAAAGTGCTGGTGACTCATGTTTTTTTTATGTCATTGACTGTAGCTAAAACCCTGTCTCATAATGAAGTGAACAAGCAGCAAAAATTTGTGTGATTTATTCTAGGCATTCAATATAGCCCTACAAGTCACTGCTCATTCCTATGGAACAGTAAGTCAACTCAAAGTCTGGATGAAGCAATTCATGCTGTAGATAGGGAAAATACTTGAGCAAGACACATGCAGAGACTTTGTACCCTTTTCCCTTCCAGCTGCCCATGGGATTCAAATGCCCATTACCACAAGAAATATGTCAATCTTGGTTTGCTTTATGTTTCCTATTATCATAGAATCAAAAGTGTTTGTCTATCCAAGCTGTTCTAGTAGAATTTTCTTTTTAATTAATTGGTTGCAGCATAAATTTTGTTTTCAGATTTCTTCACTTCTGTTATGGAGCACTTATTAAAACTTAGACACTTTGGCGTTTTTACCTTTCAGTATATGAAATTCATTACACTGACATTTAATCACTTCAAGATTTCCATACCAATTTTTCTAATGCAAGTAGACTAACAGTAGAGCAGAGGTACAGTCTGCAATTTGGCTTGCAAATGAAATACTGGAAGGTCTGATGAATCAGAGTCCTTAAGCACTGAGTTATTTTGAGCTGATGCCCTCTTAACATCACAAGGAGTACACCCTTTTTAAAAATGTTTCATCAGGTCAATAAAAAACATCAAATGTTGGCCTTTTGTGCATCACTTTCTGATTAGAGCTTTGGAAGACTGGTGTGCGATTACCAAGTAACCTTCATGTCATATTAAAAGGAGCTCTACTGCTCCCACTTATGTTTGAAACTGAAAATCTTTCAAGATCACATAAACTGTTACAGACAAAATGTGAACATGTTGGAGGAACCAAAGAACGAGTATAATGGATGGGAAATGATAAATCACTCTCCAATATTCTAAAATTCCCATTAATTATTGTAACTCCTTTCTTGATTGGGGCACTTATATCTCTGATTTTTCATAAGGTATCTGAAGGACACTGCACTGCCTACTATCCACCAGGTACCTAAAAATACTACTTTATTTGATCTGTGACATTTTCTGGGTGGAATATCAATTTCTGCTGTATTGAGTACTTGCCATGCTACTCCTTCTGCTTTCCCCACCTTCTCCAGGGAAGTTCCACCAATCCAGCTATCCCTGATAATTGGTACAGTTTCCTATCTTGGGGGAATGAGGCTGTCTGTAGAAATTCAGCAAGTGCAGTGTGAGTGGTGGTGGGTAAATATTTATACCCTTATGAGAATCTGTTAAGGCATATTGTATTCCTTCCCAAGCAAACTTTTCTTTATCCTACCCGTTCAAGGGATCCATAAAGAATACAATTTCTGTACTGAACCCTGACTATCTGGGGGTGTGCAGCTGCTTGCAAGATAGATGTTAGGTTTGCAATGTTTGGTACAGCAGCTGTTAGTGGGGCTGTATTGTCAATTGCTCAGTCACCTTGATGACCAAAATGACCAGACAGGTGAGATAATTGGAAGTGGTTCTGAAGATGATTGTCTTTTCTCTACACCAGCTGTGATTTCAGAAATTCTATTTCATGCCACAACAGAGATTGGATACTACAATATCTCAGTAATTTTTGTGTCAGGTGGTGCAAGGGCTGTACACAGTAGCCATAGAGCAGATTCCTTCTTTCTGTCTGAGCCGAAGGAACACGCACTGCCTGTCATTATGTGCCAGGTGTGTCCATTTAGAACATCAAAACCTAAAATATTTTCACAATGGCTTTTAATTGTGAAGTGAGCAATTGCCCTGTGCCTTTCATTAGGGAGCCATAAACTGCCCTTGGCAATTTAACACACAACATTTGTGCAGTTCACACTTCTTGCCTCAGCTGTTTGCCATATGGATCTCACGCTCTACTTCTTGGCATCTTGTGTTACCATTGAAATTTATGCTCCTGTATTTATTAAAAATATCACCAATTGTCCCCGAGGACTAGCTGGAGTTAAAATGCATGGGCCATCATTGACTGATCAGCCTCCGCATTCTGGACAATCAGGCCCAATTACTCATTTTCTCACTTAATGGCCTGTGGTTTCTCCCTAAGTGGGAGGAAGGGGTTGCCTCCCTTTTTAGGGAGTTGAAATATGCATCTTCCTTTCACTGTTATATTTTTTCTGGAATGCTTCATTTAGACTCAATGTAATGCCAGTAGGCTGACCTTGAGTTGAGGCTATAGGAATGCTCAGGAGTGCTCTGGTAATCCAACCATAATTAATTTCTCTGTTCTTGAGATTCTGTTCAAGGGTTCTTACCTTTTCTGCCTTTGGTCTAGTTTTTCTTCCCTCTTTCACTGGTCTCTTTGTAATCTCTTCCCTTTGGGGCTTTGTTATTTAGCTGGTGCATTGTCCCAGCCCATTTCATAGCTGGATTTAGCACTGTCTCACATTAATTCCACACATTTAGGGAGTTGTTTTTATTATGTTCACTATCTCTTTCTATCTCATCCCATCATTTGCAGCTAGCTAAGGTTTAAACATTGTCATGGATCCTCTCATCAGTGATTTTAACATCGTGAAATCTACTGTAGCAGGTAGTAGGACATCATGGGGTCCTCATTTGTGCATGATCATGCACACACAGCTTTTGTGACAGCTCTAGAGAGTTCACTTAGGGACAGTGGGGATTATGGAGGGTTCACCTTGCTCCATAGTATCCAACCCTCCAGCCCAATAAGCTACTTGTCTGGTGATAGAATGGGAGAGTTTATTGCCTTGGGTCCTAAATTTAAGAAAACTCCTGGGTCCCAGGAACCATTTACTCTCAATATGATTCTGTCACCATCACTTAGACATACTTGCTGCAAGTATTCAGTTTCTTTCACCAAGGATTCTGCTCCATCTCCCTTGAAAATTTGTCAGTCACAGTGGAGCCTGTGTTTGTTTACATGTCAGACAAACAAATGAAATGAGGACTGTTTCCTCGTGCACTATATTTTTTTAAAATACAGTGAGAAATGTATGGGAATGGCATCAGAAATAACAATAAACTGAAAACTTCATAAATGGCAACTTAAAATGGCAAAAAAAAAGTATAATTTTTTTCTCTGTTGCCATTCATAAAGGCAGTAATGGGAATGGTGAATTTTCAGTTGATTCAATGTTGCTTATTTTCTTCTCAATTTCATGACAATTTTTTTCCTTTTCCACTTCCCCTGTTTTGCTGAAAGTTGATGTGGAATATATATCTATACACATATACACACACACACATATATATATCTGTATATGTGTTTTTATATATATATGGGTTACTTCAGTTGTGTATCCAAGTTTGAAATTCAGTGTGATCTGGGTACTCATTCCTTTTGATCATCTGTCTGACGTTGGTAAGTTGAATGGTGTTCTATCTCACACCCCACCATTACACAGGAAGGCCACATTTAGTGATTTGTCCAATCTGGAACAGCTGTGTGCAGCCATGCAGACAGCCAGTTCAGTGAGATATGAAAATGTCTGCTAATATGCTACTGTGTTCTACTTGTATTGAAATGTTTCCCATTGACATATAAAATTAAGGTTTGTAGTACAAGGGCAAAGGCACAAATGTAACAAGTCTCAATGTGAATGCTCATTTATGTCCTGTCCACTGCACTAACATTCTATTAGAGAAATATACCCCCCATCTGAGTTTAGTCTATGCTGGATGCAGTGGTGGCAAACATGAAAAAACAAACCAAAAGTCAAACACTGAACGCTGCAGACCCATCATAAGGAGAGAGTTCCCTTCTATATACTCTAGTGATGATTACCAGCCCTCCTGGATACTTGATTTGGATAAATCCCATCTGTGTATGTAACTTAGACATATGTAGCTGTCTAGGAAAGCTTGTAAGAGGAGCAAGAGTTCTTATCACAAAGAACTCTTCTATCTACTCATGCAATATTATATATAAACTCATAAATCTTTGTCTTGAAATAATAGAATTTTCTTGTTGCTGTCATTACCCTATTTGGAAGCCTTTTCCTGAATTTGTTGTAAAGATGCATTTATAGCTAACTTATTATCATTTAATCTTGTGCTGACATTGCCCCATTTAGCTCTCCAATAATTTTAGTCATTTTATCAGCTATTCCAATTAAACTTCACTGAAACTAGTTGTCCAGAACTATACACAATATTTCTGATTAGGCCTTTTGCTTCCTTTCACAACAAATGTCTTTCCCCATGCATTTGTGAGCTCATTGGTATATTCATAACTACAGTAATCACTATTCATAGTCATCTTCCAGTGTCATGAACCTGCTTTTCCTACTATTAATTTGTATTTCATACTATCAGTTAAATCATAAGTAATTTAATGCTTTTATAAGATGTTCTGGTCTTTGTAATAATCATAATCCAGTACACCTTTATATTGTCTGCTAATTTCATCAGTTCTTTTCCTGAAGATCTTGTAGTAACGTATTACAAAGGACTGATAAGACACCTAGTAAACTATCCTCATTCCTTGTCTACGTAGTCAGCGTAAGTTGTTGTTGATCCCTCTAGCTGCTTTAGAAACACTCATCCTTAGCAGCTTTAGAAATTGAGTATTAGCACCTGGCTTCTCCACCTTTAGCTAACTTTCTCTGCAGGGAGAATGAATCAAATGCCTTATTTAATTATCTGATAAATAATATTCTCCTGTCAAATAAAGCAGATAACTTTTGAAAAGAGATAGTGGACTGGTTTGAGATGATCTACCCTTGATAAAGTCACATTATAATTTATACTTTTTAAAAATTTCTCTCTGCCTTTAACTCTTCCTTCAAATGGTATTCTGGGTTTTTTTTTGTAAATCAGTTTATTAAGTCTAGTGGTTCCAGAAGTTGTCTTTGTTCACGTTCTTTTGAATTTAGTTCTACTTTTACTGTTCTCCCGTCATAAGATACTACCCCCAAAAATTATAGCAATCAGAGTGTCAATTTCATGTGACAGTTTCATATTTCTATATTCCACCATGAACTATCCAGCCTGCCTTATTTTTGCTTTATGAGGTATTAAGGATGTTAACATTTATTTCTCCCTCAGGTGTCATAATTTCTTATGCACTACCTTCATTTTTGCTCCTTTTTCCACTAATGTCCTCATTATTAACTTTATAGAAAATGTAGACAAAATATGCATTTAATATGTGGATCAGAACTGTAATCAGATCAGAGTAATGTTAATCTCTAATACATTATGTATTTGTACACTGTAGCATTTTTATTTCCCATGCTTCTTTATTTGTTTTAAAGAATTTGTGCTGATTATTTTAATGGTAAATGAAATCTCACACAAAAAAAATTAGCTATTTTCCTCTTTTCTATATCCTGTAACTTCTGAGAAACAGTGCTCTCTCTTAGTTCTTGGTAGATTTGCATGTCTACAAAAGCAGCTAATTCACTGAAGTAAGCCTCATAAGCTTTTTTTTTATTAGCTTCTTTTGTTTTTACTTCCTTACAATTTAAACCAGAAACAGTGCCTGCTCTTTGATTTAAAGTAATTCCTTACTTTCTATGTGTTAAAAGCTTTTCATTCTTAATTCACTGTGTATGCTTTCATTAGTTCCTTTCTAAAATCCCAAACATTATTCATAGGCAGGCCTGTTGTCTGTCTTGCAGTTTGATAGAGACTGATTCAGTTTATGATCACTATAGCCAAGATTATTTTCTATGAAAAGCTGTTCTGTAAGACCTTGATTCTTGCTAAACCCATGTCCAAAGCAGCATTAATTTTCCTTGGTTCACTGGGTACTTATTAAAGAAATCTGTCTTACAGCAGGTTCAAGTCTACCTAAGCCTTCAGTTCCTAATGATGGCATTTATATTGCATCCAAGTTTGGGTGATTAGTTTCCCAAGCTCTCACAATCACTATTCTTTATTTCTTAATCTTATAGAGATTTCTCTTCATATTCCATCCCAAACTGACTATTTCTGTGACAGTACTCCAAAGCTTTCTCTTCTGGTGCTTTTAAAATTTTATCCTAAAGAGGATTTTTTTCACTGCAGGATTAGCTTTCAACCCATGGTCCACAGGCCCAGCCAATTCCAGCATCTATTTCTTTAGGATAAGTAGAGGGTATTAGTAAGGCAAGTTTAGCATCAATAGGCTTAAATACGTAAATTCTCCCTCTACAGCTTCATGCTGTTCTCATACATTTCTATAACAATGCAGAGCTGCCCAAATCAACTCCAGTCTTATTTCTGTCCTTGGATAATTGAAAGGTTTACCTCTTTTACCCAAATCACAAGTAATTTTTCTGCCTGTTTCCATTCTGCAATATCCAGTTACATTTTATGTTTGATGTTAGGCTTGCCAAGAGCATGTAGAAGGTGTTTTACTGAAACGTGTTTTAAATTAACATGTTTTACTAATAAAGTAATTCAACAGAGAATGAGCACTTTTTTATTTTGAAACAAAATCAGGAAATATTTGGGTTTTTTTAAGTTTTCAGTAGTTTGTCCAATCTTCAAAAATATGGATTAGAACTAACATAATAATATATTATTGTTTCTGTTATTATTATTATTATTATTATTAGTAGTAGTAGTAGTAGTAGTATTGAAAACTTGAGTGTTTTCAATTTTTTTTTTCCTCAGAAACATAAAATATTTTATTTAAAATGCAAGTGGTTCTAATTTAAATATTTTTGTGCTTGGCAATTCATTTCTGAAATAGCTCCTGACCAAGCCCTCCATCAGAATTTTGTGCTTTGCTTCACTACCTGAACACTAACTAGTAAACTGACATTAAATGCTTCAGACATTAATGCAAGTCCTTTTTGAGGAGAAGAAACTAAACAAAAATAGAAAAGGCTACAAAACATCAAAATTTTCTCTGTGACAGCTGTACTTTAAATTTTAGCAAACAGTAGCAGAGCTAGATGAGGCTAGAAAATTGTCATAATAGATAAAAAGCCCCAAACAATCATTCAAGCAGCTAGAACCAATTAGTGAAGTTTATGAAAATCCTGCAATTAAAGAGATTGTTAGAATAAATATCACTTCCTTACCCCACAAGAAGACAGAAAATTTTACCTGTTGTACTTTATTAGGATTATCAGGAGTATGTTACTGCAAAGCCATCAGGCCGGAGTGCAATAACCCACACTACACTGGTCAGCAATTACTGCCAGCATCCAAGTATGAAAAGCTGAGTAGAGAGAACTGCCTCTTTCTCTGGATGTTTTCTTCCACATGATTTTTTACCCTGTGAGTACCTTGTTCTCAGAATTTCCCATTCAAATCTTAACTGATGATAGCTTTCTATATTTTACATTTTTCTATCTGAAATCATAAGTAGCTTAAGTGTGCTTTGCAAAAGATTTGCTCAAGAAATGGAAGATTAATAGCCATGAGCCCAAGTGACTTATTCTATCTTTTTTCCTTACAGATTTTAATTTTGATTTTATGAATAACTTGAACATTAGCCTTAGGTTCCAGATCAGCAGAAGTATTCATGCACAGGGCTAGTACTTTGGCTCTATGAGTTCTTTCTAGTCTAAAGAGACAAAGGTTGAAAGAGTGTTGTTTTATTAGTTGTTTGCAAAAATGAGAATTGTATTTCTCATTTAGAGGTGGGAAAATGATGTGTAAAAAATTATAAATTGGAAAAAAATACATTTGAGTCCTACTTAAAAATACAATGCTCCATTCTCCTTTTATGAATGAAATGGTATCTCTGTATTTGTCCTGACTAAATGTCTTGGGGTGCCATTTTTATAAGATCTAGTATAACACCTGTAAAAAGTATGTTTTCAATGTAAAATAATTTAATGACTTTTTATCTGAATGTGAATGTCTGGTAACAGGACCATCTTCAAAAATGTTCTTTAAAACTGAAGTGAATAGCTGACTGCAAAGCACAATTTGTAATAGCTGGATGAAATTTTTAGAAGTGCAATAAGATTTTTCCCTTCGAAAATAATACTAACTATTGACTATCACTGTATTAGTAATTAATGACAGCTACTAGATACAGGGTGTTAATCAATGTGAGAGATTTAGACTGGAATTGCTTACCTTTTCTGGGGGATCTCATCTCATCTCTTGTAATTCGAATTGCTCTGCAATTAAAAAAAAAAGGAGCTGAAGGTTGAGGGGGTTCAGTACAGAAATAATTGTTAAGAAAAGACTTCTGGATCTTGAGGTGAAGCATCACATCTTGACATTATGACAGATGAAATAATTTAACATGTCTGTCTGGCTTGCAGAAAACTTGGAGTTCATTGATACCCACTGGTTGAATTAAGAGGAGCTAGAGACCTGTCCCAGTGTTGGCCAGGATTAGAGTTAATTTTTTTCCCAGTAGAAGTATAGTGCTATGTTTTGGAATTAAGATGAGAGTGATGTTGATAGCACACTGATGTTTTAGTTGTTGCTAAGCCATGTTTACACAGAGTAAAGAACTTTTCATCTTCTCATCCAACCCCACCAGGAGGAGACTATGCAGCTAAGACTGCTGATGCACACTGGCCAAAAGGGTATTCTGCACTCTCAGTATATAAACTAGGGCAAAAGCTGGTCTGGGGCCACTCTTTGGGTATGGCTGGGCATCATTCAGCAGGTGATGAATCACTTGCTTTGTATATTCTCATCCTATTTTTAGTAGCATTGGTATTGTTATTATTATTTCCTCTTCCTTTTCTGTCCTATTAAACAGTTTCTTTATCTCAGCTCACAGGTTTGACATTTTCTCCCCTACTTCTGTCTCCCATCCCTCTGTGATGGTGCAGGGGAATTGAGTAGTGAGCAGCTGTGTGGTATTTCACTGCCTGTTGTGTTAAACCATGGCAAGACCTCATGCTACTAAGGTTTGCTTTTTAGTTTTATTTATTTTTTTATATCCAAGATTATGTTCTGATATGCATGTGCATGGTTGGAACAACTGCATCTGGATGAGAGCAACATCCTTGTAAAGGCGCATAATCTAAAGAAAATATTTTTAAGGACCAGGATTCATATAAGATTCAGTTCAAGTGTAAGAAGTAGTCAGAAATAGAATCATCTCTCTAAATGCTATTAACTATCTTTGTATAGTGTCAGAAGGAGTGCTGCATATAATATGTGGGATTTTATAGGCCCCTAATGAGTTTGAAATATGTTAATGAGGGCTTGTGTATCTTAGCATCATAGAATCATTTAGATCAAAAAAGACCTTTAAGCTCTCTTCAAGTTATTTTTGGGAGGAGAGAATAAGGCTTTTATAGAATTGGCATATATTCTGGTTTTTCTTTTAGGGACTGTTATCTCTCCCTAGATATCCCATGATAAAATCTTTATGTCCATGAGTGTCAAAAGAGATTAAATCTCTTCAGTACACTTATGTGCAAAATGTGTCCTTCAGAGTCAATTATAATTAAAGCTGGGGTAAATAGTGTGAAGTGTTTTGAACTGTTAAATGAATTTTTTCAGACAAGCTTTCTTCTTCTTTTCACCTCTCCTTGCTGTCCAGATAGTCTGTCAATCCTAAGTGTTCACAGAATGCAAACCCCAAGGTTTCATGCACTGTGGGAAACAGCTGCATTTCCCTTTGAGCTGGATAACACTTGTTGGATATGCCTGTAAGTGTATCCAGCTGGGGAGTGTATGAAAATATCCTGCAACATAGCTGACCAACTGCAGCTAAACACTGCTTGGAACTTGACTATTTCAGTTATAAAACAAGATCAATTTATGAATCAAATCTGAGCATTAAATTCACACAAATGGCAGCCTCAGATTGTCCTGATTTCCCACTCTGTTAGGATCACTGAACAGACTGTTCAGCTCTTGCTGAATTACTCAGCAAGAATTTTGCAAAGTACAGAAATAACCAAAATTTTTTTGTACTTGCCTGCTAGAAGGTAGCCCAACTTTCTGTCCTAATATGATACTGCTCCGTAGGTAGTATGATGCAGATGGTGGCAGATCGCAGATATTCATAGCTCTGAAGTTATTGTGTGTCCATATTGAAACACTTGTGTATTTTGGAGGCTTCTGAGCAACTCCAAAGAAGGATTTGTGAAACCTTTGAAGCAGAACTTTTGTAATTCACTATTGGATCTTATTGGAGTGTTTGACAGTATCAAAATAATTTTTGCAATGCCAAGAACTGCTTGGTTTTAGCTTCACCTGGAGTTTCTCCAGAATGTCTACTACCTCTATGGCAACTGGGAATATGCTTGGAAAATATTCAGTGAACTGCAGATTGTTGGTTTTTTTCTGCCAGAAAAAATCAAGATCTGTTGAAGGTCTGACAGCTGTACCTTGTCACAAAGAAAATACTCCAAAGAAAAAACAAATGACCATTAAACTTGATAGCACATTAGTGTCTAATGATCAGTTATATTTTATAAATCAGTTTTAATCACCTACATATTGCTGTCACAGCTACCCTGAACAATTACCAGGGCTCCATTTCTCTTTGCAAATCATTATTGAAGCTTCATATATTGTCTTTTACTTTTAGTCCGAAATTACCGTTCACTGTACTAGGAATCTAAGGGGAATTTGTTTGAATAAGAAAAACAGTATGGAAGTTATTTTGAAAATAATAGTCAATCTGAAATAACTAGGGAAACGGTTGATAGCAATTGGTTGATGACTACAATGGAAAGGACCTTGCAATGATTAGCAGTTGTATCTCAATGTCAGTATTAACTTTCACACATTCTTATGGTGTCTCAGAGAAAATAATTTCATTAACATTTGCAATTACCATTACTAAATGCTATTCTTTTCTATGCAGGCTTATTGGGAAATTTTCTTTTGATTTGATAGCTTCATGGCATGTAGGTTAGCTTGACTGATTTTTCTGCAGCTATGAAAATGGAACCAATTTAATGATCCATTTTGATAATAAACTGCATTATATCATCTTCCCGCTTCTCTGAAGTGCACTGAATTGCAGAGAAAGTGTTATTCTGAAATACTGGCATGTCTTTGGAGAGAATGCCAGAAATATAACCAAGAATTTTCATGCCAAGTAACTTTATTTGGTTGTCAGATATGCAAAGATGAGGTAAGTGGACACAGTTCTGACATGCCTGCTGGATTAGCAAAATCTGTTGTTGAAAAAGGGTCATTTGAGCCCTTTAGATTTAGGGTCTCGACTTATGAAACCTCAACCTTTGTTTTATTTAAAAGATGGTTTTCACTCAATTTCTTTGCTACTGCCTTTTCACCACTCCTTTGCTCCATAGTTCTTCCCTTCCGTCATGACAGCTTTGGTGCCTGTCAGACATTTATGGGAGCCAAGTGAGTTTCATAAGCCAAGACACAACACTCGCTACCCCCCCCCCCCTTTTTTTTTTTTTTTTTTAATTTATTTTTATTTTTTGAGCTAATATTCTGCTAGATTAATGCTCCAGCTTCTCTTACATGAAAAGTCCAACAAATGCTGTGGCTGGTTCAACTGATACAAGTCCACAGCATCTGGGGTGGTACAGAGGGAGGAAACAGTGGTATCACTGCCAGCTAGGGACTGTGAGCTTCTGGATATTAGTGTCATCCAATCTATGGGCTTTTTTTTAGAATGAAAAGTGAGAAACAGTTTTCTTAAATGCTTCCAGTAACCCAAGAAAAGCTAAACACTTCTAATAGCTGGCAGCAGCTCCATTCCTCTAAAGTCAGGGTATAAGTATAAATACTTTGAGTGGATTTTTTTCTACTTCTCACTTCTCAGCAGTAGAGTTGCTGAACCACTGCTATCTCAGGGTACCACTCAAGGAATTTGAGAAAAGCTCTGACAAAATAGAATAACTTTTCCAGTGATTGTCTTAAGTATCTCAAACTACAGCTGAGGCATTTTCAGTTGAGTTGGGTCCTTAAAATAATGTATAATATGGGTGTGAACTATTAAGTCTTTTAAACCTGTTGTAGAAGTTAAGCCCCAGGAGGAAAAGTCAATGATAATGCCAAGTATTAAGATACACTGATAAAGAGACAACCCTGCCATTGGAATTCCTCTTTATGAACCAATACTCTCTATGTCAGAGAACAGAATGACCTCATACTTCTGACCCAAATATTAAGTTTTAGAGAGGCTTATGGGTTCTTCCCAAGAGGGGAATAAACTGATAATGGAATCATATTTCTTTCACGTAATGCTGATCATTTCAAAGAAGGAATATTCTGTTGTCCTGAACACAGTGTGAAACAAACAATGAAAAATAATTTCCTTTTGCACAGTTCAGAGCATCTTTCTGGCTGGTACTCTATACAATGTTTTTCTGGCTGTTTGGTATTAGAATGCAATGGTGCTTTTTTATTGTTTTTTTGGGTTTTTTTGGTGTTTTTTTTTTGTAGCTACCTGGTCTGTATTCTGTGTCTCATGTTTTAAGAGGTGTCAGAGAGCACACTTTTGTTTTCAAGACTGTTCATCCAGAATGTTATGGTCAGCTGAATCATCTGCTGCAGATAGAAAGTCAAAAGCCTATCGCATCAGTAGCTTTATAACCAGGCAGTCAATGCAGTCACAGTTCCCTTTTGGGGAGGCTAAGGAACTGAACAAAGTGCTAGTCTCAGTCTTGGTGGTTGCTTAGGCACTTATGATTAAAAAATACCTGGTAAGGAAAGCGGAGACCTAAAGTCCTCCACAGCCTGTGTGAAGATAGAGAGTACATGCAACTACAGTTCTTCTGACAGCAGTGAGGTGGCTGTCATTTCAAGCTCCCTGTGCAAAAAGTATAGTTTCTTGTGCATTTTCAGTGCTGTGAAAAACATAGATTTCATGAGAAGGATATTTTTTATGAGAATGTCATGCAGACTGGGTATTCCAATAATAAAGTTCCAGTAATTCCAGTAATAAAGTTAAATAGTATTCAAAGCATACTGTTATGAAGAGGCTGCAGATCAGTCACAACCACCATTCCTATCTTGCACTTAGCCCTCTTCTCATGAAAGATGTTTTCCTCCCCATTTTGTCTGCTTTGTATTTCTTCTCTCTAGGACAGAATTTCAACAGAGATACATTCATATCTTCCATTTTACATGGTCACTAAAGAGCTGAGTAGCTAATAAATAAGCTTAATGTCACATGCAGAATGGATGCAGGTCCTGTATAATGACTGCATTGAGCATCCTTGTACTTGTCCCGGTTATAATCATTGTATCCTGAATAAATCAACTTGGTCTCTGAAATTTGCTGCAGGTTCTTGTCTGTTTCAAACAGGGATTAAACTCTTGCAGAGAATTTCTGTCGATTTTTTTTTTTTTTAAAGCAAGAAAAAAAAATAGCAACCACTGGGAGTTAAAGAAAAAAAGGGATTACAAAAAATAGGAGAAAAAAAATGGAGTACTTGAGATACTTAAGAATATGCTTCCTAAGTAATTCTATTCTTGGTTTCCAGTATCTTCTGAATAACCTCTCTGATAGTTTTAGGGAAAATCCTGCATGAACTGGCTGGAAAATCCATAATGACAATGGTCTATGAATACAATCCTTTCTTTTTGGTTTCTAGGAGCTTTGACACTCATTCTAGGCAGACTCTTTGGAGAACTGAACTGCTAAGCTCTTTGAAAATTTCTGCTGGACATGTGCAAGTGACAGTTTTTTTGATGGCTGTAGAACCTGGGTAGATGTGTGTGAACTCAAGTCTTTCAAAAGGTAGACAGGGTGAGTGATGACTCCCTAGCAAATTGAAAACTCCTCTTTGAAGTTTAGGAAGTACTGGAATTTATTAGTGCAACAACTAAACTAATAGCTTTTTAAGACCTTTCCGCCACCACCTCCTCCAAACTCTCTCAAGTTTCTTTGCAAATTGTTTACTTAACTACATCAAAAGAGGAAGTCTGAATATTAAAAACAAAACTTCCCCAAATCCATTAGTCTGTGCAGATACCCATCATGGACAAATTCATCTAAAATTATAGGGTTAATAAAAGTTTTAGAAATAAATGAAGACAGAGACTTTTACTTAAACATGTCTAGAGTTTCTTCATAGCTGTGTGTTTAAATTATTTTCTCAAGCAACATTTCAACACTCAAGAAGTCAGCAAGAATTTTAATGTAGCAATAATGAAAATAAAATTCTGGAGACTTCTTTGAAATATTTCTTGTCCTTTTATTAAAGACTAAAAGATGGGATTTGCATTACTGGTTTCAGACTGTCCAACTATACCCTATACATGTGATTTTTCATCTTTGATACTCTTTAATCAAAGCTTTACCTGTATGTTCTAAAATACACATGCTTACATTTAACTTAGATTTTTTGCCTCTGAAGGAGATCCCTGTAGTGCAGGATGTCACAGTCTTTGGGCTTAGTTACAACATTGTTGGTAATAGAAAGACCTGGATATTTGACTGAATGTTAGCTAATACCCATTTTCCATAGAGCATTGATCTACTTCATTGCCTGCTTAACAAACTCGAGATTAATCTACTTTATCCTTGTAACTCAATAGAGAATATCTGTATTTTGAGCAGGAGAACCAGGAAAGGTTTTATCTGACGGTTAAGAAAGGGAATGTCTGGATTGCCTCTAGGTGGCAGCGAGGCATTATTTCTTAACATTCACTGAGCTGCCTGTTCCACTGTCTTTGCAAAGAAACACTTGCTTAGATGCAGCCAGCTCTGTCCAGTTTTCTGACCATTTTGGATAGACCTTAAAATCCTAAAGTCTGTATTGCAATAAATATACACGGTTGCAAATCAGTTAGTCCTGGAAAGGCAGACAAAAGTACTATGTGATATGTGCTATGAATCAGCAAGTCTCTGATCCCTGCTTTCATGTGACTGTGATCAGTGGCAACGTTAGGGATTCCCAGCAGATCTTCCTTTTTTCAGAAACTGACGGCTTCAAATGGCTTCTTTGCATTTTTGCATCTTTTGCCTGCTGATGTGGCTGCCTTCTAGCACAAATTACTTTCCAGGTGTTTGTACTGAACCTAGTCTAGTGAGGGACATCCCTGCCCATGGTAGGAGGTTTGAAACTAGATGATCTTTTAGGCCCTTTCCAGCAAAAACCATGCTATGATTTTATAATTTTGCATTTGGTCTCAGTGCAGTGATGGTACATATGATATTCTGTTCAGATAAATGACTGCTTTTATCACTTAAGCATGAGCAATGGACCACACTAAATGCTGCTAATCAAGGGATCAGAGACCCCTTAGTAAGTCCTTGCTGCCTGACAGTATTAATTGTAATGCTGAGGAGATGGAAATTGGCTCTGCAATTGTAGTTTAGGCTCTGATTTAACAATGTGTTTAAATCAATTACTTTTAGCATGTGCTTGTGTTGACTTCATTTTAGCATTGTAGCCACTAACTTTCTCACATTTCATCAGGGGAATGCTTTCACTTTTATGAATGTCCTTATTTTCAACCTAGGAAAGAGCTTTTTGTGCATACACAAAGAAAAGCATGTGCTTAAATGCTTTACAAACTGGGATATACATTGCCAGCTTTGATACTGTGGGTTAAGAGAAAGAAGCACAATTTTGAGCTGGATATGTTCCACAGTGATCAACAGAAAAATTAAAAAAAACCCTGTTTTGATTGTGATCAAAACACGTGTCCTTTTGAATATCATTACTGTCCTGTTCTGGATAAAAATACAAATTAGATGTTTTTTAAACAAGCACCACATTTTAAATGTGTTTTGCATGGGTAGGACTAACCTCTAATATCTCACCAGGAAAAGCATGGAATCAGAAACATGGTGGGTCTCAGTTTCTTGAGAGCTGAAGGTGTCAGTAGAAATGTTTTGTGGATTGTGCCAACCAAAGGAAAATGCAGAATGAGTAAGCACTTTTAAACTGACTGAGAAGAAAATGATGTATTTGAGAGAGATTTCTAATGCAATATACTTTGGTATTAAAATTTAAAATTACTCTGAATACATTTCCTTTAGAAAACACTGTGACGATCAAAGACTTAGCAGCTTGATGGATGTGAATGAACGAGTCTCATAAATTGAGACTGCAACTGTGATCGCTGCATTAATAAGAATGAGATTATCATAGTGTTAAATCATCCAGCTATACATTTAAAAATATGTACTGGGAATAAATGCTTATTATGCAATATGTCTTTGTCTTCTGCTCTCAGGCCAGCACTGTCATACTACATCACAAATATGAACATTGTAGACTCTGACAGTCTCACACCAGGAGCAGTTTTCAGAGGCAGGTTTGTTAAATGGTTTCATAATTGCAATGATTATTGCTTCTGATACTAATGTCAAAAAATAGGATTTTGCACAGAATTTTCCTACCAAAGATGATGTAGAAAATAATACTTGTTTCAGAAAAGTTCAGGTTGTAAGATGGGTTCTATAATAAATGTACTGTGTTTTGAAGATATGCCACATTTTGCTTGGAAGGGCATCACACTGAGATGGCATGATTTTATGATCAAATTCCTAAATTATTAAAGAAATTGGTGTAAAATCTTGTTTTGATTAATATTGGATCATTTTGCATTGTTCTCAATAAGTTACATTTCTGTCTCAAGGTGTGAAGTATACCGCATGTTTGTTGTGTAGAAGACTTCCAGTGTTAAGATGGCAGCAGCTTTGTGAACTTCCCAAGGAAGCTCTGTTTGCACTGTTATCTCTGGTGATCATAGGAGAGACAGTCCTGCAAGTCTCCTTACACAGGGCTCATCTGCAGGCTGAAGCCAAAGTTTTCTTATGGAAATACATCTAAAAAGAATCTAATGTCACCTAAGACTGCTCATTAGCTCACACTTATGGGTGTTTTCTAAACGTGTCTGTGCTCAACCTGTCCGATATCATGTGTGCTCATGAGTTTAAAACTTGTCTGTGCTGTCTGTCATCTTAGTAAGTGGTAAAAAATTACTCTAGCAAGTGCTTACTGGTTTATTATAGGCTTCTTTAAGGATTGCTGAACTGACCTTAAAGAAGAAAAAAAAAATAATTTCCTGTACATTTTCATTGTCTTGTGAGAAGGATTTAAATGAGAACCCTCTCAGAAATCCCTTCCCACACAGTGGGATTGTCAACCAAATTGATGTAATGTTTTTTAGTGCTGTTTTTATTAAAGATTGCACTTAGCTTTTTTTGACCTTTCCTTGTACACACTTAAATTCACAGTAAAAGACATGCTAGTAAAAAATGAAGATATTGGGATACCAGTTAAAAAATATTCTAATTATATTTATTGTCTTCAAAATATGCTGCTTCAAGGATATGGGTTAATTCTGATAACATTTGCATAGTTTTGGGGTTTCAAAGTTCTTTTTTTACTTTTTACCAGAAAGAAGAAAGCAAAAGGGAGGAAAGAGAAATACTACATAGAACCAAAACAGCTCCAAATTTGAATTCTTATATTTGGAATACAGACTCTGGGACATATTGCAATAAAATCTGAAATGCTTTGCTTTTGTTCCAGTGAAGGACAAAATCCATATTTCTAAACTTAAGCTGACATTTAATGCTGCTGTCTACATAAAACTAGGTTAAGATTTTTTTTTTACATAAATTTGAGTCTGCATATGGATGTTATTCCCTTCAATGTCAGTAACTAGATCCTTAATACTTCTTTCAAGAGGTATTTTTTCTCTTTTTTCTCTTTTTCTCTGAAAATTCAGCTGCATGGTCAGTAGCTTCCTGCTTTGATAAACTTTCAAAGATGAACCATTCAAATTCTTTCACTGGAGATGTGTGTTCCTCCCCATTCCTCCCTTCATTACTCT
Organism: Poecile atricapillus; assembly: GCF_030490865.1. Lineage (NCBI taxonomy): Eukaryota > Metazoa > Chordata > Aves > Passeriformes > Paridae > Poecile > Poecile atricapillus. The sequence goes on from NC_081252.1 coordinate 36,099,516, forward strand.
TATCAAGGTGTAGGTGCATGAGCAATATCAATGGCTTTGTGTTATCTTTCTTCTTTGGATACTTCTCAGACTGACAAAGGTTTTGGGTTTTGTTTTATTTATTTATTTATATTATTATTTAACATGTTTTTATATAAAATAAAGGAGTTCTGAATTAGATAAATTTTACACTCTCTGGGATTCTGAGGACGAGCAATGTGGTGTTATCTTTGTATTTTTACAGACAAAACATATTTCGATTTTCTTTCTTATCTTGCTAGAAAAAAATATTCAACTTTCCTTGAAGGAGTGTACATTCTTCCAAGTTAATCCAAGTGGAGCAGGTCTTACGAGATCAGATGAAGCTGGAAGAACTTGACACCTATTTAATCTAAATCAGGATCTCAAGGTATGGTCTCGAGTCCCAATGTGTAATCTAAAATAAATGCTTTTATATGAACAGCCTTTCCATCTTTTTTTTTTTTTCTTTTTTTTTTTTTTTTCTCATATTTGTTATATACTGAACACACTACTGGTGAAATAGCATAATTATATATGTAGTGCTCCACTTTATAGCCCATCACCATAGGATGAGAAGAAAAAAGGTATTCCATAGTGTGTTATAAGCAAATAATGGTAGCATTCCCAAGTTGGTTCACCTGTATTGTGTCTGTGTTATGTGAGCTTACTGGTGGCTGGTCCCTACAGTATACCAAGAAAACCAACAAATTTGCTGTTGCTGATTATTGCCTTACTGTACGTGTCCTGCTTTTTGTTACAGCAGACACACTAATGTGTCCCTTCTGGGTTTGTGAAAGAGAACAGCTTTACAACATACACCACTAGTAGCTAACAAAGAAGCAGGTCTGCAGAGATGGTCTCTAGTGAAAGTTGCATTTTGGTTCCACTATTTGAGTTGCTTAGTAATGTTTCTTAAAAGTATCTGTTAATTTCCTTGGTATCACCCTGAGCAGCTGGCTGTGCTACAGCTGGTTATTTGTAAGGAAATTCTCCAATGAATAAATTACTAAAAACGTTCTTTTCATAGAAAGGAAAACCCTTAAATTCTTCAACTTGGATATTCTGTTCTGAGTCTTGAAACTGTCGTTCTAAAATCAGGATGAGAGTTCAGGTAAGAGTCTGGAGCGAGGGTCAGGTTCTTTCCTTCTGTAGTGGCATATAATCCAGCTGACAAAATGAACATGCTAAAAAACCCAAACAAAAGCCCAAAACCAAAAGACCATGGAAAAAGCTCTGGAATCCATCAGTTTTAAATTGCTATTCAAAAATTAAATGTTTTATGCCAGTGATATTTTTTTTTCATTAGATGTTCTGCGATAACTTGATATGTAGGTTGTTGGCCTATAAGCTCATGGTGATGTGATTTATAAATTTGTCAAGCTTTATTTAAGCCATGCCTTATTTCGTACTTTAATGAAATATATTTAAAACTGTGTGTATTCATGCCTTTCAGGTATGTCTACTCTCATAGAGGCTGAAAAGCAGGATAAATTAGTCCTCACTAATCATCTTGTCCTCACATAGTACTGACAAGCTAGACTGATCATTTGGAAATTAGTTTGGGCATTTCTATATTGCAGGAAGATTGCCGAAGCTTGCTGAGAAGGAATTAAAGCCTGTCTCTCCCCCTTCCTCCTCCTCTTCTTCTTCATTGCTTCAGTAGCTCTGACAGTCTTACTGTGTAGTTCCCCTCTTGCCTCCCCTCTCCCTGCATCTGTTTCAGGCTGTCTCAGTCCTTTATTCTCATTTTGCACTCTTTGTGGTTTCTTTTTGGTTTTGTTTTCTTTTGTTTGTTTTGTTTTGTTTTTCCTTTTTTTTATATCTTGCTTAGTAAGTGAGATAAATGCAATCTCAAGTTACCTGAATAGGCATAGGACATGTTTCACCCTGGTGCTGGGATTTCCAGAGTAGCTTAGAGCTGCATGTCCAGCTTTCACTGGCCTTTCATTGGCCTCCAGACTCCCATGCATAGAGCCTCCTTTGCAATGACCACCTGGAATTTATATGCTCACCTAGTATTCTGTAGTCAGCAAGTCAGCAACTGTTGCTCACTGATAAATTGTGCAATCCCTGGTCAGACTTCTCCGGGGGTAAAAGGGTTCCCATTCAAACACCTTCCTCCTTGCCTCAGTTCGATGGTCTCTTAATCATGCTGCTCTGATTCTCTGTGGAGTCATGCTCCAGAGCAATCTGATTTCAACATGCACAAACAAACCACACTGCTGAGTTGTCTTACTGCATAATGGCAGGTGCATTCTTAAAATCCCTTTGGTGCTGGAGAAACTACAATGTAGGACAATATCCTAGGAGGTTTCTCAGCATAAAAATGACTGCCTGTGACTGCTGTTTAGAAAAGTGCTAGGTATAGGTTAAATTCTTTCCTTACCCAAATATGTGAAGATAATATATCAAGAGAAACCTGAAGACATTTTAATTATGCCACAGGATTCTGACCTGACAGATGCTTATATTAATGCAGTTGAAGTGTTGGGGAATGAAATCAGATTACCTAAAGATTTTTCTGTTTTCTAAATCTGGTTAGAATTATGGTAACACAGGCTCTATGCAAGAAACACTGTGGTGATGACATATGTCTGAAATGATATAGTGTTTTCACAAATCACAAGGTGAAGGGATAGCTTATCTTCAGATTTTAGCACTTGCTACTGCAGTTTGAATTATGTTCTATAATCTTTACTTCCATTCTGAAAATTGTCTGCAGTCACATATATTTAATTTAGGAGAAAAGCACATAAAGTAAATTAGGTTAAAAAAACCCTCTGCATTTTGTAATGTTGATTTAATAGAAAGCAGCCCAAAAAGAATACAATAATGATAGGGCATAAATGTTAGCATTATGTATAAATAAATGTCAGGCATCAGTTTCCTTCTAATTTTTTTCTTAAATACTGAGTTAGGATGGATGTCCCTTGTGACAACATCTGACATCTGACAAATGCCTGGCAAACAAGAAGCTTATCAGAAAGCAGGTTAAAGGAAATCATATACATTTGACACAGATCTCTCTTGAGTAATCTTCCCTCATCTTCTTGCACCAGCTTAGTGCAGATGAGATTGATTGTAATGATGGACATCTTAGACCCCCTGGAGAGAGAGGGCTGGGAACTGGGGAAAACACGCATCTGGGAAGTTTCTAAGGAGCCTGGGGAAAGCTCAATAAAGAAACAGAGAAAAACGAAGACCAGATGGTGCCCTGACTACCAGATTCAGAAATGGAAGATTTTCTGTTTAAATAAAAGTTCCATTTTTATTATTAGAAGTTAGAGGTTGCAGTTACTTGATACAAAGTAGACAGATTGCTTACATATTCATTGTCCCTTTGTCCTTCATCTTAAGAGCTTCATTGTGGTGACGTTCTTGAGGTGAGTATGAGGTGTAAAACCATAAAGAACTCATTTAGCCATTAAACGTGAGAAGCTGGTACACTGTGATTTTCTGATTGAATTATGCTAATAAGTGTGCAGGTGACAGTTTTGACAAGTCTGGTAAATAGAAAAGTATTATATTATTTTTTATTATCTCATGAACTGTGAAGGTACTTCTTAACTGTAGTTCCAATTTTCTCTTTGAATTATTGCTTAGCTAGACTTAAAAAATATATATTCTGGTTAAAGATATAATATTAAGGAAAGAATAAATTATATTTTTAAATTACAGTAAACCAATATTAAGATCAATATTTTAATTTTACTATGTCTTAAAGATGTCTGTGAAATACGTGTATTTTTTCCTGCAATTTAACCTGTATTTTTAGGAAATTTTATAGACAATCCCATAGTGATGCTTATTTCTCTATCCAATAGTAAATTAACATATGGAAATGTGGTTTTGTGAGGGATGGCTGCTTTTGTGATTGAGAAAGCTGAACTCTGATTATTTTGTATTTACAGAATACATCCTCTTAGGTTTGTGGTCAAAACTGTTAGTAAAAATTGTAGTGTTTATATCTTCTGCAGACTTCATCTTGGGAGCAGGAGGGAAAATATGTCCTAGAAGGGAGGGAGAAGCTGGGACAAAGGTCCACATCATGGGTGCAGTCAATTTTGTTCAAATCACGGTTTTTGGCAATTGAACACTAGGGTCCTGAGAGTAGCTTTGTGAGCTGCAGCCTCTGCCCTGCCCTGATGACTCTGCACAGCATTTGTAATTCTTTCACAGTCACTAATAGACAACATCCCCCCCGCCAAAAAAAACCCAACCCCCCCCCTAAAAACCCAACAAAAAACCCAACAAAAATATTCTAATGCTAGGTTTGTCCAAGTTCACACGTGTCATGTTTTCATAGACATGTCATTTGATTCTCACAAGGAAGGAAAAATTGAAGGGTGGGTGGGTGGTGATGGGGTGGCTGCCCTGATGGGTGGCTGGTGAAAAGCTTGAGAACACCTATTAAAATGTATGCTCCTGAATGCTGCTTACATCTGTGAAATTTTTAAGATATATTCGAAGTTAGCTGAGTGTGAAATATGATTCTGAGGTGATTCAAATTTTGTGAACCACAGCAAAATTGGCCAATAAAATGGCAATAATAGTAAGAAAGAAAGTTACAAAATGCTTGTTAAAAGCATAAGTCAACCCAAAAATGGTTCTTAAAAATTCACAATTGTCTTCTACGTGGTTTTTCACTGTATTTTCTCAGAATAACTAACTCAGACTATTTTTAATATACTGAAAGAAATAAATTATTTCATTATAACCTTGTGGTATTCTACACATTGTTCCAATTTAATTTCTTACCATTACTAAAAGGAGCTTAAAAGAAGTCAAAATGGAGTTTGATAGCTACCTGGATTTGTCTGTGCATTGAACCAGGCATGTATGTCTCCAATTCTGTAAATTTTTATGTGAAATACTTGGTTTATATCTATGTTATTTATAAGTACTATACTTTGTTGTATAGTGAGAAAATGGCATGCCAAGATTCTTCATTCCTTAATTTCTAGCCCTGCGGATCTAGGAAATATAGATTAAAAAAATATTCTTATAAAACTCTAGATTCTGGTCATGGATATATGTTTGGTAAATTTTAAATGTCCCTGATATACAGAGTGCAATACCTTAAAATGCCAGTTCTTGCCTGCCTTTAGTTCCTGTGGGACATTTGAATTTCACACTGGGAGTATGTTTTGTTTTTTCCTTTTACTCAGCCTAAGCACCCAGACAGCCTGTTCTATGTGCTCCAACCATTGCTTGCATCAATGAAATTGTGAAGTTTAAATAACAAATGTTATTTTAAAAAATTACATGCTTTTAGAGTAATCTTGTTGGGTGCATTCAACAGAAGTAATGGCGCCTAAATTGGTAGCATTACTGGCAATTTTATTGTGGTTTAGATTTTGGCAAGCCTATGAACACTTCTGCCAGCTGGGCCTTTAGACCAGGCTGTTTAAAGAACAGTTACACACAGGAAAAAGTCACTCTTCTTTCTAAATATCTAGTTATATTTTCTATGAATAGCAAGTTTTTTATTACAAGCAACAAGGATAAAATAAAAGAGGCTAATTGTTTCTAGTTTCCCCTTTATTAATGCAGCCAATTTTCAGTGGGAGGAAGTTTCACAGAGCCATAGAAAAGTGAAATTTTTTAGTTGGTTGGAAAATCTGATGAAAAAAGTTGCAAAAAAATGGCAGAACTAAATCGTGGGGAGTTGTTTGTTTCTTTTTCTTTGTCTTTTTTTTGTTCGGGGTGGGTTGCAGAGGGGTAAGATTTCAGATTATCAATATTTCAAGTTGGCAGTATCCTGTTAAATTGTTTTATGAAAGCTGGGACTTTGCTGGCTGATGAATGCATACTCTGTACTGTGTGATACCATGCATATAAAATGGTTTATTGAGCAAAATAAACTATTCTCTGCAGTCTCCAACAGACAACTCTACATTTCTCTGCAGTCTCATAAGTGACAGCTATGACCAACCAAGTAAACTCTACCTTTGCAATGCCTTCTCTCTCTTTCATATAATTTAACCCTAAATACCTCCATAGTAGTGCACACCTGTCACTTGTTTTGTTAGTTGGAACTTTTGTATACTCTCATTATGTGTTATGTTGCACGCAAAGTGTATTCTACAATAATATTTATCTGTGAAGCTTAGGCTGTCATAGACCCTCTGCTTTATCTGTCTAATATCTCATGTGAAACAGTTGTTATTTCCTATTAGTATGCATACAATTTTTCTAACCATTATTTTCAGTTATAAGGAGGACTGAGGTAGTGTGTGTTGTTTAGTTGTTGCCTTTAAAGGAACAAAATCCATGTAATTTCTTTTCAGCATCCAGTTTTCTTATTTTTTAAATGCAAAAGTGGTACTTACAGAAACACAGGGACCCTAGCTTAAAGAAAGTTCTTTCAGAATTTATTTTGTCCCATCCTTTTATTCACTCCTTACCACTGATTTGATGCCTTTTATTTACTTGTGTCAAAATGAACTGGAAGAAAATAGTGGATAGCAGAGCCATTGTCATTTCATCCAATATGTCAAATCGTCTTTTAAACTTTAAAATGGTCTTGTTTTTCTGGTACACAGTAATTAAGAGGAAAAGACTCTGCAGTCTTTCAGCATCCCCCATTATGCTTAGAATCCTGTAACTAAAATGAGTAGAACCTGTACCTTGATGATAGCTCTGTGATTCTGTGATCATTATTTTTGAAATCTGCAGAGTCAATATTCAGATGGAGATGGGAGGCTGGTTAAAATCAAGGTAATCTTTTTAAGGTGTCCAATATAAACAATAGTGTGTTGACAGTTACTTGGTAATTTTGTGATTATGAAGTAAATTCAGAAGTTAATAGGAAGTACACAAAGATGAGCATGTTCAAAGCTGTTGTACCCTTTCTGCAAGTGACCTTTCTGTGTCATTTTTGACCACCTTCATCATACTTGAGAAGGGAAAACTCTTCAAAGAGCTTATCTTATGACTGGTAAATTTGAAAACATTTTGAATAAGAGAGAAGTCTTATTCTTGATCGACATCAAGATAATTAATAGTCAGACAAATTTTTGCTTTTAAATTACCTCTTTGTAAAAGCCCACTGAAAAGGGGAATTTCATTAAAGAGAAACCCAGAGTCCATGTGAAGAGGAACACTGTGCAGAGGTGCAGACACAGTGATGTGCTTTCCGCTGCTTTTGAGGTAGATATGTAATGCTATCCTGGAATAGTGATAATAGGAAAATGCCAGCAGGAGACTGGGTCACTGTTCTATTTTCTTTATTCTTTCATAGCATTAGGAAGAAAAGTTTCCATACAAAAAAATTAACTAATGAGAGAAATACTTGGGGTTTTGTAAGTTTACAGTACACTGTTTTTCCACTAATGAGATATTAAAATTTTATCATTTCCAATTGATGACCTTCTCATCACCCTCATGAATTAAAATCCAACTCTACTTCTCTAATAAAATTGTTAATTTATGACTACTGTGAACTTCTATAGCATGAATCAGTATTTATTTTCTGAATTGGCATCCCATTAGACATTAAAATAAACAATCTGATCATAGAAAAAATATTTATGTTTCAATTGAGCAAGAAGCTGTTTGAGTCTTACTGCTGTAATCTGAGATTTTGAGGACTCCAATTAAGACTTAAACTCAGGCCTGCCTAAAGCAATGAGTAACAATTTTTATGGTTTTGGTCAAAGAATTTAGCATGAGGAGTAAGAACATTTTGATTATTCCAATCACTAAGAGAACAATTAATTCTTTGAGCAGCTTTGGTTCCTAAAGGCAAATTATTTAGACCAGTTTTGGACATTTAATCATAGACTATGTGCAGTCAGACTGTCTCATGGCACTGCAAGGTCAGACACTGACTGCAATTCCTTGACTGCATGGAAATGCCTAGCACCATGTGAGATGCACTCAGGGTATCCAAGACCTCTGTGAAGAACTACAAAATGTGACTTATGGAGAGCCTTACTCTCCTAGCATGTCACCTGAAGGCCAAGCCCGAAGCCCTAAAGCATCTGAAAGGCTACTAGATGCCTCTGCATGGGCAAGTGTACCAACCCCTCTAGACAGAGGATTTAAGAATGAGCAGTTCTCTCCTCTTATTGGAGCCCTAAGTGGATAGATCGTGTTAGTGTGTTTTGAAAATTTTGTTTTCGCACTTCCTCCTTGCCTATGCTTTCCAAGCTTTCTTCTCATTATTGATCTTTTTTTAGTTTTGGGGATTTTAGGGTTGTCTTGGGTTGTAATGCAAGATGTAACCAAAAGTATGTATTCTATTACCATCTGTTAAAACCAGGTGGGGTAGTGTTCTTTATCCCTTCCATGGCCCATTCCTCATAACTCCAGGGGGATATCTTCAGTTAATGGGCCAGTGAGTCTCACTGCATTGCTGATGAAATTACATCATCCCATTGTGAGATGCTCCACCCAGGGGGAGGAGCCAAGCATTCCTACCCAGATCTAATCTGAGGTTTGGAACACCAGAGGCAGCCTTTCGCCGTTGGATTCTCAGAAGAAGACTGGACCCATCTACAGCACCACTGGACCTTCAGGGGAAAACTACACCCTTCTACAGGATCATTGTTTCAACAGAACCACACCTGTCACTCCAGGACTGCAGCCACCATTTAATCAGACTGCTACCACCACCCTGACCAACAGGGTGTCAGGTTGTATACTGACTCTGTCAGTATTTTTTTTTTTTTTTGGAGCTACTGCATTTTTATTGTAATTTTCCTAGTAAAGAACTGTTATTCCTATTTCCATATCTTTACCTGAGAGCCCCTTGATTTCAAGATTATAATAATTTGGGGGGAAAGTTTTACATTTTTTCCATTTCAAGGGAGGTTCCTGCCTTCCTTAGCAGACACCTTCTTTTCAAATCAAGACAAAGGTTTTGGTTTTTTTTTTAAATTTGGATGTGGCATTTTGCCTTGGCATTGTAAATATACATATTAGATTCAGTCTAAAATATTTCTTTTCCTGTATTTCACATTTGTAAATGTTTCTTAGATTCTGGAAGACAGTTTTGTTGGTTTATCTATTCCTTGAAAATGAATGCTGTCCATAATTGTAAAAGAGGAGAGTGCTCTGTGATGTGTGTTTTCAATGTAATAAGTTAAATAGGCAACATTTATGAGGCAGCTGTTGGATGTAGTCATGACTGACTGCTCAGAAGCACAAGGTAAAAGCACTGATCAGAAGCAAAAGTTTGATTTACTGTGGGAGAAAGTTGCTAAAGGAAATTCAAACATTAGCTGGTACAGTGGAAGGTTCTGTGTTTTATATGGTAATGAACAGCTCTCTCCAAACAGGGTCCTTGCCTTCGCTACAATGAGCACAGATGGGAAGGCTTAATAGCTAAAGAAGAGCTGATGACTGTCTCCCTAATGTTATTTTCTGATCATGACTTACTATCTTAGTACATTTTCCATAACAGAATGTGTGCTCTAATTAGAAACAAGTTGCAATGAAAATGTTAGAAATAGAAATATTTTATTGCCTCCTCTTCTGCAGATATTTTTTCTGACATAATTGAAAAGCACTCATAATATAGAATTTGGTCTACATATCTGCAAGATGAATTTTTAAATCAGCTGGCCATCTGGGGTAAGGACCTCACATGGGAATTCCATGTGAACTGTTGCTTATTAGAGCTTTTCTGATTTCTAGTGTCACTTTTACAGTGTTAGCTGGTGTCAGCACACAACTGGAGAAATGTTGATTCGTGCAAGCTTTGTGGATTAATCAGTATGAGAATCAGTACCTCAGAGACTCAGAAATATGTGCAAACTCTGCTGTTCCAATGCCCACAAATCTCAGACAGGTATTTCAACTGAAATTCTTGTGTGATTATTTTTGCCACTGAATGGCTAAGTAGAAAGTGAGAGATTGTTACAGAAATAAAAGTGGTTTATTTTCAGTGACAGAGAAAGTGGGAAAGGAGGCCATAGGGACTGTTCTAATCTCCCTTGCATGATTATAGTGAATACATCCATTTTTGTCTTTCTCTTCTTTTGTTTTATGCACCAGACAAAAAAAAAGTGCTTTATCTATTGTCCAGTAATTTCCTGAATTAAGTCTGTCCAATTACCTTGTTTTTCCTTGATTTTGAAGTGAAGGTTATTACACTAATCAGTGCAAAATAAGGAAAATGTTAACATGTGATGTATCTAATAATCTGCAGGTGGAACAGATGTGCCTGAAATTTACTCTGTTGTCTGTTTTCTGCTGTTCAAGAGCTGTACATAACAAACATAATAACCATGCAGTTAAGCTGTGTTCCTCATGAGAGAGAGGTGAGGGTGCCGGAATATATGAAGGATTTCCACTGCTTCACCTGCTCTCTCATACATTTCTCAATAGACTTGTGCACCTCCTGTTACCTTTTGCTTCCTACCATACCTATGGACTAGATCTGCTGAAAAGAATTTCATAAGCAAAGAAATATTTATGACTGGCAATTCATTTTTCTGCCCTTCTTCAAAATTGAAATCTTTGGTCTCAGTAGAGAGAAATAAAAATACAATTATCTCCTTAGAAGAGACTTGCAAAGGGGACTTTTTCAGCATGGAGGTTACTTCATTTTAGTCTCAGTGGGAAGAAATGGGACAGTACCCATCCCACCCCAAACTAAGGAGGAAATAGAGACAGTAAAGGACCTTTGGTTAAAAGTCTCTGAGACTGATGGGGTAAAATCTCACTTGTACAAAACCATACTAAATGAAAAATGTAAGTTCTTCAAGTTACTTAAGTGAATATTACTGAGAAGGGTCTTAACTTGGGAAGAAATGTTATTGTATTGAAGGGATATTAATTGGTATTAGAAACAAATTTTCCATATGTTCCAATTCCAACAGTTTTATCTATATTCTTTTACTGGAGAGTTGCCCAAATTTGGACTTTTTCAAAACCCAAGAATTTTCTGAAATTTTAGCCTACAGTTACCTTTTGCACACTAATATAAAGTACAAGAGGTTTGTAAAGCACTATGATTGTGGGGATGACCATATGAGTTAAATTATTTGGTGGTTTTTGAACTAATTTTCTTTTCTTAGGTTGTTAGAAACCTGCCTGTTTAAATGCCAATCTAATCCACCAGGGCTGGTTTTCATACATGCCAGGGAGGTGAAATCCTTGGAACATTTGAGATAAGTACAAATTATGTAAGAAGTTTTTTTAAGTTTCAAAGGAACTATTTTCAAACTAATCTTATATTTTAATAACAGTCACTTTGTATTCTCAGAGGATTAATATATATACAGGGATACTCAGCATAAATGCTTTAAAACTAGACAAAAAAATTCCTTGATGCATTGCAAAGATCTGGAATTTGTATTTTAAGCACAAAACTCATCTCTGTTAAACAAGTGCCCTGTCTTGGTGTGGTGCTGGTGTGTTTCCTGGCCCTTGTTTTTACAGAACAGTTGTGTTGTGTTATGATCCAAAAGCATTTGGGAATCATGGGTCCTCTTTGGGCTAGGCATAGTACAAACTTGTAAGGAAATGGAACAGTCCCTTGATGACGGATTCAGGGGTGCTCAGCTTTGCATTTGTGCTCTTGGGACCTAAAAATCCTTTAAACTTTGTGTTTATTTACCTGTGTTATCTGATAATAGTCTGAGGAGTCGCTGTTCATTATCTTTTGAGTGAGCTGTTCATAATCTTTCAGACAAACTTTTGGTTTTGTGTTGTAATAGTAGCAGCTGCCATACCACTGAAATGCAAATGGTATCTGGAGAACCTTATTTGATGCCTGATGCTCTGGATCCTGTTTTGGTTTTGTGCTTTATCTTCAGAGCCTTTCAAAAATATTTTTATTAAAAGACACACTGAGTGTAAAATACCACTTAAAGTAGGGCAGTAAATGCATCTTGGTCCTATTCTTGGGAAATGTGTTTGTATGATCTTCGTTTCCTTCATTTAAAAAGCCCCAAAACTTAAAAACCAATTTTGGTGGAAATATCTTTGATAATGATGCTTAATGGAATAAGAGAAAAATAATGAGGCCACCTCAGGAACCACAGCATTAGCAGCAGAAGTACAGCTTCTACAGAGTTTGAAATTTGTATTTATGAGGTGCCTTTGGTAGTAATCTTTCAAAATTAATTTTTAGTTCTGTTTTCTTCATCCATACATTGCTGGGGGCAAAAGCCTAAGGTCTGGGATAATCACTGCTATCAGCCCCTTAATGTAAGAGAGCTTTTAAATACAGTGAGACACAGTCTTGGGGTTGCTACAATTTTTGCTTGATATTATTACAGCACTTTTATTCTCTTTATTTTCCTGATATAATTTTTTTTACTTCACCTTTTAATTTTAATTAAATTTAAGATTTTAATAGGACTTAACACAGCTTTTTTAATATGACTCAATGCAGTTTGCATGTAACACACACTTATCAAGTAAAGAAAGGTCAAGATTTTTCACATATGGACAGATGATACAAATGCCTGCCTGAAACACTTATTCATTCAAATTGCTTGGGAATTTAGTGCAAAGAGAATATCAACTCAGATCTAGTTTAGACACTGACAGATTTTGATCTGGGTTAAAACATATGTGTTTGAAACTAGTGTCAGTGGCACTTATCTCAGATTTATATCCATGTAATTGAGAAGGTCATCCGATTCTCTGTGGCTAGTCTGTCCCCTAAGATTTCCTTTACTTGTCTCATGCATCACAAAGTTTGCCCCTATTGTCTCGTATATAAGCTGTTAGATACATGTCTCTCTTTGATCCAAGTTATGTTTGCCATATTTGTATCAATCTTTACTAGTCCAACCCTGCTCATTGCTCTAGTTTATCTTAAAATTTTCGAATGGCAGTCAAAGCAAATGAGAAAAATATCAGGATATTTTCATCTGACCCATTCAGATTTGAGTACCTATATTCATTACTGCTAAAAAAATGTATGGGTTGAATTGTTATTGTTGTTACCATTCCTGTGTTCAAAAACATAGTGAATAGGAGTCAGCGGTCCTTGCAAAATAAGGTGGTATGTGAAAGGAGCCCCTTAATGTTGAGAGTCCTGGATCAACATTTCTTTGGTGTCTGAGACCTAGGTAAGCTGTGAGGGGAAGACTGCTTAGCTGTCCAGTCCTTGTTGCCACAGCCTTTTGCCTGTGCTTTAGTTGAATAATTCAGTCATGCTGGGAGGTGTTTCTAAATAAGGTATAAATGATCACTTTCCATGATGCTTTTGTAAGGTCCATCTTGGCAGTTGGGATGAACTAGGCAAGGCCTTAAAAGATGCTGAACCATCTTTTCCTCTTCTGTCCAATGTGATAATGGCTTTTATTCATCCACTGTGATCTTAAAACACTTAACCTAACAATAACTTATTGGTAAAATTAGTGGAGGATTTTAACATTTTCAGATTACAACTCAGTTAACTGAAGATGTGAACTGTCTTCTGGACTAGCCTGTTTATCTTTGTTTTAAACCAGGAGCCCAGACTGACTTGGTTTCTAACCTGAAATATCTTGAATTCTAAAACTCAAGTCTCAGTGCTTTGCAGTAAAAAGAGGCTAATATGATATTCCATTGTCACATAGAAAATGAAGCAAATACTTTTAAAATTGTGGAGACATCCAGATATCTAGGATTGATGGGGCTATTTCCTTCAATTTTAGATCAAGTGCTGGAAGTACTTTCTAACTAAAAGATTTTCTGAATATTAATGGTGGTAGAGTTTTTGAAGATGTAAAACTGAATAAATGATTCTTTCTCTTATGTATTTTTTCTTACTTTTTTCTTGGAAAAAAAGAGGAATTTGCAGTACTGTGAATAAGGTGAAGTAATACAGGAGTGGTTTTCAGTACATTGATTTTGGTTTGTGATAAAGGAAATGCCAAATGGTTCAGTGCTCCTAGGTGTACATGAGTCACACTTCTGTTCATCTCATTTTGAAGTGAAATGCTCTGGAAATTGAGTATATGAGCAATGCTAGATAGTCAAGAAGATACTGGTAGAATGAAGTAAGTTGTTTAAAATTAATTATTTGGGAAGTGCTTTGCAAAGCAGGACTGTAAAGGAGGTAACATTTTCAACTGGCTTATTCATATGTGAGCAGATTATATTAATCACTGCATTAGTGATTAATATCCCATTTTATTTTCTTGTAAAGTACAAGATCTGAAAACTAAAGTACACCTATCTCCAATATGCATAGCCTTCAAGTGCTTTGTCTGTGAAGATGTAGTTTGTTTATTCCTTAGGGTTTTAATCTATTTTTTAACTTTAAACATTGATTTTACCGTTTTGAGCTGCCTGATATTCTGAAAGTTGTGTATTTTCCAGCTAAACTTAGATCTGAATCTCATATATGTGTCTTCTCTGTTTGTCAATTTGCCTTAATTTTTTTTTGAAAAAAATTCTAATTTCTCATTTAATTTGTACCTTCTGTCCCTTTTTAAGACATCCAAGTCCAAGCTAAAAGTAGAAGCACACAGAGGTATGATCTTTGATAGCATTGAAGTACCTTAATGTTTGAACATACTACTTGTGTGTTTTAGAGAGATCTGAATTAACCAACTGCATTAATGATTTCAGACACTGAATATCAGAACAGACAAAACAGACAAAGAACCTGCTGCTTACTATGCTGTCATCATGATATTAGACAGCAAATGCTATTTTAAAAACATAATTTGGCCTCAAAGTAATTTGCATTTGTTGTATTCCAAATGTCTCCATGATTTCTACAATTCGATGTGTATTAAACAGATATATGCTATATGTAGTACATACATATTTTTGTGGAGGCTTTGCACTGGAAAGCTAGCAGGGTTGGAATTGTGGGGTGCTCCCGTGGGCATGATAAACAGGCCCATGGGGTGCACTGAGTGTATTTATCCCACGTTATTAAAAGTCATAGTCAATATGAGCTGTACACTGAATAAGTTTGTCTCTCTAAAAACCAGTGTGTTTCTAGGCCTTAAAGAACCCAAAACCCTAGGGTTATTCAAGCAGCCAGAGCAGGGAATCTCAGCATCATGGTTTGCATTTTGCCTTTGCTCCAGACCATTTTGTGCCTCTTGTACTCAGGTACTATAGTGAATAGAAAAGATCATCTCTGCTGCATTTGTCACTTGCATAGTGAAGGGTATTCTAAGCTGAGGTACCAAACATTTTGGGTGTGCAAATAGTCAGCATTGCCTAAGCCATTACCCCTTGAGGTTGTGTGGCAGTAGAGATGCCGTGCTGCTTGGGGTCGTGCTGTGTGTGTGCTGTGCTGTGCTCAATTCTGTCTTCAGAATCCTGCAGTCCAATTGCAATATGTTTACCCTCTGTGGTAAATTGTGCAGTGCAGAGTGGAGCCTTTATCTTCAGGAGAAATTATTTTACTCTGAGTCAAAGTCAAATTTAAGTGAGTGGTGACAGGAGAAATAGTGGGCTTAATCAATAACCTCCTTGTCCCCCCCTTTCCATACAGGGAATGATTCATTGTGTGCCCAGATTCTCTGTTTCTCAATTAAGAAGCTATGAATTGAAATCTACCATCGACTTTTCACAAGGTCTAGATCCCCTTGGGTTTTCATCCTTCCTGCAGCTGAACACTTCAGCCTTCAAAAATTTGTTTTGGCTTTTGAAGTAGGGATGTCATATCATTTTACAATAGTGAGTGTTTCTTTCCACTTGCAGCTATGTGGAAGTCACCACAGGGACCAAGATTGTTCAAGTGTTCAGCAAGAAAAGCTATATCACGTTCATAAATCTCTAAGTCAAATCTGAAATAAAAGTCATGCAGCAAACCGGAAAATGAATTTTATTTTAAATCGAAATAGGGATCAGCAGATATAGCCTGGGATTTGGAAATGATTAAGTGTAGCATTCAGTTAAGAAGTTTCACCTCTCAAGAAAATATAAAGCAAACATTCTTATTCCTGACCTATAGATCTTCACTGTGTTCAGAATAATAAAATGACTGATCCAATCACATATTGATGCAGAAGATCTTGGAGCACTTTTACTGAGGCATGAGTCAATAATAGATTTGGTGGTTTTGGCTTTTCTTTCTTGGTTAGATCATGTTTTAGTTTCAGCTCCTCTGCCCATGTATTATAAGTCCTACTGGTAGATGTTGAAATATGCTGAAGGTTGTATTTCACCTTATCTTTGCTTACATCAGTGGGAATCTTGTGTAAATGGAGATTGCAGTCCTGAAGGTGCTCGCTTTATTTTTTGTCTTTTAGACTCACGTTCAGTGAAAAAGCTGAGATTCAGAAGGAAATGGATTGAGCAAAGTATGTAAATCCAATGTCCTAAGTGGATATAATTAGAAAACTAAATTAATAGTGTTTCTAATTGATTCAATTCAATGTGTTTGCAGTTTTCAGCTTTGAATCCTAGAAAGATTTTCAAAGGCTCCCTAATCCTTTCTTCTAATCCTGCACCAACAATTAACCAGACTTTCCCTTTATTGTCTTGTCTTGTCACTCACTACTTGGTTTTGAGGTTTAGATTATGGGTTTCCCTACCATAGCCAAAATGACGTATAGATTTTTTCTAAATTTCAAAGCCCTTCTACTGGTAACGTTGAATCTTGATCAATGGTACACATAACTTAATCATGTTTAGCTCTTGTTTATCTTTACATACTTTGTTGTCTAAGGAAATGACTGATACTATGACTTAACAAAGTCTGTAGGGTATGGTGAGGTGGTAGGAAATTTATTTTGAGCATTAACATATAATCCCAAAATATCCCCAATCTCAGTGTGCATGAACTATGCATCTGCACAAATTCCATCAGACAATTTGAATTTGAAAAGAAACATGACAGAGAGTAACATTTGCCATTTCCAGTATGATGCTCATACAATTGATGTGAAATTTTGCTTCTTTCACTCCACAGAAGAATCCGATAGATTGGAGCACTCTCCTCAGTCTGCTGCAAAAGACAGAAAACACATGATTTAACTATTAATTCCAGTCACCATTTGCCACTGGAGATTTTCACTGACTAGCCCCTTCTCAGAAACAAAATGATAAGGAATGAAAGTTATATTTGTAGACATATATATACAGATTGCATGGAGAAGCTTTTCTCATGGGGCGACAGGTTTTTTGGGAGTGGTATCAAGGTCAGGCATTTTGACCTTTGGGAACAGGAGACAAGATTCCTCCCTGTTCACAGGATCCTTATGCTTTGTCAACATTTCTCCATGATCTTTCTCCTGCCTTTACTTTTCCTTTTGTGATGAATTCTTATGACTAGAAACTGCATTTTATCTACTGTCATGCCCCACTGAAGGAAAGTACAGGAAAGTTTTTAGCTCATATTTCACTCAGATGCTTGGTGGGCAAAATTCTCCTTGCTTTGGCATTTTCCTGTGAATTGGAGCAGGAGATGCTGCACTTGATATTCTTTCCATTAAGCTTTGTAAGATTTAAGGCAGAGCCACTGAAGCAGTGACCTCTGACTCTGACGAAAATTTGTTAAAGTCAAACCTCTTCCCAAGAGCACGATACATAGATTAGCAGATCTATCAAAACTGGTTTTAAACCATCATTGGCTTTCCTAAAATTCACTTGTGTGTTATTTACCTTTCTTTGACTTATTGTAAGTACATCTCCACTGAACAATTATACCGAAATCTAAAATTCAGGAAATAATGATTTTGGTTGTCTTGAGCCTCAGCCTAACGTCATGAGAATGTAGCTTGGAAACTACTGCTCGTTTTTGTGAGATCTAATGTTTTGTCTAGCTGTGTTGAAATAATTTACTGAAACATCGATGCTGAGTTTTTTTCTCCAAAATACAAAACTAATGTAAAGCAGTATCATGGAAAAGGAAACCAAACAGAGATACTTGTTTTACCTTAACCTGAAAAATAATAATACTAAAACATCCTGCTGCCTCAATTCTGCTCTTAAGAGACCTAAGCATCTGGAAATGAAGATGTGCAAGTGCTAAGCTTTTTTAATAGAATTTGGTTCCTGGAACTGGGAGGATGTGAAAAAATGTTCTTACTTTAACTTCCTGATGAATAAAGCATTTATTATTAATTATGCTTGGGAAGATAACGCTGTAATGATGTCTTGCAAAGATCAAAGGGCATGAATCTTTCAGGTTTCAATTCACATGAAATTTATACACATACTGAACTTTATCTGGAGAAGTAATGCCATGAAACTTAGTACTGATATTATACTGAGAGGGAATTCTGAAAGTAATTCCAGAGATAATATTTCAAGATAAACTACTGTTTGGGTTAGAAAGAAATATGAGTATTATTTTAACCTTGGTTTTCAATGTCCTTCATCAAATTATCAATTTATTACTTTTGCTGCAGGCAGTTTCTTCTTTCATCTATACCCAGATACCTCAGGAGGAATGCTCCTGAAACTGGCTTGAGGAACCTGGTCTTAAGTAAATTTGACTCTCCACTCTGAATGACAGGTTACACTTGAGGATATCCTGAAATCTCTTCCAACCTGAATTATCCTACCATTCTGTGTTGTACTGATGAGAGACCAGAATAGGGTCCAAGTAACCAAGGATGTATTCGAAATTTCAGGTGTACTGGAAATGCAAACAGCTACCACAATACAAGAAGAAGTAAAATTGTACCTTCTAGCATTAACTGACTTGAATAAAATCTCCTGCTTTTCTAAGAAAACAAAAGAGGAGAAACAGATGGGAGTGAATTAGGAAGAGAAAAATCTATTGTTGTGATGCTTTAATCCATTGAAATACGTGAGCCTGGAAATGTAGTAATAAAAATTCAGGGACTTTATTTTAGAAGGAATTAGGTGCTAGCAGGTGTTTTCTAAGGGTCAAGGTTACACTGTCCTGAAGGATGACAGCCGGGAAGCCAGCTCTGGAGTGTCGCATCAGTGATTCTGCACGCCACAGCCTAAGCCAGAGCTGCTGAAATGTGTTCTCATGACTGGGAGTCCAGCTGCTTTCTCTAGGATGCAGGTAAGATTCAGCTGTGGTTTCATGTCTCATCTTCTTTTTTTTACTCTTTCTTTCCTCTTGACTGGCTTAGTAAAAGGTAATTCCAGTATTTTCTTTGCTCAGCCTGCCTGACTTACTCCTTGGTCAGCAGTCATCAGACCCTGTGCTTTGTGCACTGAACTGAATGACCTTTTCCACCTACTCAGGACAAATACTTTCTTTCCTTATCAAAGATAGACACTTTCTTCAGCAATAGTGAACATGTCAATTTAAAGCTAAGTGGGAAAACCAAATTTTGGCATTTAGTTCCAGAAGGCAGCCTTAGTTTATATGCCAGCAAGTCACATGGCAATACAACGCATTTTTATTCAAACAAAAATGAATAGTTGCCATAGTTACTAAAAAGTCATAAGATGCCATACAAAACTGGGAAATGAATGCATTATCTTTAAGGGACACAATTGCCAATGAATAAGAACAGCCCTTTCCTTTTGTTTTAACCAACTGGGTGGTGACATCATGCCAGTTGCTATTTTGTGCAGTGCAAAATCTGACAGAATATTGAACCCTTTATGGAGTGAATACATAAACATATAGCTAGTGCATTTCTAGATATGCCTCAGATACGTATGTTGTTGGAATCTTTGTAGATACAGTAATTTGGAATAGAACTGGTGCCTTTACTCTTTCTCTTACAAGAGAATATTTTCTTTCTGCTGGGGAAAATATATCTGATTTTCATTACTTATTTTTAGAGCAAGAAAAGAGAAATTTTCATGATTTCAGTAGACACATTTTGACTTTGTAAACTCTCTTGATACACTGTATAAATGGCTTGACTTAGCTGAGACTTGCACTGCTGCCAAAATTGGTGAATCCTGAATTTCGCTAAACTTTGGCAATCTAGTTAAAGCAATTGGCATGCTTCTGTTCGTTTGTGTTGATGGGAATTTGGTATCTATATATAGCCATCTATGCTTGTATGACTTCCTACCACAATGCATGGCTGACCTGGATTTGCGTGGTAAAGACTTAAGAATTGGAGAGTCTACTGCCAGAGTTACAAAAATATTTCTGTAGGCAGAAGGAAAGAAAAATCTTAGGTACATGCCTTTTGGTGATCATCTGAGAGGAAAATAACTACAAAGAAGATTCCATTCCTCTTTGTACAGAACTGGTCAGGAGGATGATTTTGTACAGCATGGTTTATCACAGACCTGTACATTTGCTATCATTGTATTCATTGGCAAGGACTCTGTAAATGGTTGTACCTGACAACCATCATAAGAATAAAATAAATGAAAGTATAAATAAATAGAAGAAAGTCAATATCGTGAACACTGGTAGCTTAAATCTAAAATATTATTCTGCAAGTCAAGGAGAAGTGAGAAAAAGCTGGCTAAAGGAACAAAACTAGACCAAAATAATTTTTCCAGTGTATTTGGAAAAGAAGCCACCAGATGGCCTGTATTGGGACAGCCAGATTATAGAAGGAGCACTCAAGGAGCATGAGGCCATTTCAGGGAAGCTCCATGAGTTTCATTGATGTGCATTGTGGAAGAAGCAAAAATATTTGCACCCTCTAAGGCCCTAACACAGGAAAAAAAGGAGTCAGCATAGACTATGTTTAAAACACACAGACTGCAGAAGAAGATGTGGTAAAATCTGATGGAAGAATCCCCCCAGAATCATCAATGTGGTTAACATTCACATACTAGTTCAAACACAGCTTAAGTATGAAGCACCTTGCACTTGCAGGCTTCCTTTGGAACAACAGTGGTATCCAGAGGCAGGAGAATGACAATTCTTACACCCTAAATAAAAAATTGTTGGTGGGAGCAAAGTGGGGAAGCATAGGCTGGCCATTCTGAATCCTGTACTGGGCAGATCAGCAGAAGCTTTGATGAAGGGCAGACTTCAGCACACCTCTGTTGGTTGACGTTGTGCCTTTTTATGGCTTCTTGAAGTGCTTTCAGAGCAGCACCAAGTGTATCAATGAGATGATTTGCTATGCTAAAATAATGTACTGAAGTTTCCAAAAGGCAAACATTCTCCTAGAGCTTTTTAGACATTGGTGGGGCAAGAGGAAAGGTTGTAACATGGATAAGTTATTGGCTAAAAGATAAACTGAGGAATGATTTGGTCAGGGACCATGAGAAAGTGTGCAGATGATACTGTGTTATTCAAGGTACAGAGGGGGTCAGTGGCAAGCAGCACACTCATAAAAGGACTTTACAAGATACAGGTATGAATGGAATTTTAGGCAAAATCTAATACAGATAAATGCAAATTGATCCACTGGGAAAAACAGTCTAAGCTTTGCATTAACATGGTAGGCTGTGAGCCTGCCATCTCCCAGCATCTTCCAATCTTAGGTTTTGGCAGATTTAAATAGGATCCATACCTGTTTGTAATGAAGGACAGGAAGGAAACCACTTTCTATATGTGCATTTCAGGAGAAAGAGATAATTTTCTCATTCAAGCCTGATAATTTCTAAATGAGAGAGGAAGGTCTTGAATGATACTGTAACCTGTTCCATTAACAGAATAGCACAGCAGTCTCTATTTTTAGATCACTTCATCCAGCGCAGCAAGGGAGCAATTTCATTGCCTTCCCAATATAATCTAGGCTTGACTGTGTATATGGGCTTTTTAATTAGACCCGACCCCCCCCCCCCATACATATTTATGCAGGGAAATTTATTCAAGAAAACTCACTTTTGGGTACATATCCAAGTTTTGTGTGTAAAATAACACTAGATGTGAAATAAAGCAGAACCACTTCAAATTATTATGTCACCCAGACAGGAAAGAAAACAACATAATGTAGAAAAAACAAATGATTGAATATTCATAAGAATAAAACCTATTTAAACCAAAGTTGTTGCAATCAACCCTCTATAAGCAATCCACAGGTTGAAAATTGCATGCCATATATATTTGATAAGCAACTGGAAATTGTAAACGATGAAGTAAGAGCCAGTCAAACAACAGACTAACAGCAGTGAAAAAAGCCCCAGCATTTAACAGTACTTTTGTTTCCTGAAATTGTCTGTGCTGCTTTATATCACAGGGCTAGAATACTACCTACAACAGAGCCTTGTTTAATAAATACAGGATCTTATTCTGCAATCCAAATTTCTGATGCCTCTGGGAGTTGATGGTGTTGGCAGGTAACTGTATCACTGGTTATTATAGCAAAAAATAGTCCTGTTCATGGCTGACCAGGGGCTGGGGAAATACGTGACTCATTTGGAGGCATAATCCAGCATTTAAACACCACACATTAATTTCTTGCTTGGCACTGCTGTTCTATCTGAGTGAATTTTGTTGCTTATCCTGTAAATAATTAAGAAATCCTGTCTGTCTTCTATAGAAAAAGAACATGACACAGCAAGAAAACCAATATACGTAGAAGCTGTGATTATCTGTGCTCACGTAGGAGAATCAAGGCTAGAATAGAAATTGCTTGCTTAATTTGTTGGGGTATAATCTTCTCTCTCGCCCTTAGCTCCTTGTAAACAGCTTATGCCTTTTGTGTGGCTTAGAAGCTTGCATGGATGGTCATTATCCCTCACATTTCCAGCATGTTAACTATCTATATGCCTGTGGTACATTAGAGCACTACCTAAAAATAGTAGCAAATTTGTAATGGGAATAATAATTTAATATCAGAAAATGTAGCAATAGGAAGATGGATATAATGATAGTAAATGGCAGGTAGTCACAGAAATGAGATATTCTTCTTATTCTGAATTATTTGACTGGAAACATAACTGTAATTTCATGTCACCTAAGGTTTGACTGGAAAAGTTAAAATCTTTAACAGAAGGCTGTAAATAATATTGCCATACTAGATAGATGTTGCTCTAAGCTTACAAATATAAAGATGTTCTTTTGGTCAGGGATCAGAGACAATGCAGTGTAATTGCTCGTCTAGCCAGGAGCCTGAGGTAGGGGAGGGTGAATGCTTCGAATGACTAACTGCATAAGTTCAAGCCATATGGGAAACAAATTGTTGTTGAATAAAAATGTATGTGATGGTATAAATTTTTAAACAATATTTAAAAAATACAGAAGACAAATTTGTCTAGTCATGCATTATTGGAAGACATTTTACATCGAGCTCTTTACAAAATGTGTAACATTGTTGCCAAGTGGTGGGATAGTATTATGATTATTACCTGGCTAGCCACTAAAGCCACCTAACTGTGAAGTCTCTTAGATAAAGTGCATTGTGTACCCAAACTGTACAAAAGTAAACTTCTGCATATAGTGTTTTCAATTATGATTGTCCAAAAATAGCAACTAGATAAGATTATCTTTGATTATGAGGACTAACTATACATACAAAGCTACTGCAACTAATTATTGCCATCCTACACTATTTACAGATCTTGGACAGAAAAGCTCCCAGCTGTTTCCAGCACAGAGCATCTTGGGGTCAACAGCTGAAAAAATGAACTAGTAAACTCATCGCTAGCACCTGAAATTCATTACTTTTCCTTAATAAGGTATTTTTTCTTTTGACTGTTTCCATCTCAAAGGATAGCAGTGAATTTCCTAAAGGAAAAAAAATACTCTAAATTTATCTGTAGAAACTCTATATTTTATCAGTATATGGAACAGAAAGAACCTCAGACTCTTTGGATGTTGAAATTGTCTTAGGAGGAAGGACAAATAGACATGGTGCCCATTTTTGAACACATAAAAATGTATTTTTGTATCAGAAGAAAATTAAAAGCCATACTGACTTTCACAGCATGCACTTGCTGACTGATGAATGTGTGTTGATATACTGAGGTGAACTGTAGAACATCAAATGCACTTACAAAGTAAATTTTATTACATTAATTTTTTAAAATATCTTCATGCTAAAATAAGAAACATTATTTCAGTAAATTTCATGGTATTATAGTGTCTATTCATCTATGCATGTAAACTGTTAAAGAAGTGTTCTTTATCTGGTTGTAGAGCTAATTTATACCCAGATCTTTTATGTTGTATAATGCTAAAGAAACTGCTTGATGAGTGATATGAAATATCCAATGATATTTTCTCTCTTTGTTTATCAGCATCTTAATTTTTGACTGTTTTGTTTGTTGAAATTTTCTGCTTTTTAAGAGTCATCAGATGTTTCCTATCTTGTCCAAAGAGAAGTCTAAACTAAGGCCATACAAATAACTTTTGTCTTTATTTAGAAATGGTACTCCCCAATCTAGTGTTCCCTCTGATACACTCCAAGCTATGTGTCGCTCTTTCACTTCCCCCTTCCCTTCCCCCTGTGGCAGGCTGGAGAGGAGAATTAGAGGCACAAAAGTTTAAGATTGAGGGTTTGAGATAAGAACAATTTATTTGAAACAGCAATGAAATAAGAAATAAACATTAACAGCAAGAACATTAATAATTGTACAAGGGAGGTGAACATTTCCCATGCAAGTGGTTACCATGTAAAGCCCACTCCTCAGGAATAATCAGTATTAATACATATAAATCTGTTTAATGAAACCTGTAGTAGAAAATAGCAGACAGTGGGGATTTTGCTAACTGACATTCTCTTGAAGTATGTGAAAATTTTTTAATGTCATATAAATGGCACATAGTTAATATATTTCTAAGTCACTATTAAAAAAAAAAAAGCAAAATATTGGACTATCTACTTTGTTAACAACTTTATCTTGGCAGGCAATTTTTCTTATTCATACAGATAAAATACGTACCTGAAGAACTTCATCCTGTGGCAGAGTGAATTCCATTCACATTCCAGCACTTTGCAGAGAACTGTTGCCTGTAGGATGGAGTGACCCTGGAGAAGTTCATGGAGAGCTGACTACTTTGGGAGGGACCCCACAGTGCAGCAGGGGAAGGACTCCTTTTCCTGAGCAGCAGCAGAAACAATGGGTGATGAACTGACTGCAACCCCCCATATCCTGCTTCCCTGCAATCTCTGAGGGGGAAGACGTAGAGGAGGGAAGGAGAAAGAGGTAGAGGGAAAGTATTTTTAAGATTTATTTTACTTCTCATTATCCTGCTCTGATTTCATTAGTAATAAATCCAGTTAATATCTCCAATTTGAATCTGTTTTGCCTTTGACAGTATTTGCTGAGTGATATTTCCCAGACCTTATCTCAGCTCCTGAATCTTTGTTATATTTTCTCTCCTCTGCCCAGCTGAGAAGTGGAGTAATAAAGCAGCTTTCGTGAGTGTCTGGAATCCAGCCAGGGACAACTCACTCAAATGTCAATGACATTTTGGAAACTCAGTCACAGGCACCCTGTATTACCAAACTTGCGTGTGACTTATGGAAATGGATTTGATTGGTGTGCAAGCTAATAAAATAAGTCACTTGATTACTGGTGATCATGAGTGAAGATATGGAAGAATGAAGATACAGAAGAGTGAAGATGTCAAGTAATGCATAATTAAAATGACTGATTGATGATCAAGGCACTATTTTCACTTCCTGCACTGAGGAATCCTTCCCCAGGTATTATTGATTCTTCACTCAGGCTTTGATTTCTTTGTACAGCTCTGTTGCTCTAATATCTAGAAAGGCAAGTGCTGCCATACCAAGACAAAACATTTTGCATTGGGTCAAAGGGTGTCACATCAACAGGAAAACCTTTGTTGCTATTACAGTGCCCATAGACAATTTTACTGTCTCTAATAACTCTGTGGAAAAAGCCTGGGTCTGCAGTAGGTCAGCCTACACATAGTGATGATATAAAACTAATTAATTATCCTGCAAAGATAAAAACAAATGAGGAAGAAGAGTGAAAGCATACACAAACACAAGCATAAACCAAACTTCGTCTTTTTGCACATTGGTGCATATATTTTTGTGAGGGCTGAAGTCACAAATACTCTGTTGTAATTAATATTGTGCTCCGGTGAATTAAGAATAATTTCTGCAGTAAGGCCAGGGGGCCTGTGAATGACCCTTCTGCAAAGGTGAGCTGAACTCACAGAACTACTAATTGCACTCCTGGGGAATTGGGGGATTGGTGGAGGGCCACTGTGCCTTTCAAGTTCTGAATCAACCTCTTGAGAACCTAAAGGTATTTTGTTGCCTGTAGATTTCTATAAAATAAGAGGTTTTTCTCTAAGGTAATGCCAGATTAATTCCAGAAGCACGAAACTAAAACGGTGAACAGTTATTTTCACAGGGGCTAGAAAAGAAATGACAGTCTTCTGAAAAATCCAGGAATATCGAATTACAATTATTATATAAATGCAGGTGTGACTTATCTTGTTGGCTGATAAGTATCTACTTTCTTATTTGGTTCCTGCTGGCCTGTTTGAGGGCTGTCTTGCTGCTGTGGTGATTTAATTCTTTTATTGAAAGGTTTGAGTGTCCTTTCTTTTGTTTTAATGTCATGCATGACTTGCTGTATGGCTGACCAAAAAGAAGATATCTGGTGAGTCTGAGGATGTGAGAACTTGGGCCTTAGTGATGTGTTTTGTACATAGTGTAACTTTGAAAATGACAGCTTATAAAATAGCAGATTATCTTTTGGTCTATGATTTGTGGGATATTTCCAAGTAGAAAAACACACTATAGACAATTTTTTTGAATACAGATAGTATTATTGACTACTGTGCAAAAAAACCACCTGGTGGTCTGTGATTCCCACTGTGGCATTTCCCGCCAGCTTGCCAGAAGTTGCATCGCACTTTACAAAATATGCATTTTTCTTCTTATAAAGCAGACTTCATGGGAATGCATTTACTATTTTATAAATCCTTTAATAGCAGATATAGCTAGTCAAGGATAAAAGAATCTTATAAATATGTGATAGTTTATTTTATTCATTCACAATTGCATCTTACAAGATACAATGTGTATTCCAGGGGCTTTGGAGATATTTTGTCCGCTGACTCTTTATGCAATCATAACAATTTAAACAAGTAGAGCAAATTCCCACTTCATTATATTTCTGAAAGTATTTAAAAAAAATCTAGTTATGACTAACAGGCTGAACGTATTTTGCAAATGTTTTAGGTTTTTTTTTTTTCTGAAATGATTGTGAAGTACTTAATTAGGTGTAATGTATACCAACAGGCAAGCTAGAACTGCTGAATGGTAAATAATTTCTCATTTTTAGTTACACTTTTGGCATTTAACTGACCTTTCAAAAAAGAAACAGGGCATGCATAAATGTATTTAAGGTATGCTTGAAGTAATGATTTTTCTCAGCCTTGGTTGAATTTAAAGATATATAGTCAAATTTTTGTTTCCTTTTATGATTTTTTTAGTTAATGGTACTGTTTGGGTAGTTTTTCCCCTTTTTTTTTCCCCCTCGCCCCCTTTTTTTTTTTCCCCTCCCCCCCATTATTAATTTGTTCAAAACTTAAAATGATGAGAGAAGAATGAGTTGTAAGAAAAGCCAGGGGCCATTCTTGTAAGTAATATCCACTTCCTGTGTGTGTCTGGGCATTTCTTTGAACTCCAGGCTGGCACACGGACTGTGAAATTCATTTTTATACACAAATAATGAGGTCTGGATTAATATAGCAATCATCTTGTCTGGAAATCAGTTACTATAGCTGGAGTTTGGGGAGAAAACATGCTCATATTGATAGCTGAGCTGTCCAAGTACATTTTGCACCTACATATTTGTAGGGAGACAGTGTTGTCTATCCCACTTTCGGAAGTTATCCACTTAAGATTTCTGGCTGCTTTATGTCTCTCTCTAAATGCTTTATGGTTCTTTACTCTTAGTGTCATGCAAAGTTTTCATCCTTCTAGGGCGAAAATAATGTAGCATCTCTGACCATTGCTCCTAATCCATTTGGGAATTGTGTCCTCCATCTGGTGATTTTGCATGAAGTGTCACAATTACATAGGAATACATGTTCTGGTCATAGATTTCAATAAACGCCTTCCGACTCTTAGCCTCGAACTCTTGAATCTTGTCTCTTCCTACAGTCTTTTGTCCACCTATCCCCAGTATTATCATTCCAGAGAGGTTTTTAATTCTCTGTGAATTTCATCTGCAAAACTAGTTCAAACCACTCTTTACTGGTCAGTGAGGTTTCTGTTTCTGCTGCTCCCTTTCTTTGTCTACCTACAGCGTAAACCTTATTTGAAATATGAACTACTGAAATTAGAAAACAATCAGGCTGTATTATATTTGCCTGGGATAAAATGAACAGAGAAACAGAAATTCTGAGCTTTTCTGCTGTTGAAGAAAACAGACAGAGAAAACATGAGATAATGGGAATGATCCTGTTAAATTGTTTGCAATATTAATTCCATTATTGCAATTGACAGCTAATTTTCTGGTGCTACTTTCTCCTTTTTTCTGTTTGGTATCAGGAACTGGGAAGTATTTCAGTAAAATATTTCAAAATTTTCCATGGAGAAAACAGACTTTTTAGTAGTATATTTGAGCTTATCAGACAATTCACACGCAAATATACGCCATCTAAATGTGCATGTATTTGTTGCCATGTTTTTAAAATTTTATGCTCTGTTTACCTGAGGACTTGAGTAAAAATATAATCTTTTATTTTTTTGTTTGTTATCTTTTACAGCCACTTTTATTTTGAAGGTTTTATGTTTACAAATTTTTCAAATACTCTTTTGAATACGTTTTCCAAAACAGTGTTCTAGCTTACAAGCAATTTGGTGAAGTGTTTACAACATTTAACAGTTATCTCCAGTAAAAGTGAAGGAACCTGATGTTAATGCTGTCTAGTTACACCCCTTATGCAGAAATGGTGAAAGATCTGGTTTTCTGTAAGTCATAGCAAGATTTATGTAATTTTGATTTTTTTTCTAGTGCACACTACGTAAGAATTTCTTGGAGAAGCCCCAGTTTCTCTCAGTCTGTGTGCATGAAAGAGAGGACTAGTCTAATTCCCCTGTCTGGCTGAATTAGCCTGTCATTTTTCTATGAAAAAAGTAAACCCTTTGACGGGGGTTATTGATCCAGACATGTTTCATAGGAGTCTATAGTTCTTGTCTCTCATTTAGACCAAGAGTTTGAGTTTCATGGTCTGAAAGTACACTGAGCATCAGTAGCACATTATAGTGTCTCATCCTGGTGTGGTCAAGAATATCTTGGAGTCATGGGGTGTTTATTTCTGGCACAAGATTTTGCAGTCTTTTCTTCTGAAGAGCTTCTATTTTTAAAATTGTCTTTTGCTTGGAAAATTTCCTGATCAGGCCTAATCTTGCATCAATTAGAAAGTATTAAAAATTCTTTGACTGAAAACCAAAAAAAGTTTGTTGCATACTGTTGTAATTGTAAAAAAGATGAACTTGGCAGTAATATCGGGACTAAAGATTTAAACTTGTTATCAGTATATAATGGTTAATTGGTTCTAGAAGTTTCATCCTTTTTATTTACTTTGATGTATGTTTCATTCCTGCTTGCAGAAATTGATATTACAGAGGAAATTGGCTACCAGCAGCATGAAGCTATCTAAAGAAAAAGCTACATCCGCTGAGGTAAGATAATCAGCTAAGATACATCATTTTTTAAAATAGATTTTTGCACCAATTATAGAAAGGGCAACCTCTGATGGGACTCTTGAACAGCTCATAACCTCTCTCTCTCTCTCCCCTGACAATGAGAAAGAGAGGAAGATGCTCATTCAGCAGGCTAGAAATGTTTTTCAAAGAGATTAAAATAGATGCGGCTAACCTTCCCACATATACCCATTATCAAAGACCTAACATTTTGACACTAGTAGTATTTAAATGCTGTCCTGGTTTGTTTTTCTCTAGGTGAAGTTTAAGAGGGTGTTCCACATGGTTTGTTTTAAAATGTGTTTTACGTGTGAGGCTTAGTTGCATTTTTCATTCCTATAAACTGCGCTCTAAAACTATAAAACATACTGCTGCTTGAAAAAAACCTGTTATTTTTCTGTGTAGGCATTTTTTGAAGCTATTGTCTTTGTGTAATGATGCAAATTTATGAATTATACTGACTTGTTTAAAAAGATATCAATCTGCTTGTGTGGCTGCAATCATTATTGATATTTTTCTCTTTTTTGGAGTGTGATGCAAGACCAAAACTATCCGTTTCACTATCGTATGGCAAGGTACAGGGATGCTCCATTGAAGCATTTGCTTTTCTATATAGATTCTATGAAATGAAAAATTCTGCCTGAATGTAAAACTTCATAATTGAGATTCTATAAGATATTCTAGAAGTAATTTTGAGTGTTGTGACTAAGACTGTTTATAATATTAAAAAATCATCAAAACAGGAAGTAATTTGTCTTGCCCTGAAATGGAAATTCTGCAAATGGCTGGGATAGGGGTTCTAACCTCTGTCTAAAAGAAAGCAGAGTAAGATTTTTCTGAACTTCCTTATAACTTTGTTTAAAGCGTAGCTGTGCCTACAAAACCATATTCACAACACAGAGGACGAACACATGCTATAAATGCATTTTTAATGTCAGTCTAAGTTTCTTAAGACTTAAATCTAGGTTGTTTAATAGATAACAATTTATTTGTTCTAAATAACAATTTAACTGCGGATGGGAAATGGTGAAAAAAGTCCTTGTTTTGATTGGCTTCCATGCATGGCTATTGATTTACCTATTAAATTGTCTTTATCTCAACCCATGAGATTTCTCACTTTGACTCTTCCAGTTCTGTCCCCTATCCCACCAGTGGAGAGAGAGCAGTGACTGGTTGCCAGCTGGGATTAAGCCATGACACCATCTGAAAGTGACATGTGCAGAATAAACGACCTTGAAAGGTTTAGAACAAATGATAACAGGAGAATGAACTATACTTAAAACTAACCCTAGGATTATTATTTATATCTTGAGCTGGTTTCCACAAGGTTATGTTTCCTCAGCTCTTTTCTACATTAAAAACAAGACAAACACCAAGATGGAAACCAAGCCAAATCCAGGACATTGTTAAATATATTTGCTTTCAGTTTCCCTGAAAGTGGGAGGGAGTCCCTCCCCTCTAAGGTCACTTATTTTTTGCCTTAAGCCTTCATTTAGGAAGAATTTGTAATAACTATTTCATATTTGAAATCAAGTTAATTTCAGAGGTCAAGACGGAAACAGTCCTCATGCACTGGCTGAAAAATTCTCTCCCAACCTGTTATTCTGATGTTCTCTGTACTGAATCTGTGCTTTTATGCTCCTGTGGGCTAGACCTTAAAAATCTTTTTTGAAAGCCCTGAAGTCTTATGTCTGTATTAGCCTTATCAGTGAACTATTTCAATAACAACATTCAGAGTATCTCTCCTAATAAATAGTGTAGGCAGAAACAGCTCTGCTAAAAATCCACCTTTGGGCTGTAAGCAGATAGTGAGAAGCAATAAGAGCACAAGAGGATAAGCTTAGTCATCATTGCCCCTTTTGTCAGTGGTTGCCTTGCAGTCTTTATCTACCATAACTGAACCTGTAGACCCTAGGAACTATTGTGATTAACTTTTGGTCCTAAAGACCGTGGGTTAACCATCCCCTTCAGCAGCCAGAGATATCCAGCAAAGACATGTGTAATGAGGGTTGCAAAGGGAAGATGTATACCCAGGGCTTTCAACAGCTGCATCAGCTCAGATGGAGGGTTAGCAGGCTCCAGTTTGAGTTACTGGCTCCCAATCACATCATAAAATTGCCTTTTCTAAGCACTTAGATTTAGTCCATGACAGTACAGCCCTGCTAGGGTGTTAGCACTCCATAACACCCCAGCAGAAGTAAACGAGCTTGTCCCACATAGCCTATACCACCACCACAAAATGTGGCTGCATTTTTGTCTTAGTATGAAATTCAGGTTGCCAGAGTCCTTCCCACAGTGAAAAGGAAATGCCTACCTAGTCAACCAGCCTGCAAATCTTAGCATAGATTGTACAGTTTTGCAAGTTTTCTTCATTTCTCTGCATCCCAACTGTCTAGTTTGTTGAAACTAGAACAAAATAAGGACAAGTAACCTTCTAGATCCTTATCTTTCTGTTTTTTTTTTTTTTTTATTAGTTAAGTAATATTAGGGAGATATACAGGGGAATGTGCAGGCACTTGTGTGAAGAATTTATGTGATAAATTTATGTTGTTTTTTGGGTTTTTTTTAAACATTTTTGTTTCTCAGCTGCACATCTATTTCACTTTAAGTGCCTGTGCTTTCAAACTTCCAATAAATTCAACAGTTTTCTTTATGTATATAAATATACCTCAGAATGGCAGAGCAATTAATTTATATGGTGGGTAAGTAATTTGACAGAAAGTTGCCTTAATGGTAAGGAGAACATAAACCACTGGATAAAAGCAAAACATCAAAGTTAAAGCATTCAGTTGTTAAACGTAATTATTGTCCTGAAATCTCAGAATTCTGCTCTGCTTATGGAGTAGGGCTGTTATCCCTTGTCCTCTTTAAGTCCAAGCTGCTTTAATTTTTTCATATGAAATCCTGTATCATATCTGTCTGCAGTCTCACTCTCCACATAATAAAAAAAATTGTGTATTTTTTATGATGAGTCTTTCTCTGACTCTACATCTTTATTTTGTTATTTGGGCTTATCTTTATTTTGTTATTTGGGCTTTGATGTTCCTATGTGAGCAAAACTCAAAGCAGACTGCTCAGGAAATGATGCCTTATCTTATAAAGCAATTTAATATAAAAGTAATCTAAATTTTTTCTCTTCACTAATTACATGTAGCTGCCTTGTGGCTAGTCAGAACAGAAATAAATTGCTGGGAGAAGGTCCTATCATACTGAGTGATGACAATGTACTGATGGTTGTCACTGTGTATATCTACTTATCCTTTATGGATACCAGGATGAACTTTAAATTCAAGTTCTAATAAAGTAGTAGCCACAAAATAAGTGAGGAAGGACAACAAAGTGGAGAAGAAGGCAAAACCCCAACTTTCATTAACACTATTCGAGATGTGTTTTAATTTGAAATGGCAGGTTGGCAGTCTGTAGTTCTTTGCTGACATGCAGATTCGCTAGTGTTTTAAAAATAGGCTTTGATAATGTTGATTCTGTCTAAAACTCAGTCTGGTTTGTTTGTAGCACTGAGTAAATTCTTATTCATCTTATTATTTACTGTTAAAAACCATGTAGACTGACAGTTATTTTTATCCAAGAAAACTGCATCAGAGAAAGTGAGTGTTGCCCTTGCCATCTGACTTTTTAAATCCTGGAAAGTACGAGCTACAAGCAAAATCCAGGAGTTTTTTAATGGCTCAGGGGATAGTAGGTGTAACCTGAATTGTAAGGCATTATAAGAGAGGAGAATTGAAACTGAAGGTTAGCAATGAAGGTTTTGTGGCACTGTCTGTTGACAGATGCTTTGGGGCAGAAGAAGGGGGTAACTGATCTAAAGGTCAGCCTGAAATAGGGATGTCTGTAGTCTTCTATCACTTGCTTGTACAAGATTTGTTATTTTCCTTCTCCTGAAAATCTAGCCTCCTAGCAGATGTCAATACCCAACATAGATATAGTTAAGAATATATATTTAATAAATATCAATTTAAATATAAATCCAAATAGCTCTTGAGTCAAATATTGCTTTTCATAGGATATGTATTAAAACTAGGATAAGTATTAATACTATCAGAGATATGTATAATATTCAAAGGACAAACGTTATTTTATTTACCTGAATTAATTGGAAGACAATGGAATTTGCTTAATAAGTTCATTTAAAAAACGTATGTATTAGTTTGTTGTTGTTACATGATTATTTATGTGACAATATATTTACTTTATAATTCTTGGTACAGTGATACATGAAGACTTTTACCTCTGTCTCCTGCTGTGATCATAGATGAGAAGCAAGAGGAGAATGAAGCATACGTGAAGGTACCTTTTGGGATGGGTTTCAATAAAATTGAATTGAGGCTATTTGCTGTAAAAGCTGATAAAAGAAGGATGAACGCAATTTATGATTTTTTTAGTTCATAACCTGAGGAGTGATTTCATATAAAAAAAGAAGTAAAAAGAAGAGAAAATTAAATTATTTTGAGGTATTATATGTAGAAATTTGCCTCAAAATAATTGATGCCAGTGTTAAAAGCTCTGAGAAAAAGATAAAGACTGAGTGATCATAGTCTTTCTGGCTCAAAATCAATGTATTTCTTTTGAGCTTTTGTTTTTGATTTTGTCAAAAGGACACTGATAAGTGGTACATAGTCAGCTTTTTGTTCAGCCTTTGGGCAGCTGCAAGTTTGCTCCTTCCTTCTTTCAGGCTCTACAGTAAGTACACATCTATTTCTTAATTGCATTTTCCCTGGGGCAGCTCTTGAATTATATGGAAGATGCAGAATTTCTAAGCTCCCAAGATTCATGGAATGTCTGCATTGTATTTTCCTGCTCTACCCACACTAGTATTGGATCTGTGTTCTGGGATGTACAAAGACTCATGACTTGTTTCTACATCGAATTTACATATTTTGTTTAAGGAATGCAACTTCCTGGAAGTTGTTTTTTTTTTTTTGTTTTTTTTTTTTTAATAAAAATTCACCTGGAAACAAATGTTTCCAAAAGGATATATGAAAATATTCAGGGAAATCAATATTTTTGTTGTTAATCTTTGCGAGTTAAATTGGCTCATCATTGATGAGGGAAAGTAAGTAACATATGATCCATTAATAAGAATATTTAAAGGTTGTGGAATCACACCTGTTCTTTATTTACCCCATTGATTTTTACAATCTCTTAAATGCATGTTACTCTGACTACCTCTGAACAACATTCTCCCAGCTGAGAGTATGGATATCAAAGATTATGGATATATCAGTGACAGCACCACCACCATTTTCATCTCAGTTTCTCTCTTCTTCCTTCATCACTGGATAGCAATGTTTCTTGCTTAAATTTTTGACCATACTTTATACCTCAGTGTAAATGAGAAGAGAGAATTTTGCGAGGTCATATGAACTTAAATGTTTTGTCAAAAGAGTGGTTTTTTCCTTCTACCTAGTAAAATACATAGTGAAATTTTGGTGATGGTGGTATGAGCAGCAGTTATGTATCCTAGAGCCTAGTACTCTCATATTGCTTTATTGTCACTAAGGTTAGATATTTTTCTTTTGTCACCAAGGATTTTTTTCTAGTTAGAGGCTTTAAAACGCTTTGTATTAAAGTGCAAGAAAAAATATTGTTAATTTTTCATATTGAGTACCTTTGAAACTCAAGCAATGCTTTTATTTACCCCAAAATCTCTAACCTGAATAACAGTGAAGAAGAAAGTAGGTCATGCTGTACACTCTTATTGTTTCCTTAGCAGGTGTAGTTTGTGCCTCATTAATGTGAGTACATGTTGTCATCTCCTGCTATTTCTAATTATATGTGACAGATCACAACATCCTTTCAGTGCAAATGAAGCTGATGAAGAATATCTTTGGATGCTGAATCTGGGAACACACATCTATTTCAAATTTTTTTAAAGTTAGTCAATAGATTAAATCACTGTTCTGAGGTGAGCTGAGTGACAGACATTCAAGCAGGGGTAAGAGAAAGATGTGCCTGTGGAGTCTGTGGGCTGCACAAACCTTTCTTCCACAGGCTATCATGGGAGAAATGAATTACATTTATAGGAATATTGTGAATGACTGTCATTCAGCTCTCAACAAACAGCAGTATATTATTCCATGAGGAACAATAGCAACTCAGGTACTAAAGTGGTTTTAAAAAAAATGCTCCATCAAAAAAACCGGACTGAATTTCGATGTCCATTGTATCAGCAAAAGCAGATTTTTATGCCTACTTTTCTCTGAGAAAGAGATCCCACTGTTGTAGGAAAAAAAGAGTCATGTGCAGGTGACCCTGCCTGCTGGGACAAGTAATCTGTTTGCAGTCTCTTGTGTCTGTGTCAGCCTCTTTGTACCCACTTGTCCTCTGGCTGGGCAGTTGCTGTGCTGTGTGGTGCACCACGGCCCTGCTGCAGTGTACAGAAGCAGCCTAAGCTCAACTGATGTGTTGGTTTCATTGCTCACATTCACCTTTTTTTCTTGGTCTGGCAAATGAGCAAGTCCAGTGCAGTTGTCCTGCCTACATCACACATAGGATATGACTTTAAGTTAAGATTGATGAGAGGATTGGTGAAACTTCCCTTCATTTTTTTTTTCTTGTTACACATTCCAGTATTTTCACTAGGACAAAAAAACCCTTTTCATTGTGAATATAACCTGATGATCCCAATGGACCCGGTCGGTTTTGGTAGCTAAAGCAGCAGCTGCTTTATTTCTATATGTTGTGCAAATTTGAGCCTCTGGCTGTTACCAAATTGAGGTTCCACTCGAGCTTTAATTTCCCTGCAGCAGAGGTAGGTGTTGTGTCCTGTAAATGTGGTGAGCTGGCAGCAGAAACAGGTGGCCTTGTTACCTGTTACTCAGGATCTGGGATGCCAAAAGGCCTTCTCATTGCCCATTGCCATCCCAGCTCCTGGAGAAAGGGCAACTTTAACAATCTCAGCTGCTGAGATTGTTGCTGAGTGGTGTCAGCCTTGCACATCAACTAAAGCTGACTAAACAAAAAGGGTTTCTACTAAAGTTCTTCTGCGTAAACCAAGGGGAGCTAGTGGCATCCAAGTTCATCACCTCCATACACTCCAGTATTTTACTCAGTGTGTGAGCAGCAATTTTGAGTATGGTGTTTGATGAGGGCAATTTCCCACACTTAGCTATCAATCTGGAGACCCTTTTTCCCCCTTCTTTTCCAATGTTTGCAGGTGATATCCAGGTCTGAATGTTTAGCTGAAGGTGTGCCTCTAAGTCCTTTGCTGGTCTTTAGAGCAAGACTTATGTTCCAATTAGGTTCTTTTGCAACCAAAACAATATGTCAGAGCAACAGACAAATAAATGCATATGTGGATTGATTTTTCTAATGGGAGAGCAAAAAAAAGGTTATTCAGTTACCTGTAAAATGTTTCCCTCCTCCCAAGAAGGTTTGACATTTTGCTTTTTTCCCCCTAATTGAATGAGAAGTCTGAAATTTTTGAGTGAAGAAATATTATGAACTGTGGAAGGTAAGGAGATTAAATTAGGCTTTTGGACTTCAGAAAATAATTATTTTATAAAAAAAAGTTAGAAAATATTGCCTTTCTGGAAACAGTGCAATTTACCATTTGGAGGCAAATAGCAGAGAAGTCTAGCAGTCTCTAGAAGAGAAAGTGCATCTCTGGAAAGGCAGTTGATTAATATCAGGCTTCTGAGCCACTTCAACCATTCTATCGCATTTTTATTACTAAATAAACTACTTTTTAAAGCATATTGCTGTCAAACATAGTATATCCAGTTCCCTTGAGCAATCATGAACAATTATACCTAAGCCCTTGAGGTGTTAATCTTTATGCCACTGATGGGAAATCTTGTTCTGAGAAATCATTATTAATGTTTTGTTTCACTCATAAAGAAAAGGCCAATAAAAGTAAAAAGTACTCAAAGTATAAAAGGCTTTCTGGCATCACTTGAACATTGTATTCACCACAGAGAAATTTCTGAAAGGCTTATTTAACATGATGATAGTAAGTAATCTAGATTGTTGTTATCTGCTTTATATTTTATTCACTGAGCCAGACCCTATAGAAGCAGTGAACAATGCCGAGTCATGGATCTCAGCCCAACTCTATAATTAAAAAATCTAGTGACTAGAAAAGCATCCATCCTGATTTTG
Source organism: Poecile atricapillus (assembly GCF_030490865.1). Classification (NCBI taxonomy): domain Eukaryota; kingdom Metazoa; phylum Chordata; class Aves; order Passeriformes; family Paridae; genus Poecile; species Poecile atricapillus. The sequence goes on from NC_081252.1 coordinate 36,136,988, forward strand.
TCAATGGGAATAGCTTGCTGAAGGCAGTGAAATTGCAACAAAGAATTCTTAAATTTATGTTAGGAGGATGACACTTCCACACATAGCTATAGAATAGAAGAAAATTCAATATAATTAAAAAAATATTACTTGACTAAGTAATGGTGTTAACTCCAAGTAAAAATCTACTCAAAACTAACTGAAACAACCCCTCTTCCTAAAACCTGGGTATCTCCACAGCAAACAAAAACCCCAAACCAAACTAACAAAACAAGAACAGCAAAAAAACCTAAACAAAAAAAGTGTCTCTCCTCATCTTATTGAACAATATAATTACAGAAGCATGTATTTTAAGAATTTTTCATGACATATCACAGAAAGGCAGAGAGAAAGTTAAGGGTGATGGAGATTTACCAATAGACTGGAAATGTAATATGGATTGTAAGAGAATGATGAAGGGAATAGTGACATTTTAAAAGCTAAATTTTAGTGACAATCTGTAAAGAATAAACAGAACACTGGTTAGTATTATTGGTTTTTTTAAGAGCATATTTGTTCAAGTATTCTGGCTTTCTCTGTGTGCTTCTCTGTGTGTGATGTTTGTAACAGATATAAGGAATAATATATAACGAGGCAGGTGAGGCAAGTACAAGCAAGAAATAATATTAGGTTGAAAGAACATAAACGTGTTTGTAGCTCAAGAAAACAGACCCTGCTTTGCCTAAAGTTTTGGGCTTTATCAGTTCTGTGACAGAACACGAATATTGTTCTAGTGTATTTGTAGTGTATTTGTTGATCTTTAAATCCAAGATATGAAAATGGAAGTGAGAGTCCAGTTAGCTATTCTTCTGTAATCCTTTTCTGAAATTCAAGTTACATTGGGATTTATGTTGTTGTAGTGAATAGTTTCAGCAATAAGACAACTGATGTATTTCTTCTCAGAGATTTGCAAACATTAACATTTTACTTAAATTATCACATTTTGATAATAAACACATTATATTATTGCTAATAATTGTACATTGAATTAAATAACTTCTGTAGAAGGATCAAAAATTAGTTGAGTTATGGCTAGGTTATGTCCTTATTGTCTTTGCAAGGAATGCTCTCACAATTATGGATTACTAAAAAGTAGCAACATAAAGGAAAAAAGGTCAAAGTTGATCTTAAGCATGGCGGTAAAGCACAAAAAAAAAATTCTCACTTTCAGTACACTGAATGCAGATCTATTGCCTATTATTGTTATTATTATTATTATGATTATTACTAATATATGCTTTGCAGTCAGAATGTTTCTGCAGCCTATAAACAACCTTTTTCTTCTCATTAACACATTTCCTTGCTACTGTAAGAAATACCGTAAAATTTTCATCTGAAGTCAGGTACATTATATAAACCTATCTGAATGTGTTTTCATAAAGCTAGAATGGAGAATCCTGCAAATAACAGCATAAATATTGTTCATCATGTTTCAGACATTTGTATTTAACCACACAAGTGCCGGGATATATATTCCTTTTTGAATAGTTGAATATAATAGTTGAAGAACTCTCTCTCACATTTGTATGTTGGTTTGTGTGACAGTGTTTTGGTCTGGTTTTTTTTCCTTTTCCTTTTTTTTCCTCTTTTTTTTTTTTTTTCCCTGTGAGATTTTATTTCAATGGATGTTCTGGAAAGAAAGTATTCACTTAAAAAAAGAAAAAAAGGGGTTCTAAAAATAGTTTATAAGCTGACTGATTCTACTAGCTTAAATCTGCTGTGGTTAAAGATATAAAACCCCTGCATCTCTGTGTGTGTGTATTCCATCCTGATATGTTTACAGAAGCGATTAACAGTAAACTACTTTTACATTGGTTTTACAGTAGCAACATGAGTATACTGATAATGCTATTACTTTTTTTAAGGACCTTAAACAATCTAATTACACTGGCACAATTTCTATGCTAATTTACCGCTGCTACAGGCATGAAATTGTTCTACTAGTTATTTTAGGATTTTTTTTGTAACTTTGGGGGCAGTAGTATTGATGGCCACATCAGATGTGGTCACTTTACTAGACAGTGTTGTTATAGATTAATTTTAATAAAACGCTATTAGATTGTTCATTATATTTATTGAATGTTATACACACTGCAAGGTCAGCAGTATCTCTTATTGATTGCTGTGGCTCATCTCTGGAAAAGATGGTGCAATAAAGTTGTCTTTGTTTTCAGTGACTCCAGTAATTATGCTACGCATTTGGTGTTATTTCTGTATCTTCATCTGCTGATCGTTACAATTAAAATTGCATTCCGTATTGGCATATTTTCTCAGTATATTACAATTTAACATGGATATTTTTTCTGATATAGGATCGCCAAATGGATAGAAAATATTATTGTTACTTAGCTTTAAAGAGTGGTTGCTTGGTAACTTCTTCAATGATGCTTTATACTTTTTCTGAGATGTATTTTTATGTGTTTTTCTGCCATGTTAAATAACAATAAGAATGTTTTTAGTAAGAAGAATTTTGATCCAGAGTAGGTTCTTTCCTTTTCAGATATCTCAACATACTGAAAGTCCTATTTGAGGAAAGAAAGATAATATTAAAGAAACTAGTGGTAATACATACTTGAATAGTGAAAAAATAAGGCATTTTTAATATTTTATGCACCAAATTTTTCTTATGTTACTCCACAGTGTTAAAGATGCCTATTTGACCTTAAATAAGATCTCTGAATGGGACAGAACTCTAAATTTTGGGAGTGTATACATATATATATATAATTACTATTCTGCCTTTAATACGTGAAGATATCCCACAAAGAAAGAATGATTCTTTTTCTTTTCATTGGTTTATTGGAGACAAACCTGAGAGGAAAACATTTCAAACCTTTGCCATACAAAGCCCACTGAGGTGGGCTTTGTATGGTACTGAGGAAATCGATTTCCATTCTGTGTTTGAGTTTTACAGGGGAGCACATATATGAGCACTTGAGAATACAGCTAAAGGAAAGTTCTTGTGTTCAAGGTGAGAACAGTAAAAACAATCCTTCAGGTTATGTTAAAAAGCATCCAAGAAGAAAACAATTTAATTTTGAAAGAGAGTCCGATCCATTAAGTAAAATAAGTAATAGAGACTGAGTCAGGCAGCAATTTGCTTATTGTGTTATGTGTCCTGGATGTGAAGAGGAACTGATAGCTTATTTCAGTTTCTTCTTTCTTTTATTTTTTTTCCCAATGGTTTGAGAGAAAGTCCTTCAATAAGACATCAGTTATTCTCATAATTTTGATGCACCAAAAATTTGTGCATCAAAAAAATATTGATTAAGTGGGAATGACAATTTTTCTTCATAGCTACTTGGGGCATTCAGTTGCATAAAGTCACCTTTAACTACCTGAGATTATCAGCTCCAAATAGTCAATATTGATTTGATTAACTGTATAGGTAGAAATTGTCCAATTCAGTATTGAGAACTAATTAATGCAACCATGAAGGATGCAGTAGATATAGGAAAAGAAATTGGCATCTCAGTATTTATTCTTTTTCCATGGTATCAGGAGTCTACTCTACTCCGAAAATAGTAAAACTCCATACGTGCCTGTGAGCCATGAACTTTGGCAAAAATTATGGCACAATTATTTTCTGACTCTAATTTATAATGTCAGACAGTATTGTAATAAACTTTGCTTCAGCCTGGAGGTTTAAGGTCTGTGACTCTATCATGTAGAAAGATTCTGGTGTTTTTTATGACTATGGGAGAGGCAAGGTTTGGACATCATACAAGTGTTGCAGTGTCTGAACATAAAATATTCTGAACTTTGATCCACTTTGGAATGCTAGTCTTTTGGATTGGTGAGATTCAAATCTGGTTTATTTTTTTTGTTTTAGTGTAAACTTAAGACACCAAAGCAGCTCTGTGGCTGTTACCACTGAACATCTACACAAGCAGCAGAACTTGACAGACAAGGTGGTGGGAAACTGGGAACTCTTTGGGCAGTCTGCCAGACCACTGGCTGAACTGCAGGGACTTGTGAGTTACTGTTCATCTGTGAGACTCAAATAAAAATAAAAACTAATCTTGATAAAGGTGTACTACCAATCGCATATCTTAATCCTTTTCTGCTTTGTGACCATGTTTCTGTCAGAAACACTGCTGCCACACTTAGCTTTGTGTTTTTTAATCCAATAAATTTCAAGAATTTGTGGAAGTAGAAAGTTTTCACTCAAGTACTGAAATACAAAAATGTCACTGCTATACCCTTGACCTGAATTCTTTGTTCAATTCTAGTCATCTAGATGAAGCCCAGACAGTGGCTGCTGGAGTAATCAGAAAAGTAGGGAGTTAATTTTACCAGAGTGCTGAAAAACTGTCTTTTTCCATCTAGATTGTAGATCATATAATTACTTGCTAGAAATTTATCAAAAGAAAAAACAATGCTAGCCAAATGTCACAGAGAAATTATTCCAGTCAAAGAGCAAATGCACACAAATCAAAAGACCAAGGACAATGGAAACAAACACAGCAAACATTAGAAGAGTAGGGATCTGGTAGCCATAAGAAGAAACAGATTTTTGAAATAGGCTTTCTTAAAAGTCTGTTTTGGTATGTCCTCTAACCAACTTGGTAAGTGAGCACTGAAAGGGACTGGGCTGTATGATACAAAATGCCTCAGAAAACAAGGAGTTAGACATGATGACAATGAAAGCTGCTTTCATTGGTTTATTTGTAAAATAGTATCTTAAGCGCCTTGTCCCATGCCTGGGTATTATTTACAGGTGGCTGCTCTGATTCTCTTTCAGCCCAAATATATAGCATGCCTTACATACAGAAAAATTCTAGATGTTGTCAATGTGGTTGCACTATATTGCTTCGGGGCTTATCTTGCTCCAAAAGCTTGTAATTCAGGCTGGTATATTCAGAATGGTTGTCAGATTTGGGTTTTTAAATCACACTGATGTCAGACATAAATAATCATCAGGAGTTAAATATATTGGTCTGAAGTCTGCACTCCTTAGCTGTGAATAGATTTGTGACTTAACAGTGCAGTTTGGGATTTTGAAAAATGTCTTTCCAATCTTAGTTCTGTATTTCAGTTATATTTCTATGTATTTATTAAATTGCCTATTAATTAATTTAATTGAATTATATATATGACCGCACTGATCTTACTGCTTTTCCTGTAAACTAAGGAGTTCATCCATGAATTTCACATTTCAGCAAGAGTGGACCAGTTTCCCCCCAAAGTTATTCCAGCTAATTAGCAGGAAATAGTTAAGATTCAATGCATTAGCTCTTTTTTAATTTTCATTACCTTTCATGCTGCTTTTTTTTCCGTTTCATGACCACAAAATCTTGTCTCATTTAAGAGGGTCTGAATTTAACATGGTGTTTCTGGTATTAAGCATATAAAACATAAAGGTGTATATTTACCAGAATTAGGTTCTTACAAAAGTAATCTCTTTGCTTTGAATAAGACTATTTAATTGAATGAAGGCTACTTATAATCAGTATCATGGACCACTTTAATTCTATTTTCTGGGGAAATATACTGTTATCATGGAAGGTTGCTGTGGTCATATGAAGAAAATGTTTAACAACTCTTTGTTTTATATTTACTGCTTTTCATATTTACGCAGAGAAAAAGCAAGATAAAGAAGAATCTGACAACTAGAATAAGATGTCTGCTCACATAAGAGGGAAAATTTTTTCAAGGAGGTATGTCTTCTAGTTTCAATTAACTTTAATTTCAGTATCAGTTCTCTGAAGTGCTTTATTTTCTAATGTCAAAAGGGGTTAATGAGCAGTAATTTCACTAAAGTTAATTGCTCTTTTGTACAGTTTTTTGAACACTTTTGTACAGAATAATTCAGGATGAGTCCCTGAACTTAGAAAGTAAAAGGGCAGAGATCCTGGTCATCATAATTATTATTCTTGTAAATTAATTTGTCTTGAAGAATTTCTGTCTGTGCAGCATTTAGGCTGAAACTAGTTGTAGGAGATTCTAATTGATCTTTCTGTGAAGACTAAGAATGACTTTTCTCTCTCTGTTTCTTGAAGAAAATAATGTTTTTTCCCACTTACCATTCTCTGTGTCCGCATGTAAGACTTTTTTTATGGCTTTTTCACTTGGTGAATGTTCTACCTCCTCCACACGTGCTCAGTGGTAGGATGGATCACGCTGGTTTCACAAAGGGCAGCTCCAGCTGCCCTTTCCTCTGTGCTTCATAGCCAGACCAGTGTGGACTCCTTGGCACGTCCTGTCTCTTCTCTGCAAACCTTTGTGCCTCCCACCATTTCATCAGCACAGTTTTTCATATTTAGTTCTGCTTCATGGATATCACATAATTTTGGAATTGGTGTTAATCCATTCTTAGTGGTTAGCAGTGTAGAATTTCACATATAGACACAATTGATGAATATTTCTGATTAAGGCTATTTTTAATCAATTAACGCATGCTTTCGATGTATTCTACAAAGCTGCTTCATTGGTGTATGATAATTATTAGCCAGACAGGTATCAGAATTTACATAAATCATAATAGAGTGTTTGTTATATAGACCTTTCTTTTCTTTTCTTGTAGTCTTTTGCAGATACTCAGATCTTCAGGGACTTCGCTGCTCTTGTACCAATATTCCTTAGATTTTTGTACTCTAAAACCACCAGTAAAGAATGCATTGTTACTATTACAGTGATCATCTTTGTGATTTTACTTATAAGTAAAACCAATCACAGTTTTGGAACAAGAAGCTTTTTCCTCAGGAAACAGCACTGAAAGTAAAGGTCTATAAAACCTCATTTCCATTCTTTTTGCCAGTGTAAATAAAATATAATTCTGGATGAACTTTTTTTTAAAGCTCTAAGCATCATGTTATGCCTATGTGGTACAAGCCAAAATATAGTAACATTATTGCAATTGAGGCAGTGATAAAGAATCTGAAAGTAGGAAAGATGAAAAGCCAATCAAGCTGCGTAACTTTTCTGTCATTCTCTTGAAACGTGAGACTATATTACTTTATATGTGACTGTGTATATACATAGATAATTGTATGGGTATTTGTATGTGTGCAAGTATACTAAATATCCTACAGTTTGTTTTTTTTTTTTCCTTTTACTTACCCAGGACACTCAGATTATTTTATCCATTTTCTTTCATTTCCTGATTCATTATCAAATCTTTCAAAAGATCTGCTTCTTGCTCTTTTAGTAACTGCTTGCAGAACAAAACTTCACTGAGAATGTAAAAGTGCCTTCAAATAATCCAAAAGGAAGAAGAAATCAGAATAACTTCAGAATAGCTCTACATATGTGTAGAAGTGGTTGCTGAATGTTTCTCAGATAAGCAACAATTCTTTCGTTGTTGTTAATTCTAGTAGTCTCTGTGCATAAATTTGAGCTACATCAACTAAACTCACATTAACATCCTGTTTACTTTAGTCAGAACTCCGAGTTTAATTTGCCTCAGAGAGAAAAAATGACACCTAATCCAGATGACAATCCACGAGAATAAAAACTACCAAATGTAAAAACTTCTGAGCAATTATTTGATTATAAATGGTTTGCACTAGCTTACTACACTGGGAATAATTTCTTCTTATAGTCAGTCATTTTTTGCTAGATGAAATAATCTAGGAAACAGAAATGGCATTGGAATTTATTTTACTTCTGAAATACAATAGATTACTAACAAAATCAAGTTTGGTAAACAGATTATGTTATTCATGGGATGTCATAGGCAATGTGCATTTGAGTGACAGCCAAATTGCTGGGTACTGGAAATATACCATTCACCTTACTCCTCAAAGTGAAGAATTGAATAGAAGTTTTATACGGCCTTTGTAATTTTTCCATTAATGTTGTGTAAATAAGATTCAAGTCTAGAAATGCTTGTTTGCTTTAGCAATGTATGATTTTGCAATTAATATTATAAAAATGAATGACTTGTAATATATCCTAATTGAAGAAATTACCTTCTAGACATTATTGCCTCCTGGCTATAATTTAAAACCTGGTTTTAAAAAACCCTAAAACCTCTCTGTTAGGAATATTTTTGTAATGCATTTGCATTTAAAAAATCTTTAAAAAACAAAATATTTTTCTAAATCCTCAAAATATTATATTTCTGCTTGTAACTGTTATAGCAATTCCTTAAAGAAACAAAAAGTGAATCTTGAGTTTTCATTTATCATAATGAAAGTTTGTTATGAAAATATTGTATGTAAACTTGGAAAAGTCTGCAGAGGATTTGTACAGGACTAAGGCTTTTTTCCCATTTAAATGAGGTTACAAATTCAGAGTAGAAATAATTTTTAATATTATAAACTACTTAATATTGGAGTTCATAAAGTTGCTTGAGTAAAAAGACTATAGTTGAAAGACTATAGTCTGAGAAACTAATACAAAGAGTCACACATCCAAGGCAGAAGGAAAAGGACTAGAAACATCAAAAGGGCTCAAAAAAAAAAAAAGACATTGACATGGGACCAGTGAAAGAGCATAGGATAGCCATGTTTTATTATTAATGAATGCTGTGGGCAATACAAATTTGGCAACATATTGTTCCAGTTCCAGTTGCACAGGAACAAAAGAAGCCTTCCATATTTGTGGAGCTCCAGAAAGAATCTGATTTCTCACCAGAATATTAGAAAAATGAATTCATAGCCATGAGATATTAATAAAACTGCAATCTTACTGCGGCAGAAGAGGTAAACATGTTTGCGTGGGAAAGCAGAGCACAGTTATACTTTCTGGGTAGACTAGAAATATTTCCTTCTGGTTCAAGACTGTAAGGAAAATATTTTTATGGAAATATTCTCTTAAGAAGTTATCATGTGCTTATCCAGTACTAATAAATCTTGTGCTTCCTTTGCTGCACTCAGTACTGACCACTGTTGAAGACAGAACACCAAATTAGAAAGTCAATGTGGCTAATCTACCCTTAATGTACCCATTATGCAGCTATTTTCTGCAAACACATTAATGTTGTTACACAGAAGGAAGGCAGTCTTGATTATAATCTATGACACAGAAGATGGGAAAAACAAAAGCAACAATATTTCCTTCATATGATTGTACAAACTGTATATAGCTATTTATTAGTTTTACAGGTTGTGTGTTCAAAGAGGAGTGTAGAAGAAATTGCTTTATTATTTTAGGTGATTTACTGATCCTGGTAAGGTCCATTAAATACTAGAAAAAAATCAACCTGATTCATTAGATTAAATTTCTGTAAATGTAATTAAATCCTATCCTAGATTTGTTCATGTATCAGTAAACTAATTCCATTTACTCAAACATTTACTTTGAGTCTGAACAGAATTAATTTCCCTAGCTGTGAACTATAGGAGAGCAACATATAGTAAATTGTTCAAGCATAGAGATTATTGACTTAAAAGGCAGAGTTACAGCAGATATGTTGATGTATTCAGTAAAAGGAGTCATTAGAAGAAATACATTTAATTTGAGGAGCAATTAAATTTTCGTTGTATATAACAAAGTAAAAGACTAAAAATTTTTAGGGAATGTTTAGTTCCTTCAGCCTCTTGGGGTTTTATTATAAAAACTTGAATTTTATCCTCAAATTCCACAGTACAGTTGATGGGGTGAGACTAAGATGAATCAGAATTTGACAGAACAAAGGCATCACTTTTTGCCACTGTATGAGTAGAAAAATTTAAATGGAAGGCATCTGAGAGGACTGGGACAAACACTATTGCCTACACCAGAGAAGGGTTTCAAATAGTTGTCATACAAATATTCAAAGGTCTTGACTCATAAAGGGTTTGTGAATGGAGAAGAACAAATAACAATATTTGGAACAGATTTTGAGCATGATCCAGTTCCATTTTCAATAAAGGCGTGCATCTAGAACAGGAACAAGACAAGTCACATCCACAGTCTCCTGCTCGAGTTCTGCTCTGAGCAAATGGACAGCCCATGAACAAGGCCAGTGCAGAGCTGGGCTTGCCCTGCAGTTGCTTCCCAGGGGCACAAGCTCAGCACTGCTGGGCAGGTGGGTCCCAGCTCCACGCTGACAATATTCAGTGGAGTTTCTGTCTGGAGAAACTGAGTGAGCTTGATAAAGGTGAAAGAATGCACAGGACAGAAACATGAGAGAGGCTTGTGTCTGATTTCATGATTAAGACATTCATTAAGAGATGAGGATTCTAGGGCCATTTTAATTATTGATATAATGTCATAAAAATAGACTGAGAATATTTTCCTCTGATACCCTGCATTTGTGAAAGCCTGAACTCAGATACTTCCCCTCTGCAAGGACTGTCTCTTGAGGTCCTGTGACAGCTATTCTCCTTCAGTAATGTGAATCTAGGCCCTCTATTCCATTGATTTGCCTACAAGTGAGTTAGAAACTAAAATAATCAGGGAAAGATTCAGAAATTATTAATCCTGATATGATCTGAGGTGATTTTTTTTAAACTACTGCAACAAAAAAGCAATTTTTCATACAACCATATTTTAGTTAATGCAAAGAACATCTGGCTAAGTTTCTGAACTAGAGGAACACTTTTTCTCTTTGATCTGAGTCCTTTAAGATTTAATAATAATTTCCAATTATTTTGAATAAAGGGAATGCACCAGTGAATGATAGGCATGAATAGAGAATTCACTTCAAAATGAAAGTCCCATGTCCTTAATTTATCTGTAAACTACCTTCTTACAGGTATCCTCATGCTGGCTCCTTCACTACTTGTTCTTGTAGGTATGGGGTTGGGTTTAATATTCACAGCACCCATTCAACTAAATATAATCACAGAAAGACTGCCAACATCACCACTATTGTTCAGTTCTGTGCACGCTTAGTTGGCCCAAATCATAGACAGAATAATATATGGGGGGACACTTCAGTACTAAACTTTGTGTAATGTTTAAAGGAGACCTTGTAAGCAAGATTACTTGCAGAACAATGCCCAGTTTAGAATATCAAATAAAACACTAAGAGGCCTGTGAAGATCTGGCTGATATGGAGAATCATTGGCAGATTAAATAGAAGTGGAAATGTGTTTATCACAACACACTGTGTTTTGGCACCTACTGACTGAATCATCACATGAGTACTGAAAGTCTTACTCAAAATGGTAACTTACAGAAAATGGAACAAATTTTTTGCTTATGAAAGCTAAAAGCTGTAAATGATTATGAAGTACAGTAAATCATACTTTTAAAATTCATACCAGGTTTAGAGTCTTTCAGTTTATTTGCAACAGTATTATATAAGTCATACTTATTTAAGCTGCATAATTTATGATACAAAAAGTAAATAGTTGATTCACACCTGGATGAAAAAATGCATGTAAAATTGATGTCCATAAAGAAAAAAATTAATTTACTTATGTGGGTCAATTTACATTGGTCACTGCTGTATTTTCTAGAGACAAATTCAATTTTATATACTAAAACATAATTTTTTAAGAATAAAAGACTTTTCTTTTACCAGAACCAGACCACTGAGTACAGCCTGTAAGTATATTTAATTTATTTCAGCTACACTGCCCTATTTTTTCACCCTGTGGATCTTAGGATAGAACTCTTCAGAAGCTGTTTCCTTCTGGTTTAACTGGTGACTACAGTGTTAATGGACTATCAGCTAAAAATTAATTTTTTACTAATTTGGTATGGATTAAAAGGGTCTCTTACTGTAAAATAAGTGCTATGAAGAAAATCAAATCCTAGAAGGAAAACCAGGATTGTGTACCAATTTTAGTAATTTCTATTCTGTTTGTGTTTTGTTTTTTCTTAGTAAAGCAGAATAGTATGGTAACTATTCTTGTTCAGAAGGAAAAAATGCCTTCAGTAAGACTTGAAAAGCCACAAGAAAGATAGAAACCAAGCCAGAGAGGACAGAATACTGACAGAAAAAACAAAACAGAACTCGAGTAGCCTGAGAACAGAATGTGTGAATGAGGCTATGAGGTGAAAGATGTAGCTGAGGCTGTAAGTACTGCAGAGGGTCTGCTGAAGTTAACTTTGCATAAACTATACAGCAAATATAAAATGGAAAAAAATATAGCTGAGGAAAGGGTCATTTTAGAATCTGTTGAGCAAATTCTGGGACTGAATAAGTAAATGAAAACAGCATTAAAGTGATGTGGGCTACAAGAAATGTCATTGCAAAAACAATCCAGCCCTCCATCTACTTTACTATTCTGTTTTAAGCAGTGACTCTCGGTGGCATAATGTGTTTTAAAGAAAGCTGGAAGAAGACATATGCTAAGCAATTATAAAACCTGCCCTGAGGAAAAAGTTTCTTTCTTTAACCCATCAGCTGGAGGTTTGTTTGTGCCTTTAGGCATGAATTTTAATATTCCTTCCAAATGCTTTTGTTTAATAAGGTTTATAATTTTTTTCCTAAAATGTTCATTATTGATATTAATATTGCTACTGACCCTCTGGAAGCCAAGGATGTCTGCAACGATAAATTCCACCATATTATGTTATTTGTGTGACAGAAATATGCTTTCTGATTTTAAAGGGCAGCTGGAATAGGTTTGTGCTTCGAAAGACTTACTGAGGTCATCACTGAAAAACAGAAAGGTGGGAAGAATTAAAAAGGCAAATGGTATTTAAGGAAAGAAATGAGATGGAATGAAAATAGATAAAGCAACAGCAGCTTAAGCAGCGAGTTATCATTCATATAGTTCTTGTGACTGTCAAAAGTAAATGTGATAGAAATTAACTATAACCAGTTGTTACTTAAAATTGTTTAGATTGCATTTACCCAAACTTTCTAAGGATCAGCAAGACTACCTGTTCACCTAAGTTCATTTATACATCCAAGTCTTTGTAAACTGCAGTACTATCTACAGTGAAAATACCCACATAAAGAGACATTTATTAAGATTTCTTTTTTTACTGCTTTGGGAAACTATATGCAAGACAATTCAAAATAGACACTACAGTGCCAATGAGGCACTAAAGATTACATAAAGCCTCAAAAATTCTCATTTTTTTAAAAAAAATACAATATGCAAGTATTTGTGTTTCCCTTTCAATACCTGAGCTCTTTGGAGGTACTTGAGTATTTGTAGTAGTCAGGAAATGCTCGTATTTTCTACTTGTAAAATGAACAAAATGATTAATGGATCACATAAAGTATCTGTGTAAAGAACAGAAACCTTCAGGTAAGTCTCACAGGAGTTCTGGAGAAAAGAAAACCAAAATAATGTAAGATCAAATAATTCTATGGTGACCCACACCCATTTAATATATTCTGAAATACATATTGATTGCAGAAATGTCTCCTAGCCCAAATCTTTTGTATTTATATAAAACAAAGTGAGAGAAAGAACAGGTAAGAAGAGGATAGATATTAAAGACAGATTGGAGGAAAATAATAAAATGACAAATAAAGGTCTTAGCTGTGGCGTTTAACCACAGAACTACAGTGGATGTAAAGAAAAGCTCTTTTGCTTCTTGTGATGCTTAGGGAGCAATTAGATAAAGATAACCTTCTTGAGTTCCTGATGCCAAAGAACTCTGCTGCTGATGTCAGTCTCTTCGATAGCCTGTGTGGCCTCCAAGCTAGTGACCTAAGAAGAATAACTGCTGTTTTGCCTTCTGTCCCTTTATGCAGCACTGCCCATCCCCTGGCTCGTCAAAGAAGTCCTTCTTTTATTCTCAAAACCCCATTCAAGACATAAATAGCTATCACAGGAAATACTCAGGAGGAAGAGCGAAGAAAAAGTTAAAATATTAAATCACTCTGCATCCTTCCCTCTCAACTCCCACTTTATCCAGTATTTCATAATCAGAGATACTTCCAATTGTCTTTGCCATTCTATTTTTTTCCTGTGCCAAGATCAGGACTGCAAACTGGCTGTAAGATCTTGTAGTTTGTGATATATGAAGGACTTGCTTGTAAACTGATCCTTATTCCATTTTTACTTACCCTTACAAATAGCACTGAAATGTGTATAACATGGGGGGTTTTGTGCCTATTTTTAAAATTTCTATTTTTCACTCTGATGGCTTGAGCAGACATTTTCTGCTGATTATATGACAGCTGGGAGAATTTGCCACTTTTTTTGTTTGTGAAAAATTTCAACAACTTCAACAAGCAGGTAACATTTTATTCCTTTAATTGTAATGCTTGTTTAGTTATATTGTTTCAATTGTAATAGATATAAGTATGATCTAAGCCTTGTAGAGTTTTTTGTTTTACCACACATTTTGTACAGCTTTGGGTTTCACTCTGTGAGGCAGATTTGCCAGAAAAGGTTTACCTATGCAAGCAGTGAAAGTGAACAAGACAGGCTATATTCTAAGTCTGATAGATGTCCCATCATGAGCTATTGCCTACTACCTTCAACTTGCATTGAAGCAAATTCTTTTCCAATCTTGAGACCTCCTTGACACCTGAATGTAATTGTACCTTTAAGGCCTACTTGCAATCAACCCTGTTCTCATAAACAGAGGGAGAATACCTTAGTGCAGTACAGAACTATACAGGAGGAGGTCAGGACTTTTTTTTTATCACATGTGGCAGTTTTATCATCCTGCAATATGCATTTCTCCTATTGTTTGTCTGCAATTGACATATGTAAGTTTTCACACATATCTGGATTTCTTGGTGCACCAGAATATATATATTTTTTTTCCCCAGGTAGGTTGCCTACATTTTTATTTTGAATAAAACAATAAAATTTCAGTCAAGCTTACTCTGAAATGTCAGAGAAAGTTAGATAAATTGGGGAACTTTGAAAGACATTTGTGCTTCCCATATATTGTATCTTCCCACCTCAGGTGTGGGAACTGACCTCATGCTCCTTGGCTCATCTGGCAATGTAATAATATGGTGATTTAGGGTTGAAGAGGTGTGGAATATTGTAAAGCAATTGGGTGGGGGTGTACTTGCAATGAAATTTTTTATAAGCTTTTAAAAAAATGCAGTATTTTTTACTTGGACAATGTGTGCAGACAACACAGAATGGATAACAAGAATATTTTTCAGGTAATACATGGATTTTCAGAACTACAAAACAAAACGTGATCTCATTTTCCAGAGCGGATGAATGGGATTTAGACTGAGAAAATGTGCAGGGTCTGCTGCCTGTGCAGTGGGCAGGGTCACTCGAGTGGTAAGTAAATGTAACCTTTGTTCTGCAAAATTATAGCAGGATGCTTTGGTGTGTAGTCCACTTCCATGTGTAAGAGCACCTTCTAGTTCTTTGGCGTTCTTGCCTCCTTGGGCTTTGTTGCCTCTGTGATTGACATGTGGTCCTTCTTAACAAAAGTGATGACATCAATTGCAGTGTCACCTCTCCAAGAAAAGGACATTGATCTCATCCCACCCATGTTGTGGGTTTCACCACTTATACAATTACTAAACTTTTCCCTCTACTTTTCCTAAAGACAGAAATAACAGTGCCTCATAATTTTTTGTCTGCTCACATTCTCTATTGAACTGTAGAACTTATGCATTAACCCTTGATTGAAATCCACCTATATCACAACCATCAGGGATTTTGTCTCCAAATCAGCGGCCTGTTAACACTGTAAATGTGAATACTCTTAGGGATTATTTTACTTACTAGCTTAATAAGAAGGGTGTTTTTCAACTTCATTGAAATAATTTTCAGTCAATTTTCAACAAATGCCAGAGATTTTTAAATAGTCATAATTATGGCATATGGTGGTCATAAAAACTTGCACATCTCTAGCAGCAGGACTCAGCCTTCCTTGAAATACTGATTTGGAGACAGTGAGAGAGATGTTGTGATTGCAGTAAAAATTGAATTCTGCTTCAGTTTAAGACTCTGTCAATAGTAATATAATCCACAATGTCTGTAAAGTGCTGCTTATTATGCTACCATCAGCTGCCACTTTGCAGAATACCATTGGAGAGTGATATTTACTATAAGAAAATATTCTCAGGAAGCAGAGTAAGCTGCAATATAAAATCAATGATAGCTCAGTTTCTTTAGATGAGTCCAGTTTTGAGATGCAATTGCATCTGTTTTCACTGGAATTAGCTGTGGACAGGGAGCATTCACTGTATATGGCTCTGCCTTAGGATATCATACAATAAAATATAGTTGGGCTGGAGTACATGGGAATATTGGTACAATGCTTAAACAGGTAATAACATTTGCAGGTCTGTTGGGACTATGGGTTTAGGTGCTGTATTTGTTTCTTCTATGCAGTAATTTTTGACCACTAGATGGGACTGTGCAACCTCATGCAATTGTATTAACAACAATATTTGAGAGGGTTTTTGCTTGCTATTAATACTTTTTTTCCCCTCTTGAAAGAGGGCTGTGTGTAACCTTGTAAACAAGGATCTCTGTAATTCTAGTGAGAACAAAAAAAATAGCAAACGTTAGTCCATCCAAAGAACAAGAAAAATCCAGTATGCATTAAAAACTAGTTTTAAAGTTGCAACAAATCATCTTATCATCTTGACTTTGCACTACTACTATTATATTTTTAATCTTCATCCTCTTTCTCCTTGGTATGCAATTATCTTGGCTATTAACAGCTGAGCCTCACTCTCTAAACTATGTCTTACATTTCTTTCTGATCTTGGGCTCAGCCAGTGTTCTATGGTACTTTATTCAGATTAGGGTGCTGTAAGGAGTAAAAGAAATGAAAATTAGTTATCCCTTTCCCAGCTAATTCATTGCATCTGTCTTTTGTTTCCCAGTGATTAAATTCACAGTGATCTGGAGGCTGTAACAGTAAAGCACTTAGTACTTTGATGAACTCAGCAGGTTTTATTTCATTTTGGAATGAAAAACTGATCTTGGTTGTCTGTTGTCATTGTAATGCTTCTTTTTCCTTTCAAAATATTTTTTGTTGGTTTGAGCTTTTTTCTTTTCTTCTTTTTTTTTTTTGTTTTCCTTGTTCTCCATCCTAGAATAGTAATTGTCCCATGGTTCTTTCCATTTGATGTCTAAAGAGGTTGACTTTCATCAGCATAGAATAATACGCTTAAATCCCAAGGCTGTTTTAATCTGAAATGTTCAGGAAGGGTCTTCACCATGTAATAGGTGTTGTTGCTGAATATATTCTTGTTTCTTGTTGGAAATATGACTTTCAAACTCTGTGACAGTCTTTTAAAAAACTAAAAAAAAGGAAACAAAGTGAAACTTTATTTTTTGTTTGTGTGTCTGGAATATTTGATAAGAGCATCTGGAGCACACTTACAGTTTTAGGGCTAACTCTAACGATTTTACTCATCCAGTCCTTTTTGTGGCATATACTACCTAATTTACTCGTATATCCGCAATGCATATCTAACTTGGCTTTCACCATTTAAGCTCAGGCACTGAAAGCCATCTAATTTTTGGTTTATTGTTCCCCACAGAGAATTTGCACTTCGAAATAACAAACCAAAGGATAAAAACAGTATCATTCCATTTTACTTAGGCAGCACAGAATTGTGACAACACCATTAACATGCTGAAATAACGTCCAGCTGACATACACATACGTTGTAAAACAGTGTCTTCTCACAAAAATCACATTTTGGTAGATGAACCCACCATGGATTCTGAGATACTCTCAACAAGATGAATTCCCATGTTCCAGTAAATGTCCTTTCCCTCTAGGGTCCAGACATCTTTCAGAAATGCCATATAGTTATTAACAGAGAGAGCCAGAAACAGAAGAGGCAGAATGAGCAGGTTGTCTTTTACCACTGCCAGGAAGACAATAATAATTAATAAGACAATGTAATTAATATGGTTTCTATTTCTTACTGCTGTGTAAATGGTGTGAGCATGCCGGTATGCCATAGATAAAAACATGCATTCTGTTTATTTAATGACAAATTTAGTGTTCTTGCATTTATATTTGAAATGAACTTTTTTTAACCTTGACTGATTCTCTAGTTTCATTGTGGGTGAGGAAATCTGGCTGGCAGGGTTCTTTAGCATTTTCAAAGATCTACAGGAATGTCTGACTCAGCAGAACATGAGTCGTTTGTATGGAGAAAAAATACAGGCTGTCCTGTGTTCATTGTAGAAAGAGAGCATGGATGGTACATTCACATAGGTATGTGTGTATAGATATATATGTGTGTGTTTGTGTGCACACTTTCATAGGTTCATATTGAAGGCTATTTCTCCTGTATTTAGTGTATTTAGAATCGTTCCTGGTGCATCAAAGATACCTTGAAAAACTGACAGAACTCTCCCAGCAGTGACATCCTTTTGTTGGTCAGCTCTGCATATCCTGCTTCATAATTGGCTTTGAGGCCTTGCTTTCCAGCCATATCCCACAGATTAGTATGTACCATAGAGAAGAAAGAATAAACAACAGCTGCAATTTCCTAAGCAGAGATGCTTGGAATTGCTACATGTGCTTACCTGTTTCCCGTTTTCTTGTCACTGACTGACAGTAAGAAGAAGAAGATAATTTGTGTGTGCAAAGGGATGACTGCAGGGTGAGATTGTTTCACATCTGAGCATGGACAAGATCAGGACTGCCTGAACTCCTAAGATGCAGGAGGCCAGACCAGTTTCAAGTATATTCTTCAGTCTTTCCCTGAGCTTCATGAAGCAGGTATGCGGGGAGAAAAAAAAAAAAAAAAAAAAAAAAAAAATCAAGCCTTTTCTCCACCTTAAAACACTCTTTTTAGACAATTTTTGCAGTTCTTTTTTTCAAAAAATAGCTTAGAGTTTTAGAGTTTCTTCCACAGAGAGAGATTATGACTGCTGCTCCTGTTGTTTAACTAAAGTAGAATGCAAGAACTGCTGCTGATTTGGAAATGAGAGACCTATTCTTCCTTATCGTTTGTGTTTGCAGGTGCCTGGCTGTTTTATTTAGCCTTGTTGCTAGAGAGAAAATTCTGTCTTTAGACAGACCTGCTTTTGCATTAGAAACGTTGATTTGCAGAAAATACATGATTACTGCTGCTTCTTAGAAACCACATATTTTTATGGGTAGAGCTGAAACATTATCTGTTTCCATTTGTGTATACAAGCTTGAGGTTCTGTGAGATTCTATGCATTTTTTTTTGAGGTTAAATGACATTCTTGAGTAAGATGAACACTGTACATTGAGTAACCCCTCCAAATATTCATTTGGAGATTATTTCGCATGATTAAGTTGGTTGTTACTCCTACTCATTGAGTTTATGCTGTGTCTAGAGGTCTAGCATGGACATTTGAGTAACATTACATGAAAATATGCTCATGGCATGCAGCTTGTCTCCACTGAGGGAGCTGAGCAGGTGTTTTAGCCCATCAGTAACATGGGGTATCAATGAGAGCTGCCTCCAAACACCAGTACTACAGTCTGAGGGGCCAACAGGTGTAATAGTTTCTTTAAGGGAGGGCAATAAATTATTCATTTTATCTTATGCAGAACAATTTGATGAAAAGTGTTGATAGCAGTAGTTTAGATGACAGTAACTGGGTTAACAAGGTTGGTTCAGCTGTGTAGTGGTTTACACTTTCAAACCTTACCTGAGTGTAACATTTAAATAACTGTCTAGAGATGTGAATGTGGACTTGGAGAAAGGAAGGAAGAGTTTTGAGATTTGTTTGCATTGTAAGTGGATTAACTATGGATTTAATGAATTTTTATAGTTTCAGAACCCATAACTCTATGAACCCGATCTGTTGGTGTGGATTTTAGAGAGAAACACTTATCTGACTTGAGTTACAGGCTAAGTGAAGCAAACATCAATAGGTTGTATTCTCTGGGGTGTGTAATCATTATAAATTGGGTACTACTCACAAAGAGCCCAAAACACTAACTTGTTTCTTCAGAAGGGTAAAAGGGTACATCTTCCCATTATCTGCCTGAGCCTGTTTGGAAGTTTGCAGTGAAAGCAAAAAAATGGTATCCGATAGCCTGTGTCAGCCAGGAACAACTTTTGGACTTGCAGGTCCTACAGGTTTTTTAAAGTGTTACATTTTGTAATAGTATCAGGGCAAAAAATATAAGACCCTTAAGAATGTATCAATATAAGTGGTCTCACTGGAGATTAAGAAAACCAAAATGGTTGAGGAATTCTTTGAGGATATCCCAGTGGACAAAGAACTTCTAAATTGTGTGTAGCACAGAATCTGTAAAAAGTAAAGTTGAGGTATGACTCATGTCCCCAAAACAGTTCTTTTAATCTTTATGCAGAGAAAAAATTCCCTGAACAAACCAACAAGAAAAAAAAGCCAAGCAAACTAAAATAACCTAACCCCAAAACATGGATAGCTCTTAAAATAATCAATAACAGAACTGTCAGACAAGATGCATTCTTTGTGGCTGTAGAAAAAACAGATTAAAAAAAAATATATGTAAGATCTAGATAAGTACCAACAAGAGAAGACTGATACTGAGATGGGGACGGTTTTGTTTGTTTGCTTTGGTGTGGGGTGGTATTTTTTGGGGAGGGGGGATTGGTTTGTTTTTTTTTTTTTTCCCTACTGGTGTTGTTGTGGTTGTTTTATTATTCTTGTGATATCCTCAGGTTTGCAGCAGATTCCTTTAGGAATAAAAGATTTTGTACATGCTCTCATCTGTATAGTCATTCAGGGTACATTTTAGGAGATACTGGTCTCAGGCTACCACTGGTCATGTTAAGGCTTAGCCAAGAAAATGCTAAAATGTGCAGATGTCTGAATATGATGAAAGAATGGTAGACAAGCATGACTCCAGACTCAGTGCAGCTTCAGAAGTGGTGGACCTGATAAATTAAAGCATACTAAGAAAAATATTAAGTTGAAATGAAGATAACACACTTGGAGAATCCTGTAGAGAAAAGTGAGCAAACAGGCCATATTTAACAGACCAGCACCTCTGTAGTTACAGATGTCTGTAAGGAACTTGGTTGGTACAGTCCTTTTATCATATGAAAACCCTGGAGATGTGTGTCCTATGCATCACCGTCACTGAGGAAAATTAAACAGAAAAATGTCTTTGGCCTAAGTCTCTGAGAACAAAAAATAATTTGATTTCTTTTATTTACAGAAGACTGTGAGATGAAACTGACTCTAAGCCACTTACTGCATTGCCAAAAGGTGCCTGGCAAATAGAATCTAGTGAAGAAAAGCATCATTTTCAGCAGCAAATGCATGCTTTTCCAGAAAACAGGATTTGAGGAAAAAATTGGGTAGTTTGAGGTACAGATTCTCAGGCTTGACAAAGGTAGGTAGTACTCCAGAGGTTTTTAGATTCTGTACCTGCCCATCTCATACAAAGCAGGCAAACAGACCTGCCCTACAAAGGCAAAATGAGGGGTCATTCTAATACCACGACGTCTTATAGGCATATAGTCTTATAGGCATAATAGTCTTGTAAAACAGGACTGTTATCCTGAGGCAACCAAGTTTTTTACTAAAGAACATTCTGTTGGAAGATACCTGATGAGCTGCAGAAGAATATAATAGCAGGTAAAAAACAAGGTGATGGAGAGTTGAAAAACATCCTAAAATATTTATTTTATATGCCAAGAAGACTGATATGAAAGGATTCATAAGGGTTGTTTTGTTTTTTTTTTATGCATCAAGAATAAGGGATTGATAACGTATTTTAAGAATAACAGTTCTTGTAAACAGCTTCAGAAAAGTGGCTGCTGAAGTAATGCGTGCACAGAGGCATTTGCACTTAGGAAAAAATTATTAAACATCCCTCTCCACCTTGCATTCATTTTAGGCTGCTGTTCTCTCTTCCCTGTTAGAAATATGTACTTATATAAATCTGGGCTGTGCAAATCAAAGACATCTTCATCAGATATTAACTGTGTTATACAACAGAGTTTAGGAGATATGAGATGAATCATTTCCTATCTGGCCTATTCAGAAAAGTGTTCAATTCCTCCTTCTCTTGTTTTCCTTGGCACTGTGAAATTATAGAACAACAGAAAAGGGCTCTGTGTTGTTACCTTTTGGCAATTTTACCAATATAAAACTGAAAATTAGAACACCTTCCCTTGTTAAAAAGTGATATCAGAGCACTTAGGGATCTGCAGTTAAAGATGCAGATAAAGCAGGTATGGAGATATGGAAGCTGCTGAAAAAAACCTCTCATGGTCACAGAGCTTATCAATCCAGAAATACGTGTACACTACTGAATTTCGTGCTTCCTAGCAGAACTTCTAGGGAAGAACCAGATTAATCAGAAACAGAGAACCTTTGCTTTTTCTTAAATAAGATGGGAGCCTGAATGCTGATGAATTTTTGGTATCCCACAAGACTTTTGGGATGACCCTCACTTTTACTAGCCTTGAAAGATGGTTTGGCCATCCTCTTAGAAGAGTATCAAGAAGGTGGATTATTTGAGACAAAAATAGCTCACCAAATCTTCTCTAAAATCTTGTTTACCTATGGCCCCTAAACAAATGCAAGCTTTTATCTTTGGTAACATAAAGTTTCAGGATTTCTTCCTGCTCTTTCCAAAATGACAGGCTTAGGCTGATAAATTGTTAGATGAGTTCTTGCAGCCTCTCTCTGTAGAGGAGCTGGATAACAGCTGGAAGACAGGGAGTTACTCTATTTTAGGGTTGCCAGGCTGCAGGGAGCATCCCTAAGGAAGTATTGAAAAATGGTGTACTGTCAAGTATTGTGAGCCTGCCTGTGGCAGTCACGGTTTGGTATTGGTGGGTAGCTGAACCAAGCTTCCCAGGGGAAGGCAGTTCTCTCCTCTGGGGAGAGAGTGCACAGAACACCTGTAGCTCACACATCGCACTCTAAGGAATCCTTCACAGCAAGAATGCACTGAATGCCCAGCCCATCCTGCAAGGGGCTTTGCATAGGGTGATTGATAAACAGAAGTGAGGCTGGAAGGTGGAGGACGATACAAAGGGATGTAATGGGCATAGACTACAGGCTTCTGCTGTATGCATCCCAAAGACACAGGTAGAGTGTCCTGGGACAATCCAAAATGACTTTCTGTGTGTTTTTCCACATTCTCACAGCTGGGGCTACACAGTCCTGTGGGAGCACAAAGGGACCAACATGGTCAGAGTCTTCTGGCTGATATCTCAGTTATAGAAACATGTGGCTGGGGAGAAGAGTAGCCACAGACACATGGCTGCAGGGGGGAGGCACATATGCATAGCTCTGGCAAGTGATGTTGGCTGGACGTCATCACACTGAAGTCTGGCCAGGTTGCTGATTTCCAGAGGAATATTTCATTTTGTGGCTGAGAAGGCTGGACCTGGGATCTAAGCAGAGGGGAATGTTGTCTGCAGACTTCAAAGAGCTTGGTGAGTCTCTAAGTGCAGGTGTATGGCTCCACCCCTGTCATCTTCTGCTTTTAGGTGAAAGGCAAAATGTTGCTGCACTCATTTTGTGCTATTCTGGCAGTAGGCATGGATAGTGGTACTGGTGTGTGTAGCCATACTGGGCTGTCTGGTGAAGTGTACCTTGAAAGGTATAAATTATTCCCAGTGCAGAGAGTGACCAAAGTGCCAGGAGTAGTCCTCCACAGAATAATTTAAAGGACTAAGTGCTAATTAACTTTCATGCTCAGGCATACCAGGATGCACTGGAAGAGCCCACTGGAGATGAGAGATTTTGCAGTACAGACACAGCTAGGGTTAGTCTAACAAAGCAGTATTTATGCGAGCTGTTGTAGAGCTACAATGTTAAAAGAGAACTGGTGAGCTAAGATATGCCAGAACCCTGAGTATTAAATACAAAAAAACCTCAAATTTGCTTAAAAACATGAATGTCTGAAGTGAGTGGCTGCAGTTCCAAGATATTAAACAAAAAATTACACATACTGCTTAGAATCACTCAGTTTTGGCTTTTTTCTAAGAAAATAGGTGAAGTTTATGTTGACTTGATTTATCCTTAGTGCAGCCCAAAGCTCAGGATTTCACTTCAACTGGTGAACATAATGTTTTCAACAAAGCAAAAGTGGAGCACATTTATGTTATGAAAAGCCATGCAAAGTTGAAATGATTAATTTGAAAAATGCTAACATGATAGTGTGCAACTTCTTGATTATTTTCTTAAATTTTTAGAGAATATTTTCATTTGGATAATACTGTGGGTAGTCTTTCCTCTTGTTCAGTTCTGCATATTTTGATGAAAAAAATGAACCAAATATTGAAACTTGCCTGTACATTTATAGAAAGAAGCACAGAACAATTTGTGTTGGAAAAAACCTCTAGGATCATTGAGTCCAACCACAGTCCTCAAATTGTCAAACCCACTATTAAGCCATGTATCCAAGTGCTACATCTCCACATCCAGGAATGCTGACTCACCACTTCCCTGGGCAGCCTGTTTCAATGCTTGGTTAACACTTTCAGTGAAGAATTATTTCTTAATATCGTACCTAAACCTCCCTGGTGTAACTTGAGTCCATTTGCTCTTGTCTTATTGCTCGTTACTTGGAGAAGAGACCAACACCCACCTCACCCTAACCTCCTTTTAGGTAGTTGGAGAGACTGATAAAGTCTTCCACAAACCTCCTTTTCTCCATGCTAAGTAACCCCGACTCTCTCAGCTGCTCCTCACAAGACTTGTGCTCCAGACCCTTCGTCAGCTCTGTTGCCCTTCTCTGGACACACATGAACCCCTCACTGTCTTTCTTGTAGTGAGAGGCCCAGAACTGAGCACTGATTTTGAGGTGTGACCTCATCAGTGTCAAGCAAATGGGGACAATCCTTGCCCTGCTCCTGCTGGCCACACTTTTGCTGATACCAGGATGTCTCTGACCCTCTTGGCCACCTGGGCACACACTGGCTCATGTTCACCTGCTGTTAACCAGCACCCCAGGTCCTTTTCCATTTGGAAGCTTTCCACTCTTCCCCCAGCCTGTTGCGCTGCATGGGGTTGTTGTGACCCAAGTACAGAACCTGCCATTTCACCTTTCAAACCTCTTGCAATTGGCCTCAGTTCATCAATCCAGCCTGTACAGATGCCTCTGTAAAGCCTTCCTACCATCCAGATCAACGCTTCCAACTTGATGTTGCCTGCAAACTGACTGAGAGTGCATTCAAACCTCTCAACCCCATCACTGACAGAGTTATTAAACAGGACTGTCTCCAGTACTGAGCCCTGGGGAACAACACTCATGATCGGCCACCATCTGAATTAAACTCTATTTACCACATTATAATTTGATCCTAGGATCAATTTAAAATTTGAATTTACATTGTCTAATAACTTGCCTCATCTATGAAAATTTTGCCTGTGCAGCCAAGACTTAACAGGAGACTGAGGCAGTCTTCTAATAGGCCCAGCACACTGGATGTGCTCCAAGGGTATATGTGAAAAAAGAAACGATGATGAAATGAAAAAGGATTATTTATTTGTTATACTTTGGTCATCTTGCTTGCTGTAGACAAGTTATATTTATTTTGCTCTGACCTAAAGCAATTTCTTTGGTAATCAACACTGAGAAAAGAATGTAAGGCAACCATGAGCACAGGATTCATGCAGTAGCACAGATGCCATTCCCAGCAGGCTTTCAGTGAGTGAAAATTCTACTCATCTTTTATATCCAAGAGCAATCTTCTCTAGCTTTGCCACTCAGATATTTGCTGTCACAATGTCTTACATAGCAAAATAGTGACTATGATAGTTAAGAAAATCAAATCAAAATTGTAATCAAAAATTCTCTGCATCAGCAAATTTTATTCTTTTCAAAGGAGCTTTTGCATTGCCCGTTCAATACTGAAACCGTAATAACTGCTTTTAAAGAAGCAATTTATCACAGAGAAAAATTATAATCTTATTTTTTAGTGTTTTATATCTGTATTTAATCAAAGTTCAGCTCTTACACTTGATGAAAACCTAATACTTAGCCCTGTGCTTTGTAATGAAGGTGAAATGACATTTAAAACCTGCTCTTTTGAATTCGCACAAGGTAGGTTTTTTGGGGGGGATTCCAAATAGAATAGAATAGTTCATTTCTGAAATCAAGAATTTTTCTTTAATGACTAGATAATAACCTATGATGACCGCTGGAATAGACTTTTAACATAAGTAGGTTTGTTCTTAATACATTCAAACCTCATCAGTTTTGCTTAAATGATATTCAAGCATGAATGTTACCTAGTAGAACTATAGTCTTTGGATTGTTATAATTGCTGTGGAATCATGATGGAATAAGGAAGATGAGATCTTTTTATGGTTCTGACTGCACTGTTCAGGGACATTGTGCAAATCACTTGATTAATAGAGCCTGATTTTAAACTAAGTAAAAACAAAAGAAAAAGTCTCCCAATGAACCTTTTCAGCATATAGTTTGAAGGAGGGTAGCTTACTTACTCTGATACTGATTTTTCATTAGCAGTATTGTCTCCTCCCTGTTTCTTACACAAAATTGCACAGAATCTGATGAAGAAACAGACATGTATTGATGGCAAGTAGCATAGCATTATGCTTTTTATCATCAAAGAAGGAACTGTCTCAAGATCAGTCCAGAGAACTGAGACAGCCAGTGCATGGGCTGTTCTCCACATGGGAGTGAATGGGCTTCTGTTCTGGTGTATATTTGTATATTCACATGGATTGCTGCATATTTGGTGGAACTTTCAGTTTTCATAGTTGATAATCTGTTCATAAGCTGTCAGTCTTTTTATTGGAGTTACCCCCTTCTTTTTCAATAGCTTCACCTTATATAGGTTTGAGTTCTTGACACTTTTATAACAGCTGAGTTCAAAGAGTGCTTCTCTGCATCCCTGCTGCTCTCCTGAGGCACATCTTTTAGTGTGTAAGTCGGCCTGCAGTTTCACTTCCCTTTGTGGTATGCTGTGGAGGGTGCCAGGTCTGAGGTGCTTCAAGCCTCAGAGACTTGCTTGTTCCCAGGAAAAGAACTATGTTTGATCGAAAAGGATGATTACTGAGCTACTTATATTTGGGTTTAAATTATGCCATCTAAGGATTGGTTAAGAAACAGGCAACTTGCTTTCCCTGCAACAGTTTAACCTCTCCATCTAAATCTTTATTCACTGTTAATGACTGGAAACCAATGCACTGATTGTGTTGATACTATGAAATAAAGGCCTCCCTTTTTTTCTTGTACCATAACCTATATAATATAAATAATTTCCTAACTTGGCTGATATAATTAGGCAGAGCAATTTGAGTCATGATTTCTGACTAGAAAAAATTCAGGAAAAAAACCTACAGGATATGACATAATTTCTTTTTTTTTTTTCCTTCTTACATTATGTCTTATTGATGACAGAATGGAAATAATATTATATGGAGAATATTAAATTAAAAATTGAGAACCCCCACAAAAAAAAACTCAACCCAAAATATACAAAGATAATTCTGTGAGAAAAGATTGAAGAGATAGTGAAGGAAAGTTCAGGTCTCAGTATATAAAGAAAGAAAGAGACCTATGTGGAAAAAGAGAACAACATTAGGAGAAGACTGTCATATGCCACTTGTTGGGCTGTAGGTTTTTATCTCAGATGTGTGACAATTTGAAATCAGTGATAGTGAGACTAATGTAGATGCACAGCTGAAATGATGCTCTACCACTGTGTCTTAGGTATAACTTCAAGCTTCTTAATCTTAAAATGCTATGGGCTAAATTGTAGTCTATTATGTTTGTGTACATCTAGCTAAAACATTAGAATTCAAACAAATTACAGTGGCTACTAATCGGAGAAAAAAGTTTCTGTTTTGTTATCAACATTAAGAAATGAAATTAAACAACTGAAGGTTCGGAGTACAGGAAAGCACTGAAAGTGAAATCCTAAACCCTTGTTTTTTATTATCAAAGAGGATCTATGAATTCTGTTCTGATAGTCATTAAATGAGGAAGAAAATGTGCCTGACAATAGAATTCTATTTTGATTAAACACAAATCTTTGACCTTCCTGCATTATTCAGTCTTTGAAATTGAGGAATTCAGAAGTATTACATTATATATGTGCCACTCTTTTAATTTTTTATTGGTACTATTCTCCCAATGTTATTTTAAAGTCAACACAGCTAACAAAATGCTTAGTTATTAATAAACTTTTTATTGTATATTTGTGTCATAACCAAATGCTGTTAGAGATGTCATTTGAAGAATTGTTGTTGTTTACCGTGTTTTTCTTCAAATTTGCTAGAGGTCCTTTCTCATAGGGGAAAAACTTACTAAATATTAGGTTTAACTATGCCAGAAAAGAGAAGCAAATATAAAATAGGGTGTGAAAACTGTGCTTGATAAACTCACTGCTCATAATGTCAGAATTAGTTGCTATGAATATGATATTGTAAGGCAAACGGTGTAAGAAGTTTTTTGTTTGTTTTTTTTTTTTAATTTTTTTTATTTACCAAATACCAGAAAGATCTTGTTTCTTGCAGCAATGTATCCAGAATTACTTTTTACAAACTTAATTTTAAGACAGAAATCCCCATACTTCAGGACTTCAGCTGTCCACATTTATTTTTCTTTAATCTGAATGTTATTAAAAATGAATAACAACAAAAAATAAAACTGAAGCCCAGCACATATTACATATTGTATTTTTATCATTTTAGTATTTGAGAAATAAATTCTGGAATGGATTCAGATTTCATATACTTTATAAAACAACTGTCACAAACTTTTAAAATTTAAACAAATTTGGCATTTCACCCTTTATTTGAATAAGGGCTGACATTAGCTTTGTATTGCTGATTTTCCCATATAGCCATAAAGCTCTTGTTTTGAGATGTAAATTTCTTTTCAGCTTTACTTAGCTGTGAAATTTCCTTGACAAGTCTTGAACTCTCTCCTGTCTTTCAGAGCAGTCACATGAAAATGGATAAAAATTATGACCACTGGAGGAATGCAGCAAATAGCAGTAAAACACTAGGCAAGACTTGTATCAGAGTAGAAACAATAACATATCATCATTCTGGATGTATTTGGTATTCTCTACTGCCAGTAGAGTCTAGTAAAGGTAGAGAACTATGAGGAGTTCAAATTTGGACCGCTAAAGGTACTCCCTCCCAGCAACCATGTTGTGAGTACAATCACATTTAAATTGCTTTTCAAATGTATTGAATTAGTGTAAATCATACTGAAAAAATGATGGCTCTTTCTTAGGTTAACACACATCCAGCACCAAAATATTTAGGTTATATCTGGTTTTGACATTTAAGTTGCATTAGGTAGTTTTACTTGTGTTCCTCAGAAATGCCAAACTTAATTCCTAATTGCCAAATTCAAAGGGGACAACCTTTCTTCAAACAGCTAACATCCCCCTTAGAGAGCTCTTCTCTTATTCACAGCATCATATGAAATATTAAGTGCATACTTCAAAAAGTCTAGTAAATTAATGAGGACTAAATATGAAATTTATCTTATAGTATTGTAAGTGGAAAATTTGATGTATTTTGTTTTCTTGCATCTTAGAGAAAACAAGTTTGTGACTGATTCCTTTATGGATTCATTCTTGAAAATGGAATAACTGTAATGCTGTTAATTTCAGCCATTCTATGATTTTACTGAAGGCTATTTGAAAGCCACTTCAGAATTTCCAGAGCAGAATTCTGTTCTGGACATCTTGGAAAAAGTGGCACAGATTCCCTTAATATGTTATAATTTTATGAGGACTAATACACAGCTAACCTGAACTTCAATGGAGCCTCTACACAGCTGTGCAAAGCAGCTACTACTTATGGGCCACCAAAATTGCTTTAGGTGTTTTTCCAGTAATTAAAAACAGACAGTCAATAACATTTTCCACAGTTTCCAAGCAAATTTCGCAGCTTCCACTTGTGTAATTAAACACTGATATACTAGTTTATAAAATGACTTTGTGATTGTTTAAGGACGAAAAATTATCTCGGTAACATAATACTATTCCATTGAAGACAATACAGGATAGAAGGATACAAGCCTTACAGCAGGATAGAAGATAACCTTTAAACCACAATTCATAACTCTTGATTTTTTAGTATTAAAGAGAATGAAAGTCTCAGTCCAGAAGCTCCAGAAATATTCTCCACTATAATTTACATTCATAATCAACTTTTCCTGCATACAGTTGCTCCTGATTCCTTCTCCCACCCTCTTTTGCTAGCAGCCTGACTAGCATTGTTGAAGAAGAAAGGCTGCAGATTTGCATAGATCTAGCTATGCTTCTCAATTAGATCAATACACCCTCACTGAATAATTGTAGAGCTTTTGACATCATTGGTACCCTCAGATACTACAGTGAGACAGGTTCTGTGTTCCATATCCTTGAATAAGTCACAAATGAAGGGAGATCTCTGAAGCAATGTTCAGTTTTAAAAACTTGATTTTTAATATCTTGTCTTTGTCACAAAATCTTTACATTCTCAGGTTAGTATAAAGTTGTTTAGTGCGGGGTTATTGGAGCCTGTATACATAAAAATTTCAAGTTCTTCAGCTATCCTTAAGAAATTCTTAAATAAAGCATGTCTATTTAAATAAATTTTTATTTTTATGATCTGTAAATGCCTCCTTTTGCACGCAGTTAGACACTGCATTTTTATATTCTAAAAGCCAATGTCTATACTTTTTTCATTTGCACAAAAAAAAGTTGCCCTGGCCTAGCAGTTCAGAAGATAGTAAATACAAAATCTGAGAAACAAGAGGTTATGAATCTTCAAGTATTACATAGGCAGGTGGATATGGGGGAGAAACCTTGAGTTTTGTTTTGTGGTGTGTTTTCTATAGGGGAGGTTAAAAGGCCCTACAAGCAACACCCTCAGATGACTGCATATTTTCTTGATCCTGGCAGAATTCAGTGAAAATTTAATCAGTTATTTATTTGATATAGCTTTCTACTAAAAACACTTCTCTGGATATATCAGACCTGGAAAACCTAAGATCATTGAGGAATTTAGTTATTAGAAGTTTGTGATTTCATTAGGCATTTCCTAAGCAGAATGCAGAACTATATGTATGAGTGTCTTTTTGTAATTTTATCTATGTTGTTTCATTGTCTTGGAATTGCCTTCCAGAGGCCACTGAGTGGAGATGAACTGGTAGCTGTAGCGTGTCCCGATGTTAGTACACAAAGCTGCAACCCATCCTTTCAAAGTAGGTGGGGCATATATAAATAAACAAAGTCCCAGTGAGGTTCTGTAATCCAGGGTGGTTGTAACATCCTTCATTTCTTCCTCCAGAAGATTCTGGGCAAAGGGTGGAAAGGGGAATTGAATTGGCTTGGTCTCCATTATCAGTTTATATGAGTAGCAGCAAATAAAAATGAGACTGAATGATAAAGCAAGATGTCTCCCCTTCCCTTTTTTAAAGAAAAGATTAACATTTAAGACTGGTTTTGGCTGAAAATGGTTTATCAGTTGAGCCTGACACAAATTATCCACCCTCAGGTACTCTGGATAACTTTACAGTCTTAGTAAAACTCAGTATCTAATGTAATTCAGTCCATCAAAAGGATGGAGTGGTGTTAATGGCAATCATGATAATTACATCCAAGGGGTTAAAATCTATTTCAGTGATGCTTTCTGGTTAATGGAATTGATCTGGACCCTTCTCTTGAAGATATCCCTACACAGATTCGTATACAATGCCAATGCTGTTCTCAGCATGTGTTTTGGTTAATTCTCCAGCAGAACATATGCCCCTGCAGATGCATTTGATGCAGCACATGTAAAGATAGAGAGTTCTAGTACAATAAACTGTGGTGAGACAAACATAAATCACTTCTATGTATGTGTGCATAAACCTCTGCTTTCTATTTTTTCCAGTAAAATCTCTGAAACCCAAACCCACATAAATCTGCATCCTTCTGTGGAAGACACACCTGATTTAGAGCTTGTCTTTATTGAATAAAGCCTCATTTTGTCTATCACCTACATGATTTATCTGTGGAATACCAAAGGCATCTTATACTACAGAAAAAATATAACTTCTAAGTTGTACTCAATAGCCGGGTTGTGTGCTGTATGCAAGCTCTTATTGAGTATTTTGTTCATTTCCATGGGTGTAAAATAGTTGTGTACAAAAAATGGGGATTTTATCTTGGATATAGTTGTTGACAAAATGTTTTTTTTTTTCATGGTAAAACTCAAAGGGTCATATCATAGTCTTTATCTTCTACTACTTTTGGCTTATTTTTTGATTTTAGACCATGTTTCTGATTCATGCCATGTTAACTTAAGTATAGCTAAACAACTATTGTTAAATACATCATACTGCAGGTGAAAAGGTAAAACAGTAAAGTGGTGCCTTGTGAAACTAGTAGAGCAAGGTAAGACTTATCTGTACATTGTACACTAATAGAACTAAGAAAAATTCATAGAACTAAAAAAATTAGAAATAGATGGCAATGTTTTTCCTTGAATGGCTCATTGTTATGATTTAATTTTAAGCTGAAGGATGTAAATCAAAAGAGAAAAAGGTTGTTTCAGTCAAGCTAGGAAAGAGGCCTAGGTTCATTGCTAGTTCCATAGTATAGAAAAATATGTGATTTATGTGCCAGGGTTTAAAGTAATAGTTATAGAAGGTATATTGATAAGCTAATTAATATATTTTTTATTCTGGAAATAGAATAGGAAGGACAATATCAAGTGGCAGAGATTTAGAATTATTTTAATATTTCTCTCCATAACAAATATTTCTCTAAAATCTGGAATGCAAGCCAGTCTGTTTTGCTATAGGTTTCTCTCAGATCAGTTTGACTTTGGAATTGTATGAAGGTTCAAAGTCATCCTGAAGTCCTTCTCCAAAGACAAATATTCAAAAGATCTTTTGCCTTCATTTTCATTGAAATTGTAGAAGTGCAATTATTTTTTGAGACAGTTTTGCCTTTGTCAAATTCTTAAATCATTCAGTTCATGTGAAAATAATTGAAGATATATACAGACACTAACAGCAGCACAGAGAAAATTATTGAATCTGTTTGTAGTCCATGGGAAAAAAGCTGAAGTAAACCAATTGGCAATTAATGATAAAAGGTCTGCAATTGAGTTTAGAAGTCAGGAGAAGGCTCCCCATAGCTGCAAGTTGAATTTAGTGCATCAGATGTTCTTATTAGTGGAGTCACATTTGCTTGTATTTTAAATGCACTGTAATGTTTACCAATAGGTTTCAGTGCTGCCATTTTATTTCCTTCCATGAGACCTGTTACTATTCTTGTTAATGCTCTTGCTTTTCTAAGAATGAGAATTGATGTCATATCGTTACCTGATATCTAGAGGTCATCCATTTCAGACTCAGAATTGATGAAATCAATTTCTTGTTTCTTCTTGATAACAGGAACAAGAATATCAGAGATAGAAAGAAACATAACTGACCTGCATTGTGTTAGTTTTCTGGGGTGTCTCAGAAACACTCTTCTGCAATCACATTCAAAAAACCCTGAAAATGTGAGATTTTCAACAAACTGTTCTCTCAAAAAACTTTTCACCTACCTCCTGAACTTCAAAAATATTTTTATTGTTCTATTTTGTTGTGCAAAACTCATCACTGTTTTCAGTGACAGTGCTAAATAATAGTAAAAAACCCCCATTTTAAAACATAAATGTTAATGTGCTTCTATAATGACTCTGAATTATAGGGTGTCTTTCATTTCACTTATCTGTGTGTTGTTAGAATGCTTTAGTATAACCAAGATATAAACAGTGCTGAAGCCACAGTGATTTCAAATGAAGGGATGGTGACAATTCCTGCAATTATGAGTTACTTTTCTGCATGGGAGTTTCTAGCTAGTGAGCTGGAAAAATAATATTACAAGTGATAAATAATGAGGCAGAGAACCACTCATCCATCACTGTATTTGGAAATGATAATTTTCTAATAAGTAGGAGTCTGTAATGCCTCAGAACTCTTCCCCAAATTCCTTAAGACATCTAATTATTCAGTATAATTATTTATTCAGACACAACTAAATTCAAATATGAAGATTTGTTTTAAGACTGTGGAATACAGTAATTATCTTATCTGTTAATTTTCTGAATTTCACTTCAATTACTTAGTAGCTTCTACAGTCATGCTAAAAAAGTAACAATGGTATCTAAACAGTCACTGTAATTATACATAATTTGAAAGGCACAATCAGAAAAGTAGTCCTTTGTAGTAGATAACATTGAAGTACAAAACTAAAACTAAGAGACTTCAGACTTTTCATTAGGAAATTCCAAGAGGAAGGAAAATAAAATAAGTAGAAGTGTCTGAAATATTGTAAGAGCAAGATCTGAAAGAGAAGATTTAATTATTTTTTTCTTTTAGAAATTACTATATAATTCTAGTACAAATAATTGTGGTAACACTCTACACCTTCTTTAGTGGAGCTGTTTTGAAGCTGGAGTTGATGCCCATTTATTTTTCTACCCATCTTTTCTTGTCCTCGGCCAATGGAACATATGGAGGGAGGGTAGAAACCAGAATCCAGGCAACAAACAGTTATCTTTCACAGCCTAGTGAGTACGGATTTTGTCATGGTTAATTTAAGTAGATAGACTTTGTGTTGATCTGACAGGACTTAGGCCTGAACTTATTTTAGCTTATTTTAACCATTTTTAGAGTTGACTCTTGCTTATCTGCTTTAACTTAACCTCATCTTTGATATCTGACACAATTAAAGGAGTAGATTAGCAGTTCTAGCATACCAGGTAGTGTGGTAGTCCACACAACAGCCCTTTGTCTTGACTGAGACAGTGGCAGCTTATTCTGCAGCTTTCAAAATTCATCTGAAGACCAGTGCAGGAGGTATAAGGGAGAGAAAGTAGACTCTGCTGAGAAAATATTTAAAACCAGATTCAAGGGAATCCAAGAGTGAGGAGGAAAAGACCCTCTTCAGCAGCATTGTGTTGTCCTGGTAGATAATTATGAGTTTTGGTAACTCACAGTGACACATCACAGGACATCTCTGCCTGAAGAAGACGAGGAGTCTCCAGTCTTTTGACTTGGGAGGACACTAGGAGGAAGACTACAACATGAAAGAAATTCAGTGGATAGTATTTTTCCTTTCATTACAGTTTTAAGATATTTTTTATTATTATTAATAGGCTATTGTATCTTATTGTATCTAAATTAATGAGAAGGATTGTATTTTGAATAATTTAGATGCTATCTGAGCTAACAGTAAATTTTTGGTTCTACTTGAAAAGCGTGTTCTACTTTTACCAACAACACTTAAACCATAACAACCACTTTTGGTAAAGCATTTGTGGAGACAGTGTTATCCTGAGCCATGCTGAAAAATATTTCTCTCCCATTTTTTTTCCTTCCACGGTTTTGACCTGGGGAAAGCTGTGGATATACTGGGTGGAGAAACAGTGTGTAGTGTAACAGATTCCAAAGCTAGAGAGAGACTCTGGTGCTGCAGGGATGTGAGGAACAGTTCTGGCTGTTAGAGGAGGCTCCTGATATAGACAGTAGGATTTAGACACATGTAAGTTTCTCTAAAATATACAGAACGCCTGTGAAAATACAGTCTTGGAGAGCGCTGTGCTCTGTATCCAGGAATTAGAGAAAACACAAGAGACTTTGGGGTTAGACAGTGAAAGGCTGAGGAACAAGGTTGCATTGTTTTTCAGTCTTGGTTTGTGAAGATGCAGAAGAGGACGCAGAGAAGGCAGGAGAATGTAGTTTTATGCTAAATGGGTTTGGACTGTAGTTTACTAGAGCCTTGAAGTTTGACCACCTGAATAGCACAATTTTTTTTTTCCCAAATGTTTTCTGGTTGAAAAAGAAAAGAATAAAAAAATTCACATTTATTTCTTTGCAAGTCTGAAGATCCAAGAAGTTTTCGACTTATTTTATGTTTAGATTTGTGTAGGAATCTGGGACTGAACACCATGTGCTTGTTTCTTGGTACTCCTTCTACATGTGTAACAGTCATGTGCTTTTGAACTTTTACCATCTCTCAAGGGGGAATCCTACATTTACAGGGTTTTGTTTTAAGGAATTCCCTGATGTTTCAAACATGCCAAGTTGGATTTGTATACCCTCTCCACACCACCACATTTTCTCCATTCATTCTCAAATGAATCTTTCATTTTCAATGATATGGTCAGCCCTAACTGGGTAACCAGTGCTTTCCAGGTGGAAGGGGAGCAACACAACCAGCAGTCAGTATCACTTATCTCGTTAAAGTGCATACAGCTCAATCACTTTCTGTTAAAATGTTCAAAGCAGCATTTCTCAGGAGGATGTACCCAAGTCTGTTGTCGCACTATATTAGGAACAGTGGAAGTACGACACAGACTCCCTTAGCCTGGTTGGAAAAGAAAGCAAGTTTTATTCTTCCAGACCTTCTTTTATAGACAGTTCTGAGAAGGTCCAAGAGGTAAATCTCTCATTGGTCATTAAACCAACACATCAGCATCACTGGACAGCTGGGAACACCACCCTTTGACCTTTTCTTGCTAGAAAACAAGGCAGCAAACAACACCTGCAAAAATTGTTTTCCTTCCCTAAGGACTGTTTGGATTCCTCCTTATGATTTCCCAAGCCACACTTCTCAGGTCAGTCTGAGAAAGCTATGTGACTTGGTTTCACACAGACACTGCTCCCTGCCTGCTTTCTCACATTCAGCATCCATAATCTGTGACTCCATCCACAGTGAACTCTGAACATGCTCAGACAGGCATGTTGTACTGCAGGCTGTACTTGGTTATCTGCCAAGAACAAAATTTGGTAGGTGTACCTAAGCTGCAGTAATCACAATATATACCCTTAAGCTGTGTGACTGTGAGCTGCTAGAAATCTGTGAGCTGCTTGTATAAATGAATGTATTTTGAATCTTTCTAGCAAGGAAGCATTTAAAATATGTTGTTTTAGAGGCCTATACCCTCCATTGAAATATTTTCAGATTTCCTGCCTAAGGGAGCACCTCCATGTACTACCATATATAATCATCACACAACTGGTCTTATGGATTAGTGGGAAGGAGCCTGTCATGGTAAGCTCTTTATAATAGGATTTAATTGGAAATATTTTCTTCAAATAGAAAATGCTATGATGCACTATTATTATTCATTGTCTTTAGATGTAGAAAAGTTTGACATGGTAAGAATAGCTTTGTAAAATTTAAAAACTGGCTTAGAAAATTTATCTCTTGTCAACATCAAACTTGGTTTAAAAACAGCTGTAGTCCAGCTGAATTGCTGTATTTTTTTTAAAATTCTCATGTGGCAGTGTTGCATTTTGAACAACTGATCAGGACCAGAACCTTATTTTTTTGTTTGTTTGGGGTGTTTTTATTTTGTGTTATGAAAGACATCTTTAACATAGGAGTCCTACATGAGACTTTAATTTCTTGGACATGTAGGAAAGTGTAGAATTTTTTTTTCAGTGACTCACAAAACTCAAGTAACATATTCTTCAATTACAGACCACCTCAGAGGACACAGTGCAATATGCTTTCCTGCCTTTATGTAAATTTTTCTCTCCAACATCAGAGTTGTCCTGAATAGAAAAGGCTCACATGAGCTCCTAAGATCCATTTTTTAAACTATGGTGAAGAAAAGTCCCCATGAAATCTGAATTTGCAGACCTAGAATTCTTGATTTCAAGTGGACTGAGAAAAGGCAAGTATTTTAAAATGGTAAGTGGTTTAATAATATACTTCCACTGACAGAAAATGTATGTGAAATAGGGTCCAGATCCTGTTACAATGTTGGATCATAAAAAATTAATTCTAGTTTTCTCATTTTATTTATTGAAATCCATATACAATGAAAGTAACAGAAATTGGCATGAAGTAACATATTCAAAGCAATTAAATGAATTTTTAGGAAAAAAGGGAGTTCACATATTTTCAACATTTTGATCTTGAAAAACATTTTCCTGGAGTTTTGCACTCAGTTTTGACCCGAGTTGGATAGACGTTTGTATATACATGACTGCAGAGAAATTTTTGAACCTTAAATAATTCTTTAAAATAGTAACTATTATTTTTGCACTTCTATAAGTTTTTTAGAACTATACTAAACCCATCCCTATAAACACCCTCCAGAATGAAAGGTCCAATGTAGAATTTCAGCAATGATTAAATCATAGGCTTCTGGAAAGAAGTGTTTGTTATGGAAATGCTGACACAACATTAACAATAAATGTGTGTGTAGACAAAATGAACAGTTTGATAATGGGTCTTAAAATAAGTTACAAACTTTTTTGTGTAGTAGAAGTGATGGCATGACTAATTTATTTAACTTTTGTAATTGTAGATTAGTACATACATTTGTTCAGCTGTTAAAATTTGCTTACAATTGCTTTAGCTTTCTAAAATAAAATGTGTTTCTATTCCAAAGTTATAATGGACCTGCTAATGGGGTATTGACTGCTGCTTCTTGTCATCCATCTCCTGGTGGAAAGATGATCATTACTTTTCACTAAATAAGTCTCAATTTTCTACACATTCTACACATTTCTGCACTTTTGCAAGGAATTCCTTCCACCTACATTTGAAGATAGCTCCAGCTAATGTTTAATAGTTATTTTCTGTATAGTATAAAAATAATTTTCCAGGGATTTGCCAGGATTAAGAATGGTTTTCTTAATTTTATCAGATTTTTCAACAGTATGCAAGTCTTCAGGTTCGAAATTTTCATAATATCAGCTCAACTGTCAAGGAAAATCATATATAAATTTTTTTTCAAAAATATGTTGCTGTGGAATGTTTTGTTGAACTGTTGTTGAGACATTCTTAAGAAATAGTGAAGTTGAAACTATAATTCTTTATTTGGATTTCTACATTCTTGAAATAAAAGCCAAAAATAAGTTTCCAATTATTTGGTTCTGTCTAGCTCAGCACAAGAAGAAAGTGCAAGAAACCTCCACTTCTCCCCTTTTTCAGTAGATCATTGGGATAGTTTCTGCTTTTATTAGAGCTCATATTGCCTTCTGTTTCCTGGAAAATCCCAAAAATCTTGAAAAATTTACCCACCTTAAATGTATATGTATGGTTCAATCACCAATGACTAAAGTCAAGCTGCACTTTAGAGAGTGATGTTTAGGAATGAGCAGAGCTCCCTCTGGGGTTAAAACATTAATTGGACTATTTTCCTTAATTCAAGTGCATAAAATCCCTGCTTCACTTAGCAAAGAGTGACTAAGCACAGAGACACAATTATTTTATAAGATATGTAGATCCTCATAAACATATTGATTTATACTGGAAGAGCATTGTCAGAAAGTTTTAATAGTCTGGTTCATATTCTGCTTAAACTGCCCTTTAGCTTTCTGGTGAGCAGCTTTCAACAGGGCTGTGAAAGAAAGCATGAGAATAGAGAGTAGAGGTTTAAAGGTTTCAGTTATAAAGAGAATCCGTACAGTGTTCAGAAATTTTCCAGATTTCTAGACAGGGTGTAGAACCTGTAACCAAACCAAAGAAAACTCTTTGTCATACAAGTTTAAAGTTAGATTTACCTATGATCCTCCACTAAAAAAACATTCCCGGTTGCTGACCTCAGTTCCCATGGCAATCTGTGGCAACTCCAAGTTAAGAGTTAAAAGCTTTGTGTGAGTGCTTTAAACGTCAGCGTTCAGCTATGAGATACTCTCTGTAGTGTCTGGCCTTTATTTTGTTACAACTCTCACATTCTGGGTTTTCGCAACAGTTACGGGTGTGAGAACTGGACATATTACATAAAAAATGAACTAAAGAAATAGACTTATTATTTTTCTTTTCTTTTGCCATCTAGGGATTGTGTGAGATTTTAGTGTAGTCTTCCAGCCTGCCTCTATGGTAAGCTTCTACAGATTCCTTTTTCTCCACTTAAGGAATTTCCTTCATGTTAGAACATAATGAAAGGAGTCATGATGTGGTGCAAATGATAGTTCCTTATGTTTAATCAGCTACATTCAAGTAATTCTAGTCAATACTGAGAGACCATCTTAACAGTGGTTACCAAGTACCACGTACTACTACCTGAGAACACATGAAGTTCTGTATTCTAACCTTACCATTTAAGTAGACACTAATGTTGTCACTTTCTGATTGCCTCTTCTTAGGAGCCCACATAGTAAACACATGTAACATGTAAATATAAAATTTGAAGGCACAGACATTTATGGATAACAAGAGCAAACAAAAGCAGCTATCTGCTGAAGAGTTTTTCAAAGACATAAATTTAGAATCAAGTCATTGATTTATTGTAAAAGGCCATTGTGCCAGCAAGTTTGTAATAACTGGGAAGATGTAGTAGAAATTATCAAATTAATGAAATTTATATTTAGATACACTTTTTTTAAAAAGCCAGACTGCTAAAAATGTGTCATTTCACCTGCACTATGTAAATCAAAGCTACTGATATGTGTCTGATCCTTTACTCCTGTGTAAAAGTAATCAGGATAGCACTTTGAAGCTCATAGCATGCTACTCTCTTAAGAGAGTTTATTTTCAAAAAATCTAATATGCCTCCTGCATATAAAATTATTTTCATAGATAATTTTAAGCATCTCATTTGACCTCCTGAGATCAGTCAATCAGTGGGGTGGTGTCTTAGTTGAATTCAGAGGCAGTAAAATTTCCTAGTGCCCAAGTATTCTGCTATGGTGGTTTAAACTTTTCATCTCTTATTGTACACCTGAAAAAAAAGTGAGAGATTCTCCAGCATTAATTGTAAGCTGTGTGGTCCTGAATACTCATACAAGGCATAAGGAAACCTAAAGGAGCAGACTTGGGAAAGGAGCACAGCAAGAAAGGTAAAGGTTCTCTTACCTTATCTTGCAGCTCTGGAGAGAGATCCAAGTAGGTGGAAGCCCTGGAAAGCATGGACTATGTGGGGATGTCTGGTCACTCTGTGCATTATTCCCCTAAGATTTATAATTCTTATGGCAATAGACTTTACTACTCCAAAAAGGACAAAGTTACACTGTAGAACTTGTTTTGCCACATGTTAAATACAGCAAATACATCCCAACATGACTCAGCATGCAGAACTGTCTAAGCATGAGGGAGATTCTAAAGAAATGTGGAAATAATTCAATTGTCCTTGTATGCTCTTGGTATTAAGAAGTTTTTATTCAATTCCTCCAAAACTTGCTTTCTTCCTTGATTAACTTTTAAGAGCAAATGGTGCAGTAGAATAACAGTGTCATCACAAAATTTATTCAAACCTTAGGCACTGAAGATAAGGGTTTGATTTTATGGAAATAACTGAAAATGCTCTGCAAATGTTCCATGGACTACAATGCTACAATTCTTTTACAGTATAAACAGATTTTTAAATTCTTCTTATTTTCTGTGAGAGGAAGAAAATTATCATTCCATTTACATTCTAGAAAAGAGGAGATTGTAGTAAGGTTCAATAATGCTGTGTATTTTCTCCCAACAAAAAAAATAATGTAGTTGTTTCATTGGAATGGTAACAAAAATGATTATCACAATTGTCATTTTTAATAGGAACAGTAGGTCTTTGATCTGTGACATGGCTTAGAAAATATTGTTGACTTACTCTGCTAGAAAAATTAATAATGCATGTTATGGCACAGCATGCAGTATTGCATGCTGCATACAATAAATTATTTTGAGAACCATTTTGGTCATCTGCTTAAGAAGCTGTGCTTCATGTTTTGATGATCCACCTTTGCCCATGATATTCTCCAAAGCATTGTTACCTGAAAGAGTTAAATCTTACTTGCTTTGCTGCTTGTATCTGTCTCTGTCTCTACTAACCTGATTTTCACAAGCACTACTAATTTATGCTGTCTCTGGATGGAGCACTCCTTTCTGCATGTCTGCTACCTTGTACCTGTACCCACAGTGATACATGAAGACAGCAGACCAGTCCTGCGGTGCAGACAGCAGGAATCCATGGTACACTTGAGGGAAGCACTCCATCTTATATCACATAAATCCAGAAAAATCTACTTTTTAAAAAATAGCTCACATT
Source organism: Poecile atricapillus (assembly GCF_030490865.1). Classification (NCBI taxonomy): domain Eukaryota; kingdom Metazoa; phylum Chordata; class Aves; order Passeriformes; family Paridae; genus Poecile; species Poecile atricapillus. The sequence goes on from NC_081252.1 coordinate 36,178,633, forward strand.
CCTGCCAGGACTGCAGAACAAACAGATATTGGATGTTTTATTTGTAGAAAACAAGTTGAGTACCCAGAGAAATATATATATATATATATATATATATATATATATTCTCATAAATTTTATCATCTGCCTAATGTTTTTCAGCATTGTATATTATTCTTCAAACATTGGGGAAAACTTGTGCATTATTAAGAGAGAGATGAGTTCTTGAAGGTGGTCAGATATTGGTAGCTTCTATTATTGGCAAAAAAGAGTAGGAACAAAATCAGTTCTGTAGATCTGTTCACTTCCTAAGTCCCATGTACAGAGAGGAGTTTTAGACTGAATCTTTGTTTGAGAGGAAAATATTCATACTAACATCTAGTCTGTCGTCCTTATTCCATTAGTTCATCTGGAACTTTACACAGAAGTGCCTCCATGGGGCATAGGATTGTGTGGTTTACAGATAAAAATATGTTTGAAATTAGAGAAAGTGCGGCATAAAGTGTGATTTGGGAACACCTTTTACATTGATTTAGAAGTAGTCTCATCTCCATAGCCAATTGTCTTCTGTGTATCACAGCTCTGAGGAACATAAATTGTATCAAATTTTGTGAGGTTCAGCTTGGGAAATCTCAGCCTGTTCCCATAGACTACTTACCTGTATATCAAAGGTTTTTTAAAGCCACTACTTCAAAATTTTGGTTTATTGTGGTTATTCTTTTAAAGTGATTGAGGTGAGATAATTAAAATATCCAGAGAGTTTTGTCAAAGAATTTATGTGTGCATTATTAGTTCTGTGATGAGAGAAATAATGGCAAATCCAGGCCTGGGCAGATCAAACTGTATTGAAGTCAGACTTTGCACAATCTCTTTGCACATTTCAAAGCAACAGGAAGATCATCCAAGTAAGATGTTGGGGCAGGTGCAGTCAAAGCATTGGCATAATCCCATAGAGTCCATAGAATATTTGCGAAGCATTTTCTCAGTTATTTTGCATGAAAACAAGCCTCCCTTCAGATCCTTGAATACCAGTGCTTCTGTAACTCTTGTGTTAGCACTGCTGCTCTAGCGCTCTCAAAATCTGTATAGTACAGCTTCATGACTGACAAGTGCAAAAGAAAGATGCCAGAGGCATATTTCTTGCTGCTGAAAGAAGAAATTTGTGTTTCCACATTTGAACTGTCAGCCATGAGCTGTTAGGATACTGAAGAACCAGATACAGCACTACTGCGCATAGCCTGCTCCTTTATAATACTTGAACAGATCACCCAGGCACACAACCACCCACACAGGCTTCGAGCTACCAGGGAAAGCAACCATACATCACTAGAGAGATAACTATATTGGTCAGAAATCACAGTCTACTAACATAATTTTCTACTATATCTAAGCCATTAAAAGTCATCTAATATAATTATGAGAAGCTGCTAATTGACCACATGAGAAGCTTATTTAGATCCACAATGCTTGGAAACACTTTGTAACTTAGTGAAGAGCCAAAAGGAAGGAAGTTGAATTTCTCTAGGGCTTGGGGTATTGTACTTTTTGTATTTTATATTTTTGGAACTAAGTGGAATACGGGGAACAAGTACAAATCCTACTGCTTACTTCTTTCTAAGTATCACTGAGTTATACCCACTACCATGACACAACCAGAATAATTTAAGCTCCTAGCAAACCTTGAAGAATCACTCTTGTAATCTGGCCTAGATTTAATGGGCTGTAGGTCTCCTATTTCCTGTAAAGAAGTAGGAGAAGGAGCGTCAGGGTCAGGAAACCCATCAAAGTGGTCAAAAAGAGAAATAATGTTTCAACACTGTGAACACAATATTAAACTTATAATAACGTGTCCCATGTGCTGGCAACTTAGTTTGGCTAGAATTACTCTGTTGCTTTTGAGTACTAAAAAGGATTTTATCTGACCAGAAATGTTCCCCTTCGTGTTTTACTGTACCAGAGATAGCTGTGCATCTAATGTTATTGAGCTCAGAAGCACACAAAATTGATACTGCTGGTACTACATGAGTTAGAGCAAGGCAATGATGTTGCTCTTTTTATTTCTATTGTTGGAAGGCATTGCATTAAAGGATATAGAAAAGTGTGTGGGTTTTTAATACTGTATTTTATTGATGTTTCATACAGTAAAGTCTGGTAACTAAACAGACTTTGTAGAATTAGAAGTCTAGCAAGCAGTCTTCCCTCATTCTCACTTTTATTTGTGTTCTATACATGTGGAGAGATTTCAAGCCAGCCTAATGCATTACTCACTGAGGAATCTTTCCAAGAAATAAATTCAATAATGAAGTAGTTGGAAGCCCTGTATATTCACATTCGTAAATGGAAAAAGTATCAGCAAAGGCATGTTGTTATTGATTTTGCAATAAGCTGCACTAATTAACTAACTAATAGGCCAGCTGGAAGTCAAAATGGATTTTTTTTTTCTCTTTTTTTAGCACACAGGTTGAGAGAGGCAACATTACTACTGTAAGCATTGGAATTTTGTTTTATTTCATAGGCATGTGCTGGGAAAATAAATGAGTCCAAACCAATTGTATAGTATGGTTTTCCAAAGAGGAAATAAATAAACCGAACTGCTACAAAGAAACTTTTCACTGCAAAAACGTACATGTTTCTACCTGACTTGTTAAAATGAATTTTCTTTAGTGGGAGTACCATCCATTATTTTGATATATTTTATGGTGAGTAAGTATCCTTCATTGCAGCTCCATACCAAAAAAGGAGTTTTGCCACTCATTTAAAGAACTGTCTTCAGAAATGTCAGATACCCTTTTAATGTCATTGCTTGAGAAAGTACTTCAAGAATGTTCCAAAATGAGCTTTTTTGGAGATATCACCTCATGAAATAATTATAAAATAAAATAAAATTAAAAAAAAAAAAAAGAGGTAAAAAGGTATCTGTCTAAGCATATTGGAGTCACCATTTACAAGTTTTTTTGTAGGCAGATAAGAAATATATTAGTCATGTGCTCAAAGCCAGAATGCCCCCATAAGTAAGAACATTGGAACATTTCTCACAGAGAGAAATTCACAGGTTACTTCCGAGTAAAATTAATTGGTCTGATTTCAGTTTGGCTGGTTTCTCATGGATAGAAAAATAAGATGCAAGAATTGCTATAGTTTGTTTGATTCTTTTTACTGAGATTTCTAATATAAAACTCTAGTACTCTGAATCACAGGTACCAGGAATCTATTACTTTGTAAGTGTATCATTTACAAGGCATTTTGGAAAAGTAACAGATGATTGTTTTGTATTGTGGTATGCATTTGCATATCATTCTGGAGACCTCAGCAAAATTTTAAATGCTTTTTTTTTGCTGTTTAGGTGTTTCAGCTCATGAGTTTTGAGGTGAGATGTCAGAACCACCATGGTCATCTTGTTCTGACTTTCTTTGCCACAGAAGCTATAGAATTTCTGTGTATGATATCTGACTGGAAGATGCACAGTGTTCAGTAGTCGTTGCTCCTAGAAAAAATCCTCAAGCCTTGTATCTCTTATTTTATTGATAAACAATGCTTATTAAGTTATTCCCATATCTAATTTCACTCTCTATTATGAAGATGGCAAAAACTTTTATATTTAATTTATTAATCTTTACTCTACAACTTGTACACCTCTCATTATATCTTTATTTGAGAAACAGAGGAGATAGATTTAAAAACCTGCTTTCTTTGTCTTTTATAATATCCAGGTAGTATGTTTCTTTTCAATGTTATATATTGAATTTAATTCTCTATAACTCAAAGATTATGTTTCTTTGAATGTTCATGGGAGTTTATCTTTTTTTTTTTTTTTTTCCAATTTATTGATTTTCTTCCTAAAATCTGAAGATCTGGATATAGTGATCATATATAGTGGTCATATCACTAGCACAGTATACACAGAGATAATGTAACCCTTCCTCTTCTGCCATGGCCTACATGATAATAAAGTGAGTAAATAATCCCAGGATGCAAACTCTTTGTGCCACAGCCCTGCGAGTTCACTGTACGATGTGATGTCGTCAGAAGTGAAGAGATGTGCCTCATAAACCCACTCCCTATTTTTCAGGAACGTGTTAGTGGATATGGAGCTATTCCCTGCCTCTGAGACACTTGGATGAAACCTTCAAAATCTCCTGATCCCTCCTCAAGCTCCCAGCAAATGGTGAAAGCGATATTTATAGGCAAGTAGCTGATCTTAAGGAGGCAGTAGGCTTCCTGGTAGCACAGTGCAGAGATCCTCCAAGCTAGCTGGGGTTTGGTTCTTCAAGCACACTCTCTGAGTTTTGTCTCCACCTAAATCAATAAAATGCTGCTTGTGCCATGCACTGAAATGGTGCTGTACTTCCAGAGGACAGGTGTTCACAGTTCTGGCAGTGACTGCACAGTAGTGTTGGTTTGTTTTGTTTTGGTTCATTTTGTTGTCCTTCAAAACTTTATTTAAAATTGAAATAGTATAGAAACTACCTGTGACACAATATCTCATAAGATGTAATCAATATGTAATCCAAAGGGTAGTGAGCTGAATAAGAGTATTTCAAACAGTCTCTAAGCCTGACACTTGGTTTTCTTAATAAATGTAATTTCTGGACCTCAAAGTTTTTATAATCCCTATTATTACACCTTAGCATGCAACCAAAACTTGAATGAATGCAAAAATAATTCAGTCTTTTTACCATGGTTCATAGATTGATACACTGACTTGACATCTAATAACATAGAATTAATTTAATGAATGTAATGTGCTCAGAAAATGTTTCTGACCATGGTTATATTTTATGGTGTTGACACATTTTCAAAGAGTAAGGGTGCCTGCTGCTGTGTTAGACTTTGTAATTACTCATCTCATAGCAAACAACAAAGCTCCAACTGATGATGATGATGATTTATCTGTAATACTTCTGTTTCATTTTGGCTGGTGAATGTCATTTTTACATTACACATTGTTTCCATTTGACCATACTCCAGATGTAGTGAAATCTGGTTATGTTTTTCTTCTGTATGACAGAGCAATATGAAATATTTGTCAGGAGTTAAATATGAAGTGGAGAAAAATGTTTAATTGTTTTACAGGTCAAGACTCTGCATCATATTGTTTGCTTTTATTCTTACCATTATTGTAAACTCTGCTGGCTTTCTGCTTTGGGGATGACAAGGTAATAAGAAGCAAGTGCAGACTTTTGCCTACCAAAATCTCCTATGCTGAAGTCCTGACAATATACAGTGAAAGTGATATAACTGATAATGAAGGAACAGGGAAAATATGCCTTCTCTGGCAGAGGTTAATTGAATTTGTCCTTTCTGCTTTGCTCGATCTAGTTCTCTGTTTTGTGTTTCCTTCCTTTTTCCCCAGGAGATATGAGTATTTGTAAGCAGGCTGCAGTGCTGTCCTTCATAATTTTTCAAAATACATTTTCATTTCACATGTTACCTCCATCCTGTGTGGTCTTCATGTCCTGCAAGGTATGGAATGTTGTCACACATTTCTGCATACTTCGTGTTTCTCGAGAGCAGACTTTTTTCTTCATGAACTCTGTTGTAGGCTTTATTGTCCTAATATTTTACCTGAATTAATTTGGCTGGAAAATATTAAGATATGGAAAATATTAAGGCAGAGCAGTCCAACTTACTAGGTTTATAGTAAAATTCTTAATTCTTTTTCAGAAAGTACTTTCAACTAATTTTTTTCAGGATTTTTTTTTTTTTTTTTTTTTTTTTTTTTTTCTTGTAACAAGAATCTTGTAGCTTGAGTCATGAATGTTTTCCTTCTTTGGGAAAACATTCATTGCTGCACTGGAGTTTACTGGAGTTTAATTTTAATTTGGCTTGGTTTAAAATATTTTATGATTCCACTGACCAGAAAATTGGTATACCTACATCTTAGACATTTTCTGAGGTATTTAACACCACAGATGTGTCAATCACTTTTTTTGCCAGTTTAGATGTGTGTTATCACTGTATTTAATTTAACCATGTGTATAAGCTCAAAAACACTCAGTAGTGCCTCTGAGTAGCTAAAGCAAACCTTCTAGGGATAAAGTGAAAATCCATCAGTTTCTTGTAGAACAAGGCTGTTGTGAACAAAAATGGATCTTACAGTTCTCTAGTTAAACTGGTCATAATTGTTATAGGTATTGTCTTTAAAACACACATGATACCAGTTTTACTCTTCAGATAACAAGGATGCTAAAGATGCTAAGACTTTCTGAACTAGAGGTTGCACCAAATACCAGTTTGCATGATACCCAGTTCTCACAGCATCAACATAGTTTACTCACACGACTCTTGCAATAACCTCACCATGGATGGTATCAGTTATTCACTATAGACAGCTTTTAGGAGAAGGGTGAAATTAAACACTGACCCTACTTCCAGTTGCATAAAATCTGGGACAATTTAGATAATTTCCTCGCCTTCTATCCTTCCTTTCACATACAAAGTTTGTATTTGTTTGCATTCTGTGCTAGATAAGTACAACAGTAAAAGCTGTGAATGTCTTTAGTCATTATTGTTTCAGTATGTCAAGGTTTACAGACCTTGCTGAGTGATGATAGAATGACAGATGGATCATTAATGCTCTTAATAATATATAACTTGTCATACTTGCTTTGAAAGTTCAGCCAGTTTTGGTCTATCTTTTTGCTTTCTTGACCATGTCAGCTCTTACATAGCTCTGCATTCTTATGTCACTTCCCATTTGTTTTTCAGCTTGGATGTAATTTATAATTAAAATGCCCCCCAATATTGATTCACTGACTTATTGATCTCTTCACCAAATAGTTCAAATGAAGTCATTACCCTATTGACCTTTGCATTTGCTATTTGCTTTGCTTTCATTTTACCAGTCTGGATACTGTGGAATTTTATTTTTAAAAGGGGTGAAAACAATGGGATTTGCAAGTTTTAAGCATTCTGTGATTCTTTATGTTTTTTAAAGGCTTCTCATTTAAGCATTTAAGATCCCTCCAAGATAGCTATGTTGGAAGAGATTGTTGATTTTGTACAAGGGATATAGTATCAAAGGGATAAATCCTTCTAGGGATTACTATCACACCAATTTTGTATGGGTGTTCAGCTCCTCTGCAGAAAAAAATTTACATTTCACTTTCATATTTGCAAGGTTTACAAAGGTGTTTTTTTATTGGTAGTAAGATAATGAGGTAAATAATTCTATGTACTTACTAAAAGGTAAAGGCTTTCTTTTTCCTAAAGGGGAAACAAATTTACTCCTTTGGTTCTCACTTATGTTTCTTCATCAGAAATGACCACAAGTCTGAGTTCCCAGTTTTGCCTGATAGTCTTGGAAGAAAGTAAATTTTTTCAGATGAAACTGCATGATAACCTGCAGTTTCTGAGCAAACCCCTTCAGGACACCACAAGTCACTATCTTCTGTGCAAATATAGATCAAGATGAGCCAAAATATAGATCTAAATCAGATACTGTGACTAAAATAAGGAACAAAAAGGTACGTATTTATTATGAAAGCAGTTTTTAAAAATAAGTCTAATTCTTTGTAAAAAAATGGACTATTTTTTAAAACCAAGGTGCTTAATTTGGACTTCTGATTGCTTCTAATATTTTTAAAATGTGAGTACTGTACTTTTCGTCTTCTGTTTTTTTGGAAGTTATCTTCAGTTGCTATAGCAAAATCTGTGAAAGAAATACTAATAAGAAATTATATAAAAAAAGAAAAAAAAAGCTGAAACAAATCTTGCCTTGGGCATAGATGTCAGATACTTTCTGAACTTTTATTACTTCTTCTTGTCCATTTCACAGGGAAAAAGAATTTGACAAAGCCCTCCATCATAATTGTGTCAGTGCCCAGAGTTAGATACACAGAGTGTTATTTTGTATCTGAAAATGGTAATACATCTGCAAATGCTAGAAAAGCGAATGTAAAATTTTGAGGATGTTAAAGCATCCTGTTGTGCTTGTGTGGCTGTTCCAACAGGAATTTTGATATCAGGAAATTATCAAGAAGCTTATATATGGCTTTTACCCCAGTGTTAATGCAGCCCTAGGAAGGCTGGATGTAACATGATCATCTGTAAGGAGATAATAAATTTAATACTTTTCCTCATTGCAATACAGACATAAACAACTCATAAGCCTGTCCATTGGGCATGTTAGTGATCTCAGATAACACTTGTAATTTGTAATGAAAGAGTCATTTGCCTTAAATTCTATATAAAGATTTGACATTTCCTGGTCATTTATTAACATACACAGGAACATGTGGGTGTTTCTTTTACTTTCTGTTCTCTTAGGTCAGTTTTATAATTTTGTAGCATAATTGACTAAAAAAGAGTTTTTGTTTACAGTTCTGTAAGTCAAAGAACAATCAGTGTTGTAATTTAAGTTTTTTAAAATTATTTTTGAATTTAAGACTTCCTGTATCAACATGATAAATCTGTAAGTGATTTGTACTTGGTTATATGCAGTGGGGTGAGAAGGGTTTGGCATTTTCAGAGGTGATCTGTAGTTGAATACGGTTGGTAAACAAATCTAAGTCTCAGCATTGTCTAAAGTCCTGATGAGACCACATGAGATGATGTGCAAAGGTAATACAGGGCCAACTTAAAATTTCAGATAAAGCACAGTGGGGGAACTGTGGCTCAAATTTTATTATAATTGGGAATGAGAACCAGCATGTTTCTTTATGATTTGAAAGGGCCAGATAAGAAGGTACAGAAAAAAAATTTCATTGCTCATCACTGTACGTGTTGCCTGTCTGTGAGAAACAGCACTGAGAGCATACAAAACTCTCTGCAGATGAATCCTTTCCCCTTGATCATATGCACTAATCAAGTGCAAGGCAAAACTATATCATCTGTACAATTTTTTGACTTCTTTTTTTTACAGACAACCTGAAATGCTGAAAAAGGACTGATCTGGTTTCAACTAAGGTAGAGTTAGTTTATTCTCAGTAGCTGTTGCAGTGCTGTGTTTTGGATTTGGAATGAGAATCATGTTGATAACACACTAGTGTTTTGACTTTTTTTATTAAATCGTGTTTGTTCTAAATCAAGGGCTTCTTTTCCTTGTCTTATGCTCTGCCAGTGAGGATGCACACAAAAATAATAAAAAAAAACCAACCCAAGAAACCCAACAAACCAACCATCAACAGTGAAAAAACCACCCTGTAAAAAAGCTCTGGGAGGGTACATAGCTGGGACATATTATCTGAACTGGTCAACAGGGTATTTCCCACCATAGAATGTCACACCTCTTTTGTAAAGCAGGGGAGTTACCTGGAAGGAGGAGACAAGTTGGATTCGGTAAGGGGGGATCTGGCATTAGTCAGAGGGTGGTGAGCAATTACATTGTGCATCATTTTGATTTTTTAATACATTGCTACTATTATTATTATTATTAGTAGTAGTAGTAGTAGTATTTACCATTATTATTGTATTGAGCGTTATTTTCAATTATGAATCTGTTCTTATCTCAACATACAAGTTTTACTTTGATTTTCCTCCCCAATCCACCAGTGTGTGGGGAAGAACTTGAGCGAGCAGCTGCATGCATTTCACCTCCAGCTGGGATTAAATCATGACAGGGAGAGGTATTTTTCCTAGTGCCACAGCTCTTGAAATTTAACTAGATTATCTGCACTGAAAGCAAGAAACCTGGTTTCCTTTCAGCTTATGCAAGGAATCTGTTTTATGAGTTCTGTGTTTTGGCAGGCTTTTCTTTTCTGCCTTTAACAATGCATTATCAGGTGATATCTCATTTCCTACTTAATACTTTCAGATATGTTTGACAGTGGAAGCAGTTTATAGTACTAATTATGTGCATGAATTATACCTTTAGCTGTACCTAGAAATCTAGATACTTCTTTAATTAAAGTTTCTGCCAGGCTCAGAGCCAAGGTTTGATTTGTATGATTAGTCTGCATCTTAGATGAATATCCTTCATGAAATTGAATGTACTGGCATGAGTTGCTTTCAATCTATTCTTTATGTTCTACAAAAAATTAAGTATCCATAGGTTCAAAGAGTAGCTCTACTTACCTGGAATATGCCAGAATCAACCAAGTCCATACTCACCTACTTCAGTACAGATGCGTGAATCTGAGCAGTCCTTGCTTTGGTTTGAAATGATTTATGTAGAGGGCTTGGTATAAGCAGGAAGTCTTCCACAGAACATTATACTTTTTCTTCCTTTTTAATTTTGCAATGGATAAAAGGTACTGTATTCAGGAAAATTCCACATATCTGTAAGTACTGCTGTGCAATGCTTGTAATTGTCAATGGTCAATAACAGTTTTCCTTGGTTTGGATTTAATGCCACAGATATGGTGACAAAAGCATCTGGTTATGTAAAAAGCTGCGAGGAAAGAAAATAATGGGATATATTCAAATCATCAGTGTAGTTGTTTAAGTTAGGCAGCTCCCCCTATCCTTCCTGCACCACTGGGGCTTGTTCTTCATTTCTCCAGATGTTCAGGATAGAAGATTCCTTTTTTTTTCTCTGAATTGCAAAAAGGAATCGCCTTCTTTTCTCCAGGGTCTGCAATCTAGATCTAAGGAGACTATTATATTAGCTTCAGCCTAAGATAGATTGGTTAGATTAGAATATGTGAATATTCATAATTTCAATGTGTACATTTCTCTTTCAGTGCCTAGAAAACAGAAGACTTTGAAAGGGGAATCAATATGTTACTCAAATATGGAAGGTAATGACCTATAAAATTACACTTAAAAATATTTGTTCTTGTTAGAATACTTTTGATTGACTGGGATATTTTCTTGCCCCTCTGTGAGGTGCTGAAATGCAAGAATTGTTTTTATTTGTTATATTTGATTCATCTTGAGTGACTGCTCATATAATCACAAACAGAATGAAATCCTGTGTCTGATTAAATTTTGAGAATCTTTTTCCATTTGGAAAATAATACTGTGTTGGTTTACTCTGAGATAAATGCAAGATTAAATCCTAACAGGCATTTCCTTTGCAGTCCTGTTGGGTCCTTAATTTATATAACCACTCTGTATTTCTCAGGCAGAAATAATACTTTCTTTTGCACATTAGAAGAAATCAAGTTTTTCAAACTCAAGTCTGTTCTAGTGTTTTAACTACTGATCAGTGCTGCTGCGATTTCTTTTAAAATATTTCTTTAGTTTGTAGGGAGTTTGGGTATAGATGCAGCTTTTTATGTTGAAAATATAGATGTCAAACTACCAGACAATTTAGAAATTTTTATTTTATTATCATCCAGTTATTAAGACTATGCACAGCTTTGGTCAACATACAGGCCGTACAGGGCTTAAAACATTTAAAATAAATTATTGCATGGGAATTAGATTAGATTCCATGTCAAAAGATCTGTTATTGTGCTTACATATTAAATGGAATTTTAGTTAGAAAACAGTAGAAATTTCGTTGGAATCCATCACCAGTGCCACAAACAACAAACAAGCATTCTTCTTATTCCTGTAATTTACTTCATCTTGTGCATTTATCCAGAATCTGTCCTTGTAAAACTTCCTAGGAAAATATTTCTGAGCAGAAGAGGGTTTTACATGTGCTTGTGTATGTGTGTTGGGAGGAATGAGAAGCTGGAGAAGGGGAGACAAGTGAAAATAGATGAGAACATCAGGTGATGGTTAGGGAATACTAAAGATTCTCATATCCATTTTTGCTCAGTAAATGCTGCACTAGACATTGTAAAAAGCTACTCTATCTGCAAATAGCTTAGCAAATGGTTCCTTGAAATCCACCATCCTTTGCAACTCTGCCTTGTTTGTAAACTATCATTTATCACAGGAGCAGCTGTCATGGCAGGGCTATAGGCTGAGACAATCTGTGAGCCAAATGCTGCTGTTGTATGCTTCTGTGAAATTTAGTTTAGTATCAGTTTGGTATCTGATCAGGATAGAATCCATTTGGTATGGAAAGTAGTCTTAACAGGAAGAACTTGCTGGGAAAGGATCAGCAATATATTTGTACAACAAATTGAAATGAATTCAGCAAGAACAAGAAGGAAATCAAGACTGTGTAGGAATTGGTGAAGACCAGTAAAGTCTTGAGAGGAATTGAATTTTCAGAGGAATTGCCATTTACAGTGCCTAGGTTTTACTGGAATAGTCATTGTGTTGTACTAAAAGAGGAAAAGTCAGCAATTTTTGCTTTGTAAAAAACCAGATATTTTTAAAGATTATGCCTAAGACCCATCTTAGAAAAATGTAAATCCTAGATTATAGAAAAAGGGTGTACTTCTGTTGTTATTTATATGGATTAGAGGAACCTAGAACTTTTTAGACTGCCTCAGGATCACAGCTTCCCTGAAAGCAGACAAGTTTGTCAAACGCTTTGGATGTCAGTTTTTTACTAGTTGATTCAGGAGAAGTTATCACATCTACGTTCAAATACTTTTTCTTAAATAAAAAGAATTAGCATAATAAATTAAGTTCTTTCCATTAACAAGGTGTGTCTTTTTCCTTTCACGGTGTTACATATCTTATTTCCTCTTTGTAAATTGTTTGAGTCAACACTAGCAAATGTGCAGTGGGAAGCAAAAAGCCCTACAAGGAATAATGTTTATTTTGCAGAGCTTCACTGATTCAAATAAAGTGAAATCTGTGCTATCCTTGGTTTTTGTATGTGTGCATAAGTTCACACCATAAATTAGTAGACCAATGAGATATTTTAGGTTACTGATATACAGCCAGTGTCATAAAAGATATAAAAGATGCACAATGAGAGGGGTCAGGGGTTTTCTTCAATTCACTTCACAAGAGTTGGGAAATAGTCTACAGTGGTGTAATTGCAAGCAATATCTTCATTGAGCTCCTGTTTTCATACAAACTCTTTAAAGCCACAGGATCTCACATATAAGCTGGAGGTAGTAACTAGGCCTGCTACTTTCACTAAAATGAAGAAATTATCATTAGCTAAAAGTTGTGTTTTGTGGAAAAAAATAGAATATAGGGGAAAGAATAGAAGACATAAATCTAGCATATGGATTTTTTGTCATGTAATCGCTAGAACTAGTCCAAGAACTGGCAGTCACTAGGATAGAAGTGAAGTAAATCAAAGAAGATGGTTGAAGTTACTATATTTGCAGTTATTTATAACCCTAGAAATTGGAAAACCTAAAAAGCTGGCTGGAAACCTAGATGTATAGCTTAAGCTTTTAGCATGATGTGCCTCACCTCTGAAATAAATGTTTAGCAGCTGATAATTGTAGAATAAAATAATACAGGTGGGAAAAATATTTGCAACTTTTCTGTGCCCAGGCTCTTAGTGAACTTTTGTCATATTAAAACTTGTTGTTAGTTATGTGCAACAACATATTTGTATTCATTGCTATATTTCCTTGTTACAGGAAAACTGGTTATTAAACTAAAGAAATTGGTATGTGTTCTACTAGATATCACATATTTCAATTAACTAAAATTAGGAAGTTTTATATTTTCTAGTATTTATTACTAAATATAAAACTTGTACCTTTATAAGCAGTTTCATTTGTTTTAAAGAACAGATTCAAGAATATCTTTGTTTGCACATGGGACTTTTAGTTTTAAAGCACAATAGTTCAATAGTATTAGAAGCTTCTTAAAAGAGTCTTCCATGCTTCTGCCACCTACAACCTGCGTGTTGTTTGCTGTGGAGTGTTCAGTGGAAAAGGAAATTTTATCTTGAACTCTTCCTTGCAGAGCCCTTCATTTTTCTGACTGTATTGTCTATCTGCAGGTAAGAATCTATATTTATATGCATCATAAAGCAGAAAAGCATGATTTTGTAAATCTGAAAGGCTTATAAATGGAATGTCTAACTATACTTGATCACCATGAATTTTGAATGATTCAAATGGTCAAGTGAACATTTTCTACTGGCTTTAGTTTGCAGTGTGCTCTTACTGACATCTAAAGCTTCTTATCTAGTAAGCACAGACTCCATGTTTTGTATGAGTTTGGAAGAAAAGACTCATTTGAACTGCCATCCTCCTTGACCAGTTCAGTTCTGGAGGGATGGATAATGAGAATATAATTTATGTAACTAGACTTTTCTAATTGACTTTTACAGCTCTACCGTGGTAGATGATACAGTATGAGGCTCTTATATCATCATTAATAGTAATGGCTCATCCTTCAGAGAAGATGGCTACAATCTAAACCATCTGTACCTTTTCACATTGCCAAGAGAAGACAAATCCTAAACCGAGGAGGGCATATGCTCAGGAAACTCACAGGGAGAAAATAATTTGCCATTAAGTCAGTGGTGCAACTGCGAGCTTCTCTTAAATGCTATTACCTACAGATAATTACTAATCTGAATGAGCTGTCAGAGACCAAGGGGAGAGGAGCAATATATGAGAAAAGATTTGTTAGGAAATAATGTCTTTGATTGTTCTGTTCTGTCTTCCACCAAAAAACTGACAAGAAAGGTGTATGCTAAGATGAAAATCTACTGAACATTTAGGAGGTGATTCTGTTTTGCTCTGCTTAGATCTGGTGTGACCCCACCTGGATACAGCATCCAGCTCTGGGGTTGTCAGCATAGGAAGGACACTGACCTGTCGGGGTGAGTCCAGAGGAAAGCCAACAAGATGATTAGAGGGATGAAGTTTCTTCTCCTATGAAGAAAGGCTAAGGCAGTTTAGATTGTTCAGCCAGGAAAAGCGGAGGCTTCTGGGTGACCTTATTGTAGTCTTCCAGTACCTGAAGGTATCCTACAAGAAAGATGGAGAGAGACAATTTACAAGGGCCTGTAGTGAGAGCACTAGGGGGAATGGCTTCAAACTGAAATAGAAGAGGTTTAGGTTAGATATTAGGAAGCAATTCTTTACAGTGAGGATGGTGAGGCTCTGGAACAATTTACTCAGAGAAGATATGGAAGTGTTCAAGGCCAGGTTGGATGGGGTCCTGAGCTACCTGGTTAAGTGAAAGATGTCCCTGTGCATGGTAAAGGGGTTAGAACTAGGTGGTCTTTAAGGTCCTATCCAACCCAAGCCATTCTATGATTCTATGATTTATGAGCTATTTACAAAAACATCCTAGCCACATATGAAACAGTAACAGTGGTTTGTATAGTCCTAAATATATAAACTGCTTGGATATTGTTTTGCCTTGTTCTTATGTCAGAAAGACATGGTCTTCTGTGATGCAACAAATTAAAATAGGGTTAAAAAAGGGCTTTCAAAGAAGTTATGTAGACCATTGTGATCTACACAGACCTACTGTTGGTGGAAGATATGGCAGAAAAGAAAGACAGATTCAATTTCTCAGTGGAAATGCCTTGCCACAAGTACTGGCAATGACACCTTTGTAGATGGTATTGACGGAGGAGGTTTCTTGTGCTCCCAGATAGGGGGATATGCTGTTCTGTATCTAGTAAAGGTACCTCTAGTAGCTTAGTTTAAAGCATTGGATTTGCGACAGCATGAGATTCTGTTTTGCCTAATTTTCCTTGCTGAGAAGACAGATAAACCTGAACTCAGTATTGTGCTGCAGCTGGTGCACACTGATGTCCCTAGACTCTCTGCAGGACATCACATGTGCTGTAATCTTGTATTTTCCCTTCATCAGACCTGAGCTGAATAACTTCCCTTTCAATAACCTGCTAGACACTGGGAAAGCATACAGTTATTACTGTGTGCGTGCATGTGTGTAGACGTGAAAGTACCACGGAGACATTCCTTTAATGAATTGTTATAACTAGAAATGGAAGTCAGGACAAAATTACTGGTTCAGCTGAAGCAATTTTTAGTTCAATGTAATAACATAGATGCTCTTTATTGCAGGATGTTATGCTTAAGTCATTGCTTTTAGCATTTACCTGTGTGCTTCCAGGTATTGTCAAACTTGTCACAGACAATAGCATACTTCCTTTTCTTCCACTGATGTTACTCAGCAGATGTTTTACCTAGGATAACAGAATAAGAAGACAATTGGAAGATGTTTTATTGCTGGTGGTAGCACAATTTTTGAGGGTTTTTGCAGTCATTCTGAAAAGTTTGGAATAACAACATCCAATAACCTTTGTATGCTTGAACAAAGGCTGAAATCCATTGAAATATGTGGCGTTCCTATACAGCTCAAAAATGTTAACTACTGCTGCAAGGCAAACATACATGTGAGAAAAATTTTTATTGGCTCTTTTACTAGAATCCTATTTCTACTTTCAAATCCTGGTAGTGTTTTGGATCTACATTATGCCCAGCTGAGACTTTTAAGGTGAGGTCTATAACTTGGTACATAAGGTATTACATATGTTTATAATCTTAAAAGTCCTACATATATATCAGTACAAAACCTTGAAGTACCAATAGCAAAATAAAGTATCATCATTTCTAAGAGGAGGTGAGAGCAGTGTTTTTGATTTCTAAATGAAAAAAGTACTCATTACTTATGAGAATATTTTTGTGTAAGCTATAAGAAAGCACCTATTTACTAAAACTGGTATGTGTAGTCTCTGTCCTATAAATATATGTTTTATTTCCACTATAGTTTTAATAAGAATTGTAATTAGAAAGTAGCAAACTTAACAAATTTTGCATCTTTGGGTTTGACTTTTTTTCACTTGAATTGGAAATGTGCATTAAAAAGATAAAAGCTGTCATAGAAAATCCCCTTTAAATTCTGACATAAAGTGAAGGAGTGTCATTCTAAACTCACAGTTCTTAATTGTCTTTAGTGGCTAAAAAAAAATGGAATTTATACCATATTTGAAACATGTATATAAATATGCATATATAAATGCATAAAATTGCAGAAGATAGAAGCCAGCCTCACTCAGAAATCCTTGCTAGAGAAGTGGGATGAAATACACTAAAAATGTTGTGCTTGGTCAAACAATTAAATGTCACAACTCAGATGAAGGAAAACAGCTATGCAAGGTGGGCTAGCCAAATGCAAACAGGTTAGTGAATATATTTTCTGGGAAGAAACCACAAAAAAAAGTTCTCCACAAAAAAAAGCTTAATTTTTACTAAATATGTGCCATTTTATTATTTCCATGCTACCAATAGCAATAATTCTGTCTCCTACTCTGCTTCTTCCTGCAAGCATTTCCTTCAACTTCTACCAAAGCTTATTAATTTTCCAACCTTTATCTGCTTAAACAAATGGGGAGGGAAGGAACTAAGCTTGTAGACAAAAAATACTGTTGCAAATAAGGCTCTGTTTTTAGGTGGATTATCTGCTGGAATACCCAGTGTTCGTCAACTTCTTAGGCAACAAAACGTGTTGCAAGAGCCATTTTTCTCTTCTGGTGCCCTGGCCATCTTAAAATCATCTATCTGGCAACTATCTATCATTCCTACCATGTGTCTGGCTGTCTTTAGCTAGAGAATGTACTATACGGTGGTCTCCAAATCATTTTGTTGAGATTTTGCTTTCCTTATGTCCAGTGACTGAAACACTTTTGAAGAATATTAGGGTTACCCAATGTCTGGTTTGCACCCACGTGAAAACAAATAGCCATTTTCTAATCGTATGGATCCAATGCAACTTCCAAAAAAGTATTTATAATTTCAGCTCTGGTAACTCTCCCTCTGGGATGATTAGAAGGAAATAAATGGGTATCCTTAATTGTTTTTTTTTCTTTTTTAAGTGATCTTAAATGTATATCATGTTATTGCCCTGGTTGGACAATCCACCTCAAACTAGAAAGAGTTCACCTCTCAGATGAAGGTTAGAACATGAGAAATGCTACCCCATAAAATATTAGGAGCCTTCCAGGAAGTGGTGCCCTAAAACTGATGTAAAAAGACTGGAGAATTAGCAAGTAAAGTTCCTAAGCCAGAGGCACAATAATAATTCTTAATAGAAAAAAGGACCAAATAGAATAGTTAAAACAATTTATGACACAATTGTCTATAAAAGAGACATTAATTCTAAATAAAAAAAGCTCAGCTCAGAAGCTTGGGTCTACCCTAATAGAAGCACTAAATAATGACCTCCTCCACTGAAAAAAATATGTGAACTTTTGGAAAAAGACTAGTATTAAAATGTTATATCATTGCAAATACCTATGATTTTATTCCTTAATAGTGGTATAAGTCAAACATAAACCATGACAAATGATATTATCAGGAAAACAAAACAGATCATTAACAGGATACTAACTTTGCCTTGTAAAGGACACTCCAGCAGATTTTGGTACTGCTTGAACTCCAGCTGACATTGCTGCAGGAACTATGGGAAGGTTTTATGCTCAGTACCATCTCTGTTACTAGAAGATGATGGCAGCCAAAGCAATTCCCCTGCTTAGCCAGCCATAAGAACATTTTCTATCCCCTCGAGCCACGGATTTTATGTATGATCTGATGAAGATATTTTTAAATAGTTTCTGTCTTCTACCTTTATACATACATTTATGAATTGTAGCCTCTGAATGGATAAAATCATACTGCCATGCCACAAACTTAACCCTGTTATTTTTGTTGATTCAATTAAAATCTCATGGAAAACTCTCCTTAAATTTGACAAATTTTAATTAAGATTTCCTAGCAAATACTAAAAATTTAAGATCACCAGTTTTTGCCTTTTTTTTTTTGTTTGTTTGTTTTTTTTTTGTTTGTTTGTTTGTTTTTTTTTGTTAATACTGATACTTTCCTGGGATCAGGTTCCTTGTATTGAGTAAGGATTAGATCTGGTTCTTCATGATAGAGAAAAGAAGCCAAAAAGACTAGAAGAAGATTTGCTTCATTCATGTATTTATTTAAGTGTAAACATGGAAAATATAGTGACTTCTTCAGTATGGAGTAAGAATTTTGCTTAAATCTGGATGTAGGAGAAAAATGTGACTGTATAGTTTACTTGGTCTTCAGTGTTTCAGCTGAGACACCAGAAAGCAGTATCTGCTGTAATATCAATTTCTTCTTTGTTCAGTCTTATGTGACATTATTGACACTTTGTGTAGATGGTCCTGCATTCATAACGATAATACAACTGTTTATAGAGTTTTACTTTAATTAATTGTGGCTGATATCAAAATACCTTCTCTGCAGGATAATTATAACTGTCAATCCCTGTTGCACTGGACTCTAGGGTACCAAACATATATAATAACTCTATCAGCAGTTATCAAAAAGGAATTTAGTAAACGATGGATCTCAAATTGCTAAATGTATCAGTGGGCTAGAACAAAAGGAATAGGAAAGAAAATGAAGAAGCCAAATTTTGTGAGGAATCATTGGCTCTTGAAACAAAGGACAGAAATTGTGTCAAAATTCAAGTATTCAGTGGCTAGCTTTTGAATGCAGTTCTTTTTAATTTTTGTGTTTTTTCCCCCCACTACTTCAATGATATCCAAAGACATCATGTAATTTCAAATAAACTAGCAAATATTCCTCAAGAGATAGTTTTCAAGCACTGTGGACGTCAGCTAGGATTAATGGTCTAGAAATCAGCCTGCCCCACTAGTAACTCTCTCCACTGATCTAACCTCTCTGGAATTAATTTTTTATGGTCAGATTAGCATGATTAAAGTAAAACAGAGCTGAGTGTGGAGTGGTATAATTGTTGTAATATAAAAGAGAATATTTGAGCTCTTTCGTTTCCCTAAACCACCTATGCAAACACAGTTTTAATGGCAAATATGATAGAAGCATTCTGTCCTTTTTGTAAAAGAATTCTGTCCTCCTATTGTAAAGCTTCAGTTCATCTGAAGCAGCTCTCAGACCTTTACTGGAAGGATTACATCTTTGAATTTGAAATCTCTTCTGGAGGTGGACTGGTTGTTACACAGCTGGCACTGTTATTGCACAGTCCCATTTTAGTAATCTCTAATAGCCATCTGTGCACTCTCAAAACCCTTCCAGATAAAACCAAAGCATTTCTACAATCCAAAGGTGTATATTAATGTTTCAGGGTGGATTTAGGATGAGTATTTAATGTGAACATAAAATTATGCTGTAAGGAGAATATTGGCTTTAGAGGAATTGCTTCTATGCATTGAAAAAAGATTCAGGTTTTCCCATTAACCAATTTGAGCATTTTTTGTCCAAATTAATTTTATTTTGAACTGTTGTCAATCAGCAAATTCTTATGCTGTAATGGTTTTCTAAGTCTCTTTAAGGAAGAGGCTTTATAATTTCATATGGACTATGACAATTTATTGGATAGTTAATTGAGCTTCAAAGTATATAATTTTTAGAAGCAAAAGGAAAGTTTGATCCTCTATGTCTTTTAGACATTTTTCTAAATGGAAGGTGGGGCATATAATTGACAACTGTTTACCACAAATAATTTAGTTTATTTTCATTCTGATGTAAAAGATGAGTCAGCAACAAGTACAGACTGAGCTTACTGTTTGGGGCTTTAGGGCTTTTTTCCTTTTAGCCATTATTTTCTTTCCTAAACTAAAATTAATTTTAACTTTAGAAAGAAGGAAGAAAAAAACCAACACATTTTCACAATTCTGCCAAGCTTTGTGTACTTTGTCCATAGGTGAACTTTGTACTGCACACTCAACATATTTCTATGTTCTTTTGTTTTGTTTCCTGATATCATGATGATAAAATGGTATAAAATCAAGTTAGAGGTGCTTGCTTCTTGTCACAAGTTAAACATTTGGGATAGAGGACCTTAGTATGCTATTGGTACTTAGATTCTTTTAAACACCAAAAGGCAGTGGAAATTCCATTGCAGATTTAAATTAAACAATTGCTGATCCCAATTCTACCTAAATTATGATTTTACTTTGGAGGCCAAGGTCTGCTTTTGTTGCTCAGATCAGAGGGTAAATTTAAAACTACATTCCCACTGAAAGCCATCAAAGCAAATAAAACGTTTTTTGGAACATTTTTCTGCAGTGGATGATGCTAGCAAGCTTTGTACAAGCAGCTTCCTCAGGGGAAAACTCTAAAAGGAGAAAATTGTCCTTGCCCCTTTCCTGTGTTTTACTACCTCTTTGTCTCAGGCTATTCTAGCACAGTAGCAGATTCTGCAGGGTGAGAACAGGATAATGAGGGAAATACAAGGTGTCTTAGTTCCTTCTATCCTTGCTCATAAAAGAAGAATATGGATTTTCCTTCCAGACAGGTAGAGATCTTCTTACCTGCTGAAGCCTCTGCTTTCAGCATCGTCTTTTCTGAATCTTCAGAATAACAGGCCTGGAAGAAATCTTTCTACATGTTATGCAAAGTAAACAATCCAGTTTATTTGAATCCGAGTGGTGGCTTAAGTATCAATTGATTTCCAGAAATTCAGTGCTTCAGAAAGTAAAATATGATTGCTGTATCTGGATGAAGTAGTCATGAATCCTTTTCATGCTTTTTTATGTCTTTTCACATAGTAGTGAATCCAGAGAAGTTATTTTCTGTTACTGTTGCACATCATATTGTGACTGTATCATACACATGTGTTTGCTTCTATGGCTAAAGATCCAAGTATGTACATATCTTAGAAGTGACAGCAAGGATTTTAATATTCACATATATTTCTGTTTTCAGAAGTGAAACAAAGATCTATTCTTAAAATTCTCTTTTCTTGTAGCTTGAGTATAAACCCAGAAAAAATATTGGTAGCTAAAGATGTTATTGCAAAGAGAAACTACAGAGTCTGTTTTCTGTAATTCTTGGGAAAATATTTCTTTTGTTTTAAAGAGAAAGGGAATTAATAGTTCTCAGAGGTGTGGTTATAGAGCTACACCATGACACTGCAGGAAAACAATGGTGTTCTCTCACAATCAGGTAGAACTTTTTGTAGTTTTCTTAATTATAAAGTAGAACAGACAATGCTTTCATAATAGAGTAGGCATCCCATATAATCATAAACCATACTGGGAGCTCAGATCAGGGAAAACCTGAAAGGTGTCTGAAGAGTCTGATTTCTTATGGAAACTCTGATCCTGCCATTAACCCTGTCACATTCTCCAATAATGTGACGTTGTAAAAGTCTTCCAATCATAACGATGTTAGAGTGGTAGTAACTTTCTGTGCAATAATAAGTCCTGTTTAAATTATATGGTTAAATCAGTCATTATGACATGTCATTTTTTTAATCCCTCTAAAAGATACTCCTGTTTAAGAATTGCAACAGGATTTAAATAATATTCAGAGACAGGAGTGAAATTTCTCTTTTACCATAAAATATTTGTTGCAATCCTATTACACTATTTCAGTACCAAAATTAAAAAGTGACTCTGCCTATACTGGTTTGCTTGATTATAGAGTTTTATGTATTTGAAATGAATAGAAAATGAAATAGAAAATGAAATTTAATGAGATGAAAATTTATTAGAGGTACACATCTTCATTAAGATTTCTGTATTGAAAGATTTGTGGTTCATAGATTCAGTAAAAAGCTAGGAAAAATAAATCATTCTGTTTTCAGAACATTTTGATTTTACTGTTCTGGGAATTGTTAGCCTTATTTATAAGTAGTATTCAATTTGATTTATTAAATGATTCTGCAAAGAATGTTTTACAGTGCAGTAAAGTCATAGAGCTTAACACTAAGGTGACCTTCATCTGAAACATGCATATGAAAATACTCAGTTCATGTAAGGATAACCATTATTATTTTTCAGCTACATTAAATAATCATTTCCATTTATACTGCAGATATTGTTGATCTGCCCCAATAACTTACCCAATGGTTTATTATCTAACTTAGAGGTAAAATCAAAAATCAAATTGCATAAACCATGCAATCATTGTCATACGGCTTTAATGACTTGATGAATCAGTATTGAAACAGCTGGAAAAAATAGTTTCCTGTCACTGAGATGGTCCTTCTGAAACTTTGGTCTAATTAAGTTCTATTTTATTTCACTTCATTTTGCAATTCCATCTAATTTTTCACTCCCCATTTTGGGCATATTTGGGCATGAATATATTTGTCTGATTTTTTTTTACATCAGTAAAGAACAGCAAAGTTTATGATAATCGTTAACACTGAAAATTCCACTGTTATCCATTCTTCATTCATAAAATAGTAAATCATGAAAAAGAATTTTGTTGGGACTCTAGAGCCTAAATCTTTAGATCAGGTTGTGTAGAGATCAGGAAAAATGTGACAAAAGTCAGTACTGTTATACAAAATGAGTCCCAATGAAGAAAAGAGAAAAAAAATTCAGAAATAATACCATGAAAAAAAAAAAAAAAAGAAAAGAACAAAAATCTATAGAAGAGTAGCATAGTAGCATACATCCTCAAATGTTTCCTCCGGAGCAGCACTGCTCTGAGTATCCCTCTTACCTTTTTCTGTGCTCTGAAGGGACTTTGTATCATTGTAGGAACACTTCAACTTTATTTACCCTGAGGCAAATTACACAGGCTGGGAAAGCAGCATATTTTGACTTTTATGCTTTATTATTTGGAAATGCAAAGATCAGTTGCTACTATTGTTTACACAGACAAAAAGTAAGTATTGCTTCATTTACTTTAGAGAAAATATATATACACATGTCCCTTCCAACCCTAACTATCCTGTGATTCCTTAATTATGATGTAATAGGCAATACTTTGATGAAGCCTGTGTTTTCCACCTTTGGAAAATGCTGGTGAATTTACCCTAGAAATAATGACCATTAATTAATTTTTGATAGTGCCTTTTATTTCAAACAAGCCTTTCAATGTGGGGAGGTGCTGCACAATTTTTGAAAAATATTTATTTTCTCTTTTTGGTGGAAACTGTGGGGAGAGTTCAGACTCATAATATTTTCATCCAATTTAGTGAGTGAATGGAAACATTTTTTATTGCTAAAGTATGATTTTTAAAATATCTGTTCTTTTTGAGACCTATTTTCACTTAGAGTGGATATTCATATTTATATACCTCTGACCCTTTTTTTTTCCTGATTGTGTAGGTTTTTACTCTTTGTGCTAGTTTTCTTACAATGTAGTAGTGGCTTTCTAGTTTCATCACATTGATTACGAGATGTTATAATTTCAGATATAAAGTAACTTCTATTATGCCATAGGGAGATTCACCTTGACTCACTGTATACAAAGAATCTTTGTTTCGAATTTAACATGAAGATGCTGGGAATGTTTGCCAGATTAAAAAAAAAAAAGGGACCCAACAACCCCACCCCCCCAAAAAAAAAAAAATCAAAACACAGAAACATTTATTTTTATTAGGAACTGAAATCTCTCTTCAGTGGTTCTCAGGGTAAATTCCTAGGCAGCATGTTGCATATTGTTGGTATACACATAAGATCATATGGAAGCTTGTTAGGACTACACCTGTAGTGTAACATCTACATTCAGGACCGAACAGAAATAGAATCCTGGTGTTCTGCTTCTGGGCAGGAGGCTGATTTTTTGAAATGATTGAAACTTAGCCTATTTGTGCAGCATGGATTTATCAGCAATGAACCTTGCTTCCAGGTTTCCATTTTTTTCATTCTTCCCCCCCTCTGTGAGTACACATGAATTTACAACATAGTTCACAGATGGCTTTCTAGCAAAAGCTTCTTTTGTGAATAAGATAAGCAAGAACTTGTTTGTGCAGGGCACAAGATACAGTAATATAAGGAGGCAGCAATTTAACTAGTGTAGGGTAGAGACAGTCTCTTAATCAGTCTAAATATTAATATAGAACTGATTACAAATGCAGTAAGAACCTTCCAGTACTTGCACTCAACCTGGGGTGAAAATGGTAGCAACATCACTTAATTCAATACTAAAATAAAGTGCTTATTTAATTGTTAATCAGCATAAAGCTAGATTTAATAGAAAGCAATGAATCACGCTACAGTCAACATTTTAATATCTGTAATTAATAAATAAATAAAATTACTAAGTAAGAACCACTTCACCCCTTAGCCTAGTGAAATTCATTCATATACAGAGAAAACACTCCAAGAAATAGATTTGCCTTTGATCATACTGTTGCATGAGAGAAGGCCCCAGTCAACAAGAACATTAGAAAATAGAACCTTAATAAAAAGTCAAGCAACAATAAAATGTAAAGAATAAGAAAGAAGATGCAGAATACTTATGTACTAAAAGTATTTTCTCTATGAACCCAGACACTGAAGTAATTATAGGGAAGAAAAATTCTATTAAGCAAGAATTTTCTTGTGCACTCTGATATTTCAAAAAAGGTGAATATTTTATAATTTTGACATGCCCATAATCTAATATGCTCATTCTCTTCTCATAATGTGTTGAAGCCTTATGTGCTCATCTTTTGCTTTTAGTTCAGTATATTTGGGTTATTGTGTAATCCAAACAAATAACCAATTATGTGAATTTGGGCCCATTAAATTTTGTTTCCATTTAACATATTTTTGGCCTTCTGCTGTCTGGCAGCAGTAAACTCATTTTTGTTTAATTAATCTAATTTGTCATACTTTTATGAAAATAATTAAACAAGTGCATTCTCTACAGTATTTACTTTACCTTTCACTGAGCTGTTTAGACTTAGATTCAAAGTCCTGCATCTTTGCTTTCTTCTTATAATGAAAGAAGTTTTCAGAATTACTGTTAGCAACCTTTTTTACTGTAGTTTGTTTTTAATTGGAGGTGACCTTTGCTAACTCAAGTAGGAGTCTATCTACTAGAAAACATGATTTTAGAAGTAATACCTATAAGAATAAGCTAATATTAATATTCTGCTAATGGGAACTGTCTTAGCATCTCCAAATTTTCCTTCTCTTTCACAGCTACTTAACTACCCAAGACAGTTGGTATAACAGTATTATGCGTCACAGAAAAAACTGTGTTCTATCAGACAACGAAAACTGTTGTATGCAGAAAATCGAGCTCCTACAGAAGACTCTAGAAAATCTCCTACAGAGATTTAGCACCTACAGAAGACTGTAAGAAACAGCGCATACTCTGTCACACCTGTACTGTGGCCCACAAAAAAAAAAAAGGCAGATATGTGTGTAGGTTATGTGAATTGATAATAGATTCATAGGAAATTTTGCAGAATCACAGAATATTCTGAGGTGGAGCTTGCAATTACAATTCTCATGTAGCCGTCAGGAAGTTGAGAAAGAGAATCCAGTCAATGCAGCTCAGGTACGGTGCCCAAGCCTTGTGACATTAGGGAATCCCATTCAGGAAACATTCCCACTCAGGATACGGGAAGACCAGAAATATGGAAATACACATGGGATAACTATTGACTCAAATTTAGCCAGTTTAGTCACTGTACCTGTCCAGTGTACAGTAACTTGTCCTGCTCTTTCTGTGCCAGCAGTACTTTAAACCTGGCAGAAAGTTTCATAGCTGTTTTAAAGATCAAGCACAGCTTTCTTACCCTGGGAAACCAAGGTAAAAAAGGGCACATTCAGAATTTTGATGTGTGTTGTTTCTCTTGTCCAAGCCTGCAGGGCTGTGTTTCTAAATCTTTTATTTTAGACATAAATTTAAAATGATCTAGAAGGAACATTTTCATTGTTTGTTGACAGATAACTATAATTTACTTTTAAAAATGGTTAAAATTTATTTTCAGTAGTTTTTAGCAAACACGAGAATCATTTGCACTAAAATTCATTACCTTTTAATTTAGGTCAGTAAAAATAGATGTGTTTGCACTATATCACACATTAAAGACCCTGGAGAATATATATATATTTATATATATATCCTGTATATATATTCCTGGAAAGCTATCACATATCTTCAATTTGACATTAAAATACTTTTCACAATCCAGAATCCAGCAGCATGCATCAGATTAAAAAACAACAATTCAGATTACATATTTTAACCATATTAATAACAAAATATTTTATGTTTTCTTGCAGTTTCAGAAGTCCAGAAAATAATCTGGTAGAATATTAAGACTTCGAGGCAGTGAAGCCTAAAATTTAAAATTGACAATCAGAAGAATTTGGAAAAAAAACCATTCCCCCACTCTCAAGAACAGTAGAATTTAATATGGGACCTTTATTTGCTGCTGCCATTGCACTAAAATAGTTCAAGTGTGATTGTGATCCATGGAGACTGGGGTTTTGCCATTAATCCTACTGTTTCTGCAAATCTTCCTTTGGATGAATGGGAAAGGAATGAAATCTTGAAATCAGAGAACAAAGTGTAACAAACACTCTAGAAAGGAGATATGATCAAATAAAATGCAGTTGAAAAAACCCAGTAAATTTGGAAATGGAGTGACTACAACCAAATGTACTGAGATGAAATGAGGTGCAGTGAAAAGGACTTAAAGGAAGAAAGGTAAACAAAGGAGAAGAAATTGAACAAATGAAATGCAAAAAAAAAAAAAAAGAAAATTCTAAAATTAAATGAAAACAAGAAAAGAGAATGGCATGACATGAAGTGCAGAGAAATTGACTGAAATTGATACTCATTGAAATTACAAGATTTCATTCCCTTTCCTACAAAAGTGTAGATTCATGTAGATATACATACTTGTAAGTACACTGGGCTTGCAAAATAAAATACATTAAAAGTATAACTCATAGAGATCCCTATTTCTCTAAATACTAAATATATTCTTGTGTTTCTAATTATATTTTACATCTCTCAGAACTATTTAATTACAGAATTCTTTCTCAGTACAGGAACTTCTTGCTATCTGAAAAAAACCACTATTGACATAGTGCCTATGTGAAATGCACTATACTCATTGAAGCATTCTTTTTAAAACATGTTTTGCTAAAATAATAGTAAACATCTGTGATTCTGCTAGCAGAAATAACAAAAGGAATATAAAAAATGAGATTCAATTATTCCTTCTTGATTTATTTAAATGCTGCTGGCATAGTGATCTAGCCACACTTCTGAGGCAGTTTTATCACAGGCTGTTTCTGGATTTATTTGCTTTCAGGTTCTAGCTCTGCTGTTATGTTCTTTCCTTGTAAGCACCTGCAAAAACCTGCAGTTATGAAGTGTTATTTGTTATTCATGCCATTTTCTGGGGCAAGTGGGAGACAAGAAGGACCATAGGTCACCATAAACCTTTCAGGTCAAGCAGTTTGGATTTCAGAGTACCTCAGAGCTGTCATCCTCCTGCTTTCTCAACAGCTAACAGCATATCATAAAATGTCAGTAGCTTTAGTGTCAAGAAAGGAGTAAAAGCAAATCCAGAAAATAAATTTAATTCCTGTTTAATCTGAACAAAGGTCCTGCATATTGTTGCAGTTCTGCAGGAGTTTCTTAAATTTATTACCCAGTTGGCCTTAACAACAGTCCCTTAAGATATGTGGGGAAATCCTTGCTGACTAGAATGCAATACCATTAATGTTCAACAAAAACATGATGCAGAGTCTATTGCTAGCTTGTATTTTGCCATACATTTTCATTATATGTTTGCTTGTGGGTAGCACCCTGTTCCACCTATTTAGTGACTGTTCTCAAAGTCCACAAAAGCAAGAAAGAAAAGGAAATTGTAATAATTCTGAAAAATATCAAACATTGGATAGACACTTGTAAATGTAAAGTGTAAAAGAAATTTGTAAATGTAAAAGCCTTTCTGCTATATTCTTCCAACCTTCATATTGATGTATTTATATTTAAGGACAGAGAGGTTCAACACAGAAAACAAGACTGCAATATAGATCTCTAAGCTTGTTTGTATTGGAGAGTTTTTTGAACCTGTCAGTTTTCAGGCAATGTATCTTTTTCCTGTATACTCATTTCAGCTACATTTTCTACATGATGTCCATGTTAAAGCAGAAGTCTGTGAAACACCAGCTGCTGATATTTTTGCAGTTGCATGGGGAAATTCGAGCTTTTGTAAAATGTGTCCAGAAGGTTATAATATATTTGGGGGAGAAAGGACACTTTTGAACAAAAATCTTACTATTTTTCATGGCAGCTAACAGAGATCTAGTTTCTTTTACCTTCAATGGTAAATTCTACTTTAATTAAGCACAGAAGTAAATTAGCTTCTGGCATTTTTTATACTGGACAGCTGCAATGCTCAGAGCCACAGAGATGACAATTAGAAAGAAATTGCATGAAGAGTGTGGTAAACTGAAGGGGGAAGAAAGACTCGTCTTTGTCCAAATCATTTATCTGGAAAAGATTTCATTAGATTAATGTCAAACAATGTTCAAAGGAAATGTGATTTCTCTTTCCTTGAAGAAACCTGGCTGAATTTTCATCTGTTCCTGGCATATTTGCCCTATGTGCTATATATTCCATCATATCCCAATGTTAAAGTAAATTAATTGCCATTATTTATAGACTAAGTTAGAAAAATAATTTGTTCTACAGTAAATACTATAAGATCCTATAGCCTCTTTAAAGAAATTAATTTAAAAAGTAATTAAATTGTGTTTTTTTTTTTTTAAATGTATCTTTAAAGAAAAGAAAATACTTCCTATACAATTGCATAAATTCTTAAATCTATTATACCCCGAGTTTGTTAATACTCTTTTGGAGATGAATTTTTGATTTGAGTTGTGGGACTGTATCACATAAACAGTGTTTTTGCATTCCTATTTCTATTTCTCCATTTGCAGTTGGAAAATTAGAAATGCTACTTCATTAGTCTCTAATGGAAAAAAAAAAAAAATGATTTCAGTACCTTGAATTGACTACAGTTTCCAACAGATAGAGAATATGGCAAGAAAGAGAATGGTTGCATGGATATCTTTAATAATTATTGTATTGAGGAAGTCAGTTATTAGGCCAGACTCAAAAAAATCCATTTTTCTTTGGCTTTCCTTCTGTTTCAGTAAAATTGCACACTATTGCTCTACAGTGGTTTATGTCTCTGTTTCCATAAATTAGTTTGTTCAATCTGTCCCTGTGACCTTAGGAACAATTCTCCTTCTGTTTGTGTGAGGCATATGAACAGGGATGCTGAGACTGGAAAACTTAGCATTCTTTGCCTGGTAAGTAAACATCAGCTGTGGCTAAAATTGAATTGGGTGGGTAACTTTCTAGTACCACAGCCTCACACACCACCAACCAGCAGCAGGGAAGGGAAACTTGTCAGCTGCCCACAGATTAGAAGGAAAGAAGAGTTTTTTTTCTCCTTGTCAGACTAGCAAATTGTAATGGATTTCTAGCACTGTGTGAGATAGAGACTGATGTGTTCATGTTGGTTTCTTCTGTAGCTCTGACCTTCTAACATCAAACCAAATCTTTGAGAGCACACATGTATGGGAGAGAGGAAGGGTTGGTGATTAACATTACAGATTGTGGATATGCAGCTAGAAAAGGAGGGGAAAAAAGGGGTGATATAAAGAAAAGAGTGGGCTTCTTGAGGCTCTGTTCCCTTCCCTACTCTTACATTTACAATTATATTTATGTTACTTAATACTTACCTCCCTCTCATAACAGTTAGTAAAATGCTTTTCGATGCACTTTGATAAATTTGAGATCTACAGAAAGAGGCAAAAGCATCAACTGTAATTTTCAACAAGATTAAAGCAGAAGAGATCAAACATTCAAACAGAGTTCTGTTCCTGCAAACCTTACCTTTGAGGTCAGAAAGATGGCTAGGAAAGGCTTTTAAACCCAAGCTTTCTGTTTTGCTCCATGATCCCTTGCCAGGTTTCCTTTCATTTGCAAAAACATGAGTGCTCCCTCCACAGTTTAATTTCCATTTTAAGAGTTCTGTCTGTGAAGACCTGGAAAGCACACATCTTTTCTATTAAGTTATTACAAGCAGAATTTATTTTAGCATGACCATAGACAATTACTTCTCATAACTGAAATAATTCTTCTTTCATCTTGATATTTGCTCCTGTCCCTTCAATATTTGCAGACTTTATCAGCTTCCCTTTTCTGTTTTACTTCTGTAAACTAAACAAGCCAGGTTCTTTGAATCTATTTTTTAGCTAAAGAAAAAATTATCCAGTCATATAATCATTGTATTAGTCCTGCTATGGAATCCATTCCAATTTATTTCTAAAAAAAAATAATAAAAAGGTACCAGAAATAAATGCAATATTCTGAGGTTTTTCCATTTCAGCAACTGAGTCTGAGTTAATTTACCAATAGCTTTAAAACACTAAGGCTCTTAGCTATTCTTGTATTTGTTAAGTTATAGCATTTCCTTTAATTCCTTTCCTGGCATTTCATGTTATAAGAAAGGAATCACAAAAGTATTTGCATCCCAATTATAATTTATTTTTGTTTTCTTTCATTTTGTGGTTTATTTTTTTTTTTTCTTTTCTTCTCATTTATAATATATTTATAATAATTAAAAAAAAATCTGGTGTTGACTTTGGTTAATGTGTCATCTGTGATATCACATTCAGAGAATATATTATAGTGATAAAAAGAAACTTGCTATAAACATAAATATGTTATGCATGTCTCCTTTAAAATGTTACTAGTAACTTTGGAAATAAAGGTCAAGTTTTCCTATGTCTATAAAATGTCCTAAATATTACATATAAACACAATTTAGAATATGCTACTGTGATAAAGTATGTCTATTATTTGTTATTCAAATAGAGAAATTTTATACCAGTGGAATATTTATTGAAAAATCAATAAAACTCATATATCAAGTGTTTTCTACTGATCTGATACTGCCTGTGGATTTAAGCATATTGCCTGTGGCCATCCTGAAGCTTTAGAGAACAATACCTAGAGGTTATAAAACTGACTGTGATGCTTTACCTTTATTGAGTAAGACTCAGCAAGCAAGAATGGGAAAGAGAAGGTATTTGATCACAGTAAATTGAATTTCTATTATACTTACTTTTCTTGCCAGTTTAAGAGTTAACAGAAGAAAAGCAATATAATGAAAACATGAAAACATAAGGTAAAAACCTATTCACACACATTCTTGAAAGAAAAGATAACACATAACACAATACTGTTGCAACAACTGTTAGACAAAATGACACAATATGTATGGAAGATAAGATGCAAACTCCAGGCTTAGGCTTTGATCATGTTTCCTTCGGGATCAGCAGTTAATTCCATGATACAGATACAAGTGGAAATGGGAGGGGGATATAAACCATTTTCAGCTGTAAAGTATTTACTAGTCATGATGAGAGATTTCTTACTCCTACTGACAGGAACACTTTTCAAGAAATTGCTAACACTTTCCTTTTATTCCCCTGTCAAATACCAAACATGTCTATTTAAGCATTTCATTTGATCATTGTTGTTGGATGCCCTTGGTCCTAGATTTTCCTTCTGTATGAATTAACATGGAAAATTCTATATTTATTTTTCAGAAAATTACATCTCTGAATATACAGAGAGAGAGATCGGCAGAGGGTGGCGGAGATGAAGAATTTTCATTTCTATAGACGGTTATTAAAACACCATTTAGGTTATAGTGATATTTTGAGTGTGACTCAATTCATAGACTTGTTGTTGACCTGCTGTACTGACGTGAATTTTATTTAGGTAGTGCAGATCTGTAAAAAAGTCAAGAACATCATAGTTTAATATTAAGAAGTAGTTTAATATTTAATATTTTATAGTTTAATAGTTTAATATTAAGAAGCCATATTCAGTTATGATACACTCAGTGGATCTTTGCTTCCCCAGAAGAATTCCAGTGCCTAAAATACCGGGGTTTAAATTCAGTCCAAAGCATTTGAACTGCAGCCTTATTTGTGTCACATTTGTCATAGAATCATAGAATGATTTGTGTTGGAAAGGACCTTAAAGATCATTGAGTTCCAACCCCCCTACCATGGGCAGAGAGACACCTTCCATTAGACCAGGTTCCTTAACTACCCATTGAACTTGGCCTTGAGCATGTCTAGGGAAACAGCAATTTTCTGCTGCTGTTGTGCTTCATCTTCAGTCAGTTGTGTAGAAAAATAAATCTAGAAGTGCTAATTAGCTGAAGGTAATGACAGCAGAATGTGTCACTAACCACTGAAATATAGTCTGGGAATTTCAAAAAATAATCAATAAATCATCAGACTTTGTTAAATCAAATCAGTCACTATAATAAAACAATGACAGTGCAGTGATGTATAGAAAATATCGAGTAAAAAATATCACTTGTCATTGTACCCCAGACCATAATTCACCAGCAGTTATGATAGAATGGAGTCTGATAAAGTCTGTCAGCAGGAGCCATTATACTGAGGAAGACTGACTTGACAGGGTCTATGCATCCAGTGAAACTCCTTTCACTTCTAGAGGCAATTGAATATTATGCTGATTGTAGCCCTTTAAATGGAGTTTCCCTCTATTTTTGGAACCATCCCTGTTGAAAATCAAATTATGACAAAACAGAAACAGGAATATAGCCTCTTGCAAATATGAAGACACTTTGGTTTCTTACACCATGCTTTCCCCCCCCCATAATTTGATAAATAACTCTTCAGTATTTTTAATCAAATGTTGGTCATTCTCCACTCACTATGGATTTTGCCTGTCTTTTTTGCTATTATTTGGGGTTTTTTTCATGTACATAATAAAAAAAAAAATTTGGAAATTGATTCATAACTAATTGCAATCACGATGCTGTAACTTAAATGTCTTCAGAATGGAATGAATAGCTGCTATATTACTTTTTCGTTTACAAGCTGGATGCCCAGGGAGCACAAGAATGTAAAACATATTTTAGAAGAACTCTGGCTGTTTATGTGTACAATAGTAATAGCAGTAGTAAGGAAACAATTTATAAATCAGGTAAGGCACAATATAAATAACCCTAAATTTAACCTGAGGATGGTAAGAGTGTATGTGACCTGTCTAAGAATACAAGAGTTCTGCAAGCTCTTAGTGCTGTGGCAACATAGATTTTGTCAAGAACACAGCCAAATGAGGTGCTGTACACATTCATTGGCAGCAAGATAGAGCAAAAGTGGCTAATGTGTAATGCTGCTTTTGTGCCATCGGTGACAGTGTTGGTGTCACCTAGTGCTCTCTGCCTTGTACACAACAGGAAGGTACATCCACAACAGAAGATTGAAAGGTCACCTCTCCTGTGCTCCTAGAATCCTGTGTCCCACGAGGTAAGCCTGTAGTTTGGTCCTTTCCATTTTACCCTTACTTTGTGTCTAGAGATTTCCTATGTATTAAAAAAAATAAAAAATAGAAGGTGACAGTAATAAAATTGGGTCCATTTTTATCAGCTCTGAAAAACCTGAACTGGTTGAATTCAGTGCAGTGATTAATTTAAAAACAAAATGCAGATCAGGCAATGCTGCCCAGCTGTCTGTGGAAATATTTTCATATGATCTAAAGAAGATTTGTAGCATTTTTAAATCTCATACTGAGACAGCCAGTGGCATGGCAGCAAAGGGCAACTTCCAGCTATGATGTTTCTTCTCAGTGTTCAGCTTAGTTCTGAAGGAATGAGGTGTAAACCAACAGTGCTGTCATGCTGTGGGGCACCACCAGTCACTGTGAGCAGTGCTCCTCTTGTATGTGCCTTTCCAGAAAATGCTGGAACATAGTTAAACAAGTGGCTGGTTTATGAGACCAATGGGAGAGGTTGCTAAGCATGGAACTCTCTAGTTTAACATAATAGGTTAGGTCTGGGAATTAACATGGTATACCTTGGATAATTTTAATTCTCTGCTGGGTCTTGCTGAAACTTTAAGCTCCTGAGTCTTCTTCACTGGATTTATACTGTTTTGTTTAGTTCTGTTTTGTGATAATTATCCTAAATTATGATTAGTCTAAATGGCTACTTTGATTAGGTGCCAACTACTATGAAGTTAATTTTGTGTTTTTTAATTGTGAAGTGAAATTTTGTGATTTGGTGTACTTTGAGTATCCTTGCATTCAATAATGCCTGAAATGACTTTCTATTACTTCTGCAGGAGTTGGGTTTCTGTAAATATTCCTAGGAATCTGCCCACGACATAATTTCTGTGTAAGAAAAACACCTTTGTAGACTCTCCCTACATTTCTTGTCCATTCAGACTTTCAAAAGCATGTGCTTTTGGTCTTAAAGTTCAATTGAAGAGAAAGCATGGCTAGCATGAGGTATTTTGCTGTCCTCAATACCTTAAAAATAGTCACTCCTGTACCTTGACAGCACCAATTTACTGATTAATGGCCCATCATCTTGCCTTTGTATGAAGCAATTGCACTCAGCTCCTGCTGAATTACCAAAGGAGCTGTATAACAGACTGCTGCACACTGTAAATGTTTCTACCATTCAAAACTCAGTGAGAACCACCAAATCATATTAGGACAGCAATTCCCATCTCCTGAGGTGTTCCTGAGGCAGTTGACCTATTGTTCCTGGTAAGGACAATTTAGTAGCTTGAGACTGTACTCATCAGTACCTCCACTGGACTGATCTGTGCCCCACTAAAAGAGTGTATTCACACTTTCTTTTTTCATTTCTGTTGTGGGGACCCCACTGAGAAACCAGCTTAACAGGATTTTCACAGCTCTTATGCCCTCTTTTCATTTCACTTTTGATTTTAACTGGTGAGTAGTTAATTGAGTTGACTTAAATCTGTTGTCTTCAGGCCTGGTATCTGGGAAGGAGAAGTTGTAAGTGTCTTGGAAATGGAGATGGCAGAATACAATTCTAGTTGCTACTGAATGACTCCTGACAATAAGGCAGAAAAGTGAGGTTCTAGAGGTATCATATACTTTCCAAACCCTTCAATTAGATCTGTAGTGTTCATGCCACCTTGGCTCTTGAGAATATATATATTTTATGGACAAACTCATCACCTGAATGACCATAAGGTACAGTTCTTTGGAGTTCGTTTTCAAAGCATATTTTTCCCTTCTTTCTATGCACTTTTTTATGCAGACAGATTTCAAATGTGCTGGTGCACCTTGCCTGCCTGTTTCACTGCAGCTGCCTTGGCTGCAAATTCCTCTGACATTTTGCCTTAGATCATAGCAGCTGTAGAGAATATAAGGTACTGCTTTCAGTGTCTTCTGCAGCAGTGCTTGCAGCCTTGTTCACTTTTACATTCTCCTCATTTGTGTCCCAAAGGTATTAGCATTTGTTGGGAGGAAAGAATTAGAAGTGGGAGAATGGCAAGGAGGATAGTAGATTTACTCGAATGACCTTGTAGCTTGGAATGCCAAGTCCTGGCAAATAATGAAGTGGGAAACCATATATTATGCCTAGTTCTGCTTATCCTCTGTTTTGAGAAGTAGAATTTCTGTGTAGAGATAAGTGTTTACAGAGACTTGGAGGCCTTCTCCAAGACATGTTTGAGCTTCCTGTCTTGGGAGAGAGATCAAAGCAGAGGTCATAAAAAGCACAGAGAAAATCATGGATGTAAACTGTGCATGTGCCAGACCCTTTGATATGTTGAGGCTGAGGAACAGGTAACGTGCCTTTTGCCCCTGCTAAGATGGAATGAGCTCAGTAGTGTATGTGCCCCAGCTTGCTCATGAAATCGTCCAGCCAGCAAGGTGATGGAATAAATCTATTCTTAGCACTTCAGCTGTGGGTCATGGTCACCTTGGTTAATTGCATCTATGTTCACACAGTATTATATTTTATAATTCATGTTGATAAATTCAATAGTACTTGTGGTTGATATCCAAAACGATCTTTTCTTAAGGCTGGAGTTAGAAATTATCAAGTATCTAGCCAGCTCTCTGGCCCTGAAGTGTGTATTTCACTCCTGCCAGCACCGTGTTTCTTTATATGTGCACATCACAATTTGACATATAGCTTGTAAGGTCTTCAGATATTATATGTCAACAAGCTAATCAATTGAAGAGAAGTTTCATTAACTGAATAAGAACAGATGTGTGCATAAGGTAATTTATTCCTTATTAAAGGAGAATGTGTATGACCTTTGGAACACTTAAGCCTCATATAACTGATGGGTAGATGGTATGGAAGATTATCTTTCTTTGGGGACTTTGTCTGAACCATTTGACGTTAGTTTATGTTACATATATCAGTCAGCTAATGCTCAATAATCTTTGTCATACTGTAGAATGTGTGATAGATTCTGACAGAACCTAGTTGATATA
The DNA here is from genome assembly GCF_030490865.1 of Poecile atricapillus. NCBI lineage: Eukaryota > Metazoa > Chordata > Aves > Passeriformes > Paridae > Poecile > Poecile atricapillus. Next base: position 36,215,337 of record NC_081252.1, read on the forward strand.
AATAATATATTTGTTATAAGTAAATGGTTTTCCATGTTTAACTTTTGAAATTTTTTGTATGGTTGTGAAGCGGAGATTTGTAGGACTCTACTGCTAGAACTATGTCCCAAATTAGCTTTTATTTGCACTACCAAATACAGACTTGGATAAAGAGCAGAAATCAACAATATTATTTTTTTTATATTGTCCTTAGTAAATATTTGGCATTTGATTACCAACAGATAGTGATTTACCTGTCCTCTTCTGAGGCCACTTCCCAGCAAAACTGCAGATGAACATAGTCCCATTCTTCATGGACATTTTCTTATTGAGTGTTTGTTGAAGATAACTACCAGCAGGATTGTGTCTTGCAGTGGCAACAGCAAAAGGTGCTCACATGGGGCGCTGATAGTCATCATCAATTTTTTAGAGATTGCTTTTCTCAACATTTCTACCCTTCTGGTTTGCTGTGCTTTCTTTAGTGATAATCAGTCAACAGAGGCCCTGAACATTCCCCACAATTATAATCCCCACAAATAAAATAACTCCAGTCCATTTAGAAAACAATATAGCATTTTAATCTTTCCTTCTCCAGTTTACACCCTCTGGAGAAGGCCACAAAAAAGGTTCTCCACTTTTATCACCCTAGTTAGAGATAGAAGACTCTGGAGTCATATATAATTTTGTTTGTGTGGTAGTATATCATCATATTCTGCCTTAAATCTTCTTTGAGCTTACTAACCCAAGAGTTCTGTCAGTTTCAGTTCTCTTGGTTTCTTTCTTGCCCCATGTTAGCCTCATGATCTAGAATTAGGTCTTTCAAGTTTCATCCAGATGTAAAAAATAATAATTTTAAAAGGAAAACTCAAAAAGCAAACACATGGTCTGTCAGAGGACTTAATGCCATGCTCAAAACCTCAGGATTTTTTAAAGAGCTCTAACATTCATATTTTATCTTTTTTTCCAGCATGTTAATAAGGACAGCAAATACAGTGCTGGTAACAATCTGGAAAAAAAATTAACTTTTTTCTCAACACTGTGCTTTAGAATTAAATTAATGTTTACAAGCTCCTATTTCTTTCCTCTTGAGTTTAAGAATTTACAGAAAGTTATCTATAGTTAATTTGAAGCTTTCTGAAAAAAAAAATCTATCTTAAAAGCTCTGATACAGATTTTGAGACATATTTGTTATATGTGTCTACCTTCTGTGCTTTGAATTTTGCCATTTAAGTGCTCATCACTCAGGTCTAGCCTCAGCTGTGATAAAAAATCTCAACAAAATATCCCTAATCTGAGTCCAGTCTGTCTTGGAATAAGCATCTCAATTTTCATTCTGTAGTCATAAATTTCACTCTAACACACAATGTCCTGCTTGAGTATTTTTTGTAATTCTTCCCAAATCTTACCCTGGTTCTGGAAATTACTTATCTATGGAGGGCTTTAGTTTTGACTGCCAGTAGATCCACAGAAAATTGCTAGGGTTAGTTCTGACAAAGACTACTCCTATCAGCTGAAGTGCTCCATTTCTTTATTTACTGGATCTGAAGACAAGGGCAATCTCACTCTATGCTTCAACTTCGCTTACTGTGAACAAGAGGTGATAGAATATAACAAACATTCTACATAAAACATTATTTCAGTTGCTATGTACTAGACAAAAAAAGGGATACATAGTGCAGATTTTTCATTGAAAATGTCTTAAGAGCAGCTTTTCTAGTTGCAGCTCCAAAATTAATCCATTTTGAGTGCACTTATAATAAATAGAAAATGTTTTATAGATGCAATTGTTCTGTTGCATGAAATCACATCCAAATCATTGTTTTTCTGGGTTTAAAGTACTTAGTATAACTGCAGTTGTGTAATGAAATGAAGATTAGTATACTGCATATGTGAGACTTGCATTGTAATTGCAAAGAAAAATTACTTTCCTTGCATTAAGTCTAACACTTCAGAAAATGTTAGGCTGAATGCAAGGAAAATAATTTGCATTTATGAAGTCAAGCCCAAAAGAGAGATTTTTTTTTGCGTTTTGGAAAATGTGACCCTAAAACTGAAACATGGAAATTAGTTAAGGTGTGCTGTGTTGAAGTTTATATCTGGACAGGCAGAACCAAAAGTGACAGGAAAACGAAGATCTTTTTCTATTGGAAGTATCCCCATTCCAAACTGAAAAGAGAGAACATAAGAGGTTAAAGAATCATTCTAGTGGTAACACTGTCTAGGTAAGATAAATATATGACATAGGTAAGAAATCTGCACCATGGGGCTAATCTTTTGGGTTTTCGATTAGTTACAATTATTTAGCACATTCTATTTAGCAGAAAAATATTTTAAACTGTCATTGAGCTGATTTTATTACAGAATATGTATTCACTGTAGAGTTAATCCTAGGGAAAAGAATGGATAATCTAAATTTTTATCCATTTTATATCAGATCAACCATCATTAAGTTTCAGAATTCACTGATGAAGAAATTTCATATGGATGTTGCTTATTAATTACTCTAATTTACTTTTCAGTTGAGGAGATAAGAGAGCAAGAAAGACACTGAAGACAATGGAAAAATCCCCTTATCTGCATAGACATGTATTGATGTTTAATATAAATATTATATATAATATATATATATATATATATATATATATATATATAAATTTAAACATGGAATAAAAAATGAGGTTAGGTTAGGGACTGGGCAAGTGAAATAATAATAAACGGATGCAGATAGGAGAGCACAAGTGACCTTAAGGGAAAGGCAGGCCAGGAAAGCAGTTTGAACAGAAAAAATGTAGAATGCAGGAGGAAAAGTGCAGTTGTCGTTAATTTGCTGAAACTGCTTAGCATGAGACTACTTCCACTCCCTGAGATGTGAGTAGGAATTTTACTTCTGATTTCAGTGGGAGCAATTAAGCAAAGTCGATCAAGACCCTGACTCAGTCCTATTCTACATCTTACAGTTATTTGAACTCAGTGGTGGGCTGATTAGATTTTATGTATAACATTTTGCTAAACTTTTTCTGTTCCTTTAGCAGAGTGCCAAGGCAGTGGGAAAGTGGTAAGAAAATTACTTGTAACATTAACTGTTTAAGTTAATAGGCTAGTTTAATGTAATACATAAAGATCTTGAATGACAATAACAGAGGTAGCTTATTATAGTGTTTTGGATTACTGTAATGTTGATCCTAATTCTTGTACAGATATTTGAATAATACTTAATGATGATTGTCTGTTGTTAAATGCTATAAAAGGCAGAAGAAACTATAATAATTTTATAATAACTCATAATTCTCTATCTTTTGTGCTCCATCCCCTTGCTCTAATTGGTGAAGCTTTGAACAGACAGCTCCTTTGAGAGCATTCCTTGCACAGGGACCAGGCACAATAGAGAAAAAGGGCATCTGCTGGGTCATAGTCCCACTAAGTACAGAGAAGGAGTGGATTACAATAACTTCTTCATGGCAACATAATCCAGTCAGAAGATGGGATTGACAGAAGTGATTATGAGCTTTTTCTGAAGAACCTCAGCATGTTTCCTTCTGATGTGCATTACCTCCTTGGAAATATGTATCTTCTGATTTTGGTTAATGAGAAACTTGACAAATTCCTTCTGTTTCTGACCTATTTTACAGCTGTTCTCGAGGCTTCAGAAAATAACTGGGGGACACAGACATTTTTCTTCACCTCCTATGAACAGACGATGAGGTAAGCATTGCCCTCCATTGTTTCCACTCGAGTTGAAACATGGTATAGAAGTTCCAGTTATTTAGTACTCATATCTTGAAAGCCCTGTCTCTAAGTAATGTATATTGTCTGTATTTAGGCTGTAACTTCAGTGTTTCTTATGATCTATAGGATAATTGCAATGGATGTGTCTAGTTGAGGCAGAATAACTGATAAAAGGGAACTGCAAAAACATGCCTGGCTCTTTTCTCAATTACCACCACAATAAAAACCAATTTTTTTTTCAACTGTTAAGGTTTAAAGATCTTGTTAATTTTGAGATTAACGACAATTGTGACTTTCTCAATGACCTATGTCATTTTAACACACGGGTCACTGGGAAATATACATGTAAAATTCTTAAAGGGCATTTATCAGTATCCAAGGCTCTGCTTCTAGATGAAAGGAATGATTCTTGAGTTCAAGTAAAAGCAAAACTAAAATAAAACAAAAAAGATATTTACTTAATGGAAAGAAGGTCTTTTTAAATGGCAGTGTTTGTAGAAAATAACAGTTTGTTCCTTGTACCTAAAGAACAAATGTTGGTGCTGCTCCAGAGAACAGGGGTCAGCTTCTGAGATGCATCTAAAATGTTTTTTCCATTGGCAAAAAGCATATGGGACTATATTTTTCTAGTTTTGTAATCAAACAGGCTGGTTCCTGGGGAGAAAAAGGAAAGAAAAAAAAATAACCAAAGATGTATGTTTCCCTCTGGTTAAACCAGGATAGAAAACCAGAAAGAAAATCAAGGGGTAATAGTTGAGAGTTTTTAAACAAAACCCTGAACTGATTCAAGTAAATTTTGAATTTATGGCTCTGCAGCAAGTAAAGGAATCCATATGATAAAGGTGATTACATTTTTCACATGAGTGACAAAACCAAAAGCATGTCAGTATTGTTCTGCAAGAATGGAGTTGTTAGCACTCTGTTCCAATTCCAGTTTGGATAATTATTTTCTCCTTACCTAACTTCACCTGCAGTTCAAAGTAGATGCAACCTTCAATTTCTATTATAAAATATTGTGTGAAATCACTATATCCCCTGAAAATTTACCTTAGAGTTAGCTGTAATTCTTGGACCTGAAAAGATGCATGTTGTACATCCAATTTGGACTTTGTGATTCTGGTGAAGTGATATGTGTATATGAATATATAACATCACTAAATGTTAGGCAAAGTTGGGATTTCTAGCTACAACAAGTCAAATGGTATAAAATTAGCCAAACCTCTGATAGGAGGGAATGAAGGGAATTACTCTTTGGAATTTTTTCCTCTTCATTCACAGTTCTGTCAGTTGCTTGAGCAGAACCTTTTCTGTGGATGGAGATAGGGCATGAAAAGGAGAGAAGGTTGACTAAAGAGAGAAATTCTATTTTAGCTTAATCCTCAGCTGAAAGAGCTGGAACATTCATGAAGGGAAGAGCATAGGGAGGAGCATATTCCTTCCATCACCAGAAACATTCGTCCTTCACACATCTCCTTCATATCTTTTGTGTCTCAATACAGTAATACTGCTCTTACAGCTGTACTTTCCTTCCTGATGCTAGACTGGCTGTTAATACAGTCATGAGATCTCTGAAAAACTGGGGCACTTACTCCAAAGAGAAATGCTTTAAGATGGGGAAAGAAGAGAGTGGAAAAAGTCAGATATGCATTTGGGGCTAGGAATCACTTTGACTTTATTATTTATACTGGTGGTTCTAAAAGCTTTTTTTCTTCCATAATGCAGGTATAGACTCATTAAGAAATAGAATTTTTAAACAATGAAAGAAATTAATTTTTTTTTCTTCTGTCCTGGTTATCATCTGGGATACTTGACTTATTTTTCAAGCTTGAAAAAAAGGTATTTTTAGGTAAATCTCATTATTTTTCTCCCCACATGTAAAATTTAGCACCAAGAGAGGTGTATGACTTTTGTTGGTAGAAAAAAAATTTGCTGTGTAATTTCCAGGTGCTTTTGCACTGGTCTTTTTTATAGGCTTCTATGATTTGAATACATTTTTTGAATTGAATACTTGATTTTGAAGTTATGTAATGTTTATTGTTTTTACCATCTTAGTTTTTTTCCTCATGCCATCTCTCCACAATTTTTCTTCTAATGCTGTATCTCCAACTATTACAAATGATTTGAAACAGTTGCCAACGTAGCTTTGAACACTGAAAATTATTATGTAAGTACTGGTGGTTAAGTCATAATGATACTTAGCTCCCTCAGCACAAAAATGTGCTTCACTTAACAAGTTAGACTTTAAAATTTTTAAACCAAGAATCCAAAATAGGATACTGTGACCCAGTTCCATTATCCACTTCATAAAAATAGGTTGGAGATAATTATTACTGGTTGATCAGTAACTGATCACTCATTGATCCTGCTGAGAAACTAAAGGTAATTTGCTTTTGCTTCCTTGTGAATGAAGTACATATTCTTTCATCAGTATAGAAATTGTCAATACTTAATGGATTTTCTTTTCTCTTAAAAGAGTGTAAATGGTGCTCCTTAATTCATTCCCTATTCAGATCAATGACAATATCACTACTGAATTCAAAACCCCCAAAATCACACTTTTTTATGTACCTTTAAGGAGCAATTGAGATCATTTCTGATGACAAGTGTCTTACATCAGACACAGTGAATTAAACCCATATTTCCCCAAATCAAGAAAAAGAAACATAAAAATCAGATTTGGTGGTAGGATAGAAAATATCTCAACAGTAAAAACAGTGATTATACAAAATGAATAGTTTCAAATGGCATATTTAATTTTCTGTGAAATATATGTTGCCTTTACAAATGTGCATTAAGGAGATGCTGTCATGGATTTAAAATTTGCTGGAAAAGCAGAATTTTTCTTTTTATACTCTACAACTTAGAGAATAATAGTAACAAAAAAATGACATCACGTGCTTTTAATGTTCCAAATTTTTGGTAAATGTTATAAATAATCACTATTATTAATAAAAGTGAATGCCAGTTTCAAAAATAGATTATAAATTTGCATGGACATTATAATTTGCATTACAATTTGAGTAACAATTATAATGTCTCATTTTTCAGAGATTTTAATATATGTTACCAATATGTCTCTGTATAGATTTGGTCCAGAAATTTGAAAAACAATTTTCAGAAGACATTTCTGTATAATTATGAAATTATAAAAAATCTCTCCTGCTATTTGTCTGTCCTAAATTTTTATAACTTATGTCCATTTAATTATTCCTTAGGGTTAGGTGTCTTTATAGGCATCAGCTACTGAACAAAGATGGTTCCATTATTTTTCCTTTGTAGGATTTCCCTTTCTAATAATAAATTTGTTTGCTTTCACATCTTTGGGTCATTATGACAGTATGCAGTGATTTTTAAATGGCAATTTTAGATGTGCCAAAAGCAAGGGTTGTCTCATGGCAAAAAACCCATGACATAGTGGCACTGAGCCAAGGAGCACAGTGGAATGCTCTGTCTTCAGTGTCGTTAATTGTCTATTTAGGAATTGTCCTCTGGATGTGATTAATACAATCAATAAACTGACTGTCTCTACTAATACCTGATATATGTCTATACTTTCATTTTATATATAATTTCAAACATGTTTCCTTTCTGACCTCAATTTTACATGCACTGCAAAGATTTCTTTCTCATTTAATTAATTTTGATCATCAAACTATCTCAAATTTCTTCAATGAAGATTGACAATGATTGACCCCCATATCTGTGTACAGGATGCTTTATGGAAAAGAAACCTAATTACCTAGAAAATGTGTACTTTAGAATACTGTCTGAAGGACTGCTGTATTTTGGCAAAACATATACCTTATTTCTGGTGCATCCAAAAGTGCATCTTTGTGCTTTCACAAAGACATTGAGCTTTCATACAAAAAAATACACACTAGAGAACAAGGTGTATAATTTACACTATTAGTCTACAGTAATTATATAAAACTTGCATTATCTATATTACTTATTTATTAAACATCTTACCTTGTATTCATTAAAAGAAATGGTTTCAAAGATCACATTAGAAGACAAAGCATAGAGTGACACATTTACAAAAAAAACCAACTTACTATAAAAACTTCCTGTAGTTTTAAACTTAATTCTTCAAGACTGCAAATCTTTCTGTACTGCATTACCATCAAAGACAGTGACATCTATTATTTCCTTCTTATAAGAACATAGTGACATACTGCTACTTTTTTTGCCTTCATAGGCTTTTTTGTAAACTATAGGATAAAGGAGGGGTAACTTTTTATATTACTTGACATATTCCTTGAAAAGATGAAGATGATACACATCAGAATAGGGACACTGACCGATGAGTTGCAGCAGTGGTGTCTTAAGCAAGCTGGATCAACTTGGATGTAAATTTCCCTGAATCAGCGACTTTAATCATTGCAGTTTGTGAGGCAAACAATGAAATCAGATATTCCTATTTATATTCTGATATCCTGGTTAGCTAAGCATGACCCTTCCCTTCCCTTCCCTTCCCTTCCCTTCCCTTCCCTTCCCTTCCCTTCCCTTCCCTTCCCTTCCCTTCCCTTCCCTTCCCTTCCCTTCCCTTCCCTTCCCTTCCCTTCCCTTCCCTTCCCTTCCCTTCCCTTCCCTTCCCTTCCCTTCCCTTCCCTTCCCTTCCCTTCCCTTCCCTTCCCTTCCCTTCCCTTCCCTTCCCTTCCCTTCCCTTCCCTTCCCTTCCCTTCCCTTCCCTTCCCTTCCCTTCCCTTCCCTTCCCTTCCCTTCCCTTCCCTTCCCTTCCCTTCCCTTCCCTTCCCTTCCCTTCCCTTCCCTTCCCTTCCCTTCCCTTCCCTTCCCTTCCCTTCCCTTCCCTTCCCTTCCCTTCCCTTCCCTTCCCTTCCCTTCCCTTCCCTTCCCTTCCCTTCCCTTCCCTTCCCTTCCCTTCCCTTCCCTTCCCTTCCCTTCCCTTCCCTTCCCTTCCCTTCCCTTCCCTTCCCTTCCCTTCCCTTCCCTTCCCTTCCCTTCCCTTTTTTTCTGTTTTTGATACAGTGCCTCTTGATATGTCTGCAGAGGGCGATCATATCAAACCTTGGACTTTTGGCAGACTAAAACTTTGGTTCTCTCTCACAGTATCTATTTCTCTGTGATATCTATAGCTCTTTTCTGTATCTGTAGCAGGAATGATCAGATTTGTGAAATTTGGAAACCCTTTGAGCCTCCTGTGGTCACAGAAGTGCTCCTTTCTCTCTGCAGAGAAGTCCTTGCCAAATTTGCTCAGAGGGATCTTTTTCTCTCTGAGTGTGGTGTGGGGGTGCTTTGGTGCTGAACAAGGCAGGAACTCTGCTGTAGTCCCACAGGAAAGAAAATCTTGTCTCCTCTTAGATTTACGATGTAATAACTAATAAGTTTGGATGTTCATAATCCAGCTCAAGTGCATAGTAAAAGGTGGTTTATCTTATAACCTCACAACGCCTGACCTGAAATCCTGCTAGTGTGGGAGCATCCTGATGCTGGTTTATTTTTGTGTACCTAAGTTGCTGAGTTATAATTTGTAGGAAAATGGGACTTGTAGAATGGAAATAGAACATAAGTAGGTGTGATTAATTTCATTATTGTACTGAGCATATTTTTTTTTCAGTTGCAGAAAACTGAGCTGCTTAGGTTCAGGTTATAATTTGAATGGTTCATTTGAGTAGCAACCTGGGTGTAAAAAATGTCTCAGGAAGGTCTGCCAATGAAGACTATCACTCAAAGGCAGAAATATTATTTAACAAGTAGAGGTAAGGATCTTTAGAAAGATATCTTTGAAATACTTTTCAATGTGAAATGAAAAAAATTGAATAAGCCAAATTTATGTAAATTGCATGTTTTATGCCTAATGTATATGTTACACTGTTGAAGACTGTGGTGTCATCACTACACTGAAAATTATGTAACTGACTAGAGTGAGATGAAGATTTTTTCAGTAGTCCAGTCTAAGTTCGTATACAGCTATTGTGGGACAATAGATGCTCTCATCCTTTCATTACTTTGTAACTTTCATCATGTGGGTGTGACCAAATTATTTGAAACTCACATGCTTTTCCAGAGACAATGCAGGGTGGGATTCTGGATAAATTCAGAGAATACAATGCAGATTTGTTATGTATCTATGTAAAAACACTTAAAAATATTGGTAGAAAAATCTTCTAATGCAGTTTTCCACATTTAATTTTTTAGACTAGCATAGACCATGCATAAAAGTTTCAAAATTAAGTTCTTTAAAATATTTAATTGTAAAAATTAACATTAGAAATACAAGAGCATTTATGAAATGTTCTTGGTTTGTCTTTTTTTTTTTAAAATTTTGTAAGTTAACAGTGAGAAAATGAGAAAACATCTCTGTGTTTTTATCCCCATGCAAGTCTTTGAGATTAATTTGCCTGCTTAAAAAAGAAAATTAAAATACATCATTAGATGCTTTACATGTATTTATTTATTTATTTATTTATTTATATCAAAGCTTTCTGATATTACATTAAGGAAATAAGGCAGTGATGCCACTTTATCAAACATTGAGAAATTTAGCATGAAATAAAGTCAAAACTGTACCCACTTAAATGTTAATGTAAGAAAAAATTTGATTATATGTAATATCACCTGCACGGGAAGATTGTTTCATTTTAGCCAATTTAAAATAGGATTTATAAAGAGTAAAGCTTCATAACAATGTTGCTACTCTATTTTCTTCTGATTTTTTTGCAGAAAACCAATGGCTTAATAAGATATTATTAAGATATTAAGAAGACTTTGCAGGACATATAAAACTCTCACCAATGATTGATATTTTCTTCTTCCGTTTAAGTAATGAACTGTAATTCAGGAATAATGATAATGATAATGACAAAAATATGTTGGGAAATTCAGTGCAGTGGGGCTTATTTTATGTCTTTCTTTAGTAGCAAAACCATTTTGGACATGTGTAAGCAAAATGTACAAACCTAAAGAAAATTAACTTGTTGGAAACCAGATATATTCGCAGAATGTGTCAGGTTGGAAGGGACCACAGTGGTTTGGTCTGGTCCAGCCTCCCTGCTCAAGCAGGGTCGTCCCAGAGCACACGGCACAGCATTGTGTCCAGACACCTCTTGAGTATCTCCAGTGAGGGAGACTCCACAGCCTCTCTGGGGAACCTGTTCCAGTGCTCTGTCACCCACACAGTAAGGAAGTTCTTCCTCATGTTCAGGTGGAACCTCCTGTGCATCAGTTCCTGCCTCTTGCCTCTTGTCCTATTGCTCTGCACCACTGGCAAAACCTGGCTCCACTCTCTTGTCAGCCTCCCTTCAGATACTGACAGACATTGATGAGTTCTCCTCTCAGTTGTCTCTTTTTGAGGCTGAACAGGCCCAGCTCCCTCAGTCTTTCCTGACAGTCAGGGAAGATCCCCCAGTCATCCTTGCTATCCTCCAGTGGACACAGATAAAGAATGAATGATTTAATGGAAAAGGAAATAAAGGGCTATAATGGCCATGTGAAAAATGTTTTAATGATGTACTAGCAAATGAGAAAATGAGACTTTAAACTTACATTTCATTAAAATGAAATGGTGTACAAAATGGTGTACAAAAGCACACAATTCTGGAGAGTACAAAAGTAGTGTTTGCAACTGTCTGGTTAACCTTGTTTATCACAGGCATACTGTAATATCAGCCAATGACTGTGGAATTCATGGCACTTTAGTCTTCTATTCTTCATATTTATTTGGATATAACTTTTGAAAGTGAGGTCATAAATGTTTCCTTAACTTACTAAAAGACATTTCTTTGTTTTTTATTCAATAACTATGCTGCCATTAAGACAATGAAAAGCCCAATACCTGGAATGTGTAGATGAGTACGCAAATAAGGTATGCACTATGAATTATAATTTACTAATCATAAACCAATCTGCTTGTTAGGATAAAGTTTGGATAAAAACAGAGCCAAGGTAAAGACAAAGCAAATGATGCAGAGGTAAACTCAAATATAGAATAAAGAAATAATCCCAAAACAATTGTACCTGAAACCGCTAGAATGAAATAAGATAAAAAGTATTGCTCAATAAAAAAATGAAACATCACGTAAGCAAGAGAACATATAATTTATTACCTGTATATTTTCATAGCAGGATTGCTTGAAGGATACTGTTGTTATTGATCTCTTTATGTCATGAAATGCAACATCACTTATCTATTCTAGATACATTTAATCTCCTTTGTTTCAGAAGTTGTGATACTGGAGTGAGTGGACCAGAGATCTAACTTGCTCAGTATTTTTATTCTGACCATAGGAAGGATATTATTTACTGTATCTGTAGGAAAAGAAAAAAAAGATAATTTCTCGGTTTTTTTTAATTAAGAAAAATTTTCTCTTTTCCTCTCCATTCCTCTAGGTCTTAAACTTCTCCTGGAAAGAAATCTCTTAGCCTTACTCCTGCAGTTTTGTACGTATTCCAAAGCAAAGTTTATTGACACTTGTAAGTATTCTGGATGTTGATTAGAGCTAGGTTATTTTTGGATATCAAAGACTTTGGTCTCAGTAGCTTCAAGGAACAGTGAATTCTATTCTGCTGGGTGGAAGAAAAGGTATTTTGATTAATTTAGCATCCTTTAATCGAATCATTTCATACCTATTTATTACAAGAAATGGAGATGAGAAGTTCCCAACCATTTCCAGTGCATGTTTATATTCTGATGTGCTTACATTAAAACAGCAGTAACATTTTTGTATCATCTTTTAAAGTAAAATGATTCCAACTTTACTGAGTGTTTTTCCAACCCTTTGTTAATTTTTATGGGGTTTTTTTGGTTTTTTGGTTTTTTTTCTTAGAGATTTGAGCTTTCTTTTCTGAACCTCTGCCAGTTTGACACCTTTTTTGAAACCCTGTGATCAATGCTGCACATAATATCCTGGAGGAGGTGACATTTTAGATGGATATGTGGTAATTTCTTGACTATGATGGCACATTGGGCAATTGATGTTTTTTATTTCCTCCTTTTCTCTCTCTTCACTGTCAGTTAGTTTGGAAGGCACAAGCCCTGTATATGAGTGCCACACAGAAATTGAAAGGAGATATGATCACTCTTTTTATTCTCTTCCTTCATATCACTGTTGAATTCAATTACTGCTGTCTTTGAAGTTTTCTGGCTCTGTTAGAAAGAATATCCTCCTCTTTGATAAGTGATTTGGTTGGGAACAAGTAATAGGATGGTGGCTGGGGTAAGGGCTTGTGCTGCTTTCCTCTGAAAAAGTGGAACTACACTGGGAGCTGGCAAGGACAGGTTCCAGAAAAGCCTCTGTCTGCAGTCACTTTTATACCCTATAGAGGCAAGCAGCAGGTTAGTCTGACAGTCTCTGCTCCTCTCATGGTGAGGGGTTTACTGCTACAGGATAATCATGGTCACTTCCAGCACAACCCATTCTATGATTTGAGGGAAAGAAGGAGTTTTCCCTTTTGTCAGAATTTTCTACTTGGTAGTGTTATATATTATCTTTTTCAGGGAATATCGGGGGGGGTGGGGGGGCGGGGTGGGTTACATCAGGAAATTCCCTTCTGTTGCAGAATATCTAAACATAGGGAGTATCCTTCATCACTTCAGCCTTCCTCCTCTGGTGTATTTTCATTTTAAAGGCTTTTGATCTTTTACATTAAGGGCTCCATTCTCTGGCCAGACACTGAGGCATATTTTGTGCATTGAGGGGTGTTTGACATCTTGTTGGTGGGACATTGGAGAATTTCACACTATCTGTGTATCAGATGTACTTGATTAACTTGGTGGAAGTAGCCTTATAGGATCAGTGCTTTGTATTCTGTGTTCTTAGGTGTGTGTGGAAGGGGAAGAGGGGAAAGAGGAAGGGGTCAAGAGAAGTTATAAGGAAAGAAAGGATTTGGGGTGAATGTGAACATAACTGCACCCTTAAAGATGGATGTTTGCTGTATTTCAGGGTGTGGCCTTAGACAGGAATGTCATCTCCAAACCTGTTCACTGATTTTGCTTCAAGTAGTTAGAACATAGACTCTCTCCTATAGAACATTTATCCCTCACTGTAGCCTACATTCTAGGCTGAGGAGTACCTTTTCCACTGTCTAATCCATTTGCTTTGCAAACAATATATGGAGTTGGCTTCCAGGTATACTCTGTGACATTTTTTTTTGATTTTCAGACTCCTCTTTCTCCCTGTACTTCTTAAATTGAATTTTAGGAAACTAAGTCAGAGGTATATACCTCATAAAAATGAACAAACAAGAAAAATTAGATATTTCAGTGCTGTGGAACTGAAATATCTCTTAGATTTGGATCTAAGATCTGTCTCATATATAAGGTTTTCCATAATAATGAATTCTACATGAATAGTTATAATAAAAAAAAAATCATCATGGGAATATGTTCCAATTTCCAAATGCCCAAAAAATGTCCAAATTTCTCTACCATTTCAGACTTATCCTACAAACTTGGAGATTATCTAAAAATGAAATGTAAACTTTGGGCTGTTACAAGGTTCTTTCAAGTTATTTATTCACTCCTCTCTAATTTTTTATGGTATAAGTGACCTCGGAAAATATATCTCTTTTTATTTTTGTTTTTGGTATTATTATTTTCTTTTTCTCTTTCTGAAGTAGTAGGCTTATCATGAATTCTAAAATCTAATCTTCTGTAAGTGTTGGTAATGAGACAGTGGAGCAGAGAGGCATGGCTTCTTCCCACAAGGTTTTGCTTTCATAATGAATTAAGTCATATGAAGTGTGGAATCTGAGATAAGGCATGAAATTTTTAGATGGTGCCAGCTGGAATAGCTCCATTGAAATCAATGGAAAGACACCAGTTTTCACCACCAGCTTGTGACTCACTCTCAGGGGAAATAAAATGGTTTATATAAATGTTCCAGTCATAAGCCTCTTAGAGTGAACAATTGACATGGCAAGGAAAGGTTCTCATCTTCAAAACTGAAGATAATTTGGGATATTATATTCTGGATGTGTTAGAATCTGTTGCTTTTCTCTCTATCATCCAGCATTGCTTTGAACCCGACTCATATTCAAGCTTTTCAGAAAGTAGCTGAATAACTTGAAGTTTCTTGGGGCTGTGGAGTAAAGTGTTGGCTGCTGCACAGCATTAGGATGAATTCTTGCTTTTTATAAAGACTCAAGCAGGGAAGGGGAAAATCAAATCTTTTCCCCTCCATTCCTTCCAGGATACATACTGAATTATACTAGCAAGTCCTTTGCAGTGATATGACTATTGACAGACACTGTTACTACTAAATTCAGTAAAACCATCTTTATGCTGATAAATATGCATGCCATTTTTTGTCTTTTACTGCAAAGTGGGGGAGGGATGCCATTTTCCAAAGGTGAATGTGGCAATAGCACCAGCCAAACCCATGTGTGAGGATGCATGAATGGACTTGGAAAGAAGGGGAAGCAGCTATGGGTTTTTCAAGAACCACTTTGAGATTTTGTGAATTCCTACTGTGAGCTCAGGAAGTCCTCAGGCAAAAAAAATCTAGAATAAGAAGCAAAAACATAGATGATTTACCTATTTTAACTTTACTGTTTACTATGATGAACACAGAGAAAAAGAAGCAGGTTAGAGGCAAAGCAGAAAGGTCCCTTCTCTGGGAAATAGTGATAGACTTTTATGAATCCTCTTTCTACAAGATGTGAAAGAGTTTCATTTAATGGGCTGCCTGGCTCCCCATTTACATTACCCTTGGATCAGTGCACAAGCAAGTTTCTTACTGTGGAGTTTTATTAATGAGGTTATTGTTGAGCAAGAAAGCTCAACTGCTTTCCTTCCAAATGAAAAAGGGAACATTTCCATGGGCTAAGATTTTCCCTCTAGCTAGAGTCCTGAAATCCCACCAAGTTAAAACCTATCCTCTACCCATTTTAACTGTTACAGTGATGATGAATGGACTTTAAGCAGTTTTGAAATATGTGCCATTAAATTTAATATGTGCTAAACTTTGTAGCAGAATTTTAATTTTCTGCCTTACAATACAGCTGTGCTTTTCTCTCTGATTAAGCTTTTCTGCTGAGGAGAATACTCACAATAGAACAATACTGATTTTATTTTTCCTGAATTCTTAAATTATTGAACTCAAAAGTTAGGATAATAAGACATTTCAGACTGGAAAGGACCTTAGGAGACATCCTCATGCAATTCCCTACTCAAAGCACTGTCAGCTGTGGGGTGAGAGCAGGTTGTTCAGGGCTTTATCCAGTCAACTCCTGAAAACCGTATTAACAAATTGTAAGAAAAGAATAGAAATAGTAAGCACTTGTAAGTTCTTGATATTGGAGAAATGATAAATCCACAAGTATTAGATTAAAGATATTAGAAGCTGGCTTTTTGCTTATTCACTTTAGTACTTGTTTATGACCCTATTGTCTTTAAATTTGTCTGAGTTTTTTTTAATCTGCTGCCTCAGACCTACCCCTGAGGCAACAAATTTCAGAAGTTCACTTGCTACTACTACAAAAATATTTTCTTTTAAAAGCTTTTGATATGATAAATTCATTAAGAGCCAGCTGTTTCTCTTTGGGCTTATTCAATAAATAGTTCTGAGTTCACTCAGACTTGTGATTTTACAGACCTTCAAGCATAACCCATCATCCTTCTCTTTGCATCAAACAATACCAATCTTTTTCACTGGTCCCTGTTAAGGTTATTACTCCTTCTCTTCACGTTCTTAGCTCCATGATGTTTTTCCTGAGGTGCAGAAGTGCCCACAATACTGAAGATGTTTGTCTGGAAGAGGCTGCTTAGCCATCCCTTGATGCCTGAAGTCTGCCAGAGACAGATGTGTAAACCATAGCATTTAAATTATATGGTAATGGAACTGAAAGGAAATGTACAGCTGTGGTATAAGTAAAAAAGGAAATTCATTATTGATCTTAATGGTGATGGTGGATGCCCACTTTCTGAGGATGTCTTACTTGCATTAGGGCTGTTTTTTTCCTTGCTGTCTTCCGCTGCATCAAGTGTAGTTTTATTGTGATGACTAATAAGTTTTTAAATTCCTAAAAAGGTAAGCAATTAATATTTGTGATGCTGTTAGACTAAGAGTAAGGCAAAAGCTTCAGAAAAAAAAAAAAAAAGAATCTAAGAAGAGGTTTTTTAAAGATTTCTGGACATCTGAGAATGATCTAGAAATCCACATTTACTGTTTGTCAGGACTGCAAACCTAACTGGGGTATGCTCATCAAACTCTTGCACTTGTTTCTGTTCTGGCACAGGTGGATGTAGGCTAGGAGATATGGCTGGCTCTTGTTTGAATGTGGCAGGGGGCTGGCAGAGGCTCTTAAGTCTGCTAGAAAAATGTTGCTGCCTGTCTTGTTCGTGCTGCTCAGTTACATGGCCAGAAGACACTCCTAATAAGAGAAAAAGGTTAGTACACCTGATTAAAATTGCTAATTTAACTGAGCAGTCAAAAAGATTCTGTTTCTCCTCCTTCCTTAAGTCATCTGGACAGTTTCCAAAAGCTCAGCTAAATGGCTTTTTCTCTGATGCTATCTCTCAGAGACACTAGTCCTGGCTTTCAAGATTCATATCAACTCATCAAATAAATTCCTGTGCTAGCTGAACAAAAGTTAAGGGAAATGAAATAATATGTAAACATAAGAAGTTTTGAAAGTTTGAAGCTAAATTTGATTCATGCAAGTAATACAAGTTTCCTCAGAAAGCAGTGACTTATTTTAACCCGAATTGGAGAATATTGCATTTTAAAATATAAACTGTCATGTTACATGAAACTTTATTTCCTGATACCGGCAGTGATTCTATTGATGACTTTCAAAGAAGTTTTATTTTTAAGTACATGCTCAGTCATGGCAAGGCCATTCACTGAAAGGGGGACTGTAATTTTTTGTGATGGCTTACATTTATTTTTGCTCAATGATAGAAATAATGAATTATTTTAATGAAAGATTCATGTCAAAATATGTGTTGTCAAAACAGAAATGTTTCTTATTCAGATTTATCTGCATTCCTCTCAGAAAACATCAAACTTTGGAAGTTTTCCAGTCAGAAACTTTCCTAGTTGATACAACTCTGAGCAACATGCTACTTGGTAAAAAAAAACAAAGAAACAAACAAGAAAAAGCAGACCAATAAGAACAATATGAAACCTTCTAGTATCAACAAATCCACGGTCACAGGCAAATAAAACCAAAAATATACTGAACAAATTCATCACTACATAAAGGTCTTCTAGACTAACACTGGAAATTCAGGAGCTGGGTCATCCTTTCTTGGAAATTTTGCTAAGATTTCCTTCAAAATAGGTAAGATATGATTCAGTATATATTAGTGCCTATTTAACAAACATTTTGTTTTCGTATGTACTTATGAAATTTGCTTAAGGGAAGCCTTTAGAGATGCAGTATCTCACTTTCATTTCAGTCCTGAGGGACAGGAAGAAACTAATGCATAATAACTATTTTCATAAAGCTAATGAATTCACACTGCTTGTACATAATAATTGTGTATCAAATGTGAAAATATGCAGTAGATTACCAATTGTTAAAACACTGACTAGATCCCTGAGAAATATAATTTGTTTTTCTAAGCAACATTTTCAAGTTACTCTTAACTTCTTTTAGATGAGTTATAAAATAGTAACATCACTGGGCCAGTTGAATGTTATTGTACATTAGCAGATTAAAAAAATAAAATGGGAAAACAACATTTAGATTATTCTGTGTAGTTTAGCATCATCTTTGTTCCTGCATTTAGATTACATTTTTATCACTATTCTAATTCTTCCCTATGTGTAGTGGATACTTTAAGCAAGATGTTTTATGCACAAATTTTAAGTAATGCAGTTTTAAGAAGAGTTATGAGAAGAGCTTAGAGTTTTGACTCATTTCTACTGTGCTTCTATTGCAAAGTCAAAATAAATTCAGCAACAACTTCAACACATTTTATCTTTATGCAGTAGGGGCAAAGGTTTCATGGCAACCTTCAGTTAGCCTTACCTTGGTATCATCATAATGTTTTCAGTCTCCAAGTGTATCCAAAGTGTCACGACACAGGCTGGAAGTCAGCTAGAGTGAAGTGGCACTCTGGCAAGCCTCTGCCATCAAGTCTTCAGAAAAATTTCATTGCCACAAAGTGGATGTTGCAGTGACATCTCTGCCATCAATCTGTCATTAAGGGATCCCCTTAGCTGCTTATCCAGAGAAGTTTTATAACTCTTTTGCACATTCATACCATGCAGCATATCAGGATAAAAATCATAATATTTTTCCAAAACAGTGCTTAAGCACTTTAAAATGGGCACTGGATGTATTTTCTCTAGTCATTATCTTCCCTTTGGTCACACAATATTGTAGTTCCACTACTGTAATATAGTAGTATTTTATAATGCATATAATATCTGAAACACTCTATCAATACATATTTTTATGAGAAAAGCTCATATATGTAGCTCTTTTGCCTTGTAGAAGCAGGAAAAAGCCCCTACTTCAACATTTTAAATCTGATTACTAATCAATAAAAAAGTGCATTGTGTCTCAAAATCCTAACAAAAATAACTTTTGTTATTCTGTAATCTCCTTGCAGCAGAAAAAAAAAATCCTCTCTTGAAAATTTATTAACAGTAGATTTATAAATTTACAGTAGCACCTCATCAAACTCATAATGGAATTAAAAGTAAGAATTGCATTGGTGAGATAAGAAATATTAGAGCATAACTAATTACTGATATAACTACACTAATCAAAGTTAAAATCAAAGATGTTCACAAAGCTGTTTCAATTAAAAAAAAGAAAAAAAAAAGTTGTTTGATTTGCTGTACTTCTAGGGTGAAAATAAAGAATAAAATGGTTAGAAATTTAGAAATTACCTTACTTGTATTACTCCTTGCAATGCACTAGTATACATTTATTTTGACCATGTACTCTGTTGAGCTACTTTGACTTGTTACTTTTGGTGATATTTAGAATGGAGAAGATGAAAAGGTAACAAATGAAAATGAAAGTCCAGAAAATGCTCCTATTAAGGCCTGGTAGTGTTTTCAGACCTTTGGACTTGGATAGATTTCAAAGCAATGATTTCTCTGTAGAAATAAATATTTGAAAGTCACATTCTTTCATACACTTGGTCTCTATTGATGGTTACAATAAATTTATTTTTTCTGACTGAATTGAGCACTGGTCTTAAGTCATTTCCCTGGCAAAAAAGATAAAAATATCTAATTTTTGGCTACTTTCATTTGATGTTATTGTAATTTATTGTAATTTAGTGTAGGCTGAATCAATCCTGAAAGTCTTCTGTGTAACTCTCCAAAATCTTGACTCACTTTGTGGTTGGGGAACCTAAACAACCACTGCAGAGCAACTGTTTTCTCCCTTGTCAGTGAATAAGCCAAACTATAAATGAGAAGTTGGACTATGAAATTGCATTTTTCTCTCAGAGTAGCCAGAAATGTTAAATGTTCAAATTCATATAATCATTATGTGTAATTTTAAATACAATAAAGCAGATGGCTCAGAACAGAACCAGCCTCTTTTGGTTGTTGACTCTGTAAAAAAAAAATGTCTATTGATAGTGCAGGAATATTTTAGCTGTGAAATTGGGTTCCTTTGTTGCTTTACTCATCTCTGCAATTAGGAAAATATTTCGAAAAATGAAAAAGTTGTTTTGTAAGCTTCTATTTCAGCCAGATGATGTGTACTTTGACTCTATACTTAACACATCCTTGTTTTACTAGAGGTCTAGTTTTACAGATAGATATAGAGGATGCTGCAGAGGCTGGTAGCAAAAACAAAGGTACAACTAAGGGACTTTTTACTCACTAATTAATCAGGTGAGCTAAAACAGAAACTTAGGACTTGGGGATTAAATGTGTTAGTCTTATTCAGTTATTAACAACTGATGCCTTTGAAAGCTGAGAGATAATCTTACATTTATATTAAAGTGTTACATTATATCTAAGATGCCTTGTTGTGTAATAGTGAAAGGAAAGTGACTGGAAGAAAATCACTAATAAAAGAGTATTTCTAAAAATATATAGCTGCAACTTCAGCACAGAAAGAAAATCTGACTCTTTAGCGGAGAAAGAGTGGGGTGGGAGAACAGACTTCTTCAGTGAGAGTTAATAAGTGAAGTTATACAATGGACTGTGTTTTATGGCTCAGACATAAACCTCTGAATGCAAAGGTTTATAAAGTAAATGCTGACACTCTCTTAAACAGTGTAAAACATTCTGTAATAGTACCAGATTTCTACTATTTTTTTATAAATATATATATATCTATATATATCTATATCTAAGCTTTTTGAGAAGAAATAGTACAGATTATAGTAAGAACTACAGATAAAGGTATGTTTTTCTTTGCTCCTGTATAATAGTTATCAGTGACATTCCAGCAACATACTACCAGTAACGACAGTAAAACTCCTGACCTTCTGCCGTTCAACGCTAAAACCGTCAATGTGAATTACACTTTTAAAAATATAAGCTACTTACTCAGTTATTTGAAATAGTTCTGCTGACTATCGATTTTTTTTCTCATTATGTTCACATTCTTCACTCACAAGAAATGACTTCTTGGTTCAGAAATGAAATATCTAGAAGTGCCTCATTTCTTAAAGATGAGTTTACGTGCTTTTAAATAACCATAATCATTCCATCCAGACACCAAACTTGTAATATTACTTACAGTTTTAAATTCATAATTTTGAGCCACAAGTTGCAGAAACACTAATTTATTGTTATGAACCTGATTTAATCTCATCTTCTTTAAAAAAACAAATCTTCTTTGTAGGTAAGGATTGTAAAATATGAATCCTATTAAATTGCTGGTTTGTTTTATTTGTTTTGTTTTTTCTTTTAAGCTGTTCACATTGTTACCTACTGCCATTCTATTATTGTCAAGTTATAATTAAAAAACCTCATGGTCTATTAGGGATAACATGTATTTGTCAAGTTTAAACTTATCCTCACCTGCAAAATTGAACCTTTTTAGAGATTATTACTGGGAACTGTAATCTGTAAAAGGAGGAGTAACTTCTGATTCATGACAGCCTTAAGCCTTTCTACAGCTAATGGGGAAATTATTCTGTTTAGGAATAAAGAATTATTATCTTCAGCCCTTCCCATCCTTCCACAGCAATGACTGATTGATTATACTCAGGCTGGGATGAGCATATAACCCCTTTTTAAAAAGCAAGATGCCTGCTTTTAAAAAAGGAACTAGAACCTAGTGCTCAGTGAAGTACGTATACACTGAAAATGCTGAAAGTGAAAGCCCTGCATATGCTTCAAAATGAGCTATTTGCCTTTTTCTCCAAACCCTGGTGTCATAAGATGATGGTGTGTGACTACTGCAATGACTGTTTGTGTTTTTGGGACTGGAACTTCTGCTCTGAATGTTGGAGGCTGTCCTTTCTCAGGGTTCTGGTATCATCAATTCCAGACCGTGTGTACCATCAGCCTTTACAGGCGAGGCTGTTAAAAGCCTCGTGTGATTTGACTTCAGCAGCATTTGTGGGCTAGGCGGAACACAGGAAATTGTTTAAGCAGAATACTTTTTATATTGGATATAAGGAATGCAATTATTTTTAGCTACATGCTTGTGTGGTACAGCATCTAGGAGATGGATAAAGAATATTGAATAAAAATGAAGGGATTTCTTTCACTGCTAGTAAACATTACAAGATCAAGCAATTTTGATCAAAGTTTTAGAGTAGTGGAAAATAAAGTTTACCAAGAGAATGTGTATTCTAACAACTTTTGCTGTGTTTGAACCACTGACCTCTTTGGAGTTGGCTTCTCTGGAGCCACAGAAGAGGAAGCCAGGGAGAGTGAGTAAATTCTTTAGTATGGTATCAATTTTAAAAAATATATTTTTGTGGTTTTTCACTATTTCGAAATGTCTACTTTCATAAGAGACATTTGCATGTATCTGTATAGATATTCCATTCTTTTTGTCTGTTAACCAGCTGTGAATGTTTAGTCCCACAAGAATTTACACATATGTAAAAAAAAAATTACTTTATTTGTTTTTCCTCTCTTGAAATTTAGTTTCCTATTGCTGCTTCCATGAATCTATGAAAAGACACTTAGCATGGTCGCAAAGACCCCCAGGGTATTTTTTGATTTTCTGGGTTTATTTCACCAAAACCTTTTTCCATTTGAATTTTTCAACCAAGTTTTAAAGTTAAAAAAGTTTATTCTTAATATTGAATGTCTAATCTAGATTCACATTTCTATTTCCAAGACAGAAATGTGTGCATGAAATATTGTTGCAACATTCTCCCTTTATTTAAGCCACGTGATGGGCTGACTCTATTACCAGAGAGAAAATAAAGAGATTTTGTGGTTAATCAGGTGAAGCCCACAAGTACTTTTTGATTTAGCTCCTGGAATGTCAGCGTACTCTGTAGGATATATTTTACATATATATATATATATGTATATATATATATGTATATTTAGAAAATAGTATATGAAGAAAAATAGACACACCCACAGTCGTCTTCTGCTTTTAAGGACTAATCTAAGAGAAGTGGCACTCTGAAAAAGGAGCTATAAATCAAAAGTGAAAACACATCCCAATGGCTTGTAACAACAGTGTGGTTCAAGATTAATTCTGCAGTCTATCAGCTGCAACGTATCTGGCCCTTGTTATCTTTGCACTATTTTTACGTCCCTGTAAAAGAAGACTACTCCATTACCTCTTAATATTGTGTAAAGAAAACTACTGTGTGACACAAGGATGGCTGTGGAATTTGTACCGCTTGAAATGGTTTTTCAAAGGCAAACACATCAGATTCACCTTTCTGTCTTCAGACTCTTGCCACTGTTAAGAAGAAAACCAGGTTGTATATTGCAAAGCAGGCCACGCTTTGTATTATAGTTTTAGTAAGTGCTAAAATACCCCCACCAATTAGAACAGCTTGTTTTGTTATCCTATTTGAAATCCTTTTTCAGTTAACAAGGTGAGGAGCAGTAAGGGAATTTTTTGGGTGTTTTCTATAAAACTGAAATTTGCTTTACTCCTGCAGCTCAAAATAATTTTGTGTTGCCACTGTTCTTCTTTAGGCAGAACACTCTCTTATGAGTACTTCATTTCTGGTGGTACAAACCAATGCATTTGGAGCTTTTATACTTTTAATGGCTTTTTTTTTATTTAGCTGTTCTCAACAGCAAATTCTACAGCAGTAATTAAATCCATAAGCCGAATTCAGTCCTTAGCTGCAGGAACCACTTGGAAATTTAGGACCACTACACAGGTTCTTCTGTATTTCTTTTAGTGTTGTGTTATGAATTCACATGCTGTATCATGTATTATAACAGTATTCTGAGGACTTATTTTTGTTATAAATGTAGTATCTATGTGTATAACACCATGCCATTTCATTAGGTTTGTAGCTGCTGCAGAATTAAAATGTCTGGTTGATTGAGGAGAGGATTGAACTTGTGGAAAAGATCACTGCCCATTCAACCACACTTAGGCTTCCTCAATCTATTGAAGATGTGGTTTGATAGTTTATCCATCAGCTGCAAGCACACCTGAAGTGTAATTGTCTCTTCTTCTCATCCTCAAAGGTAAACTTTGAAATAACCTGTCTTTGTCTTTGAGAACAGAATGTTGTAACTTTCAGAAATCTTTTCTGTAACAGAAATTTTTCATTCCTAATTCTAACTAAAAGACATTTGGAGCTTCCAAACACCTTTGAAAACATGCTGCAAATGGCATTCATGCCAAATTATATAAAAGAATATAAAAGAATATAAAAGAATATAAAAGCAGTACAGTGTAATCCAGAGTTGTGACTCAGAGGTTGTCAATGGCTAGAAAAGTGGAAGAAGCCAGAAGCAAGCACTGGAATTGTCAGAAAAGATAACCAAGTTGTATTTCCTGTATTAATTCAGTCACCTAAGATGTGGGGGAGAAAGCAAGCATGTGTGCTGGTATGTGCAAAATGCTGGGGAACAGATTGCTCCCAAGTTTGCTTGTGGACCACATGTCAGAAACAGTGAAAAGATACACAGTATGCATATCTGACAACATTTACCCTGACCAAAATCATGTTGACATAAATATATCTTCTTATTAACTGAATTGTAGGAAACTTGCAATTAGTGTATTAATGCTGGGGTTTGTACTATTTTGGTATTACAGGCTATACAGGTCACATTTATACAGCCAGTTCAGGATCTCTCTGAACAAATCACTGCTGATCAAAATAGGGGTACATGGAGTAGAGGAATCCTTGCTACTGTTTGTGACTACTGAAAATGGGAAGAGACAGCTGTGTGTGTGATTAATCATGTTGATTTGGCTAGCTACATATCACTCTCCTAAGTATCAGGGTGCTGATACTTAGATTATTTTTAATCTGCTGTCTTTGATGAAATGTAAAGAGACTGTACATTAGCTACCACTGTATCTGCAGTACAAAAGTAATATCAGATCTCTAGTTCCAACTTCCACCAGAGTTTGCCAGGGTTTTACTTATGTATGTGGGTACATGGAGACAGAGAGGAAGAGCACATCCTTGTCACCAGGAATTGCTGCTTTAAGAAATGTTAAATACAATTTGACAAGTAATTTATATTTGCTACACAGTTATACCTCTGCAGACTGTGAAATGGCTCCCAAGCTCAGGTCTCATCATATTCCACTCTGCTTCTCAAATTGTATCTCCTTCTCTTTCCTGAGTTTGTGAAGGCTCTGTGGGTTTCTGCTTACTACACACTAAAAAAGCTTTGTGAAAAACCAAGCAAGAGGCAATATTGTGTGTTCTCTCTGTGGCTTTGGATTAGCCTCCCCAGGAGTGGCTGGCCATGGGGTCTTCAGTTACGCTGACAAATAATGAATGATGCTAACCTTTTTATCCAGGTTGCATCCATTTGGGGGCAGAGGCTGTAGATAATGTCCCTTGTCTAATCACTGTCTTGTTTTGCAACAGGCAAGCACTGAAACTTGGCAAAATTGTAGAATGTGCTCTGTGAATTTATACACTCCAGATTTCCTTATAAGCTTGTCGTGGTTTTAAACCAGTAACTAAAAATTTACTTATTTCCTGCTGTGAGATATGGATTAGAACAAGAGCAAAACAGGCTTAAAACTTAAAAGGAATAAAGAAAGTTTATTAACAAAACTACAGGAATAAAAACACCAGAATAGGAATAAACTTCCAGAAAACTCTTTTTATCCCCTACTACCCACTATTCTCTTGTTCACATGACAACAGAGACAAAAATATTGGAACTTTGATGTTAAAGACAGTCTCAATTCTTGCTAGAGTCTTTTCATCAGTTTTTGTAGAGAAACAGAAGTCTCTTTCTGCTAATCTATGGAGTTTTCCACAAGAAAACTATTCCTGCTGTAGTTTTCTATTGCCCTGATGTCAGCTGCCCAGAAATCCTGTCATCAGAATTTACTCCTCCCATTTCACCTCACTCTGAGGTGTGTATGGGCCATGAGTCTAGGGATGTCATTTTAAGGATGAGTTATTCAAAAGCAAAAGTCTTCTTCTTCTGTCTCTGTGAGCTCTACTAGAAAACAGTTTTCTCATTTCCTCTCAAGGCTTCAAATCTTCCAGCACTTTACTGTATCACAATTATCCTACTTTTTACTCAAAATCTACACTTTGAACACTCCATTCCTCCCTACATACTCTATCATGAATTAAAAGAGTCCTTTCAGGACTTTATTGTCCATCTCCATAGCTTTAACAGAAAGATATTTCAGCTTATAAAAGCATCTCCTTATTCTCTACCTTTCCTGAAGCTTCTTTTCTTTCCTGTCACTAGTAGTTTATAAAGTCTCTTTTCATGTTGATTACTCTCTTTTTCTTTCTCTAGATGAAAAAAAATTAATCTGCAAGTCTCATCTGAGTAATGAAAGGGTTAAAATCTTGCCCAAGCTTTTGTAGATGGTTCTGTGATCTCTGCCAGAGCAGGAGCTGGAGCCCTCTGTGATAGAAGATTCTTCATGGCTGCTCTGGAAAGTGTGGTCGCTGTCTCAGCCCGCTGCAGGTCAAGAGCTTTTTCTCCTTCTTTACTCGGCAGTCCCCGGTGAGCTCCGTCACTGCAGCCGAGCCAGGGACCAGCCTGGCCCGGCCAGAGCCCGGGGCAAGCCCTGCAGGCCCCATCTCCCGACCGGGAGCCGCTGGGCCCAGCCCAGCCCCCGCCTGGGCCGCATGGCCGGGCAGAGAATGGGAAGTCAGCTGGAGCTCTGTTACCTTTCACAGCCAGGAAAAAAAGAGAGATAAGAGTGCTCTGACTTTACATCTTAAGGTAGGGTTCACAAATTGATCCCACTTTTCAATGGTTAAAACTGCTGTCAATTTCCAGTAATGACCGATAATTGGTCAGGAGAAAAGACTCCCATCAGTCCCCAGCAACTTCAACTTCCTTAGCTCTCAAAACCACCTTAAAGTCACTCCATGACAAAGCTTCATTTTTAAAAGAATTTATCACAAAGTATTTTTCTCACTAGTATGTTGAGTGAACTACATTTTGCTTTGAGTACTGATGTAACTTCCTGAAGTGATGGACAATAGAGCTTAATGAAAAATGCAAATTTTTATTGTTAAGATGTCTATGTTTTGGTTTGGTGGCTTTTGTTGATTTTGTTTTCTTTAAATTACAAATCAGAACAAAAGGTCAGCTCATAGACCACATTGTCTTCCATGGGTTTCCAGATATTTTAACAACTGATGTGGAATTTTTTAGTTTGCTGGAAATGCCTGCAGTGAATGACAATAGCTTTTGTCCTAAGCTGCAAGGCTACCAGGCTGCCTGAGAACACAGGGAACCAATTAACCCAGGAGCCAGGAACCTAAAACAAACTGACACCTAGGGCTTGCTTTGGAACTTCTTGCTAAGACACTGACAGTTGACTTGTTTGGAATTTACTGCTAAAAGGGCACTCAGTCACCATCTCGGAAACCCAGTTAATTAATCCTTGTCGGAAGAGCTTTACCCTGAATGCCTAATGTCTAGTTATACTGACCTTTAAAGTAACACTTGTAGCTGAAATATCTTCCTAAGAGCACCCTGTGTGCTGAGTTTCAAAAATAGGCACCGCAGGATCCTCACACTCTTTTCCTTTTGTTCAAGATTGTCATACTCATCCTGCTTTTATTCAAAACTTTTCATCTAGCCATAGTGCAGACACAGCTATGGCTGAGAACACTTATACTTTTCATGTTCCCTGTGGCCTCTTGCAGACATAGCCAATACCTTCTCCAAGGACTTCCCTGTTCTTGTAATTGCATTGTTATCCTTAAAAAGTTTTTTCTGGTTGAATTTAATTTCTCACGGCTCACAAAACTTTCACCTGTCATAACAGTTTATAGCTCTAGTCTCATAAAACTGATTCACAAGGCATGCATATAAACAGATCTGTAATTTCTGATTTGCTTTTAGCTTTTAGTACAGACCATTTGTAAGATATAAACATGAGGTTTGGTTTTAGGAGTGGATCGTCCAAACATCTCCCATCTACCTTTTATCCCATTACACAGCCAGGCAAGTGGGTAAGCAGCAAGTCAGGCCCCTCAGCAGCTCACACATAAACAAGCTGTCACAAAACTGGCATCATCAAGGTTACCAGGCTTTCTATATCTGCAGCTAGCTAGGCATTAAAACTTCTCACAAGACAGCTTCCTGTGCCCTGGAGTTCAGAGTTTGCTTCTGCAGGCTGCTGTTACCTGTGCACTGAGGAGCCAAATTCTGTGGCTAGGAGCTGTGAGAGTGGGCAGCAGCTCTCCAGCAGCATCCTTGGCAGAGGGTGGGAACCACTGGAAGCCTTGTCTCCCCAAAACACCATGAAAGAAGTTGTTGGGAGTCCGTGAAGTCAAGGAGCTCTACATTTTGGGACTGTTTCTAGCATGAGGAGATTGGTGACTGGCAAGGAGAAGTCAGTCAACATTGCCTCAAAAACTAGAAAAGACCTGATCCCAGCTTTGCTGAATCATCGCTTCCAGAGGAAAGCTTTTAGGTCAGAAAATTTTTCCACCTAATATCATGAGCAGAACAGTAAAAGCAGCATATATTGCAGGAGGAGATTTTGAAAAGGTCATTGACTAAGTATTCATTTTCCATTGAGGATTACAAGCATATTTCAAGAGCAGAATGGTGCCCAAGTGCTAAATTGTCTTTGGAAAGTTACATTTTTTTGTCTGTATGGCCCAGCCTGAATGGCTGAATGTCTGCTGCCTACCTAAGATTGCCCTTTGGAAAATAACCCCCACATGTGGTTTGTACAATTGGTTCGATAATTTAAAGTTTGCTTTTTATTTTTTTCCTTTCTTTTCTTCCCCCTTAACACTTTAAAATTCTTAAATTACAATATTTTAGGAAAATAATTTTATTATTCTGATTTATATGCAGGCAATAGAGAAAAATAACCACCTTAAAATAGAATTTGACTTCTTTAGAGGCATAAATCTGACACTGTGCATCAGAAGATGTGGACTTTCTGCAAAGGCACTAGAGTCACCCAGTCTCCTGCCCACACAACTAGAAAAATAGAGAGATATTTTATAGATATTTTTAAAACACGCTTTACAACTAAACAAGAAAGTGCACTTCAAAATCTGATGACATTAGCAATGCCATTTTATGATTTCAACAAGGACAATAATTGTTTCTTAAATAAATGGAGACAGAAAGCAGAACATAGAAACATTGTTTCATCTGAACAGGGTAAAAAAAAAAAAAAAAAAAAAAGACTGACATATTGTGTTTGTGTTCTAATTTGCAGGTAATCTTCCTGGCACACACACACATTAATGGGGGAAAAAGAATAGAAATAAAAGTATTCAGAAAAAATTTGCTTTACTTGTTGTATTTTACCCTATTGTATCAAAAAACTAAAACAAATATTGCTAGTACTAGAGAATGTAAATCAGAGAAAAAGGGTGACAAGAGGTTGGTCATATCTCCCTTGTGCTCCCTGTGCACAACAAACAAGGTGATGCTTTGTATTGTGCTTCTCATCATCACATTCCCTTGACTATTTAATCCAAACATAAAAGAAATCAGCAAACCAAATAAATCCAATATTTAAATGGAAAACAATATAATTCTATTTTCCTTATTGTATGGCACAGTTTACACTCATCTCTGCCTTTTTCTGTATTCAGTTATTGATACCAAATTAATGGGATGATACACAAGTGATTATCTTCCATTTTGCATCGGACATCCTCTATTCAAAGGCAATAAATGATCTGAAGGCTTTTACAGTGACAGAAATATATATTAACCATTATTAAATTATACTTTAGCATATAATACAATTTTAATTATATTCAGGATGAAAATTTTTGAAGCATGAATTTCACCCTAGATATTTCAGTAGTTATTTGAGCTATTGTTACTGGAAATGGGATTGAGCTAGGTGCTAGATAAATGCATTGCACAAATAGACATTTAGTGGTGTGATATAAAAATTGTAATTGCTGAGGGACTTTTCACTAACTCCAAGTGTTTTGGCCTTTGTTACTGTGTCTTTCTTGGTTATTTTTAGAAACATGCTTTTCTGTATTCTAGGAAGCACAGAGCACTCCCAGTTAGGGAGGAGCAGGGGATGAAACAGGCAGTTGCAACTTCTTACTCTAAGTGACAAGGTGTACAGTTTGTTCTCAAATGCCTTACAAAATATTGGAAAAAACCAAGCCAACACTCAGTCAATATTTTGTTTGTTTCATTTTGCAATATGTCTGGGCTCTCTACCCAAATCCAAATCCAAATAACAGAAGAGTTGCATCATGTTTCTGAAAAAGAGAGAGCAAAGTGGTGTGGAAGTTGAATAGTTAGAAGCCTTAAAGGGTTATTCTGAAGTGGAGGGTAGAAGGAAAAGGAGGATAAAAATTGTAAATCCCTAGAGAGAGATTTATAAAATCATCCACAGGCAGCTCTTTGTGAAATCCCTCAAATAAACCAATACTCTCTGTCTTACACACTTTCTCACAAAAGATTGTTTTCCAATATCTGTGTACTTACTGATATTTTTATGCCTTTTTAGTCACTGTGGTAGCACCAATGCAGTACAAAAATCAAATGATCTGCACTACTTTTAGTTCCATATATGGGGGCACAATTTCATTCCCAAAGTAATAAAAAAGTAACAAGAAGGTGGAATTTTTAAAGAAACTGCAGTATGAATCCGTCATTCTATCATACTCTCATCCAAAGAAAACAGCCACCTTTGTCTGATGTAATACATGACAGAAGCTGTAAAAGGGATGAGTCTGGAATGGGCTACTCATAACTGAGAGAAGTGTCCATTTGGTGGAATGCTCTTTAGGCAACAACAATGCGTAGATAGATAAATGTTTTCCATTTGTTTTTGTGATTGTTTTTCTTTTCCTACAAGTAGAGGTCTCAGTGGTTCAATTAGTAGCTCACAGACCTTAACATTGTGAACATCTCTGCTTGGTGCTTATAGCAAACACTGTTTACAACACATGAATTTATTTATAATTGTTTTTAAATTGCAAGCTTCTGCTCTATAGGCAAATGCGCAGTAGCTGGCATGACTTTTCTCCTTGACTCTGTATAGGATGATGAATGTTTCTGTGTTTAGCAGAAAGATTTGTCTCATCTGAAACTGAAATTCAGAGATATTTTACGATATCTTGTAAATGTCTTGTGATGTTAAAACACCAGTCTTGATGCTAACTTAGGAAAAAATGTTAGTCTGACTTAGGAATAAATGTTGGTCCTCTAAAAGAATTCATGTGGTATCCCTCTTCAAATCAAGTCTTTGGATGTATATGTGTAGGCCTGTGCATTACTTTTTCTTGAATATGCAATAAGTGTGAGAACTTTTACAGTTTGGAAAATGCAGAAGGTCCAAGATAAGGTTCCTGAGGAATCATCGTCTTCCCTAGGTAGAGCTGTTTGGAGTTCTCCAATAATATTTTTGCTACAAAGAAAAGTTTCACAAAAAGCTTTTTAATAGTTGCTCTCATGAATACCTGGGCAAATATGCTGTTAAGGTTTCTGAAACAGTAATAGTTTATGGTATCATTGTATATATTGAAGTGCTACAAATTTCACAATTCTAAGATTGATTCATATTGAGCTCAACACCTTCATCTGTTATAAGTAACAATCGTGATTCTAATCACACCTGTACAGCTGTTTGTATAGTTGAAGCAAAATAAGGAACAATGAGATACAGAAATGCATCCAAAGCTGAAATATTGTATGGAAAATAATAGTAATAATAGTAATAGTAATAATAATAATAATAATAATAATAATAATAATAATAATAATAGTAGTAGTAGGAAATAGAATCTTAAATAATTTGAATTTACATTCTGTTCTAGGGACATTACAATAGACTTTTTCTTTAGAAACAGGGTAGTTTAAAAGAAAAACAAAATTAAAATTATCTGAGCTGGCTGCTTCCATCTTAAGTAAACTTCTGCTAATACTTAAGTATAATAAGCCACATCTAGCCAGCATGGAAGTGAAATTATTATTGAAAGTATTAATAACCTTCATATGCTTATATAATGGCTGAGTTTGATCTTACATAATCCAAACCTATGGGACAAAAGCTTCGTGTAGGATTCTGAATCTTTTATGGTGAACTGTAATTTCCGATACAGCACTTTTTAAGCTTTCAGTGTCATCATACTTATTTTGTATGTGTTCTAGGCCATTCATTTTGCTAGCCTTTCTCTGCAAGGTTAAGACATGGTCTGGATTTTTCTAAACCCAAAATAAATAAATAATGTCTCTCAGCTTCTGTTTCGAAAAATAGCTTACACCATAACAGCAAGAAATCCGTAGAAAAGCTCATGGGAACAGTGTAACTTGCAGAAACAGGATCAGGAAACACTTATTCAAGGTGATAAAGTGGTACTGCAGTGACCAAAAGGAACAATTTAGCTTCTACAAGGTGAGTTATTTTCAGAGAGCTACAGAAACACTGTTATCAAAAGCCAGCACATGATTCAGAAACATTACAGTGCATGCATGACAGATTTTTTTAGAAATCTTCTGGCCCAAGTTGTACCAGTTGTGTGATGCTCCCAGTTGATTTCTGACAAGCTGAAGTCCCCCATAAGGACAAGAGCAGTTTGCTTGGAAGCATCCCTTGATTCCTCAAAAAATAATCTTTTGACATCATCATCCTGAGTTGGAGAGCTGTAGTAGACTACCACTGTGACATCCACATTATTTGTTTGCCCCTTGATTCTTACCCAGAGATAAGATGGCTCTCAACTATGCCAATGCCTACTGTGAGCTCCATACATTCTATCCCTTCCATATCACACCGTGCCATGCCTCCCCATGGTCTGTCCTGTGTATCCGTCCAGGAGAGCCTGTAACAATCCAGCAGGACTCTCTGATCACAGGACTCACCCCATCGGGTTTCACTGAAGCAGGTGATATCAAATATCTGGGACAGGGCCGAAGCTTTGAGCCTGTCTTGTTTGTTCCTCACCCTGCCTGCATTAGTGCAGAAACATTCCAGGTGGTTCTTTGGAGCCACAGCACCTCCTGAAGCAGGTTAAAGGATCCCATTATTCATCATTTCCTCAAGTTCAGGCACAACATCCCCTTGCTTGTCACTGGCAAGCCAGGTATTTTCCCTTTCCCCCTTCCAAACTAGCTAATAGTACTCTTTCAGCAGAGCTTTTGTAGCTTAATCTCATGATTGTTGAATGTTTTAACATACATTTACTCTAAGGTAAAGTTACAAGTGAAGATTTCTGTAATGTACAAAAAAATAATTATTTAGGTGATAAACAAAGTTCCTGTGATAGCCACTGTCTGCACTGTGAATCAATGTGTTTTATAAGAGCTTTCCAAAGTTACAAAGAAGAGAAAACTGAGTATCATATTTCTCACTGATACCAACAACCAGTCTTTTGCCTTTTCTTAGTTACAACATGCGTTGCATACTTACAAGAATCATGGCAAGTTCCTGGATCAAGCATAGCTGTTTCTTTTGTAGGGAATTCTAAAAACTGTATTTACTTTTTTTTGAAAAGTCCAAATGAATTTGTGTTTACATATAGCACACCAAATTTCAGTAGATTGTTTTTTATAACAGAAAATTGTTTAATACATTTAGAAATGAAATATTTTAACTCTGGGAAGTGTAGCATCTGCTTTAAGTGTTGCTCTTCTCAGTCCCATCAGCATTTTACCTATGTCTAAGGACTTTATAAGAACAAATTTTCAGTTATGCCGAAAATAATCAATGCAGTACTTTACAAAATATTTTGTTGAAGTCTATAATTATATGAATTGAAACCCTATCCAAATTTGGATTTCCTTAGAGTATGAAACTTGTCACATAATTCAAATCTAGATATAATTACTCACCCAAATTACCCAAATTACTCACCCAAATCCTAACCCAAATTACAGGTTTGGTTTGAATGTGATTGTGGGTTTAGGGATACTTCTCACCATGAAGTTGATGTAGCAGCTCATGCTTTGGGAATAGAGTGGTTTTGTGCTTTGTGCAATGAAACAGATTAAAGGAAATGTTAAAATATGTCTCTGTGTGGGGGCTAAAGCAATTCATGTAACATTATTGGTCATCATCCATACTGTACATCATTACAAACATGGAAGAGAAATTTATCTGTCTTTGACTAAATTCCTAATATTTTAATTTACTGTCCATGGAATATAGGTAGCTCAGAGACAGACTGTCATGGTACAAATATGCTGACACTTTCTGTTTTAAAGAAACATAAATTTTAGTTTTCAGGGAAATAATGTTTTTACCAGAAATTTGTCCCTCTGGGCCAAGTACTGTCACAATTATGAAGAGTAGTCCCTTTGAACTGAAGAATGAGCTCTCAACTATTTCACAGGGTCATGAAACAATGCAAGAGCTCTTGAGCAGAATCAAAACAATAGTGTCTAATATAATTTATTTGCAATCATTCCATCTCTAAAATTTTTAGAAGTAAAACTGCTCGCATTTTCAGTCAGTTACTCAAGCACTGTTGAGAGAACATTTCCAAGAAATGAAAAGTGAGCAGAAAATTTAATTAGCTCTTTCTATTTTTTAATGAGCTATGAGAGTTGGTCAGCTATACAGCATACATAGGGCATGATTTATTCAGTGCATATAGCACTGAATTGTTCAACTGGACAACTCTTTAGCTCCTCTAGACAGCACAGAACCTGGCAAAAGGCTAAATTCTCCAAAGGAGTTTATGCATGTTCTAACCTCCTAAAATAAAAATTGCTCACTGATGTTTCCATTTGTGAGGTATCACTTTCTGACCTGGAGTGTGCACGAGCCCTGGTATGCTCTGCATGTAGGTCCAAAACTGTTCCCCTCTGAAGGGTGAGACCCATTCTTCAGAGAAGAATGAGAAGAATTACTCCTTCAGAGAAGCCTGCCCAGAGAAGGACTGCAGTAGCTTGAGAAACCAAAAAGAAGTGTTTTCCAAATGAGATAGATGCACCAGTAGGTGGATGGTCCCACCTACTGTGTGTTTCTGGTGGAGCTGCAGGATACTGTGCTGCAGCATGTCCTCAGTCAGAAGAAATTCAGCAGTGACTCAGCTTGGAGCAGTGATTTCATTCAAAGTGAACAGAGACACCACACTTTAAGGCAGGGTAGGAAGTTAGATACATGCATGGGTTTATAGTTCTCCATTGGTTTGCTCCAGACTGCTTTCCTCCCTTTCTTCTCAAAGCTAGAGCATTAGGATTATTCTCAGTAGGTGGCTAATTTCTCTCCACGCTGCCTATAAGAAGCCAAGTCGGTCTGTGAGTTCTCTGGGTTAGAATCAGCTAGTATTCTTTTAGTTCTATGTGTGTGATCTGTGCTTCAGAAGTATAGTTCTGCCAAAGGTAAAAGAGGTTTTTTTGAAGGGAATCTGGAGAGGTTGGTGAAATAAATGCAAAGCAGTCTTTTGAATTACGTGTGATGCTGCGTGTCTTTCACTGGGTTGTAGAGAACACCAGTGGTGAGGTTATCAGTCTGCTATTTCCACCCACTGAGAGAATATTTAAATTCTGGTGGCAGATTATGAAATAGATACTGAAATTTCTCCAGGGCTAGCACTCCTGAAAAAAGAAACAAAAGAAATATAAGATAGCAAATGTCTCATGCTTTGCATGTTGTACAACTGGACAGGTGTTTTGTGAAGACCCCCCAGGGAATGTCTGCATTGATGTAAATGGGAAAGAGTTTTCATTTCATGAATCACTAGATTGTCAGTGATGCATTATCGCTTGTCACAGATATTATGGAGCAAAAATGAGGTATTACCCTGAGTTTTATACCCCCATGAATAGAAAATTTGAACCAGGGGATTTTTATATTTTAACGGTAACCATCAATAGCAACTTTTTAAACTGCAATTATAACTATGAACATTTTTGAGACACTTTTTCTTTGTAGATTTTGTAACTGGATACAGAAATTAATCCTTTAACATTATCTCAAAGATAACTCCTCTCTTCTGTCAAAGGCGAAATATGACAGTACTGAATATCAAGCAATTGCTTTGTGAAATGAATACTATAATGCACTAGTATAAGGATTTTGAGTTGGTCTCTGAATAAATTTTACCTCTGATAGGTAAAATAGCCCTAAAATAAACAATGTGTGTACTAGTAGGTGTGCTAGAGAACCAGGCGTTTATGAGTGACACTATGAAGCAGGAAACAGTTTTTAGGTACTTGTCATCATGCACAACCAAACATGCCAGTAGAAACTGGTGAGAAAAGTTGAGATAGCCAAGGTAATCACATGCTTACCCTTCCTAGCTCCTAGAGGAGCAGAAGACTAAAGGAATACTCATATAAGGTAGAGAAAATGGCATTTTCAACACTGCTGAATACTGCTATAAAAGGAGTGTGGGATTGTTGGTGTTTGGGGCTTTTTCTCCCATCGTGGTGGTCATTCATTTCACTGAGAGATATATGAGTGCCAGCCAGATCTACTTATGAAAGATTTGAAGAGACGGCAATGGACTTAAAAAAATTAGAATTACATGTGTGGCTATTTGTAAAGTTCTTTTTGGTTTGGAATTCTTTAATTTCCCCCCAAGAGTCTCCCACAGAAGATAGCATGTCAGTCTGATCTTCAGAACTTGGTACATTACCTTGAACTCTAAGGATAAATTTTTGCTAAGGGTGCTTGTACCACTAGCTAAACATAACATATCCACTTCTTTAAAATGGTATGTTATTCCTGAATATATCGTATAAAATGAATATGCAAATGAACTTAGAGTTTATTCACTTTTGCATAGTAGACTTTTGCCTTTGACTGCTCCCAGCTGTTACCACTTTGTGGGACTCATTCAGTAAGGACAGAAAATATAGCTATCACCTTTGTAAAAAATATTTTTGACCTTGTGAATTTCCAAAATTTCATTCCATTAATTTGAAAGCTAAGATTTAATGTAGTGAACATCAGGCAATCTGTAGCACTTAATCTACTAACTCAGCAAAACACCAAATTAATTCAAATTTGAAAAGGCCTCTCCATCTGTAGCAAAAGCATGTTCTCAATTACATATTGAATTAAATAAGAGATAGGAATATTTTTGAGAGCTTGAAATTTATGGTTTCATTAGATTGAAAAATTAAACCTAAAAATGTGTAAAAATCCACATTAATAATTTAGTTTTAGCACATAAATGCAAATGGCTTGGAACTGAGCTTCATTTCAGACTGTAAGTGGTAATTACCTAGTGACACCTCATGAGGTTCATTAGAACCCTGCTTTTAATAGAAGTGGGGAGCACTAGGGATCTGTAAAAATAAGAGGATTATGGTATTTAATCACCACAAAGTGGTAATGATAGAACTTCATTAGATAGGATTTCCAAATATGAAGTCCAAGAAGACAATCAAATATGAGTGAGTTAAATAATCATTTAAAAATATTTTTTTAGCTAGTTGTCTTCTGTTTGTGAATGGATTGCTTTGTATAAATTATTTTGTTGCTTGAAACAATAATATTCAGCAATTAGTAGATGGAAAACTATTTCTTCCAAAGTGTTGATCTTATACAAGACCAGTCTACAACTGAGTTTAGTTATTCATTAGTATTTTAGTATTTGTTATCCATCATTTTTGATATCTAATAGCTATTTCCATACAAAATACTTTCTGTTCTGTTTCTGGCTTATTAACCACAAGATACATCTTCATATACAAATATATACATGAGAATTTATATTATGCTGGAAGTAATGATCCAGCCTTTGACCAGCCTTTTATGTTGGTTTGAATTAGTATTTAAAAGACGAGCACACTACAGTGGGTTTTAGGGTGCATTCATGCTGTATGTAGAGATGGAAGTATAAAATTAAAATGATAATGACAAGAGAAAGATCTGCTTTTCTCTCTGAAAAACAGTTTTTTAGATAAGAGTAGTTTCTTCTGCTGTTAAAGCTTGTATGTGTAATTCCAGTAAGTAAAATGATTAAATAATTTTCAATACTTTCTTTTCTGTCTTACACCAGTGGACTCGGGTTCTGTATTTTTGCTGATGTTTTATTTGCAATCACTCCTAAATACGTTGCAAATACTTTGCCTGTATATGTGTGAGGGAAATTCTTCTGCTGACGGTTTTTTTGAGCTTGTCTAGAATCCAACACAGTATCTGGGACCTCATGATCTACCGTGACATTTTATTCAGGTAGAAAAAATGTACATCTACTACTCGTGCAAAGCACTGAGGCCTTAACTTTTTTTCCCGTTTTTTGTTTTACGCCCTCCTCATACAATGCCTTTTTGTTTATAACATAAAATTTTACTGAGTGTCTTATTCCATTGCTTTGGTGGTTGGCTGTATCTCATGTTGTGATATCTTCACCACTGCAGCTTTATCATCCATGAGCTTATAACTATGCCAAGCATTACCCTTCCAGATTCCTCTTTCATCTGTTCATATGCAGATCCAAATGTTCTGTTCTTTTTATTTAGTTGTGAAAAACTTGTGCTTGTACAAATTGGAAGGTTCAGTAGAGAAAGGAGCTTAAACAGTTTGGGTAACTTCACAAATGGCCCACACAAGATGCAATTCAGAAAATGCAATTATTGCACATCAGCAGTTATCTTTTTAATCACCACAAATGTCCAATTGCATGTCTTGAACCTTCTGATCTTTACATTAATTTGATGATTGAGGGCTGTTTTAGAAGAAAATTATTTTAAAGTTATGTCTTTAAAGCATATATGGTTTACAGTTGAAAATGCCCAAGCAATATTGAAAATTGAGGATGATTTTTGGAGAATGCTTATTATGGATGGGCAGATGGAATTTTATATGATTTCATCTATTTTCTCATTAAAAGTCAGAATTTTTAAGACATTATGCTACTCCATCAATATGTAATGTAGATAGTCTCAGCAATAATATGTTTCTGAATCTATTTTAACTTCTGTACTGTTTCCTCTTTTACACAAGTTTCACTGGTTTTGGTATTTTGAAATTCCCATTTTTTCTCTTACACTGTATAACAATTCCTATACCATGTGGATCTTAACCAGTGCATTCAATTTAAATTGCAGTA
This sequence comes from Poecile atricapillus, assembly GCF_030490865.1. Taxonomy (NCBI): domain Eukaryota; kingdom Metazoa; phylum Chordata; class Aves; order Passeriformes; family Paridae; genus Poecile; species Poecile atricapillus. The sequence goes on from NC_081252.1 coordinate 36,254,500, forward strand.
CTTTACCCAGTGGTCATTACACCATGCAGTTATACCCTTAACAAAGTATTAGTGCCACTGTTTTTCTCATTAAATTTCTCCTAAATATGGATTTTCTTTCATCACAATTGCCACTTCATTGCATACAAAAAATCTTTCCTATAGTTTTTATATAACTTGCTCTGTAGTTTCTCGTTAACCTATTTTCCCCAGAAAGGTTATAATCCCTTCCAGTCCTATTGCATGTAATTCAAATTTCTCAGAATGACATTTCTGTAGCATCCAAATTCTTCCTACTTAGACTTGAAGAAAAGTAACATTAAGGTCAAAATTGTTAGGTTTGTGCTGTCTCATCAGCAACTGACCTCAGAGAATATAATACTTTTATATAATCCAATAGCAAACTGGATAGATCATAGAAGAGTTTGGGTTGAAAGGGCCTTTAAAAGTTTATCTAAAATAACCCCCTTCAATGAGCAGGGACATCTTCAACTGGATCAGGTTGCTGAGACTCTTATCCAGTCTGACTTTGAATGTTTCTAGGGTGAAGATATATATCACCTCTCTGGGAACCTGTATCATTGCTTCACTATCCTTATTGTAAAAGTTCTCCTTACATGTAGTCTGAATCTACCCTGCTTTAGTTTAAAACCATTAACCTTCACAACAATATCTGCTGAAATGTTTCTACCCACCTCTTTTATGAGCCCCCTTTAGATGCTGTAAGGCTGCAATAAGGTCTTCCTGGAGCCTTGTCTTCTCTCTCAGCCTTTTTTCATGGGAGAGGTGCTCCATCCCTCTGATCATCTTGATTTTTCTGCTCTGGACTTGTTCCAATAGATCCATGACCTTCCTGTGCTGGGGACCCCCGAGATGTATGTAGCATTACAGGTGGGCTCTCACCAGAGCAGAGCAGAGCAGAGGGGCAGAATCTCTGCCCTCCCCGCTGCCTATGCTGCTTTTGAGTGCAACCCAAACCCAACCCGGGGAATGGCTGGGGAGCCAACCCCCAGTTTGGCTTTCTGGCTGCAAGATCCCTCTAGAACAGGAAGAGTGCATGCACATCCTTTTTCAAGCACTTCAATCATTCATAAAATCCTTGAGATCAGATAGTGTAAAAAAAAAAAAAAATTATGTTAATGTCAAATTACTTTTGATTTCCTTGAAACGTTTTCTGATTTAATAAAATGTTTACAAGTAGTGCTTACACTGAGAGGAAGCTGAAAATTCTCATTATGTCACAAAGTAATTCTAATGTCTTTATCTTCTTTGACATTAAGAGGTCTGTAGGTGAATCCAAGCTCGTTTATTGCTGCAGCAGTTTGTAAGATTGTCCCTAAAATCTGAACCTGTCCATCATAAAAATTTTTGCTAAGAAACAGTGCCTCCAGGCTTTTAGAAAAAATACAGCTGTTTCATTTTCAAGCCATCTGTCTAGACTGATATACAAAAAAATTATACAACTTACAGCATCTGTATAATTTAGCACCAGAGCTGTTAATGACTCAAGGTCAAAGTGAAAAAACTCCAAAACTTAAAGCCTTTCTGGCTATAAATGATTGTTTAGCTAGAACCAAACCATATAATATTGACACTTATGTAATAAAATACTTAATTAGTATTAATGCTTTGGAAATGACTGGTCTGTTCATGTTTGAAGTATGAATATGTATGAAACTCTCAGAACTGACCCTGGAACTGTTTGAAAACAAAAAAGCTAAGTTATTTAATAATGAATGCCCAACAAATGAATAATTAAGAAGAAAGATAAATAACTGCATTATCTAGTGGGACAGTTATGTATTATCTATAATGACCATATGTGACCCTTTTCAATCTCTAGTTGCATCTGACAGCTATTCTCAAAATAGCTGACTCACAATATTTCTGAGTTTGTCATCAGATGCAGCTCAGCTGTTAAAAAGTTGGTTCACAGCTTCTTCTATGAGATCATCATCTGCAAGCGTTATCACCACTTACTTGCCATCCTAGGAGCACTCTCACCCACTACTACCTTGCTTCTGGAAAATTGTCTGGGTTAGAAAACCCCCCTACTATTGGCTTAAGCTAGTGTCAGGTGCTGATTAGCCACGTTATGCCAGTGGAGCTGAGGGGATGTTAATGGGGAGGGAAGAATGACAAGCAGTGGAGAACAGTACAGTCTTAACCCAGCAGCACTGCAGCCTAAAAAAGCACATCAAACCATTGTCTTGTATGATCCCAAGGATATTCTTATACTGTGCTGTTCCCTTAAGCACAATAATGCTAGCTGGCCCATGAGATGCCCAGTTAGTAAAATGACTTGTGAATAAATTGCTTGCATAAGATTTATTCTAACATACTGTTGCTTCAGTTGCCATTTGGTAGTCAAGAAATAGATGACCACCACACCTCCCAAAATAAGAGAAAAGGGTCAGATGCATGTGATCACTTTGGATAGCTGGCATATTTGATCAGAGTGATACAGCTAGTTGGGATTACTGCTGAGGAACAAGAATAAGGTAGAGGAGAAAAATTCACGAAAATTCAATATTTGTAATTAATAACAGTGTACAGATGATTTTAGACAAGAATTGAAATATATTCTTGTGTGCCCCTGAAGTAAAATAAATCTGTTGAGGCTCTGGGTAGGAAATGTTATTCTATAGAAGATGTAACAGAGGGTAGTGTTTAATGTCTTTTTAATAAATCTCCGAAGTTAAGAAGCACCGGACCAAATTTATACTGATTCTAAGATGTGAATCTGACATTTTTTAGCTCATTTAACACTGTTAATGAAACTGATGTTACCAAGATATTTCTCAAATTGCACTTATATAAACACAGAGTATAAATCAAGAGAAGATTTAAACATATTACCCTTTAGAGCTACCAAGTTCTGGCTTAAAAGAAGGTTACTTTCTTTGGAGAGATTTAATTCTATATTTCCAAACAGTTAAAATGCCATCCAGCCTAACACAGTTTTTTTTTGGAATTATCACAAAAATTAATTCTGTTCAATTTTTTTTTTTTAATTCCACTACCTGTGACAATTTAATTCTAACAGAATGTAAGCAGTAAAATGAGAATACTTGTGATTAATTGTCACTAGAATGACCCTTGGCATAATAAATATGTAAATATTGGATATTTCTTCAGTATGATGGCTTTTACTCAATATTACAAAAAAAATAAGATAAAGATCAGTTTAAGCATACATTAGTGGAAAACAAGCAAGTTTTAATGCTTTAATTTGGAAAAGGCAGTGCAATTAAAACCAGACAGCTGTTGTACAAACCTTAAGGTTCAATGGGAAAAGTTATAAATCATGATTTATAGCGAGAGAATGCAATTTCTTAGAATGGATGAAGCCTGAATTAAACCTGTTCCAAAAGTGCACTTTATAAGTTTTTTATATAACATTATATGATCTGCAAAATGTCACTGAAATTGTAGCCAGGGATATAATTTGTGTTTCCCATGAGAAAACAGAAACAAAATTAAAGCTAAAGAGAGTGTAAAGCAATTACATGTTCAAGTCATCAATTCATCCAAAGTCCCTTTTTACTGCAGTTATTTTGTTTTTTACACTAGCATTGGACATTTCATGATATTTCTGGGGTCTTTGATCTTCATGGGATCATAGATCTAGGACACAATTTGTAACCCAAACTAGCAAACAACTTTAACAGCATTACTTCAGAGTTTACCTTCAGAGTGAAAATGTACATTGAAAGTACAGAGAAATGTTATTGTGGGGGAAAGCACTTGGTTTGCCAGCACAGATTTAGATTGTCAACCCCTCCTCTTGAGGGCTGAGTAGCAAGTAGATGTTAGATAATATGACTAAAGCTATGAATGTGTTAATGATGCCCATAGCAAACATTTATATAGGGACAAATCAAAGGGACAGATCATCAATATTTGACCTTGACCCACAGCACAGGATTGTTAAATTGTTAATGGAATGTCAGTGGATTTGACGATCTTGGGCAATAACCTCTTAGCCTTGTCATGAAATGGTAGAAGCAGAACTTCTGACAGACTTTTTATTTCCTGGTGCTTTCAGTTGGTGCTTTTCCTGTTGGATGGCAGTGTGTCTTCATTTCTAGAAAGGCCAAGATATAGGTCTTCAGCACTTCCTTTTTCTTCCACTTTGCTGGACTGAGAAAGATATTCAACAATGCCACAGATATAATTTTCTTTTATGTATTCCAGAAATGATGATAAACCAGCAGAGGAGACTGAGATTGGTACCTGTATCTTCTTCAGTTGCCAGCGGCTTCACAAAAGATAAACTATTACTCAAAAGGGGAGCTTACACAAGTAAGAAAATATCCAATCTATTGGAAATTATTGTTTAAGTCAAAACAAAGCTGCATGTTGTTTTCAATGTCAGTTGTCTGTGTCAAAATCTGATTGAACAAGCTTATTGTGGGATTTATTTGGTACTGACAGACATGCAGTATTACCACTGATACTACAGACAGGAGCACAAGACACATGGGTGCTGCCATTTTCAGAGCTATTAGCATTCCAGGAGCTGAGAAAGCACAGAAAATAACCAAAATGTGTAAACACATAAAAATTACTCAAATTCAGGAAATTATTTAAACAAACAAGCAACAGAAATAAAAAATGGAGACCAAATATTGAGCAGCATATTCCATTTCCTAATCTATTTTCATAGCCTATTAGGTCTGTAAATCCACAGTAGGAGACACACAAACATGCACATTTTAAAATTGTTACACTAAGTTAGAACTGCAGTATTCTACAAAATGGATAAACCCAGAAATGTTACAATTTTTATCCTCATTTTCTGAGCTGTAAAATGATAAGCATGGAAAGGTGCTGTGTAACTACTGTTCTGTAATTTTAGGAAATTGAAGCATCCTGCCTGTGTTTAGAAAAAGGAGATTGTTGATTGCTCAAATGAAGATTTGAGTCTTCATTTAGAAATAATTATCATATCCAAGGATGGGTGGAACCTGTGTGTGAAAGTATGTGTGCACAAATATATACCAGAATTTTATTTTGTATTTAAGAAAGACAAATGGCTCATTTCATTTCACTTTTTTATAAGCCTGACATTTGAATCATGCTTTTCTGTGCAGTCTGAGTTTCTTGCAGCATGTTGCAGTGGGTTGGCCCTGGCTAACAAACATCTACCTGGCTGTTTGCTCACTCCCTCTCCTCAACAGGGTAGAAGGGAGAAAAGAGGAAGAACAGTATGGAGAAAGTTCATGGGTCAGGAGAAAAGCAGGGAAATTGCTTATCAGTAACTGTCACAAGCAAAACAGGCTCAACTGGGAAAAGACAATGTAATCTACTTCTAATTAAAATAGGCTTTTTTAAATTTGCGTAGTAGAAAACAGACAAATATTGAAGCAACACCTTTCGCCCCAGCTCTGCCCTGACCCCCTTTCCTATACTTTATATCATGCTTTCATTTTTGACCCTTCTAACCCTGCTCCAGGTGTTGCAGGAGTTCACAGCCAGTACATGGCAGCATCTCTGCTCCCGTGTACTGCTCCTTCCCCATCACACTTTTGTGCTCGTGTGAGCCCTTCACAAGCTGCAGGGGAGATACCAGTTCTTCCATGGAGCTCCTCCTTCTCTTGTTTTTCACTCCTTTTCTTCCCTAATCCTCTCTCTCTGACTGGAATTTTATGATTTTTTTAAAATATGTTTTCATGGAGGTGTCATCAGCTTGGCTTATGTGTTCACTTATGTCCTGTTGTGTGTTCATCAGAGCTGATTGCACTTTATTGTGTCTGGCACTGAGCAACACCTGGCTCCTCCAATGGAGACCCTCTACGGCCCCACCTGGATACCACCTTGCCAAGAGCTGGAAAATTTTGTGAAATTTTAATTATGTAGCAAATCCAGTTACTTTCCTTTTTTTTTTTTTTTTTTTTGTTTCTCTCTGATGTACATCACAGGAGACCACTTACTCTGAATTGAGTATGAAAGCTGAAACTGCAAAACCATTGGTTAAAAATTAAAAAATACATGGTCCAGAATACCAGCTGTATTGCTAAGTTTTTGCTTCCAGAAAACAAAATTTCTTTTATTCCTTAGCACTGATAAGTTAAATTGCCATCTTCCCTCTCCCGACCTAAATAATTCTGAAATTTAGCACTGATTAAGAAGAAAAAAGTGTATCACCTCTAGAAAATTTAACCTCAAAACTTTTAAGTTTCAATAACTGAGATGCAATTAGCCAATTACTTTTATTTTCTAATTCTCAGACTTTAACAGCTTTTAAAAATGCTGTTATAAACATCAGTTGTTTATGATCCCACAGTTATAAGACAATGTTATTTGCAGCTTGGCAGGCATTTAATCTCTGGTGACTGTGAGATAGGTAATTTATCTCAGCCTGAAAGCTCCTCGGTAGTATTTTCTATTTCCTGCCATTAACAGTGAAGCTGCAGATCTAGTCACATCCATTTGAGCATGGAAGTCTTTTGTTCTAGTTCACCTTTGCAGGAGCTATTAGAATAAAAAAAATATCTGGGATTTTAGTCAATGCACTTAGAAGTTTTTAAGGATTAGTAATCACAGTTCTGGCATGCTAACAAGTGAAACAGAAAGACTGAAAGATTTGATGTTTGACCTTTTATGACAGAAACTTGCAAATCATACTGTTAAAAACTTTGCTTCCCTTCAAAGTAAATAGCTACAAAATTTTCTGCTATAGTGCCAAACTAATTAAAAAAAATTAATAAAGAGAGATTCAACTGCTGACGAAAGAGAAAATACTTCACAAAGAGGGCATAGAAGAAAAGCAAAGTGCAGAAAAGAAGCAATCAGAGAGGAAAGCTAATGCAGGAACGAAGTAAGAAGAGTACTTTATGTGCTGGATATGATAAAGGCTGGACAAAGCAAATTAAACACCTTCACTCTAGCAGCTTTCTTTTTAATGAAGTACAAAGCTGTCAAGAAAAGAGAAAATCTCACCAGATGTCAGGAACAGAATAAACAAAATACAAATCAGAATATATTCTTTGGGATAAAAGTTGCATGAACCCCATGAAACTTTCTCAATCAAGTCCTAAAAGAAGAAAAAAATCTTTACAGAGAAAATGTCAATTCTAATAGAGAGTCAAACAGAAAATAACATTACTGGGATAGAATAAAAAATAAAATTCTTTCAAGTGACATCAAACTTCAGAATGACCTGAATGAATGGCCTTGTACACGAGGCTCTAATTTTAAAGAAAACAAAACTTTGTTATTACACACAAGGCAGTAAATTGTTTTATGAAAAATTCAACGTTTTGTGGTTGTATGTAAGTGAGCTCTGTGGAGTGTAACTTGGGTCCTTAGTAGTCTCTCTTCTTCTAGTCTAAAGAAATTATGTCCTTTTGCATCTTTCCTGCAGTAAGATGCTTTAGTTCTTCTTTGGGCAATTAAGAATAAGTTCAGTCACTTAATAGAGAAAGAACATCTTGGGCTCAGATACCTGGAGAGTACCTTGTTTTCCACTGCCTAAAGAAAATTTTCATCCTCATCTATTTTTTCCAAACACCCCTCTTTTGTGTTTAGGGGGAAGTGTCCTTATTACCAGCTCATGACATTTTTGTGCTTTGTATGAAATAAAGACCTATTAGTACAAGCCAAGAAACATCCATAATCTATAATGGATAATCACAACCTATGGATAATTTTGGGGTTTACTAATACTATATATACTGTATACAACAGAGGGAAGGAAAAAAGGAAAAAAGAAAGATGTAGGTAAAGAGGAATTTAGTAGAATATTATTTAGTATATTTATATTTATATTTATATTTATATTTATGTTTTTAATTTTATTTATTAATTACCCTGAAACAAATGCAAGATTTTGTTTCTATCAAAAAGGAAAGAAAGCAACTAATAGTAATGAAATTAGGTGTAATGCTACTGTCACAGAAACATCACAAGTCTTTAGGCTTTAGTCTACTATGAGTTTAGTAGCATGTTTGCTGAAGCATCATCAACACCTAAACAATGCATTATGTACTTCTGCTGGCTCTGCAAAAGCCAACCTAGGTTCTGAGGATAGAAAAAAAAAAAAAAAGAAAAAAACCAGAGAGAAGATGTAAGAAAAAGAAAGAGAAGTAGAGAGAATAAGATCCAAGAGCCCTGCATCAATGTAATTATTGAAATAGGAAGTATCTGTATTTTTGTGCCAGTCATTACAGCAGAAGTAACTAACCTAAAATTTCATGATGGCATTTACTGAATTTGGCTGGGACAGGGTTATTTTTCTTCATAGCAGCCAATATTAGACTGTGTTTTAAGTTTGTGATTAAAATGGACAATCATGTTTTACCTCTTCTAAACACTGCTTACTGTTATTTTCTATGCACTTGAAAGAGTATATATCTCCTCCTCTTTCCCTTCCTGGCCTAGTTTATGCTGCGAAATAAGGGCTCCACTAAGCCCTCTGATGGCCAGCTGGTAGTTCAAAAAGTCACTAATGGAATGACAGGTATTTAAACAAAGCAAAACTAACAAAATTTTATATATATATATATCCACACATGCAGGATATATTTAAAAGAAAAAATGCTTCAGGAAAAAAATGTCTTAGAAGCAAAAAAAGCCTAAGCAATGCACAAGGTTCTTTGTTTATGAGGTATTTAGTATCTGGAAAATAAGTCTACATTCCTTTATAGAAACCAGTTGCTACTGATTAGTGGCCTGATTTAGGTATCTCAAGAGATATAACTATTTCACTCATATCCTCCTTCAACACTTTTTCACTCATCACTTCCTCTTGATCAGCCTGACACTGGGTTTTCTGATTTCTTTTCCAAGACTTTCTATAAAACAAGGAGTTGAGATGAATCATGTGGGATTGTAACCCTACAAGATGACAAAATACTTAAATCCAAGTCACTAGCACCTCCCAAACCACCTCTCCGCAAGCTTTATGTGTGTACTGATGATGAACAGTGACATCAGAACAATGAACAAGTGGCTTTCCCATTATTTCCCCTACCTCTGACTGCTGAGATATCCAATTCTCAAAGACTTGTGCTCCATGAGTATAGTCCTACTGAATTCAACAGCAGAATTTATGTTTGTGTTTATTCAGTATATGGCCCCTTCAGGCTTTTCATCCATGGACAAATGCAACCAAAGAAAAGCAACCAGAATCACAGAAATCCTGCTCTCTATGACAGTTTTTTGTGGTGTTTTTTGTATTCCAGCTCTCCCATTTTTGTTTTATTTCCATTGAAATTACTTGGTAATTTAAAGGGTGCATTTAAGGCGTGTTATTCATTGTGAGATTAGTGTGGACATTCAGGCTCAGATCAACAAAGTACTCACCTAGGGATACAGGAAAGTTTATGAGCTCTAAGAGTCTTGTTCACTAGATGGGAGGAATGGTAGCTGGTGCTACAGTAATTAATGGTTAAATTACCCTTGGGTAGTAGGTAGTAGGTAGCATAACTTTGCAATCTGGTAGCTTTAAATTTCACGACTAATTGTAGCAGTGGGAGTTAGAATGCAGGTTGAAGACATAATGAAATTACCATAGGGAGGAACAGACTAATGAACTGAAGTCCAACAAAAGTTATGGCTACATTACTGTCAACTTGAAAATCTGTAAATAACAACTTTGAAAACCGTGGAGGGCACTAGACAATGGGTTTTATGTGTATATAAGTATGAAATGTGGATTGGGAGGAATAATTGAGTTTGCTAGATTGTCAAGTATGCACTTGGAAAAAAAATCACTTGGTCATCATTTAATCTTCTTTGCACACCTTTTTCATCTTATTTGCATTTTTAATGCAACCCCCCACAGAATATCTCTTCAATCATACTGAATTGGTTTGTGTCAAGCAGTTAATGCATATACACCTTTGCAGGTCTTTTAATTCTTCAGCAAAAAACTTAGAGGAAGGCATAGTAAACTCTTTATGGTTTTGGTACTTGGAATTTCAAAGTCCAGCTTTCCCAGTTTTATTAAGAATTATGAAATATTGGTTTATTGAATAGTAATTCTAAACCAGCTTTTTAATGAACTGGACTGTTTCAAATGAAATTATTTTCTGTTAATACAATATAGATGAGTGAATCCAATGCTTTAGGAAATGTGGCTGAAAAATGATCCTAATGGATGTCTTTTCTTTCAGGTATTTTAACATGAATTTATAGGCTTATTATTAAAGTTCCTATTCTGTGGGAATGTCATATGAAAATCAGGTATGTTGTTTTACCTACTGCAGAAGTCTGAACAAATAGCATTTGACCTCCCAAAGGAAGCCTGTACTTGTTGTAGAAGCTTAAATGCATTTGTTGGGACTGTACATCTATAACATCATTTTGCTACATATTGTGAGGTTTTTAATACGAATTATCACTTGTATCAGCTACATCAGCTGTATCAGCTTTACCTACATCAACAATATTATTTTCAGCTTTATGCAGACCTGGGTATTGTCTAGCCTGTGAATTATTCCATTGTGGAAATTCCATTAGTTTACTGCTCAACCTGTGCCATTAGATCACTCCTTCTTGTTGCCCTGAGAATCAGGCCTTTTGATATATTTTTCATAATTTCTATCCACTTTCCAAGGAAAGTAACTATAAACATAGATATTTATACATTCCATTAAAGATATGCCTTCTGATGGACATCTCTCATGGCCAGTGTGGATGGGAAGGAGGTAATCTGACTTTCCAATCCCTGGTTGTTGTCAAAAATCTATAAATTCTGAAGGGACAGAATAAATGTTCTTCCTCTTTCATCACACTTCAAGCTGTGTCCGTGTGAATCATTTTATGTTCAACAGTGACACCTTCTAATCTAAATTATTTCCTAATATTGTGCCTTTTCTATTGTGAGGTCTGTTTATTTTTGTCCTGTATGTCACTGTAATGCAGGAATAACTTACTTACCCTATGTTCCACAGCTTTTTACATAATTAAAATCTATCCCACATCCACATTCAGTTTTGTCTTTTTGTTAAAAGGATGTTCAGTCTTCTCTTTCTGTGTTTTCTATACCTCTGACCACCTCATCTCTCTAAGCTGTATCCAGTTAATTCCCATCTTTCTTAGACTGCAGTAACCAACTGAACAGATGAGGGCTGTGCCCCTGATAATTAGAGCAGGGAACAGATATTTAGACTCAGATCTGTTGCCTAGGTGGTTCTTTTGCATCCTGTCCCCTTTATCCTATATATATTTGGCTGCTGTTGCACAACTGGAATGTCTTGAAGCAATTTCCAGTTTTTCACCTGTACATTGTCCTGCAATTTAGGTGCCATCTCCCTTACCTTTGTGCAAGTTCACTAAGCATCCTCTGCCCCATTATCTGTGTCATTAATGAAGTCATTGAATAGATCCTAACTAAATATAGGCTTCTGTATATCCCCCAAGCCCTCTGAATTTCACTAATTCTAATGCTAATTGCTGTGTATCTACAGTTATCTATGATTATCCAAGGGGTTTTGCACCTACCATCTAGGAAATTAATCTTTGAGCTTTCTGGCTTCTTCTGGGCCTGTATTATTACATTGAAGTATATGATCTGTATTGTCTTTGCAGGATATTTGTAAATGGTTCGCTCAGATTTTTCTCAGAAGTAAGCACAAGCTGGTTTTATTTCTTTAGTTACATTTTGCTTGCTTTTTAGTTCAGTTTTTTTCTCTATAAACACTATACTTTCTACATTTACTAACACTATTTCAATTAATTTCCACTCTTTTGGTGTTTAACTCCTCCTTGATGATTTCACAAAGAGAATTATATGAGTTTTCAGATAATTCTTTAATTATCTCAGGTAGAAGTCCATCATGTCTCAAGGTTTTGAAAATTTGTAATGTAGAGGTTACTTTGTAAACTTTTCCTTTCCTTTTCTGGGCTGATACCATACTACTTTCTTTGTTACCCTTAATTAAACTACCTTTAATCAGGCAGTTACATGCTTCTCTTTAACTGTTATGAAGACTGATGCAAAAATGCACAAGGAACATTTCAGCTTTCTCAACATCCCCTGTAATTTTTTTTCCTCCACTGATTACCAAATTAACACTTTCCCTGGGGTTTTTCTACCTATGAATACCTTGAGTAGACTTCTATTTATTACAAAACTTGGTTAATAATTTCTGCTTCGTCTTCAATTTGAGTTTTTCTAACTTGAGCTTCCATTCATTAATCCTGTCTTTGGTACACCTCCTTTTCTGGATTAACTGCTAGCCTTTTCTTTCTGTAAATGCACTTGTAAAGTGTGATGAGTTCAATTTGCATTTCACCTCTGAGAAAACAGTCTGACTTCTCCTTGCAAATATCTATCTCCAAATAGATAGACATTATACATATATACAGTCTACAAGAATACAGTATATCTATAAACCTATCTGGTTTTATTTACTAACACCTACTGATGTATGTCCTAGGGTATAATTAATCAGTTCTGTGATGGCTGATAAAGGGGTGGTCAAGGTGGTAAAATATGAATGTACAGGGTTAAAAAGAGCTGACTAGATAAAGGTATGAGGTTTGGAGATAAAATGCTAAAGAGGAGATAAAGTGCTAAAATGAAGAGTAAGGAAATGGGAATTTCTATGCTGAATATAGTGTAAAGATTTTTTTTTCTTCTTGAACATCTGGATTAAATGATTATATGATTTTATAGGTAATACTTGTTAAAAATAAAATTTCATAAAAATTATAAAGATTTGCAAATTAAGTGTCTTCTTGTTTATTTTTAATTCTCTGAATGTGATTGAGCCTGTCTGAAGACTTTGTTTTGACACAAATCCCTGAAATACAAAAATATTCCATTTCTGTATTTATGGTTTAATTAATAAAATATATATAGTAAGAAAGCATACAGATATAGGTGGCAAGTATATAAAAGCATAAACCAAAGCTGAAATTTCCTACTCTAGAAAAATATGATGATATTATTATTTTAAAGGGATTATTTGAGTCCTCTCCTACAACGTTCTATGTAGCATATGCATTTAGGCATTGTGTACAGTTCACATGATGAAAATTTTGATTTCAGGTAAATTTAGAAAAAATGTGGAGCCCTAATTCAGGAACAAGTAAATATAAATAAATTAATGAAAATAACAATATCCCTTCCCCAACTTCTTATTCATTATTAGTGTCATAGCTGTCTCCAATTCAGTAATAATTCAAACTCCCTATAGCATCTCAAGTCACTTTAGTTGCAATGCAAGTGGTCAGAGTACAAAAATACACATGGCACTAGAGTACAAAAATACACTTGGAATACAGGGGACTCCTGTGCAGTACTGGGTTAATCAGGAACATGCCGCTGTCGTTATTTTCCTGCTGGCAGATCCTTTTTGAATTTAAAGTCCTATTTAACCTGAGGTGGAAGCTTATGTATGTACATGAGAATGGAGCTCTCAATGAGGTATAACTCTTCCCGTTTCTGAAGCTAGCATTGCACTGAAAACAAGAGCACAAAGCAGTCAAGCACTTCAGCAATACTTACACCTCTATTGGCCCTCAATTTCTGTTTCACTTTATTCTACCATCAACCTTCTTCGTACAATAAAATGCATAATCAAAGCAGGGAGCTAAGATAAAAGTGAAAAAAAGCACTAGAATCTCCACTTTTTGTAGGCTTTTTTTTCCTAACAAGCTTAGTCTTTGATCGTTTTCCATTTGATCAAAGAGAGCTTTGATGCTCTTTGAAGAAGTACTGAATTATTAGGATAAAGATATAGAATTTGATTCACATTTTCATCTGAAGAAAATAAGCAAAAGAACTGGACTTGGACATATCTACATGCCGTAGATATGTCTAAAGATATACAAATAATTGAAATAAAAACCCCACAAATATAAAGAATAAAGGAGTAGAATCTACTTACAAGTGAAAGTTAACAGTGGAAAAGAAGACCAAATGTATAGCATGTTTGTTCTAGAAAATGTGTCTCTAACTGCCAGTCAAACTGTGATAAATGTCTTCTACTTGGAAGGAAATGTATGCTTATGAATATCAAAGTGCAAAATGTATTGCAGATCCATGCCTGAGCAATATTTACCACAGCTGGAATGCTTTACTCTAAGGAATGCTAGAAAGGGAGGAATAAAATCTAGGAAAAACCAAGTTTAATTTTATCTCTCTATGTTCTATGCAGTGTTGCATAGTAAGTGAGGTGAAGATTTTTTGGTAGATTTTTTGTTGTTTGAGAACTGAAGTGGAAAATCTCAAATTTCTTATGAAAGTCATCAAAATGAATACATGTAAAGTCCATAATCTGGAATTAAACTTATGTTTTTGAGCCATTAATGAAATACTTCCGTTTCATTTGGGAGAGTAGATGGTCAAAGATATCTAAGAAACCGAGCCAAATTTTAAAGTACATATTCTTTTGTTGTTGGGGTCTTTTTATCTTTTTTTTTTCCTTCAGTTTTCTGTTTTGATGTCAATAAATAGCCCAGTGCTAGGAAGTGCCAGCAAGGTCAGAAAGAAAGACTAGAAAGACAGAAAGCTGCATGTAGAAAGGAAATGACTGCTGATCATATATACATTTTGGTTAACTCACTTTTGTTGTAGAACCATTATTTAACGAATACTTTGTCTCACTTGTAAATATTGACTTAAAGATGCAGAAACTTTAGAAGGTAATAATCAACTATTCCTATTTTCAGGAGAATGGTTACAGTGTTGGAGCTGTGTCTACCCTAAAGCAACTTTCATGATAGTCATGCTTTAGGTCTCTGTGATTTGATTGAAGTAATGTTAGTCAAAGTTCTGGCACTCAATCTTTTCATCAGAATCCCTTCCTTCAATAGAGATTTTAATTATGTTTTTTAAAAATGGTATGAAAAGATGAGAAGTCTTCATAAATTCAAGCTGATGTTTATTGTAGATGGTGGAATGAGATTCATGTAAGACAGCTTGTCAGGTTTATTTGGCTCTGATAGTAAATAGACCTAACCAGGCATGAAGAGAGGCAAATGAGATCCATGCTAAACAACAACAACAACAACAAAAAGCAAATTTGGGACAGAAATTCTGAACAAACAAAAAGCAGATGACCAGGTCTTGAACATGAAAAAGACTTCAACAGAGAATACACCCTGAGAAAGGAGGAGAAAAATGCTTCATATTTAAAGGAGGGGACATTTAAAAACTTAATTTATTTGTCCCACCAGTGCAGAGTAGAAGAGCTTAAAACAGAAATAAGACTGACTCCTACTCCACCTGCCTAGCAGAAAACATTATTAGAAGCAGCCTCAGATGATGACTTGAACAATTTTTCAGGTCTTTTAGATCTTCCCCGGAAAATCACTTGACCCCCTAACTCACTGAAATCATCTTTACCACCCTAATGTTCTTCTTAAAGAACTCTTGGAATAATGGGGACATTTCAGAAAGTTGGAAAAATGGTAAATTTTGAATTAGGTGGATCATATGCAATCAATTCTCTCTAGATTCACACTGACACATTAACAAAGTAGATATGTTGTAATATGCACATATGTGAAGTGAAGCATATAAGAATAAGGACCACTGAAGATTTTAGAGTGAGGAAAGCTGAAACACTGAGAAAACTCTAGGAATTATTAAGATAAGTAAATGAAAAATAACTGCAATACAGAGCTCTGTCTAAATAAGTTAATAGAATTTCTACATATTTAAAGGGAGGAAGACTGAGAAGCCATTCTATGTCTGTCTACACACCGGTAAAATCAAGAGCAGGATATTCCATACAGTGTGATAGACTTAAAAAGGATGTCTTGTAATTAGTATAGGTGAATAAAATCCCTCTACCATAATTATTTAAAGAGGAAGAAAAACTTTCTGTGATTGAAAGAGGTCATTTTGAGGAGTGATACTTACAGAGATTGTCAATCAGAATTTCAATCCATATTAATTCTGAAATTTATTATTAAATCATTTCTGTGCCTATAGTATTTTCCAGAATGAAAATGATGTATCTCTTTTATTTTAGTTGAGCAATTCCTGCTTTTGAAATTATGATAGGAGTATTTTCTCAGATCCACTGATAAAGAGCTTATGCAAGTTCAACTTCTCTCTCTTTTGGGTAACTTTTTTCTCCTTCAGTGGCTTTTCCTCTGAAGGCAATGCTCTGGTTTCTTTGCAGACTTGCTTTTCCATCATCATAGATTAGATGTGAAAATGCTCCAAATGATTTCTTGTTTAGCTGTATTTGCTGAAGAGTGAACTTTCCTTTTGTTTTGTAGTTTTAAAAAGAAATTAACAAAAATCTAGATGGCTAGACTCATGGAATGTGAAATAAAAAGAACAATCAATAGCAAATGTAAAAGATTAGATTGAAGCAGTGGGAAAAAACTGCACAGAGAAAAATATGCTTTCATAGAAAATACTTTTTAACCTCTTGCAGGTACTTCACTGACATGGTAATGACTTGTGCTACTTTTAAAAAAAATAACTATAAATTTTTTATATATGAAAAGAAATTTTAGAAAAAAGATTCCCGTGACATTACAAATGCTAAAGAAAACTTTAATAAAACTGAAAGATACTTTCTGGAAAGATATTTTACTTTAGAAATTATTGAATAATGTAGTTGAAATTAAAATTATAGGAAAACATAAAACATGCAGATTTTAACATGTAGTACAAATACTTTACCATGTAAATGTGTTCTATGTCATTGGGTTCTTTTAGTTATTGTATGGCAAATATTCCTTGTCTTTGATGAATTCCCAGCAGAGTCAATTTCTAGTTACTTCAAAGGATTCAGGCTAAACTGCAAGTCTCTGGCCTGTATCAGATCAGCAATGATAAAGGAAAAACTTACTGTGGGTAGATCACTTATTTAGGATTAAAAAACAGATGTGAGAGTAGTCTTGGACCAATGGAATCTGCTTAAAGGGTAGAAAACATGGACATTGAGTGTTCTCAAAACCAGTAACGATATAACGATATATACTGTAGAAAATAATTTAAGTTGTATTGTTATATTTATTGTTATTTTTAACAATATAAGCTGTAAAAAATAAATTAATTTCCAGGTTTTGAAAATGCCAGCTGTTTTTAATGGAATCACTCACATTTAAATTATTTACTGTGGTATTCTGGTCTATTTTGTAACAGAATAGAAATAACATACATATTCACATACAGATATCCTAAATTGCTATGATGTCTCTCATCTGCTTCAGGAAACCTATACAAAAGAATGGTGTCCATATTCTTATTGCAGTAAAAAATTATTTCCAGTTTAAAAACTCGTTATTTCTTTTGTGAAAGAGAAAATGAGTCTACTTTTTTGTGTGTGAAACAAAACTTATAGTGCTTCAAGGTTACGGTCATATCACTGTTCTTGCAGTTGTGTTTATATGAAACAAAGCTGATTCAGTTGCTGTCCTGTTAAAGTAGATCTATTTTTTCTTCTGATATATGTCTGCAAAAGTGTCAACTATTTGACTTTCCTACTGTATTAGAAGTTATCACAGAGCCAGATTCCAAAGGCTCCAGCTTTTTGTTACTGTCCAGTCCAATTTATCAAGCACATTGAAATGACAAGTGCAAGACAGAAAGTTCTTGTTGCCCTTGGGCTGGCAAAGAACAGTCTGGTCATCTAAAAATCAGAGTAAGGTTTGTAGCTGGATATTACAGTCTCATTTCATTCTATTTTTTTATTCGGTGAATTGTTTTGTATATACTTTGATACGCAGAAAAAAAAATTAGGCTGGAAAATGAAGGAAGGTCCTAGCATATTCTGAATGAAGATATATGTGTTCAATTCAGGACACTGTATGTATCACAGACACAAATATTTTTGGTTGGATTACTTTACAAAAACCATTCTATTTGAGATGGCTTCAAGTCTCTAAGCAATCACTGACTAATTCCTTAAAGGTGGGCCAGGCAGATAAAGAAACAGGTTTATGTGGTTTAACCATGGGAGTAAATGAATATAATAATTGCCAGGTTGGTTCAGAGCCTTTGTTCCCTTTGATGGTGAGTAGAGCTTGTGAAAAGAGGATAAAGCTGAAAGAACTGAATGTTTTAAAATAGGTTGTATGCACTCTGGGCTGAAATAGAAAATGTATGGTTTTCAGCCCCTATATTAATGAAGTGGCTGAGGTAACACACCTGTTTATTTTTGAAGAAAAATCCTGCTTCAGCTACAAAAAAGGCACTAAATAAGTCTACGAGCATGATCAGGTAAGTGCTTGAGTGCCTGATATGTTGATTTTAAAAGCTCAGCTAAGACATAATTAAACATGTGTTTCTGCTGCAGTGGAAATTAAAACAGAGGACTTTGCAAACCTCTGTTTGAAAGTACATTCCAGGTTTTAGAAGTACAAGATTCTCCTTCTTTATTTAAGGAAAATATTATCACAGAATTACAGAATGGTTTGGGATGGAAACCAAAGGTCATTTAGTTCCAAACCTCCTGCCATAGGAAGGGATGCTTTCTGCTAAACCAGATTGTTCCAAGCTCTATCCAGCCTGGCCTTACACATTTCCAAAGATGGAACAGCTTCAGCTTCTCTTGGTAGTGTGTACCAGGGTGTCATAGTCTGCACAGTGAAGAAATTCTTCTTAATCTATAACCTAAATCTACCTGCTTTTAGTTTGATAAACTCTTGATAAAGAGCTCTTGATAAAAAATGTTTGTGGCTTTTCCTGCCTAAGGAGTTTTATTCCCCAGGGTGGGACACCAAAGGGGCATACTACACAGCATTTAATGACTGAGTTACCTTTTCTTTCTCTTCCCTTTTCCTCACTACATAGCTGAACAGAAAAGTCCACATACCAAGCTTAAATACTGAAACTAGAAAAGTAAGAGTAAGAAAGGAACAAGTTGAGAAAAATTGCAGATTAATTCCCCTCTGGGGTTTAAAAAGAATTAGGGACATAGCTGTGCTCTTACATAATGTTCTGCCTGCTCTGTTCCCATGGTAGTAGAGCTTTTTGCCATCTCTTGCTACTGACTGCTGAGGAAATTTTAAATCTGAGAGCGCATTGTTGAATCTCACCAGAAGAGCTTTGATCTTTATAACAGAAGCCCACATACTTCCAAGTGATGTGTATTGCATACACATACAAATGAATTACAGTAGAAATAAAAATAATTCAAACATTTTAAAGATGTCTGTAATTTGAAGCTCAGAATGGGTACAATAAAATTGTGGGTCTCCTTTGTAAAGAAAACACCCAGATGGGCTCACCATCTACACTCCATATGGCACTTAGTCTCTTCTCTGCATCCCGCTGTGCTCACAGTGTAATCCATATGGACCTTACTTGATTGGTTTCCTGTTCCTGCAACACTGACTGTCTGTTCATGGCTTTCCATCAAACATGCACTTACTGCTGAGAGAACACATTATTATGTGATGATTTCCTAGATTGCTGGAAATGTGGAAGCATTATTTTTTTGTGTGTGTTGATCTATGTCGTGGCTTTGGCCATTAGTGGTGAGGTAGAGTGCACATATATAAAGCCAACGTGCAGAATTTTAGCCAAATTATGAGTGCTCATGTGCACCCTCTAAAAACAGCTAGCTAGCATTTCTCTGTTCAAGCAGAGTGCTCCTAGGATGTGCAAGCCATGAAAAGGAGAGCCAGGAAGCTGGAGGAAGGGGATGGGCAGGTAACAAATGGCTTTAGCTATGAATGGGGTATAGAATTTAAGGGGAACTCTGCAGTTGCTAGGGTGTCAATTGCATGTGCGTAGATGAGAAGCAAAAAGGACGAAGGAAGTACAAATACTACTCTGTCAAGATTTTCAGTTTTCAAGGTGAATTAGCAGTTCTTGCACATTGCAAGCTGAAAGCATGTGATGGAAGTCTAAAACAGGGTTTACACCTGTTCCAAGTCATGGAAAATCCAGCTTTAATGCTCACTAGATGTGTGCATAAAAAACCTGTGAGCAGCTCATTAAATATTGACAGAAATTGTAGGGGTTGATCTCACAATCACATCTTGCTAGTGTTCATAGGAAAGGGGTACAACTTTGATGATCTCAAGTTGTTTTGAAAGCTACATTCAGTTCTGATTGTCCTGATTCTAAAGAGGTTGAGCAAGAGGATGCAATGCTGTATGATGAAAGACCGTAAGAGCATGGCAGACAGACTACAAAGATAGAAATGTGGAAAAAGGAAAAGGGAGAAGTTGGCCTAATGACTATGTGGTAGAGATTAAAAAGGATAAAGAGAAGGAAAAGGTTTTTTTGATGTATGTTTTGTTGTAGTGAAACATGCTAAAAAGCATTCTTTTGAACATATTGCAATTATCCTGTGGAACTCTGCCATTCAGTATTTCTATAGCAAAGAAAGTTGTGGTATTCAGTAAAGAATCAGATAATTGTACTGATGATGAAAACATTCAGAAATTCATTACATGTTATATGAATTATAACAGGTAATAAATATACATAATAAATACACAATAAATATACATTTCAATTTTTTTTGATGTGAAAGTATATGTGTATATCTTATAGAAATTTTCCTAGATTCTGGCCAGTAAGATATAGGATTAGGTTTGTCATATACACACAAACACATACACACATATATATATATATATATATAAGCATGTGCACACATACATTTGCATTTATTTATTTATCTCTCAAAAAAGTCTCAGATTTTGGCATCTTTCTTGAACTGTGCACAGTAAAAAGCAGAATAAGGGAAGCCTTGGGACTGCTGACACAACTGAAAATGCATAAAATATAGGCATGCTGAAGGACAGAGGGAGAATTCAGCATCTTTTTGGCAGTCAGTATCTCTTCTACATGTTTATGCTTATATAAGGGAAAATACTTGTGATAAAATATATCCTATTATATCCTTTATTTTTATTGCTGTCATGACAGCTGATAAACTCAAACTGCTGATTGTGTCTGGTTTAGTGACAACTTGTAACAATTTCTTTCTTTCCCTGCATTTTGCCTTTACCCTTTTCCCCAGCTCCAAGAATAATTTAAGCAAATTACCACTGTGATCTACATCATAGTTTCTCACTATACTTATTTTCAGATATAATACATTCATACCTACAGATTTACAGATGTAGGTGTGGTTTTTTAGGCACCAAATTTGCTTGTACTCTGCACACTGTTCTATGTGCACCCTGGCAGCCAATGTATAATCACCATTGTTACTACATCACAGAAACACAGAATAGATGAGGTTGGCACCTTTGGATTATCTGGTCCAAACTCCATCTCAAGCCCTAGGGACACCTTGGGCTGTTATCTTAGGATTGTATCTGATCAGGGTTTGAATATTGCCAAGGAAGAAGACTCCACACCCACTCTGGGCAACCAGCTGGGGAAAAAAGCTTTTTCTTGTGCTTCAACAGATTTTTCTCTTCTTCTTAGCCTTCTTGTCTAGTCGTTGTGTCCCATAAAGAAAAGTTTGGCTCCATTTTCTTTACTTCCCCCATCAGGTATTTGCAAATATCAAAAACGTCTCAGCTGGGCCATTGCTTCTTCAGTTTAAGTAGTCCCAGCACTTTCTGTATTTCTTTGTATGACAGGTGCTTCAGTCCCTTAACATCTTCGTTGCCCTTTGCTGGACCCACTCCAATATATCCCTGTCTTCTGTTGGAGACCAGACCTAGGCACAGTACTCCAGATTCATCTCACTGGGCTGAGCAGCCCTCCCACTTTCTGGCAATGTTCTTACTAATACAGTCCAGGAGGTTCTTGGCTTTCTGTGACACAAGGGCACATGGACCTTGGTTGATTTTCAACTTGTCTAACATGACCCCAAGATCCTTTTTGGCAAAGCAGTTTTCCAACCAGTCTGCACCATGTACCGGTATGGGGGTTATTACTTTGAAGGTGCAGGAATTTATTTTTCTGTTTGCTGTACTTAATGAGATTTCTGTCAGCCCACTTTTTCAGCCTGTTGAGACCCCTTTGAATATCAGTACCACTTTGTGGTTTATCAGTTGCTTCTCTAAGTTTTTTTATCGTGTCCAAATTTGCTGAGCATGCATTCTGTCTCATTATCCAATTAATTAATGAAGATGTTAAGCACTATTTGCCCTAGTATTGACCCTTTGGGTACACTACTTATATGTCTTGGACTGTTGCTGCCCTCCTGTGCTGTTTCTCCAGGAGCTATTGATGTTATTCAACCTTCCCACGAGTATCATGGCTTGAAAAAGTGAAATTATATGAAGGTTTTGTCTGCATTTTCCTGATCAGCTGTCCTGTAGTAGATACACATGGTTGTACCGACCACTTTGGTCTGACCTCTAATCCTGACCCATAAGGTCTCAGCTAGCTCATCATTCATCATTCAATACAAGACCTTCATGTATTCCTTCATGTATTCACTCCCTTAAAATGACTCTCCCTTTGTGCCATCCTGGCCTGTACTTAAATGTCCCTAAAGTGGGACATGTCTCCATCCACTGCAGCACTTCAGTTGTGTGAATTGTTACCACACCTCTCGGATGCTTTCACAGTTCTGCTGCTGCACATTGACCTCAATTTCCTCATTTGTTCCCCGTGTTTCATGTGTTACTATACAGGCACTTCAGAGAGGCACCCAGCCATGCTCATTTCTCAGAAAAAGTACAAGTCTGTTCCCCCTGATACTGTCTTTGCTTGCAGGTACTCCTTTATTTCTGTGCCTGTGCTTAAAATGGACCCTTTTTAACATTTTCTTTTTTTTTTTTTCTTTCATAATAAGGATGTTCCAGTCCACATCACTCTGGAACCCTTGCTTGCCAACCTAGTCCAGCATTTCGTCATTTAATTACTGGTTGTGGACTTTGTCCCATTGCTTCTACTTTAACATTCTTCCCACTTTCTTACATAGCCTGATGACAAAGATGATTTTTCCCTTCTTTGAAAAGTGAGTCCTGTCTCTTTCCAGCAGCTCTCAATCTTCAAATAGTCCCATGATCATAATAAAGCTGGGGATTGACCCACAGAATCAGAGTCCCTGTCAGGCTGGAGGAGACAAACTTGCAGTGTGCTGATCTCTCATCTCTTCTTGTTTACTTTGGAAGACGGACCTTCTGTCAGCATGCTCCTCTTGCTACTTCAGCCTCAGTTAGAGAGCCCAGACATCCCTGCAGCCCCAGAACAGAAGAGATGCATCTGCACTTGAGTTGAGGCCCCAGCTGTGCTCGGGAATAGCTCCAGTGTTGGGGGACTGAGCCCCGCAGTTTGTCTCCACTGGTGCTGAGCAGCGCATGTGCTGCTCTCCCCAGAGCTTGTGCCCCCACTGTGTGCCCTTCTACATGAACTGCTCCCTCTGTTACACAACAACCCATCACCAGAGCAAATGAATTTCTAGTCTGAACTAGCCGGTACCTAGATATTTTCTGTAACTCTGCAGTGGTTTTCTTCACCCTGCTTTATTACAGTGTCAGAATAATGCTTTGAGTGTGGTTTAACAGCAGGGAACTGTATTGTTTATTCAACAATAGATTAGGCCTGGAGAAGTAAAGGTGTGAGGGCAGGAATGGGTACACATAATCTCAAATACCAGTAGAATGTCAGACTTTTAAATAACTTGATCAAAGCCAGAGATGTGTATCAACTTGTTCCATACCAAGGGAGATGTGACCTGGCCAGAAAATAATTGAAAAAGGGTTAGCAAAAACCAAATAATATCTCTAAGGTTTTTGTAAGGTTTTTTTCTCACTTTGTTTTTTCTTAGGCTATAGAGACTTACATTTTAGTGTCTAGGGTGTTTTCCTTTACTGTAATTTTAGATGCATTCAATTACAAGTGGGGAAATAGTCTTTAAAATGTAATTTTGTGACAGGCATCAAGAAGTATTTATACACACTGATTAGCAGCCACTGTCTTTTTAATGAGAAGTGGGATATAATTTTTCATTATAACGGATCCTTCTGTCATTGTTCTGTACTCTATTTTTAGCAACTCCAGCATAAATAACTGAATACAATAAAGTGAATAGCTGGAATGCTCCCAAATGAGGAAATCTTCAAAAAACTTCACCAAACCCCCAAAATGGTTATCTCTAAGGAATACAGAGCTACTCTGTTTTTTTCCTAAATATATTCTCTTTTAGTAACATATAGTAACAGCGTATTAACAAACTGTATTATATTTTAATTAATGATTTTAAATGTTAACATTGCATTTAAAAATTAAAAAAGTTGTAGATCTGTTCATGCCATGCAGGTGGTGGGGAGACAAAATTCAATGAATGTGGGATCATTTTACATGTTATTTTACATGACTGCTACCAGAAACAATGAATGAAGCCTGAAGTCCCAGAGTAATTTTTTGCCTCCCAGGTACATTTAGGCTCCTTTATTATAGTTAACACATCATTGCTCCAGCAATTTGAAGTACATGTGAATTCAGACTTGATGTTAATAGAAGCTCTCCTGGACCCTGAGTAACTGAAATAATCTGGAAAACTACAGTCTTCACCATGAATATTGCCTAAAAGTAAATGACCTGGACAACATTTCTATAGAGTGGACACTGTATTGACTTTGCAGTAAAATGAGATGATGGTAGCAAGTTTAGTCTAGTCATGTCTGGTGCAGCATAGTTCTTGCCATTAGAGTTTCTCACAGGTTGAGTATTTGTGCTCCTGCAAAGGAATGAAATGTTCCTTCATTTACCTGAGCACCAGGTAGAACTGGTGACCTGATGGTGACCCTTGAAATAAGAAAGGACTGGTTTTAGGGATTTTATGACTTTTGAGTTTGTTTGTGATTTCTTTTCTCCCCTCCCTCCACATTTGCGTAGCATCAAGGTTTTGAACTAATTACTTAATCATTAAAAGAAATATTTCAGAGAACAGGAAAGATAAATAGTACTGAAATGCGTAAGTCTGGTGTTCACAACAAATACTGAAAACTTATGAGGAACTACCTTCGTATTTTATAAGTTTATAATATCTTTGGTATCCATGAAGAGAATATGTTGGTTTTTTTAAATGATACAACATCCTGGTGCTTTATCTTCCATGAAAAGACACATATAGTATGAATTTTAACATGTCACAATTCTGGTACACACCACAGTTAGAAACATAATTATACCTATTGAAACTCAGTGGGCTGAAAGATTAAAATTTCAGTGGATTGGTGGAATTCAGATTCCACTCTGAAGTGGAGTTTTTGTTTTAACATCAGTTCTAATCACTCATTTTCAGACTTTTTTTAAAAGGATCTAAGTGGATGTGGATTCATGATTTTCTTGCATAATGTTTTGGCAAATGGGAATTTTACCTTATTTTACAGCAGCAAATATCATGGATATTTATTTCTCTGATACATATTTGTTGCTATGGATAAGCTTCAGAATTTTCATGTTTTCTGCTTATATTAGTTGCATCCAATGTAACCATCCAAGGTTCATGAAGATGAAGAGGGGAAAATAAAGCAAATATTTTTGCAACACTCACTAAAAGTGCTTAAAATACGTAAGGTAATTGTACCAGTTAACTGATACCATTAGTTACTATTGAAAGAGGTGAGCCAGTAAGAGCTGCAGTAAGTGCAGAAACTTGTGCTTGGAAACAAGAAACCACTCATCAAAACAGAACTTTCCTTAGCTTTACTGCCATCATGACAGAGCTTCTGTTGTGCCATTAAGGAATATTTGCATTTTCAAGCTAAATATATCAGTCTAGAAAAGGTAAAGTGGAATGAATGAATAATTTTTACGTACAGATCTTTAAGTTTTCCAACCTAATCACAGGTCCAGAACTCTCCTTCTCTGAAAGGAAGCTCCTGCACTAGGAGAGTAGATTTTCTTGCTATGGGCTGTTCAGAATTAGTTAAAGATCTATTCAAAGTTAGTAGGTGGTTTTCCTGGCTTTTCCTCACAGCTGTTGAGAGATCAGACAGGAATGCAGAGATTATCACTTCAGGTTCTTTCTTGAGACATTTGAGAAACTGGGCACAGTGAAAGAACCCCTGAACATACAGGAGGGCTAACACAACCAAACCATAGCTGTCGAGCAGTCATGTTACTGATAGATTGCCCCAAGGCAAAATGTGATAGAGGTCACATTATGGTGCCTCCCCTTGGGCACCATGCAGCGGGCATTCTCTGTAACGTTAAAAGAGTTTCCATAGTGCGATAAAATGTAATTAAGCAACACTGAATTTGAAATGAATTTGCAACAACTCAGATGTTTCTCAATACTTTGTGTTGTTCATTAGTATGAAAAACTGCTGCCTTTACCACATTTACATTCAACTGAGGAGTATGTAATGAGGGAAAGTAGCAAGAAAACATATAAAAGCTGTCTGTATAGCAATGCAATGGCAGTTAAGAAATATAATAAAATGAACACAACCACCTAGAATTAAATGCTAATTAGAATGATGTATTTTGGCCATTCACAGAGTTTGATCTAAGCTCTAGATTACTGGCAAGCACAGGGAGTTCAGCAACAGACAGATAAACTTTCCAGATCCATCTCTCTGCCAAAGCTGTCCTATTTAAAGTGCTTTCCTATATGATGCTCATCTGATTATCTGGACCAAAGATTTTACTTAATGTTTCAGCACTAAAATATGTGCTTTATTTATTGACCATGGAGATCCCTCATCCCTCTCATTGGCAATAATGACCCTGCAAAAAATATTATTTTATTTTCTGTACAGGAGCAGAGTCAGGAAGAAATTAGCCATTGGGTCATTGATTGCACTGCTTCACAGCTGTAGGCAAGCATTAAGTACAGTGGTTTCCAATCCTTTCTAGCAAGGTAATACAGCTGCCATCTCTTCATCACAAAACCATAAAAAGTATTTAAGTTTGATTTGGATAATTTTTTTCTTTTTGTCATATAGACAAAATCAAAATATTTTATTGTCATTGCTTCTGAAAAGCTCTGATTCTCTCTTGTGCTGTGGAACTAATCAGGGTGTACTTTACCCTTATTGACTTCAGAAGTATTGTTTGGGATTGAGGTAGTATTGCATAATGCAGTAGTTCAGACCACAGCTAATATACCATTAGAATATTTTTGTCTGCAGTTCAAGAAATATGCAATGTAATACTGTGTTTCACACAGTGCAATATAGCACTTAGAGTTCCACTTACAATGCTGCATGGAATAAAATACATATATATAGAGAAAAATGGGCTAGAAACCTTAAAAGAGTCTGTCTTTAATTAGTCTTATTTAATTATTTTTTTTATTATTTTTCTGAATCATCTGCCACACTTAAGCATAGACAACTCCAGTAAAGTGTTTTTCTCACTCCAGAAGGAAGTTTCAACCTATTTTATTTGACAGCTAACTAAAGTGTGCAGTTTTCCTTTCTTCACTTTCATTGCCTATTAATTTCCCTTATAAGGCTAATCAATTTTCTTACCATTAACCAACGTTACCACATTAGACCAAGTGGTAGAAGCTCTTCCCAAGCTGCATCTCTGTGAACTCTGCTACTAAAATGGTCTTCCTCAACACTGCTTAGAGCCAGAAGACTATGAACTTGGAGACTTGTATTCACCTAAAGCAAAGCAAAATTAAGTAATTTTGCCCACAGATTATGTAGTGTGAACATTCAAAGGTAACTGACAGCTTTTTGAGGATGCCTGTCAGGTTCACGAGCCTTGCATGAAGCAAGTAGCTCCCCAGTGCCAAATTGGTTCCAAGGATTGCGTGTTTCACCAAGGCTGAATTTGTCAGCAGTGCCCAGCATTCTCTTTCAGGATTAAGATATTTGCACAATGCAAGGGCCTGTGCTGTATGCCAGCCTCCATCAGAAGACTGGCATGTGGGATAGTGTGTGATACCCAGAAAAAATGGTGTAAGCTTCATTGCAGTGGGAATAGGGGAAGCTCCTCAAAAGTAGGACAAAGATTGCATATTTTATTGGTATTTGAAGTCATAGAATGATTTACAAAGAAAGAGAGATTGATTTAGCATCACAGGAAATATAGTCTTAAGGAACAGTGGGATAAGTGGGAGGTAATTACAAAGGTGTAAGTAATGCTATGATTTAAGAAATAAATACGATAAATAACTTTTCTGGAGAGGAGTGGCAGAAATCTCCTCCCCCTACTGGGTGATAATGTCTGTTGAAAAAGAGCTAGACCTAGAGACAAGGCTCCTATGCAGGACACAAAACTGAGAATTTTTAGGAAAACATTTTGTTTTAGTGAAAAATCTGTGTCAGTAATTTCCATGTTATGTATGCAGCAGGTTTGGGTGGACCTGAAATGAGGAGAGAAGTAAGGACTCAGACTTGCCTGTCAGCTAATGCAGTGATGCCCATGGTGTTTACTTGGTAGGTGAGAGAATCACGCTTGGAATTGTCATGCTTTGCTCACAATAGTAGGTTAAATCTCTTACCTCTGTTTCAAGTAAATACTTCTATTAGTTTACTGTTGAGACAGAGTAACATTTGCTCATTCATCTTTGCTGGAGATGTTTTTGCATTTGGTAATTCAATACATAATAAAGCCCTGAACTTCCACCTTCCCCAAATCAGGTGGAGCAACCCTTATTAACTCTTATTAACCCTCTCTTCTCATTCTTCTTCTTCCTGTCTTCCATCATTTCTCTTTTGAAGTTTCATTTAATGGAGAGAGAAAGTAATTTTAAGTCATAAAAACTCTTTCCTAGCTTGCTCTGACAGGCATGATGCTTTGGTTTGTTGGGTTTTTTGGTGTAGTTTTTTTTTTATTGTTTTTTTTTTCCCCTTAGATTTATGTATCTCTTGGGCTGTGTGAAGTAGAATAGATCTTTGAATGTCTGTTCAAAATATATGCACAGAAATTCTGTGGTCCAGGAATTGCATGGCAAAATGGGTGGACACATCAATGGAATTTTCTTAAATTAATAAGAGTTTACAAATTTACTAATCTAGAGCTGAGATCTAAATGAAATGGTTTAGTGTCTAACAGGTAATTTTTGACAGACAACTCTCTTTGGCTTTAGAAATACCAAGGATTAGAATTAGAAACTTCACCTTCTTTCAGGTAAAAGAACATTTTCTACTGATAGTGAGGTAATAGATACATGGAAATCAAGTCAGAGCATACAGAAAATGGTTAAGTTTAGAGGATTTGTACCTTGACTAAGGTACAATCAGAATTGTCATCATTAGTATTTTTTTAAAAGGTCTAATTTCTCTGACTCAGCAAGGAACCCACCTTTATTTGCTCAATTTTGCAATAAAAATTCAGGGAAAATCCTTTTGTTCACACAAATATTTAGACAAGATTTAGACATTCTTTGTGAATAAGGCTACTGGACCACGAATGATCTTCTCTTTCTTTTTTTCTGTTTTTGTTTTTTTGTTGTGCAAACAAGGGTATTTATGCCGAAATTTCTTAACTAGCTCTATAATATAAAATGGCTTTGTGTATGTATGAGTCACAATGGAGAGGGAGACAAACAGTGTTTTAAAACAAGAAACAGATAAGCTTTGGAATGAATTAATGTTAGAAGGAAAATTTTAATTACAGGATCATATCAATAATAACAAAAAATAATTACTGAAAGAATGGGTCTGTGCTCCTGGGATAAATTACACTATTCTACTATTCTGAAACATTTGGCTGATCAGCCTCACCTCAGTCCCTGGGTTGGTGATTGAAAACCCAATCCTGGAAACCATTTCTGGGTGCTTGAAGGACAAGAAAACAGGAGCAGTCAGCATGGACCCACCAAGGGGCAGTCATATTTGACCAAGATGAAAATATTGTGCAATAAAATGGTTGTCTTTATAGATGATGGGGGAGTAGTAGATGTTGTTTCCTAGATTTTAGTAATTATTGCACTGTTGTTTCCAGTAAGATTCCTGTACAGAAGCTGTTGAAGCACGGGCTGGATGAGCAGGCAGAGGTGGATTGAGAAGTGGCTGAATAGCCTGGACTAGGGCATGGCAATCAGTGGTACAAAGCCTGGTTGCAGGCCAGTAACTAGCAGTGTACCCCAGGGATCTAAAGGCGTTCCAGTCCCATACAAAACCTTCACTAATGCTTTGGATGGTGGGGCAGAGTGTACCCTCAGCAGCTCTGCTGATGGTGCTGACCTGAGAGGTGTGGCTGGTACGCAGGAGGGTTGTGCTGCTGTCCAGAGGGACTGTGACAGGCTGGGGAAAGGGAGAGAAGGAACAGACTAACTTGCTAGCATTTACATTAGTTTTCAACTATAATGCCTGTGGGATCTGTACTCTAAGTGTGGTTTTGAACTTTCCTATAGCAGCTAAAGCAGCAATATAAGGATAACAATTAAATACAAATTTTAGTAGCTAGCAGCTTCACAGTACTCTGAAATATCCCCCTTTTATGCCCATGTTTTAAAGAGGAGAATTCAACAGTAATTTCTAACCGTATCATGGTTTCTAACACGAACATAATGAACACAGATGAAGCTGTAAATGTTTTTTTTTCACTGCTGTTCTCAGTTCAGCTGTCCTTTCCATACTGAGTGACTGTCACATTAAAAAATATTACAGGTTGTATAAAAGTAGACCTCTTCTAAAAGGTTGGTATATGCCATTTCCAGGTGAATTGTATTGATTGGTATATGCCATTCCAGGTGATCAATTTATTAGCTGATTGGTAAATTTTTACTAAGACACTTAAAATTATAAATTTCTGAACCTATAAAATGTGCAATAAAGTACTCAAGATTAAGATTTTGGAAGAATGTTGGAATCTCTTGCATGCTTGTTTTCACACTCAAGACATTCTCACGCTGTTTCAATTTGTCCATGTTGCAGAATGAATTATGGATAAATGTACATCTCCTAGAGAAGTTTCATATGTATTGAGGCCTAGGTCAAACAAATATTATGATGATGTAGGCTTTAAAGCTCCTTGTAGTTTACATAATTTTCCTGACTCATGGTCCAAATGAATGAAAATTAGTATAATATTTCTTTGCAAAACTTACTTTCTTACAGCAGCTGAGACCAAAATTTAAGTGAAATTTGGCAGGGATCAATAAGAGTCATCAGAGAGAATAAAGTGAACTGAAACATTCAAACAATGCAGCCTGGTTGTTCAACAGGCAGGGCAATAAAATCTAATCCAGTGGCATGACTGCCTGCCTGGAGTCAGGAGCACTTATGTAATATCCTGGTAGTCATCAGCAGCCAAAGCACAGCTGAAGCAGTAATTCTTAAGGAGTAGAAAGAGGAAAAAAATCAGACTCAAAAAGTCAAGACCTTATTTACCCAAGAAATGAGTTCTCCATGGTAGTTGATAAGACTACACAATAAATACACTAATGTAGATAAGAACATTGTGACATAAGTGTCTCAAAGAAAATGCAACAAAACTGCAAGGGAACAGAGACTGTTGCCTGTCTTTTTGGTTGTAAGCTGTGCAATCTTTATTCCTTAAAACTCAAGACAGGTGGACTAGATGTTTGTTACTTATGTGTCTGACTTCCTGATTATGTGGTTCACTTACTAAAAATGTCAGTACATATTTCTTTTGTGAAACACTACCACAGCTCCCCTAAATGTTTTAGAAGTACTCGGTGAATCTTTCCTGAATTCCATCTGTACTCCTGTGAAACACCCCTGTTTCATCTTCTTTTCAGTTTTTCTACTGTTTCTTTGGGGGTCACTGTAAAATTGGAGTCAGTCCTGTCTGCAAATTCTACCTGTCTATCTGCTCATTACTAAGAATTGATTTTCACCTACTTCTTGTTTTCAACACCTCACCTTCGGGATTCTGAACTTCACAGAAATGAGGCGTAACCTTTCTGATAGCCGTAGTCTTTTAAATTTCATGATTTATCTATGTAGAAATGAACTAGAGCTCCACTTTATAATGGATTTCATACTTTTCAATCCCTGTTATACCATGAATTTTTTTATGTCTTTATCAGTTTTTCTTGCTGCATGTTAAAATCTGTGCTGCAGTTCTGCTAAACTGGGAATTTGCTCTTTCCCACTAAACACAATTCCAATAGTGATGTACTGTGCTGTAAAGGCAATGCCCTTAGGTTCAGCTGAACTAAATCCTTCCAACCTCTGTAGCCTTTTGAATTATCTCTTAACTGCCTCAATTCTTTTTCATCAAACTGTTCAGTCACAGATACCTGTGACTTTAAGTGTTGAAATACAGACTCTCCTGAAAAAGAAGCTTAAGCAGTCTGCACTAGCCTTTGTTTCTTTTGTTCATTAAGCTGAGAACCATCACCAGAGAAAAATATTCTCGAGTTTCATATCCTGCAAGTACATATTTAATGTACATTTACGACAGGTTACACTATTCCTCTTAACTGTATCGCAAACATGCTCTAAGATCTCATGTTTGATTTTCCACAGAATCATATAGAATCCACAGAGTCATAGAATCATTGAGGTTGGAAGAGACCTTTAAGATCATCCACCCCAACCATCCCCCAGCACTAACCCCATTGGCTCCTAAAGCACTAAACCACATTGCCCTCACCAGATCCAGACACCTCTTAAACACTTCAAGGAATAGTGACACCACCACCTCTCTGGGCAACCTATTCCAATGCCTGACCACTCTCAAAAGTGAAAATTTTTTACTAAAATCTAATCTGAATCTCCCCTGGGTCAGCATAAGGCCATTTCCTCTGGTCCTCACTGCAGGCATGGTAGAAGGGATTGGCCCTCTCCTCACTACAGCCTCCTTTTGGGTGATTGTAGAGAGCAATAAGGTCCTTCCTGAGCCTCCTTTTCTCCAGGCTAACCACAGCCAGCTCCCTCAGCTGTTTCTCATAGGATATGTTTTCTACATCCTTCACAAGCCTGGTTGTCCTTCCCAGAACATGCTCCAACACTTCAAAGACCTTTTGAAAGTTAGGGGCCCAGAACTGAATGCAGTGCCTGAAGGAAACTCAAAGAAGTATTAATAATAATACATCAAACTGTTTTATAAAATACCTGTAAAAAGGGACTAATTTTCTTATTATGTATCACAGCTTCATGATCCTTGTCTTTTGAATTTAACTGGCTTGTAAATCCTTAGAATATGTATGGGATTAGCAATTAAAACACATGTAACCAGTTGAATCTTCACTTTTGCTTTCTAGTTCAAGATTATTTTATTCTTCAGGAAGAGCTGTTTTTCCTCTTGAAGTTATTTTGGTGGCGACTTTAGTGACTTTGTTTTATTACAGAAAAGCTTGCAGATACATTTTCCTGTCTAATATTCAATTTTATATCAATAGCTAATCTATAATTCAGAAGCATTCCCTCAGTGTGTAATGCAAGATTTCAGCCCTCTATAATCCCTGGATTCAACTTTTGAAGATGAATGCTCTCACTAGAAGTCCCTTTCAGGTATTTTTTTGTTCATTTGGGATTTTTTTTGTTTGTTTTTGTTTGTTTGGTTTTTTTTAACTTCTTCTTTTAATACAGAACAGTGATATGCTGATATATAATGTGGTTAAATTGAAAATTATTGTGAAATGGTTACATTCGTGGTATCTAAATATGGGTATT
This sequence comes from Poecile atricapillus, assembly GCF_030490865.1. Classification (NCBI taxonomy): domain Eukaryota; kingdom Metazoa; phylum Chordata; class Aves; order Passeriformes; family Paridae; genus Poecile; species Poecile atricapillus. The sequence goes on from NC_081252.1 coordinate 36,287,821, forward strand.
GGATGCTCGGATCTGTACATGTTTTTACAGTTAATGCACTTTCTGTCCATCACAGCTCCTTCTGGGTCTATGATTTTTCGAACTCATTATCTTTCCATTTTTTAATTTCCCCTTGTGATAATCTGTTTGTCCAGTGTAACTGCATCTCTGTTTTCTTCTAACATCTTTTTGACATGTCCTTATTGCTTCTCCTGATTTAGGTTTCTATCTTGTAGCTGTCATTCCAGTAGCTTTATATCTTTGATTTCAATCACTATTTGATCTCTTCTAATGGAATCAGTCAGTATGCCATAATTACATGGTGGACTTGTTAAGTGACTGTCAGTCAAAGATTCCTCAAATTTAGAGAAATGAAAGAAATTCTGTTCTTTGAGAGGTGCATGTGATGACAATGATGCCCTTCAAGAATTTCATTTTCCTTAGGAGCACTGTATTTCTCCTGCTTTCACATTTTCAGAGACAGGTTTTTCATTCTCTATCAGTACCAAGCTAACAAGTAAATGGAGAATTTCAGGTACTGCTATATTCAAAAAATGGCAGCATTTTTTTGTGTTTGATCACACCTCAAGGTCACACTGGGTTAAGGTGCAGGACCAGCTTAGGCTGCAAGGGAAAGTTCATGCAGGGAAACTTCGTGGCCTCCATTTGAGATGGTATTATGTGCTGCGCTGTCTCGGTCCCTGTTTTTTAATGCAGGTATTTAGTGAACTCTATACAGTTAAAAGTATGAAGTACTTGAGAAAAAGCCATTAAAAATTCATGAATAATGGTGGGATTACTGCTGTATAACAGTGGATGTTTCAGTTCAGTTTGCTGTTTTGGCTCTAGTGTGAGGAATTTTATAAGATCACATTAAAGATGCCCACTGGCCATATGGAATAAGATCTCCTTGTTGACCTGAAGTGAAAAGAAACATGACCACATGATAGAGTTTGAAAACTGCTAACAAAATATCAAAAAAGTCATTAGTTAGGCTGTCAGTGTCTTCTTTCACCTTTCCCCTGGAACCCCCAGAGATATTCGTGTCTAACCTTTAATCTATGTGGCTGGGAATTTCAATCTGCTGTGATGCTGAATTTAAGAGTGCATGGAGAGACAAATTGTCTACTTCTGTTTTCTGAGTTAACGAGTCTCAGTAACTCTGAATGAAGCTATATCCCAGTGATATCTAGAGGCAACAACCAAAATCATGATGAATATTTCTGAAGAAGGTTTGAAAGCTGGTAAAATGATCAAGAGGGGATTAAAAAATTAAGTATGGAAATGTGTTCATGGTTTGAAAGGATGTATTGAGCTTGCCACAGAAAGCCTATAATGTCATATTATAGTCATGTGTTCTACTGAAAATACTGCTCAGTCATGTTCAGGGAGGAATTGTTCATTTAGGTGAGAAGACATTATCAGCATTGCCAGTAATGTTAAAAAGGATTTTGTTGTCAGCTGCACCTTCACTGTCTTTTGCATCCTCCTCAATATTCCACAGTGGACCAGCAGTATGGTACAGAGGTTTCCTGGGAGATTCTGTGCAAGCAAAGCCTGCTATGCCTCTGTGACACTATGCTGCCCCTAGGCACTATGATGAGGAAACTTGAACAGCCTGTACTAGGCTTGTCCTTTTCCTATAACTTTCTGTAAGCACTGTCAAGCAGAATATAGGGCTTGATGAACCTTTTGGTATGGCTCAGTAGAGTTCATTTTTTGTTTTTTATATGCATTAGGGAGATGAGGAAGAGTATCAAGTTGTGCCCTGAAAATTTTAAGTTGCTTTCATGTTAGTTTTCGCCTTTGTAACAGGAGACCTCGGTATATAACTCCTGAAACATCTTAATTACGTTGAGTGATGTGAGTATGCCTTCCCTCTGATGCACCAAATTGCACAGCTCTGCCATTTTTTCTGTCTGGTCATCTTATAAATTAATAATTTTGTCTTAATGAACTTCTAACCCTAGGATTAAATTATTTAAGAAGAAAAAGTCAGGTATTTGAATGACAGAAACTCATCCATGTTGGATACAGGCATTAAAACCATCCTTAGTCCTGTTGCAGACCTATTACAGTGTTGCATACCATGATTGTGTGATCTGCTCATCTCAGTTACTTATTACAGGTTCAGATGCTGATGGAGAAGGCAGCTCAAGATACGTCTTGTTTTTTTGTCTGTGAGATTGCATGATATGTGGATTAATATGAAGTTCTGAAACTATAAAGTAAAACAGAGAAAACAGGGAAGCTATGAAGGTAATTCAGGGAATACATAAAATGGTTCTTGGTTACCTTTGCAATTTAAGAACTTGACACGCTATTCTGTGAAAACAGTAAGGAAACTGTGTAGGAAATTCAGCAAACAGTTTATCTGAATACACCAACAGTGAAATACTCCATCATCCATCTGTTGATTCCTCCATCTATTCATTTGGTGATTACTGTAGCATTTCCTTTGTCACAAAACATGCATCACAGACTAGACTTCTTGCTGAGGGAGTCACTTTAAAATGGCAGCCCACACTGAGAGACATCAGAACAATTCACAGCTGGGCAGATGTTGAAACAGTGCTGGTATAATGCAGCATTTTTAAAAGGTGCCATAGTGATTCATTTGCTGATTCAGCCTTTACAGCTACAACATTTATCCCAGAACATTCAAATGAATTTCCCTTAGTTAGCAATCTAAACATGTCTAACCATGCATTGTTCATTGTGTGAGAACACTTAACGGGAGTACTCTGGGAATTATATAATGATCTTAGACATACCAGTAATACCTCTTTCCTCTTCAGAGATAGAGCATCTATTGCATTGAAATCTAAATGAAAATTACTCGTTTGGATTTCCAAAGCAATTCATTTTTGCAACGAACATGTCTAGGAAAAGCTATATTAGGCCTCTTTTACCTCTTATCTCTAGGAAAAAAAGTAAACTTTTTCTTAATGACTATCCAGGCTGAGATTTTGCGGGAAGATTATGACATCCACCTGTTAAGATACACCTTTAAGTTACAAGGTGTGAGACCCTCACAAGTTACCAGCAATGGAGCTCTTTGTCTCTTCTGCCTCAATTCTGGATGTCCTTGTGCTCACAGCCTGCACCTGTAACCTTCACTGTGGATTTCTCTCTTGAATCACTCCTGAGCAGTTGCAGGAATGTTATGTAGATCCTCCTGAGTGCATCTTTTGAATGGAGGAAGTGATATTGACCACGGATGTATATTCTTGTCTAGGTTACAATGGCAAGTCTAATAACATAGCCAAGTTTCCTCATATTTACTGCAAGTTTGGAGTAAATGCCTGTGTCTATTCAGTGGATTAAAAGACATTTGGTAATTTGTTTAGTCATGGGAATGCGATTTTGTGCTTGATGTATGTTTCAGTTCAGCCGAGAACACAATGCACCATGGCATGTACACCACAAAAATCCGAGAGGCCTAATGACACATTGCAGCAAGTTTTCAGGAGGGATGCTCAGGTCCTACTTATAAGCAGTAATTATTTTGTGAATTATCCTATTTAATGAAATAATTTTTGTATATAAATCAAATTCAGTTTTTAAGGATTACCCTTTGCTTATCAACCACTGATATCCCAAAGTAGATGAATATCCACCTTGATAGGTAGATACTCAGTAGGATCATTTGGGTCCCTATACAGTGAATGGTAGAAGAAAAATAAGATGTCTAAGATCAAGAGTGTAGATTTTTGATTTCTGATGTGCCACAAAAGAAGTGGAAGCTTGTAGGCTTTGCTGTTGGGTATACAGCACTGACTGCAATATATGAGTGACTGCAAAGCTGGTTATATAGTTTTGCAGAAGATTACTTGTTAAATCACCTGCCAGGATACACGTATAAAGCTCTTGTGAGACCCATCTCATATTTAGGTATTGAAAGGGGAGAAATTGCAATGAACTCACTGTAAAATGCAACATTTTGGTGCCTCTAGGAAATTCTGTGAGGTATTTACCGGAATTAAGTTTCACAGTAGGAAGGATGTCTGTCAAGGGTTATAATCTAGGACATATCATAAATTTTTGCTTTGGACAGTGCCTGTGCTATGCACTAACTGCTTATTTGACTTGTTGCTGTCTAAGTGAAGGCAGTGTTAATGCTGTTTGTTTTCAGAAATACACTGCTTGTTCTATTAACATGTAACAAAACAGAATTTAATTTCATCATTTATTAAATTGTTAGTATATAACAGTAAAAAAAAAACAAGACCTACAGAAAAGATTTTAGGAAGAAAGGATTTAAAATATTTGGATGATGACATATATATAAAAGAGCACATGCATATGATATATTTTGGGAAGCCTATCACCAAGACTGAAAGTATATTTACTTGTGTATGAATGTCTCTGAAAAGTCTAAAGACATTTTCTTCTACTTGTGACAAGGCAAAGAATTTGTATTACATACTTATAGAATATAGTTTAATTTAAATTAAACTAAGGAACATCCTGGTGGCCTAACTTCAATTTTTTACAGAAATTCAGTTGGAACATTAGACTAAGAAAGCAATTCAGGCCACCTACTTTCCTTTATCACTTGCCTGGGAAGCTCCTAATACTGTTTCTATTCTAGTTTTTATATTTTCCTGTGTGTCTGGGATTAAGTATCTCTGCATAGTTTAGAGTTTGAACAGCTATGTGTTCAGATGACAGCTAAGCTCTATTACACTTCAGAGATGCAGTGCCTGAAGTGCTAAATTGTTCAGAGATCTTTTGCCTTCAGGAATTGTCAGAGTGGGCACTTTACCAAGGGACCAGAGCCAAGGTGAAGGCATGAGTTTAGTTCAGAACAGCATCTGAATTTTTTACCTTTTTTAGAACAAGAGTTAGGGTACATCTCAAGATACTGAAATATTAGTTTTTAGGCCTCTTCTACTCCAGAGATTGCTGTCATCACTGAGCTGATATGAAATGCTTTAATTTTGCTGTTGAACTTGCAGCGTTAGGCAGCAACACCATGATTCTTAGAATAAAGAGAGTCTGGGGAGGACAAGATATCACCTGGGAGCAGGAAAGGAAATTGTCCTGCTCATGTTTTATATTAATGCAATCTTCTGGTTTATTCAATTTGTTTGTGAGCTGGAAGTATGTGTATGAGGCAGTGAGACGGGGGAGGACATTTATGTATAGTACCCAGCATTGTCAGGGAGTTTTAAAGTCAATCACTTCTGATACATTTTCCCCAAACTGATCTTTAGTAAATTTCTTTTCCCCCTTGAGACTAAGCCACTTTTATGTAGTTGTATAAACTGCAGAATATGAGAAGGGCTGCATCGGTTATGCCACTGCAAGCTTGAGACTAGTGTTGTCTCAGAGGTAATAAAAATTTGTATGATGAATGTTCTTTTAGCATTAAATAGTCGAAGTGTTAAAAAAATGTTATTCAATGTAGCTATTTCAGTACACAGTAATCTAAAAAGTGTTTATCTAATTTCCTATTTTAGATGGATGATATTAACACTATAAATATCAAAATTACAGAACAGTTAACAGCATTTAATGCTATCGGTACCTTAAATGATCATCTTCAGTCAGGGGAATCAGATTAATTGTAAAAGGCCAAATAATTCTACTGTGTTTAAAGTCATGAATGAAAGTAAATATTCTAAGTGCATGCTTGAATATGTATCTATATCTATATATATACCAAGCATCAACATTCAAATCCTGATCTCATTAGAGAATCGCAGAGTATCCTGAATTGGAAGGAATCCACAAGAATATTCAGAGTCTAATTCCTTGCCTTACACAGCACCGTTCCCAAGAATCACGCCCTGTGCCTGAGATTATTGTCCAAACGCTTCTTGAAGTTTGTCAGGCTTGGTGCTGTGACCACTGCCCTAGGGAGCCTGTTCCAGGGCCCAAACACCCTCTGGGTAGAGAACTTTTTTCTAATTTCCAAGCTTAAACTCTCCTGACACAGCTTCAGGACCTTCCCTTGGGTCCCATCACTGGGCACCACAGAGAACAGATCGGTACCTGCCCCTCTGCTTCCCCTCATTATTTTATTAATCTACTACAGCTGTCAACAAGTATGTCCCTATTATGTGTGTCATTTTAAACTTTTAGAAGTACTAATAAATATGGTAGCTACCCTTCATCCCCTAAAATGGTAGAAACCATGAGAACAGAAAGTAACAGAAGTTTCTGCTGAGATTACAGGTCTATAAAGCTCTGTATTCTGAATTGCTACACAATGTGCCTAATTTATGTTTTTTGATCCTTTAATAATTATAATTTGGATTCTTGGTGTAACTGTTAATCTCTATAAGCAGTCAAGCAAGCAGGTCAGGTACCTCCAAAGACTAAATCATAAGGCTTAGAAGGTCTTTCTGATTATGGCATACAGTGTTTGAATTGCATGGTGTGGGTAAGCTTTTTTGTTTGCAGGAAATGGGTGACCTCCAGCATTAGGGAAGAGCACAGACATCCTAAACTTGTCTGAAGAACTGGCAGAGCCCTCTGACCTCACAGGTTTCAGAATGGCAGCAGGCGCTGAACACACAGTTTCAGTACCTTCCTGTCCACCTCCTGACTGCATGGTGGATTAAACACCGATGTGTGGTAGAGAATGTTCTGATTGTGTGGAGCTACATGCAGGGATGTAGGTGATTTCTTTATCCAGTACAGAGGCAATGAATATATTTAGATGACTGACAGGTCTGATAGTATTGTGCAGTAAGATTGGTCTAAGTTATTGCATTGAATTTGAGAACAAATACCTGTAAGCCAAGGAGGAGTAACTAGGACTTGCATCTTTACTAAGAAAAAGTATAGGAATGAGTTTGGGGAGAAGAAGCTCTCAAACAGAATAAAAAAGATGAATAAATGATTCACACAAATCTTCAGTATCTTCAGACTGCTCCACTCCCTCTTGCACATAGTTTCCTCTTACCTTGATGTATAGCTTGTATGGTATTGTAACAAGAGAGTCTCATTCAAGTTGCTTTAAAGTTTATCTGCATCATACATGACCTTTATCCATCACTGTTAATAGTTCCTACGTCTTGATGGAAATTCAGTCAGTTCAAATTGACTGGTATTTATAAATCTGGAGGTTAAGTGTAATATAGTTACGAAAGACATCTTCAGAATTACTAAGATGCATGTTTTTAGGTATTTCATGAGTTTTCTTAAACAATTATTTTCAATTTCTTGTAATATCAAGATGATATGAAATATGTCAGCATCAGAAAAGACTTATAACTAGATTTATAAATAGATTTATTACCTGGAAAAGTTATCTCAGTTTTACTCCTCAGTTATTTCAGCAGCTTGCAAGAAAGCAACAAGAATGTGCATAGTTTGAGCTTAGGTGATGGATTTCAATGATTATTTCATATTGGCAGTTAATTTTCCATTAATAGATTGATGTCTGACTTGAGTGGTTAGTTAACAAATGCAAACCCTTTTCCATTATTTATGTCTGAAATATGAGGAAAGAGAAAGGTTGCAAGGGAGAAAAGCAATGAAGGATATGTGTGGGACCAAAAGCTAAAGTTAATCTAATTGTTGGCTGGCACTAGGTAGCTGCAAAATGTCTCTGTCAGGGTGGCAGAAATCCCTCCCCAGCAGAGCTGATTTGATATCTTTGACAGTGTGATAGATAGCTTTGCAATAAACTATATCCTGGTTTGCCAGGAGATGATGTGCCCTTTCTGCAGTTTGTGCCCTGTTTCATGCCAGACGTTGGCCGGAACGGTTCATTAGCTAGGGAGCCCTCCTGGTGTATTTCACTGCCTTGCAGATAGAGCCAGTCTATTTTCTCATGAAACAGATACGAGGAAATAGCTGCTCTGTTGATTTGATTCAGATTTGTACACTGGTGTAGCAGCAGGCAGAAGCTCAAACTGTAAAGCTGGGAAAAGATCTGTAACTGGCAATTAGCAGTAATTGTGATAGCTATAACACATTCATATCACACTGGTTTGAAAATGTAGTTCTTGGCACTTGAGTACATTTAAGGAAAGTACAAATTATTTTTCTACTGTTATCCCTTTTCAGTACTGTAAGAGTGTTTGGAGGATGTGAACAAACTACATTTGCAGGGAGAATATTTCCCTGGAGACCTGTCCCTGAGCTTCCTCTGTGGGTTTCATGTTAATGGAAAATGAGAAAAAAGAAAAAACCTCATGGGCAGTATTCAGGGATTCTGGATTGCTGTGGATTGTTGCATGAACCAGTGTATGTTCTTTTTCTTGTTCTTTCATTCTTTTCGTATAACATGAAACTTCAAGTTTCATGTTGCACCTATCTCTCCTTTACCATGGACTCAGCTCTGGTGAGGCTGCATCCTGAACCCTGTGTTTAGTTTCTCACTATGACAAGGACATTGAGGTGCTGGAGAGAGTCCAGAGAAGGACAATGTAGCCGGGTCTGGAGCACAAGTCTGGTAAGTGGCTGAGGGATCTGGAGTTGTTTAGCCTGGAAAAAAGGACGCTCAGGAGACCTTATTGCTCCCTACAACCATCTGAAAGGAGGTTGTTGGCAAGGTGGTGGTTGGCCTCTTTACCCACCAAACAAGTGACAGAATAAGGGGAAAATGGCCCCAGGTTGTACTAAGGCAAGCTTAGAATGGATATTAGGAAAAAAATTCTTCACTGAAAGGGTTGCCAAGCATTGGAACAGGCTGCACAGGGAAGTGGTGGAGTCACAGCCTCTGCAAGTGCTCAAGAAAGGCGTAGGTTGGGGTGCTTAGAGACATGGTTTAGTGACAGACCTGTCAGTGCTGGGCTAATGTTTGGACTTGATGATCTTGGAGGTCTTTTCCAACCTTAATGATTACATGATTACATTATTATTATTTTAGTACAGAGTACCCTAAGATCTAGTTTAGCACTTTGCATGTGTCAGTGAGCAGCATGTCATTGTGTAGAGTTTACCAGATAAATTAGAAGAGTTCTCACAGGAAATAACAGAACTTCTTTAGCTGATAATCTCTAATAAGCATTTACAGCTAACCAGAACCTCATGTTACCAGCATATTGAGTAAAGGTATTACTGAGCCCTGTTGACTTTTAATTTATTGTTTCTATTAATGGTATCTAATCTCCTGCATAAATCACAAATATCTACTGAAATTCAGAATCATCAGTGTCTGTAATTAGTAATTTACCCATAAGATATTAACTTTTAAAATGCAAGAACCTTCTTTGACTAATTTTTAACATATTTGGTTACTACCCTTTTAAAAAGACAAATTATGTTAAATATTTCTGCTAATAGTACTTTTAATGCCAATGAAGTGCACATAATTACTTTTGAAGTTACAAACAAATTAGAAATTTACTGTATATATTTAGAAAAAAAAATATCTTATGTTTGAATAATTTATAACCCCAGAATCCAAATTATTATTGTTTTTGAATAGTTAAATCCCTACATGATTATCTGAAGAATTTTTCTGTCTCGAGTCACTTTTATGCCAGTATGGGGATTTTTTTACTTACCGATTTTTCTTGATAGGGTATTTTATATTAAGCTTTTTAACATAGATATATACTTAGTATTTGTTGAAAAGCACAGAGGACAATTTCAGTGTTTATTTGGGATAATTTTATACTTTGGTTTGTTCTAATTTCTTGTTTTCCATGATCATTTATCCTCTTCCTAAAAGAAAAGACACTTCTATCTTGTTCTTCCCCCATTAAGAAGCTGGTCTCTAAAAATTTTTCAGCAACAGATGTTTCTTTGATGAATGTATCAAGGGAATGTAAATATTTGCTGCTCAACAAGCTGTTATGAACCAAATCTACTTGGGCCATAAGGAAGTCCAAAGATCAGAGTTACAGAATATATGCTGATTCAGTGTCATTTTGTCTTGCATAGGCAAGTTTAGTCTTCAATTTAGATCTGGTAAAGATTGCAGTAAAATAATTATTTTCTAATGATATAATTAAGCTTTATATAGAAACAAATGAAATAAAATTCAAACATTCTTTTCCAATATGAAATTAGTTTCAAGAGCATTTCCTTACTGACAAAACACAAAGTCTTAAAGCTTATCCTGAACACACAAGGTCCCTGATAGAAATTCGCATCTAAAAACCAGCCTCAATTCTAAGGAAAGTTTCAGCACAAGGCAGAGGAAATTTTCATTTCAGTTCATTACAGTGTTCAAGCTCCTTCTCTTGTTAATTTTCTTTTGTATCACAATAGTCTCTCAGATCTGTGCTGTTTCCTGCTGAACTGATTTAAAAGTCAGTTTTAGGGCAAGCCTCGCTTCATTTTTCAGTAAAACTACAGTAAATGAGCAAGCGTAAATTTAAGTTACATTTAACTTTAGTATGCTGCTAACCAAGATGGTGCTCTACTCTCCCATGCTGAAACTTGACTATGGCAAGAAATCCAGATTCAGCAGCTGAGAAAATCATACACTTTAGCTAATAATTCTACATATGGAATAGATGTGGAACAATTTTTTATTAAAAATGAGTTTACTTGTGGAGGTTAACAAATCTGAGGGAGTATTATGGATCTGACACAGAAATGAAGGAATGAAATATGGTACCTGCAAATATACTGCTACTGGAGGGACCTGAAGGGAAAAAGGGCAATGGAAATTAACAAGAAAAATGTCAAAATATCTATCTATTTAAAACCTGTTTTGACTACAACTGTGATTTTATTCTTGTCTTGGTAAAAGAGTGTATTTTACTGCTTAAGTTGTCAGCTGATGACTTATCTGAATAATGACTTATCCCTTCTTGTCTTGAGACTGATGGTGAAGGTGGTGAGGTGCTGGAGAGAACTTTGCAGTTGGTATCTTCCTGCATGATGGAGTGTCCTCCTGATTACTTTTCAACATATAAAGATTTCTCTGTGTTTCCTGCATTTCCAGCTCACTGTCAGCCTGGAGGCAGCAGTATTTTGGTTTATACACTCATCACAATACAGCCTTGTTGTATTTATCTATTTATCATAAAATTCCAGTTCCTTCAATCTAAATAATTTTTTATAGTTTTTTCTTAATATATCAAAAAAATAGGCAAACGGTTAAGAGAATTTATAAAAAACATAGAGCTATGAAAAAAAATTGCTTGAAATAAGAGCAAACTAGAAGGTTTCTCTCCCTTTCTTCGTTCTTCAAATGACTTTTTTCTTTCTCTTCTAACAAAACATTTATGAAAGTTTCCTCTTTGAGAGTATATTATATTTCAAGCTGCACCTTTTAGAGTGTTAACCTTTTTAATCTTTAGCACAGAGCACTCCCAGAGGGCACTTCTTTCTGGTGTCTCTGTTAACCTTTATAGACCACTACTCCTCTGAAATTTTCCACAGACTTCAAAAAGATTAATTCCTTCTACTTAAAATTCATCAAGGGGACCGTTTTACTGTTCTTCCTCAAAATAAACTGCATTTCTCTGTACAACAGTGCCTTGACAGAGGTGCCATCAAGTGTTTTAAATGTTTTTGGGTGTCTGATCCAGCCTCTAACAGATGACCCAGGAGGGCACAGGTTCTCTGTAACTCCTGAGAGATGGCAAGACCTGTGTGGTTGTCTTGGATACCTCAGAGCATTGGATTAAGCTCAAATTAAGACTTCTAGCTTTTCTGTTTGATTATTTTGCTTAAAACGAGATGTGATTATAAATGTGTAGCAGCTCCAGGCAGCAGCAGCAGCAACTTTTGAGTAATTGTTCCTACAGTCATTTGTCTTAAGCATATTATAACAAAACTGCACATAAATGTGGCACAGCTGAATAAAGTCGAAGGGTTTAGGTAAACAGACTTTCATATTTCAGAAACAAGGAACTTGTTGTTAAGCAGAAATCATGGCAGTAGCATCTGGGTAAAATATGAAAAAAATAAGCCTGCAATGATTTTTTTATATTTCTTTAGAAAAATTAAATAGGTATGTGCCTTACACATGTCCATCAATGTACTCTCAGAGACTTCCAACTAATTTGCAAAGCATACTGTGAACTGTCTGAATAACTATCTGAATAACTGATCTCTATGGAAAATGAGTTTCTAAGACATGTTAGAAGTATCAATTGTACCTGAATACATAATGTCCTTCTTTAATTTCTTTTCTGGAAATCCTTCCTCATCTTCTAAAACACAGAATATCATCTGTCTCTGCTCACTAGTTACTGCTGCAGTGTATGTTTCTCCCATGCTTAGAAAGATTATTATTTCAATTGTTCCGTTTGATTCCTACCAAAAATCCCCCTACAACTTGTCTGCTAATCTTAAAGGTAGAAAATTTAAAGAAAACTGAATTTACTTTCCTACATTTCATGGTCTCGCTGGTGGAAGGTGAGTTGCAAAGCCACAAGTTTTTGTCCAAAGTCGGCATTTAGCCAGCCAGTGTATACTTTAGAGAAATGGCCAGCTTTTCACAGCATTCCCACTGTGGGAAAGATGATCCTGCAAATACGTGTTTTGCAAGCCTCATGAGGTGTCCTAGCTAGCTTTTAACAGCTAGCTGAGGTAATAATAACAGATTAATTGTGGTATTAATCTCACCTACATTTAGACTACTACTGTGCACATCTGAAATAATTGGCATAGGCTATTTTTACAGTCCATAAAGAGAATTAGGCAGTTGCAGGCAGGTTTTAATTAATCTGATATTTTGAACAACCTTGTTAGGGTGAACTATATTCTAAATCTTTCTCCACTAGTTATGAAGGGAAATCGGATGACAAGTAAGATATAAGCATCTAGATTGTAGAGGTCTATATTTGATCACATTTAAATATTTACCCTATGTCACTCCCAAGTTTTGAATACTATATTTTAATTTTCAGCTTGATTAATTTGTATTTTACTAGTCATCTCACCTGACTATTTGAAGGCCATCTCTCACTGACCTATATGCCTGCAGAGCAATAATCAATAAGCACAGTGCCCATAACTGATTTCCTTTCCCATCTCCCTCATATCATGAAATCAAAACCAGTCAAACTAAAGCCACATCGATAATTTTAATGCTTCAAGCAATGTTGCATCATGACACAAAATCAGATTAGGAATATTCATACTTCTTATCCTATATCCTAAGGGTCCTAATAGATCCTAAGGATGTCGTCTCTTCAGGTGTTAAATAATCCCTTTTGTCATTTCTTCTGTTGAAATACAACTGCATGTTGCACTTGTATCCAAGTTATATTGTATAGCAAGATTGCAGGGGAAAAAAAATGTAAAATAGGACTCTGAAATGGGAAAAAAATTATTGCTTTCTATCTGATTTAACTCGGGAAATTTATTACTCATGCAACTACTTACAACAAAGATGTAAAAACAAAAAGGCCAGATTTCAATCTTATGTAGATCAAGGTATATACATCAAAACCAATGAAGGAATATAAGTCTGGTCTAATTAAAGGTATAGCCATTGTGTGGAAGTATTCTGATTTTTTTTTTTTTTTTTTGTTTGTGAACAGTTGCAATGTGGGAATAGGAAATCAAAGTAACATTTCTTAAATCTTAAAGTTAGGTCTTATAAAGCTCATATTTTCTTCTGTTTCTGTTGCAGTTGCATAAACTCCCTAGGTAAGGGCTGAGGATATGAAAGATTTTTCATTGTCTCATATTTTCACTTGATCTGAAAGAAAGCCTTGGGTAAAAGTCTACTATGTTATGGTTAGAACAGTGATGATTCAAAATGTGGGGTTCATCTTAGTCTGGCTTTGCTCTGTTGTAGCTCTGTTGATTGCCACTCTGTTCTGATTGTCATACTGACTTCTGATCAGCCAGCTGTTGCCTGCTTTTTCTTTGATAGGCAGGGATAGCAGGGACTGAAAAATGCTTCTCCAATATAAAGGAGAGTTAAAATGGAAAAATCTCAGTCAGAAGGAAGAAAAGAGCTTTACTTATTTTCTCTTTGATACTGTATTCCAGTAGACAGACAGAAGATAGACAGACACAGAGTGAGTGTGTGGAGTGAAAGACTCCTGACAAGTACATTGGTCTCTAATGCTTAGGCTCCTTTGGGGGTCTATCCTTGTGCTTCTTAGAAAGTGCTGTCCTATGGTTCCTTTACAATTCCACATATGTCTCTGTCTTCAAGGGCTATTAGGAAGACAAGTGATTGTGCTTTAGAGTAGGTTTTTATAGATTTGAAAATTGTATCTGCTAAAAGGTGTGTGCGTGGGGAAGTTGGTTTGTTTGTTTGTCTCCTTGGTTTGTTGTTTTTTGTTCCCCCAGGATTGATAAAACCCTTTTTCCAGTATTTTCTATCAGTTTATATATTTTTTTATTTTTTTTCTCATCAGGTCATTGCCTATCAAAATAACTTTTTTTTCCTCAATTAGAGTGCCCAAACCCTTAATGGTATGTTTGCATCCAGGTTAAATTGGTAGTGAACAGAGAGCAAGATTACCTAAATGACAATTTTTTTTTATATCCTAGTATAATTATGCCAATTTGGGCAACACTTAGACACTAATGACTTAATGTCTTATTGATTCTGATGTTGTTGAAGCTCTTTGTTGCTGGTGCACAGATGCTGACGGAACCTAATAACTTTTAGAATCTTTTGGACTATGGAGTGCATATTTGTGTCAGACTAAGTATACATACACATTTTTTTCTCTTTATGTAAGGATAGGTCTTAAAATGGTATAAAATGAGGTAGGCCATATGGTTTTATGTCTTATGGGATGCAAAAGAGGAAGAAATGTTTTTCCCTCCTTGCTATGGCAGCTCTCCTTTGCTTTTTTCAAGTGAGATGCTGAAACACAGCTCCACTGATGACTTCTTTACTAGGAACATGGGTGAGAACATTACTCCACATTCATGCACAGAAGAGGACTGCTCCACTGTACTTTGCTGATACATCTATTATCCTTGTCCCTGCTCTGTGCTGCAGAAGGAAAATACAACTGGCTTGCCTCAGAGAATTTACTTCACAAGCAAAAGAGCAGATTTCCATGGCATTTGTGAATTTGAATCTCAAAATGGAAAAAAAAAATATTATATACAAGATACTATGAACAGTATGAATTTTTACTTTAAAAAAATTTAAAAACCCCAGTTGAACAATACTAACAAATCCTTAGAGATAAAAGATAATAATCTCCCATAAAAATTTAAGATTCCTTTGGAAGAAGTTCTAGCTCTCTAAAATAAGTTTGTTTCTGGAATACACCTCAGGAAGTAAGATTCAGCTGTTTGATTACAGAGAGGCAAGATCCAATGAGATTAAATCCTCATGTAGTCATATTAACATCATATCTGTGCATCCAAATGTGTAAAGCTTTCTTTAACAAGAGCAAGTAATATAATTTGCACAGTTCTGTCTGGTACTAATTGGATCAAAATAAATGTTTGCATTTATGCTGCTGAGGCAGGTAGCACTTTTCTCATATTTACCCATCATTTTAACAGTTTTGGGATTAAATTTGTGATTCCAGGAAACAACTGTTGTGAGCCTTTGATGCAGAGTATTAAAAAAAGCGATTAGGGGAAATTACTAAAAATCAAAACAAATAAGCACCTATAGTAATTTTTCTGATCTTGTACAGTCCTTTACAGTCCTGAATGTGAGAAATTATTCCATATTTTTCATAAAAACATATACATTAACCCAAAAAGCAGTAGAGAAACAGTTTCTACAGTAAACTACTCCTTGGCACAACAGTATAAGTGCTGGGCAGATGGATCTTTTACAGTGTGGCTCTCCTTAAATAAAATGGTTGGCATTTTTATTTCCAGGATAGAATTATGTGCATGTATGTGGTGGGTGTGACACAGGTACTGTGAATCTAATGTGTCTGAATTACTCCTGATCATGCACACACCTGGATAGTTCATACACTATAATTAAAAAGGATGTTGACTGCATCAAATTATTTTGTTGTGATGTCCAATTCTTATGTTATTTCTTATTCATTCTCTCCAGAAATCCAGGAATCAAATCAAACTGCAATATGTCCATAAAGACTAGAAAATGCACCAAGTTTTCAAATTCTGTTCAGAAAAAAATATTCTGCATAACAGGAAAAAAACCACAGCAAACTCTTGGCTGGCCTTACTCATAAGCTTACAAAAACCATAATGTGTTACTTGTACAAGATATGGTAGTCTATTTCTTTTTTTCTGGAAATTCTTGTAGTAAATTTTGCATGGTTGAACTTTAAAAGTTCAGTTTCTTGTATATCTCTGTACCAACCTTTTTCACACAACTTTGTCATAGGAAAAAAACCAAACCACCTCAGTCATATATATTTTGTCATGCTTCAGGAAAGTTAGTAATGACCTTTGAAAATGTATTAAGAAACAGGTAATATTTTTACCTATATTGTAGCACAGATAATTACAATAGATGAAGCATAATATTCCATTGCAATATTCATTATCCATTTATCTTTTGTATGTATTTCAAAGCAGCTTGTAAACCTCTGAATTTTTAAAAGCTTGCCTTAGAGAAAGAAATGAATTCTAAAGTTATAGTCTCAGATTAATCAAGAAAGTAGAGGCAAAGAATCACATGAAAATAAAAAAAAACAAACCTTAATCTCTCTTGAATTTTGGTACTTGTGAGTTATATATGGGAACTTTTAAATAATTTACTTTCAATATTTTACATTCTTTTACTGTCACTGAGAACAAATGGCTTTGATAAAAAGGGCTTAACAGAAAAAAGATAAATGTATATTTTTCCTGCTTTATCAATAAACTAGAAACATAAAAATAAAACTAAAGTCTCATGTTTTTCCCAAGACTAACATTTTTCATTAAAATGCTACACAAATTTCAGTTAATTCTCTTTAGCCTTTTTGTATGCCTGAGGCAACTGCTGAAGAGCTCTGAATTTTGAGGCTTTTCAGACCTACAGCTGGAAGGAAAGGTGTGAAGTGTTTCGTGCTATTGTGTGGTTCACAGCCAGACACTATTTTTTTTTCTTTGATCCTTTTGTGTTTAGAAATAATTTACTTCTTTTCAATGATGGTAATTTTTACTTCTTTCCTTTACTGTCTTTTATTTTATTCATGTGCTCTGAGCCTCAGAAGCAGACAGGAGTGGTGCTCAAGTACCTGGCATCACTTGGTGACCTCCCTGAAGCTGAACAAAAGGAAAATGGCTGGATTAAAAAAGCCAAGATCTGTCCTCTGCTTGTAGAATGCACCTTTCTAAATGAAGAATCACCAAATGAGAAAGGGATGATTTATTTTCAAATTGCCCTCCATACATTTTTAGCAAGTTATACAAATGGAAACTTTCATAAGGTAAGCATAGTTCTGATATGTCAGCAGCTCCCTACAACTAAATTTTTCTAATGCTTAGCAGTAGAATGAAAAGATTTTTAAAAATCCTTTCAAAGATGTCTAATTTGATAGAGGAAATGGATGAAAGCAGTTTTCATTGCTGGTGCCTTACTTTCCACTGGAACATCATCCCTGAACACCAACAGTGAGAGTTGTCATGTCCTGCTTGTGTCAACAGGTTGCTGAGGTAGCCAGGGCTGACTAGAGTGTGCAGGGATCTAAAAGACAAAATTAAAAAAAAGAAACCCAACAAAACCAAACAAAAACCAGAAAGAAAACCAACAAAAAAGAAAATTTAAATCTAAACCAACAGTATTCAATATTGCAACTACCAATACTAAGCTGGCAATGTCTAATTCGAGAGTCACGTGCAGGTTATCCTGATTGTGATCTAGAAGGCTGTGCCAGAAAGGACAGAAATATTCTGGAAAACCAGTTTCTAAATGCCTACAGCCATGGTATGAATTTTAAATCGGTTTTGGAAATGACACCTTTATTTTCATCAGGGAACCAGGTGATAAACAGGAATCCAGAGAACCCTGATAAAATCCTGATCTTAAGATAACAAACTAATTGTTCATTACCACGTTGTTATCTTGAGACAACCAAGTTATCTGAAGCTAACCAAGCTAACTGCAGTGGCTCTGGTTGAAGGCCCAGTGCAGTAAAGGCAAGTGACAGAGAATTTTCTCTGTTTTCTCTAAGTGGCATACTGCCACAATTTCCACTCTATCTACCAATGTCATGACACTATGTGCCTCAGAAAATCAAGCATAAAGAGGCACTCAAAAACAAATGCAATTAGATGTGTTTGATCTAAAGAAATTTGGCCTTATTTGCCTGGGTAGATTTTGAAAAACGTTTTTGAGGAGGAAGCCATTATATGATGTTTAAAAATTCAAGTATCAAAAAGATATAATGCCTGTAAGGGGAAATATAAATGGTAAACTGAAAGAAGATTAAATGAGTAACTCATAAAGTCTGTAAGCTGTGGAAAAGAGAGAAGATAAATGGCTAACTCAATTTGAAGTTACAGCTGAAAGTCTATGTTTGCAGAGAGGCTCCTTCTGATGCTTTCACATAGACTCTTTATTCCCATCAGGTGACGAATGCTTAGGGAGGTTGGGTTATGGGCATAATAAATGTTCAGAACTCTTCCAAAATACGTGAAAATTACAAAGCTAAGAGCACATGCCTAAGAATATTTTATAATCCCTATATCAGAACAATGTAACAGCAGCACAAGTTCATTATGCACAGGAACAGACCAGAATCTGACAGCTTTCCACTATAGTTTACAGGAAAAGAAATGTTATCTTGGTATGTCTGAAGTAAATGCTCTCAATGATGCTCATGCTGGCATGCTTTAACACACACCATTTCCCTGAGTTTCCTCTTTGCAAAGAAAGAGTAAAACTGCCGAAATTACACCAATATAGCAGTGTTAATTTTCAAATAATTGTCTGTACCTCGTAGTGATCACACATCTATAATATCCCAGGAAGGGCACATTTTCTTGGTAAGTATCCTGTTTGTGTTAAAGGAAGAGCCTGGCAGCATGAAAATATTGTAACTGTTTAACAACAGGAACAAATTAAGTGTTTTGGTTTCCTACCTGGTGAACAATGACAAGTTTCTTTTCAATTTTTGCATGTATGTAAGATCTGTGGGAAGCCATACGTAATGGTTGGTAAAGCAGTTCACGTGAATTTTCTTCAAAGGCAGAAGTTCTTATGGTTCTTGGAGATGACATTCAAATTTCAATAAAACCATGTGATTTAGATGTAAGAAATGTTTTAGGGATGACAAACAGAGTACTGACTAATTGTGGTTTAGGTCTGTTTATTTTGTATTTAATAAGCAAACTCAGGCATAGATATGAGGCATCAAGAAAGACGTGATGATAATTTGTCCCAAAGGCTTGTTGGGTCATGCTAGCTTTCAACAGAGTGAAAGGAAATAAAACAAAGACTCTTAATTTATCCTGAGTGTAAATTCTTAAACAATGTAAATACTCTGCTGCCAGCCTCACAAGTAGGTAGGTAAAGAAAATTGAAAAAAAATCATTAGAGGTTAAGAAACATTTCATTTGCAAAGGCAGACACTTAATGGGTCACATTTTCATTTTCTATGCAGCTTTATTCCTGAGTGAGGCAATAGACTGTGGTGAATATATGAGATCCTGTTGCTGAAAATCATGTCATATTACATAAGCATAATGACAAAGGAATTACAATTGTCCAAGGAAATGTAAATCTTTCATGTCTTAACATTTGTGACTTTCTACCTAAATAACCTCAATTTAATCTATTTTTATATAAAGATTATGTAATTGATAAAGATTTGTATTTAATGCAAAACAGGCAAAAATGCTATGAATGTGTTTTCTCCAATATAATGCGGAACTAAATTAAATTTGCAAGATCTTAACATCTGGGGGTAAACACAGAATTCCTGTGCTATGTTTATTGATGTATTACCATTTTTGTGTTGCTGTGTAATTGTCACATTAAAGCATCAGTTATTATTCTCTACTTTTTCAGAAATACATGCACAGGAGGACATTGGAGTTAATAATATGCAGAAAATGAAACACCTTTTCCACTGGGAAAATGAGGGGAGGGAGATGCTCTTATCCTGAAGGTTTTCTTATCCTGAAGTTTTTCACCTGTTAATGTTCACAGGCTTTGTGCAACTAAGAAGGAAATGGATGTATTACATCTTCTTGAAAACATCCTGTGAGTTTTTAATTTAATATATGAAAAAATGGCTTTTTAGAATTTCAGAGTAGAAAATACAGAAAAGCTTATGAAATATAAAGAGTAGGCAATAGACTCCTGATCTGGTCTGTCTAATCTGGGCTTTTCTTTATTTTTATTTTTTTTCATATTGTTCCCAACTTCCTTGGCTCTCTCACAGGAATCCCTGTTATTTTGGTTTCAGAAGTAGTTATTTTGATTCAGAAAGTATGATCATTGCTGACAGTAAAGGCTGCTGAGTAACAGCAACAATTCTACAATTTCTTTCCCTGTGGAGTGATCCCTTGTGACAGTCTTGATGGCTGGGGGAGAGCAGAAGGCAGGCTCTGCCACCTCAGCCAAGTTTGCCTGATGGGAAAATGTTATATTCTTTCCTGTTTAAGCACTGGAAGTAGTGCTAAACCTATGCATAACAGGAGTGGAGATGTCTGGGAGTCAGTCCTTAGTCCTAAACTGCACATCCAATGATTCCCATTAAAAAAATTACAGTAATTTAATCACAGAACCTGTAGTTTCACACTATAACAAATCTAAAATCTGTTTACATTGGGGCTCTACATTAATGCTAGGACAAGCCTCAACAGTTCTTGCCAATCGGTAACAGCTATTATTTACATTTATAAAAGAATTTATGTACAGAGGGCAAAGCACTCTGTATTATTATTGGTGTAAATCTACCAGAAAATTTCAGGCATGTACAAGTTGGTAAAAGTCATCTGGGTGTGTTGACATTTTATATTATATTGTGACAAAAGAGAACATTTCTTCATTTGATGATGTTTAACCATAACTGATGATTCATACAATTTGTTACCAAATACTTGTATTTTGATTTTGAATCACAAAAATTATAAAATGATAACTTTTTTCTAATTTATATCTAGCTGTTTGATCATTAGACATTCTTTGTTTAAAAGAGCTTGGGAATGTTTTAAAATATCAACTGTGTAGTGCTCTAAATATTTCTAATGTTATGCTTCTCTGAACTACACAATCCATTTTTATTCCAATTTATCAGCATAACTCATTAAGTTTTCAATTTGATTTCTAGATGTTTCTTTTATCTACAACCCAGGCCTTGCTGAAAATTTGCATCCAGAATTTAGTTTAGAAAGTCAAAAATATGCTCAATGGAAAATCTTTTTTGCTTTCCTCATATAAAAATTATTTTGAAAGTGAGACTAGTATGCAAGCTATCTATTTTTCTGATCTTGTAGTTCTGAGCCTAGAGTTAAAAATGTTGTCTTTAAGGATTTATTTTCTTCCTTTCAGCTGTTTTGCTTTGTAACTTAAGGTTATAGTGTGAATGTTGGTTCCCTTAATTCTTCTTCCCAGGTCTTTTAATTATACCGTGACCTAAGATTTTTATGTAGTATCTCCAGCTACAATTCCCTACCTTGTCCAACATTGGAATTTTATATAAAAATGAATAATGTATACAGCACAGCATTAATTGTTCTACTCAGACTGTCGTGTTCTTTCTCAATTCCCCAAACTCACATCCTATCACTCCTACTCAGAAACTGAATTTTGCTTGACCAGCTCACTAGATCTCTGTCGCCAGCACAAGGTAGTAACACACAGCGTTATGTTATCACAGCAGTAATAGGGTCACTGGATTTTAAAAGCAAAAGCATAAACTAAATACATAATCATGACAGGAAACATGCTTCTTGTATTTTATATGGTGAGAAAGGCATCTTTATGTGCCAAATAAAACAGCATTCCAGTGTTCCTTGAACCAGAGGTCTGAATTTTTGGATTGTTTCCATACAGAGTAATTTTGCTCTGCCTTCCAGGCCATAACAAGTTTATGCCCAGCTCATGTGGTGCTCACATAAAGAAATCCAATTCTCTCTGCTTGCGAACATATATGTTGATCGTATTGTGAACTTTTTTCTTCTCTGAGGGGCCTTCTAGGGAGGAAAGAAGATCAGAATCAGAGTGACTGTTCTCTCACATGCCAAACACTCAGCTGCAAGCCTTCTACTGCACTTTTGCTCTGGGAAATGTCATAAGTGCAGATTCTTTGGGGAAGCTCGCAGAATACTTGTTTTGTCATATCAGGATCTACTTCCATGTCCTTTGAAGAGGTTGTAATTAAGTGTGCACTGTTTTCTCCTCCTTTACTTCAATAAGGGTAGGACTATACACATCTTTCTGAGTATGAAAGTTACAGTATTTTGCAATTCATCTCAGGATGCTAATTTTACATCTCATCTGTGAAAAGGTCAGAGTAAATCTGTTATTTCTTGGCTTCTGAATGATAACAACATCCACAACAACCACAAATATCTCCTGGCATTTCTCTCTATCTGGCTTTCCAGAAAAATTCCAGTGAGTATTTTTCCAAAAATTTATGCACATGCTTTTATTGTTTTTCTCATTTCCATTTCTCACAGCATAAAGAGCTACAATTCATGATGACTTGCTTCTGTATTTACAAGATTTGGGCTGAACTCTGAGCCTGGAGCTGTTGGGTGCTGAAGATGGAAGCTGAGAAGCAGTCTCCACTACAGCTGGTGAGAAACACATATACCAGGAATTACTCCTTTTGGATCCCATATACCTTCTGCTTTCCACATCTGTTCTTTTTGTTCTTGCAGTTAAAGTAATGCTTTTTGGTTTGGAAGAACTTGAGCATTTTTAATGTCAGAGCTCATAAGGAGAGATTAGACTGACTTCATTCACTCAGCAGCCAGTCATCCTTGAAATAAAATCTAACAAAATAAACTTTTACCTTTTAAACTAGAGTAAGACGAACATGGCATTCTCTTTATATGTTCAGATACTAAAGGAAACAAAACCCTCTTAACACGCCAAGCAGCAAAATGACCCCAATGAGCTCATACTTCTGTGGCATTTTTGCCACTACATCAGGAAAGTGTTGCTATGGAGCAAAGGTTGCTGCTAAGGTGACTGTAAAGCAATGTTTCTTTTTTCCTTCCTTTATTTTCTTGAAAGACCTTATGTTTCGCACTTGTTGAAATGGTAACATTTTGCTTTTCTTAAGAAACATCGAGTATCCCAAAACATGCACTGGACTTGATTCAATGAGAATATCAGCCAGCAAGAGCTACTTTATTGGAAATCCATGCAAAATTTTCTCATTCATTTGTAATTTCCACTTAAGTTATGTGGTGTCTTTTCCTCACCATTTCCTCCTAATTTTGCTACACTTCCTGCTGTCTGATGTCCTAATTGGCTAAAGATAAAAGTATTCATTTGTTGATCTTCTTTTGGTATTATTAAATATAATTGCTTATATCCAGCTCCTATTGACTGAAGTTGAGACAGTTTCTGATGTAGTGAAACTATGAGCTACCTTTTTGCTGTAGGTGTATTATCTGAAAGATGATGACTGTGATACAGCTCTATGACATGCAATGAAGATGACTTCACTGTTTGCTGTTGTACCTAGATCTTTGCAGTGAAATATGTTGCAGATATGTAAAACTTGTTACTACTTCAAATTCTGACTTATTATTCTGTTTTGCTTTCTCTTTTTGTCAAACTTTCTCTTGCAAAGAGATAAGTCTTAGTAGGTTTTTAATTTAATGAATTTTTCATATTACTAATAATTAATATTTAAATGTGCCTTAGTACATGTAGAAAAATATATTATGAACGAATTAGAGGTGATTATTAATTTGTAATTAATCAAATGAAATCCTCTACTGGATTTAATTCAGCAGAAAATCTAAAATTTCTGTTCCTTTCAGTTTTTAAAATACTAATTCCAGGACAGAATAAGTGTACTTTGATATGCTTTCTTTCATGGCTCATGCCATGAAAAAAATCAGATTAAGAAAACAGAAGCCAATAAAACTAGCACCTTCTAAGGCAAAGAGTAAAAAGCCTCAACTTTCTAGAAGTGTTCTTCTAGATAGGTCTATGCACCTGGTAATATACTTAAAGATGAATGGATGAAACAGTAATTTGTAATAAAGGGAGCTTTTACTTCTTCATTTACTTATCTGTTTTTTCTCCCTGGCTGCTCTGCATTATAGGGTGTCAGGAAATTTATACAACAAAATATCTATCTATATATCAGAATCTAAGGAAGCTGCCACAGCTAGAATTCAGCAATAATTGAAAAGAAATTATACATTACCCAAATAAAAAATTTCAAGATAATAGATGCTCAAGGAGCATTTTTCACCTACCATTCTTAAAATTGCTTTTCTAATTTTTTTTTCCTCAGAGTAATGGTGCTATTTGGAAATGTTAAACTGAATGAACACTAGGAAAGACAAAGGAGTAAGACGGTTGGCATATGGTTAGCAAAACTACCCATCTCTATCAGAAAGCACGGTTCTGAGCCCATAGGGTGTTTTCTTTGAGCAGGTATGTGGGACATGAGTACAGAAACAGGGTGTGGATACCATTTTGTCTTAAAAGGTGGTAAATAAAATATTTCTTATTAGTTCCACAGTATTGTTAATAAAAAAACCCCAACAACTTCTTTTAGGGATAGATCAATTTTTATTGGTATTATGGAATAGCCAGACAGAAAAAAATATTACTCAGATTTACAGTACATGCACTTCATAACCCTGGTTACTGATACCTAGCTCATGTTGTAGTCTTGATCTCGTCTTTTCTCCCTCTCACTTTTCCACTTATTAAGCGGTTTCAGAAAATCTTTTCATGAAGCAGAGGCAAATGAATAACTGATTTTGTGACTTTTTCAAAGTACTTGAAGGATTTACTGAAATTTATTTTGTCCTTTTTATGACTTTATTATACATGAAATAAAAGAATATATAGCCTTCAAAAGATTTCTGGATAGCTCCCTGATTTTCAACTGCTATCATACTCTCTGCTTTTAAAACTTAAACTGCAAGCTACAATATAAATGTATATGCATATTCTTGGAGAAAATATAAAATTTTTGTCAAGATAGACATATGAATTCAAAAAGCTACACAAAACAATACCATTGCCTGTTTCTCACAGATGAAAAACACTGTAAGAATTCTCAGCCACCAATACATTTGTCTTATGTTTAATATCTTTTTTTCCACAACATTTTGGAAGACTCATTGCTAATGTACCCTTATGACTTAAATATTTGAGAGAAGGGGGAGACATCATGAATCCTGTTTCATTTTACATTTTCACAACTCAGCACTTACTGCCTTATAGGAAAAATCCAACATCCTATTGCTTTTTCCTGCATTTCTCTTTCAGTCTCATCTCCTTTCTACATCTGAAAGACAAACTACATGTGTTCATTTGCAGAGAGGAGTGTAATTGAATCTTCAGTTTCCTCTGATTTTTATGGGACAAGTTAGAACAAAGTAAAAGAGTCAGATAAAGATTTTAAGATAAATTTCAATATTTTTGTTTCACTTCATGTCCTGGGAATATTTCTTGGTAAAATGCAGTCCCCAGTTTGTAATGGAGAATTCTGAGGATACATTTTGAATGTCATCTCTGCTCTCTGTAGTCCCTTGAGTGAAACTCTGGAGAACAATTGGTCATGGGCAAAAACTCTTAACATTCAGATCTTTCCATACTATTTTCCTTTGAAATATCTAATTTTGTGAAATTAGGGTATACACTACTGTGTTTCTGCTCTTTATGCAATGTATCTGAGATGCTTTCTCTGGTATGATAATTTGGCTAGCTTATCTTTCTTTGCACACTCTTTTGCATCTCATTGTCCATCCATGTCAGTAAAGTCTTACATTCTCCTTCATGGAATAATTTGATTATGCTGTAGAATTTACAGTTTTAAAATCCTTGCAAGTTTTCATGCCTGCATAGTTGAAATTTGCCTTTTAGAATAATACACTTGTACATCAAAAGTCTTCTCAAACCAGGATTTTGGATATAATGTCTTTATTTTGTCCCTGCCCTGTATGTTCTATTTATGAAGTATGAAGGAAAAGTAGAAGCTTGAAGATTGAGAGGAAACAAAAAGATCAACTTCCAAGTGAAAATAGCTGCTTTACCTTCTGGTAAAATTGTTTTCTTAAAATAAGTCAAATAATTATAAATATATAAACTTAATAAATTTCAGTAAATTATAAAACAAAATCCTTGAAAAATAGTTTCTAATTTACTGTAATTTATGTATGAATTTATATTTACTATAATACAATTTTGTAAACAATAATGTTGAAAAAATAATTAGTTTCTTCTTTTTGCCACACTCATACTTTAATTACTATAGAATCCTTCCTCAATGGGACAAAAATAACTTGCAAGATCAGGGAAAGTCATCTGGCATTATAAGTGAGTGCAAAATTATTTTAGCTGGTCACCAGGTAAGGAGACTTACTGTAGAGTTTTGTTTTATTTATAAAAAATACTGCCTTATTCTTGTCCCTGCTTCTGCCTCCCTAAATGACACAAGGTACCTGGGAACAGTTCAGATCTCAGTGGTGCTGTTTCAGTTAGCCTTGCTCAGAGTTACAACTACTTCAGGGAAGCAGATTATCCCTTTAGTCCTTAGCTGCCTGTGCTGGTGTTGGCTGGGCTATGGTAAATTTTCTTTGCAGCAGCCTCTGAATGGGGCTGTGTTTTGGATTTGTGCTGGAAACAGCATTGATAGTCCAGGTCTGTTTTAGTTGTTCCTAAACCACATTTACACAGTCAAGGCCTTTTCTGCTCTTCATCCCACCCCACCAGTGAGGAGGCTGAGGGTGCACAAGAAATTGGGAAAGGACACAGCTGAGACAGCTGACCCCAGCTGACCAAAGGGATGTCCCACCCCATATGGCCCATGCTCAGCATGTAGAGATGGGGAGTGAAGAAGGAAGGGAGGAAAATTTGAAATTATGTTTGTATTCCCAAGTAACCCTGATGTGAGATGGAGCCCTGCTTTCCTAGGGATGGCTGAACATCTGCCTGCCAATCGGAAGTGGTGAATGAATTCCTTGTCCTGCTTTGCTTATGTTAGTGTGGCTTTTACTTTCTCTAGTAAAATGCCTTTATCTCAAACCACAAGTTTTTTCATTTTTATTTCCTGATTCTCTCCCCCCTCCTGGGGTTAAACCACAACACTTCTCCACTGGGATTACTGTCTGCAGGTTGTATGTGTTATGCTGCCCACTGCAAATTGAATACATATGAAATCATTCTCTGTATCTGTCTCACAGTCCACTAAACAGCCCTGAAATGAAATTAGCTTTTCTTCATTACTAACTCAAATCATACCCAAGCAAGAATATTGCAGAAAATAATTCCATGTACTATAGTCTAGTTTGGAGCTTTCATTTTTCATATGATTGAGCTGAAAGCAGGAGAGCTTGTTAAGACAAAATTTTTCCTCTTTTTTATCTTATTTTCTGTCATTTAATTTATTTAGTTATTTAATCTATATTTGCCATTTTGCTGGAGAATACTTAAAAAAAAATTAAAAATCCTGTTGTCTGGCATAATAAAAGGTGTAGCAAACGATCTTGCATGAAGGCCAAGTAGATTTCAAATAAACATATAGTGACATTTCACTCACTGGTGTTTGCTATTTACTTTATTTCAGGTGTCAGCACAAAGGTAAGGGAGAATAATTCTTTCATTGACTGAATACTGCACCAATAAGGGATTTCTGTAAATAATGTAACTTGCTTATAAAACAGTACACTGCTATCAATCTCAAATACATATAGCCTTCTAACATCAACCATCAAAAATTTTACATTTTCCTGAAGACGCACACATGAACAGAGGGACAGATTACCCTGTGTATGGAAGGAGAAATGAGTGGAAAATGAATGATTTATATATTACCCAGTTGGGTTCTGCCAGACAATTTGCTTGTTTTTGTTTGTTTGTTTTGTTTTTGTTTTGTTTTTGTTTTGTTTTGATTGGTGATTTAAAAAAGGGGGGGTAGGTATAACTTGCTGTATTTCCAAAGCAAAACCCTGCTCAGTTTCAAATTGGAAGCATTGTATATCCACATTTCAATATGTGGGAGGGAAATGCTTAGGTAAGATTCTCGTGCCAGGTGCAGGTGGCACCCAGGAGCCGACAGAGGAGCTGCGGGGGTGGGGTTGGAGAGAAAAGACCAGGGGCTACCACGTACCAGGTACATCCCATCCCAACCGTGGGGAGCCACCACAGGGCACAGCTGAGCCCTTCAGTCCCACTCATGGCACTTCTTGAAAAGAGTATTCAAGGAAGGGCATAAATCACCCTTTTATAGTGTTTTATGTTAGGGTATGGAAAGAGAGGTGGATCGAACAAAGAAGAGTGTGATGAAGGTCAACATCAATTGAGGCAAAGGTGTTGACACAACAGACCAACACAATTAATTTAAATTTCTCCAGGTTGATCCTGTGCTGGCCACAGGAAGAGCTGGTAAGCATTTTCCCAGCCTTTATCCTGACCACAGGATTTCTCCTTCATGTTGCATTTTCAACCCTCTCCCACAGAGATTGGAGAGTGAGTGGGTTAGGTGGGTACTTGGCTGGTAGCCTTGGTGCTCATGGACTCCAACTGGAGCACAATGTGGAGCAAAAGCAGTTGCAGAAATATATGACAACAGCAAAGGGAGCTGGAATTTTCCCCATTTCCTCTTTCTTCATGGATCAACAATACAAGTCATCAATTGCAGTTCATCAGATTTACAGGTTCTTGCTGACTTTGTTTGGATAAAACAATAGGATTAATTGATATCACCACTGGATGAGATAATGTACACAATTTTGTCCTCCGGAGAACTCAGTAATTTTGGTGCACTGGCCAAGCCAAGTATTTTTGTCAGTTCAAAGGAGGACCAGCAGATCAACTGAGTGCCAGTTCTGGATGTCATCATTGTTATAAACCTACTGATCCCCCAGGAGGCCACAGCGGGAATTTAAACTGCCTTAACTTTACGCCACTCTCAGCTTCCACCTTTCTACATTGTCATGCTTAGTGAACACCATCTCTCTCAGATTTTATGGTAATAGGTAAGTTTATAATGGTATTTTGTCAAGTAAGACATAAAAAATAGTGCAATTAATGTAAATGTAATGATTTTTTTAGCCACTACTTTTTTTAATATCAGTGCAATAGATTTTCATTTATCTGTAATAGATTCAATGGAATTATGCTGCCAATTTTTAGATTAAATTCATAAAAACTATAAAAATAAGTTAAGTAAACATATGGTTTTTTTTCAGCTGTCTTCCATGCAAATTGCAAGCAGAAATATTTATTTGTTTTCCCAGATATTAAATTTCTGTTGGCCAAATTGTGCCTATGGGTATAACCACGCTGAGGTTGTTTAAAGTATGTTTTTATTTTCTGTAACGATTGATGTGTTAGGGAATTTCAGGAAACTTGCCTGAAGGAATTTTTCTTTATAGTGATAGGAACAAACCCCTATTAATTGAAAAGACAAGCCAGAACGATTTTCAGGTTCTAAAGAACATTATAAATTAATGGAACCCCTAAAGAGGGATCAGAGTTATTTTGTTTCAAAAAGTATTTGCTTGCATTTCTCATTAATTAAATATGATCTCAAGTATGAAAGTAGATAAAATTGATTCTGTACTAATCAACACATATTGCCTGCCTATGGCACTAATATTATGCTGATGCACTCAGTGAGAGTGGTCTGAAATCAATACAAAAGCACTCAAAGCAATGCTCATAGCCTTCAGCTGTGATGTTTTCAGGCTGTTTGCTTTATAATTAACAAAGCTAACAAATAGAATGAGGAAAAAAATATTAAACCATGCAGATTTTCTGAGAAGAAAAATAGAATGTTATTGGGAATGAAGGTTTTTGTTATTCTTATGTTACAGAAAACTACATTTTTCTGTGCGAGAAGGTAATTATGGAAACCACTTCTAAGTTTTCTTGGGCTCATACATTTGGGGTATACTTAGTTTAGGAAATGATTTGGATTTCTCATTAACAAAAGCATTCAGATTGATAATTTTTTGTTAGTTTGTATACCATTTTTGGTCATAATTATTTTTACTTAGACTATAAGGCTCCTATGATCAGTATCATGCCTTCGCATATTTTTGTATTATCACAATTTTATATGGATGAGAACTTCTGAATTCACTTGTAAGGTCTTACTGTGTCAGATCAATTGCACAGTAATTGTAGTGTCTCAGAAAATTCTGGCTTCCTGTTACATTGGAAAGACTTTTTTTGTATGTTAAATTTTAATCTCAACAGAAAAATAAGATAATGCACAACAAAGATGCTAATAATTTAAGTGATGCTATTTTATTTGTAATATTCTAATATTCTAATATTTATTTGTAATATTCTTTATTTGTAAAATTCTAACTTCTTGAGGAGGTGATGCTCTCTGATTCATAAATGTTTCAATTTATTAGAAAAAACTCAATAAAACCCCAAAACAAAAGACTCACTATGCAGGAAATAACACTCCAGTACCCAAAAGTTAAGTAATTGATTGTAACTGACTTTTCTTGGAAAAAGTAAATTATTCCAGGACATATTAAGTTTGAAATGACTAAGAAATAACTATACCCCAAAACCCCAAAAAGAGTTAGAGCTGATGCAGCCTTTCATCGGGACCCAGAACAGTGCAGAAGAGTTGCGCATCTCCCTCATGTTTATCCTTCAAAATGTCAACAGGTTTGACTGGGATTTAAATATTTAGAGTAGAAATTAAATTTTTATAGTACCAATGGGGACTGTGGGGAAACAAGTAATAGCAATCTTACAGTAAAATCAGCTTTAGAAGATAAGTGACATTTAGTTCATATGAGGCAGCATATGCTTTGTCTCCTTTCTTCAGCTGTGGAGATGCCAGGCTTTGGGCTAGATGATGACTACCCTCAACTCCAAGTCCTGCTCTCCTTGTTTACTGCCAAGTAAATCTGGAGATATCTCATTTCTCATGACAATTTCCAGTGATTCTCATCATTGCAGGGTAGCAGAATTGAGCATTTACAGTTCAGTGCAGGGTCCTTCAAAAGATGTAGTGTGAGACCCTATATTTGCCATAGCTTGAAACAGCAAACTCCTAGCAAAGAAAGCAGCACATACCTTTGTAATTTTTTTCCTGTTATAACTGCTGAATCTTGCAATTTTTTTCCCCCTCTTGTGTGATAACTTGCCTATTTAGATCAAAAACTATGTAAAATATGAAAAATAGGTGTATGGATCCTGGAGTGAGAACATGTCAAGGCATACAGCTGTATGGCTCAGACCAATCATGACTTGATTTTGAAGGCAAGGCCTCCTGGAGCTCATTTGTCTACAAGGCTGTGCACAAACTGACACCTCACAGTGGGGTGCAGAGCTGTCCCTCAGCACAACCTCTCTCCCTAGCTATAGCTTTACCAGTGTGCTACCCCTTACTCTGCATTTTGGAACAGTATTCAGCCTCAGAGAAGCTAGGGGGTTGAAGAATCAATTCTGTCTGGCCCATATGCTGGGGAAAAAAAGTCAGGAAAAAAGACAGATGGCATGTTATCCCCAGGACCTGAAACAAGCCAGACAGGCATGCTGCAGCTCAGATGTGTTAAGGTGGTTTCTTCATTAAACTAAAGATTAGTGACTCATAAAGAACAAATTTACTGCAAAATTGCATTTTTTTATCTTGCCGAATTTGCTAAATGTTGTTTAAGAATAACAATAATCAGAAAGCATGTAAATAAATCATATTGCTGTTGGGGATTGCTTTGGTTTCTAAGTTCTCTTAAGCCTCTCAGGTAGTTAAATCATATTATTAGCAGTTTTGTTACACATGGCCATATTTTCAGTTAATGTGGTTCCATTTATCCTTAAAAGTAACATCATGACTGCTAAGTGAGTTGTAGCATCAGACAGAGATCATTGCTACCTACCAGCTGAATCATTAACAATCTGGTTAAATATCAAGAGGCAAACACTATCAAGAGTTTAGTCGCTCAGAGTCAGGCTTTTGAGTAGGGACAGTTTGGGACTTGGTGCTTCTGTGGAGTATGGTGTTGGAGTAGGGTTATCATTTGTGCCAAATGTTTGCAAAAGTTATTTTTGAAAATATTTAATTGTAAAGAAAGCAGAAAAATGAGTATTGTGTTGATTTTCTTGGATATGAGTGCTTTATGAATATTGCAGATTTATTGCATAGAATCCAAACACATAGGAACATTTACAGCTGCTCCTTTTCAAGAAGAGAAAACTGAGGCATCTATTGGCAAAGGCCAAAACTATTAAGTGGTGTCCAAACTTTCCATGCTTAGTTTGATAAACCTACTCTTGTGTTGCTGGGCATTGGAGGCTTTTTCCTCAGGTTTTAATTTATGACGTTTTTTCCCTGCCAGGTTAAATCTGCAGTATTGCACGGGTTTGAAATTGACTCTGTTTGCATTTGGATGCAGCCATGAATACTCACTAATTCTACATATGTAGTTCCAGTTATCTTGCACTGGGCATATAGAAAAGAAGACATGACTGCTGATAAAAATTCTTGCTCCACTTGCTCAGCATCCTGCTAATGGATAAGGTTTCTGTCTGTAGTAATATTTTCCTAATTGCAAAATAGTGTAATTTGTTCCTACACTGTGATTCCTTGTTTTTCAGTCACAGAAGTGATTGAAGCAGACCTTAGATAATTTTCTAGTGCGTAACATACATTCACAGAATTCTGTTTTTATGAATTCATATCTGAGTACTTAAATTGTAATTAACTCTTTAGAGATAGCCAAAAATTGCAATCGAAAAACATTTCTCAAAAATGGCATCAAGTCACCTCCTGGATATAAATGATACTAAAAAGAACATTATCATCTAGAAAATGATATGATAAGCTGGAAAGAAGGACCAGAGGAAACAAACAAAGTATTAAAGAACAGATGAAAGAAAGTACAATTACAGCTTGTTCTTCAACAATTTTTTTTTAAGAAGAATCGACTGATGGAAAATAAGCACCGTCTGTGTTATATGTTAGCATTTAATGTGCATCATCAATTTGTATTTAGGCAGCTTTACTCCATGGCAGAGGCTGAAGCTAGCTGAAAATATAGAAGTAAACAAATTATTACATTTAACTAAGGGATTTGAATAGTGTCATTATTTATCAAATAATTTATTTGACAAATAGTATTTTGACTGCTGCAGAATTGGTTGACTATCATAAGCAGTATTTGTTGAATAAATTAGTTTATTAAAAATGACAAAGGTTCAATGAATATTGTATTTGATGAATAATATTTAAAAAGCTGAACTGTACATATAATTTTATTTTCTGAATCCAGTATTAAGCAGAAAGTAGTCAATTTTTATTCCCTTACCTCCTCCAGCTCCCAGCTTTCCTTTGGCCAAGTGGGAACAGTTGGTTTGGGTCCTTGCAATACTGTCCCTCAAGCTGTACAGGAATGAAACCGAAAATAAGGTACTTGTCCTAGAAAAAACATATTTGGTAGATAATATAATGACATTAAAGACAAGAAAGGCTTCATCATTTTTTTTAAAGGTCTGACAAGTTTTTGTAGTGCTCCACATTTAAAACATCATGGAAGTTTCTCCTCAAAACCAAAATCTAATTTTAATTTCACCACTTCTACCTTTCTATTTAGTATAATGATGATTGGAGACATGCTTTACTAAGAGCATTATTTCTTATCAAAGATGCCAATACAAATTAGAAATGAGGATTACGCACACACACAAAATCCTGATATTTAAAATTTACTTTACTTGAAATTGGCATTTTTAATATCCCTAACGCAACAGAGTTTTAAGTTGCTTCAACTGAGTAAGAAATGAACTATCACTACACTGCTCTGTGTATGTATCCTTACTTCCTACAACTGACAATAACAACCTTTAATTCTTTCAAGTTTTTTAGGAGCAACTCCAGAAAAAAATAAATCCAAAATTAAGATGATGGTGGCTATTTGAAACCATATGTCATCTTTTTTTCTTTCTCTGTGAGATATTGCAAACATTTTTTAAAGATATTTTAAAATCAGCTCCAAAGGAATACTATTTAATGCCCTTATGTAGGGGGTCAGCATAACTGGCTAATATTTTTCTCCCTTTACCCATCAGATGTCCTAGTTAGTGCCTAGAGGCATGAAAGATATGTATTCAGGAAGAGATGTAGATCAGAAGAAGAAAACAAATGTCAAGGCAGAGAAGCTGCCTGGCCCTGCAGAGCTTGAAAGGAAAGAGCTGGCACAGCAGCAGCAGCGATTCTGTCCGTATGGGGCCTTAGGCACCAGCCTCTTCTTTATGTCTGCTCTACCTCACCTGTACCTCATGTTTTAATTTTTCTGAATATTGAAATACTTGATGAAGTGTTTTTACTTCATACAGAGGCTTTTTATATAGGATGGGACAGAATGGAGCAATTGAAATTTTAAGGAAGGATGACACAGCAGGGGTTAGAGATGAAAAGACATTTTTGAGGCCTTTGCCTGCCTGTGTGTCTGGCTTGTGCTGCAGCTCCCTGTGGGCTGCTTGAGATCCTGCTGAATTTTATGTCTTGTTTTTCATTCACATCTGTTACGGAAAAAATTGTATGTGTAGGATCATGAAATGGTATTAATTTGGATTTAATATGCATCATGTGAGGGGTAAATAGTTTGTGTCACATACAGAAGAAGTTAAATTCTGACATTAACTGTGAAAAGCGAAACTGTATAAAAAAGAGTTGATATTGCTGCACTGATATAATCAGGATGAAATTCTGGCTTTGTTTCAGTCTATGAGAGATTTATGCTTGATTTAGTAGTCAGGAGGTCATCACTCACAGAACTAAATCAGATGTTAAAATAAGCTTTTGTCCTTTGGTTTCAGCAAATATTCTAACCATCATCTAAGTCAGATAAAAAAATTGATAGCATGGATTTAAACATCTGCTTGGATAGTTTAACTGTAAGTACATAATCAAATTTTAGTATTCCAGAGTAGCAAATATGGAGTGAAAAATCCCAATAGCAACAACTCTAATTTCTTTGTGATATATAGTATCAACTGGCAATATTTCACTAGTTTCCTTATGCTAGTTTAACCAAAAAAGTGAACAAACAAAACCAACAAAACCAGACATTCAAATGCAATACCCCAAAATCATCTATCAAAACTTTATCTTTAATCCTTAATCTGTAAACTATGCTGCTTCAGGAAGCAATTAACAGACAGGTGTCATTAGCCTGTGTGTTGTTATATTTTTTAGCAATACCGGTATATCAAACATCCAATCTTCAGGACAAAAAAGGGACACCACAGTTTTACTTTGCTTTGTTCTTTTTGTTGAAGCTGCAAAGTTAGGATGCCTGTTTATTTTGGTGAAGAATTTAGGGATTTAAAATAAAATCTCCATAAATTTGCTGTCTTACTAACTGAGTGCATCCACATGCCATCTCTAATATAACCACAGCTAGTCTGCCTTCTGTCATGCTGTGCATTTAGGATAAGGTATAAGAACATAGATAAGTATGTTTTCCTCATGTTCATCTAAAATCTTACTGAAATTTAAAAGCAAAGTAATGGATACAAGACATTGCAAGCTATTTTACACACACACACACACACACACACACACACACATATATATATATATATATTTGCCACTCCCAGACAGCAGGTATGCAGGTAATGTTTTCAAAGGCTTGTCACAAAAACACAAGCAAACACACACGAAATAGACATTAGTTTTAACTATGAGTTGAGGACTTTTCCTGTTAAAATCTATGTCAAAACTTCTACTAAATTAGCTTCTGGCAGAGCAGAACACTGATACAGTTCCAGAACACATTTCAACATTTAAATGTTTCTTTTGCATTTTCCTCCTCATAATTCTGCACCTCTGATTACAAAGATCCACTGAGTTTTTCTCTCAGTTGGATCAGAAAATCATCCTGTTAATGAGAAGAGTAGTTTTGAGCTGTTCAAGCATAGTTTTCAGCAATACTGTTCTGACCTTTTCTAAATTATACTATTAGAGTTTGTGCCCTGACTGTGCTCTGCCACATAGAACTCAATTTCCTTTACACACAGGGTGATGAGGGAGCATTAAGAAGCTTATATGAAAGTTTGTGAGTGTCAAGACCAAAAAAAAGAGAGAGAAAAGTGAGTGGTCTAATTCTGGAAGGTTCGAGGTAGTAAAGGGCAAAGCATAGACTTAATCAAATGGAAAGAGTAAGAAAAAATAGGGGAGAATTATGAAAGTCAGAGAGGCTAATTTAAGCCTTTAATTTAAGCTGGCAAATTAGCTCTCACTGTAAAATCATATGGCATAAAATTTACATGTAAATATTTTTCTGCATTTAAATACATGTATTAAGTATTATTTAAAGAAATAATAAGTGGATACAAATATAAGTAAAAATATTAACTTTAAAATATTTACACTGACAACTTTGTGCAAGAAGAGGGGAAAGAGTGAGCAGCACATAGCTTGCCTGACATTTGTCGTAGTGAAGTCGAGCAGAGGGATGCACATTTTCAGGGTGTCTGTCAATATCCATAGAAAAAGTTGTGTTTCCCATTTGTTCCTATGAAACAAATTGCAAAAGGGGCTTAGAACTGTATCTCTGGGACAGTCAAAGGGTTGATTTAACCACACTGCAATACAAAACTGAAGAATCAATATGAATTGAAGAATTCAATATGATTGCTCTGTTATTTCAAGGCAAAATGCCTAGATTTTATTACATGAAAAGAAAATAATGCCAGGGTAGTTGTGCTGGTAAACAGAACACTTTCTGGAGTACCTAGTGCCACTCTGACTGAACTACATGAACTCCCCTGTAGATTAAAATGTAAATTTTACTGAGCAAAACCAGCAATACACAAAAGTGGAGTCTCTTCTTTCTGCAAAAACCTGGCAATGAATCTCAATACCTTCAAGTATCAATTCTATTCTCACCTACCTGTAAAACATCACCCCTTTCCAATGTGAGTTTTTGAACTGGAGATGCCTTCATACTGTCAATTGTTGGTCAAAGCGATTTTGATAAGTTTAATTCAAACCTATCATCCTTAAACATCCTGAATTCAGTGTGGTGGTTTTGGCCACAGTAGGGTCAATTTTCTTCTGAGTGGCTCTTTGAAGCTGTGTTTTGGATTTGTGCTGAACAGAGCTGATAACGTAGATATTCTTGTTCTCGCTGAGCAGGGCTTGCACAGAGCCAAGGCCTTTTCTGCTTTTTGTACAGCCGTGCTGGTGAGGAAGGTGGGTGTGCATGGGAGGCTGGGAGGAGACACAGCCAGGACAGGCCTCAACTGACCAAAGGGACATTCCCACACCATATGACATCATGCTCAGTGTATAAAGAGCGGGGAAAGAGGAAGGGGAGGATATTTGGAGTGATGGGTGTTTGCCCAAAAAACCCCTACACGTGATGGGGCCTTGCTCTCCTGGAGATGACTGAACACCTGCCTGCCCATGGGAAGCGATGAATTAATTCCTTGTTTTACATTGCTTGTGTGTCTTAATCTCAGCCCACAAGTTCTCTACATTTTACCCTTCCATTCTCTCCCAATTCCTACTGGTAGGGCAGTGAGCTGCGTGGGATTTGGCTGCTGTCTGGGGTTAAGCCATGACAGCTCAGCAGACCTACTCATCAGCTATTAACAAGCAAACAGATCTGCTTTGTGGTCTTTTAAATACATACCAGTTAAAGGGAAAAGCTGGTGCAATCACTGTGATAACTTAAGATTTATTGCATTTGCAGCTGAGAGTGTTCCTGTTGTTTCTGATGGAGTTTATTCTAGTGGTAAGGGATTTTAAATAGGTTATTAATATAAGCATGAAACATAGACCTTTTGAATTAACACAGATTGTCACATTCAAATATATATTATGACAGTTGTAGTATTTTTTCTGTTTTATTCATGTTACCCAAGGCAGTTTAGACCATTGTAATTCTGAATATTAAGAGCTAGCAGAACAGAGGTGAATAATGTGTTTCATAGCTAATCTAGTGAGGTGCTGCAGATGCGGTACCCAGTATTTTGTTTTCTTGCATAGTATCTCTGGGCTAGACTGGGAGATGTTAAGACTACCATTTTGCCATTTTAATGGTTTAATTATACATTCAGTAAAAAGTTTAGAGGTCTGACTAATAGAATTATTGTGAGAATGGCAGCTACCACTGGAAAGAACAGTCAAATGTCTATTAAAAGCTTCGGGTTTTATTTTCTGCACTCTTACATGCAGAAGGTCTGCCTATACTTCTATCAGGAAAGTATTATTCATCATTAGAGATGGTACTGAACAATAGAAGGAAACATGTTTTTGATGAACTAGATTGAGACTTCTAGCTAGGGAGGAAAAAGTGCATGGGGCAAGTCCTTTTCTGATTGAGATATGAGTTTATCCAGCAATCAGATTGCAATACCATTGCAATGTCATAAAATAGCATTGCATCACCATCAATAAAACATCATCACAACACATCATCAATGTCAAAAAATATCATTGCCAATTTTCTCTGGCTTATACTATAAAAAACAGTGAATAAAGCAACAGAAAGGCCCTTTAGGGAGATCAAACCTTGCATCTCTGCTTAACTTTGAGTCAATCCACACTGAGAAGCCAAACTCCTTCCATTCATGCAATGTTTTACTATCTTGAATGATAGTAAAACACCAAATGCCTATGTACTGCCCTAACTCTTGCATCTTTTTCCTGTTCTGAAAGGAAATATGTATTTTTCAGCATACGTATAGGAAAATGAGGAAGCATCTACAAAATAATTTAGAAATAACAATTAGTTCCTAAAAAAATTATCCCTATTTTATAATCACTCTGCAGAAAAATATGCAAATCTCTTTATGGAAGGAAATTA
Organism: Poecile atricapillus; assembly: GCF_030490865.1. Lineage (NCBI taxonomy): Eukaryota > Metazoa > Chordata > Aves > Passeriformes > Paridae > Poecile > Poecile atricapillus. The sequence continues at coordinate 36,326,506 of NC_081252.1, forward strand.
TTCTGGTTACCTACCAGCATTTATTGAAAATATTTGCTAGAAAAAACCAAAACATTGCCCAAATTTCTGTCCTTTCTGATTTAACAAGCAGCCTGTGACACTTCCAGGCATCACTTACCTTACAGAGAAACATGTAAAATATAGATTTTTTACTTACTTATTTAGGGGATTAATATTTTAATTTCATGAATAGGCAACTTTGTTTTAAGATGTACCTTATAATGTCTTTTGGTAATAAGTAGAAGTCCACTCAAAAACATGTAACAAAAGTGTTATAAAAAGAGACTTTTAAAATATTTTGCTATTCCATTGGCTGTTATTGTGAGTTTACTTGTACCTTCTTACTCATTTGAGGCCGCAATTTGACTAAATATCAAGCAATTAGGAAATGAGAGTCCTGAACAAAGTATTTAGAGAGGAAATCTGAAGTAGAAAAACATATCTTTTGAAAGGTTGAACATAACCCATAAAGATTGCTAACTCCTTCCTTAAACTGTAGGAGACTGAGGCTGGGCAGAGGATGGTGGAAGTAAAAGATCACAAGGATAGAGAGAGACAAAGAGCTTTTCCTTCACTTGCAGAAGGATGGATCAGTTTGGCTCTTCACCTTCTTACTTAAGGACAACATAAGTCAAATTTAATGCAGAAACTTGAGCCATGAACATCAGGATAATATTGACTCCAAATGAATAGAAGTAAAGTTCCTCCTCTGTAGATGGCTGCAAGGAAACAAGCTGCACAAATGTCAGAACTTTCTTGTGCTGTTTCTGTACTTTGGGGAGATTCCAAATACAAAATCCAAATGCTTTGGTATTTCCTATTTTTTTAACTATCCTCAACCTGAACCTCTGATGCCTCTGAAAAGGTAGATACTACAGGACACATCAAGGCAAGAAGTACAGAGACAAAACAGAGTCAGCCTGCTTCAGTAGCACTTTCTTAGCTCTGGCTGGCTTAGCACAAGACATGTAAGGCACAAGCTGGCACTTGCAAAGCCATGTGGGTGTTTCTACACTGTATTTCTTACAGTCTCAGTCCTGGGGAGACTGACCAGCTCCAGCACCAGATCAGTTCTTACCACAGGACATCTGTCCTTCCGCTGTAGCTCAAGCAGAGTTGAACTGAATGTTGTGAAAAAAGCTTGAAAGGTTTTTGGTTTTTTTTTTGGTTGTTTTTTTTTTTTTTTAGATTAAAGATTCATCTAGGCTTATTAAGGAGAAATGGATGTACTGATATTTTTTATATTGATATCTCTGTAAGTACTTTGTCTATCCAAGAATGTAACTCAAAATTCAGTACAAAATGAAGAGCAACACAAAGCTACAGTTAGGGATATATCATTGTGACAAGAAATAAAGAGGACAAGAAAATTTTGTGAAACATAGTGGAATTTTTGGTTGGCTTTTGGATTTCTAGCTGAAAACCAAAAAGTAGACAAATTCAAAACCAACCAAATAGCCCTTCCCCAAACTCACAAAAAAAACCACCATAAAGTTTTTTCCCAGAATAATATTTTAATATAGCATTTTCCTAACTTTTCACACAAGTTGAATTTTAGTGTAAACTACAATGATATAATTTTTTTTGGTAATATTTCTTAGAAGTCTTCATAATCAAATGAAAACAGACTCAATATCTGTTGCATGTGATTTTGGAAGCGGTGATAACTACTCACTGGCAACAATAAATATTCAGGATAGCCTGTTTTGTGTTTAAAGTTCTTGGCTTCCCTATCTGACATGATATATGCCCTATTTAAATTCATGTCATAACAGGAATAGACAAGTTTCTCAGACAATGTAAATTAACATAGATCCAATTAAGTCAATTAACAAAAGCTAGATGAGAATCCAAATTAATTGAGGTAATCTTAATATGATTGAAGTCTTAAATGGTTTATTTACAATTTTTCATCCACTTTCCTTGTGAATCTTGTTCAGACCCAAAATAGGAAACTGTCAATGAATCACACAGAACTCCATAATACGATCATCTGTTTCTGATAGTTCTCATTTATTCAACTGCTGTGACTGACACAGATTCTGCTTGGGTTTTTGTCTCTTGCTTGTCTTAGCATCTTTTTTTTCCTTGTCATATTTCTTCTCATATCTTTTATCCTGTATCCTCTGGTATCTGAGAGAAAAAAAAACTAGACTTCTTTTTTTGTTTTAGAGTTGAAACTAAGAAAAACATATTGATAATGATGCAGAGCTACAGTGAGTCTGAAGAATGGAGGAGACATCAGTGGTGACAAAATAAGAGGTCATCTTTTCTCTTGAATGATACCCCAGAGAAACACTGTAGAGGAACTTGGTCAGGACCTGGTGGTTCCTGAGTTGCTGTGGAAAATGTAAGGAGTTTATATTTGAGAAGCTAATAGAAACGTCTCCAAAAACACAAAGAGCTGAGGAAAAGAATACTCAGAAAAAAGCTTAGATGCTGGATATAAAATGTGGTATAAATTATGAGTTTGTGAGTAAAATATAAAAATAATAAGTAGAGGAATAAAATAGCAGCCAACTATTATACTGCAAAGGCATAGAAAAGGATGATGTGAGACAGCTCCAGCTTGAGAAAGAGGAAAAATGAGACCAAGTTAGATGAAAGAGGAAAGAGCAGCAGGAGTTTATTTGAGGCTGAATAAGAGGCAAAGGTGAACGCAGTGGAATCTGCTATTCATCCATCATGATAGATTTGACAGATTCCTCGTATCAAAGTATCAAGGATATGCCAAACTGTGAGGCCAAGGAATTATAAGAGTAAAGATATTCAAGTGTTATTTTTCTTATATTCTTTTTACATAAAAAACAAACCAAAAAAATGTAGGTAGAGGACTGAACAAACTGTGATTACAGATAGATGACAGTGAAGATAAAATAACATTGGGTTTTCAAGACCTTCAACCATAGACAGGTGCTCAGAAACACAGCACAGTGACTGGATGTAATCCATTTTAGAGAAAAACCAACTTCAGGTTACCATGACTGCAAAGATCCTGAAAACCAAAGGGAACAAATTTGCACTCACTATGCAATTGCCATCCCTACTTCTAACACACAAAGAAAAGGGGAAAAAGAAATTCGCATGACATGTTGCAATAGATAAATGACCACGAGGGAGAAATGTTTAATAATAACACAATATCAAAGTAGGTTATAACTGTTTATGGAAGAGTTGAATGTAGATAGTTGAATATAGTCAAAAAGAAATAATTGCAAAGCTTGCAAAGTCCAAAGAGAGATCTGGGAAGGCCAATAAAGAGAAGGAAAAGAACTACAAGTGTGAAAGAAGTTATTATATGGATATTTGAAACCTGGTGGGATAAACACTAACAATGGAAGCTGATTACTAAAATTTAAAAAATCAAGGGGCAGTATGAAAGTGTTCAAGGAGGAAAAAGCATTAAAGAGATGAAAAAATCCACACAAAAAAAAAAATTGAATGAAAATATACTGATTGCAGAATTTATCTGGACCAAATTATTTTTTTTAATAAAAGGTAGAAAAATTATAAAAGTTGTGTCAGGATTTTTAAAATTGTATTACTCACATTACTGAACCAGTAAGAGATTACTCTTTATCAGATTCAGTTTTGGTAAGAATTAACCAAGACTCAGTGGTTGAAGATAACATGGGTTTAGTGACAGTAAAATAGTTCATTTTTTTTAATTCAATGTCCAGAAAAAAGATATGTGATATAACGTTCTTAAATTCAAAAGATAATGTAGTGTTCAAGAAACTGCACATTTCTTTATGCTAGAGAAACTGTATAGAATAGGAAAATTTTATATGTCTGACAATCTTAAAAAACGTGCATTATACTGATTGTAGTGAGTTTTAATTTTAAAATAGTGCTTTATTCAAGTATTACTTTTATTCCTTTTAACCTGCAAATAAGCATTTCAGGTTATCTGATTTTGTACTGAAGGTTCATCATGACAATCTCACCACTTTCTTCACTTTCTCTAGTGCATAGCTATTGCCAGTATAACTTCAGACTTGCAATTATTTAGAAAAACATGCTGCTGTTATAATTGCTGACTACATATAATTTCTCACTGTTCTTAACTGGGACCAATTTCTATGACATTTCAGGATAATCATATCTTAAGCCTTTCTGAAGTAAACTTGAATTTTAATTAAAGATTCAAAAACATGAACTTTCCAATACACAGATTGAGCCCTTTAAATTGAACGCAGTTATTTGATGCTGAAAGGTGTGAGAGGGTCAGGAATGAAAATACAGATATTGTGCTAATGCTGGCAGTTTCAATTCTGCATCTGTTGGCATCTCCATATTGCAGATGAACTCTGATAAATTATACCAATTTATAATTTTAAAACAGTCTTATGGGTATCTTTTTATTAAGCATTTTAGTATGCATCTGCAGCGACACAGTTCTGCAGTTCCCTTAACATAGAAAATGTCGAAGCCACTTTTTCACTGTAATTGTCATGTTGTACATGAATACTGCATCAGGATTTGAGAAAAGGCTCTTAAGAGTATCCCTCATGATAGTTTTCACTTCAGCTAATGTATGCTTTGGTTCTGAAAGTCCAGGCAGAATGTGTAACAAGGCATAAAACTTATTTTATTTCTTTCACACAAACTCATAGGAAAAAAACCTGACAAATATCTCAAGAGGTCAGTTCCTCTACTCTTCCCAAATACAGCAAGAATATATAGAAGACACCATGCAGAGGAACATGTGGGTAAAATTCTATATCATATAATTTATCATAAACTCTCTAATAACTGATGATAATTTTTAGTTGTGATGGTACAGTATGATCAAAATGTGCAAGAAAAAATATTTAAGAGGAAAGATTAATGTTAAGTAAAACAAAGTTGTTTTTGTAATTTTAAAGACTACTAGTTCCCCTAGTCTAAAGCTCTTTTTCCTTGGTAGCTTTGATTATATTTTACAAGAAAGAATCATACTCTTTTGGCAATACTACGTGATTCAATATTTTCATTGTAAAGTATTTTACAAAAAATACAAATATGTAAGTATGGGGAGAGTTTTGAGGCCTAGTATTCTTTTTATTTGTGTGTTGAATAAGAACACAATCTAAAATTAATTACTGGAAGTTTTCTTCTAATGTGTATATATCTGTTTATCAATAATGCATTTAAGCTTACACCAGAGAAAAATATAATCCTAAAGTCATTTTGGACAATTATCAGTGGATCTTTCAGATTTTAAATGTTGATGAATATGAACCCATCCATATACATGCCTTAAGGCAATATGTCGTATTAGATACCATAAAGTTGACCTGTCTCATAAAAATGTTCTATTATAAAGAATAGACTTCATCTTATATTACTGTTCATCATTATTTTTTTCACATCAGAGTTTATGATGGAATTAAATGATATTTCTGTGTTTACTGATGTGCTATTTCATTATACATCATTGAGTTTTATGACATTTCTAAGTAAGTTAATTATACATATTCTCCCTTCTCCCCAGTCTGAACAGTTATAACCAGGGGCCATTTGAATAAATATCTGTATGTATCCTGAACTGGAAAGTTGGATTTGAGATACTTTTGCATAATTCTGTGGTATGGAAATTCCATTAAAATATCAACAAGAAAATGAGGCAAGAACATCTGAAATAAAAAGAAGCAGAAACAGATTTAATCACATTACATTATACATAATCTAGTATCTTGAATTTATGTTCCACGTGGTAATGAAGCTGAGAACATCTTTAAGAATTCATTCTAACAATGTTAAATGTTATGTTAAACGGAATTATGAAATATTTACTTACACACTATTTCTTGTGGTTCCAAAATATGATGTTTTTAATATGTGAGTTACTATCACATAGTAGTTTTGAATAATACTCATGTAGGAATTAATTTATCTTTACAATAATTATAACTCATATTAAAAATGATTCTGCAATAAGTGATGTTATTAAAAAAATCACATTAAGAATAATTAGATGGGTGTTGCAATGAAAAATTAATTTTACTTTTTTAATTCTTGCCCACATTTAACTAACTTATAAGGGGAAATATTTCAGTAATAATGATAATATTACAGTTAACAGTAATAAGGAAATATAACAGAACAAGTAACAACTATAAAGGGGATGTGGTGGTGCACAGCTCTACGAACATTTGACATAGCATGAGCATGGAAGACAACATTGAGCATCTCTTCTTCTAACAAAACGGATTTGGATAGATATAAATGTAACTGAATGGTTATATTAAACCATTGGTTATACTATTAACAAGGGTCATATTAAATACCACTTGATGGTTTATTACACACCTGGGTTGTTTGTAAAAAGAAATAGTATTTAATAAAAAGAAATCCTTTGTTTCATGTTTGCTGAACAACTTCATATTCCATAAAGCCTTCTGCTGAGCCACTTTCAAGTTTCTAGAATAGTCTTTCTGTGAAAATAAACCAGAAAAATTGTGTCCAGCTTTCAACAGGAGTTGACCCTCCGTGGCTGTTAGCACTTCTGCGTGAAGTGTTGGCAAATATGATGAGCTGTAAGGGTCTGAACAGGTACTTCCTTTCTACTATAATATTTGGTGTGGAAAATGACAACCAACTCCAATTTTAAAAACGACATCTTGTTTTTCTTCTTTTTGTTGTTAGCATTGGACAAGTTTTGTAAGAGAGAAAAAAAATAAGGTGGGAATAGAGGGATGGATTTTATTCATCATCTAAATTTACATATTTGTGCTTGTGTACTGACATACTGCTTTTATTCCTAGCATTAAAAAAAAAAAAAAAAAAAAAAAAAAGACAAAGATGGTTCCAGAAATAATTAATAAGTTTCTGTTAATACTAAATCACATAAAGGTAAATTCAAAATTGCAATGCTTTTTATTAAAAAAAAAAAAAAAAAAAAGGGGAAAAAATGCTATACTGCCAGTAAAATTTCATCTGTGTTTTGAACACTGTTGAAGTCTGTTATATGCCCAGATAATAATAGTGAAGTAGAAATATGAAATGTTCTCTTCTGGGGAATATAGCAGATATAAATATATTGCAATAAACTGAAATTAATTCTAATTTTCACTATCAGCCACTAGTATTTACATGAGCACAACCACAGTCCTGGGGGCTGCAAAGTTCTATATCAAGCAGATAATTTCCTAGGTGTGAGACCAGACTAAGTGCTGGGTTTCATGCCTTACTTGTAACCATATGTGTTTTGTCACTGAACTCTGACAGAGAAAATTTAAGTGCTGAAGGATAAGGTTAAAAAGTAACATTATTTGCAGTGCTCAAAATGAATCTCGACACAATGACTTAGTAACCAAGGACACAAAAATCTCATCTGAATTTTATCTGGAAGATGAAAGATTACCTCTAGGAAATTTTTTTATATGTTATTTGTTCATTGGGAGCTAAAGATGTATCTCCTCAAAAGCTGGGTTTGATACATAGAAGACCGTGTATCACAGCAGTTACATGCACAGCTAGACATGACAACATCAATGTCTTCATTGATGTGAACTGCTACTTTAGCAATTTTGCAATACCGAGAAGTGTGAATTAGTCACAATCTGCCAGGGTCAAGGCAATATATTTTGTAAAATGAGAATTTAATTTGATGCATTTTAAAAGTTTAAATTTTCTGATTGATTGTGAAGAAATGTCAGTATTGATCAAGGAAAATTATAATTCTACAAAATGGTTACTTTGGAAGATGTGACCTGATTACAAAGTTGATAGGTGTTTTATAGGCTGATAAGAATTTGACAAAGTGATGTTTTGAGGTGCAACTAATTGTCATGATCAGTGTGGAAGATATGCAAATGGAGCTCAATTCAAATGTAATCTCCAGATTCATGTGCCAGAATTTGGTCTGAAATTTCCATTTGGTAATATGTCTGCTGAAGGGACTAAAAATATCTTGTCCTTCAACAGAGTTTATATTCAAATTGCTTTAGCCAAGACAATTCTTATATTTTAAAAGGACTGTATTTGAACCTAATGGTTATTATGAGAGTGATAAGGTAAAATCCCCTTTTGTTTAGGTAGGTAAATGGCAACTGTTTAGGCAGAAATTTCCTGTTCTCTTTTACTCCTTCCTTACATAGGTAAGGTATCACAAGGATCATGATATCTTCCTATGTTATTGAGGATATTTTGCAATATATATACTTAGCACATTATGCAGAATACTGATCCTTAACATTTTCAACACAATAGTCAAGGAACCTCTGCATCAAATGCAGTAAAAATATGAAAAGTTCCTTTTTACAATTTTGATTTTCAAACATAAAATAAGACTAAAACTATGTTTAAATAGCTTTGTGGTTCTGCCTTGAACAGACCAAAAGAAAAAAAAAACCCAGAAATTTATCTACCTTGGCATCTTTCAGTGCTGCAAGCTAAGTTATGGATAGAATTTTAGTCAAAAATAGAACACAAATTGGTTATTTTTATATCATCAACCCTACATGTCATCACAATGCACCAACATAGAATTAAACGAAAGTTGCAGAGCATGCTAAGATTTTCAGGTAAGATTTAAATCACAAAACTAGCTCAATGCATTGGAAATTAGAAGGGGAATTTTTTATTCACTGGACATCACTTTTTAATTGAACTTTGTGCTTAAAAAATCAGACATTTCTTAGTAATAGCTGGGATCTGAGTTTAGATTAAACAGCAGTGATCATTTTAGGGACCTAAAAGAAAAAGAAATGAGATTTAGTGGAGGCTGGAATAGGAAAATATGTACTCTTACATGTATACATAATTTTGCAATATATGAGTGGCAAATGTGCTTGGGCAACTGGGACTCATTTTTCTGTGAAAATAAATCGGCCTAAAATAATAATGAGTTCAACAAGTATTGACCAAGACTTGAGGATGACTTGAGCTATTGCTTCAGACAGAGGAAAAGAGATTTGTCTGTTGCTTTTTTTCCCCCACTGTTTGTTTTTTCCTGCAGTGCATGAGGAAAACAGAAAAATAAACAAGTATGACTGTACCTTTCTAGGAGGAACTCCACTTGCTTAACAGAGCACAAGGAAATGCAGCTTTTGTGGTAAAAAAGGAAAAAGATAGGGTCCTAATTAGGTTCAGGCATGATTTATAAAACAATAAAAATTCTTCTGGAAATAGCTATGCCAAAATTTGGGTAAACATGCTAAAGAACAAAGGAAAAATGACTCTCAGCTATAAATACTTCCTGCTATGAATTATGACAGCTTCATATTTGCCAAAGGAATAAATATGAATGCAATATTATTTTAAAATATTTTTCTTGCATTATATGAGAATTGCATTAAGCCACTGGAGAATCTCTAATAAAAGGAGAGGCTGAGACCAAGGACTGGTTAGCCCAAAAAAGAGAAGGTTCAGGGGGATCTTATCAATGTATACAAATGAGTACAAAATCCAGATCCAGACTCAGTGATGTCCACATGAAAGGATCAGATGCATAAATTGAAATGTAGGAAATTTTATTTAAACAAAGGAAAAAAAAACTTACTTTCTGTAAGGGTGATTGAACACTGGAATGGGTTTCCTGGGCTGGTTGTGGAGTCTCCTCCCTTAGATCTGTTAGATACCTGACTGGACATGGCCCTGAGCAACTTGCATTTGGGCCCTGCTCTTAGTAGAAGGATGAAGTAGAAACTTTCCCTTTCCAAATTCAGTGATTCCATGACACATTTTATATTACTATGTATGAATAAGCATTCTAAAAAAGAAATAATTCTGGCAGAAAAATGTAGAATTTACTAGTCTTCATTTGTCATACTTGCCAGTTAGATGAGTTGCTTGTATTCTTTTTTTTCTGTTGCCTGAAATTGGCCTTCCCCTTCCAGTGATTGCCGTGACAATGAATTTGTTTGACATACCATTTGATTTACTATGGCAATAAGCATACACAAAACATTGTACTCTCTGCACAATAAACTGTGTCTCTTTTGGGAGTTTTGCATAGCTAAAACATTATAAGCTGAGTCGGCAAAGGACCTTGAACTGTCAGAAAAAAGTGTTGTACTGGAGGACTTGGTTTTCTTCTGGACACAGTCCTCCTATGAACAATCCTCTCAACAGAACTGTAGCTTCATACATATATGAAAAAGGTTGGATCTCATCCAAGATAGTCTCCATCTTATCAAGCATTTTGATTGTAAGAAAGGAGTGGTTATTCTGACACAATCTGCTAAGCTATGATCAAAGCTAGGGATTCATGGACTATCAGGAATAGCATACTATATATAAAATTAGATGTAAGAATGTTTTTTAAATACCTGAGGTGGAGTTTTTGTTCAACGTTTATGCACTTAGTTTTCATCACTATTCAGTCTTAATTCAAGAGCACATTCGCATTCAGGAAAGCATTTATTAAGTTTGAGTAAGTTTGGCCCTAACACAGCAAAAAAGTAAGTTATAAAATAGAGTGGGCATAAGCTACTAGGCTGGACAAGGAAAACATGATATTTAGATGAAAGAAATGCTTCTGTTTGACACAGACTGAGAAAGAATGAAAACAGACATTCTAGTCATCCTGGAGACCCAAACCTGATCCAGATTTTCTAGCAGACCTAGATTCTTGTGTGTGTATATGATTGGTAGGAAATCACATATTCCTTCACATAGCATTTTTCTTCCATTGTTTTGCAGGTCAATGTGTGACCTCAGTGTGTCTTATGTCAAGAGAAGTACTTATATAAAGTAAATGGTTACGATTCAAGGTAATGTTTAGTAGAAAAGGCTATTTTATCCAAGCAAATGTGACAAGGCCATGACGTATGCCCAGCACATAAATGTTTGTTCTGTTGCATTTCTAAAATTGTGGCTGATGCAGGTCAGCTAAGACTATCAGTAGCAAATAATTCCTGTTTTCTGGCACAGGAGATACATCTTAAGCATGACAGCATTCTCTATCACTGAACAGTATGGCCAAAACCATGTAATTTTTCTAAGCTGCCACTTTCTTCCCCACATGGGTCTCAGCATGGGCTGCCCCACCACACACTGCTGCACCCTCTATGCCTTCATCACTCTTGATGCACACCACAGTGTCCTACTATGAAAAACCCAACTCCTAAGAACTCCAAAACCTCACCCTCCTGATTCAGATAAGCAGCCCTGTTTCAAATTGATACAGAGGCTCAGCTGGGTGGTAGAAGTCCCTGACTGTTCATGACCTTACAAAGGCTCCCCTTCTTGATGCTCCCCATTCTCAGATTAATATTTTCCTGAAGAAGCACGTGACCTTTGAAGGATGAAAGGGAAGGTGTTGGAAATCAGCCATCTTCTTCACCGTGGCTACCATCACCATACTGATGAGCCTCGCAGTGGTATCAGCCCACAAGCCCAGCTCTGGTAAGAAGAAAGTGCCTTAAAACATGCATATGGGAAAGTGCTGGGTTAAAGCAAAAAGATTAGGATACCTGCAAGATCTCCTCACGAAATGGCTTTTAAAGACAAACTTAATTCTAAAGCAGTTTAAATTATAGCAATGGAATTGCATTAAAGATTGATTTATTATAGTTTAAATTCTAGCTGCCAGCCACAGGATGGAAGAGCTACTTTTCACTGAAAAAGCAAGAATTTGGTTTTATATTTTAGCTAAATGATGTAATAAGAATGACCTAATAACTACAGACTGAGAAAATGATATATGTTGGCTATGACCCAGCCAGGTTATTCTCTGTTAACTGAATTAAACCCTGTGTTAAAAGAGATTCCTTTTCAGTTGCTTTTACATTATAGAAGTATTCTGAGCATTCTATAAATTCCCGTTCATTACAATTACTGTCAATTTTTCCATGTGAATAATTTACACCAAATGATCTTCAAAAAATCAATACCAGACTTCTGAATTTACAGAGCCATTGGATATGCAGGAGCAAAGCTTTTATATTAACAAGAAATAGATCTAACTTTTCACCTGTACTGTAGAAAAGAAACCCCAAAGATAAGAAATCTTTCTGAGTAATTGCAAGTGCTTACCAGTTATTTACTAAAATTCGGTGTGCTATCCTAGCACTAGCAATGATGTCCTTAAGAGGATGGTGAGGTGTGGTGTGTAGGTCCTTTGTAACATTCTTACGATGTTTCCTAGGGGGAACACAGTTAAAAACGCATGGATAAAATGGGGAAATACAATGCCTTTTTTCCATAACAATATGTATAATGCTGCCTTAATGTAGAAATAAGCACTTACAGCCATGGCCTGGAATGCAGGAGAGCTGTGTGTTACAACTCTCTTGCTTACAGGGAGTCACTCACGTACACTGCAGCAGTTTGTAATTATTTAAACAAAAAAAGTTGATTATATAACTTCTTTTCTCTGTGTTTTATGTTTAAATAATACCTTTGATTAAGTAGTCCCTTTTCTCTTCCCAGTGCTTGAAGCGTTCCTAGTATTATTAGCTCCAGTTACTGTTGATGTTACCTCAATGATTTTGTGCACGAGCCCTCTGATGCCTTCACTGCTCAGTGGTTACCAAGGCATGAGATTTTTGCTCCATGTCAACTAGCGGTTTCTGGCCGCAGGCTGGAGCTATAGCACCAACCAAGGAAGTCCCACAGTAGGAAGTCCCACATCAAGGACAAGCTTGTAACAGGTTATGTCTCTGTCAGACAGAAATCTCCAACACTAGCAAAGGAGGCCCTCTGTCCTCCATCCTCCTCACAATGCATGGCCTGTGGCGTGACACACCAATCAACTTTGTGACACTTTTCAGAAACTGCCTGTACTGCCCTTCCATATCCATTAATATACCTTGAATTAAGCACAGACACATTTACACACACACACACAAGTGATTGTCAGGTCTGAGGAGCATTGCAGGAAGTTGGGTACTAGATAGGTGAAATTCAGCCAAGTCTCCACAACTTGTGCTCAGAGCCAGAGGCCACCAGCCGTGTGTAGTCTACCAGCTTTATTTTTGTAACATAATTCACGTTGTCATTAGTGCCTTCTGGCACTTGTGTAAAAAAGTATTTTTTCATCCTTGTGCTTTAATTCTTGCAGAAAATGCTTCCCTGAGGAAGACCTTTCAGTTTAGAGAATGGCACCCAGCTCTCATACAGCATTTACAAGCGAGCCCTTCAACACTGGCATGCCAAAAACAGCATTGTGCTGCTAAGCTCAATTCACTGAATTTACCAAGGGACAGAGGCCAGGCCAGGGAGAATTTTACACACCCTCAAACACACACAGTTTGTGTCATATTATTGTACCATATGATATACTGAATATGGTAAACAACACCTTAATTAAAGCCTTTCTTTAGTACTTAGAATACCTATAAAAAGAGGAGAATTGTTAATCTGCTATTTTGAGTCTGTTGTGCCAGCCTTAATGATTTGTTTTATAAATATGTGTTCATCCACCCATGCACTACTGTTTAAACATATATTAAAGAAAAGGAAAAAAAAATTTGAAGTGACTCACAACCATAAAGATGAATACTAATTTAGTTTGTTTAGTGACAGGGATATTAACCCTAGCACCCTCTTCCTCCAAGCTCTTTGTTTCTACATTGTGTTTGAAGGCTTTTTCATTTAGAATATAAGTTCCTGCAGAAATTAACTGTGACATCTTGCATATTATTAGAATAAAAGTGTGGATTTTTTCAGCCTTGCTTCTACCTTGAGAAAATGACAACATAAAACTTCAATTTAAGATTTAGTCTGAGAAGGGCCCAGATATCCCACTGCTTGGAAGGCTGTGGGAGATTTTGTAACATGGGGCCTCCAACATCATGTTGGATGTTTTAAAGGATAAAATTTGTTCTGCTCACCATTTCAGAAGCTACACCAACACAATATGACATCTAAGAAGTAGCTGAATAGCTGCCAGTATTTATGAAATCATAATTAATCTGTAACAAGTCATTCAAACACTGCTATACTTAATATCTTGCACTGGCCAACTAATTTCTAATCATTAACTGAAATTTGCTGCCAGAGGCAATAGTTCTCAGCTGTGTAATTGATTCCCAGGAATCAGATATAGACAAAAGTAACTCTGTGTTAAAAAAAATCACTTTGGCCATTATCATATAGCTAATATGTTGATTATATCTTTTATATCTATCTCTCTATCTAAAATTATATATATATGTCTAATTCTCATCAAAAATTTAATGAATTAGAAAGAGAAGCTGAGAAGTACCATTCATTAGGATTGTACAAATGTTACATCAATAGTAGCACACACAGGGAATCACTTCTACTTCCATAGTCTACCCTCACAAACTTTCCTGGGAACTTTAAAAACAAAGAAAATTAAATACAGGAGAAATGTTCATCTAGTACTCACTCTTTCTCTACCTGTCACATACCAAGCAGAATAAGAATTTTGTGTATCATCTGTAGTTAAATAGTTTATTTTTTTTTGTATGTGAATGAGCTCATTCTTAGAAAAACAGCTTTTTCTTTCAAGCCTGAAGCATGAAGGAGCATATTATGCAAGCATGCAATGAAATATCCTTATCATCTAAGGCTATTCACGTTAGAACAAATAAAATATTGCAGTTGTCTTCAGTGAAAACTCAGCTGACCCTTTGCTAGCTTAGCATCTATTATGCAGCTCCCAATTATGTTTCTGTAGACTTGATTAGGCTTTTTATTTCAAATAATAGGGATAAAAAACTTAGCTTTCACATGTGAAAATCCTTCATTAATCAACTTTGTTTTTTAATAATTCGTTTGCTACTTACATAAGCATTTACAGGCTAAAAAGCAATGTTTTGGTTGATGGTATTATTTCACCCTTTGTGGAGAACCATTCCCCTGAGTCATGCAGTATTAATTCTGATACGCATGAATGCAACAATATAAAAAATGATGTAACAAGAAAAATAATTAGTACTTTATGCCCCATTTGAATTGTCAGGGTGTAAAAATTTGACCAGGGAATGGAAAAAAACCCAAAACATTAATGAGGCAATTGTAACAAGCAACAGAGAGCTAAAGTCAGTTTTTATTTATGTATCAGTTTCCATTACTCAAGCAGTACTAGAAAAGAGAGATTTGTCAGTGTAAATGAATTAATTAAAATATATATAAAGATATTTTTAATAGAGAAAAATATATGTATTTAATAAGATTGAAAAAAGTAGATGATACGTGTCTACTAGGATACATAAGGCTGGTTTGTCCAGAAGAAATTGATGGAAGTGAAGATGAGTGTCCAGTACAGTATAATAGATGTGAATAATCTTTAGACATAAGAGACTGGAAAGAAACAGTCACCACAGTATTTAAGAAATTTAAAGGGAGCATTTGAAAACAACTAAATGACAATAGTCTGCCAAATCATTTTTGGGTGTAAAACAAATGCACTTAAGCATGGGTGTGAATATATTAGCAGAAAGGAAAACAAAACACTTATTTGCATTGAATTAGGAGCCAAATATTAACTAAACCAACCCAGGTTCAGAAAAGTATAATCCTTGTACAATAGAAAAGAAGGGGGTCTTGATGGGAAGATATTGGATGCTTTGGGTGAATATTGGTTCAGGTTGACAGATAAATAGTTACTTCCAGGCATGCTAAGAAATGTGGAAGATGAAATCTAAAATGGCAAATATTTCTACTCCTCTTCCCTCCTCCCTTACATAATATCCTCTACACTATTTTCATTCATTTCACTAACATTAGCAGATGGATAAGTGCTAATATTTTCTCACTGGGAGTTCTGATCCCTGAAATGTGGAGGGACACCACCAGTCAGCAGGTGAGGGAAGTGATTCTGCACCTCTGCTCTGCTCAGGTGTTACTCCACATGGGTTGCTGCATCTAGTTCTGTCACACCCAGTGCATGGACCTGCCTGTTAGAGTGAGCCCAGAGCAGGGCCACAGAAACAGTCAGAGGGCTGGAACACTTCTATGAGAAAAGGCTGAGAGAGCTGGAGTTGCTCAGCCTGGAGAAAACTCTGGGGTGACATCATAGCAGCCTTCCAGTATTTAAATGGGGCTTATAGAAAGATGGAGACAGATTTTTTAGCAGGGCCTCCAGGAACAGGACAAGGGGTAATAGTTTTAAACTAAAGGAGGGTAGCCTCAGACTAGATATAATGAAAACATGTTTTACAATGAGGGTGCTGAAGCACTGGCAGAGGTTGCTTAGAGAAACTGTAGATGCCCCATCCCTAGAAACCTTTAAAGTCTGTTTAAATGGGGCTTTAAGCAACCAGATCTAGTTGGAGATATCCCACGTCATTTCAGAGAATTTGTTCTAGATGACCTTTAAAGGTCCCTTCCATTCCAAACCATTCTATGATTTCATGACAATAAATTCTATGATTTTATGACTGGAAAGTGAGCGATAACCCTTTATTCCAGTCCAAGCAACTGTTCTTAATATTCTGGCTATGACTGGTATTATAGACACAGGCATAATAATTTTAACAGCCGAAGCCCTCTTGTTATTTTTTTTATTGACTACACTGTCTTTATGTGTTTTTTTGTTTTTGTTTTTTTTTTTAGTGAATAAAATCTTAACTTTCTTATCTTGGTGTTTGTTTTTTTTTAAATCTATTTTTACTTTATTTTCTTCTCTATCTTGTTTACAAGGACAGGGATACTCTGATTATATCTGAACAATAACTGTAGCTAATAGTTGTATCTTTAAGAAGAAACCTGAATTAAATATTGTCTAATTTCAAAGCTATTTATATTTTTGTGATGTTTATAGGTGAAAAAAATGACATGCTACATCCTGGATCAGGTAAAGTTTTCATGCAATCACATTGTCTAACATTATATTTTATTCGTAAATGAAAGTGGTTTTGCACAACGTTTACTCTTTCTGAGTGATTTCAGCTAAAGAAAAATAGTTACTGTGGTGATACAACTCCACTGGAGCATGCAATGATTTGAGACATTTGAAGGTACAACAGGGAGACTGCATTTAAATTCACTTGAAGTACAGTCCAATGTAGCCTTCAGGCTGATGAATATGGACAGTATATAGGCCACAGGACACAGTAAATTTGCATCATTTAACTGCCTTCTGAATCCTGACCATTCATTCATTACTGAGTTGCAAAAGACCTGTTTGTATTAAACTATTAAGAGCAATTATACAAAACCTCAACAACCAGGAGATTATGTTGACATCCTCTTCATTGTGTCACTGCTTTTAGATACAGTCTGATCGATATTTTATTTACACTGTCAATGATGTGTTCATTCCAGCATGACTTTGTATTGCTGATACATTTTCATATTGTATTGAAATTACCTTTTTGGAAGCTGGATAAGTAGATGCAATCACCACTGCTAAACTGTAGGGGGAATGATTACAGTTCGTTTCACATTTGCAGTACTCCAAAAATGTGCATTTCTAAAATTCACGGGGGGCTATATTTGACAGGAAGATTGAAGCAATGACTGCTCATGTATGTTCTACTGCCTTGTTTAGGTTCTCAATAGAAAACAATAAATATATTTGGCCTTTTAGGGAACAGGAAGCAGCCAAGAATACATAAGCAGGTAAATGTAAGAAGTGCTCCTTTCCTTCACCTCTGCTGCCCCCCAGTAGCTGGCTAAACCAGGACAGTTATAATCTCAAGTAAGTCAGCACAGCTCAGGTCTATGCTAATACATGACCAAACAGCCTAACCATGAGGCTGAGCTGTATTCCAGGCTAAATTTCTCTCCTGTGGAAAATGCTGCTTTTCAATTAAGAGGCTTTAGTGTTCATTGGAGCAAGAACTAAAGCCTGCGCATGAATCAACCTTTTGTTTCTTCCCTCTCCTTTCTTTTTGTCCCAGTGACTATTTCATTACTTTCTGATAGGGTAATTAATTGAATACCTTCAGCTGGAGAAATTTAGAGCAAGAGAGATATGTCCCTGACTATCTGGTAACATTGCAATTAGGGCACTCCGCTGAGATGGAAAATACTTTCATCAAAATGCAATCAGATATGGAAGAGACATTAACTGAGTCCCAGCTGAGCACCCTGTCAGCTCTGCAGCTGTGCTCTATGGCAGGAGTGGACACTTTGTGTTTTGTTGGTTTTTTTCTGGGTTTTTTTTTTTTTTTCCCCAAAGGTTTCAGATTGCTTTGAGCTTGTCTGCAAGGTCCTGCCCTGGAGGTCTAATCTCTGAATCCCACTGTCACTGAGAGGCATCATAGAAAAAGGGCAGCTTTACTGTAGGCATTTCTGTCATCCCGCACAGCAGAAATGTAGGCACTTCAGAGCTTTGCTGGATGTTTCGATGCTATAAATTCTGGTGACTTCATCCAGGGTGTGCCAGTGTATCTTGCTGAGCTAGAGGAGGAACTGCAGCAATATTCTCTCTCATGGTACACTGCAGTGTGCTGGGCATCCTCCTCCTACCCATAGAGAGCTGCAACTCAATGCTCTCTCTGAGATTCCAAGGTTTAGCACATAACATACCACTGTAGACAACCATTTCCTATTTCATTTAACAAGTTACAGAGCTGTTGTTGTGGCCAAGTTCAATGGGTAATCTTATACTTCAAATTACCATTAGATTTGCCATTACTTATCTGTTTTGGGAAAACTGATTAATTCTGTGTCTCAACAGGACACCAGGCAGAGATGTATATGAGAGATCTGTAATTCAGAAAAAAATATGCTGTCAGAAAATTCAAAACAACTTCTGTTCAGTCTGTATCAAACAGACTTATTAAGTATCTTATTATTTTTTTAAAGGAAAAGAAAGAAAAATTAGGTCAGAAGATATGATACCTAGTCAGAACAATCAGCAGATTCACTGTAAAATGCATGTGTGAAAAGCATACGCAAATCATGGCCTGGAGAGCAGAAACCGATTAAGCTTGTATAAGTCTGTTTAATGCACTGGTGACCTGATAATTTGTAGATCCTCCATTTTCCTTGATGTTTAGCAGATTTGTATTTAAAAACAATCTGAATAAAATGCATAAACCTTTCTGGAAAGGACCAGCTCATAAGACTGCTTTTTCAGTTTCTCCCTTAAGTCCTCTTTTCACATCAGTGTGCTTTCATGCTTGTCAGTACATGACTATCTGAAGGGCTCCTGCAATGCTGAAAGTGACAGACGTACATCTCCATAACTAAACCCCACTGCTGGTCAGAATATATCATTCCTTTTCCTGTCTATCATTTCTATGGTTTAGAAAGACTTTGAAAGCCACACCTCAGCTCTCTGCACTGAGGGGCTTCCAAGAAGTTTCTTGTGAACTTACATCATTCAAATGAAATGAATGTGCCTGTAGTTAACCACTGAGATTATACACCAATAAATTATATTTTTCTATAGACTTTGTTCCAGATATTTTTCTATAGATATTGTCAACCAGACTTATACAGAATCTTGCTAAATAATGGAGCCCTGTATCAACTTAAGAAGTAAATAAGAAGCAGATAAGTCAGCTGTGAGGCTTTTATAATTTGTCTTTCACACCCTACAAGAGTGCTTTTTTCTTGGTAGGCTATAAAAACCACCACCAAAAGGAAATCTGTTCAATGTTATCAGAAACCTGTCAGCTCTGCTGAAAGTTTTTTATTTCTCTAATTCAGTCCTCTTTTCTTTAACTCCTCTTTGTGTTTTATCTTTCCCATAAACTTACAGAATGAAGACCAGACTCTTCCACAGGAGAATTTTCTATAATTTTAATTTAATTTAGTCAAATATTATTGGCTTAGAGATGATAATTTTTTCTTTTTTTTTTTTTTCGTAACTTTACGAAGAAACAATGGCTCCAAACTTTTCTGAGCCTAAATTGCCCACAGAATCCTGTCTGGATAGGTGACTAATTGCATAACCCTGTGTTTCACAAAATATCCAGTTTCAGACAGTGAGGAAGAACACTAAATACTATTTGAACATCAAGGAGAGCAAGGTAGAGTCAAACACAAAAACACTATTTTGAACATTTTTCATATCTTAGGTAGCTACCAGACAAGATCTCAAAGAAAATCAATCACAAATAAGATAATCACCTATGTAATTCCTAAATGTGCTTAGGTAGGTGTTACATATTTGTATTTGAACTACATTAAATGGCTATACATGCATGCAGTTGCCATCACCTTTTAAGTTTAAAAAATCAATATATTAGAACTCTTTGAAAGATGTAAACTCCAAACTTTGTTAATGAGATAAACAACACATGTGTAGGCTCATGCTGCTGCATACACTACTGAGCAGTTAGATATGACAATATTGAAAATAAGAATAATTTTTGATTATTTTTTTCATTTTGTAAGAATAATCATAATCTCTTTTGTCTCCCCCTTCCTAAGGACCTCATCCCTAAACATGAGCATGCCAAGAATTAATATACACCAAGACTTACAATCTGACTAGTTAATATTAGTGCAGTGGAAAGAGCATTAATATAGTAGTTAATAGACTTTAAGAAAAAGTACTAGACCATTAATCTCTTCAATAATTCACTCTATACTTATCAATAGCTAGGAATAATTATCCCATGTTAACAGGTCTTTCTGAAAGCCGTATCTTTGACTGAGGAAATCTTTCCTAACAGTTCAATTCTTAATCATTGTTTTCACACATTTCATTAATATTTTAATTTCCTGTGTTTTAGAGGTGTTTCAAAATCAACATGAACATATTTAAATACAAATTTGTCCCAAGACAGTTTTAAAGAGCTGACCCACGCTTAATGCATGAGGTGTCAGTTTGATAAAGAACCTG
Organism: Poecile atricapillus; assembly: GCF_030490865.1. Lineage (NCBI taxonomy): Eukaryota > Metazoa > Chordata > Aves > Passeriformes > Paridae > Poecile > Poecile atricapillus. The sequence goes on from NC_081252.1 coordinate 36,347,150, forward strand.
AAGTGTTTCAAATTGCTCTTTTCATCATTAATCAGACCAATGTTATATGCATTATATTATTCTAGTAAGTCTTCTGATAATATTTTATAATACATGTCTCATTGACAGAGGAAATCTTATTTTCTATGATTTTCATTTTTCAGGAAGAACAATTTATGCTTAAAACAACTCAGGATTAGAAGATGCGAGTTAAAAAAGGGCAAGAGTACTTCTGTGAAAGTCAAATTCCGATACCATCTGCTCTTGAAGTGCTTTGAGACTTGAGAAGTTAAGCAGTGCTGGCAATTAAAGTCTATCCTGAAAGTGACTACATCAACACTATGGATAAAGCAGAGTGCTGAAGCACTTGTAGAAGCAAGTGCAGGCCTTAAAGAAAGAGGTAATGGAACCTGCTGTGGCATTGCACTTGTATAATTGAACCACAGACCCGATCTATATTTCTGAATAGAAGTAAAAAGTTATATCTGCTCATTATAAAAGAACAGTATTTCCAGTGTGGTATTAGAACTCTGTGAGTCTCTTGTGAGGGGGAATTGTGACCACACTAGGAACTGGTTTATGATTGCCTTCCTTTAGGATGGCTGCTTAAAGTTGCTAATTACTTTCAGGAAATCCATTTAGGACAGACTTCTTGTTAAGAAGCACCAAGCACAATTCTACAACAGAAATCAAACATTAACAGTAGAATCCTTTTTAATACCTGCTTATACTGAAAAAAAAAGCAAATTGACAATGTTTTCAGTCAGAAAAATTATTTTCTGTCCATGGCTCTAAAGTACTTTATCAGAAAATCCCTCTGACATATCACATACAGGACAAGAAAAGGTCCTATTCCACAATCCAGTCTCTGGGCAAGGAATTGCACAGTTATGCCTGAGATATAGCAGGCCTATGTGTAGGCTTCCTGGGCAGAACCATAGAAAATGGGCTGGAGATCACTCCTGCCATCCTTCCACCCAGTGACCTGTAGTATCTCACATCCTTAACAGAGAATCCTTTTGAACAACTGAGGACATCTTACTAAGTATTCAAAGGGAAAAATGTCTCTTTACAGGTAAATCCTAAATGTGAGCCTCAGAACAAGTTCACATTAGTATATAAATCCTAGGCATTATTTACAAATCACATGCAATGAAATGAAGCTGGTAGTCAGACCATTAAATTATTTGGAATATTTGCAGTATTTGTGATTGTTTTGCTGCAGTTGCTTTGGTTTTCTTTTTCCCTGACATTGAACAATAAGGTTTGAAAAAAATTCTTTTAGTGGGAAAAATACTCTGTTTTATGATTCACTTTCCATTTCTGCAGATCTGAAATCCCAGGGGACTCCGTGAAAGATAATTTCCATTAACTCAGATGCACAATGGCAAAATGTAAATATTTTATGTTATACTTAAAATGATACTGATATATTAAAAAAAACCCCAAAACCCAAGAGAATTACTGTGATGGAGATAGCTTTCTCTATCTGTATGGGGTTTTTTTCAATTCTTTAATGTCACAGGGTGTGTCATTGCTAGATCTACTGATATGCATTTGAATACTTAAGGAGAAACACTGTATGTTAGCTTAGTTTCAAAGGTTTTCCTGAATAGATGCATTCTCCACCCCCTGCTTTGAGAACTGTATTAAATTGAGTAAAATATAAATTATCTTGTGTTTTTTTAGAGAAATGTGATCCTAATCCACCTAAAGAAAAACAGCCAGTCCCATTATTTCAGGTGAAAACTTTGTGCTAGAATACCAGAAAATAGATAAAATACACTTATAACAAAGGGGAAATGCAAAACAAACAAAATGATAAAGAAGTGAAATACTAATTAAGTCATATAGAAGATAAATGGAGATGAAACTAGTTTGGTTGATTCCTGATGTGCTATCCTGAAAACTGAAAGAAATAGGATAATGGAGAGAGACCTGTGGTAATCTCAGAGGTAATTTCTTGAAAAGAGGCAAATATCTAAAAGAAGAAATTGCTTAAAAATGCAGCATGAGCCAATTGATACCTTAAAAATAGATGTGTCAATCACTACCTGTCAGAAGAGAACAGAGTTTAAGAATACAATTCTTTAACAAACAATACCAAAAGAAATCAAGGGAGTACACGAGAGAGAGGCTACTTCCAAACTAGAATATCTTTCTGGGAGATCACAAAATTAGAAAATAGAAATGGAAGGCACCTCAAAATGCTGTCTAAGCCATTTCTCCATCAAAATATATGATCCACTAAATCAAAATTGTTCCTGAGAGATAGGTTTTTAATCTCCTCTTAAAAGTGTCCAAGAATCCTAAGGTCTGAGAAAAGCTGTCTTGAAAAATAGAGACAAAAATCCTATGCTATTTACAACACAGTCTGCTTAATAATATCCCAATCAATTACAAAAGCTGTTACCAGAGTTAAGGTTTAAATTTGAGAAGGACTAAAGGAAAATTACTAATGTGCTTTTCACAGTAACATTTTGTAGTATAATTTATTTTCATTTTTTTCTTTAATCTTTTTATGTCAAGAAAAATTAAACTGCAACTACATGTGTTTTTTTCTTAGAAGCAGCACAGCAGAAATAATGTTTCTAATAAAGATATTAGCAAAGATGTTTTTATTTTTTGTTCATATAATTTTACAATTTATTTTGTAAAATACATTGTCACATAGGAATTTCACCCAAAGATAATTATCTTTACTATAAGACCACTTAAATGCTGCTCGTTTATTTGGCATGTTATTGACATGGCAGACACTCCTTTTCTATTTATGCAACATTATTTATCCTTGTTGAGGATTATTACCTTGTTGAGGTATTATTAAAAAAGGGATATTTTTGTGTCATGATCATAAAATGGCAATCCATATTAATTATCTAAATTATCTATAAAAATGACAATTTGACACAATAAGCAAACTACATTACTTGATATTATAATATGTCCCTTGAACAATTTAAATTGTGAGTTCAGCTCAGTGTCCTGTGTTGTAAGATTTACTGTGTCACTTTCTAGCACTTCAGTGTGGCTTTTTTTTCTAAACAAACCTACAAATCTGTAGATGCCACAGTTTGAGTATTACTTGATTGAAGCCCAAGGAAAAAGTAGAGTTACTATTGTTTTCCATAGAAAGTATGTATTTTCCTCATTTAATCAAAATGTCGGCCCATTTTCTCTAGAAATTAGTTGTAAGTCAATGAGACTTAGAAATTTTTTCAAGTCAAAAATCTCTCAGATATCTGACTTAAATTTTGTTGCTCATTTCTGATTTCTATCTTACACCCTCAATGTTTTAAAAAAAAAGCAAAGGAAAAAACATATCTGGATTATTATCAGGAAGGTGTCTTGGATGCATTTGTTTGCAATTTTCTGATGCCACTCCGTTTTATTGTTACAGGAATTTTATAACAGAACGTATTCTTGTTAAACAAATACTGGAACATTTGGTTGCTTGCCTGGAGAAAGGGGACACCGAGCAGCCAATTCCTTGCCCCATCTTCAAATCATGAATTTGTGGAGAAATTTAGAACTTTCTTGAATTCCAGGGAGGATAGGCTAAGAATGAATGTTTGGGTTTGATACAAGTAAAGAATTTCGTAGAATGTGAAAACAAGGTTTTATGGGTTTTGAGAATGAAAAAGTCAAGTAATAAAACAGTGGAGTCTAAATTAAAGCAAAATAGGAAACAATTTATGATAAAAGGACAAAGATATAATAAATAAAATCAGTTGAGTGACAAACAAGAAGACTAATTAAGAAAACACAGAAATTGAAAAAAAAATAAATAAAATAATGGAAATTCACAAGAAAATTAATAGACACTACAGATGAAAAGGTGAGTGTACCTAGGGGAAAGCTGAAAAAACTCCACAATCATCTGCTGCACACATTTCAAAATATTTGCTGGAGGAAGGTGTCCTGTTGATTTTGAGATCTGTATTTATTAATATAATTGAAATAGCAAAACCTAAGGGAAGAACTGCCCTGCTGATGTGCAGATTACTTGTTGATGCCTTACAGTTGTTTCTCTCAACATGTAATGCTGGAGAACAGGCTCTGCAAAATGCTCCTAACATGGAAGCTCAGCAGAAATCCTTGCACTTCGGCTTTTTTTTTTTTTTTTCCTTCTTTTCAGTTCTTCCAATCTGCAGATATTAATGTTACAGAATGCCTCCTTCATCATTTCACTACTGAGCCAAGTAATAAAGTTTCACCTTTCTGCTGATTGGATCAATGCTACAGATCAGCTGTGGAGAAAATAGGCTGCAAGGAAGGAGAAGGAATCATTCTCTGTGACATCTGAAGCTTTTCCCCTTATTCTGTTAGTGCAATACCAACGTTAGGATGAGAACACTGAAGGCCCTAAGGAAAACATGGAGATTATGGGAAGGATAAATCCTTCTCATAGATCCTCTTCTCAGGGCACAGAGCAGCCATCTGGACAGTTGCTGTGCTAGTCTTTATTCATAGAGGCTATATGCACCTCAGGCTCTGAATAACCATGAGGGTTTACTGATTGCAGAACATTTTCTGGTATTAAATACTGTACTTAGAGTTACATTGCAGTTAATAGCAGACACAACTGAGAATACGGATTCGGTTGGGCATGGGAAGCCATGGTTTTCAAATCACTTTCTGATTTTGTAATAGCTGACTCAAAAGTCCAGATGTGATATGCAACTATAGAGCATTATAGCCATTTGAAAGCTGTTTGAACACACTGAACATGAAAAGTAAATGATAATGAGCTATTTATCTCATCAATACATTTTGTTGTCCTTTATACTGACAGCCTTCACCAGGATTGCTATGGTATGTCTTTCAGTAAATACTGTTTTATTACTATGTGTGTCAGAGAGAAAGAGCCCTATAAATAAAAAGCTTATACTTGACCCAGAAGGGTGGTGAGGCATTGTGGTATCTCATTTGCATTGTGAAAGATAAAATGATACAATTTTATTGGGGAAATAATTGAATTTTGTAGAGAGAATCATCTCTGGTTTCAAAATTATTTACTCTCTACTTTCTGAAACAATCCATTACTGTAGGAATGAAAAAGAAACATCACCAAATTTCCTTATCTTTCAGATAAGTATACAAAGCAAAACTCAATGATGTCTGGAATGATCAAGTCTAAGTACATATACATAGGAAAAGAAGAATGTTTTGAGTGGGTATTTTAAGCAGTTATGGATGGTTGGTTTGATTAGAAGTGATTATTTAAACAGACTTAGGCAGCTGACTGAACATAGTAGTGTACTTAGTGACTTCTCTTGGAAATCTTGGCATTTGAATCAGAAAGAGAATACCCATGGGCAATGAGATATAAGAAAGAAGAGCTTTGTCTTCTTTCCCCACCCTTTCCTCATGCTTTTAAGTAGGTTGGTTTCTGTAAATGGTCACTGTTCACTGTACTGCACTGAGGGGTGAATCTGGTGTGCACATTGAATAAGACAAGATACTGAATGCTCTCCAGAAAAGTGCTGCCTTTACTTTTAAGTTGATGGAAAATGATCATCAATGAGAGCTGAGGACAACTTCTTTTTATCATTAGCTAAATAATGAATAATTGTCATTCTTTATTCAATGGTATGATGTTCCCATAAATTTCTAAGGAAATGAGAATGAAAGCATAGTAGGTAATCATTGAGTTTATGACTGCATTTGAAACATCAGTGACAAATCCTTTATTTCTGTTAAAATGCTCCCTTGATATTTTTGGATGTTTGAAAAAGGCGAGAGTAGTTATTTTTTACCATTATTTCAATGTATTGTTCAGTACATAAAATTTTCATCTCAATCTATGGAAATAGAGTAGAATCTTATATAAACTGCCTTCTGCTATTTTTTAGTTTGCTGGAAGAGCTATGCTTTCATTTTTAAGACTAAATTGGAAAATCAAACCAATATTTTCCTTCATATATTAGCCTTATATGTATTTTCACTACTAATAATGTGTATATAATACATATTTTCCTTGAATCATATTTTAAAATTCAGGTGCTATAATTTAGAAGAATGTAGAAAGTACTTTGGTAGGGTTTTCAAGGAAAGAAATAAGATTGGTAATAATAATCAGATTTTTTTGAAAGGCATTGTTAATGCAGAAGTATCAGTTCTCTTTATAGAATTCAAAGTTTTCCACAGCTTTTTTTTGGACTGTTGTGAACTTTCATTCTGAACTTTCGAACTTCAAGATGGACACCTTCCAGCAACACAGACAACACTGAAGTCTCCCCTGGACTGATTTTGGCTGTAATGGAGTTCTTTTTCTTCATGGCAGCCTGTATGGTGCTGTGTTTTGAATTTCTGACTAAAGCAGGATTGATAACAAACCAGTTTTGGGGCTATTGAGGAGCAGTGCTTGCACATCAAGGCCTTTTTATTTTCCTTGTCTATCCCCCTCAAAGGCTGTAGGCTGGCAGTGGGCAAGAAGCTGGCAGTGGACACGGTCAGGAGAGCTGACCCAAGCTGGCCAAAGGGACCTGCCACGCTATGTGACATTGTGCTCATCTATAAAAAGAAAGCAGGAGGAAGGGGGATTATTTGTGGTAAAGGTTTTCATTTTCCCAAGTAAACTTCCCACATGCTGGGTTTTCTCCAAATTACCTGGACATTTGCCTGCCAAATGCAAGCAAAATCATTAATTTGCTTTGTTTGTGCACACATTTTACTTCACTTATTAAGCTGCCTTTATCTTGACCCATGAGCTTTTCTGATTTTTGCCCTTATAAAACTTTAGTTAGCTGGGAGGAGAGTGAGTGGGTGGATGGGTTCTTATGACCAGTGTCAATGTCACAAATGCCACTAGCCTGATAGTGCAGGAAAGTAGAAAAACAAAGCTGTCCATTTGGTCAGTGAGATTTTCAGAAAAGTGAGATCAGTTGAGATTGCCAGAAAAAGTTAATAAAACTGTATTTGGGCTACATATACAAAAAAAGAGAAATTAAATTATCTTGTTTTCTGTTTGTTTCTGATAGTGATTGGTATTAGGTAAGCATGGTGGAGGTTGGGGAGCAAGGTGGGTGTGCTAGTACCTTAGGCATGCCAGGGTTTGATGATGAGACTGTCAAAGAGAACAGCCACTTTTTAAAAGCTTTCTTGTGAGTCCCTCAGGATCAACATCATAGCAACAGAGAATACTGCAAAGAAGAGGCAGCAGGTGATGGTCTGAGTTACACTCACTGCTAAAAGAACTAGTTCCCACCGTCTTCAGAAGGGTAAAGCAAGCGCTGTCAAGAGAGGTAGTTATTTACTGGGCTAATAATAACCTTGCTCTAGATAAATTTAGTCTATCCCATTTATGAAAATGATTTTTTCTCTAATTCCTCTCCCTCAATACTGAGAAATGGTTTATCAGAAGAAAGGTATGCAAATATACAAGTGTCTCCAGGTGGATTTTGCTTGTGTGGGCTTGTGTTTTGGTTTTGTTTTTATTACAGCTATACTGCTTTACAGAGATGTGTATTGAAAATGGAGAGAAGGAAATGATGAAAAAAGTAAACCATTACCCAAAACTCAAACAAAGGAAATTCTCTAAAACATGAAAAATTCAGAAGTACCATTTCTCTGAGCTAGGCAAATTAAGACTTGAATATGTCTTGCATACAGCACATAGCTTGGTTTGAACCAAGCTATGGAGTGCTCCACCACAGTCATTCTCATTTTAAAAATGGGATAAAGTCCTGAGAGCTTGGGTTTCATCCATACAAGTTTTGATAGTACTATATTTTTTCCAAAGTATTTTTTATCTGATGAATTCATGTAATTTTAGATGCATTTTTCTTGAAGTGTGTGAAATTTGCAATATTCAAAAAGGGCACTGATTAACATTTCCAGCAAGATGTTAAGAAGGAACTCAGGGAAAAGAAAGAAAAAAATCCCAATGTTAGATGTATGTAGACAAGTGTCTTGTGAGGGTGCTATGTGTTGAATTTACTAGATTTCAGTTAAACCTTATTATTTCTGGTATTTCCTTTTTATTCTATTCCCTTGGTGATACATTTTACAGTAGGCAGACATGCATACTCACAGTGCATTGGAATAAGCTTTTAGCCTGCCTTCCAAAAAACATAGTCTTCTGAATTTTTCAGATAGTATGCATAATTTTTAATTTTTATATAGTCTAGAAAAACTATCAGTAGTTCCAAATGTGGCTTTGCATTCAAGAAATTTAAATTTCATGAAAATTCAGGCCTGCACAACAGTGAATGAAATTTCTTTATACAGAGAACATACTCAGCCAGATACACAGCAAAGATCTATTTTGTCTAATTTAGCTGCTTCATGCATAGATCATAGGTGGTTGGCTCTGGCACACTCATCAGTATCCAATTTGAGGTCTCCCCATGCAGTTCAAGACTGGATGGATCTAAAACCATCATGGCTATATTGGTCAGACATGAGCTCTCTCTTTATAGTTAGAAAACTCTTAACAGAGTCCAACATAGTGTACATTGCCTTTCATTGTAATGTCCTTTATCAGAAAGATAAAGGAATCCTCTTGCTCAACATCCAGCAAGAGGCCAATGGTCCGCTGGAAGGACCTGCTGCCTTATTTCCTGCATATAGTACTTTATGCTCATCTTTAGTCCTTATTGAATTTTAATTTATTAAATCTGCTTCTCTAGTCTATCAAGATTGCTGTAAATTCTAATCCTATCCTCCAAAGTACTTCCAAACATTCACATCAGATTTTATACTGAAACACTTTCTTCCATACTGAAAAGCATTGGTGGAGATATTAACAACTGTCTTTTCCACTACAGACCACTGCAAAACTCCCCTAATGTAGCCTGAGGGTAAGTTATGAATCAGGAAAGTCACTGTCAAAAATTAGTGATCAGTCCTAATAAATTCCATGGTCATTTGACCATATGTCACCTTGTTATTCCTTTGAATCAGATTCTCATCTTTCAAAATTGATTCAGCAATTTTGCTTATAGTAACTCTAATCCAAGTAACTTCACAGAAGATTATATTTTCAAGTAGTTTTTCCATCGGGAATTTTTTTCTGGAAATTGCAACTGGATATGTTAATTATTTCACTGTTTTTAAGATTTAGAAGTGACTCAAACTATCAGACTTGTGTCTTAAAGACACTCTATCCTTTGTTTGACTACATTAATTTTCATTGGTTTGAGACAGGCAGACAAACAGACAGGGTAAGTTTATTTCCAAGTACTTGAAACTGTAACTTACTGAATTTCTCTCATAGAAACAGCCTCACTGACACCTATCTAAGCCTGTTACTTGGCAACCTTGACAGATTAGGTATTAGTTGTCATTGATGCCACTTTCTCACCTTGAAAAAAAAAAAAAAAAAAAGACTGAAGTTTTAAACAGAAAAACCAAAGCTGGAGTCTTTCTTTCTAAACCAGTGAAACATCTTCTATTTTGACAGCTCATTCTGTCAAAGTCTATACTATTAATAATTATTCAAAAGAGAGAATATACCTCTGATATCAAGTCAATAACTTGAGAATTATCCAGCAGCATACTCAATAGAGGTTTATATTTCATATTGCTATTAATGTCCAGTAATAACTTTTACTGTTGTCTTTCTCTGTGCTTTCCTTTTCTTTGGAAGGACAAAAGAAAAAGAGGAATCTCCAAAGCCTGTCTCTATCATATTGGTATGGGGAGTAGACCATATATTCAAATTCAAATAAGTATCATAGCATCTAGGAGACAGGACTATAATACTTATGCAGTAAGGCTGAATTCTTAATGAGGAAAATGAGCATTTTTTACCTAACAACTCCAACACATGCTACAGCTCCAATTTATGTCATCTATTGCCAGGCAATTTACAGCTTCTCCTGTTCAATCCAGGGACCTCAGAGGTAGGCTTTATTTTCTTTTTCCAGGTACTAGAATCATTAGGAAACCTGTCATTCAAACTTCAGGAGCTGGACTGCAGTAAAGTATTTATATTCTAAATATTCACTTTTGATTTTCCTTATCAAGCCACAAATGATGCCTTGACTTGATATATGTTACACATGCCCAGATGAAGATGGTGGGACAGAGTTATCATGATTATTGCTGCTTTCCTCACCTCCTCGCTGGTTCAGCTGGATGACCTGCTGCAGCTCAGGCAGTTCCACTGGCATTTACAGCAGTGTCATAAATCTCCCTGAAACTTACAATTAAATTGTGATTTGGCAATTGTTCCTGAAATGAGAGGTACGAGAGCAGAAGGTAGTATACTAAAAGATATAGGAAGCTGATACGATACAAATTTTCAACCAAGGGTGGTACGGTGTGCAGAACACAAATTACAGAGGTAAGGCTTAGAAGGAATGTAATGACAACAAAATGTGAGAACATTGAAGCAATCAAATGGAAGCTTTTATGTACTAAATCAATCCAATTGGACCCATAAGGGGATACTGCCATAGAGAGTGAGAACAAAGTTGTATAATTTGTGCACAGTCAAAGAAGAAACGAAAATCTGAATACGTAGGAAATGATTAAACAGAAAGATCAAGAGCTAGCGCAAGTACAAAGCTTTTCACAGCAAGAAGTCAAGACCAGTTAGGAATGTTGTGTTCAAATGATACCAGATTTTTTTTTTTTTTTTTTTTTTTTTTGTCTACAGGAAAGATCCTCAGTCCTTTTACTTTGTTATCTGCTGAGCCAAATAAGAAAATTGATTTACTTTTATCTAACATCCACTGTATCATTGAAAAAGTAGGTACAAAATCTACCACTATCAAAGCTTTGGTGAATGAAGAAATGCTTGATACAGTAATGTTGGCAGTGTTGAGGGATGGCCTAATATTACTTCTGTATGTGATACGGAAGCATAAAGCAATGCCGAATGAGTAACTGACTACTGGAATAATTGGGAGGTGTCAAAATCAAGGCTAGCTATCTACAGATTTAATGAAGGACTGACTGAACAATACTTGGACCAGAAGACCAGGTGTGCTGTTAAGAAAAAGAAGAATGATTGTCCTAGATGAATTCAGAGGTCATGTAATGCCAGCTGTGAAGAATACTGCCAAGAAAATGAATATTGATCTTGTAATTATATCAAGAGGAATGACATCAAAACTCTGTACGTAGCAGTGAAGATGCCCTTTAAAGAGTGGTTAAAATCTTCATACTCAGAATGGCTATTGGCAGGGAACATGCTCCTGTTCCTACAGGAAAAATATGGAGTACTGAAAAACTACCCTGTCATTTCCAGACCATCAGATCAGATAAATCCAGAACTTGTAGCTAATATTTTTAAGAAGTACTGTATTTTAGATTCCATGGATGGAACACACATTTTTATGAGTACAAAGAAGAATCTGAAAATAGGGAAGACACTGAATGTGAAAAATAGATTGAAAATGGTGAACAGAATGACAATAATGTTGGAATGTAAAAACTGAGAATTAGTATTAATATAGCATGTGAGAAGAGTACAGATTAACTTCAGGCAAACTGCTAGAGAAAATATCTTTATACTAATTATAGCTTTGAAATAAGAACATTTCTCTGTATAAAATTCTTTTGAGGGTCAATTTAAACTCCATGTGCTCCTCTCTGGTTGGCAAGGTACACTGCCAGGATGGTGTGATTGATAGATTTAGATTTTCCTATCTCTGTCACTTATATCCACTGTTGTGGAGCATCTGTGGCACTGTGGCTTTTGCTGATATAAAGTGAACTGAATCACTATAATGAACTGTGTTATAAGACCAATGAAAAGACCAAATGGTTTTGATTTTGAATTTGCAATCAGCAGAATCATCATAGTTGAGAGACCTTTGATAGCTTGGATCAAAGGAAAGGAATCCATGAGCCAGTTTAACCACTAGAGTAGCATTGCTTATATATGTTGCTACCCAGTATTACTTTTTTCTTTTTTCTTTTTTTTTTTATTTTTTTTATTTTTCATATCATTCTTATCACATTCTGATTGCAGTTTCAAGTTACACATTAAAACACTGATTATTTGCCTCACTTTTTCCACCATATATCTTTCACTAAATGGAACACCTGTATTTAGAGATCATTCCTGCCAATTTGGAATTCACTGATCATCATCATTCAACCTAGATTGCAAGAGTGGCGCTCTTGCATTACTGGAGCTACTCCACATGAGAACAGAGCAGTGGACAGAGACAGCACACTCAAAGCAAATAATGGAAAGGTGAAAATAATAGTAAATAATTAGATAGGTGAAACAGTGAAATGTGTTACAGAATCAATGTATTCAACCCATCTTATCAAAAAGTTTAAATAAGATTTTTGTTTTCTTTTCAGAATACTATCAATATTCCATTTTTTTTCTTTGTCCTAAGAAACAGTGAGAGTCTTTTCCAGCCTCATCCCAGAAGTACTGACATCACTGAGACTCAATAAGAGAACGTGTCAGTTCCTGCAGTACTGACCACAGCTTTTGCAGTGGTTCATTCACATCCTGTTAGCTACAGTCCCACAGACTACCTACTAAAAAACCAGGATAAGCCATTTGTTAACCAACCACCAAGTTTAGGGGCTGTGTCCATAAGAGTGAACAGCTTTTGTTTAATTTTCTTGTAGATAAGAAGTAATGGTGTGGAATGCAAACCACACCATAGGTTAGGTTAAAGAGCTGCAGGAGCTGATGGGATTGTTTTAGTCTTTGTTCTTTTAATGATCAGAGTACTCCATCTAAACACTGGCATTTATTTTTATACAATATTTATATTGTATATTATTTAATATTTATATGAATTCCATTGTGCGGGAATAAATGTCAAAATATTCTAAATTGTTTTTAATTTAGATTTGTGATTTATCTTGTTTTGATTTATCTTATTTTGTGGACTGAAATTTCTTTTTAGAAGAATTGGAAGATGAAAATATTTACCCTTACAAATATTACTTCCTAAAGAGACCTTAACCAGTTTCAACATGAATCAAAATAATAATTTTTAAATCCCTAGTGCACCATAAAATTTTCTTTGACCAGACAAATGACAGCTATGATATTCTTTGTACACACCTTTTTTTTTTAATAAAAGTTTTCACAGGAAAATAAAATCAATCCATGTTCTTCCAAAGCACACCATCTGCTGAAATTTTGCACTAACATGATATAGTTCACTGCAATACCTGGATTTATTGGAAAGATTTCTCTTCCTCCTAGGCAAACTAATTAGTGAATGAAATAGGATATACTGTCTGGTAAAAAATGGTCATAGTAATCGTTTGATCTCAAAAGCTTTGAGTTCAGGTTCATGCTCTAGAACTCCAGATATTTTAAACTGATTCGCACATTTTTTGAAGTTCAAAAACTAAAATAGTCATCTTCCCTCCATTTTTCAATAACTTGCTTGTATTAGAGTCCCTGAGAGGGATAATACCATGTATATTTTTGTTCTCTTCTCATCTAATCATTTTCAAACCAATTTTTTTTTTCTTTTTTTTAAATCATGGAGATGAAATAAAAGAAAACCTTTTTTTTTTCTGTTTTGACTCTGATCCAACTCTAAGGAAAGTATTTTTCAGTTCATATTCATAGATCAGCTGTAATTCAGTGCAATTAATGCAACAGTTTCATGGAAGCAACAGGTGAGGGAAGACAAGGGATTCAAGCTTTTGAGACAGATAGGATTCAGTGTAAAGCTTTCACATTGTCAGTTGCTAAAAATCAATGATCACATAGTAATTAGTGTGACAATTCAAATAACAAACTCTTTAGAAAATTAGTTAACTGAAACATTCACCATTAAAAACATTATTGTTTCCTCCTTCAAAGGAATGACTTAGGATTACAATAGGGTGACCTGGAGAAAGAGAACATAGGGAGATTGTGAAAATGATCTTCAGTAGAATAAGGTTTTTGGCATGAAGAGGGTGGATTGAGATAAAAATCTTCTCAGTTCTGTGATGATCACACTTTCCAGATTCAGAAAGAGACTCATAAAATTTCTAGCCAATAGGAGCCAGGTTGAAAAGATGTCTCTTAACAGATTTTTGCTAGAGCATGCTCTGGATTTAATAAGTTTAGAGGGTCTCAGGGAAGCTACAGAACAGATTGAAAGGATAACCGTGGGCTGTTAAACAGACCTACCATACTTGAGCTGAGGAATTCTTTCACATGAAAATTGTTTGATCTTCAGAGGATTTTACAGGGCATGGTTATACAAGTTTGTCCTGTTCCTAGTCTTCCTGTCTAGACATTTAGTTTGGTTCACTGCTGGAAAAATAATGTTAGGTTAGATTGACTCTAGGTCTTGGCCAGTGAAACCATTCATATATTCTTGAAACCTCCCAAAACTATTGATCATGTGGATCAAATGCCGCAGTGGCAAAAGGAGGTACTGATCCTAAAATCGATGGGCATACTTAAGCTTGTGCTCAATTATACACCAAAGTACTCTCATCAAACTCTTCATGAAGGAGTAGAACTGCTCATAAGACAGACAAGAGTTTTCTGTAAAGATTCAGTAAGCTGTGATGTGATAAGGACTATAAAATGAACCCAGTTTTTCACTGGAATAAGAACAATGACTACACCTACAAGAGATCAGAACTGTCATGTCTTCTGGTATATTTCTCACCATACAATCAGTATGCTCTGGCATATTTGCCAGTTATTTCAAGAAAGACCTGGTTTCACATAATTTTCTGTTGTACCTGAAAATACTTATCAAATCACAGCTAAAAACAAGGCCAGCATCACACTACTTATAGAATAAAAGATAATAATAAAAACAAAGGAGCAGACTTCTGGGTTATGGAAAGCATCGGACTTCTACTATCCTTGTAGTGAACTGAATGAAAGGACAGAAAGTTAGTTTTCCATAGACTTATCCTTCCTGCCCAGTCCTACTGATTCATGAAAGCACACTGGCATCTGGGATGATGTCACTTAAACCCCAAGATTAGCTTTGTACTTAAAGATGTAGTGAAGTGCTTTTCTGGACCTGGGCCAGATGCTCAGCATCTTCCAGGATCAAGTTCATATTTATGAGTGCTTCATAAGTGAGGAAAATCATAAAATTGAATGGCTTTGTTCCCATAAAAAGGGAAATATAAAGCCCTCAATGCAAAGTAACCATGTGTTAAGTACTCATAGAACATTTTTTCCATTGTTAATTAAGCAAAAAAATTCATATGGGTGGGGCATTTCCTGGCAGCTGATGTTGAGGCGAGAGCCATTGAGTTTTAATTGCCACTTAAATCCAGGGCATTTCATTGAACAAACAGGTGGAGCATATCCACTTTGAATGTATGCAAACAGCTTGCCTTATCACAGAGAAGAGAATGAGTTTTCTGATTGATTAGTTCCTTTTTATTCCAAGCAGGTTGTGGCCAATTGCAGTAACTGCAGATTTTCTGCACTGAATGTTAACACAGATTGCGTAGAAATTAATTCAAAGAGCACTTACAGTTTTAAAGTCTGTACTAATGTGAAAGAAAAAAACAACCAAGCAAGCATATTTCATTTATAACTCCTGGAAATGGGAATTATTAATTGAATTATGTAGCTGAAAAGGAGAAGAATTTATTTAAATGTGACAATTCTCACTCGCTCTGAACAAGCAGCTATTTCTCGGCTGACACTTTGTAGGACATAAGATTTAGCTAGGAACCAGATATTAAAGTACATTAAACCAGTTACCAAGCTACATTCTGTGATCTGGAAAACAACTCAGTGGTTTATATTTTTTTTTTTTTTTAAGCATAGAAAGAAAGGGAAAATGCATTTGTGAAAAATGTTCTGTTTTATTCTAATAGTAAGTGGTTAGCATTTAAGAAAGATTTTCCTCTTAATCAGCTGCCAAGACAAAGGTAACTCATACAAACACCTCTCAGAGACAACACATTAATTCATTGTATTTTCAGAGTTTTAGGTGAGGTGGATGGTAGATGATATGTAACCTATATCCTCTATTTAGATGCATAATGGCAAGGCTGAGGAACACTTCAGAGCTAAGTAGCTGTATAGTGGATCTAAGTCTTCATCATTTTAGGATTAGTTTATACTTTTGATGTTCAGTAATTGAAGCCCTTGACTCCAGCATCATTGTGTTAATATAAGAAAAGATGGAATCTAACTCTAAGCTGACTGGCTTGGTGTTGTACGTTGTGACATTCATAACTTTATTCACCTGAACCAGATACAAATTTGCAGATTAACCCACAAAGGATTGTGTGTTTAATTATTTTTTATGACTAAGGAAAAAAAGAATTGCAAAAATTTTTACTACCATTTACAATTTTTTTCTGCATATTTTTTTCTATATTCTGTATTTCTTCAAGAATAATTCAGAGCTAAAATAGGAGGATGAAATACCTCTTCTTATTACACTAGAATATTCAAGAGATTCTGTTTCCTGAGAGGAAACTAACATGACCTTCAGGTTGTTTGGGGGGGTTAAGTCTGCACTAGGTTTATTTTGAAGACGATGTTAGCCATAAGAACTGATGTGTGAACTAATGCCTAAACCACAGAGGAAAGGAAATAATTTAGGAGGAGCAAAGGAGTTGGGGTTTAAAAGTGGGCCAAAGTGTAATAGAAAACTCATGTCCTGCAACCCAGAGGGCCAAGGTAAGAGCATGGTTAGAGGTCAGATAGATGGCCAGCTAAATGGAGAATCAGAGTTATGAGCAGCTCCTGGGAGATTAAGTAAAAAGGAAGGGGATGCAAATGGATTTAGAGTTCAAATTAATTCTGGAAGGGCATGAAGCATAGAGTTCAAATGATATGGGAAGTGAGCATCAGTGAAGGAAGGGCTGATGTCCATGAAGTCTTTAGCTTGCATAAGATCCTTGCCAAAACATCAACTTAGAATGTTTGGTTTGGAATAGGGTTGATTTTAATGTGTGAAAAACAAAAGACAATAATGGATCCTTCACAAACAGTAGAAGTGTTTTTATATGTGTAACATGCACATGCCAAAAAAATGCTGATCTAGTGTATTTATTTCAGGTAACACACGGCAATCAGCTGTCACTGTGATAGGCACAGCATAACTCAATACAGCCTGAAAAAGTATTCTGACTTACATTTTTTTAAAGTCTAACTGCACTTTGTAACTGTAGGCTAGAAAAATGAGTAATAGAATTACAGCAGTATTTTAGAAAGGTGGTCACAGTGATAGTCTAGAATTGCCAGCAGAAAACATATCAGTACAGTCTCTGAGGTGAGCTTTAAAATTACCTTTCTGCCATTATATGTCCTCCTTAAAGAGTTACTAAAAGAGATTCGTAGTCTATTTTAATAGGGTATTTTTTCTCAATAAGACCTTTTTCTTCAGAGCCCATATTTGAAGGTGACTATGGCAGTTTTCAATGAGAACAGATAAAAACAGATCAGAAGGAACTAGTCTTAGGACATAATGACTAAAGCATTAAAAAAAAAAAAAGACATAACATTTGCATATTAATTTTATACAGAAAGTTAAAATATTAGAAAACATTTGATCAGCTGCAAGCTTGGAAAACCATCATATTTTTCACTTTAAAGCATCTGCACTCATTAAGGTAGTGGTTAATTTTTCATTAATTAAGAAAATAAATATTGAGATCTTTATCTCCTCAGGACATAAATCTCTTCAGGAAACTGAATATTTATTCTGTTATTTATTGAAAAATAAGAGTCAACTGGGCCTTTGCTTTTGAGTCAATTTTAGCTTAAAATTGTGAAATTTTAAAACATTAGAAAGGTTTTTAATCTTGGTGCTCTTTGGATGCACAACACAAGAAACAATTTGAAATTAGTAAAAATATGGCATGATTAAAGCCAGCTATTACTAGAGGCCAAAAATAGTATTTTAAACCATGAGCTTTATCGAAGCTCACATGTTGATTTTATGATGGTTTTGCTGATATTGTATTTAAAGAATGGTTAATGAGAACGAGACTGGGATAAAGATGCTACCATAGTGTAGCAAGGCCATTTGATGAAACGTTTTTTTGATGGCTAAAACTCAGCTGTTTAAAAGAACTTCCATGAAGGGAAGCTGAATTATCTCATTTCTTCACACCAAAGAACTACACCTGATATAAATCAGTCCTTCTAAAGCTTAAAAATAAGTGGTTTAAGAAAATTTTAAGAAAATTTAACAATGGAAATATAGGAAAGAATAATCAATTTCTTCAAAAAGTATTTCACAGTTAAAGTGTTACACATCTTTCTTCCCTTAAAATACTTAGCCTAAGGTGTCAGCTTATGTTAGCGCTCTAGAAGTTAAATGTTTTATCTAAGAAACTGTTTGTGCAGAATATGGGAGAAAAATTAACTGGTGAAAAATATAACACTGCCTGTACATTTTCCACCAGGATGAAATGGTCTGGCTAATCAGTTGAGATGATTAGAAAAGGCTTTTTAAAATTTCATTTACAATCAATATCTAACAAGATTTCAGTGTTGATGACTTGACCAAATATTTGTCTCTGGATGTGCTCCAGGCCAGGCTGGATATTGCTCTGAACAGCCTGTTCTTGTGAAAGGTGTCCCTGCCCATGGAGGGCAGCTGGAACTAGATGATTTTAAAGGTTGCTTCCAACTCAAACCATTCAATGATTCAATGCATTATTTCAAGTCAATCTCACCACTGTTGTCACCCCTTGTACTTTAAAGTCTTATCTTTATCACATATTTAGAGAGGCTATAATAGGTTCTGGAATACAAAGTGAAGGTGACAAACCTGTACCCAGCAAAAGTCTTTGCCTGTTTGTTGGCTCACACAGGTGACTTCTTGTTTCACCCAAAGTTGCCCCTGTGCCTATTGCATTCAAAATTTAAGTTCTGAAATCTAAATGATATTGCTCAGTATTTAAGTTCTTTTCCATCAAGAATAGCTGCTTTTTTTCTGCTATGAGCTCTTCTGCCAATGGGCTTTTTAATGTTTTTTATCTTTATTTCATTACTGACAACATGGAAGTCTTGTAACAGGCAAAATATAAGTTGACCATGACCTTCCTTTAATGCTATAGCTTAAGGTTCTGGTCTTTAGCAGGTTTCAAGCATCTGTCTCTTTCTGTGGCATTAATATATAATACCTTCATCCAAAATTTATCCTTCTTTAAAGCATGCCCTTACACTTCTCTTTGCAAGAGCACTAGGTACTTGCAGGTCTACTTATGTTTTCATATTTCGGAGACTTCTCAGAGTGGATTATCTCTATTGACTATATAGAAATTAGCTTCAGACAACACCCTTAACTTTTTGATGGTTAACCTTTTCTAACCTTTCTTTCTGAAAATCTCAAACTTTTCCTTTTTTCCTTTTTATTTTTCCTTTCTTTCCTGTTTATCTTTCTTTTTCCAATTATCTATGCACTTTTTTCTCTACAAGCTCTTTTGTTTCACTGTTCTAGATAATTGATTGTCTTGAAAGGAATTGAGGAGCTTTATTTCCTGGCACTTTCCTGCCAGATATTTGGCATATGTTACCTTTTTCTTCTGCAGCATTGCATTTAACAGCTGTCTAAAGAAAAATAAGCAAATGCTAGAAGACAAAGAGCAATAAGATTCTCGAGAATGCTTTTACTTGTGATGATATTGCCATGGATTTGGATGGATATTACTTTTAATGATAAAGTATTTCTAGAGGAGTTTTTATTACATCATTTTTAAAAACCATTCACCTAAAATTTATATATGGAGAACTCCCAAAATAATCTAGGTCTTTCAGTAATGGAGGTCTGGTAGATTAAAATGGTAATATTTGTTAAGGAATAAGATACAGACACATTTGAACCATACCAGTATTAATATATCTATCTAAGTGTTGATTTAAGGACATTTTCCTGTGCTCATTTAGTTATAGCACTAGGAATTTTTAGGTAAACAAAGTAATTTTAACCCTATTATTTTTATTACTTTTTATTATTATAGTTTCAGGCATCTCCTTCTGATTATGCTTATTTTTACTATTACTACAAACATATGCCTCCCAAATCATGTTAAAAAAAGACAAAATACCTATGATATAATTAAAAATCTGTCAAAACAGGAAAAAAGTCATTAAATTTGATATCTCATTTCTGAGGCTCTGTAAAACAATTTCCTTTTACTGCTTTGTAATTGTCAGCTCCATGTTTCTTTTTAGATTAGAATATAGTGATTTATGGAAATTGTAATGCTTATAAATATAGCAAATATTATCTATATTATCAGTAGCACGCAGCATCAACTATTTATTTGTAGGGTTGTTCAACTGTGATATTTAAGAATGAAAATAGAATCCTAATGCAATTAAAAAGCAATTATTTTCTGTGGAATTTCACCTAATATGTTTTTACTTGGACCGTGGAATTTTAATTTGGAAGATTTCAGGAAAATTAATTCATTCATTATAAGGCAAAGAAAGGAAAGCTTTAATTCTGTTAAGAAATTCTAGGAATTTTTCTGAGCAGGGAATAACTTTTTTATAAGAAAGATTTCAGATGTTTGATAGGATTTGGTCAGGACTATATTACGTGTTACAGAGAAAAGGAAATGGTAAGATAGAAGTGAGAATTACAACTGGGCTAGTGGATATTAATTCAGCTGGGAGCCAGATGGGTCCATGAGGAGGGGAAGCATAAAGACTGAAAAGTTCCACAGACACTGACAGTGAATGAAGAATTGTGCCCAAATAAACAAGAGCACGGGCTAAACAGCCAGGGGAAGCCCTGGCATGTGTTGTTTTGCTTGTATGTTGCAAAAAAAGAGAAAGTAGAAAACTGGTTTGATGAGAAATAGAGAGCAAGAAGAAATTATTCTGTCTGAACAAGGAAGGAGGAGTCTGGCAGAGAAACATGAGTAAGCAAAGGTGATCAAGCAAGAAGGGGAAGGAGGTGAGAGAATTAACAGGGACAGAGTGAACTGGATATGAAATGAGTAGCCCAAAGAAATGAATACTGTAATACACACTCATATTAGGCAAGATTATAATAAATAAGGTGTAGAGTAGTAAGGGGATTTAGTGTCATTTCTGGTAGTATACTAAATCAAAGTAAAATCCTAGTAATTTGGAAAAAAAATAACAGAATGTGCTCTGTGCTGGAACCTTGAACATCAGGTAGCTGAAGAGTGAGATGAGAATCAGGGTGGGGTGAAAATCAAAGTAAGATTGACTGCCAGGTATGAAGAGAGTGCTGTGTTTAGTGAAAGCATTCATCAGTTAGTGCTTTTGAAACATTGCAACTGAGGAATAAAAGCCATCGAAAACCAGGTATAGGCAACATATATTTTGAAGACAATCTTTGGTAATACATAGTAAATTAGGAGGTGATCAAGAGGGAAGGAAAAAAACCCAACGCACAGATAAATCCATCTCTCCCTACAGCCTGTCTAAAAAACTACAGCTCTGTGTATTGTTTATTGACTTTGATTTTCTATCAAGCATTCTAGTTGCATGATACCATCTCATAGCTCACCAATGAATTCCAGAACTTCCTAACTTTGAAATAATATTCTGAAAGCACTTCTACTCTTATGTTAATTTTTTTTTATATGAGCAGCATTTAAAGCAGATATATTTCTCTAACACTAATGGTAGGCAGAATTGACTAGGCTTTGTTCTGTTATCTAGGAAGATGTAATCTTCTGATAGAGCACTCATAATTCAAAGCTTTAGTCCTGTGAACAGCTCTTCTGGGATTTTTCTAGTTTAAAGACTGAGGGGTCTACTGCCTCCTACAATTGTTAAAGAGCATAAGATATATAGTTAGAGATCACCTTCCTAACAGTCAGCACCAGCCTAAGCCTCTAATAGAGCTATTCTGAGGCAGCAACTACAGAAGCAGCTGGGTCAGCATGGTTCCTTGGGGAATCACACAGATTTCTGGATGCTGAAAAGAAAATTGCCAGTGAAACTAGCTGGCAGTGCTTAGCAGAGCTAAGCTGTGAAACAATTCAGCTGTACTCAGCCACAGTAATGCAGTAAGACTGGCTGACTTTGTCAATTCTCCTAACTAGGTTAGTTTTGTCTCTTGAAATCAGAAATTAATTTTCATATTGAAATAAGTTAAAAGTAAAGAACTTAAACATTTTCTAAATGTATAGCTTTTGGTTTCATTTTTATTTTTTCCCCTGAGGAAACTGTGATCTATTTCAGGGGAGGAGAATTAAGTTTCACCTGCACCATTTTCTTGTCTATGTCCACATTTCTTTTCCTCAGTGGTATGTGATTAAAAAAAAAAAAAAAAAAAAAAAAAAGAAAGAAAAACAAGAAAAAAGAGAGAGAGAGAACAACAAAACTCATCAACTCGTCCTTCATCCAGAACCAACAGACTGGCATTTCCCAATGTTCCCAGCCATCAGAAAAAATCAGGCTGGAATCCTTCTCAGTAGTTAAAACTTACCTAAATCCCTGAAAATATTCCATCTTCTACAGATCTCTAGACCTTGAATTGAATCAAAATTCAGAAATCTCAAATCCTAACCTGGAATTCTAAGCTCATGTGCACTTTTGTCTTGATTTGCTTTGAGATTTTTTTGCTTATAAATCCAGAAAAATAAGTCACTGCATTGCCTTTTACTGTTTAAACTGAATAGTAGGGAAAAAGAACCTTTTCAGCATTAGGTGAGAAAACAAATTAAATCTGTCTGTTATCATTAAGCCAGGTAAGTGCTACCTGACAGTGGAATCCTGTGAGTAGCCCCTACCTGGATAGGGAACAGTCAGTACAGGATGAAAGTGGGGACCAACACCTCACAGGTGCATGTGGGGCTTCAGAGAAGGGTTTCCTAATGTCAAAATTATTAAATAAGACTAACAATTTGATTGTGAGGAGACACAAGACACAATAAAAAACCCCAAAAAGATTATGCTAAAAAGCATTTCAACATGTCTTCAATGTAAACATGAAGCAAAAGAAGTAGCACAAGCCTATATGGGTTTCTATTATATTACAGAATATCTGTTCTCTTATTTATATTACACTTTTTAATGATTACATGTCTTTTGAGACAGAACCTAGAAACCATAATGTCATTTTAAGTGCTATTCATTTACAAAAGTGAGAAATAAAGGCAGTTAGGGTAGAGACTTTTCACAGTGCTGCACCTATATTTTCTGTGTACTCATTTTCTGTGTTGTGCATAATTAAAGCCATCAAAGTACAGACAATCCCACAGTTGTCTTTTAACTGAATGTTACAAGTTATTTCCTAAAAATTCACTCTTAACCTCTTCTTATGAATCAAATTGCCTTTTGAGACTGCTTATTTGAAAATGCCCTGAGTTATTCTGAACCTGCAAATGTTTTAAAAACTCTTACTAATCTGCAGAGGATCTGAACGATTAGCAAAAAAATTGAAGACTTCTTTTGGAGTCTTTTGGAGTCTTCTGGAAGCTTTTGGAAGCTTCAAGACATATTTTTTACTAACCAAGTGCTAAACACACCATAAAAGCAAACTCTGCAAGAGTCACACTCTTCATTAGTCACCTGTGTTATCAGGAACACAACTGGTTTCTATCACAAAGCCAATGATTTGACATTATACCATCAGTGTTCATAATTGCAGAGAATGACCTGACTATTTTTCCCCAGAAGAGGTGTGGGACTGACACAAGAGTGATAGACACTAGACTTAGATTAGTTTTTTAAGTTATGTAGGTAACTACCAATCTAGAAACTTTCAAAGAAACTTCAGAATAATCAGCAAATAGGGAAGCTGCAGTTATATACAAAGATACTTATATTCTTATCCTTGTTAGTATTACTTTATATATCAAAAGTATCAAAATAAAATGATGCATAATTTCTTGGACTGTTACAATCACCAAAGTCTCCACTTGCCAACACCACTTCCCACTGGGTGATTTAGCTGTTTGACATATTTGTAGGGAGGGCAGATGCAGCGCTTGGTCAGCCTCAAGAACAAGTTTCTGAAGTCTGTGCTACCTAACTAATTAAAACTTTAGTGCTTTTAATCAGAAATTATGAGTAGGTAGAGGATTTTAATGTACCTACACTAATGACAAGGTTGTTCAGATTATAGTATTTTCTAAATAGATACTTCAGAATGTCAATATGAGGGCAGCCTTTTAAGATTTCTTTTGGCTAAGAGACTACTTCTTAATCATGCTCCTGACTTGAAATACTTTGGCTTGTATTCACTAAAGTTTTCAAGTAAGATAAAAATCTAAAGCATTCATAATCTGCACTTGACAGAAAGAAATAAATATGGAAGTGCACCAAAATGAGCAGATGGGAGAAATTCATGCCATAATTCCCCCTCTCCTGGGCTCACTTGTAACTAGTTTACTTTTAACTTCTTCCTGAGATTTTACTGAGTGGAATACATTTAGTTTATTCATTCTAGAAATGGCAAATATTTACTTATTTACTTTAAAGTAAAACATCTTAAAAAAATTAAGCATATTTGGGAATGATGTTTCAGGAGAATCCAGGAGGTTACACTGTTTTGCACCAAAAAACCCCCAAACAACCATAGCAAAAGCAACTCCAGCCACTCACTGCTTCCATGTCCTGATATCTGCAAGGAAAGTTAAGCAACTTGTATGACAGATTTGTCAGCTTTCATTTAGATTAGTCACAATATTAGTATTTCTGAACCTTATACCATCTTAGTAAAGTACTGCATTTATTCCACTTTTCTACAGAGCAAATGATTTCCTTTTTGTACACCAGAGTATTCTATAGATTAATACAGAACATTAAGCTAAAGTACAGCAAACTTTGTCTTTTGAAAGGTTTGACACTGAAAACAGATGCACTTAGTATCTGAGAGTTCATAAATTAAGATTTCTTTTTAAAAGTGAGCAGTTACAGGCACACTGAGCTCCACTGTTGATTTCAATGTCATTGCATTTCTATGGCTGCAGTGTTATAGTCTGCATTCTCAATTACCACTGCCAGAGAGAAAATGAAGGCAATTTCAGATATGCCCTGTCAAAGCTCCTGTGGGTTTGGTTACTTGATGCTACAGGAGAGAACTTGCACATACATTGGTTTCATCAGTTTTCACTCAGCCATTGCATGAAGGAGTTGCTTTCCTCTCTAGGCAAAGAGACTTGTCTGTTATTCTGATTTAAAATGGACATCTGCAAATAGAAGGACCTGATCTAGAGGGAAGTTATAAAATCATTTCAGTGCACAGCCTATCAAATTCTTAAGCATTTACATTTCAGCTCCTCTCCCCTTTGTGCTGTACCTCATTTAACCAGCATAAACACTTCCTATGAAAGGCAGAGAGAAGACTGGGAAAAAAGAGCCTGAAATTCTTAGTTATGACAGCATGAAGGTTACACACTGTTCCATGCCCACTGTTTTTCATGTTTTTTAGTATAAACTCAATGATTTCTTATTCCCTACCATATGCCTTTTAGTAAATTATTCTTTTCCCATTAATCCTTAGACTACTAACTCCTTAGGACAGCCAAAAGCATTTGAACTTCTGTATTGTTTAATCTATGAGCTATTGCTGAGACCGCTGAAATGTGTTGTAGCAGAAATTTTCACATGAGTTATTCATACTGCATTATACTTTGTATCCAAATGCAATCTTCTCTACAAAAAGAGAAGGAAAAGATATGCTTTCTTTAAGGAAGAATTTAGAAATCAATTTCAAACTTTCTTATGCATTTTTGGGATTGGGAAAAAAAAAAGGAGGTATTTGACTAATATAGTTAATACTTTTTTTTATCCATATACCTGATAAAAATCTTGGTTATTATAGAAATTACAATATTGGAGCTAAGCAGGCCAGCAAAATAACATACCTTCTTCTTATCCCTCAGTGGCTTCATTTTATGTTCTGGCATGCATCTTTGTGAAGTGTCAAAATCTCAGCTTGTTGCATGCTGGCTGATGGTAGCTTCTCTATCTTCAGTTATGTCAAATGTAGAGAAAAAAGAGGAAACAGTTTAAAAACGTCAGCCAGTCATAAGATTAGAACTACAGCAAGACTTTGTAAAGACACAAGCTTTTAAAATTTCAGCCCATATCACAAAGTTATCACAGTAGTTTAGGAAAAAGTACCGTTACTTTGGGTTATCCATATGTACACATTTTTTAAGTGTCAGAAGGGCATTTCTTTGTCAGAGTTGATGTTACTGCATTGAAACAGATTCTGTCTCAAGGAACATCACTAAGGACATGTCCAGCAGACAGTAACACATTGTAAAGACTTGGAAAAAAGGAAAAGCACTGTGGTGTGATTACTAATCTCTACTATTGAAATACATTTTTATACATATGAAAAATAGCCAAGGTCAAGGGTACTGGCTGTGGTTTACATTATCTTGTAGTTTTCATGACAGAAAGACACCTAAAGCAAGATGACTGAGGTGAAAAGTGTGGTGGCTCCCACTGATTTTAGCTAGATTCATTCCAACATTGTCACATAATCTTTTGGGGACTTCATAAAAACAGCAGTTACAAGACTGAACTGCAGGATATATAATTTAAAACAAATTTGGCCTGTTTAAATTTTACTTCTAAAGGTGCAGAAAACATGGCTTTAATCATCATTATCTCCTATAGTTTTCTGTTTCTTATTAGTTCATAAATCCTTCTATACAGATTTCTTAAATGTAAAAACTGAGAAGACAAGTCTCCTGAAAGCTACAGATTTTCCTTGCAGAATGTTTCCTCTTTTCCCACAATACTTTCAAGACTTCATTGCTATGGGGAACCTATAGGTGTGTTATTTAAGCCTCTGTATGCTTAGTTTTCTTCTTTTTCCCCTTTGTTCAGCATCACCTGCCTAATCTTTGGCGTCTTTTCAAAACACTCCTCTTTACTGCCCCCTCTCCCCATTATAAATATCACAATATCAATATGGGTGATTGATAAATGTGCACATGAATCTCTAAGCATGCCATCAGAGTGGCCAGCTTTGGGAACACACATTATGAGTTGCTCTAAGGTCAACAGACAGCAAAGTCTTCTGAGCATTCTCCACCTCAGATTCGAATCAATTTCTTGACTAAATAAATATGCAGCCAAACTGCAGCCAGCAGACAGAAGCAGTAAAATGCGAGAGTGAAGGTCAGCATTCTGGATAAAATCTTTTACATGGTGATCAGACAGATCTCATCAGGAAATAACCAACTTTGACAGATAAGGTGGCCTTGGCAGGAGCATTGGCAGTGAGTGATTCCTGTGTCAAAAGCCTACACCTGCCAGGAGCAGAAAATCAAAGTGGGGTGTCTGCATAATTTTTCTAATTGAAACAGGCATTGGTAAGGAAGAAGCAAAAAAATTTATTCTTTTTGAAATCTGAGGATCAAACAATGAATATTTGTTAACTATAGAACTTGTTTGGAAAACTGAAATAAAATGTCCTGCAATGACTTTTAGCAATGATATAGAAGTATGTTGAAAACGGTCAAATTTGAAAACAGTAAAATACTAAACTTGAAATAAACCTAGCAGTGATAATGGAATTTTTCTTCATAGGCAGGAACAGTTAGCATATTTAGAGAGAATATCAAAGTCCAGCAGTTTAACTACTTTCAAACACGTGTTCTTTCAACCTTAGAAAAATATTTACTTTAATAATCTTGATTTTATTTCATTTCATTGGCAATTTTACAAACCTTATAAAATGCTCCTTCTGGTGGTATAGGAAGGCCTTCTTCTGAGAGTTTTGCCAGAAAAGCACTTAGTTTTTCTGACACATTAAGCATCAGGAAGCTCCTAGCTCTTGCTTCTGTGGGAACCAGAATAAAAATTTCATCCCAGTGGAATATAATTTCTCAACAAAACAACCTGTGAAATCTACAAAAAAACCCACCAAACAACAACAACAACAAACAAAGCCACAAAAAAGTTAAAAAATCATAACTTTTTATGATCTCAGGCACTTTATTAAAAAATGCTAGTCAAAAGAATTAATACACATTTGTATTTTTATACAGTGTAGAGGAATAGACAGTAAAATTTCCAGCTATAATTATTCAATCAAAAAAACATGTTTAAGAGAAGAGTCCATTCTATTTTTGTCTCTTCCTCTATTCTTAGTTAATTAAGACTTTAGGCATTATAAAATTATGGGAAAATTATTTAAAAATCAGTAATATATTTGAGTTATATTTATATATAAACATATATATCAGCAGCAGGTTGTTAGAATTCTAAGGTTTTATCCTAGGAAAACATAATCTACCACAGGAGACAGCCCTCCATGAACATGTCCAAGATGAAGAGTAAATAATTTTTTGTTAAAAACAATGTAACCTAAAGTTCATAATTTCTCATCTACATCTTATAAATGCCACTACTTAAACTTTTCTTTCTCACTGTCCCTATTTCTCTTTTCTTTCTGATTTCACTTATATATGGGTGTTCAGATTTTTTAATATCCTTAATCTTTTTTTATATCTTTTTAAAATTTACCTCACTCTTTCTTGCATGACTTTCTAATGATTTTTCAAATTAGCAGTCCCTTCAAAGTCCATTAGGTACATCAGGTTGCTTATTTGAATTAATATTAATGAGTATTTAATAATATTACCACTTCAAACTTTTCTTTTTTAAAATTCATTCTTTTCACATAGAAGAGCTTCAGCTTCCTTACAAAGGATCTATTTTATAATTACAAGAATTAAAGTTTTTTAAAGCAAACATTCATACAAGCAATGTGTTAAAATTACAATGTAGGAAAGATTCTGCTACTTAGTTTTGGATCTCACACAGGTTGACCACACCTCATAAATCATAAGAATTTGTGTTTTTTCCTTGTGTTTATTTCCAAATGCAGGTCACAGCTGGTTCAGAAAGAAAGACATGATCTGATCATTTAATGATTTGGTGATAGGAATGACTAATTACATCCCCATGGACAGTGCTCCAGTCTCTCCTTTAGACTTATTATTTATAGAGACAGTATAGACACTGGTCAAACTAAAATGTTTTTCCCTAGTCCATAAAAATAAAATTTTTTAGAAATAAATAAACCAGAATTGCCTTTGTTTCTCTTTGACTGTTCCTCTGGAGATCTTTTCCTAAAGTTACCCCCCATTAGAATGGATTTGCACAGAAGCATCTTCTGTTTTCACATTGAAAGAATTAAAAAAGATTTCTCTTGGAAATCCCAACATCAGACATTATGATATAAAAACCAGTCTCATTTCCCCCCCTAAAATGTTTAACTCCTTTGGCATAGATTTTTTGTTTATCCTTCCAACCTATCCTCAGCTTGCCCACAGCTTTGCCTGATCTTCCAAGACATCCTAAGCACTTGGCTATCCCGACTCTTTGTAAATCACTTAGCTGGAACAGTCTGTATCCTGGCTAATCCTCCTAAGATCCTCATCCAAACATATTAATCATAATAATATAGCAACTATCCTTGCTCCTTTCTGTTGCTTTGTTTTCCAGAATGACAATCAAAGGAGTAAGACCCTTCTACTTCCCAGAATCTTTTGCTATGAGTCATTTGTTCTGAACATGAGAGGTCTTGGATTCTTTATAGTTGCATAAGTGAAACATGACTAGTCTGCATGCCCTTCTCTCATGCTTTTTCCCAGGTCTAGATTTCAGGCTATGGGGAAGCTCTTTTGTTTGACAATGCCAGATCTAAATGGCTTAAAATCGACAAACAACAAGTCACAAATAAAAATAGGTCTTTGTAATCCTCAGCAGTGTATGCCACTAGAAATGGACAGCTATCTCTGGGAAAGCCATTGGCAAAGCTGATATACTTATCTGTGCTACAGAAACAATAGAGGCAGTAAAGGTACTTAACCTGGGTTAGTGATCATAGCAATCAGCACTGACTAAAGTCAGTCTGTAGGAAATCCCAGTATAAGGATGTGAGTGAAAACCTGCTCCTCATTACAAGGGGGTGAGTAATTCTGCATAGAGCATGAAGACACATGTATTGCTCAGAAAGCAGCTGCCTCATGCCGTTTCTGAACGTGGTGGTGGTGCTTGTGCTGCTTAGCCTCACCCTTGTCTGGGTGATTAGGATATTTGGCTGTGAAAGATGTCCTTGCAAGACAATAGCAAGACCTTTTATCTTTATATATGAATTTAATGTCTAATGGGTCTCTGTCTTGTTTCATTTCCCATAACTCAGGAAATCTGGGTTACACACTCCTCCATCTTCTTCAAGCTGAGGAACAGGATAGCTAATATCTAAGGAACTTCTTACCATGATCCTGCCATGCGGCTTTTTGCTGGAAATACATAAACAATGTTTGACAAGATGCTGAAGTTACAAGATCAAGCCTATTTTATAGATCTTTGAATCACTTCCCATAGTGTACGTCAATTATGCTTCAAGAACACTGCAACAATTCAGATTCTGGGTATAGCTAAGCATGAAAATGATCTGCTTCTGGTTTTTAAGGTGAATCAGACAACCATATTCTGTCTTTTCAACCAGGTATCTCAAGGCAAGAACATTTCTAGCTGAGGATATAAAGCTCTGTTATTGTTCATAAGGAAGTTTCCTTTGTTTTCCTCCCCTTCATAAACGTAGATATTTCATAGTCTCACTTGCACCTGAAAGAGCTAAAGATGATGTAGGACCTGGGGTTTCTGCCTTCCCTAAATTTATATCTCTAAATTACTGTCCTAGTGAGCTTTGACTTGGGAAAGAACTACATTTGGAAAAACAAATCCATTGACAACTGAGATAAATGAAGAATAAAAGAAAACAATGTCCCAGCACCCCTCCCAAAATATAATTGGAATAAATTAGTCTAATAGTCTTCTGTTTAAAGTCATTCCATGATCATAAGAAAGGAGGGGATAAAAAAAGAAGGAAGGTAAAATATGATATTATGTTATCTGAAGGAAATTATATGCTTATTTACTTAAGTCTGTTATTATGCAAACATCCAGGAAAACATGCTTCTGAAATAAAAGGAATAGATGTCTTCTATAATAATGCAGGGTTTTTAATTTTGCAGCAATGATAAAATTGCTTAACAGATGTAGAGATGTGTAGGCATGTGTAACAGATGCACTGTCCTTGATTTATACAATGGGCAAATTCCCTAAGCAAGGCACATATGTGTCATGTCCTGTGGAGAGGAAAATAACGCTGTAGCTTACTCCAGATAAGGAAGAAAACAGATTTAAATGAAATTTGCATTTTTGTTTTTTCATTTCAGATTTTTAGTGTTACGTACTTGCCAGAAGCACTGATATTTTGAAGTCTTGATTTTTATTAGAAAAATGTACCTAAACATATATTAGAATCTTTTGATATTTTTGCACCATTCTACAGTATTTTTGATTGTATTAAGTGCAACTAATCTTCATATAAACTGTTTTGACAAAATATCACTTTTGAAAGTGACTTGTAAATTTTCTCTTCCCTTCAGCGCTTATGTTATTATTTGTTAGTTAGTGGAATACATAATGTCTATTAAAATTTTAACCTTCCTGTAATTACATTGATATAAAAACATGACAGTGAAAACAGATTAAAGAAGGTGACTAAAGCCATGTTATTTTTAGGTGGTTGTTCAGGTCCTGTTTTCAGATTATCATTTAATCTCCAGTGAGGAGCTCAGAAGAAACCTAGTATTTAACGTATTTTTTTTTATTTTATTTTTTTGAGCTCATATATCATACAATTGGCAATTGAGACACTACATATAAAAAATCATAGCCTATCTCAAGCTGGAAGGTACCCACAAGGACCACAGAGTTCAACTCCTTGGTTCTCACGGGACTACCTGAAGAATAAACACTAAGATATCATTATGATCAACACAATTTCAGTAGAGTAGGTCACATGAAGTAGTGGAAAAAAGAAATTGCGTTGCACATGAAAAATAAAACAGCTATTTCTGCATCAAGTTTTCCAAGTTCTCTTTCCCTGTCTAACCACCAGGCACATATAAAAAGGCAGTTTGCAACACACACACTCAATTACAGCACACAGGTACAACACACGAGGGAGTAATAACTTGATAGCCCTTTATGTACCTTTTACATCCCTTTCTGATTATCTAGAGTGTTTTCAGAGGACATACCTAAATATTTCAGGAGCAATTCTTCGAAGTTTATTTATTTATTTATTTATTTCTGTACTTATTTTCAGTCATAATAGATTTTCTTTTCCTCTTATGCTTATACTCTAGTGATAGAATAGTTTGAAAGTAACTATTCTTAAATTTCTTAATGTGGATAAAGTGAAAGGCTTCTTGGTAGACTGTTTTACTGAATCACAAAGTTTATTACACACATATTCTGTCTGACTTCTGGGTCTTTAACGAATTTCTAGATATATGCTATGTATGTCTAGATCTCTAGAAATGGAGAAATCTCTGAGGATTAAAGTCTTCAAAGCAACCTGCAAGAAGTTATTAACACAACAGCTTTAAAAAGAATGCTTAGGAATTCCTGTGTAAAAGGCATTCCTCATCTGTGTTTTTTTATGGTAGCACCATGCAGCTTAAAGTATGCTGAAACATCGTAAGAACTCCCAAAAAACCCACAAGCTATGTTAGGCAATATTTTCAGTCCTTAAGTCTTTTTTTAATTGAAAAACAAATGGTTGTGTTATGAGATAAATTAAACTTAATTTAGCTATAATTTTGGCGATTGCCATATGGTATCAATAAATAATTCCTCAGTAAGATACTGTGATCCCTTAAAATAGATAAACATATGTCAGTGTATTGGGTTTGCATGGCAAGAGTTGGTAGCAGGGACGCTGCAGGAGTGGCTTCTGTGAGAGGCTGCCAGAAGCTCCCCCACGTCTGATGGAGCCAGCGCCAGCTGGTGCCAAATCAGACCCTCTGCTGGCCCAGGCTGAGCTCATCAGCGATGGTGGCAGCACCTCTGGGATAACAAAATAGTGAAGAGGAAAAAAACCTGCTGCACAACAGCAGCTGGGAGAGAGGAGTGGGAGTGTGAAACTACCCCGCAGACACCAGGGTCAGCGCAGAAGGAGCGGCAGGAGGTGCTCCAGACACTGGAGCTGAGATTCCACTGCAGCCCATGAGGAAGACCATGCTGAGGCAGGATGTGCCCCTGCAGCCTGTGGAAATCTACTAGGGAGCAGAGATCACCTGCAGCCTATGGAGGAGCCTCACACTGTGCAGGTAGATGCCCACAGGTCGCAGGTAGCTGTGACCTGAGGGAAGTCAATGCTGGAAAACGCTCCTGGCAGGGACCTGTGGCCCTGTGGAGACAGGAGCCTAAACTGAGGAAGTTTTGCTGGCAGGACTATTCTCCATGTGGGGGACTCATGCTGGAGAAGTCTGTTCCTGAAGGACTACACCCCATGGAATGGATGCGCACCAAAGCCGTTTGTGAAAAATTGTACCCTGTGGGAAGAATTCACATTGGAGATGTTCACAGAGGACCATCCCCTGTGGGAGGGACCTCCTGGATCAGGGGAAAAGTGTGAGGAGTCTTCTCCCTGAGGAGGAAGGAGCAGCAGAGACAATGTGTGATGAACTGACCGCAGCGCCCATTCCGTACCCCGCTGTGATGTTTTGGGGAGGAGATAGAGAAAACTGTGAGTGAAGCTGGCCTGGGAACAAAGAGATAGGGGGAAGGTGTTTTTAAAATGTAGGTTTATTTCTTATTATCCTAGTTTTGATTGGAAATAAATTTAATAGCCTTGTCCTCAAGTTGATGTTCTTTTACCTGTGACAATAATCTGCAAGTGACCTTTCCCCATCCTTATCTTGACCCACGAGCCTTTCATTACATTTTCTCTTCCCTGTCCATTTGAGGAGAGGAGTGACAGAGCAGCTTTGGGGTGGGCAATACTCACCCAGCCAAGGCCAACCCACCACAGTCAGGTACTCATAATTAAATCCATATCATTCCAGTCTGAAATGTATCCATACCAATTAACTGCCTTGAGCTGACTGGTGATGGCTTCATCACATGGCTGATTATGGATATCTTATGGATATATATGCCATGAGAAGCATAGCTATATTCTGCTATTACATTAGTGAAAATTTCCCACCCACTTTGCAGAGTCCAGCCTTTCAGACTTCAAAATATTCCTCATTCCAGGAAAGGACTTTTGGTCACAGCAGGTGTCCACAAGCATCATTAGTCCTCCTGAGTAAAATGGCTTGTGGAAAAATTAAAAAAAAATAAAATAAAAAAAAATAAATTCACTATACCATAGCCCAAGAGTCAGGCTTGAGGTAAAAAAACAAACAAACAAACAAACAAAAAACCCAGAAAAATAATTCCTTTAAATAGCATTTTCATTATTCAAAACTTTTAGAATCTAGGAAGGGGAATGTTGTTTTGCTGGAAATGACAGCAGAAGAAATTTGTCAAGTTATCCTTTTACTTGGATTTATAATCCATCTGGAGAAGGTTTAACACACTTTGAAGACAGTTCATTTTAGTTTGGAACCTTTGAAAGTCATCCCTGGCTGAGAATACTTGAACAAATGTGGCCAGAGCTTGTTCTCAGAGCTGAATGTAAAGCAAATACAATTTCAGCTTCAGCTGCACTATCCATCCCATGAAACAATCAACAGGAAGGTGAGAGATGGAATTAGAATTCAAGTCCACTTCCAGAGTCTCTTTCCCTCAGCATCAATCTCCAACTCTTTGATGCCATACATAAGCCTCAGCATAGGCTAGCAGCAGCGAACCTGTTGTGGTGGCTTATGACAAATTGAACAGCTTGGATATGATTTCAGAATGGGAACTTCTTTTTATAACTGTGCCTTCTTTTTTGTGTCTACTGTGGCAGCACAGAGTGAAGCTTTACATAAGAAATCACATAATTTCAGTAAACCTACAAATTTTTACACAATCTTTATGCTCAATACTTATTTTAGTTTTGGTAACTAACGTTGATGTCTAGGACTGGAAAGATGTTAGATTTTTTTTTGTTTGTTTTGAGGTCTTTTTATCCCCACAGGCCCACTTGGAACACTGTATTTTGCCATCTACTTTCTGTTCCATGTATAACTATGGCTTATGGCTTTCTATAAAGAATTACTTTCTACACTTAGGGGAAGAGATAGGTCAGATGCACTTCAGCAAAACAAGAGCTTAGAAAAAGACATTTTGTACAGTAAGAAAAGAGAACATTGTAATCAGCATACTACTGCTGTTGCTCTACCTCTAACCTCTGCCAAACTTGCAGCATCAACTGAAAACTCTGCATCCTAAAATATTTATTCTCCACACTGATGTTTTTTCCAGTTTAACTATTGAAACCTTTTTTCTTTTACCAGAATTGTGAGATAAGTGGTATTTAATGTTTTAATGTGTAACACATTCTAAGTTACATGTTGAAAATATAATGATAGCTAGGCTGAAATCCCCCTTATTTATGAGCTAGCCCATGTCAGTAAACTTAATTCAGAATTGTCTAAACTGTGATTATTAAAAAGCCAGCATCAGAGACAAGGAGAATAGAAGCATGCATATGTACCTACAATACAACTGAGTCACTTTTAATCATAGAATCACAGAAGTGTAGAAATATTGAATGATTTGGTTCAGAAGGCACCTTCAAGTTAATCTAGTTCAAACCCTTCTGCTGTGGACCAGGTTGCTCAGAGCTCCATCCAGCCTGGTTTTAAACACTCCCAGGGATGGGCTCTGGGTAACCTGTTCCAGTGCGTCATCATGCTCAGAGTAAAAATTTTATTTCTAATATCTAACCTAAACCCATCCTCTTTCACTTAGAAGCCATCCCCTCTTGTCCTCTTACTACATACTCTTGTAAAAATCTCTCTGCACCTGCCTTGAAGGAAACCTTTCCTTCAGGTACTGGGGAGTCACAATTAGGTCATTCCTAAGCCTTTTCTTTTTCAGACTGAACAAACATACATTGGCCTTTCCTTTAAATATGTTGTAAGTTCAGGATTCTCATTTTTTAAGCTAAGTGCAGAATTGCTCTTCCCTACTGATGATTGGCTGTTCTATTAGCAGTAGCTATGCTACTGCAGAAAGCACTTACAAATGCTGATTAAGGTGTTGCTGTACCCTTTACCATAACTGGAACACTTCTAAGCAGGAGACATGTCCCTCCAGCTGCTGTAATAAACTATCTATTCATGATGACGTTAGCTAGGTTTGTATTTATCAGCATCAAAGAACTTTTCATTAAGTTATGTTCATAGTACCAATGCTAAATTATATTTTTCATCTTCTATTATATAGATTTAGATTTGCATCAACACTTAAAATTCTTAAAAGTGGAAGAAGGTGTTTAAACTGTCATCACCATAAATAAATCTATCATCCAACAGTAAGCCTGCAGTAAGGGTGAAGTATGACATAATTGTTTCAAGAAAACTCCTCAAAAGAACCAACATACATTCTTATCCAAAGGTTATTACTGTCTTGAAGAAAAACTTACCCACTTGGATAAACTTTGGAACCTTTCTGGACAAGATAAGTCTTCAAGATGATTTAATCTAAAATCTACTCTTTACTGTACAAGCTTTCAAAAGGCTGTCAAAATTTATAGCTCACAGGAATAGGATGTAGCAGGACTTCTATTAACATATCCAGCAGAGACCAAATTGAGTGACCCAAACACCATCACAGGGGCAGACTGAAAAATGCTTTCTGGTTCTCTGTATTTTGATAGGGAAAAAATAATAAAATGCTCTATATCTCTCTTGGTCATCTTCATCTTTCCTGAGGAGAAAGGTATCTATCGGTGAAAATTGATTGCATTTATACTTCCTTGGAGAGAAGGAAGAAGAGTGTTAGTGACACCACTGTCATTCCATTCTAATCTCCAGCTTCATGTTATTTGACCTTTCCTGTGGTACAGTAGTTGCCATGGTAAAGCTTATCTGAATCCCTGTTACCCAAACCCCTTCTCTTTCTGTTTCTCCTTTCTTTTACTTTTCTACAAAATGTCAGCAATGTCTGATTTTTGCTTTATCTTTTAGAATGGAAAAATGATCATAAATGAAAAAAAACCTCTCAGTTTTCTTCAGATTTTTTGGGCACAGGCAAGATGCTACGTGCTGTAACTTCTGGAGCCATTCTTGTCTAGTCAAGAGATGCAGACAAATATCTGCTGTTACATGTGGGTAATTTTTTTAATGAGTTCTTCTGTTTTCCATGAGTAAGAGTAAGCAACATGGAAATTGTAGTGCAGAATACAGAACAGGGAGTCTTAGCACAGAAATTAACAGTAATGTAAACAATATTCAGACTGACAGAAAAATAATACATTTTGTTTATTTCATTTAACTTATTCTGTCTACAACAATGACTTGGGATGGTTTGATAATCGAGCCTCTGTAAGCCATTCCCATCAGTGACTTTCCTCCCAAGCTGTGCATGACTAGTTATCTCCAAGTCTTATTTCAAGCTGTAACCACGTTTAAATTATTTAAAGGGAGACATATTCTAGAAGATTAATATCTATTAAATTACCAAAAAAAGAGAAGGCAAATATATTCTTTCCCTCCCAGAATCTTTGTAGCCCTACTTTGTATGTTTTATAATAGCTTCATATCTTTCCTATGTTGTGGTACCCAAACCCACACAGAATATTGAAGGTGAGGCCACACCAGCACAGAGCAGAGAGGGACAATCCCCTCCCTCAACCAGCCAGAAAGGCTGTGCATGAAACATCCTAGAGATAAGGATTGCATTTTTTTAAGAAAGACCTTGTGAAATAAGCCTGAAATACAAGCTGAGAAGACTGCATTTTACAGACTGCTGTACTGAATTATATAAATAGAAATACTGGTTTTTGGTCTGCTTTGAAATTTCTGTTTTGAATATAACTATATATTGTAGATGAACAAATTTGATGAGGCAGGTGGTAAAAACAGCTGTGATATTTTAAAATATTGTCTTCCACTACCATATTAATAACCTGTTACTCTATTATGAAATTTCAAGGGGAATGGAGTTAGTCTGAACAGACTCTAAAAGTGTTCTGAAGTAGCTTGGGTAACTTTGCATGACAGCAGGTTTATAAACATTCTTCCAGCTGAGTGGTGGTGCCAAAACCTCCAAGTGAGGGGCCAATCCAAACTGTGTCTAGTTAACACCATTAACTGACTCAGGATGTTGTATGATGGATCAAATTTTTCTGAGATTGCAAGAATTTTACTATAAACGAAGGTGAAAATGTGATTGTTTAATATTTAGATCAACACCTTTCTTGAAACATTTTCTGAATTGTGTGAGAAATTCTCCCCCTTTTAAAGCAGCTGAGAGGTGTACCCTGACTTTATTCACAGAACACCTTCTGATATAAACGGCAGGGAAAGGAAGAAAAGTACAAATGCAAAATATGTTTCATAGACAAAACAGTTTGGGATAATTTACATTGTTTATTTTTTTTTAACTGTTTCCAGCTGATTAACTTTCAAATTTTTTTTTTTGTGAATATTTATCCTTCATAAATCTTTATGATTTCCTCCATTCTTCCTGCATTCTACTTTAAATGATTTTTTTGGTTGTTTCATTTTCCCCTTGGCTTACTCATGAAAGTCTTACACTGAAATTAATTTCAACCATCTAAAATATATGCTGTTCCAGGCATTGTAACAGCATAGAGAGAAATACCGTGTTTGAATTAGCATAGGGATAAACTATGAAACTCAACAAACTATTTAAAATATGCAATAAAGATTTTTCCAAGAAGCAACAGAAGGGAAAATGGTGGAAAATGCTGTTTCATATCTTAACTTGTCATTTTAACCAGAAAACTTCACTGATCAGTCTCTAATGCTATAACATAGGTGGTACAGATTACACATAGGTATGATAATTTTACAGCTAAGAAATATTCTTTAAGAAACATAATCTCTGAAACATTATACATAATTCCTTCTTTTTTCTTTCACCTATGATATGTTCCCAGTACCTCACTTCATTCTAACATGCCAGGAAAGCAGAGTTACTCTCTTAAGAGTAGGAAATAGAGACTGGAATAATAAATAGACTGGATAGTGGCATAAGCAAATTAAAAAATCAAATTAAGCATTCTAATACAGAGACACGTGTCACCATCTTAAGTGTAGGGGACCAAATCCTTAGAGGATGGATTTATTCACTACAAGTTTCTTCCAGTCTGAAGAAATGACCATGAGTGCAGCTTGTTGTAATTTTCCCAAGTCCAAGCTCAAGTTCCTACAAGAAATTGCATCTGCACTATGAAACAGATATTTAATTAGTTAAATGTTTTTGCTAATAATATATTTTTGATGTAATCTATATAATAATTATACTATAAAGTAATATATATACACATTTAATACACATATAAAATAATGAATATATTACTATTCATAGAGAGAGTTCAGTTTCAAATGAAGTTGATCTCAAGCTCACATGTCATAACAGCACCAATGTGAAACCTGCTGCAGTCTGTTATTATTCTCTTTCGGGCTGAATTCCTTTTCTTTTAGTATTTCACATACATTTAATTTTCAATTTAAAAGCCCAGGAAAAAAAATTACACCTTTTTTTGTTGCATTTTCATCTTTGAATTTAGAAATATATTTATAAAAAATTAGGAAAATTTCTATGGCAGTTAGCATTATCTTCTGGACTGAAACTTAAATTTTAATTTTTTATAAACTATAATATATACTTACTAAGCATATTGTTCATTGATTGGTCTAGTATTTTCAAAAGCATCTGTTAATATGTAAAACAAGTTAGAAAACAACATAGATTCTCAGCCTCCCTCAAGTACTGATTATCAGAGGTTTCTAAGCCTCTGATAATCTCATCCACACAGTCATGTTTGATGGTCACTGAGATTTTATACTTCTTAGTCCCAATACATTCTGACTGTTATTGCACCTTAAGACAATAAATCCTACAACTTCACTTTGTGTTATATGAAACAATAATTCAATTTTTTTTTAACTTTGCTTCTTGTTGCATATATTTTACCATGCAAAATTGCATTGCTATTTTCCTTATTCGCTGCAGAATTGACACATTTTGGGAATAAGACGGAAGTGGGAGAAAAATGGGTTAGAGGTTTAAAACAGGAACATGAATTTTTTTTTTCAGTTTCTATAAACATTATGTACAGTAAAAATTATGTTTGGATTCAAATATATTGCTTAGGTTTGTTATCAAGCTCATAGTGCAACCTAGAAATTTTAGATAATTATTCTTGACTATAAAAAAATGGATTTCTGATAAATATTTATATCAGAGACATTGAGAGAATAAATGTTGGAGTTTCTAGGAGTTGTGCAAAGATTATTAACATAATATTATTTGGACAGCTTTCTATAATTTTGCTTTTCAACAAGAATGAACATCATGAAGGACAAACACCCTAATAAATACTAATTTCACTATAAAAGTATCATATACATTCAATTTGTAATGACTAGCTAGAGTCATTGTTTACCACATTCACCTGAATATGTTGAATTAAAAGTGTTATGAAATAAGGATTCTGAGTTATCATAAGTCTTCAGAGTACTTTTTTCCCCAGAGGCAGTACCTGTTAAAGTGACATCTGAAAACATTTACAAGATGCTAAATAAATTGTCATTCAAATTGATTTTGGTTAATTTTCAACCTGCACTGACAAATACCCTTTGGCTTACACCTTCCCCAATGTTTAAAGACATTTGCAATAAAGTTTCATTGATTGTATTTCCAGTGCAGCATATTACATACGCTTTTGGATTAATGTACAATTATTTGATAAAAAACCCAAAGAAGTAGTCAGTCTTCTGGTGTTATATATGTACGTGTGTGTGTGTAGCAAACCAAAGGATGATACAAATATTCATCTGAAGTGTTTTTGCATGGATGAATGAATATATTTGTTGACACACACCAGTATATTTGGCATTTTTACATTTTCAATGTAAAAATGTGGATGCTTGTGCATATATCATAATGAACAAATATATTTTAAAAGCATTTGTACAGATTTATAACAAGAAAGTGAAATATTTCATTCTAGGGCAGTTCATCACCAGAAATATTCTTTTATTACCCTGCATGAAATATTCTTTTGTCACAGGAAATAGTGTATATTTACAGTTGAAAATAATGCTTCTTTAAAAGGAATAGAACTTCACTTTTGCAAGGTACAGAACAGTCTGAATACAGATGAAAATACCTTCAACATTCCCTCCTCCCCCTCCTTTCAACACTCCCTCCCCCTCCCAATCCAAACAAAACAGAAACCTGTCATAAAATAAGCACTCAGTAAAACTAAATAAAATCAAAGCGATATGTCTGCCATGGGATGAAAGAGATGGTGTAATAGTAGTTAAAGCATAATATGT
Organism: Poecile atricapillus; assembly: GCF_030490865.1. Classification (NCBI taxonomy): domain Eukaryota; kingdom Metazoa; phylum Chordata; class Aves; order Passeriformes; family Paridae; genus Poecile; species Poecile atricapillus. The sequence goes on from NC_081252.1 coordinate 36,388,238, forward strand.
TTAAGCCTGGGGATAAAGTGAAGTGCAGATGTGTCATTCCTAGAATAAAAATAAACTAATAGTTCAGTTATAAAACCATAGCTGCAAGGATTTTAGAAGCAGGTAAGAGCACATCAGTTTTTATGTGCCATCCAAGGTCTTATATCATAGTCCCTGGCTCATCCTCCTTTTGGATTAAGGAACACTTTTACTCACAAGTGCTGTTAGGTATTCCAAATGCAGGCCTTGTCCTTCTAATTAAGAAATGTGACTTTTGAAGCTTCTATGAGTTTGTTTTTTGGTTTGTTTCAGTGGATATTTTTTTGGAGTTTTTTTGGGTTTTTTTTAATTTGTTTGTGTTTTTAACTCACAGAGGGTCAGAAACCACACACAATGGTATATCTTACCTGTAATGTCCCTTTCTGATTGAAAAGATTCATCCTATTCTTGAGTAACTGCTCAGCAACCAGTATTTTGCATTCTCTCAAAGTGTATTATTACATTTTTAGAAAGCAATAATGATGAGGGGAACCATCATGGCACAAAGAAAGTTATAGGTCTCATACTGAAAGCTCAGCTATGGCTGTGCCATGGATTTCCTGAGCTATGTGGATAGAGGCAGCATTGTATTTACAGGTTTCCCCAGAGCAACTAGCAACTACTACAGCCTTAGAGCATGGAGCCTTTCACTGCATTTTACCAGCAGTTAAAATCTCCCGACCCCTGACTGCAGGAGAAAAGAAAAACACTACCTGTTCTTAAGTGAACTTAGCCAGAAGAAACTTTCATAGAAAATTACCCTCTCACTAAAAGCAGCTCGAATACACCTACACATTTCTCCTGAATGAGCACAAAAGATGTGTCGGCGGTCATGAGTGAGGCAACTGTTCTTCCACTCTCTCCAAACATTCACTATCTCATCTACTTTGACCTCTTCTAGATGAAGAGGTGCTTTTCACTTAGTCTAAAGTAATGATCCTTTACTTTGTAATATTTTTCCAAGTGTCAAGTTAGTGAAACAGGAAAAAGGCCTGCATGTGTAGTCATGTAGAATGCTTTTAGTCCGTGCTTGTACCTTTTACACTATCTTATGCTGCTATAACAGGCGGTTAGGAACCATCTCAAATGAGTGAATTTGAATAAAGAGAGAAAGTCCAGGATGGGAAAGACACTGTTGCGTCACAAAATGCAGTCTATTTTCTAGACATGTTTCAGTTTTTTTTTTACAGAATTAAATATTACTGTTAGGCATTGTGTCATGAGAGAGAACAGCATGTTCTATGAAGAACCTGACAAGGAAAATTTGCAAGAAGAAAATAATATGTTAAAGTGAAATATTTTTTTTCTCCTCTTTTCAAAGTGATACTTATTTTAAGTAATATTATTCTTGTTGTGACATTAGCTGCAGAAAAGAAAAAAAAATATGACTATCTGTTAATCAGGAAGAGCTGGAAGCTCGATCTTGGTGCTTATAACAAATGATATTAGATAAAACTGAAAATCTCTATGATCCAGTGATAATATTATACAACATTCAAGAGTTATATGCATGATTTAAAAAGGAAGAAAACTGTAATTTATCAGAATATTTTCACTATTAAAATGCAAATTATGCATTGACAACATATTTAACGGCTCTTACTGTTTCTGCTTAGGAAAGAAATTATTATGTTGCTGCTGTGGAGGGGGAGCTTTTCCAAATCACTGTCTATGATATTCCTTAAGAATTGAGCTAAGCATAACATAGTAGCATAGTAAATCACAGTATCTAATGATAAACACATTTTGTAATTTGCAAACCAGGTTTGATAATCATTTTTGAATATACAGTATTATGAATTTTACATGAAAACTACACAGCCAGGAACAAAATATGTAAAGTGAAAAATATACCACTTGGCTGTCCTATTCCAGACCCTCCTGATGGTTCAGAAAGCAATCACATAGAGATTCTTCTCTTCACCCACCTTATATACAGTTGCATTCTCCTTGTCTGCCACTGGCAATTTATTCTCTTTTCCCTCAAGGGACCTTGAGCACCTTGATTCCTAGAGAGACACCAGCCCCCATTCAGAGGTAGATGCAAAAATGATGAGTTTCTCCTTGTTACTGTTCTTTTCTCCTCCCTGAGTCTTTTTCTTCTGCTTTGCTATATACAGATTCCGTAGCACTGAAGTCATCCAGCTGAAGAACATTTTCTGATCTACAAGACATGAAACATATTGCTGAGACAGATTTATAATTTGTACTTGTTTTAGGAAATTATCTATGGAGAAAAAAGTGTGCCCTGAAGAACCACTTATTATCAATGGACTGCATCTTAATATACAATGAAATTAAAGCCTTTGAAATGTTTTACTTTTCCAATAAATTTGATCTGCAACAGTTTTAATAGCAACAAGAACTCAGTTTTTTCTTCCTCTTTTCTTACCTCCTCCAAATATACTCTGCCAGTCATTTTACATGAAGATTGTTCAATGAAGCAACTGAAATTCTCTATCTTTTACCCTTCAACTAAACTGTTCTGTAGAAACATGAAAAGGGGTAATTCACTCCAAATATTTGCAATTCAGTGAACTCATGTAGGTAACAATCTTTAAGAATACATAAAAAAAAATTAAAAGAAAAACTAAAAGAATGTAGTTTATGAATTTGTAGCAAGGTTACTTTTCTCAGTCTAGGTGATGTTAGGTCTTTAGCCATCTAGATTAGTACTGTTTGGTTCAATTGGCTATATCTCTTTAGTTTTGATTTGCAGGTTTGGGTTGTTGTGTTTGTGTTTTATCCACAGTGAAATTACATTCTTGCCTGAGATTCTGAGCTTTACAAAATCCTCCTTTTTTTGCTGTGTGCTCCCATCACCATCAGGTACCGCTATCGACTGCTTCTGTGCAAGGGGTTTAATCTGTAGGAAGAGAAGTGGCAAGAGCACAAAACAAGCAAAGTACTCCAAACTGCAAAGGACAGGTTGGAAAGGGGGTTACCAATGTAGCATTTGATAAAAGATTTACAAAATAGCATGACAAAACATACAAACGTAACAGCAAACCAAAGAAATAAAAGTGTACAGTATTAATCCTTCATTAGAAAACCTGCCCAGACATCTCCATTTCAATTGTCCGATAACTGTCCTAGAAATTGATTTCACTAAGAAGGAGTGTTTCAAGGTTAGTTAAAGGCTAGCAAATTACCACCACCATAAAAGAAGCTTACTTTAACCAGAAGCTAAAATTATTTTGAAACATTAACTACATTTTATTAATAACACATAGCCTCCCAGTAATTCAAATCAAGCCTTATCCAATAAGTAAAAGGTATGCTAGTGCAATTTTAAGGCAATTGAAGAATTAAATATAAAAAAACCAAAAAAAAAACCCGAATAAAAATGCATCAGGTATCCATCCTGAAATATACAGTGTTTCAATCCATAGTAGACAACTGTACTTGCTCACTTGACCATCTTTGCTAAAATTTATGTCTGTGTTCCCAAGCATATGTCTCTTCTTGCCTTAAGGACAGGCTGGCTCCAACAGAGCCCTTTGGAAAAGAAGGCCACTCGTGTCATCAGGGAATTTCTGAGTGTATGCAGCGTAGGAAAGGTTGCTGAGCTGGCAAGCAAGATCCAGCCTGAAGGCTGGAGCTCATGTAGAGGTTAAAAGACAGCAGAGAGATGAGTCTGGTAGCAAGGCCACAAACACACAGGACAGGGCATTTCTGGGACAGAGGGGAAAGGATCAAATTTTGCTGCTGTGCAGAAAGTATCAAACTAATTGAACTGAAACACAAAAATAAGTTCCAGTCTACAGAGACAAAATGGGCAGCATATAAAACTCTCAATTTTTGTTCTCTTATTCATTGCTTTGAGTTGTTTTCATTTTGAAAGTCAATACACTTAGACTTCTATTTTGGAATAAAATTTATTTTTGAATCTAAACCAGTTTGATCTCTTTGGGGAGTTTCTCCAGGAGGAAGTTTAAGCACATCTGTTCTGCAGCAGTGGCCAAAACATTTTCATAGTTAATATGTGCACAGATACAGAGCAAGGCTACAGCTGCAGCAATGTGCTCACAAAGGAAAAAACAACCTATCCCTTATTAAATAATGGAAATGAAGAGAGAATATCAAAATCCACCTTCTGTAGGTGATGTGATGCTCAGGTGAAATGGCAATTTCACCTCGCTGTCACAGAACTAGGAGACAGAGAAAATATCAACTTCTCACTCTCTTCCATCGCTTCTGTCACACTTATGTTATTTCCCAGGTAGCTGAAATAGAATTTCTTCTGTTTTCCTACTTGTCATACTGGAAATAGCACTGTTAACTCATTCATTTCCCTGCAAATATATTTTTGCAATTATTACTCTGACATAAATTCTACAATATTAGTTTCTTTACTATCTTACTAATTGATTTACACTTTTAAAGCATATATATACACTTCTTTAGGTTTTTTAGACCCTTTTTTGTTATTTTTTTAGCTTAGCAATCTCACTTTGGTGTTGTTTGATTTACATTACTTTCTTTCTTATCTGTTTCCAATAACTTCATTTCTCATTCAGTGAAGTTGCTAAGCCTGGATCATACTTGTTTCCTCCCTTTTGTTTTTGTTCACAGTAAAATTCTTTTTTATCCATCAATTTCATGCTGTATTTTTCCCAACAAACACACTACCATTTTTACCTGTATTTTCTCTCTGTGCACAGATATAAATAATGCAGAATTTGGTTTAACAACAAAGACATGAAAAAGACACATTAAAAGAAAGCCACTAGCTGCTGTGTACATCCTTGTTCTTGATTTCAGTCTGCTTTTATACCTTATCACTCAAAATTCCTTCTTCTTCTCTCCTAAAAAATTAAAATATGCATGTGTCAACTGAGCTTCCCTCCATTTCTCGTTAGAGAATTAAGGAAAATCCTATCTCCTTTTTCTTTTTGAAGAGAGATCTTACTTTGGACTCCTGACCTCTGCAGAGAAAAATCTTCCTCTCCGCTCCTTTATTTCTTTTCAAATTTTCATGAATATTCTACTGAGAACTCAATACTAAGTCAGCCCCAATTAATTGAGATAGCTGAGTAATCTTTTGGAATTCAACACTGCACTTTCCCTATGAAAACAGAGAAACTTTCATAATTTTGCTAATTAAAACTTATCATGTTAGGAATCTAAAAAGTTACCATGGCGTAATTCTCCAATGGTGCAGTTTACTGTTTTCCTGTGGCAAGACTGCTTTGACCATTTGCTCCTTTTGTAAAGGTGAGATTAGGGTATTATTTCCTCGTTGATGAGTTGTGGGAAGAGCTACCACTTGCCACCACCCCACCATTGTTCTTTCAGATGCAGTTCAGGGAAATGCTGAAGGGGAGTGCATTGCCCATTGACTTTTCAAAGCATAGTCATGGTACATTATAAAGCAGAACAAAGTGCTGTCTTCAACTGAGCCAACAAATATGTGCATTGTCTTCCTCCTTCTAATAGTGGCATGCCTTTCTCTAGCTGAGGCTTCTTCCTCTTTCATTTTAGTTTGTGTATTAAAATGCCATCTGGCAACTGAGAGCTTAGCAAGCTCCTGTTTTACACATGCCTGTACTCTTCTCTTGTTTCATTATTCTTAGAATAATTTATCACAAATCAAATTTCCACATTCAAATAATGTTTTTTTTTTGCTAAATGATTTTCTTCATTGGTATCCTTACTTCCATATTTAGAGTTGGGTATAAATGTATCCGCTTTATTCAATCCAGCTAAATGCTTAATTTCTTTATTGGCTTTTAGGTTTATACCTTAAATAACAATATCAAGCAGAGCTGTATTTACCATGATCTACCTTTCTTTTTCCTTTTTTTTGAGATTATTATTTTATATGCCTTTACCATAACATCTCAGGACTGTAGTAAGACTTGAGCTGAAACTAAACCAATTGTATTTCAAAATTCCACAAACCTCCAATTTTTTCTAATAGAGTAAGAGCCAAAGAAAGGCATCATTTTAAGTCGCAGAAGTGAAAATGAGAGGGAGCTAAATTGCAGTTAGTAATCTTTTCAATAGAGGCAATAATTATGGAGCAGGTAAGAGGTTGCAAGAGCTGTGAAAGATAAAAGTTCTAAACATAGAAATAATAAAAAAAAATTAGCCGAAGTAGAGCTAAGTTTCTATAAGGTTTTTTCCAAAGAGAACAACTAAATGCTGTGCACAAAGGTGTTGGGTTTGAGGTTATATCTTGGACCCACAGACAAAAAATAACTGCAGGTAACCAAGAGTTATAAAGATCAATTTTAAATGGTTAATTTTAAAATATTTTGTGGACTCCGTCTTATGCTAGTCTGACTAATGGACTTGCTATTTGAAATCTAATTTTTATTAAAAAACAATGAGAGCACAGATTTAATAGAAATTGGTAACAGAGGGGAGAATCTATGAACAGCAACTTCGACAAACTCAGAACAAAACAAAAATCAATTGAGCTTAAAAAGAGATTTAAAAGTTGTCAGAAACTTGTCCTAGGGAAGAACCCTACTGCTTTTATTTCGGTGAAGTCTGGCAGAGTTTATAACTGTTTTTTCAATTTAAGATTAAATCTAAGTTTCAATCTAAGATTTAAAGTCTACTTCTGGGTCCAGTATTGAACCTTGAGAGACACCATTTATAACATACTTCTGACTAGAGCCTGTGTCACCAATTACAGTCCTCTGGGATCTGCCATTTAGCCAGTCCTCAATTTCAGCCCTCCTCCAAAGTAATAAAAATTCTTAAAAACAAGAGTAAATATCTAAAGGGTGTGTGCATGCCACAATTAATACACTTTCATGTCCCTGAAGGCTTAGAGATACTTGGTTGCACCTCTTATCTCCACATCCATGATTTGTCGGTGTTGTGGTTACCTTGTGGTATCTTCCATAACAATCAGATCTTGAAATTAATCCTGTGGAAGCATTTGAGCCATTACTTTTTTCACAGAAGAATATCCTTACTTTCTATTCACTTTTTTTTTAAAAAAAAAATTCAGAAAAAAAGAAGCAATTAAAAGTTTTTATAGAAACAGTAAAGACATAGAGCACACCTAAGCTATTTTAACATGAACATTATGACACTAAAGCTTTTCTTTATACTATATGTAAAAAAAAGAAAAAAAATTCCAGAGACCACAACACCTTTGTTATTCTTGTACTGACTTTTTTTTTTAAATCTCATCCAGTACAACAATGAAATGATTTGAACTCAGGTCTGTTGAGTGAAAAATGTGTTGTGGATATTTTTTTTTTAATTATAAATCCCAGAGTATGAAAAATGGTAAGAAGAATTTGAACGATTGCTTAACAAAAAATGCTGCCTACCTTTGTTCACTGATCCTCTGCTGTCTCCAGGCTCACCTTGAGTCCACTTGGGTTTGGGGTTCACAGATTAATGTGATGTCAGAGGTGTTGTTTTTTTCTTTTCAGGTATAAACAATGCGACTTCTTTTACAGAGGGAAAAAGAATTTGAGTTAAACAACTCATTACAAAGTGGAGGGATCAGAGAATTTGTTTTGGTGAATGTTACTACATTCTACATTTTATGGTGAGTGTATCAACTGGTGAACACTTCTGGTCAGTACTGAATAGATAGAAGGATAAATGATCTGCTGAAGATAGAAAATGCAGAAATAAAGTTCTTTTTCCTGTCACAAATGCCAGACAGAGCTTTAAGAAAATAGCAAGCTGATCTAAAGTCATGAGTCAGTGTCCATTCACTCCAGTGCTACTCAGCAAATAAACAAGGGATGCCACACAGGAACTACAGGGTTCTGTATTATTTTTGCTGGAACCATAGGGTGCTATTTATAGAGGTCTTTCTTGTTTAGTTGAGACTAATTTCCTTTGAGTCCTATGTTATTTTACTCACAACTATACCCACCACACAGTTGAAAGTGCCAAATAAAGCAAAGTAAATGACAATATCATAGCCACTGCTGGTTTCTAGAAAATCTGAGAAGACTTAACATTGCAATACAAAAATCTAGAGACAAAGGATATCTAAAGGCCTGGGTGAAAACATAGTAATATCAATAGAAAAATATAAATTTATGTTAATGTCACTTGATCAGACTATATTTGAGTTCTTGCCTTCACAGAAAAATAAAAATAAAAAGGACATTTGATGCTATTTATGTTGATGCAAACTGACCTGAAAAAACCCAGATTCTATGCCAAAAAATAATTCAAAATGCAAGTTAATTGAAAAATACTTATATAAAAGGATTTGGAACAGAAAATGCCAAGATTAAGAAAAGTGTTGTATTATTTTTCTGTGCAGATTTGGGCTACTAAGAACCAAGCTCATGAGAGAGCAAAAACACAGAAAACCCTTTCAGGAATGGATTAGTAGCTCAGAAATATTCCTTTGAAAACTCCAAATCCTGCAGGATGATTAATTATTCTGTAGTTCTCCATGAAGTATTTTTAGTTACTTTAACAAAAACAGAAAATTTCTGCCTTGTTTACTGAGTGCTGCAAGAAAATGAAGATTATGAAATGTTTCTGAAGTCCATAATTTCAGAGATACCTTATGTAGCCAATCATTGCTTTTACTATGTTATTTGGATTTCTGGACCAAGATTAACCTTTTATATATGTTACTACATGGCAGTAGATGTCTCCCTTCTTGACATTATAAATTTAAAAGAAGCTCATCTTCTCTTTCACTTTAATACCTGTGGGTTTATGAAGAGGAATAGGATCATTAGGAGAGAGTTTTTAATCTTTGCTCACAGACTACCATGGTTATCATGAAAAGTCTTCCACAAATAAAAGTTCTTTTTAGCTCTCCCTTAAATTCCAAAGATGTACGGACACTATTTTTCTACACTGTTCAATCCAAAGCATAGGGATTAAACTCACAGAAAATCCACATGAGATTTTTTTTTAAAATTACTTTTCTCAAACTCTCAGCCTGAATCTTGACCTAAAGACCTTATTCCTTTAAAATGGTCTTAAAAAATAGATTTTTCCAGGAACCAGTATGGAACCAGACATAAGTATTTCTCTAAAATTCTAGGGAACCAGTTTATTTATTTATTTATAATAAAGTAGAATCGTTCAGTTGGAAGGGATATACAATTATCTAGTCTAAACATATTAATTTAATTGTTTTTAAAATGCAAGTAAACTCATCTTATAAAGGGCATAATACTTGCCTGATATGAAGAAAATGCAACAAAATCAGTGGAACTGAATAACACTTGAAGCGAGGCAGGTTTAGAGGTCCATTCTGTTTGGGTTGTCTCAAAAAGAGGAAAAAACCCCTCTAATTAAGGTATTTTTCTTGTAATATAAAACTGCCATTAACTGATCCGATAAAAGTTTGAATACGTGTGTAATACCAGGTTATAAATAGTAGAAATATTTATCAGGGTTTGAATATACCATAAGAAATGATAACTAGAAAAACAAGGTTATAGAGAACAATAAGCTTAAAATAAATATTTGATTCTAACCTCTAACAATCACACTCTGAAATTACAGTTCCAGTGTCTTTAGTAAAAGAAAGTTTTTGTGATTACATCATCAAAAAAATGTGATGAGCCTTGAAAATACTCTGTGCTAACTTAGTATTTACTGTTACTTTTATTTTACAGTATCTTACCGAGGAACATACTACACTCCCTGTAAAACCTGAATAAATGATCTTTTCACAAGGCCTACTCCATTAGTCATGAATTCTACAGTGTTCTAATAATTGATCCACTACACAGAACTAATATAAATAGCTATTTAACAGAAAGAAGACACTTAGAGAGACTTGTAATGGATCTGGCAACGAACTTTTGTTGAATAGAAAATCTCTTAGATTTTAATATAAGGTGAATATTATGACAGTAATTGCATATGTGGCATGGCAGGGATCCCATGTACAGTCCTATTGCTAATGACTATTGCTTTGACAATAAGTCATTAGCAGTTCAAAGAGAATTCTAAAAATGACATTAAGCCAATATATGCAAGCTACTTTAGAAAATGAAAAAAGGAAAATACATACCTCAGATAAAATAGAAATTAGAAAATAAGTTCTTAGGAAAATAACAAACTTACTGAAGGAACTAAATCTCTTCTTTCTTAAGGGAAAGGAAGAGATTAAGGGGTCCATGGTGTAGGAAGACTGACAAGGAGACAAGAAAAGGCAGAAGTAAAATAAAAGAAAGAAAAAAAGGAACACAATAGTACAAAATACTTAACCTTGAAACAATCTCTTAAGGAAACCATAAGAAATTATATAATTTGCAATATTTAATTAACACGCTTCAATGAAAGCACTAGGAAAAGTACTGCTCCTGCCTCCCTTCCTTTGAATGCAAATAGAAGCAAACCAACCTGCTTTCCTGCCTCCAGCAGCTATTATTTTGCTCTGGTAAAATGTCCTCAGGCCTAGTAGTAATATGAGAAACTAGTAGACTGGAGAAATTAGATGAAAAAAAAAAAAATAGAGAATAATAAATTATAAGAAAATGTTGCTATTATATGTTACCTATTACATCCATCAGCAACGTTTCAGGCAAGAACAAATCCTTTCAATATTTCAGACACACAAATTTCCTGTATAAAAGTTGTTGGTAATTATCAGAGACACTGAAAAGAGAGAGAATTCCTGCAGTATACTGTTGTTTTTGAGTGCCTGGAGCACAGAGGGCAAAGCACAATGAATAAAAGCTGATTACTTAACTACCTTTTTTCCTCCTTTTGTAAGTAAAGTCTCTACTGGCATATGGTAATGCAGCTTATTCACTGAAAATTCATAGACATGAGTCAAAGGTGATTATTCTCACAAACTCCAAAGGACAAAAAAAATACACATGAAGCAGAACTTAGCTTCTCAAGACTTTCAAGACATAACTGCAACCAGCATACCACCAAGAAAACTAACTTAGAGCAGCAGGAACAGGTGTATTTAGAATCAACATAGAATAAATGTCAAATAGAAAACTTACGGATGTTCCCATCTCAGTTGTCATCACTAGCCATTAAAACACCTGTTTACATAAAAAAGTGATAGCAGGAAAGTATTTTTAGCTGCCTTAGGAGATACAGCAGTAAGAAACAGCAGAGCCAACACTATATGGCATGTCAAGTTTGCCTGGTGTACCAGCTTGCATTGTGTCAAACTGCTGCCACACCTGTTTGAGAACCATGGCCATAGAAAAAGAATGTTTTACTCTAGTCAAAGTTTCTCCTTGGCTTTTGTCTTTTATCAGTGATTTTCAATTACACTTATTGCTATTATTTCAAGTAACATCTTTGTTTGAGTTGAACTGCAACCAGTCACAGCATCAGTGAGATATGACTGCTAATTTCTGACCTCTTACAGTTCATTAGTTCTTTCCTACTCTAAATTACCTTCATTTATAAAGAAGAATATTTCAGATAATTTTATTTCTCTTAAATGCCCTTATCTCCCCAAATATTCTGGCAGTGTTGCCTGAGGTTTCAGAGATGGCCACTCTATAATAAAATTTGGGGTGATTAGAATCCTTCCTGATTTGTGAGGTTTGAGTATGCAAAAACTTTGTGACCCTCTGTTAAATGACATCATGCCCCAGGCTACAGTAATGAAGGCAGCGAGGAAATAATAGAAGAATCTATACACTTCCATTGATGCTGAACATTTTCACATGATTTTTTTGTCACTTGGATTGTTTATCCATTATATTTCCCTGTAACTGTCTAATTATTGCAATACAGAGGTTCTTCCATGCTATTTTTAATTGCCTCCACTAAAATACAATTTCCATTTTGTGATCAATTTCCATTTTGACTTAATATCTTCTTCAACAATTAAAATTACTCCATAGTTCAGGAAGTACTTATAATGCTCCATATACAAAAAAAAGCCCTGAGATGCTCTTGCATCTCTGACAGGAGTTAAAGTACACTTATTTTAAAATTTACACAGAACTGGGACCTTAGTTTTTTAAGACTGTTCTTTTCAAGTAAAGGGATATGCTGCATATGATATGTTATGTGGTAACCCCTACTGCATTGTAACCTAGATTAAGACAAGGCATAGCAGGAGGTAAGAAAAAAAAGTTATCAGCCACAAAATTTTAATTTTTCTTAAATAGTAAGACATAAATCTCTGAAATCAATAACAATTTCCCATGTGCCAAATGATATTGTCATATCTGCATAGAGCTGATAATGAAGAGACTACATGACCATGAGAAAGAATTGTTTAGGACTGCATACTCCCATAGGCAACAATATTTGAATATGCTGAATTTGGAAAATGATGAAATCCAAAATATTCTGGACTTCTGGGGGGTATTAGATATAAACTCTCTGAGATGTATCAGACACGTTGTTGTTCAAAACTGATTTGATGTACCAGACATGAAGGCAGGGAAAAGTATTAAGTAAAGCATAATACTACAAGATCATATCATGGTACATCTTGTTAGGTCAACATTTTGTACCTGAGTGCTGCCTGATGTATTTCTGCACTTGAGGATTAATATCTAAAGGAAATTGGAGTGCTTTCTACTGGTGCCTTGAAATCACTAGTTTGCAAATCCCTTGAAAAAGAAATGCTTACAAAAAAATTAGTGTAAACCACAAGTCCTTGTTTAGCTGGCCAAATACTAAGAAAAGTAAGAATGTTATAAACAAGTAAAAAGAGCAAATAAAAATATCAGTGTAATATAAACTCTTTCTTATGCCAAATTTTTTTCTAGTAACAGTTACAATAAATTGATATATTTTCTAGTCTTATGCTTCCCTTTAAATCTAAATCAATAATATTTCGTTCTCTATTATTTTGCCCTAGTAAGGTTCTATGATAGCCTCAAGAGACTCAGAAAAGAACGTTCTCTCTTTTAGGTGATACTATGTGTTAGTCCCTTTTCTTCACAAATGTGTTTTCCTGTACGAAGTAAACCCCCGAAGACATTTCTAACCTCATTCAATCCTTTCAATACCTTGATAACCCACCCTGTAGTATTTTATCTTTATAACAGTCATGGAAGAAAGTGCTTTGGTCTACAGCTTTTCATGGGAACAAAATTGCACCTCAGACTTGTGGTATAAGACATGACACAGTAATGCATGAACCCTGAATTATTGAAGAAGTAAAGGAATCCTGAAGCAGAATCTCTTTTCTGAAGGCAAAAGTTCAGTCCAGGTTTGCAGGCTGGATACCCTAAACATCAAAGCTAGCAAAAACATGGGATCTATAGGGAGATGGGAGTCAGGATATCTCAGGTCACTTCCTGACAATCAAGATTTGTACTGAGTCCAGCTGAAACATGAATTTTTCACAGAGATAACAAAACAGATAATTGCACCTCCATGTTTAACACCTTGAAATAACTTTCCCTTTCTTGCCAACACTCCAAATACGATCCAAGATAATGATACGGTAAGTGGGAAAACAAACAAACAAAAAAAATACACCCAGCCCTCTGCAAAGCACACAAAACTCACATCCCCACCCTCACACACCCGCCATAAAAAAAACAACAAATAAACAAAAAACTCACAACCAACTTAAAATCAGTCCTGGGAGAAAAAAAGAAAACAATAGCAGACCTTATCTTTTGAAATATTAAGATTAGTAGGCAAACTTAGAGTATTTAATATATATATGATATATTATATATATTTTTATATATCATATATTTTTTATATATACTTTATATAAAATATATATAATATATTACATGATATATATATATATATATCAACATATTATATTTTATATATATATATAATCCCAGTGGATTGATCCATCCCCTCTAGAGCTGAGAGGACCTGCTCCAGTCCTGTTTCCAGGCCTCAACAGGAATGGAGCTGAACGCTACCCCCTCATGGGCACACACAAGGTCTCTGCAGACACAGCTGCTTGCAAACAGATTAACAGAACAGGATTGGCACAGGCACCCACCTCAAACAGGAACTGCCTGAGTAATCACCAGTCTTGGGACTCTGGGAAAAACCCTTCCCAGACCTCACCAGTGTTTGACTCCCAGGTGCTCCATCTCTCTGGGGTGCCGCTAGCAGATCTAAAGTCTCTAGTTAAGCAGCTCCAAGACCCCTGCTGTCCCTGTTAACCAAGACTTCTCCTGCTTGCCAGATAGTCTGCCTTGAAGTTTGTTACTGGGTCATGTGCAGACTGCACGCTATCACTTCTCTGATCACTGCTTGCTCTTTATGTCCATTTTGAACTGCAATCAGTCAGATATCCTTTCTTTTCTCAGCCTTTCTGCAGTGAGCAGTAGAATGCAGGCAGCCTAATTTCATGGGTTTTCCTCTTACTAAATTCCTTTATATTTCACATAATGAGGTTTAAAACCAAACTCCCTCAAACTGCATTCATTCAGGCTTTCTATAAGCTACCCACGAGGTAACAAACAGTAGCAAATCAGTGAAAGAAAAAAATATATAATTCAAATATCATGTAAATAGTGTTAGGGACTTCAAAGACTAAAAATCTATCCAAGTAGAAACAAGCTAACACAAATAATTGTAACACCAAAATAATGGCTAGTTAACGAACTTAAAACCAGCAAAATTTCTTGATGTGCTTTTAATTTTAAATTTGTTAAAGTAACTAACGAAGGTTGATACAAATACTATTTCAATCCTATTACAGTGTGCAAAAAAGTAATGCAAAGGGATTTTTCCTCCTTTTTATAATTTTAAACATCTTTTTTACTGATATCATGCTTCTGACCCAGAGATTATGAACTTCAGATTTATTATCTCAGATGCGGGTATTTGTGACTAATACAAGAAAGCAATCTGTTGTCAAGTGCTTTAATTTGCATGGAAGATACTAAATGGATTTATACATTTGATCTAAACCCTAAAGTTTAGAAAAAGAATGAGAAAGAAAATTATGCTAAAGTAAAATCAAAGGTAGTTTTTTAAGCCTTTTTCTATAATTTCTTTCTTACTTTTACCTTGAGATGAATTTTTTATATTTTCCTTCACCTAACCATAAGGATAACTGCTTTTAATACTTTTCAAGAACAAAGTGAGCAGTCTCTTTCCAAAAAAAAAAAAAAAGAAAAAAGGAACTATGTTATAAATGTCATATAAATTATAGTTTCTCCTTTTTCCTTCCTAAAATTATAATCTTAAATATTTGCTATATTTTCCTGAAAGAAAAAAAAAATATTCTTTTTCAACATATTGTAACCATAGATTTTATTTTTCTTTTAGCACAACAGTACTTTTCTCAAATGTTTAACAGTGATTCTTCTATATCAGGCTCATGACCTCAAGTCCTTTTGGGATTTTCCAAAGTGAGCCTTGGAAATACTGAATGAGTGTCTATGCTTAATTTGAAGAGAAGACTTCAACTACTATTAAGACTGGCTTCCAGCCCTAAAATGATAGAAAATCTGTGGGCTTAGACAATGTCTTAAAAATTGAAACTTTCTGTATTATCCCTATGAAGTACAATTATAAGATAGGACCAGATTGAAAAATCCATACCAATTCCAAACATACATGCATATGCATAATGTACTTTAACCTCAGTGTTCCTGTTGGGCTTCTATGGAATTCTTCTATGGAATGTGACTACAAGAAAAAAAACTGATTTAGTTGTGTGCTTATAAAAAGTTACTAATTAGCTTGTGCCTTTCAAAACAAGTATTTCTGATGTGCTCCGGCTTTGGCTACATTTCTTGTTTGCAGTGGGTCATCTTGAGTTCTTTTATGCTGGAATGCTCTTAAATTGAAATCTACACAGGACTGGATTTGTAAGTAAGCAACAAGAAGTGTAACAATTTGTATGGAGACTACAGCCATAAAACCAGTATGGCCTTCTCTTCTCCTACTGTCTTTCTTACTAGATCTGAGTTGCTGAGACTAGAGGTCCCATTCAGTGAATGCCAGCTCATCCATGTAAGAAGGAAAAGAAAACATAGTTTTAAAAATTTATATCTATCTATATATATATGGAGGAAGAGTCAGGAGTATGAAAATAAAAGAAAGGTCAGAAAATTCCCAAACTTCTGCATTTTTGAAGGAGATGCAAATATTCCAGGTCTGCATTGTGAACTCTTTTAGTACAGTATTACCTGATACTAGTAAAAGTTTTTAAGATTTTCTTTTAAGAATTCTATCAAAAGATGTATAAAGGAAAGAAATCAGTCTCTTTAATTAAGGTATATGCTTTTCTCTATAGCTACTTACCAAATGCGTAAAAATTCAGAATTCTTATCCTCAAATTCCATCTCTAAATTTAGATTTTTTTTTACAATTTTTTTCTTAAATGGAACTATAGGTTCTGCCGTGCTGAACAGATCTCTCATGAAGATACCACACTGTGGTTTTGTGAACCCAGCATGGACAGTGCCTTCAGATGCTGTGAAATTCTGGCAGCATTTGTTGGCCCGAGTGTTCAGTACTATTTTCACCCACGAAGCACAGTTTGCTACCTTGGCTTCAGTGCTGCTGCCTACGGAAGGTACTTTAAAGAGGATAAAAGAGAAAGGTTTGCTCAAAACTAAAAAAGCCTTACCCTCTGCACCACCATGGACCTATTTTAACTCAATTAGAAGGTATCAGGTGCACCTGGAGTAACATAGAGCCATTGTTCAGTCCCTCAAAAAATCTGCTTTGAAGAGGATCCCAGCTCACACAGGAAGAGGGGTAAGGAAGAAAAACCAGAGGTGGAAAAAGGAAATTATCCAGTATGATTAAAAACTTTGCAGAAGAGTAGTTTAAAAGTATTTCAAAAGGGATACTTGATCAGTGTTGAGTGCTTATTTCAAAATATTAACTATTTAAAAAATAATACAACGTAACAGTAATGGACAATATGATGTATATAAATAGTATGAATGTAGGTGTACAAAAGTAAATACTAAATGTGGCCTTTGGCAGAATATCTTATTCAAATAAATATTTGAAGAAAAAAATTAAGAAATTCCTCAAAATACATATCTATCACCACATATTTTTTCACATCAAAATTGTGTTGAACACTCACAATAGCCTTTATATAAATTATTAGCAGTGGTTATGGATTTTTCATGTGGAGTGTTGTATACTGCTTTTAAAAATCAGATCTTGAGTCAATCAAATAACAGCTTGCTCACACGTAGGGACAAAAAGGACACAGAACTTGTGTTATTGCTAATGCACAAAGCTACTAATAAGGAATTCAGAAAGTTCACAAACGTTTTATGCAGTTATCACCTATGAGATTGGATTATCATGTGTCTTTTTTATGCATTTAAAAGAAATCTGTCCTCAAACCCTAAAAAATTAAATAAATTGTAGAAAATACTTTTAAAACACTCATTAATAAATAAACATAAAAAAAGAAGACACAATATTTGCACTGGTTTTCTTCAGCAGTGCATTTGATTGGCTGTGTTTTAAGTGTACAAATTCAAGTCTTGGTTGCTTTTCTATTTTGCCACTTTTTAGGGTTTTTTCCTTCCCTTTCTTTTTAAAGATCCTCATTTAAAACTGATACGTGTGTCCATTGACAAGAAAAGCATAGATGCAATCCTCTTGTCCTTAAGTATTAAACCAATACTATGATCATACAGAATATTTTCACTATCTGCACTTCTATTATTATGACTCAGTTCTCAGGGGACATTTGTAAAAAATAGCCAATTGATTTTTCTCCTTAAGTCTTATTTTAGCTGCAAGAAATCTGGTATACTGCTAATAATGTTAACAAGTAGTCTATTGCCAGAATGTTCTATTTGCATTAGCACTTTGCAGGTTTTCTAGCACTGATCCAAACAAGGAAGAAGACTAAATATAGTTCAAATCCTGATTATAATGTGATTTGTCAGACATTAATGTATCCTTGATCTGAATGCCATCAAATTTTACCAAACACAATTGTGATGGTGACATTTCAGGGCTTCAACCTTTTCCCATTTTTTTCCCTTTTTCAAAAAGTAAATAAATAATTATAGCAAATGCATTTTTGAACTCATAAATGAAGCTTTGAGGTCCCCCATAACCATTTAGAGAAGTGAATAGTTTTATGTAAAAGAGAAAAATTCCTACCAAAACTGAGTGACTTAGATTATCTCAGCTGGTTGGAGTGTGGTGCTAATAATGTCAAGGTTGTGTGTTTGATCTCTGTACAAGACATCCTTGTGGGTCCCTTCCAGTTTGGAGTGTTCTGTGATTCTGAGTGTGTTCATTTCAGTGTGGTTTTGAGTCTTAGATCTAAGAGCAGCATCAAACTCATCTGAAATAGTCAGAGAGTAACAGGAACTTGCTAATGATTATTCCTTTTGCATTAACATCCAGGATATGAAAACAATGACCAGACTGCACAACCCTAAGCTAACTACACCAATGACATCAGTGGGGTTTTTTCCATTTTAAAACCCAGCTTTCTTGAAGACTGCAAGGCTACCTATGCAAGGAAAAAAACTGTCACGTAAGATACTGTTTATAGTTTCATTGTCAAGAGAGACAGTACTTACACTAATTCCGTCCCTTTCTGTTGTGAGCAATCATTTGACAGACAGATTACCTAAATATGACACGGTATTAACAATTGACTCTCCTAGTCTGACAGGATTCATGTTGCACAGACCTAATTACTTTGGACTTGTCAAAGGGAGAGACAACTGTGGACGATAGATAGTATGCTGCTAATGAGGCATCTCATGTGAACAAATGGACAGGTTAAGCTACACGTGCTTGCCAAACTTCTATTCCTTCAGACAATTAATACAAGATGTTCAGCAAACAGATGGCCAGGCATCTAAAAGTCAAATCAGAATATCTTTTATGATCTATGGGGAACAGTTACTGGCGGCAGAATTGAAGATGATTAGCATGTTGTTGACAGTCTACTCAATCTTCCCTATTATTTATTTAAGAGAAGTAATTCTTCCCTGCAAGAGACCTGACTTACCTTTCTGTTGTACTAGTACAGTTGTGCCTGAGAGAAGACCAAGTATTTTCTGAGTTTAGACCTTTCCGAGACACAAGAAGCTACAACAATAATTTTTCCAGTCTCAGAATAGAAGTAATGTGAATCCAAGCCCTTCTCAGGACTTGGGATTGTTTTATCCTGCTATTCATCTTAACTTTAGTGTAATGTTTACACCATCATATTCTCCTTAATTATAAACTAGGTTACCAAACTCAGTGGGAAGTTATCCTACTTATGGATATTACTATTTTTAGTAACCTTTAACTTTTATCTATCTTGGCAACTTCCAGATTTTTTCTGTTCCTTTTCTCAGAAAGCCTTTCAATTTGGTTTTTTTGGCAGTAGGGCAAACCATACTTTAGCATAGGGCAGGTGCAGTACTCTCTGAATGCTTTATTAGAACTATTAACATTTGTCATGTGATGTTTCTGCGCCTCTCATAAAAACCTATCATTATCTTTGCCAACCCTCTTTTACCTTGTCACAAAAATAGTCTTCAAGAGATGCTGTTGAGCTCATGAGAAATTTGGACACATAAATAAAGTCTGAATTGTTTTCCTTGCTGTATTTCAATAGAAGACCATTCCTTTGTATGTATGCAGTACATATTTCAGAATGGTCTGATTGTTTCTGGCACACAAATTTACAAGGATTAGCCTTGACATACTCTCACCTCTTTTTGATTGCCCAATATGGATTCATCAAAGAAACAATTCCTTTATATATTCAAGCACTTGGAAAATTTGAGACAGGATGAAAAACTTAGACCTCAACAATTCTGTGCCCTCTTATGTTCAACTTTTTTGTTATTGTATTTTGAGAAAGCATAATCACATAGTGCAAAGAGATTCACATAAACAGAATTCACAGTGGATGTTCCTCCTACCCTAAACTATAATTGTTTTTTTACTCATAACAAAGACATTATGTTTTACATATATAAAAAGTAAAAATTATGATTGCATGACCACACAATTTATATGCCAGTCAGTCTACTGCACCTCCTGGTAAAGTGACAATTTTAATGGAGTTATTATCTATAGAATAAGATTTGATTCTGATGACTTTTGAGGAAGGACGAAGTTTTGTATGCTGTTGAACAATAGACAGCTGTGAAGGAATGTCAGAAATATATCTTCTGCTTCATGGAAAGACAAAAAATCTTTCCATTGACTCTAAGGATTTTGAAAAGTCAACATTTTTTGCTTGTTAGTAATAGAGAAGTAGACTAGAAATAGAATTAAGCCTAGTCCTGAAACAGTTCTTACCAGGAACACTAGAATTTGGAAAATAGACAGAATTTCTTTCCAGGATAAGTTTCATCTATGTATTTTCCACGAAGAAGTAACTTTTGAATAATATTAGACCACAGAGAAAATCCCCTGACAATATAAACCTGATGAGTATTTTCTATGAGAAAGTATACATTTAGCTCAATCAATATCATCATTCTATACAAATAACTCAATCTTCCATTTCTACTTTACTCACTCTGACCAATCACACTGATACATTCCAATCAGGTAACAGATGAGGAAAGTTATACTAAGGTGCTCACATGGGCCAATCTTGTAAAATTCTCATTCTTTTCGTACTGATTTTAATAACTGTGTCAGTTATTGTTATAAAACAATTTTAAATATTTATGTGGAATAAAGGTAGATATGGAAAGGTTTTGTTTCTCCTTTGATATCTGCAGTAGAGTGACACAGGGCTTAATGGAGATTTCTTAAGGTTTTTTTCTTTTTCACTTGAATGTTAGTATCTTCTTGAAAGTATTGCACCAGAAAGTAATTATAAACTAGAACTACTAATGGTAGGCTAATCTTATATTTCTGAAATATTGAAACAGAAATTCAGAAAGCCTACAACCCATAGACATTTTAAGAAAAATTTTAAAGTATTTGGACAGGTTGTAGAGAAATCTGTGGATTCAATTTGATATCTCGTAGTTATACAAAGGAGTCCTATAACATAAACAATAGGTTCTAATCACATTGAATTTTGGCATAGATTTTTTTATTTTCCTTTTCAAAGAAATGTCTTCTTTGTTTCTGTTCCCAGCTGACAGTTCTAGTAGCTTGATTACTATTTACACTATGATTTTAAAAGGCTTTCTCCAACCTAAATGATTCTGTGGTTCTATCAATGATGTTATTTTTTTTACTTTATTCTGCAACTTGATACAACTTTATCATCACAAATAACCATATGAAATGGGCTATTGTATGACTATATGTGATGCACTGGAGGCACAAGACATAAGCAACAAAACTGACAGAAAACTTGTGTATGCTCCTTGGCCGTTTTTTTCATCCAGTCATTATGAATATTCTGACATTCCTACCTCTGATCATACATTAACAGACAGCAATTTTTACTTTTGATATATGTAAAACTGAAGACATAATTACAGTCTCAAATAAGCTTTCAAAACCAGTTGAATGATATCCAAATTAGTTGAACATGTCACACAAATTCATGCTCTCGAGCCCCCTATGGTCTCAATCATTCAAAAAAACCTCATCAATGACACCAAGCTGGTGATACTTAGGTTCCTTATTACACGTTTTTCTGAAGTGAACATATCTTGACTGTTTTCCACTATCATTTCCCTCCTTATTTCTCATCCCTACTCCTTCCATATTTGATGAGGTATGTGATACATATGCCTAGATAGATACCTACAGATACCTGTAGATACCTACAGAAATCTTCTATGATTCTATAATCTGCATTAGATTTAGCAGTTGTTCTAGGAAATTCTTATCCTCTAAGAGCAGAAGATTTAGATTGGTTAGCACTGTAATGGAATATTTTTTTTAAAAAAATTGAAGAAAACCTAAATTTACAAAGTCTAAGAAGAGCACACAATTTGATTAGGTTTGCTATTCTAGTTTAGTTTCTTGTTTTACATGGTGTTGCCTCTTTGACTGCAGACTAATTTCCATCTCAGAATATCAAAAAACTGTAAATTGCAGATGACTCACAAAAAAACTTTCAAGGTAAGTATTCTTATTGAGACCCACATGCTGATTATAATGATTGACACTAAGAAAGGTCTCAAATCAGTGTGGCATCCTGTAGGCTTTTTCACAGGTATAGCCATCTTTACTATGCAGATCCTCAAGTGACTTCAAAGCTGCTTATAAGTAAGCCTTCAAAAAAATCTTAGCTCTGCTTGCCAGAATATTCATTTTAATCACCTTAATTTTTTATTTATCAGTAAAACATATGGAACTCATTTGACACTAAATGAAGAATATGTAGAGGCAATAATTCCCATCATTTAAAAAGGGTGAAGAGGAGACAGGAAGACACAAAATGATCCTGAAGGAATGTACTAAATTTTATGCTCAATTGTTTTCAATACTGATCCTTAACCTTATTTTTCCTTCTTTCCATATGCAGGCCTACCTAAAGGATTTCCGAGCTCAGACCGAAATGAAATGAATAGAAATGGTTTATCTATTTTACAAGCATCATGACTATTCAAGAAGCACATACCTGAAGAAATCACTTGAATCTGTCACCAATGCTACATAATTCTTTCTAAAAAAATAATAATTTGTTTTAAAATCAGGCAATATCTTTGTCCCATTCCTCCTGTTTTGGTTAGAAACTGTCTTCCCTTTTCCAGGCTATCTTAATTAGTGAGAAGTTTATATCCCTGTGCTCTGGTGTCTATAAGCTTTTAGCTGTTTTCACCTAGCTGTTGTTAGCTATCGTATTTTTTCAGTATATTTATATATCACTCAGATTTTCTTTATTATGCTATTTCAGCTGAACCTATTTTCCTCTCATTAAATGTATTTCTCATTCCCCTGTTTATCCTGAACAAAAAGATTTTTCTTCCTTGTACATAACATTCCAGAGGAAGTCTCATGAGCGCTTTATGCAAGAACAGTAACTCCATCTTAACTGCTTGACTGATGTTTTCTAAGGCTGAATAACCATTTTTTAAACCTGCTTTGCTTTCATGATTTCAAGTAATCATAGAATGGGATTGGGCTGGGAGGTACCTTTAAAAGCATCTAAGTCCAGCACTCCTGCCTTGATCAGGGATACCTTCCACAAGTTGCCCCAAGCCCTATTCAAACTGACCAATCCACTGGACATCCCAAAAGTTTTCTTTGTTTCTGCCTGCAGTGTTTCCATTATATATCCTAAACCACTGATAGAAGTACTTTCTGAATTTCAAATTAGTGAATTTTATTCTACTTCTGTTAATTGAGACATCTAATTCTTACTGTGTCTCCATCCTTTTCTGTGCTGATTTCCAGCTTCATTGCATCAGCAAACTTCCACTGTCCAGGTGAATACATGAGCAAACAGTATTGAACAGGATTTTCCCCAATACTTATCCTTGAGTTCCACTATCAAACTTCAGCAAATTCAACAACAGTCTCATTATCGAAATTTCCTTAACCATCTTGCATCTCTGTTTTTCTCTGTATGGTATTATATCAAATGTTTTACTGAAATTAGATTAAAATTGAATTTCCCTGTCTAGACAATCAATCAGTTGTCTTATCAAAGACAGATACAAGGTTAGTCTGACACAATCTATTTTTGATGAACTGATGCATTGTTTTCCAACATTTATTAATTTACAGTCATGACTTAAATACTTACTTTCAGTATTTATTCATAAATTGTATGCTGCTGAGGATAGACTAATCAGCTTGCAGCTGCATGTTTTTCTTCCCCTATAAGCTATATATTATATTTTCCTGTCATATGGTGCCACTCCAGCTTGGCAAATTCATTAGAAATTCCTACTAATAACTGCCAATTTCACAGGCCAGCTGTTTTGAACTTCTGTGAATGAAGAACATGCATTTCATACAATATTCAAGCAGACCATTTTTTATCACCTCTCTCTAAACATTTTTTTTTTTAAATCAAACTGTTTCTTTTTGTCCACTACAATTATATACAATAATATTATTTTGTTTACTCATTGTCCTCTACAATTATTACTCAATCAATAATACCCTTTTACAGCCATTCTGTCCTCCATTAGCATGTATTTCTTTGCTGACTGGAGAATCTACATCATCAGTGAGAGGCACAAGCTTGAAGCACTCATACATGATCTGTTGACTGGAAAAATCCTTTCCTCAGTGTTTAAGTACCACACTCAAACAGGCTCTACTGCTGACAGGTGGAGGAAAAGGAAAATTTGTTAAACCAACATATATAACCAGGACTTAAAAATAAAAGCAAAACAACAAAATCTGAGAACATTTTTTTTTCAGGCAATAGAATTAATCTTTTTCCCTTTAAAATGTGGTGTTGTTTAAGGACCTTCACAAACCTTCAATATGACTTTTTTTTTTTTTTTAAAGTATATTTCTACAAACAGGAATACATACATATTGATTTTTTTGTACAGTAATGGATTTCACAAATTTACTTCTCTAATATAAGGCTGAGTTACAATGAGTATATTTCACATCCTAGAGCTCAAAAATTTTGCGCTAGGAGGTTTATTTGTTAATTGCTTGGTAAACTGCAACTATGTTGTGTTACTTTCCTCTCCTTCTCCCTCCTTTCCCCATAGCTTTTCACAGTGTGTTAATACACTGAAAATAAATCCTTTCACCAGCTTTTTAATTTTGATAGTTGTTAATTTTGTGTAATTCCATTGTAATCATAGCTTATATTTTCATTGCAGGTTAAGCTGTACTTTGGCAATCTGAGGAATGAATACAAATTGTGTGATACAAGAACCTTAAAAAAAATTGGATTTTTTGTTGTTGTTATTCAAGATCCAGTAAAGCAAACAAATTTCTTTTGGCAGATTATGCTTACTGTTCCAATGTTTGCAATTCCATTTTCACATTTAAAACTAAAGGATATCTGCCTGTATAATTTGACTTTTGTACATTTTCCCTTTAAGATTCTAACTTCATGAACATTAAGAAAAGATTATTTTTAAGCTCCATTTTTATTGCCAGCAATTTCTGTTCATATAATGTCCTCAACATACCTGAACTTCAATACTGTCAAAGCTAACACATGTAATCTTGTTTCAAGAGACTTTACCTCAATAAATATGTCACAAATGTTTTCTTCTTAAGTTGGAATTATTTTAATTGACTTGGCATTTGACTCTGTTAATCAACATTCATCTTATCTCAGTTGAAGTAATTTAACCTGAGTTCAATTAAATTAATTCTCAGTCTCATTCTTAGAAAATTGAATTCACAATTATAGTCTGTACAAGACTATTTAAATTTCTCAGAATGAGAAGTGTGATATTTCAATATCTGTATATGGTCCTAAATGAAACTTACGTCTGATTTCCTTAACAATTTCTTTCCAATTGAGATTTCTGACCCACATATTCAACCTTCTTGACAATTTTTCTCTATTGTGTGAATTTTCTTTGTTCTGATTTCCTTAGTAGTGACTTAGAAGGAATAAATGCTCGTTCTCTTTTCTCTTGGAAAAAGAGGAAGCAACAGGTGAAACCATCAGTCAGAAAGCGCAAAGCAAGCAAAGAGAAGGCAAGCGCCTAAGTTACCTATTCCCTCTATAGAGTGATGCTTGCTACAGGGTGTTTGGATGGCCTGAAAAAATAATTTGACATATACCTGGAGAAAAGTCACATTAGTGACTGTTAAATACAGAAATACCACCACTGACAGAAAAAGATTCTGAACCTGGAACAGTAGGGATTCCTTGGAAGTATCACTTCACATTTTGACTGTTTA
This sequence comes from Poecile atricapillus, assembly GCF_030490865.1. Classification (NCBI taxonomy): domain Eukaryota; kingdom Metazoa; phylum Chordata; class Aves; order Passeriformes; family Paridae; genus Poecile; species Poecile atricapillus. The sequence goes on from NC_081252.1 coordinate 36,413,837, forward strand.
CACTCCCTCCTCTGGGTATCTATAATTGGATGGCAAGTGCTGCTATATATCATTATAGCTCCATATGATCTAAGTATTCAGAAATTCTGTGTTATAATGATGGGTCTGTTTAATGACATGCAGTAAAGATATTCACCACTTGCACAATATAAAGGAACATAATAATGTTTCACATGAGAAAATTGGTATGAGTTTGTGGTGTGACTACAAAATATCTTCAGTCAATTACGCAGTCACATCTTTTGCTAAATATAACCTCTGGTGGGGGTTTTTTGGGTTATTTTTATTTCTGTCCTTTGATTTTTTAGGAGTATTGGTTTGGGTTTTTTTAAGAAATTGATCCAAAAGTATACTGAAGCTGTCAACTTAATATTACTAAATGTTCCAGACTTTAAGGAAAATATATGAAACTATGACCATACGGTCTATATTTACATATTTGTGCAAATGTTTCATAGAATTTTTGGCAACAGGACAAAGATACGCTTGGTTTAATTTTCTATCTCTTACTCAATGGGAATTTTACTTTCTATATCATGATTTATAATATTAGAATATTTTATATTAGCATCAGATCACTGCTTTGTGACAACATTCACTAATATATACCTATTCACTATGCCCTTTATGTTTTTTATATATATATATATATATATATTTATATATACTCAGCTTTAGAGATGGGAAGATATTATATATTCAGTTCAATTCTTGCTGTCATAGAAGCAACACAGAATATTCCTCGGGTTTTCTATAATTTTAACTCTGTTTTCAGCAGAAATCACTTATGTTTGTTCCCCACAAGTGAAAGCAAACTGAGACCTGTAAAATCTTTATATAAATAATAACCTTAAGATAAATGAAAAGCCTAGCTCATACTAGTTGTTAAGAAAATATATGGGTTTGTTCTTGCTTTGCTTTTGGGTCGTGATGGGTTATTAACAAAGACCAATTTTAAGCTTGTTTCCTAAGACTGTCTCTACTAGCAGCAAAAGGAGACATTCATTTAGAGGACAAATTGGACCACACAAATCACCCTCTGGTAAGGGCTTTCCATTTCTTGATGTATAGGGCAACTATAGGGAGACAAATCTCCTGGGCTGATAAGGAGACCACTAAAATCAGAGGAGTTTGGAAATCTGAACATTTTTTGAACTAAGCAATTTTCTTTCCATACAGTTTCAGCAAGGTAACATGCTATAGTAGGAAAAATGAACATCACTAAATCATATTAATGTAGAACAGAAGATGCTGAGAACTATCCCCTCAAATTTAATATCTCTTTTTAAATTTAGTCTATCATCTTCTGGAGGAAAGTAAGATGTTTTAATAATTAAAGAACTCAGTTATTCAGGGAAGCTTGATCTATTTGACTACTAAAACACTGATGACAAGGGTGTCTATACTTCTCTTTTTCATCTCCTGCTTTTTACCCCTGCCTTGACAAGTCCATATATGACTTAGTTCAAAATGATACTGTGAACTTGAAAACTACTGTTCTGATCACAAATTCTTTCCTACTGCCAGAGGTAAGTTTGGTTTGTACGAAAATTAACTAAAAAATAATTAAGAACCAACTTTAGTTGGTTTTTGTTCCTAATTGTTGCTGCACATACAGCCAGTGGTTCCTGTTCCAAATTGGGCTGGGCAGAGAGGGGATGGGGGCAGGCAGAATTAAAAAAAAAGTATAGTTGCAAATATTGAAATTACATAGACAGGAGCTCAACTCAGTGAATCCACCACCCTGCTACTAAAGTAACCACCAAATTTCTCAAATAAAAATGACCTAAATTTTAGACTTATGACAGTCATTTAGATAAATATTTATATAGTTTTAGAATGTCAGAAGTCAGAAGCTCCAAACATAAGAATACTTACATGACATTACTGCAACTGATTAGTTCAGAAAAGAATGACATTAACTATTCAGACTTCTCCAGCACATTCAATATTATTCTTGTAAATGGCTTAATTTTGTGGAAAATATGAGAAAACTAATGACTAGGAATGGAAGGTCTTTTCTGCCATGTGGAAACACAGATTTCTTTCAAGTACATGTCTCCAACAGGTATTAATTTTGTACAAATGACATGATGATAAAAAAAAAATTAAGATGCTTTAATTTGAATTAGCAACTATAGTGATCTATAAGAAAAATACTGGATATTCATGTTCAGCTCTACTCTTATGCTGTTATCAGATGTCAATATGTTGCAGTGAAAATAATTTTCACAGGATTGAGGTATTTGGCCAACTTCCTATTCACTAAACATAATTCTGTCAAGAGCCTATCTTGAAGAACAGCAATTAATTTTAGACTGCTTGGAAAATCTTCCCTGTTAGTTAACAACACTGAAGCTCTTAGCTAGACTTTCACACAGTAAAAGCAGATCCACCTTTAACATTCAGTGTCACCAACTGTGATGCAAAGAGTCTTGGTTGTGTCTTCCATACTTTCTGTGTTGATATATGACATTAGTGTTTGTAAAAGCAAAATATTACATGAAATATACCACAGCTTGTAGGGTATCATAAAATTAAAATTTCCATAGGATTTCAAGTGAGAACAGAAACTATTTCAGTTTTAGCTAGTGTGACCCACTCTTGCAGTAAGTCTGTATATATAAAATAGAACATATATATATATATATATTTATGATCTATTATCCATCAATTGAGAATTTTAATTGTCCTTTAAAATTATTCTCATTTATTAAAATTAAACATTAATATATATTTTTTTTTTTTCTTTTAACTTTTTTTTAATGTATCCAACATTAGCTTCTGAGGAACAGATTCATGCATCTTTCTCTGAATAAAGAGAGTTCAATCTAGAAAAGATTGTACTCTGATGTAAATGACAAGTGATGCTAACATTGCTTCTTAAACTTTGCCTTAAAATCAGCCAAAACATTCTACTAGTTTTTCTAATATTTTCCTTTTTTTTGTTGGCATCATTTTTGAGTGTGGACACTAAAACTTGTTATGCCATCATAGTATGGATCTCAATAGCATTGCAATATTGACCATAGTACAATTACTTTCTCTAAGAATTCAAGAATCATATAACCTAATTTTTAGCCACTGCATTTCTCAGATGTTCTTTATTAATTTTTCATCCACTGGGGTGCCTAGGAATTATTTCCAAAAATTGGGTAGTTAGCATAAAAATATGAATTGCAATCTTCAGATACATTTGTGATCCTGAAGATATTGGTTCATACTGTAGACTGTCTGAAACCAGATTACTCTGTACAACTCATTCTTCTAATTAACATGTACTCCAATGCTTATAAGCATAAGTTTTATGGCTTTTCATTTATTACAGTATGGACTAAGACATTTTGCCTGGTTGTCATTTTAACATATATCAGACTTGAATTAATATAGTTCCCTGAAATATTTTCTTTGTACTACTTTCTGCAACATGAAAGCTATCAAGCCTTGTATATATTGAAAATACTGGAGTTTCCTGATGACAAAAAAGTTTTTAAAAAAATTCCCAAACCAGACAATAGCATTGTCTCTCCCATGGGGAACAAAACCCAAGCAACCAAAAAAAAACTCCAAACAAAAACAACAACCAACCAACAACAACAACAAACCCCTCACAACCAACAAAAAATTGAAAAAAAACCCAACAAAAAACAAAAACAAAAAACCACCAACCCCAAACTCAAACTTATGAGAGAGAAAAGAAAGTTACTTAGGAAGAAGTGAGAGGATATTGATTTAAAAAGGAATTGCAACCTCTGAATCATTGAGGAGAATCATGCTGTGTGACTGTGAATCATAATATAAAGAGGACGCGTTAATCAAGGGCCAGCCAATTGACTTGGAACTTTCAATGTACTACTTACCGAATAAAAAGAGTTTCAGAAGGAAATGTCAAAACATATCTTTAAATAGAAATTAAGGCAATATTTTCATTGATTATTCACAGTTTCAGAAGTGCAGAAGAAATTTTCCCTGTGGTTATTATGACCTCATATGCAAGCAAATTTATGATAGAAACATAGGTAAAAAGGGCTTAACTATCCAAATTAACAATAGGGGAAATGTGATTTGGAAACAAGTGTAATTAATGAGATACCTTATTTATATATTAGTCTTTAACTACTTTAAGGCTGTTTCCTGTATCCTCTGAAATATATCTGTAATTAAAGCACAACAAAGAAGGGACTGTGGACTCAGTGATCCTTGTGGGACTCTTCTGACTCAGAACATTCTGTGATTTTGTGATTCTGTCAAAAAAAAAAAGTCAAAATTTCAGCACATGACATATTCTGGCAGGATATGACATCTTGTTTAATATCTATTTAATAGATATTAAATGTGGAAGAACTGGATAAAAAAAAGAAGCTATTAAGGAAAAGGAGCCATGTCAGGTGAAGGATGAGGAATAAAAATAAGTAAACTACTAGATAAAGTTGCTGAAGCAATTATCTACAACAAAATGTCTCTACATCAATTACAGTGCTGTTACTTGGGGTAAAATAGCCATCAAGGACATAGGCATGTGAAGCTATACCACCTATAGAGGTACCTAAACAGATACTTTAACATACCAAGGAATGAGCAATTCCAGTTTGATAGTTTGGTCCCTTTCAAATACTACTGCCACATCTATAAAGGCTCATTGATCACTGAGGAAGCTCTGCCTCATTATTCAGACTGCTTCTGCAGGGTTCCCTCCAAGGCTATACACAGAGCAGCCTGCTGCTGGAGGTTTCAGAATCTGAGAACTGGACACAATCAGTGAGAGGCCTTCAGAAATATTTACACAGCTGAAAACACTGAAACAGTCTGTTTGTGCTTGTAGTGTTTGAAAACACACAATGTATTTGTTGAATAAACTCAGACTCCTGTATCATTTAAATCCACAGGTTTAACTGCACAGCATGATAGATTTGCATACATTCCTTTGGACCAACACATCAAAATGCCTGTTTTGAAACAATGTCTGAATTCAGTGTCCCACAACAACCTGGAGTGAATATTTGGTCCTAGCAATTCCCTAGCAGCTGCCTGCAGTAAATTATTTGTCTGCATGGGTAGGACCAAGCTAGCACACTGATGAGAAGAGTCAGCCCCTGCTACTGAAGACATACTTCATATTTCAGACTTCTCAAAGCCAAAGCAGGGAGAGGAACAAGTGCTTCCGGAAGTTTCTCACTGCCTTAGAGAATGTATTATGCTGGTCTCTGTCCTGCTACTGCACCACTTAACTCTGTGCCCTGAGAGAACAGCTCTTAGCATTGGCTCTGTCTTTTGTGTCCCACACACCCAACCAGTACCAGGGCCTGTGTAAAGCCAAGGCACTCACATGAAATGCAAGTGGTTTCTGCAGCTTCTGGTTCTTCTGAGCACCTTTGAGATGTACTATTTCGCTCCTATATTGGTATCATCAAAAGAAAGATAAAATTTTTAAAATACTCATTGAAATAAGCCTATATTTCAAAATAGAGGTCTCCACAACTCGATAGCATTGATTCCAAAAAAGGACTAAACCCCAAGGGGAAACCTTAAGCCACTTCATTACTTTCAAAACCCAAAAGAAATAAATGCAATATTATGCAAACTTCATGAACTAAAGAACAATGCCATGACATATCCTCTAACATTAACTGTTAATGATGTTATGTAAAAGATACTTACATGAGGTTAAATATCTTCACTATTTCATAATAGGGAATTCTGAGATGGGCTAATGGCTTTCTTCAGGCAAAGGGATGTCAATGTCAGAAGCACAATTAAGATTTTTTCAGAGGTTTACAGATCCTACCCCTACACTATTAGCTCACACTTATATCTAAGGTGTCAAGACCAAAATGACATCCTACTGCCATTCATTAACATAAAAGCCTTCCAAAGCAGTGCAGTTGGTTTGTAATATCATCTATGTATCAAAGTGACCTAAATCACGTTATAATGCTCAGTTTCTACAGAGAATCATTGAAGTTATCAAGAGTCAAGGCTAAAACCTTTGCTGCTGCTTGACTAAGAATAAAATGTGATGAAAGGAATTAAATCAAAGATTTGTTTGCATCCTGAAATAGAAACCATGATTTACCACTTCAGAATATGTTAGGGAGCATACACAAAGGCAGCAGAATTAGTGACAAAACTGCCAAAGTAACTTCCCCTGAAATGATGCATATGAAGAACATCCATGTGTAACAGCGGGATCTAAATACTAAATAGTAATAATGATGTAGATTTAGGGGGGAAAAAAAAAAAAGAAAAGAAAAAAAAAAAAAAAACATGCTACAGTTTTGTTTTCTCAAGTATCAAATATGCACTTTGGAAAGATGTCAGCACCATCTTTTCAATTTTTGAGAAGAAATAGATACCTGAAGGAATTCAGAAGTCTATGCACTTAGTCCTGACACCAGTGTCAGGATGCACCTTGGTGAGCTTCAATTTAATGTCTGTGTCCAGACTGAGAAATGAACAGAAGAGCTTTAACTTCTAGAGATTATATTTATATGCTGTAAATAAGCAATGCAACATGCTCTTGGTTGATTACAATTTGAAAAATTGCAATGTAAAAGCGATACTTTCTTCTACTGTACTTTTCTGTGTATGACACTTGCCAAGTAAACTGACTGCTATGCAAATAACAGAACATCCTTTGTGTTTGCACTTCTATCTGTAGTGTGCAACCCTTTAATAGCTATGCCATTCATAGAAAACAGGATACACAGAGGGGGGTTTATGTTTATGTATAAGCATTCATATATATGCACATAAGCATGTGAATATATATGTATGGAACACAACTGTTCCCTAGTGATTTATCAGTTTCACAGGGTTTTTCTTATGGTTCCAAGAAACACCAGAAAAAAAGAGAGACATCTGTCATTTCCTCTCAACTATCTTCTCTCTTTTTATAAATAAGTAATACTACATAGTTTAAAAATTGCAAAAAAGACTAGAGGACATAAAAAAAGGGGAAATAATCAGGATTTTTTCTTAATTTACAAACCTGTACATTAATACAATAAATAAAAATTAAACTCCACATATTTTTGGTATAAAACATTAAGTCTAGAAGAGGTTGAAAAAAATCCCACATGCTCAGAACATGTTATGTATTAGTGTATATCATAATATTAATATGAAAACATTGGTACAAACACATCTGCTTTGCTCTGTTTTTCAGCTAAAGTAAAAGAGAACAAGTTCCATGTGGAAAATTTCAAATGTTACAAAGAAATATTTTAACTGGTGAGTGATAGTGAGGTTGGAACTAGAGCTTATTAAAAACCAAAGAACTCTGTTAGTATACTGATGGTATAGCTGTTTTCTTTGGCAATAATCACTTTCCCCTGTTTCTTTATTTATTGAAAGGAACTGGCTTGCCATCAATTTAAAATAAATAGAGCACTTGTTCCTACAGTATCTTAAGTGATATAGAAATTCTAAATAATTTTCAAATCTCAGATAACGTGTAAACATTAACTTTTTATAATTAAGGAAAAAAAAAGAAAATGAGCTCAGTACCCTTAACCCAATCAAATCTTTGTCTGTACCTTTTATTAATTAGGACTTTGACTGACCTTAAAATAAAATAGCTTTGATAGATAAAACCAGTTAAGCAAACTAAGAGATAACAGGAAATGTGTTTTTTCAAAAGAACACTGACTTTGAATAGCATCCTTGTTTGTTATCTCAAGTATTATTTTATTGGCACATTCATTCTATTCTCTTGTAATAAAATGAGACAAAGTCATACACTTGTTTTCTCTTTTCTCTTTTCTCCTGGTGCAGTTATAGCAGTCAGGATTCCAGAAAAGCTTGTTTGAGTCACTGGTTACTTAGAGGACCTATTGGCAATGAACAGATTTTGCACTCTTTTTGTATACTATCAATAAGCTGCTCGTGCCTAGAGTCAATTAATCATGAAGTTCCTAAACGCTAAGACATTCCAGAAATTTTAGTCAACTAGGTAAAATACCTATATACCAACAAAGCTACTTGTATTATTTATTTATCTGTTTTCTGGTATAAATACTAATACTAATAATAGTAATTTTTTTAAAACACAATGGGTTTTGTTTGCCAGTTTCAGGAAAGCATGTTAGCTCAAAAATTTACTGAGTTTGCAGCTGCTAAACAGTATAAATATATGATTAAAATAACTAGTAAAGAAATAGATCAAAGTTAGCAACATCTTGTAATCTTCCATTGCATCCTTCTCAAACAAAAGCTCTCTATTCCATGACTAATTTTATATCCTTGTACAACCCTGAAGACACGATAATCACGTAAATCTGTTAGATGTAGTTTCACTACTGATTGGTCTACAGAGATTTTTGCCAGGATATTCAGAGATCCTCATCTCCTCCTATACAGGTAAAAATCTTACAAATAATTCCATCTCCAAATGATTCAAAAATAGTTAATAAAGAAACCAATAATATTTTTGCCTTGCCCTCTAATGCTGACACCGTAACAGAATATCTTCTTATCAGAAGTTTAACACTGGAATGATAATATTTGACTTGAATTCTCTATGTCATTTCGAAAAATGTTAAACTAATTCTATCATTTGTCCATCAATACATTTCCAGAAAATTAGGACTAAATTTCAGTTGACTCCTTAACTACAGAACAGTTTCCTTTGCTGCTGAGATATGAACACAGTTTATACCCTGAGAGCATTTCAAAGTTTGCTACTCAAAGAATTAGTTGCTTCAAATCTCAAAAAACAACAACAACAACAAAAAAAAAACAACAAAAAAAATCCTGAAAAACCAATCAATCCACCCACTCACCCAAGACAAAAGATTAAAAAAAAAAATACAACACCTTTTTCAGCTGAACTTCTAGCTCAGAAAATCCAAACTTGCTCTTCATAGCCATAACCCACTCTGCTCCCTCAGTCCACATTGTTAGCTCATAGTGAGAAAGGAAATATTTTACAAAATAAATGTTTCAGCACATGGAAAGCAATCTCAGTAATCGCACTGTAATGTTAAAGAGCGGAAAAATATGGTTTCCAGCGCTTTAACGTTTCCTGACTTATAATCTGACTTCTCTGTGCACAGTAGTCTCACGCACTTTTTCAGGAATTGGTCAAGATCACTGTGTTCTCTGGGTTTATTGCTACTTATTGCATTTTATTATAGAAAAACTAAACCACAAGCCTGTGAAATTAACGTTGGAACAGTTGATATTTCAACATAAGTTAATAATCAAGTACCAAGGAGTGTTCTGGCAAAGAATAGACAAAACTACTTATGCTCTGCAACCACACAATAATGGGTCACTCTAATGAAAGCTTACATATTAGAAACACTTTAGAATGTCGTTTCCTATTTCTCTTCCATGAAAGAAGTACTTGAGCAAAATAAAATTATGATATCATAAAAAAAGAGAAGAAAGCAAATTGCATCTCTTCTTGACATTGCAGCTGCAAGGTGTACCTTTACCTCTCCTGCAAAAGAGGAAAAAACCCACCAGCTCTCTGAATTGAGGGCTGCTATCAATCTCTGTGCTAGTTAATAGTCACTAGTTCCCTGAGGTCAAATTTATGAATATTTAATACTAAATAGAAGCGCTAATTGTGTTTGAGAAACACAGAATTGGACAAATATATTCTGCACAGCCATTATAGGAACATAAAACATTATTATAATTGTGGAGTTTTAAGTGCTTGAAGGGAGAAAAACCATAAAAAGGGCCAATTAATTTTTATCCAATGCAGGAGAAATACAAACAAGAATAGTGACTGATTAGGGTCTTGTTACACAAGCTGCTTTCTTTGTACTGTGCCCAGGAGAAAAGGGCTGCTCTAGGACAGGAAGAGATTTCATCACCCAGGCCTGGCAGCCACGTATTCTGAAAGTGGTCCACAGCTTTACTGAACCACTTAGGTTTCCAGCCCTTGTCAATAAAGCTAAAACGCCATTGAATCATTGCTAGCCTCCTTTATGCTGAGGGGAAAATGCACGAGTGAGATGCCTATGACAGAATGGCAACATTTTATATATATATAAATACCGAAGGACTGACTTTTGACATCATTCTACATTTATTTCAAAGTAACTGGAAAAATGCTATGCTGCACATAGTTTAATTTTGTAATTGTGAAAATAATCCATAATTTTCTCCTTTATGTTAGAGAATGATTTCAGAAATGCTTTGGCCATAAATTGATCATTTTTATTTATGTTAAAATGTCAAAATCATCTCAGTAAAATATACTTTATTATCACTTCTTTGTACTTTGCCTACACAATAATGGTAGCAGAATTACTAATATAATTATTTTTTTATGTTTCATGTAATAGTATGCATGTTGATATTGATAAGACAAAAAGCACACAAGCATGTGCATATATTACAAGTCTGTCAAGAAGCATGACAAATACTAAGATCGAGTACTGCTGTGATTTAAGATAATTTGGGAGTGATATCAATGGGTATTAACTTTTAGAACTGTTCACTTGGAAGTTTATTTATTTATGGTATTAAAAATAATAATACTGCCTTCAGTCAAGCAGGTTTGCAAACCAAATATTGTCTGCAGCCATCATTGTATTTGGCTGCTCTAACTGACTTTACATGACTCCAGCTCTGAAGATGTCTGACTGTTTTAGAGGAGTTTGGCAACATTCTGCCCTCAGATAAGCACACTTCCTCCTACTAATGCAAATCTATAATTGACTTGCTGTGTGCTCCTACAGTTGATAAAAACTTTGGAATCCCCTATTATAATATGTTATACAACATTTTACATAGCTCTGGAAACTTGACCACCTGTTGCATTAACTCAGAAAACAGAAATTAGAAACATTCTGACTGCAAGCACACTGAGGCAAAAACTGCAGCTAACACATTAGTCCATAAAAATGACTGAATTTAGAAACATCAAGTGATATTTGAAATTTTATATTTGAACTTGTTCTCTCAAAACTCTTAGTTTTTCACATTAAAACTGTCCTATTACCTTATTTTCCGTAAGTTAAAGCCTTACAGAAAAGAATCCTATTTTTTCAAATCTTTAAAGAAAACTATTTCACATGACCTACATAAAAAATACATTTTTAGTAGCCATATTTGGTTGAGGAAGAGAAAATGGATGTATTGCATATGAGTTTCCTCAAAATGGCTTACTTAGTTTTTTAATTGACTCTGCCAAATTTTAATTGTATACCCACATTCTACTGTGTAAATTCATAAAATTTACTCTTAAAAAAATTCACTAAATATGGAGAAAAAAATAGTTTTAATTTAGCAAATCAGCAGAAAGGAGTCTTGCTCTGGAATAGACAAAATAACGAATTCAGTCTGGCCCCTACAAAAATTACCAAAGTACTGGCCACATAGATTAGAAGACCTTGGACATAATAAAAAGTTAAATAAATAAATAGATAAATCTGAGGTAATAAGACAATGTTATATTTTCCTCATTTATGCCATCATAGTTGCTGCCAGACAATTTCACCTTTGAATCAGTTGGCAAAGTCATTCATTGCTCATGCAGTCTGCATTCAGTGTCCTGTACTGAACTGAAAAAAAGAGGAATCTGTCATGAAAAGTTCTAAAATAACATTCAAAATGGAAAAACCATTTGAAACTCTGGTCCATATAAACAAGACCACTCAGCAAATACTAATATGAGCAAGAATAGTTAACTCTATGTGTAATTGTAGAGAACATCAGAAAGAAATAAAGGAGTACCTAAATTCTTTGTTCATGACTGATTGGAAATGCCAAGCTATTAAAATAGTAATTCCAGGGAAAATGGATTTTATTCAGGGAATTACCTTTCTTTTGTACTTTTTGTACTTTTATTCTTCAATGTGTGTGACAAGAGTACAAATGCCATCTCCACAGGACTGAAGAAGATGAAGGCATAAGTCTTTAATCTTTTTAAAAGTTAATCTATAGAGATGAATAAGGCTTTTATGTAGAGATAATCATAACCTGTTATGGCTATACAGGTGCAATCTACTATGAAGATATGTCCCAAAATGGGGAAAAGCAGCTACATAGTTTCTCTGAGTTAAATGGTTCTCCTGAAGGAGGAAAATTACATTGTTTTCATTTCTTCACTGAGTTATGGACATAATTACTGCTGCTTTTATAAATTGTTGAAGGCGTGTCTCACAATAAAACATGGCAGCTGGCTAGTGCTGTGACTAAAACATTACAAATTCTTCCAGTGAATTGACCATAACAGTACTTCAGTAGAAACTAGATCTGTACTAAATGTTCAAACAGAAGTAATTAGAGACTATTCTTAATGAGTCACTTCAATGCAAATGCATGGTTGCTTCCTTGTTTAAAAAGTGATCACATGTAGATGCATGGAAAAATACATAAAATTTAATCCCTGTGAAGATTAATATAGAAATCTTGAGTTTTGTCCTTGTAGAAAAGGACAAAACTCTCAGATGCTGTTTATAGAGGGAAACTAGAGCACAGTGAGATTGTGCAGATTTATTTCAGAGTAGATTACTACACTTGAAGTGTTTCATGAACTGCATTCCCACAGTATAAACCCAAAAGACTTCCCACAGACTTCCCAAAAGACCGATTCCACAGGGACTGTGTGGGAGGGAGCAACAAATGCACAGTAAATTCTCATGTAGTCCTTGCAACATAATCACGGTGAATCCTTCAACTGTTCCTTTTTCAGAAGTTCCTTAAAATTTACTATGTCTAAAAAAGTCTTTGTAGATAGAAATGGGTATAGCAGCCTATGGCATTTATTAAAAGTGTGCTCTAGAAGTTTTCAGACTGCTCCATGAGACATAATGTAAATTTCTAAGATGTGCTATGGGATGTTTATCATATCCACAAGGGCTTCTTCTCCCAAGAAATGATTACATTTTAAGGATTATGCTTTCAGCAGCAAGTATGGCAAAAAAAATATCCCATTAGTATTGTGGGAACTGTGTGACTGATTCTCAGCAAATAGCAGCTTGCTCATGGGAGATGTTGGTCTGCAACAACTTTTAATAACTATCCAGAAGAGATCTCCTGTAAAGACACAAAATCCACTGAAAAGATTTAACTCCTTCTTCCACAGCTGCAGATGCTGCAGAACAGCTGGGCTAATATCACTGACAAATGATGCAGAATGTTTAAAACAGTATCAAACAAGTTAACTCTGAGGTTCCTACAAAGGTAGCCATGGAAGTAAAATAGAAACTATTCCACTGAAAAAACCAGTAAAGAAAGAAATATTATAGAAGGCTGGAAAGAACAAATATGAAGAAAATGTCCAAGAAATAGTAAATTGAAACAGTTTGTTTGCATCTGTATGTGGGAACAGAGTGTGTACTCATGTGAATGCACAAGCTACATGTACCATAGAGCACCAGACCTGGCACGATTTTACAGGACTACAGCGATACAGCTCTGCTGCGTTTAGCAGTTGCAATTCATCTATTTCATAATTTCACTGTTTACTGCCACTTAGAAAAGCCAAAAAAATGTTATATTGAGAACATTTTTGAAACCACTTGCAACTTTTTTTTTTTTTTTCTCATTCTATCTACCATGTACATGGCAGACCAAGTTCAGCATTTTGGGCTTTTTACAGTAACACAATTGTATCTTGTGCCAGCATTATCAAAATATTTGCTTTAATTGACTCTTCTACAGTTTAATTTGTCTTTTGCTATCTTAGTGAATTAATGATAACTTGAGGTAGAAGAACAGCCTACTAAAATATCTACTAAAATATTTCCTATTTATCATGTATGACAGAAGCTAAGAAAAGTCTGTGGGGGAAAACTGGGAAGAATTGCTTGTTTAACTGCTGCATCATAACTAGCAAAGTCTGAACAGAATATTAGTTTACTGTATCAGTAAAAATTCCTTTAATGGGTAAAGAGGGGAGAGGGGAGAAAAAGGAGAACACCAGAAAAGCTGTCATTTAGTACATGAAGTAGGTATAGACCTGACAATAAAACTATTCACTTTCAGATAAGGAGTTCACTGCAGCAGTATTTCTCTATTACAGAGACACTGAAGAAGAGACTCAAACCCAAATTTTACTGTTCATATTCTCTTTTTTTCTGCCTGATGCTTTATTTTCAGCTTCAATAAGGAAAACTGATGCCTTGTAAAGGAAATGGCTTTTGGAGGCAAATGGTTTTCTTAAATAGCAGCAAATGAGAAAAAGCTCCCAAATGCAACTCCCTTCCAACCCAAACCATTCTATGATTTCATGCTTGTTTGTTACAATTGTTATTGGAAGAAATAGTACAAATGGAGCTGATGATTTCCTTAAAAGAAGGGTTTCTCAGCAGGTGGGGAAAGGATGAAGTGACAGAATTTTCTGGTCTATAAATTATCCTTAAAATAGTCAGAACACTTCTTAAAGTTCCTTCTCTTTTAAGAATATCTCAGAAGTGGAAAGATGGTTGAAATAGCTCTGTCACCATCAAGCCTTCCCAGTCATTTGTATTAGAGGAAAGGGCAGACACTGAGGCAGAGCCAAAAAAAAAAAAAAAAGATAGCTCTTCTTATTTTGTGGAGGAACAGTAAAAGAGATCAAAGTGTTTAGGTTTAATAAAAGAAAAAGTTCAATTGAGAAAAATTATAATCTTCTCTTTGCTCTAATAATTTAAAGCATTTGGGTAACCCTTAAATCATTCTCTGGTTTGAAAAGGCTGATTTTAGCATAAGCAATAAGGTTGCTATGGTCCCTTTTTTAACAACAGTTAATAAGAGTTGCACTTCAATAGAAACTAAACTTTAATTCCAAAAATAATAAAAAACCCCACATCCCCCTCTTCCTTTCAGTTGGACAAAATACCAAAATCCCCTTCAGCTGAAAAAAGATGGGCCTATTCTAGAAATGTCTGACGGTAGGAATCTTGACATATTATTTGGAAACATAAATTTGCATAACTTCTCTATTATCATATGCATATGGATTCAAAGGCATGGAGAACAGAAAACATTGCAAAAGAAAGAATTTAAAAAAATAAAAATATTTGGATTTCAGGTGTAAAATTTACTCCCATATGAGCATGATTAGAACACTTTTTCTCAAGCCTGCCCTTTCCTCTCTATTATACAAGATCCTATGTTATTCACTGTACAGAGTTTTGTTTAAACAAATTAAAATGATTTTTTTTCCCAAGTAAAAATAATTTTTTTGACTGCAAACTGAAAAAAAATAAAATAAATGAATGCAAGTGGGTTAGAATCCAGCACTATGTAAATGCTGAATTTTAGCATTGCAGATTTATTATAGTTAGCTCTCTTCTTTGTTACATTTAGCTCCTGGAGTCTGAAAATACATCAAAGGATTTTATCACACCATGTCATACAACATATAGATCTTGTAATACTTCCCTTTAGCTTGCCTAACATTGAATCTTAGCTATATTTTAGTTAATGTATTGCTTCAATCAGCACTAAAAATCACTTTTATGAGCTTAACAGGAGCTCCTGCAACTTTTCAAAACTTTTTTTTCCCTATGGATGTTCTGCTTAAGATTGTTGCTGTGGCACTGTACAAAAATCACACAAATTGAAATGTTTTTCCATGCATTGTTCTCCTACAAGTTTTACAGATTTCTCTACTTGTCCCACCAGGGAAAAAGATTTGCCTTAAAATTCTACAGGGAAAGAATAGCATTCAGCTAGCATACAATTCACCAAATGTTCACTGATTACAGCATAGATACTTATGTGTTTGTGACAGCAGAAACTGCAGATTGTTAGAAAAATGAATAATAATATCATTCTTACATTTATGACAGCATTACTACTTATGAATATAGTTTTATTATTCAACAGAGACTTATACCCTAAGTGTTTAGACAATAAATGAATATGTCAACATTAAAAAGAGAAAGTTGTTAACAGCACTGTAGGAGATGATGTTGCTAATCATGTCTGTGAGATAGACCACTAAAGGAAAAAAATGGACACATCACTTCAAATAAGTAATCAGTGTAGTTCAATATATTACACTGAAAATAGGCAGCAATTTGGAGGAAAGTTAAATAATTTTCTGAAAGCTCCATTTCTCACAGTAATTTTAGTTCCTGTCACTTTGTACCCAAAATCATTGTACATACCAAAGTAAGCCTTCATTCCTTAATTTAATCAGATGGCAACATTAGAATAATCCTTACGCTTGACGCAATGGCCTTGTCATGAAAAATCATACTTGCTTCTTATAACAAGGTCTCAAATCCAGACCAATTATCCTCCCAGGGTATGCATTCACCATTAAAGTAACACATTTTTAGCAAATTTGTATCCCCTGTAGCTAATGCAGAAACCTAATTTTCCCATAGAAGTAGAAGCCCACTCAGCAGGCTTTAACAATATTGATTTCTGAAACCAAACATAAGCACACAGACATAGCAAAACTTTTACATACTTTTTGTGTGTGTGTGTGTGTGTACAAGTGCCCTTTGAAAACATCACAGAAACTGTCACTACGAGGTCTGGAGCTCCACAGTGGCATGTTTGCAGCACACAATGCAAGGTGCCAATGCTGACATGCATTTTCTCACCAGCTCGTTGCAAGACCTGGCTGTGTGAGCCCAAACCTGATACTGACCTGATACCCGGTGTCTCTTTTGATGCACACTTTTACTGTAGAATAACAGCAGAGGCTTTGGTAATGTGAGCACAGCTTGGACACGGAGGCCCCAGCACTAATGGTCAGTTGTGGGTCATTGAAGAAAGCCATCCTTGAGAGCTGGGGCAGGACTGGGGTTGGCTAAAGAAGCAGAAGCTCAGCAAGGGAAAATAACAGTCAAGAAACAGCATTAAAGAACTGCCCTGACAAAGTAGCATCCCTGAAAATACCTAGCCCAGGGACACAGACCAAGAGCTGCATTCTGCAGTGAAACTCAGCTGTCCTTCAAATGGCCAGATGTTGGGGGAGAAAAAGGAGATGCCTGATTTGGCTTCTGATCGCCTGAGTGAAAGCTCTGGAAACCGAATGCCCTGATGGTTACGATCAGCAAGGACCATAGCCAGCAGAATTAATCAAATATAATTCTGTGCTATCATATACTAATTTAGGTCTATTTCCCAAATGTTCCTGTCACAGTGATCTCTAATTTCTTCTTTATCATGTCCTTCTTCTACCTTTCCTCTTCCCCCTCTTCTTCCTCTTCCTCTACTTCTGTTTCCTCTTGTTCCTTGGAGAGATGGCAGGGAGCTGAGCTATCACTGAGAAATACCTATCACAACTTCTTTTCTTTAATAAGCAATCTTAATTATAGATCCAATGGTACTCAAAAACATTTAGAAAATTACCAGTGCCATTACCAGCATTGTTCTACCATGACCAGCTTTATATTATACCCATGATTACACTGGTGACTTCATTCTGCTAAAACTTCTTGGTTCTTCTGAAATTATTATTTTTTTTAGTTCTATTATACATAATCAAAAATTAGCTCATTTAATGTCTTTTCCAGATCATTATTGCAAACAGTCCTTTAAACCAGGGTAGTTCCCTTTCAAGATTCAAACTTATCTCTACATTTTACACTCTACAAAACTGAGGAATTATTCAAGCTCTTTGTTTTCCAGGTCTCATCCTGATTTTGACCTGTGAAACAACAGCAGCTCTCCCCTTAAGACTGATAATGTTTTATGGCTTCTTGTAAAAGACTATGAAAAGTTGGTTTTTTTTTAAATTAAGACAAACATGTCTACTTACCTCTTTCACTCACCATTTCACTGACATCCTTAAGGAATTATATTGTATTAAATTAGAGATCCATGTTTTCCCCTTAGGAAGGCCAATCTTGTAAAATTATTATCCATCCAAAATGATTTAATTATTTTACTTTTAATTGATACTTCAGCTGAAGTATTTACTGATCAGTGGGTTCTGGGTAATTTGCTCCTCTCATAAAGGTAGCTAAATATCTTCTGCTGTAAAAGCTCATTGTAATGAATATCTGTGTTTGGGAGTTTTTGGTTGTTTGCTTGTTTTATAAGATTTCGACCACCTTCACTATGTTCCTTCTTAGCTTTACGGTGTGTCCTGATGTTTAATTTAGTTAACAGTTTTTAAGCTTGAAATTTAAAAACACTGCTTTTGATACTAATCTGTAGTAGTGTCTCATCTTTAACAAATGAGAAACTGATAAAAATTGAAAAATAAACATGAATAATTAGAGAGGATGCATTTAATAGACATTCAATTCCAAGTGGTGCTATTCTCTCAGATTATGTAAAGACATTTTAATTTGCTGGAGAAAAAAAAAAACAACAAAACAAAAAAAAGACAGCCTTTCCTTTTAACCTTTTCCAATTCCCTGACAATAGGTCCCCAATTTTTTCTTACAAGGGCTTAACATAAATGAAGACAAGCATTGTTGTGGGATTTCTCTTGGAAAATATTGGTAGTATACCTCTGAGGACTGCATGCATTGTTAAATTAACTGTAAAAATTGCATGTGTCACTAAACACCTGGATCACAGGAGGCTAAAAGGTCAGTATTCAGTATTTCAACTGTGTGAGCAGATTCATTTTCTTAAACTATCTTTAAAAATTACTTATTTTTTTGCTGTTGGTTTTTTTTTTTTCTCATGAGCACTAGTGAAATTAGTTGGAAAGAGGAAAAGCAACTTTCATATTCCTATTGAAAGCAATTCATGAACCCAATTACTGGAGTGTCAGAACATATCTACCTTTCGAAGTACTTCTTGTCACTTGCTGAATATTTCATGGCATCCAGACCACCATATCCATATTTATTTCAAGATGGTCTAGAAGTATTATGTCTTGTTAAAATTGTGTTAATTCCAACAATAATTATACTACATATCAGCAAGAGAAAAAATCGTATTTTTCAGAATGGAAAAAGAAGAAAGTCATAAACATGAAAATTTCTTGTTAAGGATTTGCATTTATCCAATACTAACTTGCAAATTATTTAATAATGAATGAACAGTTCTTCACTTCTGCTATCTTGAATGTAGTGGCACAGTGATCTCACCTATGAGCCTTATAGATTAGTTTAATGTCTACTGTGGAAATGACAAAGCAGAAGGGTTCGTTTAGAAATGTTGTAAATGAAATAAGTTTAAAAAGTTTTTGCAACATTCAGGAGCCAGAGATCTAATATCTGACTTTGCTAAAACAAAATACCACCATGAAACAAGCAATTTTGCAGTAAAATGCTGCAGATTATGGCAATGATGATAGAATATTTTAAAATGAAAAAAGTGTTTTTCTCTTTTCTTGGACATGCAGTAAGTGCTGCTAGAAGAGAAAGAGATTTATAAGGGCATTTAAAGTAAACATATACAAATGTGCTTCTTAGAAGCGAAAATTTGTTATTGTCATTTGCATTTCCATGCATTTTACTTTATGAGTATTGTACAATTTAGTGCCTATTATTGAAAGCTATTCTGCTTCTTAAGGCAGGATTTTTTGGATAAAATAATTTTTGCTATGTTGTAGAGAATTTCAATGAGGTTATTATTAAAATTCCGGTAGACATTAATTTTTTATAAATCAGAATTTAGAATACTGCAGGAAAAGTAGCACAGTTAAGATGAAGGGAAATCAGATGGAAGCAGATATTTGTAGATTTGTAGAAAATAGTCTGTCAGCCCTTGCAGAGTAATGGAAAATATCTTACCAGTTTCTAATTAAAGGGAGTGGTAAAGAAGTTGGTAAAGAAATTTTAAAGGAAGAAAAGTCTTCTATTTATAAAAGATACATGCACACAATCTCAACTCTTATCTCTCTAAAACTTTCCAGTCATACTTGGAGTGGAATACAACTCTGGGATTTTTTTGACAGGTGTTCAAGAGGTTTCCTCTGTCGCTTTTTAGGATGTCAAGGATTTAATTTTTAAAGCTTCTACTCAAGCTCCTTTTTGTTTTGTTCAAATTCTTTTCTTTAACAAGAAAAATGCAGCTACATCTCAAATACTTTTAAATATGACTTGTTTTTTAGAATAACTTTTTAAAGGAACACTAATTCACCATGTTTTTGCATTTAATTTTAGTGATGTGGACAGACTTCTACATGTTTTTTAACTGCTTAAATGAAAGATATTTCATACTCAGACTATGTTAGGCCATATGGCCATAAAAAATTATATCACAGATGAATAGATAAAAATAACTGAAACGTAACTAAAAGCTACTCTTCCTCTCAGGTGAGGAGACATTGAGCTGTTCTGCAGCTCATTTGGATTGTGTCAGTAGGCAGGAAGGTGAGCCAGTCCATCAAGGGATCTCTGGAGTTCTTGGGATATGAGGTGAGCAAAACAGCAAAGTTCAAATCCTATTTCTAATTCTCCTCAAACTTCCTGATAATTGAAATGCAAACTTTATTCTTGTATCAGCTGAAGTTACCATAATAAACTGGACCAAGGACTTGTGTCAACAGTCTGAGAGATCTGCCTCACTGGAGAGTCACAAGTGAAAGAACAACCAAGTGCCCTGGCACTTGTCCAAAAAAGCACTTACATGAATATTTCAATCACAACTCCTGAATCATCTCAATCAAGACCTTAATTTTGATTTTTTTTTTCACTTTTCTATGACATTGTGTAGGTTAATAAAACTGTGAAGGCTTGCGTTTTAGTCTTTATTATCTGTTTGAATTCTGAAAAAACCCAAAATAAACAGAAGCTACAAAGGTCTCTGTGACCTGATAACTAAACCAGAAAATCACACTGTAGATGTGGATAAATGTGAAAAGGAAAAATCATATAGCTTCACTAGTTTTAAAATGAAAAGGATAAATTAATAAAATTACTTCATTTTTAAATGCCATTTTGTTTTATATACATCTACACATCTGTTCCTTGAAGGACAGTTCCCTCAACTGTGACTTCAGCATTTTCTCTGGTTAGTCAAATTAATTCTTTACATGACTGTTACATTTTACTTGCATTTGATTTGTAACCACTTGGATATCCACTCATAGTTCAAGTCACTTCATCCATCAATCATTCCTAGAAATGATGGCTACAAAGACAACTGTTATATGCTTCTGTTGAAATTACACAGAGTATTTTGAATAACTGCAAAAAATTCTGAAAGGTAGGAGACCAACACTTTGTCACATCTTGGGTCTGCACAAGTACAACAGACAACCACAACAAAAATAGTAGCATTCTGTTTCCCCTCTGCATTTGTTAATATTGAATACATAGCATTTCAGAGGAAAATCAAGGAAAAAAGCAAACTGACAAGAGGTAAATAGTAATTTGGATCTTATTCAAATGCACATTTTCTTTACTTTTTTTCATTGCTTGAAGAATTTAGTTTCTCCTTAATCTTCCAAACAACTTCTTTAACACGTCAGTAAGTCAATTACAGAACAAAAACTCACTAGTTTTTTTATTCCACGCATTTCATAAAATAAAGTACTTGCTAGACTGCCAATCACATAAAGTCTATTCAGCAAGTGGAAACTGATCCAAGCCACAGAAATCAGATGTCTGGCACCAAAGGTTTTTGCTTGAGCCTACCTGAGGTTCAAGCAGAATTGACACCCACAATAGGTAATGAACCAAAACCACAAGGACTCAAAAGCTCACAGAATGTGCCATCCTGACTCAGTGGTCCAAAGTATCTTCAAATATACCCTTTGGATGAGTTTGGGCAGAGGCTGCACCAACTATTCTCATCTATACATCATACCTACTGTTGTTACTTAACATTATTTTAAATGCTACTTTTGCCAAGAGTCTATCAGGTTTACATTTCATGTATGGTCCTCAAGGATCCACTTGTTGGAGCCTGCTTGACTTCTCTGGGCTACCTGAGTAGTGACCTGGTTGTGCTGTCAAATGAAACAAGCAGAGACAAGGAATTTTCTTGTACCTACTTTCATATTCCATCTCCACTGAGCTAGATGTAAGAAATAGCTGATAAATGACAGATACAACAACTCACAAGTGGGTAGTAATATTTCCTGGGCTTCCTTTGAAGTGCATGACAGACTTTTGAAGGAAATGATTGTCAAAGGGGCAAGGGGGGTGTTCCATTTCAGTTGAGAGTAGTAATTCACAGCACCTCTGTGCCTATTACTGAGACATCTATTCAACACCTTCTGGAAATTCTGGGCATGCTAGAGAAGAATGCCATTTAGAATAATAAGGATTTGAACCAACTGTATGAAATATCTCAGCAAAAAATACGTGTTTCTTTGTTCTTATAGGTAAAAAATATTTGTACTTTTAATTTTAAAGAGCTACTTTCAAAAGCGGCTACTTTGCTTGAGATGCTGAAGTATCTTGTTCTATGGCCTGACTAAGACATTTCAAAGCTATCAATATAAGAAAAATTTTTGGGTATCTGTCTGCTTCCCAAGTACACTGCCTTTCCAATATATTCAATGAGAAACAAGGCAAAAATAGAGATGTGTATTGTCTCTGTTTGGCAGAGGGATATTCAGAGCTTCCTGATTTCCAGCCCTAGAGCTATAACTTGTGAATTCATTGCCTTTGTCCATTTACAGGGCTATTTGCTCCACAGCTTTTGGCTTTGTAATAATTCCTAAGACACCAAAAGAGAAATTTAGATTAATACTTAGAAATACTTCATACTTTTTTTTTTCTTTTTGCATTAGGTTGGTTTTTAAAACTGCAGTTGCAAATAAATTCTTATAGATAGTAACAAGTACTGCTCCTCAAATTTTCATATTGGAGCTGATACTATTTAAAATCTTCACTAATAGCCTGGATAGCATAACAAAAGGGTTCCACATCATGTTTGCAAATGATATCACGCAAGGTGAATAGGTCCACACTGGAAAGATTCTGAATGGGTAAAAAAAGTGGACTGAATATAAAAAGGACTCTTATGAAGTTAAACAAAGGCAAATGAAAAGCCTTGCATCTGTGATGATATAAACCCTTACAATTGTACAGGCTGAGGAACACATTGAAAAGTGGCTTTGTACAAAATAATTTGAAAGCTTATGGTAGGCAACGAGTTGAGCTCAGACTCTTTCACACACTCTTTCAATGATGGAGACCAATCACATCCTGGATTGCCCCAGCCATCAACTGCAGGGAAATGACCACTGGAACTGTTGTGGAACATCAAGACCAAGACTCCTACACGTTGGATGATGAGCTACATCCTGAGCTACAGCGGTGACCCTGGCACAGACAAGGGCAGGGACCTCAACACAGGTGCAGTTCCACAGGACCAAGAGGGATTGGTGGCAGTAACAAGCCCAGCCCAGTGATCATCAGGCAAATGTGATGTGAAAGTCAGGGCTGAGGTCAAATTGTACATCCAACAAAAACCTCAGGACCCGGAGGAAATCAGCTTGGCGCAGGGATATACGTTTCATAGGTCAGACAAGAACTAGGAACACAACCTGAGCTTAAACAAAGCTGCTGGACCAAAAGACAGAGGATAAATTAGTGTACTACAACTGGTCAGGACAATTAGTGGCACTCAGGGCCTTGACACCCTGAGAGCTCAGTTCTGCATAGTAACTGAGTCTTTCCAGATTTAATCAGTTCTTTCCTAATGCATTTCTAGTCATGTCCCTATCAGTCTGTCTATTCATGTTCTCAGATCAGATTAGAACATTTCTTATGTCATGTAATTAATTTTATTGCACTTTTCAGTTGTATGCTGCTGTTGTAAAACTTTTATGCCTTGATTTATTCTTGCAACAGCTGATCGTAAGATCATTTAAAAATACTTAGGCACTTATTCATAAAGTGTAGTTACCTGCCTATGTGTATTTTATCAAATTTAGCTTGTAGTATTTTAGTAATGAAGTCAATGCCTTACTCAAAAAGCTGCACCATACATATACTGTATGCAGTATACTAAATGCAAAGTTTAGGAGTTTTAACTCATGACAGAAAAAGGAGCATTCTACTATGTTAACTTCAGAAAGAAAAGGACACTTTTCTTGTGTTAAACATTAACAAATACTTGCTTTTCAACGTTATAGTCCTTTTCTTTAAAATAATAATCATCCCATTACAGTTTTGGAAACTACAGAAAAAGATCTGATGTCAAAAAAATTACCATATTTTACACATAAACTTGAGGGAGAGGTAAACATGAAGCAAAGTAATTTAGGACAAATTGGTCAAACCACTCTGCATCAGTGCCAGGGATCAATACTCCATCTGAACAAGATACACAACATATTTTTAACTTTTCAGAATAAAGCCACTTTTTCAGATTCAACAACAAAGCCTTCTTCAAAACAGTCAATCAAGTTTTGGACATATCCATCTATCAATATATCACACACTGAATCACACACGTAATCACTAGGTTGGAAGAAACCTTCAAGACCATAGAGTCCAACCCATGCTCTAATACCTCAACTAAATGAGTGCTACATCCAATCTTTTTTTAAATACATCCAGGGGTCGTGACTCCACCAACTCCCTGGGCAGATCATTCCAGTACTTGTATATTCCACATTTTGTGTATTATAATTCTTGGGTTCTTATTTCACTCATCAACTTTCTTAATTCCTTTTCCCTCTTCGTTAGTGTACTTATCCCACCAGCTGTTCTCAGATTTTTTTTGCATTATTGCGATCTTAGTAGTTACTAAATATAGATCCAGAAACAAATTTATACATCACAGTAAGAAATGTGGCACAGCAGCATTAATTTTCAGATGACTTGCTCTCCAGTACATACCACAGTCCCACAAACCCAATGCCAGGTTTCTAGACTTTGCTTATAGAAATTTTGGAAAAAAGCAATTAGCAGCCAGTCACTGAAGTTAAAAAATGTAGAAACCAAGCTCTTATGGAAAAGGCCACCCATTAAAAGGGATGCCTTCTAATACAGTGGTCCAACAGTTATCATCTTAAACATTTAAGATTCAGAGAGCATTCCTTACTCTGCCCAAAGACCATGTGAACTCTTCAGTTTCTATGACAGCGAAGGCCCTGTAGCCAGGCAGCTCCTCCTCTTCAAGCTGTTCCAATGTCAATGGTCAGTCTAGCAATCTTCTGTATCAACACAAGTCCTAATTCAGCAGTAGAGCACTGTTTCTCTACTAAATATGTGTCAAGTTCAATTAGTTCCCTGAAGGTTTTTATATTTTTATTTCATAATCTTTTGTGTTCAGTTTAGAATCCAGTTCTCCCTGTTTCCCTGATGATTTTAATCCATTACTAACTCAGATCTAAGCACCATTTAAGACTATCCTATTAAATCAAAAAAGCTTCAATACACTTAACATCAGTATCTCCACCACACAATATCCTGGTTCTTCAGCATCTCCAACAGTCATTACGCATGAACAAAATCTAGAAGAAACAAACTTATTTGGAAAGCTGCAGAAGAAGATGTAGGTGAGTAGTTTGAACCAGGAAATAAAGGGAATTAAGGGGCTAGGGGAATAACAGAGAAAAAAGAAAATCCTGAAAGATAATGGTCAGATAATGAACATGTCACAGAAACAGCAGGAAAAAAAAATTCAACAACTATCAGTCAGAAAATATCTAAGACTTTGGGAAAAGAAAACTGACAGTACACGAACAAAATTATTTGTGTAAGAAGGAGCAGAGAAATAAAAAGTTCAGGGATGTCTATGGAATAGATAGGAGAGACATCTTCACTATTAGGTTTGACATTCTTACTAAACAGCAAGAAAGAAAATGAACATTTCTGTCTGCAAAAGAAAGAGGTAAGCTAAAAGAGCTTTTGGAAGCAACAGCAGAGCCAAAAAAATGCCAGAAGGTAAAACTTTGTATTTGGCATAAGAAAGAGCAGGTTATGCTGAATGTCTGAGAGGGTGGGGCTGAACTTTCACTGCAGCTCTGCTGGATCAGAAAAAGCTGCATTACTCCTAAAGCTGTAGTTCCCATTTCCTTGTAGTCTGTCAGCAGAAAGCAAGCAATAACGGTCCTTTATTAAACTTCCTACTGTTTTCACAAAACATCAGACCTACATCAATTACAGTACGAAAAGGAAAAGAAAGACTATGTCTGAGAAATATCCTGCGGGCCAGAAAATCCTAATCCTCTCTAAGGAGTGGAAGCCCTGTTGGTTTTGACTTTAAGAACAATTCTGGACAAAATACTTGAAAGTGCACAATAAGGAACATTTGTGCAGTGGCAGGAGATTAACTCAATGATCTAATAGGTGTCTTTCCCCTCTAGCTTCTATCATTCTGGTTTAAATTGCTCTTTAAATTTAGAGAGTTAAAATTAGATAAAGACAAGCTGTCGCACTAGTATAAGCCTTTGAAAAATCTATTAAATGCATTCATCTGTGTTACAGCTCTCTCCGTGGGCCAAATTCTTCCTTCACTTGTATTAGTGTAGTGCTGTTGAAATCAGCAGGAGAAATCTGAGTAACTATTTATTCCCATTCAGGAGATGTAGCTTGTTTGGTAGTCAACTATCCTAAGTGTTTTAAACTCCAAAAACATCTGAGGGTTTACTGTTGAATATTCTGTATTTGGGTGCCTAGTAATGTAAAATAACGCAGCTTAAAATTGATTTTAAATTTGAATGGGCCAAATACTGCTTTCAAATCCAGTGGCATAAAATGACAACAGAATTTACTTTGAGCTGTCATTGATACTTACTGGTAAAAGCCATTAAAGACAGCAGTAATTAGAGTCCCCCTGAAAAAAAAAAAACATACATTTTTATCTCTGTGATGTCTCTCTAATCCCTAAGAATGCTATTAGAGCAATGGCTGGTTTCTCAAATAACTCTGTCAGTTGATCTCACCCCTGAGTTTCATTTAATGTGTGTCTTTATCACAGAACAAGTAATATTGTAAGAGACCTTTGGAGATAAGCTGGCCCAACTGTGCTTCCCAAACAGGGCCACTTAAAGCCAGTTGACCAAAACCAATTTTGATATATCCTCAAGGAGGAAGACTCCACAACCTCCCTGGGAAACTGGTGCCAGTGCTCACAATTTAAAAACAACACTGTTTCCTGAAGTTCATATAGAGCCTCCTGTGTTTTCTCTTTGTGCCCATTTTATCTTGTGTCCTGAAAGGGAGCCTAACAGAGCACCCTTGCTCCATCCTCTTTGCATCCTCCATCCAGGTGTTTATATACACTGATGAGATGCTACCCTGAGCCCTCTCTCTCCCAGGCTGAGCAGTACCAGCTCCCTCAGCTTTTTCCCACAGGAGAGATGTTCCGGGCCCCATAATCATCAGCCCTTTGCTGGACTCTGTACAGTATGTCCATGTCTCCCTTGTGCTGAGGAACTGCAAATCGTTCTCATATATAGTTATTCTCCCATCTGTGTTAACAGGCCAAATGTGCATGGACTACATGCATAGAAGTAATAGTTTTGTGAGCCTCCTGATAAGTTCAAATGAGCTTAGAAAAGGACTCTTTTCTAAATAAATGAGGTGTTGATTCTCTGAGTAAACTAAAAAATAATCCCATTTTTTACCCCTTTATAGATCAATACAGAATATTTCTTTTAAATAGAAATTAAATTTGTTGTCACAAGCTTCCTGTTTTCCCTGATTATTTGTATAAATTTAAAAGATTTGATTGAAAAAAGCTGATGAAATTACCACTTAGAACGGATAAATGCTTTTTATTCCTTGGCTTGCAAGGAATGCAAGTGCAGTGACGCCAATTATGTCCCAGAGAGGGGCATATTATCAACCATAAAACTGTAAGTGACCTCTGCATCCCACTCATGAACTAAGCAACAATAAGAATTTTAGACAAAAAAACCTCTTTGGCAGAAGATTAAACCATTTTAGCTAGCAGCATGGTTACTCAGTATGGGGACCATTTCTAGTGCAGGACTTAATGTTGTCAATTTCTAATGCATTCACAATGATTAGAATACATAATAGCAGTCACAGCAAGAATTCTTTAACAATCATTTTAGTGGTAGGGAAATAGAGTTCTTTTTGTGGCGAGCAAGAAACCACTGCTTGTCTTGAAGAAAGGTCCACATCGCAATCCAGCATGTTTCTCAGTAAAATATCTAATCATAAATACATAAGTGACCTCATTGTACTAGATAATAGTCTGTAGAGAACTTTATAAAATTAGAAATGCTCTGGCTAATTATATGTACCCACAAATCAACTCAATCCATACAATCTTTATCTTGACCAGTGTAAAGAATAACTGATTACATATGAAAATGAAATGGTATGGCAAGATCCTGACACCAAATCATGCTTTCTTCTTTAACAGTCAAAGGGATGTGGTATTCCTTCCTTTCTTTCATTCAGGGACTAGCAATTTGTCTGTCAGCATGTGCTGATACAAAGCCTGGTCCTAGAGGAACAGATTAACATACTTTTTTGCCTGAGCCCTTAAATACTCGGCTTCCCACTAGGGAAAAAAATATGTCATGTTTATTTAAAAGTACTGTAACTTCCACTGTAAAGCTGATTCCTTTTTTGATCTGCTTGGCAGTTAGTCTGCAGCTACAGGTAAGTGTCTAACAAGTAGCCTTCCACATCCAAAATTTTAACTTCTGTGCCTCTTCCAGCTATAATTCACCTCCTATCACAACAGTGGGCACTAGGTATGGAGTTAACATTAGCTGCAACATAAAGATATTGATTTTGTAATGTGCAGAACAGGCCACAGTATGACTGGATTTGCATGTGTGTGGAGAGAAAAATACTAAACATCAAGTTTTATGCAAACCTATACATCCCAAACACTGCTCTCTCCATCTCACAACCAGGCACAATTACTACTCTGCGGTAACACTCAAGTGTGAGGCAACTATTGCTACTTTCAAATTCCACACTTTTCTGTAGGAAAGAAGTTTCCTTGATGTAAAGGAGTTGTCATACCCTACAGAGGTGAGTATCATGAACAATCTGAGTCTGGACCACACAGGGAAGCCTTTGTGGAACTCAAGATCTTCCTTTGAGGCCATGAATCAGGGAAGGGGGACATTAAGAAAAAATTGCAAGGCAAAAAGAGCAATAAAGGTATACCTATGATTAAATTGTTGGTTCAGTGTTCAGCCTTTAATGCAGTCAAATATTGCTGGATTTTTTTTTCTTGCTTTATTCATATTTCACTTATTCTGTACCTCAGCCTTGTTTTCACACACTTTGATAATCGTGATATATTCTGCTATATCTTCCACCTCTTAAAAATGAAATTACCAGAAATGAGGACAAGTACTGAAACACACTGGACATGAAAAACCTATAGCAAAACAGTTAATCAGTGCTGCAAAAGGGAGGTATATCAGGATGCTTTATTTATCATACTGCATAAATAGAATGATGTAAATGAAATTAAAATGAACCTATTACTATGGTCATTGGAGGTCCAAGACAACATGTTCAAGAGCTAATCTCACTGGATTACAGGATAACCAAAATATATTTTCTGGTTTTGTATGAGCTTCTCTTCTCAGCATTATCACGGCACAGTTAATTTTCAGTGGGATTTTGAATTTAATGAGGTTCTTTAATAAGGAAGCCCATTAACTTTCACATTTGGGAATTAAAAGAGCATCCCAGTCTATAAGAAAATGAGTATTTTTCCCTTTGGAAACTTTTAAACCACCTGTGTATGCCTTTTATTGGTGATCATTGCAGATTTCTGAGGTTCAGAAAATTTGGTGTTTCTGCAAACAAGATTTGCTGCGTCTTGAGGATTTACCTCCTGACATTTTCTCCTTTGTTTTACCACAAGGAGCTGCTGTTTCATCAGCTGTACTGAGAGACTATGCCTCCAATCCAGTGTCTTTAGCTTTACCCTTTAAACTGGTAGGATTTCAACAACAACAAAAGAAAAAGTACTAGATATGTAAGTGGGTGCATATGTTAAGGAACACACATGCATATGATATGAGAGGTTGAACACAAACTTACCAGATAAAACACAATCTGCCTTGGTTATTAATTAGCATGACTGTTCTAAGAAGGTAAGAATATTTAGCTTCTACATGCTGGAAATAAGAAGCGATAATCACTACTTTGTAAAAGGCCGCCTAAATTTCTTTCTCATTCACATTCAGCTCTCTGAGTTTGGGAATGACCAGCAAAATCCCCACTGAGGACTACTGTGCAGGTACAAGTGTGTATTGTAAACTCTTTAATGCATTGATTGAACTTGCTTTTCAATTAAAAAAACCCTGCAAACTCCAATATCTTCCTCATGCTTGTTAAAAAAAAAAAATAAATAAAGCATGGAGCTATCAGAAAAATTCTCACCATTCTGTGAACAAAACCAAGTACAAGCAGGGTATTGGGACCTTCTAATCCTTTCCACGTGACAGTTTTGCAGTCTGTCACAGTTGCTGTATGCCACTCCCCATGATCTTGGGCAGAACTACAGAAACTCCTGCTGAGGGCAACTGGATAAGCACAATGTGCATCCTTCTTGAACACACTACTCATGTTTTGCAAGTGCCATATCTACATGTTTTTTTGAAAACTTTCAGAGATGGCAACTCCACCATTTCCCCAGGCAGCATATTCCAATGCTTTACAACCCTCTTCATGAAGAAATTTTAATAAATATCTAATCTAAACATCCCCTTGCACAACTTGAGGCCATTTTTTTTGTCCTGTCACTTGTTAGCTGCTAGAACAGGGTGACCTCCACCTGGCTACATCCTCCTTTTGGGTAGTTGCAGAGAGTGATAAGGTCTCCCCTGAGTCTTCATCTCTCCAGGCCAAATAACCCTAGCTTCGCCATCTATTCCTCATAAGAATTTGAAAAATAATTTCCCAATGGGAAGAAAGCTAATGGAACAAGAGGTACAGCTGGAGAAACAAAAGAAACAACAAGACCTGGGAACAGAACTGGAGAATAGGTTGCCTGTAGTCAGCTCATCAGAGAGGCATGACTGATTCCTCTGGAGTTTGCTGCCTACGGTTCTGATTAGTGTTTCTTTACTGTACACATCAAGGTCCTGCAGGCTTAAGTCACAGAATCACAGAATATTATGAGCTGGAAGGGAACGAGAAGGATCAGCAAGTTCCACTCTTGACTGACCCATAAAGGGATTGAACACACTACCTTGATGTTTCAGGCTCGAACAGGGAATGACCCCACATTTCATTGTGGGTGAAACTACAGCCAAAATCCTTAAGAATAAATCAGATGTTAAATTCAAATATATTGCTGGATGTGAGGAGGAAAAATTAGAGATAATGGAGTTTGTTAACTCCAAGAAGAAGCCCAAACAATATGAGAATCTGGGAGTAAAAATTCCAAAGGCAGCAATTCTGTAAGGTCTTCCAGGTATTGTGGAAACACTTCTAGCTAAAGCTACAGCTGGAGAAATTAATGTACATTTTGTCACAATCAAGGGCTCAGAGTAATTACAGATATTTGTTGATGTGGGTCCAGCTCAAGTTAGAGACTTATTTGCTCTTCCTTAGTAAAAATGCCTTAGGTACTCTCTTCATTGATTAAATAGTTGCAGTAGGAAGACAGAGAAGGGGAAAATTTGGAGGACAAAGTGAGCACTCAATCAGTTCCTAGTAAAAAGATGTATTCAATAACACTAGAAATGTAGCAATTTTGGCAGGTACTAACACGCCAGATATATTTGAGGTCAGAACACTCTGACAGCCAGATATAAAATGAATTCCCAGATATACAAGCAAGTGCACCAATTTTCAAAGTTCACCCTAGGCCTCTGAAATTAGACATTATTCTAAATAAATACAACCTAGCAAGAAAATTCACATCACTAACACCTGGCTTTTCTGGTGCTGATGTTGCCATGTAATTGCTTGGGTAAGCAATTTTGTTGTCTGCAATTAGAAGTAGAAGAAAATGAGATACAAAAGTTTTAATAATGGTTAGAAATTCCTGGTGAGGGAATACTCTGACAGACCCAAAGTTGGAACTTCTCATGCTCTAACTGATCCTTTTTCCCTCCTAAGAATTTTCTTTGTAGTTAGACTGTACATTTTTGTTTAGATATGGCTAATGTTTTTTGCATGTGTTTGGGGGTTTAAATGAGGTTTCTTTTGTTGTTTTGGGAAGTTATGCGTTGCCCTTTAGCTTTTCAAAATCCCTTCAGTAATTCTGGCTAAGAAAACAGTGGTTGCATTTAGGAATACAGCTTTCCATTCTTTCCTTGGATTTTTACTGTTCAATACCAATGACTTGTCACAATATCTTGCATCTTTGTATACAATCTTAGAGAATCGTAGACTCGCAGAATGGTTATGGTTGGAAGGGACCTTAAAGATCACCTAGTTCCAACCCTCCTAACATGGGCAGAAACCTTCTCTCATTTAAAAACATCATATATGTTCAGCAGTTCAGAAAGCATTCATGGGTAAAAACAGCTGAAAAGATTATATATAAACAATTCAAGGAATAAACATAGAAAGGGCAGAACACATAGAGAAAGAGAGGAAGGTTCGCATAGGAAAAAACAGAAAAAAAAAATGAGCACTACTTGGGCTGAATATTTAAAGAATGTCTGAAGGAAAATAACCAGGATGTCAGCACACCAGCCACATTTTTCTGCCTTCCAAAACTCACTTTAGAATCAATTCCATGACCTCTAAACTCTTTGTAACTTCCTTCCTTGTGGACTGTACCCTGTCTCTCTGAGGATAGTTTGTTTTTTTTTCATAATCCATACCACTTTCTCTTTACCTTATTTAGTCTGACAGGTTTCTCTTTTCAGTGATCCAGTTTTGCTCTCTCTCCTAGCTTTGTGCTTTGACTCTAATAGCTTCTGGTTTTCGTATATGGCAGTCAAACACACTTCTCCTCTCTCTAAGAGGACTTGTCATAGTAATTTAAACTTTACCTTGACAAACAGGCTTAATTTTAGGTTTGAACTCAAATGAGATAAAACACATTTAATTACTTGCTTAGAGCAGGACCTTGGTTTCATAATTCTAATCTCATGCTCTTTCAAGGTGTGCACATAGTGATTAATATATGTAAAAGTTATTAATCATGCTGAAATTTTTAGTTGCACACAAAAGCAATAGTTCTGTAAAATGTAATGAGTTGAAAATTGCCAGTCTCTGGCAGAATACCTCTGTTTGAAAATGACTGTGTGCAATTTCTCTGTGTGTGTGCATGTGCTCACTGTCTAAAAGCAAATTGTTACATTGCTTCGGGCATTACAATTCATGCTCTTTTCAAAAAGAAACCAAAAGAATCCTGAATATATTTATAGATTGAACCTTTCCTTGTGCTACCACCACCATCCAATGTTTCCATTAAGAAAAGCAGACCATGGAAAATGAAAGATAATTTGAGCAGCAGTTCATGTTGTGTGCTACCTCTTCTCCCATTATGCAGTGTATACACATTCCTTAATATGTTTTCAGATGCCTTCTTTCCCTCTTCAAGCCTTTTGCTATCAAAATTCATGCATGAACTTATGTAAATAAAATAATGTGGAATACTGGTCCAGAGCCTGAGCATCATTCCATTGATTTAAATCTAGAATAGTTACTATTTTCAGTAGGACTGTATGTATTTATACTAGTGTAAGGAAATTTTGGTAAGGTGTTTCCTAAGAGAAACAGCTATTTTTATTCTCTTCTGAAATGAGGTTTTTGCTTGTATGTTTAACAGTAAGGTTGAGCCTCTGTACAAGAAGAAAGCATTAGAATTCGAAATCGCTAATGATTCAATCAATATATTAAAATTATAAAATTATAGCCTTTTCTGAATTTGAGTATTACAGCCTTTCTTTCTCTACTTCAGCAAAAAACCTGACTTCAAAGAAGCTGTCACAATACTGTGAATTCAACTCGTGTGTAGCATCTTTGCAGGCATGGAATCTACAGACATTCGCAGGGAAAGAAAATCACAGCTTTTGCATTTTTTCACTAAACTAGTCTACCTATTTTCCACGCCCCATTTCTAAGACAAAACATGTTTCTGAAGCATGTAACATTTTGATCACTGTACACAATGCATTTTGCATATGGAGCTCTTAGATACTAGCTTTTGGTAGGTTAGGTTCTAGTCACGGAGCAGAAATTCATGCCATGTATTAGTGCAAATAATGCAAGAAATTTACTTAATACATCCATTACTTGTCCCAGCTCTGACTCCTCCAAAGATGGAAAAAGCTACTTCATGATTCTTTTTGAAGAACCAGTCCAGTAATCTATTGAAGATATATATTATGTGGGTGAGAGAATGATGCTTATGGGTTTTTTTGTTAATATTTTATTAAGTAGGAAAAATAAACAAATAGCAGTAAATCTTTAGAAAACTAATCCTCCTGTTATACCTTGACTTGACTAAGGAATGTAATACTGGAGGTATTTTCACCAGTTTGTACATTATAGCTTTCTAGGCTGTAAAAATATTCACAAATTAAAACATATATTTATTTTCCCTCTTTTACATAGGGAGTAAGCATATTAACTATGTAACACAACATGCATCAAAAATGTTAATTAACCCAAATGAAAACAAAACAAATGGAGTCACAAAAATATTTAACTATAAATGTTAGTCTTGTTATAACCACAGAATAGATCTTCCTTTTTACTATTAGGCTTAAGAGGGGGAAAAAGTGCAAAACAAAACTACAACAAAACAAAGTTAGAATTCCTCTAAACTGCCCTTTCTCCTAGCTTATCTTATCCATGCTGAATATTTTAATGAGAAAAAGTATAAATGCAATTTCTATTATTACATCAATGATTTTTGCAGTACCTGGAAGCTAGCATAATACAATTTAATTGGGATTTTTATATACTTCATGCATGAAAATCCTTTATATGAGTTTTCACCAATAAAAGGGAAAAAACATACGTATAATTAAATTTTAAGATGTAAAGAAAAAATGCTACACTCTCAGAACAAGTTTTTAATCAAATTAATAAAAAAATCCTCATGAAATCATAAATGTTAAAGATTCTAAATGATAAACTGTATTTATAAATTTATTACACATGTGTAAATCTGTGTGATGCAATACACATGCAGTGCATTTATGAATCAATATATTTTAAATATAAATCATGTGCATGCAATGTATTCTATTTCCTCTAAATCCTGGAAGTACAAATTAATAAAATATGAAATCAAACACAGTCCATTGGAAAAAAACTTCAAAAAACCATAAATACTTAGGGAGGATTATAAATTCCACACAATTTCACAATTTCAGCTTTGAAAACATCAATATCTAAAACAGTGTGAATAATTAAAACAGAAATGGTAGTAGAAATTTCAATGTAAGATATTTCTCTTTAGTGGACATCACTCAGAATAACCCAAACAGGATAGCAAAATATATTTAACAGATCTCTTGTCCAAATCTAGTATGATATGTAGTAATTCTAGAATATAACAGATGGTATGGGACTGAATTCAATTAAACAATCCACCATAGCATTCTGACATAGTTATAAAACTCATCAATAGAATCAAATGTGGAGTAGAAAATAAGTGAGAAATTTTTAAAAAAACAAAAGATTCCTGCAGTGGAATTATATACTTCATTCATATTTTGATTGTATTTCATTTAATGAATAATCTGACAAGTACATAGCAGATATTAATGCTTTTTCCATCATGTTGAGGCAAAATTTTAAAACTTCAAAACTCAGATACCATTTTACTCTTGATTAAAAACGTGAGAATTATTACATTGACACTGAACAAACTGTGGGACTAACACTACAAGACAACATTTGTACCAATTTCCCTTATTAATTTCTAAATTCAGATAAACCTTTAGTGTACTAAACCCAAAGAACAATACACTGGGAAGAAGTAGTTGACTTTTACACTGTTGTACTGCTGGAGGTTAAGAGCACAACAAAGCCCCAAGAAAGCAAAATTTTTGTGCCCTGGTTTTGTCCATGACTCCCAAAACACATTCTATGCATTGTTAAATACATCTACTGTTTTTTT
Source organism: Poecile atricapillus (assembly GCF_030490865.1). NCBI lineage: Eukaryota > Metazoa > Chordata > Aves > Passeriformes > Paridae > Poecile > Poecile atricapillus. Next base: position 36,449,600 of record NC_081252.1, read on the forward strand.
GTTTTGTTTTATTTTAGCCAGAAAATATGGTAAGTTTTGAATGAAAACTATCCCAAGATACTTTCATTCCTCTAATTTAATAAACAAACACAGGATGACAACAAAAATATTTACTACTAATTCTTAACTTGAAAACAAAATGTTTTTAAATACTCATTAATTGCAAATACTACACATTCACTTACAGGAGTTTCTCTTGACTCTGTTTCCTAGGTTGTCTCTTCTCTGCTAATGATACAGAGCAGACTACTGAAGGATCTGTTAGAGAAAATTCTCATGAACAGGAATTAACAGGAATGTTTCTGAAAATGGAATCTCCAGCTATATTTCTCCCTTTTTTTTTTAAGCAAAGCACAATAAATGGGATTTTTATTCAGGATACAAGGGAAACTCCTGAACTCAGTAGCTTTGGCTCAATATATACAATGTTAGAACTTGGAATTGAAATTGAAATACTATTGCCTTCATTGTGGCAATAGTAAATAAGCCATACTGTATGTATATCTCATTGTGACAAAAAACACCTAGAAAAATGAACCTGGTTTGTATGTTCTCCCTGTTTCATAGCTAAAATAGCTCCATCAGGACTAACGATGCATTGCCAAGAACTTCATTTATTGCCAACAAGCAATAAATGAAGAAGAAGCTATTAGTCAAGGTTACTTACAAAGAAGGCAATTTAGAAAACACAGTTTTACTGTTTAGTATTTTGTATTTTTTTTTGTTTTGTTGTGGGTTTTTTTTTTTTTGTTTTTTGTTTTTAATATAAAATATCACGAACCTTGCCATACTATAAAAAGGGTCTGTGGGGAACTTCAATTTTCACTTAATTTTTCCCTGAAAACTTTTCAAAGCTAGCCACAAACTAAAATACCCTTCACCTGACATCTGAGATTGCCAGTCAACTAAGGATTACCTTCACTAAGGGTTAATTAAATTTCTCTCAATCCTTGTAGTTTCAGTTGAATTTTGCAATGTACTCTTAAGAACTAAAAACCCTCCAAACCTCTCCACTCCAAAATAAGCCACACTGAGAACTCCATTGTGACAGAAACTTTTGTCAAGCTCTGTGGAAAAATAAGTAACAGGGATAATGTCACCTTCTTTCAGTCCTAAGAACATTGTGAACTCTTGCACTAATACCCCAAGCATGAGAACTTCAGTATATAGCAACAGATTAGAACAGACTACGAGGCAATCACTATTGAATACTGATTTCTCTAATGTCTAATAACCTTTATCATTTCACTAATATAAGAAAGTAAAACTATGGAAAATTTACTTTCACTTAATTTTGTACTAGGAAGGGGGAAGAAGTGGCCTTTGGCAGAAATGATAAAAATGCAAGTACCTGAAGTGTTCATTCTGACAAGAAACACAAGATAGTAAGTAAGTAGGGGAAGCTCACTCCAAATACCTTCAAATATCTTCAAAAAACGCAACCTAAGGTCCTGTTTTCACTGATTCCCTTCCTATGCTGAAAAGAATAAAACCCAAATCCCAAACCCTCATCTTGTAAAAAGGTCCCACCTTTTTATGTTTGATGTGAAAATTTTTTATTCTCTAAATACACACAAATTCTGTCATTCCAGAAGTATCCACAGAATTGTATGGGAAAATCTTTTAAAATCAGTGACACAAAACCACCAAAAAATTAAGTTATCCTTATAAATTGAATGTTCTTAAAATTTCAACCCCCCACAATTCAGATCAACTATTCCTGAACAGTCTATTAAAGAAGTTGTGGCACAATCTTTTTATGTGGTGAAATGCCCTTGTACCTTCTATAAATTCCCACTTTACTAATTGTGAAGAAGAAATGAATGAAGCAGAACAGATTATGGCAGCCCTCTGAAAGATGGGAGACAGAGTTCTAATTTTTTCCCCTGATCTCAGTTTTTTGCATTTACCATTACATCCTTTACTCCCTTAGAAAAGCTTGAAATATTCTGGATGTAACTGATTGAACCTTCTGTTCCATACAATCACTGGTTGATTTCAGTGAAAAAAATAACAAAACCCTCTCAAATTCCATGCTGTATTTCTTTGGTTTCTCAAACTTAGAGTAATCAGCATGGCATGATCTGATGTGTTTTAAAAACCGTGCTGGGTTGAGAAGGTATTGTGTAAAGTATTATCTGGTGGTTATCAAACAGAGATTTGAGGTCACCACAGAGCTCGTGACAGAGGCCTACACAATACTATTGATTTGTATTTGGGCTGTTCTTTCTGCTATTTATCTTTTCAACAGAGGGTGACCTGATAGCTTTCTGTTAAACAAGTGCATAGGGAGATGGTTTCTAGCTACAGAAGGTTCTTTATCTGGTACGGTGTGATATGAGAAAATTTCAAGTTAAATATTAAGAGCTATAACTGAAGAGACTGCTTTTTGATGTTTGGGTTTTTTTCACCTGTAAGATTTCATCTGATAAAAGTCTTCCATTACAATAGATTTAGAATAGCAAATCTGGGTTTTCACCTAGCTGTGAATGTTTAAAAAATAGAATCACACTTTCATGTGAAATATTCCATTTGGAAAAAAATCAAATGCTTGAAAAATAAATGTTGTGTTTGATTGTTTGTTTTATTAAAACCAGATATAAGACAAGACAGAAAAATGTTGAATCCAGGCTATAACAGGCAGCCAGGGATAAAGGCAGATTTTGATGCTGTAATTTGCAAGTGTCCTATATACACATACAAGTTAACCAAGTGAAAACTGCTTGTGGCTTGTGGTTGTCATTTATTTTTGAAACAGTCTTTCACCCAAACCTGAATGAGCTGTTTAAAGACACAGAAGTTAAGATCTAGGAGTTTCAATAATATGAATTACATAATGCACACACTGTTCATGCAGTTATAGTCTCGCAGCCAAGGGAACCTAACCTTAGCCACCAATATAGAATTATGATTTAAACTGAGCTTCTGTCTCTTAAATCTTTCCTCCTAAATATCTTCCCGATCATCCATTTAATTACGATCTACAGTTAATATTGTGAATATCAAACTCTTAAAGGTCATTGTGACCTATGAAAAACAAGTGCATTTCTCTAGTGGATGAGTAAACACTGATAAAGTTTAGGCCAGTGACAGTGAAGAACCAAGGAAAGCAATACACTGCAGTCCCAACAGAGACAGACCCTGTCTGCTACGCCCTTATCTGCATGTACTAATGATTAATTGTTGATCCTGACTTTTTCCCTCCACCAGCTTCTTTTATAACTCACACTAAATTATACAGGATATGAGGCAGACTATTCAAGGCACAAGTTTATTATCAGTTTATTGTGTCTGATTAGCCAAAACCTTCACTGTAATACACAGGGGAATTCATTATGCCTCTACTGGAGTTTAACTCATAGATAAAATGTTCAAAATAATCTCTTCAACCTGAAATTAGAGTGCTTTGCTTTCTCTAAACTACTCACTTTTATTTGCAAGTCAGTATAATTAAGAATAGCTTCAGCTATAGATAAATATATTATTTTAATTTTTAGAAACATTTTCCAGATTACCAAAAAAGTAAGAGATAAAGCTAAGTAAAAAATTGTGGGACCATCATCTTGCTTTTAATTTTTTCATCTCTAAAATCTATAAATAGAACAAGAGAAGTCAGGAAAGGGTTATACTGACATGATCCACGTTCTAAGAATTGATAGCTTTCCTACATCCCTAGCTCAGGAAAGCCTGTTCTTAAATGAAACACTGCCACCATTTCTAGTGGCATAAAATACAATTTCTGTACCAACATGTCTTACAAGATACCTTCAGTGCTAGTAGCTCCATATCCCAATGAGCAATAATATCAAGTGTACCTACATAAATCCATTTAGGAACGCTGGGAAGTTTGCAAGTATATTTACAACATTTACAAATGCTTACTTAACACTAATGAATTCAAGCTACTACTGTTAAGCATCATGCTTTTGAAGCTTTATATATTGAATTCAGCATTTATTATGCACAGCCATACAACACTGCAGAAGACAGAAATTTTTGATTAGAAGCTATAAAAATCTAGATTCTATCTTCTATGAAGTCCTAGTAATTCATATCTCTGAAGCAGCAACAATATGTAGAAAGCATCAAAATTAATCAGCAGAGCCAGAGTTTTGGGGAAAAGTGTCTATTATTTCTAATGAACTCTTTTTATCAGTTCAGAGATTCCAGTGCAATTGCTTTTCTGTGCAGACATAATATATTTTATGATGTACTACTTTCTAGACAATTATGGCTACTCAACTGTTTAAATCAATAAACTACTCCTAAAGAGTCACTTCTATTTCACTACGGCAAAATAAATTCCCTTATGTGTTTTAAACATCTTCTTTGATAGATAAATAATCTCTAATAAAGTAAAATATTTTCTTATTTTCAACAAATATGTAAGTTAAACCTGAGAAGATATATTTTATAAAACAATAAAACCCATGTGGTTTTGTTTGTTTCTCTTTTTGTTTTGGGGTGGTTTTCATTGTTATTGGTATTTTTTATTTTTTTTATCTAGACTTGCTTTGATATTGAAAAATATCAAAATGCCAGGAGAGATTGGAAAGACAACCTATTGCTAGCTAGAATTAGGACTAAATGAAGGGCAAAGTAATTCTAGCCTAGTGCTTAAATATCAACCAGACACCCAAACATAAACCATAGCTACAAATATCAAAAGCCACTTTTGTGTTTTATACACTTGACTAATGCATGCCTCAGGGATATTTGCTGGTTCTCACAGGTTATTGATTGATACCTGATGCATGAATAGAAGAGCTACTGCTCCTGATAAAATTTGGTTCCTAAACAGACAGGACACACACAACAACTGTGGAGAGCGCAAAAATATGCCTCAATTTAGTGTAGCAAAGTGAGTCCTAGAGATTTCCTGGTGTTCTAGTGAGAGACATTTCACATTTGGAGGGATGACTGTACTAACTATCAAGTGAGACCTTGCATGTAACATGTTTTAAGGTGGAAGATTGCAGAATATTGTTAAGGAAGCACAAACTACAACAACAAAAACCCAAACATATCTGTACTGCTACACTGAAATGGAAATCATAGGTTAATCAACAATTTTTTTTTTATGAAGCACTCTAATTTTTTGACCCCTTAAAATAAGAGGTTTGACATATCTACGATTAATTTACAAACCAAACAGTGACAGGTGAGCCTCACATAATGCAGTCATAAAAGAAATTCAATAAGTTTGTCTTGAATCAACTTACTTTACCTGAAATACTTGATTTCTCAGGAGTCATTAGAATTTTCTTCCTACATCTTTTGGGGGCTAACTCTGTGCAACACCCTGTCACATTAATATCTATGAATAATATTGACATACTCCATTAGTATAGTCATATTAATATACATTCACCAGTTTCACTTTAGGAGTTTCACCTTACACAAGTCTTTTTCTCAGGCCAGAAATTACCTGCAAGCTATTGGGAATAACTGCTGTTCTCCATCCAGTATTGTTGTTAAAGGTCTTTGAGCTCCTTTCCAGAAACAAGTGGCTGTTGAATGACAGTCTCCAAGTCACAGAAAAGGGAACATACATCTGCCTAGACCAGTAGCTTAGAAGCCTGCTGAAATAATTTTTGGCTGTTGTTTTGAGAGGGAAGTGTAGTAATATATTTAATGGAGGAAAGTACAATTACAGTAGCCTCAAACTATGGGTAGATGAAAGAGGAAGGCTTGTAAGTTCAAAGACACACAGTTTCAGCCAAACTCAAGTAAAAGGAGTTTAACTACTGACTTTCAGAAATCCAGTTATTTCTAATTGCACAGTTTAAAACAGGTAAGGGCATCCATTTTTTGAAGAAATCTATTGCAACCCTACAGATAACAGAGAAAAATATTAGTTGTAACTTCTAGACCAAATAATGGTTTCTGTGGTTCTTTCTTCATTCTAGACTCAAATATTTGCAATTTAGCAGAATTATTCTTAGGGTTCTAGATCTCATGATGGCTTTCTGCTAAAATTTTGTCTCAAGATATATTGACATAACAGTAATAATGTTCTCTTACATCTGTCTGACATTAGCTGTGACAGATAACCGATGTTAATTCCTCTTTTTAAATAATGAGAATAATTAGTTTTTAATCCTAGATGTAAGAAGTTTTAAAAATAGTTCTCTTGGAATGACTTTGAAAATCTGGAGTGTCTAATAACCCAGAATTATAAAATCACTGAGAATGGAAATTCTAATTTGAAACACCCAATGCATTTCCAAATTTTGTATTAGACTAGGGAGAATTCTTTACCTTAATGTGGGAAAAATGACAATTTCTTCCCTTCACTAATGTTCAACTGTCTCATTGAGAATGTTGTGAAAAGCACCAACAAAACATTATTAGTACATGTACAAGAAAGAAAGTTGATGAAAAAGTGGAGGAGTACCATACAGGCCCAAGAACAGACAAGTGCTCAGTTGTCTCTCACCCTTAAAGCTGCTGCCCCCCTGGATCAGAGCAGTGACCTTGCCTTTCACACTGCAGGCTAAGTCCACTTTCCTAGGCTGTGAATAACTGGTGTGGCAAGAAGTCCCATACTAAACTTTTTTCAAACTTTCTTCCAAGAAAAAACTCCCTTTAAACTAAGGCACTCACCACTAACAATTTTTTTTTCAATTATCTACATCATTAGAAATTATTGTGCAAAACTAGTCATGATAACCTACATAAACCATGTTCATAGTCTCTTTTCAGGGCAGGATGACTTAATGTTACAGTATTTGGATCTCCATGGTCTTTGAGAACAACATAAACTCTGCCTTTCATGAGCCACTGAATGACCTAGGGACTCAATATTATCACCATGGAAATGGTTTGAATCATAAAAATACTGAGATACTGGCCTGCCTTGTCCGAGAGCTGTCTCCTGTTCGTCCCTGGCCACAACATGACTGGAGAGTGTGAGTGGTAGGTTGGGGGAAGGAAGCTTGGAGGTAAAACAGCATGCCATCCTGATTTTTGTTAGTTTAAAGGAAGTAAAACTTTAGTTACAATAATGTTTAGCCCCCTGTATTATGATCTTTCCAAACAATTTCACCTGTTCTACCTCTCATTGCTTTCTTCCTTTTACCTCTCTCACCGCCCTCCCCCCCCCCATATATGTAAGTATAAAATAGTTGTTACTTGAAAAAACATTTATCCACAGGCAATTGTAGACATACTAAGCTAGAGGAGCTGACTCTGCATTCAGACAGTATGTACAGAAAGAAATTAGATAAACAGGGATCCCTCATAATGAAGTCTGCTTTGTTGATAAGAGAACAAGCTATCTGATTGCTGAATTCAGCTTGCTTCCTGTTTTTGCAGAAATGTACTGTGTAGAGAGATAGCAATGCAACAGACATTTCAAAATTGAAATTGAAGATGTAGTCATCATGAAACCAGGAATTGATCTGAAAAACCTAAAAACTCCTCCTTCACCTCCCACTTGGATTTAAACCAGAAAAACTTTTAGTACAGAGTTACAGAAGGTATGTGTCATTCAGGATTTATAATTTTGACAAAAAATTCTATTCTATTCTTGAATTTAAAGCATAAAAAAAAGGAAGTTATATTTAGGATTTATGTTTGTACTTTGTGTCTGGATAGTGACTATGTCTGGAAAATCACTAGTTTACTTTCTGAAAAACAGATGTGCAAGAGAAGTGTTTTTAACATCACACAAGACTGCTATTTTACAGATTCATTGAACCCCATGGAGGAAAAAACAAGCAAATGAGGTAAATATTTTTTGACTTTCAGCACCAAAATAAGAGAGAATCCACCAAAAGTGTCTTGCAACTCTAGAATGTGTGGTTGCTTAAAATACAGTATAATAGAAGTACATAAAATTATAGTATCTGTACCATTATTTGCAACCATTTGTATAATTTAATGTTTAACAGGTTAATATGTACTTGCAATAAAACTTTTATAATAATTTTGAATCAATGTGTTATGGTATGCCACATTTTCTAAATATCACCCTATACAAGCATTATTCTTCATGAGTGAACGGAAGAAATTGGTCCAAATAAATTTTACTCTACAATTAAAGCAAATGGACATAAGCAAGAGCCAAAGAGTAAATTATTTCCATTCCTGCAGCATTTCTTTAAAGAACCTGAGCTCATTTCTCCTTTGACATGTCAAAGAAATCTGTAGACATTAGCAGCAGAGATATGAAAGTATGCTCATACATGAGAAGAAATGACAAATGAACAGAAAGTTGGGAGGGAGGGAAGGAAGGAGGGAAAGAGGGAGGGAGGGAAAGAGGGAGGGAAGGGAGGGAGGGAAAGAGGGAGGGAAGGAAGGAAGGGAGGGAAGGAAGGGAGGGAAGGAAGGGAGGGAAGGAAGGGAGGGATGAAGGAAGGAAGGAGGGAGGGAGGGAAGGAAGGAGGGAAGGAGGGAAGGAGGGAAGGAGGGAAGGAAGGAAGGAAGGAAGGAAGGAAGGAAGGAAGGAAGGAAGGAAGGAAGGAAGGAAGGAAGGAAGGAAGGAAGGAAGGAAGGAAGGAAGGAAGGAAGGAAGGAAGGAAGGAAGGAAGGAAGGAAGGAAGGAAGGAAGGAAGGAAGGAAGGAAGGAAGGAAGGAAGGAAGGAAGGAAGGAAGGAAGGAAGGAAGGAAGGAAGGAAGGAAGGAAGGAAGGAAGGAAGGAAGGAAGGAAGGAAGGAAGGAAGGAAGGAAGGAAGGAAGGAAGGAAGGAAGGAAGGAAGGAAGGAAGGAAGGAAGGAAGGAAGGAAGGAAATCAGCTACCCAAAGCAGAATTACATACACATTTAATCCTTAGGGGAATTTTTTAGTTTGTTAAATTGACAGAGTCATTCTGCAAGAAGGTAACATTTATTCACAAATTAATGATTCTTTTTGCCTCCTACTGCCACAGTGAGCCTCCTCATATCAATAATTTCACTTTTATCTTCTTTTAATAAGAAAACTATCAACAAGATTAAGATTGTATTTCAATATTTTTGGCTATACTTGGACATTCTGAGACTTTTTTGCCTCTATACATCCAGATTTCCAATGCAGTAACATACAGCATTAGTCTCACACTTCAATTATTTTTTTTAAATCATCAAGAAGGCAGGACTTACTTTTGTGTCTTTAGATCTCTTTGAATCCTTTGATATACAAGATGTCTGAGGGAACAGACATGAAAGACAAAGCTCAACTTACTGCATTCTTATCTTTCCTCTGAGTGAAACAAAGACTAGAATTATGCATCATGTGTTCCTGGTCTCAGTCATATAAAAAACTTGAAGTGTTTTACTTTGCTTCTGTTCTGGGGAGCATATAAAAGCCCACATACAAATGTTAGAGATACCATAAAAATTGACATCTTAAGAATATATCTGAGAAAGCATAGCCTTTTTGGTCTATATATTTAGATGCAGACAGTGTAATCACTCATGCTGTTAAGACAAGATTCATTCTCTGCTTTCCCTACACAGACTCCCTATATGCAGATAGAGCTATTTTTTCCCATGAAAATAGCGGCTGCGTGCCTGAAATCCCTTTAGTCTTTCAGAACTCAAAACATTAAAACTGGGAATCAACTTTTATATTTTGTCTTTTTTTTCAGAGAAGAAGCCTTAACAAGTGGGAAGAACGGCTGGAAAGTGCTTGCTCACTAACTGAAGGTGGAATAAAAGCTACTGTGGAGGGCTGGAAACAATAGATTCTCATCTGAAGGAATATGTACCCAGAAGTGAGCAAGCTTTATGTTATCAGCATCATGAGACCACCAACTATTTCACATACACAGCTGGAAGATACTTTTGAGAAATATGGTTTCTCTTCTTCAGGAATGATTTATTGCATTACATTAGAGCTGTCTCTATCCACCTACACAAAATATTCAATCACTCTCTGCTTGATCTTTCTTCTTATTCAATTATTAGACGCAATTTGGACAGTTTCACATGCCAAAAGATACCTACTTATAAATATTCTTCTCCTAATTTTTAGTTTGGAGAACATACATGATCACAAAAGGGCTAAAGTGATCTTCCAAAGCATGTATGTCTTCTGTGCCACATTAATTACCATATATCCTGCCATGTAAATCTGAGCATCCTGGAATCTTTGCTCACTGTGATATAATAACTCTTTTGAAATAACCAACTCCTGAAATAAACATACTCTAGCATAAGCACAGGACACAAGAATTAACAGTCCATCGCATTGGACTGAACTGGCCCCCATCCCATAGTGATTCCTGAACTACAAATCTGTGCTGTCTGACAGACAGGACTTCCCACACGTATCAGAATTTTGTGATATATATTCAGACAGTATCTGTGTCTAGCTTCAGTAGCTGTCCTGTCAGCTGGGTCCCTCTCTAATCTGTCTCCCAGGTTCCACACATCTTTTCTATTGAAAACAATACTATCCTCTGTCATGCCTTTGTTTGTCTTCACTCCATCCTTTATACTTCACTTTCAACCCTCTTGGCCTAGTGCAAGTCTCATGGAAAACATAACTCATTTAATCATTCTTGGCTAAAAATAGATTATAGTAAATTATTTTTTCTTTCATCTGGAAGATAAACTCTACCATTTGTACTTTAAAATGGATTATAGCATGAGACAGAGAAACAGCAAATTCAAACAAAAATTATTGCACTCAATAAATAACTGCCTGAAATAAACCCAAACAATCCTCACTGAACTAAAGATATACAAAGTTGTCATGGGATAACTACTTAATTATTATGACTTATTATTATGATTCAACTAATCATGCAGAAAATTGTAGTGACCAGGTTTTTGATTGCTTTTTTTGAAATATCACACTATAAAATATATTTTAATATGATTGAGTGGGTTTTTTTTCATGATTTTTTTCCCCCATAGTGAAATTCTTTTCCTAACAGGTCTGTTTAAGACTACTGCCATTTCATAAGATCTGACATAACTGCATAACTTAAGCAATTAAATAAATGCTGAACCAATCAATTAATGCCAGTGTGTACAGGGTAAGAGAAGATTGATTTGTATCAGTGCAATGTCACAGTCCCAGATTTTCATTGAGATTTCATTTCAATGAGATAAATGAGAGAGATCTTGATGCACATTAGAGAGTAAAAGTGCAACAGTGATTCAGCAAGGGACATTAACAACATTAGTGAACAAACACAACAGTCTGAAAATGAAACTCTTAAGAATGCAGAACAGTTCTCTGTGAAAATAAAACCAGGAAGCCGTAACAGTTTAAAATAAAGGCATTCCCAAAAGATGCATGCAATGCAACTGAAAGCAGAAACTCTTCAAATAGAGTTGTTAATTTAGAGTAGAACTGAGTCCTGCACAAAGAAACTAGCAACAGCATATTGTTAATTGAAGTCAAAGCTGTGAATTAGTCTCAAAACAAACATTTGATCCTGTCAAATTCCATGGAATATACATTAAATTAGTCTAGTTGCAGATAAGAGAGATGTTACATTCATCCTCTCACAGCTGGAAAAATTTCTCATAGTGGAAGCATTTTCTGAACCAAATTAGTTTCATCAGCAATAGTCACCCATTTTTTCGTTGTTTCTGTACCCATATTTCCTTCAATACCAGCAAGTTTGCTTGGCATTGTGTCTCCTACAGAAGATTTAAGGGTGACTTTGTCTGCCTACACTCTGAGGCCATTCTGTGACTGCTGTGAGCAGCAGATATTAGTTACTTTTAAGTGCTAAACCAGAGGGCAGATGGCAGATGCCTAACTTTTTATATTTTTATAAATATATATTTATATCTATGATACTTTTAGCACTCTATGCCATGTATGACCATCTGAAGAATTTCCACATTAAGGAATAGTCGTGACAGTTTCTGAAAGTGTTTAAAACAGCTGAAAGCTTTATAGTCAAAGCTCTGCAGTGCTTCAGGTCTAGAATAAACCTTTTTCTTCAAAGAACCTCTGGAGAATATTTGTTTGCATACCCCTTTCCAGATAACCAGAAGTACATTTTTTTGGATGCTTCAATAATCACTGCACTTATTCAGAATCTGTGCTGTATGTGATACCCCAGGCTCAGTTGGAGCAATACTGATAAAACAAATTGCTTTTTTAGAAATAAAATTGAGGGATATGTTTCCGAAAGAATGTCTTTATATAAAATGAATTATTATTTTGTGACATTTTATAATAAATTTTCTACTTTACTTATAAGAAGAAGAAAATGTAATTCTGTAACACAACTTGAGCCATTAAATAAACATTTCACGGAGCTTCTAATTGTTTCCTTAATTCTTGTCTTATTTTTTTTAACTTCATCCTCTCTTTTTTTTAACTGTATAAAGCTCTAACATAATCTGTCAAAAATAAATTGTAGAGGTCTAAGACTAATAGTGGTTAAAGGGGCACATAGGCAATTAATGTTCTGTAATTAGCCTTTTTGTTAACTAGAAACACTTAAAACTATTTTAAAAAACAAACTAATTTTAGAGCAATATCTGATGAATGCTACCACAGGAGGGAGAAGAGATGGAAATTGATTCTTTCCACCAGTAGCTCTTTCACACCATTATTTTAATTGATTTTTTTTCACCAGTTGCTCCTTCATGCCATTTCTAAACTGGCAGAAGAATCTTGGCCTAGGAGTACTGCCAGTCTAACAGATGGCTCCAAGTGTTGCTAGTCAGGAGAAATCAAAATGTGCATCAGTTTTGAGGATTGGGATTATACTCTTATCCAAGGGCTACCAAAGCAAAAGCCTGAGCCAGATTTTCTTCTCACCTATAAAGGTGTAAAGGTATATATTATATTATATGATATTATATGATATTATATGATATGATATGATATGATATGATATTATATTATATTATATTATATTATATTATATTATATTATATTATATTATATTATATTATATTATATTATATTATATTATATTATATTCACAATCATATTCATATTCATATGTTAATTTATTTACAGTCTTATATCAAAGAATGGAAAATTTTGGTCTTTAATAAAGGACCATCAGGAATAAATCCTGTTTTAGATCTATTTAGATCTGAATCTTTAGAGGTTGCTTCTGAAGTCTGATTTTTTTATTCCGTCTTACAAGACTGACTTGTGCACTTGTCTTGATCCTGACTTCTGTGAGCAGATCTACAGTGGTGTTTCACTTGGAACCTGGTACTCTGTTCAGACTCAAAACTCCTACGTTTTCCACACAACCACAAACCACAAACACAGGGTCTGGGTTTTATTTATCATCTCTGTCCATTTCTGGTGTTGGTCTAGTGCACTGTATCTCACTGTATATTATACCAGTAAGACTGGATATGGATGTCTTACTTTCTTTTCCTTTAAACTTTCTACAAGAGTAACTGTCTTAAAGCAAAATGTTTTATTTGATACTATAATATTATAATTGTAATCATTATAATTTGATATTATAATAAATAACAATATTTGATATTATAATACCTAAAAATCATCGTTTTACTTGATCTAGTATTTCATTGGTGAGACAGCCTTTTCTCCAGCCACAAAACTGAACAAATATAATTTTCTGAATTCAGTTTTTCTGTTTCCTGCTGGTTCAATGTGCTTTGCTTTCTCAGAGAACATCGGAGTTTTTGATGTTACTTAGATATTGTTTCTTAATGGCTTTTAGGTCCTAGAATTCACTGAAGAGCACACACACATTTTGCTGTCACCTGTGAAAACTTAGGATGATTTTTTTTTTATTTTTATTTCTATAGTACAGTACAGATTTCACACCGTTAGAGATAGACCTGCAAAGAAACCAATGAACACCCCCCACATCTTAAGAGACTACACATTTTTTGCATAAACCACTTAGAAAATTATGTATAGATAAGATTATAATTGTCACATGAGAATCAATCAATCTTATAAAGCAGGGGCAATATATAGATCATGATCTCAGGACTTGTTCACCTTCTCAAATCTATGGAAAAGAGCAATTTTTCTTCTGAAGCAGTTCTTCCAAATGCCTTATTTTTGTAATAACATAAGACCTTACTTTCGTAATAATATTAGGTGCTTTATCAGCACCTTTAAATGTCAGGAAAAATAAAAGAATCTAGTAAAATTACTTCAAAATAGCAGTTCTTTGAAATACACAATTTGTTTTCTTTTCATATTAAAAATGTGGACAACTACTGCCATACAGCTTAACAAATTCCTGTAGTATTATTACTAAAACTTTGCATTATCCTCTAATCAGAACAAATAAAACCAGAGAAAAAAAATCCAGTGCAAGCAGATGTGAGTTATATCTAGGGAAACTGAGCTAGAGGTCAGCTCAAACAACTCAGACACCTGTAAGCAATGCTAGAGAAAGAAAAGAATTTGATGGGAAATCATAACCTATATTTATAGCTTGGACACGAGCATACATCTTCTGTCAAATGCCTCCAGCCTGAGGCCAGCTGACCGCTATCCCTCTTACACCAGCAGCTATTGCTCTTGCTAGCTATGGGCCTCATGTTAAGTCAAAATTATTTAACTTAGCAAAGAACTGATGCTTGCTTTGTTTAAACTGGTATTTTCTAATTTGACAAAATAAATTAGGAGTTCTTTTTAGAGAGGGTAGAAAGCTGGTTAAATAATGTCATACTTTTTGATCTTTGTATTGGTTGTGATCAGCAAATAATCTGTATGGAGGATATTGTTCTTTGTATATTAATATAGATCTTTCCACTTTGTACTTACAGTTTCTGCATTAACATTTAGCTAAGCAACTTGGACTTATGTCTTTGTGTTATTTACTTATGGCTGTATTTTTCCAAAACATATAGACACGGTTTATATAGGTTATTTCATGACATTTCACTACCCACTAAGTATGGTATTAAATAAAAATGTTTGACACTTCAAAATGTTGAGCTACCTGCATTTACTTAGGCTCCAGAACTGAGTCACAATAACTGAAAATGTTGGTTCTGGAATCAAGGTTTCAGAGTAAAACCTGACTCTGCCAGTGGGACTCATTGCCCCTTTCTATTGCCTTTGATGCTCTTAAACATGTTAGCTGCTACACTGAGGGAGAGCCTCTGAAAAAAGACGTAGTTCTGCCTGAAGGGTGATAATGTTTGCCTACAAATCAGACAGAAGAGACACGTTGACACTTCTTGCAGTAGAGAAGCTACTAAACTTTAGTTAAAGAACTTAAAAGTTAAAGAACTAACCCTGTAGGATATTTTCATCCTAAATTTTGACCACTTTACTGTTGAAAACTATACATAAAGCACATTTCTAAGTTCAAAGAATTCAAAGGAAAATCACAATGAAATATGTCATTTACTTCTCTCACTGTTTTTGACAGTAATTTACAGGTCATATTTACAATGAGGGACAAAATATTAAATTTAATTATGATCTTAGTATTAACTTATTGCTTCACAAATATTAATGGAACATTACCCACTGATTTAGAGAAAAAACTGTCTCATGTTAGCATATTGACAAATCCTTCAATTTTAAATTTAAATCAGTATTTCATATACATACTGTTATTTGTTTATATGAACACAGTAATAAAAAAACTTATTTAATTTTAATAGGCAATATATGGAATCAATATTTTATTTTTAGTCTATATCTCCCATGTTTAGCTTGAGGAATTTTTGAGAATTGGATAGTGATTTCATTTTGCATACTGTTTCTAATTATCAAAGACAACTTTATGTTTTTTTAAACTATGAAAGAAGCATTTTCCCCCAATTGACTATTGATATAAAGGGAACCAGGCAGTCAAATAGCTGTATAAGATGTCTTCAAATATAACCTCTGGACTGTAGAAACAATGAAATGTAAATGCACTTATGTTTAATTAACATTATTACATTATTGTTATTCTGAAATATGGACTGTATAAGGGCATAGTAATTGCTGTGCTTATCTTACCATGAAATTCCTGACAGAGCAGAAATACATCTATGACTCCACCAGGAATTTTAATTCAATTAACCCTGTGGTGAACAGGATACCGTGTACTTTAGCTTGAATTTCCAGTTAAGCCTCCATTACTTCTCCTCTCTCCACCCCCCACCTCTCACCCCCACCTCTTAAAAAGGACTTCAGACTCATGAACTCTATTTTTTCATCAGAGCTCTTCCGAAAGGTAGATGACCACTCTGTGTCAGATTTGGATCCAGAATCAAAGTACATAAGTCTAGCCAGGATAATTGGTCTACACGGTGTTCAATGCCTCATATACTCATGGACTCTTTCAAAGGGGAATGACAAAGCAATTGCCAATTCAAAACTGTTACCTGATCATGCCGTTTAGTTAAATCAAACATAATGACTGAGCAATAAAAATCAAAACGACGTCTCTTGCTTTTGACCACCCTTACCTTTTATTCACTGCCTAAAATAGAAGCAGATAAGTTATAACCCCATTAATATTATCAATAACAAACACCTCCTTTTACTAATGACTATATTGCTATAGTTTTTACCTATAAATTAAATTTACCATTCCTTCCATGGTATTTTTATTCATATGCCCAAAACTAAAAACCATTTTGCAAGATACCCATTTATTCCATTTTGTTGTAATCTTTACAGAAGATACAACCTTTGGAAAAAGATGGCAACAGAATCAGTTTATGAAGTGGCATTTATGAAGAGGTTGTAGACGTAGGGTTTTTTTAATTTGGACTTTTTCTTTACACTCACAAGCTTTTGAAAACCAAGCACACAAAACCAAAAATTGAATGAAATAATATGGATAATCAAAAATAGCTAGCAACTATTTCAAGCTGTCAGCAGTATTTTAAATATATTTATCATTCATGTGCTACATGCTGATCATATACAACCTATTCACAACATTTGCTGCCTTTTGTATCTACCTATATACTTTACATGTAGGGGTGTTCAGAAGAAAATGAACATACACCCAGAAATTAAAGATTTCAGTTGCTACTGCAGATTTTCCCTGCTTTGTGAATGCAATATCAGTGAATGACTGTTCATTCCTATTCTGGTCTACATTGCCAATTAAATCCTTATTTTGAAGATTCTGAAAAATCAATTAATTGTACAAATTATTCTGAAACATGATCTACATTGCAGGCTCAATTATATAGTGTTTTCAGGTCAATAAATAAGTCACTTATGAATTTTTACTGCTCATACCTGACTTGTCCCTACACTAAAATGCACAATGCATTTCCAGATTGGAAAAGAACAAAAGAAGACAGGCCTTTTTAAGTGGACACACTGGTCCATTAAACATAATCATTGATTGCTCTCATGTGCCAGCCCAAGAAAAAGAAAACTTTCCTCTCAAGCAAACAAACCATTTATGAAAGCTGTGTTAATGTTCACCACTGTACTTCTAAGGATTCCAAAACACTGGGCTTCACAAAATTTTCCCCAGAGGAATGAGGAACCAGCACAAAAGTAAGGAAAACAAAATTAATTCTATTTATCTACTTCTATTTTCCCCAACCCTGTCTTTTGGTGAATGTAATTCAAAAGACATTTTTTCAGCCATAGGACAGAAACAAAGGTTGTTGCTGCACTGCGTGATGGAACGCATGCATTTAAACAGATATGACAGATTATCCCTAACAGCAGGCTGATAGCACAGCTGTACTCCACTCCTTCTGGTTGTTTCTGAGACAATACAAATACTCCTGCACACCATAACACATTATGGGCATGCCAAATGTCCTCTCTGTATAATACATACTGCACAGGATTTTGCTTTTAAAACCAAAATAAATCTAAAGCTTCATTCAGTCATTTGCTAATAACATTAACTGAAAGTACTAAAATAAAACAAACATTAGTAACTGAACTGAAATTATTTTTTATTTTTTCTGGCAGTTACCTTGCATGATTTGGTTGAAAGCAGCTAATTCTTAAAGAATATGTATTTTGACCTAAATTATTTAGTACATATGAACAAGATGTCATATTAGACAACATAAAACAAAATAAAAAAGGAACCTTTATAACCTCCTTAACTGTTCTGGCTTTCAGACAGTGAGATATTTTATTTTCTTTTGAACAACAAGGAAAAAAATTCTATCAAAATCTTCTAACTTAGAATTATGGGAAGCATCCAAATAAAAGTTTTGTTTATTGCTTGATGTATTTTTCCATGTAAATTCTATATTATCTCCAGTAATGTGAAATGAGTAATCCTCAATTTTCCTGTGGAGGAATATTCCCATGCACCAGTACATGCTGGCTTCCCAGAGAAGTTGTGCTGCCTCCATCTGTGGATATAATCCCTGGACATTATCCTGGACAACCAACTGTAGCTGATTCTGTTTGATCAGGGTAGTTGGACCAGAGGATCTCAAGAGGTCCTTTCTAACCCAAATCTGTGATGTTGGAAGATGTCAGCATGTCAGAATAGCTCACTGCGTGCAGAATGTAACTTTTAATTTACTTAGCTGTGTCTTAATAGGTTTATGTGCCTTGACTGACATTTTTTGAATAAGCCCAACAGCTGAACATGATTTTTTGACATTGTTGTCTTTACTGTGCATTTAAATAAAACCAAAGACTTTTCTTGGTTTAAGTTTCTGCAAGGGAGAAATGGCTCAAGCAAAGCTAAATGACAGAAATGTGTTTCTCTTACGGTGCTTACCAACTCTCAGTGGACAGAGGGAAAGCTTTTGCAATGTCAAATTTGCAGGTCGCTTGTTTCCTAGTAATTGACATTATGCCACAAGAATCCAACTTGCAGCACTGAATAATTAAAAATTAGTTGTCTGCTATTTAAAGCTCCCAGTGGGAAACACACAGACATGTCTGTACAATGTACTAAGAAATATCAAGCCTTTGGGCTGCATTCAATGTTTGGATTGTGTTTCAGTGGCTTAAAATACAAAGAAGCTTTAATAGAGTTAAATTTGCCATTGACATAAATGACGGTAATTGGGACTTCAAAACAGACATCACAATTTTCCTCTTCTTACAAGTGAAATAAGGGTGAGCAGAGAACTGAACTCTAATGCAGAAATATAGTCAATCTATCTCCCTTTCTATGGGGAGACATTTTGGTAAGTATAGAAATGATACTGAGAAATCACTCCTAATGCTCAACTTGCCACTCTTCCTAAATGTCATGAAGCATATGATATCCAAAAGCAGTTTTGATTTATTGATTAGGAACTTAAGGTCATGTTATCTCATGGGCTTGTGCAGAAAGGAGTTAGAAATACCATTCTATACAGGAGCTATTTGTCATAGAAGAAGGTTACCTCTTTTACCATAATCTAAAGGAAAAATGTATCATTTGAGTTTCCAAATCAGTCTGCAAAAATGATTGAAGGCTGGATGCCTAGCTCCAGAAATACTCCTTTGAAACCTTCTCTTAGAATGTTAATTTAGATTATTTGAAACCTGCTCTCAGATATTTTAAGCATGTTCATTTAGACTATATATATACAGATTAGTCCCATTCAGGCATGGTCAGGTGGTCAAGAGATTACTGAAATACATAAAATCCATGGGAATCAATATTATTCAAATTTGGTAGCATTTTGTTCCAGTTTTTTAAAAGAATATCACAGAATATCCCAATTCAGAATATCCCGATTCAGAAGAGACCAATCATCAGAATCATGTGTCTCCTTATTTTACACAGGTTGAAAAGTTGAAAGAATTGTGATCTTTACAGTAAATCAAGAACTTAACTTTTTAAAAGTTAACTTTAAAAACAAATGGCTATTTTCATTTTTCCTAAGTGCCTGTTACTTCCTCAAACCCATACATTCTCAAAACGAGCTTTTTGAATATATACATTTCTCACAGAAGTAGCTATACTTTAAGCCCAGACGGATACATATCAAGTCTTTTTCCATCTTTTATCTGATATTTCAGACAATAGATTTTCCTTTGTTTTCAAACAGCTTTTAGGAGTCTTAATTAATTTCTTTCTGGGTCTTGAAACTTAGGTATACATTTCTATTTTTTAACCTGAACTCATCTTGATGTTAGAAGACAAGAAAATCAGATGAGAACAGATTATCTATGAATGATTTTCTTCCAAGTCATGAAAGCAGGTTATGAATTAATTATTATTGCAGCTCAGCAACAAGGGGGTATGACCGTGCTTTTTGACATAATGAAATAATAGGAAAAGGTTGAAATGATTTTTCCTCAGAAAGCCAAAATCTAAGTCATGTGACAGATTTGTGTCATCAGAAGTAGGCCCACATTCAGGAGTCATATGCAAGCCACATTATATAAATGTGTATAAACAGAGACAGTTTGTGGATGCAAATGCATTCACTATTAGCATTACTACAGTTTGGAGTCTACACATGTACTAGATGTCTAGTTCCTACTGTTTCCATAAAAATCAAACATCAGTAAGCTTTAGGTGCCAGACTTCAGTTCCAGCCAAAAAATGAGATTCCCATCCCTTGCTACATACCTTGTTGAGGGGCTCTACCAAACCACTTCAGTAACCCAGTAGATCATTGCATGTATGCAAAGAAACACAGGGCATTCACAGTTTCAGAGAATGAAATCTACTGCTGTCTTCAAGGCTTTCCTCCAGGTTGTACTGCTAATCCTACATAATGTCTAGAGAAGGTCTGAGTGTTTAGAAAAGCTCAACATCGGCTCATACTTACTCCCTTAGAAATCAGTTGAAAAGCCTTACTCTGACAAAAGGAGATGCAGAGATTTTTACCAGAATAAACCCTAATAACTAGAGCAATAGGCCTAGTGTTGAATTCAGCATAAATCAACACCTGCTAACTGCCAAGTCTCTTAGTTTGTCCATCTGTGCTGTACGACTAGATAAATATCCTAAGTCACTCTCAATATTTTAGGCTGGCACAATGATTTACGACATCAAAGATTAAGGGCCGACAGGTGGGGGAAGAGCTATAAAAAGATATGCTTTGCCTTTGTGTACATCTCAACTTGAAACACAAGTACAAAAATAAATATATTATCCTTATTTTACAACAATTTTTCTTTTAATGCTAAGATTTTAAATCATGCTTGAAGACATTGAATCTACTTGGTTTATATTTTGTTAGAAGCTCTCAGAGAATGTCTGTGATTTTGAAAAGATTGTTATACTGTTGTTCTTCAACTAGAAGCTTTATACATTTTTGGAATTCCTCTCCTTCAGAGAGAGGTCAGTGAAGGGATGATGTGTGAAACTATTGGTACCTGTTATGAGAGCTAATTTACTGAAATACCTCTATTTTTAACAGAGATTTATTTTCTTGTATGAATAAAACTCTAATGCAATTTACTAGGAATTAATAATTATAATCTCAGTTTCTCTCTGCCTCCAGATTTAATGGCTAAAAGGGGACTTGGTGGAAAGTAAAAGAAATTCCACACAATCTATGAGCTTAGAGGAAATGTCAGATGAATATCATCAGTACCTTTACATTCTTTCCTTGCATTTAGTTTGTGCTTCAGCTTCCAGTAATGTCTTCATGGGTGGAATTGTCAATAGACACAAATTAAAAAATATTAAATTCTATGTCAACATGAGAAAAAAATAGTTTTACTATGAGAATGGTCAACAACAATAGGTTTGCCCAGAGAAGCTGTGAATTCTCCTGTTTTAGAGATATTCAAAGACTGACTGGATGAGTCCAAGACAATCTCATCCTCTGACCCTGCTTGAGAGGCAGAAAATGTGATGACCTCAAGAGGTCCCTTCCAAACCTCAGAAATTCTGTAATTCAGTGAATTTCAATTGTGTTAGCATGAGAGATTTAAAATGTTCAGAATACATGATCACGTTCTAATAAAGACAATTTTACGTTTTTCTATGGCACATAACGCTTGAGTTTCAATACAGAAACTCAGAGGTTAAGTAGATCTCACATTAAATGGGAGAGAAAAATGAAAAATGTTAAAAAAACCCAACTCACCAAAAAAAAAAATTAATGAAGAATACAAGAATGAGGAACTCTGAAGTCCTGAACTCTAATGAATTCCTTGCTTCCTTTGCAATCCTTGCTGCACATCACTTCTTAAAAAAGACAAAACTTAGGAGACACAATTTTAGTTTTTCTGATTTGGATGAGTGGCATTTGAGTTTCCAATGTGAGTAGTCTTTTAAAAAGCATAAGAAATACTTTCTATGTATGTATGGCTATGACCTAAAAAGGAAGTGTCTCTTCTAAATCAACCCATGCCAGGTTACTAGTTTTGCATTCCATTTAATTCTTGGCAATGAATTTATCTTATGACAAAAATTTTGTTTTCTTCTTCTATAGAGATATCCTGACTTTCTAAATAACAAGTGAAATACCAGAACTTATTTAGGTCTCTTGAAATAATTTTACTGATTTTTATAAAATAAAGAAGCTGCATTCTAACTGCTTAGGACTAACCATATTTTGGAGACATAGAAATGGTCTAGCCAGATTTTTTCTTTACCCACTGAGGCGTAGGAAGTGGACCGTGAATGTTGGGATCCTGCCTACTTTTCAGTATTTAAGATCACAGCAAATTATTTTAAGAATAAAGCTTGTTCAAACTTTTCTATCCAACATGGTCTGTTACAAAGCCTACCAATTAACAGAAAAAAATCCCCAACCCATTTTTTCCCATATGGAGGGAGCGAATCACCACTGTATACATTCCATATATAATTTAACCAATTCTTATTAAAAATAACATATTCTGTGCTACTTTCAAAACTACAAATAACTTTTTAAAACCAACCTTAACTCTTCATTGCAAGAAACTTAGAGAAAATTCAATAATTAACCATGATTCATCAGCTAAACTAATACCTAAAAATCAGCTGAGAATATTTGTTACTGATGGATATTTAGCATTGTGGACCGACATTTTACCTTACATACACAGAAGCATAAAATTCAGAAATGCCATGGAGATTTGACAGAGTTTAGCAATACAGGAGCCAAATGAAATTAATTACACCTGCAATTAGTATTTTTCCATATAAACTGAGCAAGTATTATAGAAGCTATTGAAGGTGGAAATGTTAATATATTAGATTTACAACTGTATATCAGGAAACACAGAGGATGTACTTCCAGAAGTACAGTTTTCTTCAAATTTTGCCTTAAAGTTGTGATTTGACACAATAGTGCTAAATAATAGAACAAGAGAAGAGAAATATAGATAGCAGTAAATAGGGAACAGTGTAATGAGGAGTCAGCTCTAAGAAGAGTAAAAACCCTGGAAAGTAAAAGGAATTGATGATAACTAATAATGATATAAAATTGGAAGACGAATAACACTTTCTCTATCAGTACACTACACATGAATAATATATACATACTTTAGACCTAATCCCATCTTCTATATATCATCCAGCTAAAGTAATAAGTAAAAATGCCAAGAACAAAAGGGGAATTATATTCAACACACTGCGGCATGTAGTATCTGTATTTTTAAAGAAAGAAAAGAAGAAAAAACATTATTTCAACTGGAAAGATGAAAATTAAGGAAAAAAAAACTTTTTTCAATCTTCATACAAAGATAGAAACCTGCTGGGCAACACTAAAAAGGATGCACCTGCATGAAATGCGTCAGAATCTAAGTAAGCAAAAATTTGGTAACAATTACTCCAGAGATCATGAATAAGACAGTAGTAGTTAAGGCCCAGAAAAACAAACTACAGAGATGGAACAAAAATCTCCAACAAATTAGGCACCTAGGAGTCAGCACAAAAAAAAGTGACTGAAGGAAGATGAGATGTGACAGATAGAGATGTGAGTAAAAGAAACACTATCATTGAGCAACATGTGAATGTAATCCCAATGTGAAACTGAAGCTCTACTCAAAAACTGAAGTAAAATAATATAAGGGGTGTAGAAAAGTATTTTCTGTAAGATGTCATTTAAATAACTAAAAAGAATGCAATAGAAATTGTATAAAAAATAGCGAGATCAGTAATTTCAGTTTCAAGATGTAAGGGAAATTGGGAATATGAACATTTTCACTCACCTCTGTAGGCTGTCTCTTAGGTTTGACCTGTAAATCAATAGATGGTAATCGATTCATCACTAGAAACTGGAGCTAATCAGACATTTTCCACATTTCTCTCAGTTGAACCAGTGGCTTTCCTGCAAACTGCAGATACGAACGAAGATCTATCAGGCTAGAGAGAAAACACAGAAATGAATGTGGTTTCAGACTTTCAGTTAGTGTACCTTCATCCTAAGTAAGTGAAAGATTCATGTTGTGGTCCCTGCCACAAGCAATATTTGACCTTTGAAAAAAATTACTTTCTGCCAGATGAACAAGAGATCATAGAGAAGCAATTTAATGTCCACAGCTATTCTACCCTCAAAGATGCATTGTGTAAAGCTTTCCTTGACTTTTTTACCTTCATTGAACTCCAAAGTCTGAGAGAGAAAAGTTAAATAAGATACTGATGTGCTCAACTCCTAGACCCAGCAATTAAGATCCATGCCGTGGACTTTCCCATTCCCCTCCTCTGCCCCACTGGGATAGGAAGCAGAACTGTAAAAAAGGAAAGTTCATGTGTTGCGATAAGAACAGTTAAATAATTGGAACAAGGTGAAATTATGATGACAAGAGCAGGTGTCGTGCTGAACTAATATGTTTATACTAAATGGTTTTTCCCTGTGCCTCCCCCTCGGTTTTGTGATGTTGCTTCCTTCCCCTTGCCCCACCCCTTTGGTCTCATCCCATTGGTTGTAATTCTACTCTCGCCCCGCCCCCTCCCCCCGTATAAAAGTCTCCGCCACTGCCCACTTCGTCTTTTTCCCTGGGGTGGTTAGGCGATGAACTGAGATGGTGTCCCGGAAAAGAGAGCCTCCTTCATCTTTTATCTTTGTCCTTGCCAAACCTCCTCCCACCCCCGGTGGACTGAAACTCATCGGGCGATTTCCCTGGTCTGGTCTGGGAGCAGAGGGATTACGGCAAGCAGGAAAGGGGGAGGAGGAAGGAATAATATGCCATAACAATCACCACCTACTGACCAGTGCCCATCCCATCCCTGAGCAATAATTGTCTGCTCCTGGCTAACTCCTCCAGTTTATACACTGAGCATGATGCCCTAGGGTATGGAATATCCCTAAGGCCAGTGTGAATCAGCAGTCCCAGCTGTTCTCCCTCACAACTTCTTGTGCACCTCCTCAGTAGCAGAACATGAGACAGTGAAAAGTCCTTGATTTAAGGTAAGGGCTACTGAGCAGCAACTGGAATGAATGAAAGATGAAACATTGATTATTTTGACCATCAGAATGAAACTAGAGTGCAAAGAAGAAAAACTGCATTAATTAATAAGCAGGAATTCACTTCTCTATCATTTCTGAAAATCATGTAAACAGTTTTGAATAATTTCCTCTTTTATTAAATCAGTGACTATTATGAGTGGCTCAGCATCTATAAGTCACAACTATAATAATCATTCTCTGTGTCTGATGAACCAAACCCATTGGGAAGTTCAGTCTCGCTTTTTTAAAGCAGATTGCTTTATTAAAGAAGATGATGAGAAACGTGATCCCATCTAATCTATGTCTATGTGAATTCTTATCTTTCTTGATCAGACCTGGAAAACTAACCTTGAGTTTATTAGTGTGGTCCTTACAGTGTGACAGTTTTACTATTTTTAACAGTTGCCTCATTGCCATAACCCACAGGGCTTGAAAAGCCATGAGGCAGCCCCAAGACAGCAATCTGTTTGATTAGGTTTACCAGCAGCCTAGTTTTGTTTTGAAATGTAATAGTGAGAAAATTATAATGTAAGAAAAAAATCTGTATTTTCTTATTTGTATCCATTTTCCTTATTACTTTCTTTATTTCCTCACTATGTATATATATATATATCTCCTTTTTTCCACTTGAGAGATTTTTGAGAAGGTATGATCGCTTTGTCCTGTGATCCAGAACACTCAGAACAATGTATTTTTTTCAGTCTGTGAACTTATTTTGTAATACTGTAATTCAAAGGCACATTATTAAAACAGAAACACAACAGCAAAAAAGGAAAAAAACAAACAGCCCCCTAAAAAACTAATACACAAAACTTCAAGCCATTCCAAACATTAATATTAGTGTGGTGTTCCAAAGCACAGTCCTTACAGTTCCCTGAATTAGTCTCAGATTAAGAATGTACATACTATAAAAATTTCTTTAGGAATTACTGGTATGTTTGTTCTCTCTCTAAATTTTTGGTTTCCTCTTTTTTTTTTTTTTTCAATAATTCTCATATGATTACATAAATACTATTTTATTTCTAATACGTAAAGTTATTTTGTTCTTCTCTTGATCAACCTGGCTTCAAACATGAATTTTTTCTTAGTGTGTATTTTCTCTGTGCACTTCCAGATATCACTTTAATCTTTTATTTCCTGTATCTTTTATTTACAGCCCTAACAGTTTTATGAGTGTGAAAAAAGTTAGTTTCATTTCTTGAGAAAAGACTTTTATTCATACATCTTTCATACTGCAATCACTGCTGTCCTCAGCTATGGAGAATCTTGCTGACAATGGGCTAACTTTTGACCCAGACATATGCTTCCACTTTGCAACAAGAGTTATTTTAAATGCTATTTCTGCTCTTCTGAAAAGGGTCACTCAATCCAAAAAGCTGGTTTGAACAGTTTGCATGTGGTTAAAAGATAAATAGAGTTTGAATCACCTGGGAATAAAAGTCTTCTTCTGTAGGCTCTCTTGAGGTGAAAGACTGAATCCAATTTTGTTTTCACATTGCCATAAGATAAATGTGTTTTGAATGCCATTTAAGTTAAAGAGAAGTAGTTTGTTTTTTTCCTGTAAGAAAATGTTTTGTGCTTTTCTTCTGGCAGCAACTCATTTTCTTAAGGGCTCTCACTTTTCAGAATCAACATGTAATAAGAATTCCTCTGTGTTGATAATATTGGTGTAAGCACATTTGAAAAACCATGCAAATTCTTTTTAAGCTTTTTTTTTTTTGTTATTCTTAATTTGATAAATGGTTCTTGTCTTATAAAAAATCTGTTTCTTTTCCCATTGACTTTTCTTTCTCTGGTTTTTACTTTTTTTCCCCCACACAGGAACGGTGAATTTTCTGCAACAAGAAGTAAACATTTCCTAATAAAATAAAACAGTTTCCTCTCATTCCAACATTCAAAATAAACATTTTTTTGTAGAAATAGAGACTTACAATTTGTTCTGTGCTGTTTAACAGGAGCCTTATCCTGTCTATAACAGCAAATGCATTTCATAGAGGCAAATCCAACATCTGAGATATAATCAACTGAATTTTTAGGAATAATAGCATTTAATAAGCTGATTGGTTTCATCATGAATAGTCCACAGACTTTTCCTTTTCTTAAACTCAGTACTATAAATATTCTTTTCCATTGATATAACTTCAATTGTCTCATTTCAAAAATAATTTTGCCATTCCATTTGCCATGTATAAGTATACAGAGCACGTGGGTGGGGGGTGAAGAATCAAAAGGATAAAAGTGAGAAAACTTGTGGGTTGAGACCAAGACAGTACATTAATAATAACTATTATTGTTATAGCAACTTGTAAGGAAAAATGAAAATATCAAAGAGAGAGAAAATAAAAGCAAGAAAGACAAGTAACGAAAATTAAAAAAATTCCTCACCACCAACTGACTAATGTCCAGCCAGTCCCTGAGCAGCAGGACCCCACTAATTCCCTTTGTTTTATTGCTAAGCATAATGCCGTAGGTATAGAATATTCCTTTGGTCAGTGGGTTTCAGCTCCCCAGCTGTGTCCTCTCCCAACTTCTAGTGCCCCTGATTCCTTACTGATGGGTGCAGTGAGGAACAGAAAAGGCCTTGGACCCATAAGAACATTGCTCAGCAATAACAAGAACATCTCTATATTACCAACAGTTTCCCCCAAAGTAGCTACTGTGAAGAAGTTAACTCTATCCCAGCCAAAACTAGCACAATACCTTTATTTTATATAGCTTTAACAAGCCAGGCTTTCACATGGACACACTGAAATTCTTCCTACTATTTGACTGAATTGCACCAATTTCACTGAAGTAAATAAAAGTCGTACCAACCAAATCTGACCCCTAATATTTCCATTTTTATCCATTCTTTGCACCTCTTGCTCCTCCACTTCACCATGACTGAATAAAAATTGCAAGGCTGCATTTTCTTGTGAAGCACCTGACTGGGTCAGGGTCAAGATCAAGAAGCTGATATGAAAAGCAAAGAACACACAACACACCATACCTACTTCAAAGTTTAGTGAATGCCTTTTAACTCTTACTTGTTATCAGACAACACAAAGAATATAAGGTAACAAAGTTGCATGCTGCAAATTGCTCCAGGCAATTAAAGTCCCAAGTGTCACGCTGAGACCAAACCAATACTGTGGCATGCATATCCTGTCTCATCTCTGCATCATATTTATCTTTTTTTTATACCTTTAAAGTTGGTTTTATGCAACCTAACATCTACTTTCTGGCACCTTATCAAATGTGTTTTTAGGCAAAGGTAATTTAGAATGCTGTTCACTTCACATTACAAGCTTAAAAGTTTATATCTGAGTATAAGATCCCCAAAATAAATTTTTTTGAGGGTTTGAGGACAAATATATTTCCCTTCTGTGAGGCTCTCTGTTAAACAAAAAACTCAGAATTATATGAAGGTAGACAAGTTTCTCTCCAACAGAAATTTTGTCCAGGTTTTGCAATAGAATGGTGCAATTTGATCAAGAAGTTATCAGCACATACTGACTTTTTGGTATATGCATATATGTACGGGGTTTTTTGTGCCTAAAGATTGAAGAGATCTCTCTGCTCCTCTGTCAGCTGTTTAGCATCTGACCGTTAAGATCAGTTGTTCCCCAGTTCATTACCTGTTACTGAGACCTACCTTTGATCTATTACAGGTGCAGGGTCCATGATTTTGCAAGGCACCCTACCTACCTACAGCATTCCCTCTTATAAGGCAAATGTGAGTAAATTCACATTCTGTTAATTTATTATCTGCAGCTTCAGCTGACAGAAGCTGCAGTGCACATCTCTTCTAGGACTCCCATATATTTATTTCTATAGTGTTATCTCAAGACATTTTTTTTGTCATTCTGAGAACTGTTTTATGTTTGCAAAATATGTTTGGCAAAATACTCAGCATTTAGAAATGCATAGTAAAGGTACTTTATAATATCAGACATAGTCATTTTATTGTTGTAAAACTTGCTCACACAGATGTAGAATTTCAAGTTTGTAATAACAAAATTCATACTCAATGTCCAGTTTTTTAGAATTAAGCCTGAAACATCTGTTTTTCTCAAACATTTCAAGGACATGGAGATAGAGTATTTCTTACCCACATATCTTCCTATCCACAATACATGTACAAAATCTATGTAAACTTCAAAAGGAATAAATCTAAAAGATTTGTTCCATTAGTAAAGCTTAAAATTCCGACCAAACAACAACAGAACCAACAACTGAATCACAAGGCATTGGGAACACTTCAATCATATTAGACAAAAGTTTTAACTGACTTCCTTGTCTAATGCTTCACAACTAATTCTCCTCTATCTGTGCATTGCATCATTTAAAATTTCAAGGAGAAAAAGCAAACAAGCAAACAATCCATTCTATTTCAGTACACAAGATTCAATAGCAGAAAATGTATTTGTATGTTTCGTAGAATTAGATCATCTTTGAGGGTACTGCATGCATGACAAAGTTATCCGAGTATAGCTTCTAGGACATGAAAGTATTGTAGCAGGCTGCCCAAGTCTCAGTGGGAGAGGTTTTACCCTGCTTACCAATACAACAATAATTGTCCCCACTACACCAGGGAAGCTGTAGAGCACAGCGAACAACTGGAGACATGGATGGGCAGCTCTGGGGACTGAGACAACTACATAAGATGTACACAGCGACCAAGGGGACCAAAACCAGAGATGAATGAAACAGCTCTCCCATAGTTGTGTGTCCTGGCATAAGCAAATAAACAGTAACCACCCAATATTTTATTTTAAAATGTTTCTGCTATTTTTAGCAGTAGAGAACAAGTATTTAATGGTATTATCTCAGACACTTAATATTATTTTATTCCCAAGAAGCATTTTGCTTAATATAAAATAAAAAACATAAGCTCACAACAGGACTACTCACAGATATTCACAACTCCCAAACCTCCCTCCAACTCTATTCAGAATGGATGAAAATAATAACAATCATAGCCTGTGTAAAAATCATGAGCCTATACTGCAAGCATCTTACTCTTTCCATATTTTTTTCTCCTAACATCATGTTACCAGTCCTCTATACTATATAAGAAATTCAAAATTCTAAGAGCAAATACTAACTCTTGATTCCAAAAATTAGTTAATTTTCTTATAGATTTGGTCGAGAAAATGACAAGGACTAGCCACAACCTTTTCTATGTTTACAGAATGACAGCGGCATAATAAATCAGATGAGAAAAACTTTTCAGATTTCACACTGAGTGAATGGAGCATTTCTTCAACTTAATAATGTTTTCTGATAGAGTCAATTGTTAGCACAAAATAAGGAAAATGAAAACTTTAATCCATATCTAGCAGCAATAAGTAGATGTGAACATAATACAATGTGTTCCTTCTCAGCAGCACTGTGTTAAAATTTGCCTATGGAAAGAGATCTAACTGCTTTGCAAGATCCTCTATAGAGCAGAGCAGAGCAGAATAGGAAATTGGAATGGGATGGGATGGAATAGAACAGAAGAATAGAATAGAATAGAATAGAATAGAATAGAATAGAATAGAATAGAATAGAATAGAATAGAATAGAATAGAATAGAATAGAATAGAATAGAATAGAATAGAATAGAATAGAATAGAATAGAATAGAATAGAATAGAATGTTTCAGTTGGAAGGCAAAACTAAAGCATGTTATTAAGGACATTATCTAACAAAAACAACATTCAAAGCTTGCATTCCCTTTTTCTGATTATGCAAAATATGATTCATAGGTAGATAAGTATTTCTACTCATAGCTAGCATATCTTTCCATGAATCAGCAAACCATCTCTCTACATACAAAACCAATCCTTTTCTTCAAAGCTATTCTCTTTGCAACTGTTTTTTAAAAGCAAGTGCAGCTGTCTTCCAACCTCCCCAAAACTGGTCACAGAACATCTCTAACACATGTATTTCTCACAGACATTGCAGATAGTGTTTGCCTTTAAAAAGAAAAGGATACACAAAGTAGTTTTAAGGGTTTTAAGCCTCAAAATATTTGTTCAATTTCATAGCTGCTTTGCTTGATCTGTATGCAGTTTTAATTTCAAAAGGAATAAGAAGATGTAAAGTGTTTGCAACTGCAATTAAAACCAGCAAAGACTCAGTGTGCTCATCACTGAGAGAGTTGCTGTTTGACTCCTGTAAGATTTTTAGTCTCACAGAGCAATTGTAAAATCACTCAAGACTGTTATTCCTTCTTTTTCTTCCTTATTTTTGTTCTTAAATAGCAAGCTGGTAATAATCCTTCTTAAGATTAATGTGAAAACACTTCAAGTTTTGTCCTTAGTGGAGAACAGAATCTGTACCACACAGTACAGGAAGCATGTAAGCAGAAAACAAGAAAACTAAGGGGATTATTTTAGGTATTAGAAACAAAATTACTATAAACTCACACTGACTTAATATGTAATTGATAACAATTTCTGAGTGAAAGATATGAGTTTTTCTCCATTTCATTATTTCCTTTATTTTCACCTTTTTTATTTAACATATTGATAAGCATCTCTTTTGTATGGCTTCTATTGCTCTAACACAACTTGATCTCCTGCTTCTAAAATCTAAATAGGCTTGTGGAGACTGACTAAAAACTGGGACAACTTCTACTTGACAAACTTAATGAATAAAACTCACATAATACTCATACAAACATAAACTCCAGTTCTGCTGAACTGTTTGCTCACAAATATAGAGATTATTTTGAAAGCTAAGTTTAGTTCTCTCCTGAATACATACATGTGTTCAGAAGAACTTCAACTGTGAACTGGTGAGAAAATCTCTTATTTTTCCTTGGCAGTAGCCTGGCAGTTTGGGAACTGGATAGTACAGCCTGCACAGCATTTACAAGGTTACTAGAAGGAGCTGTGAAGAAACACACACAAACAGTGAATGTTTTTCACTTCAGAGAGGGTGCTTAATTGTAGATCAATTAAATATGCAGCTGTAAGTTTTGCATAGATGTGACAAAAAGTATGACAGTGTAGGAAAACATTATTCCAAACACTTGCACAGACCCTAAATAAAGTAGAAATGGGATCAAAAAATGTATTCTCTTGACTGCAGTCAGTAGACTTGAAGTGTAACTTACAAAGTATTATTTTCATATTAGACAGACAATCACTGTTTCTGAAGCTGACTGCAGGCTAGTGCATAGCTCATGTTTTCTTCCCATTATCCACTTCATCACATAAAGCAAGTGAAGCCCTCTCAAATTTCCCCTAGTATTATTTATACATACGTCTTTTAGCACAAATTTGATGCACCATATTATTTTATGGTAAGCTATGCCTTCAACTGGCTGAAAGCTCCAAACTTTTCCAGGAGCCAAATAGTTCAGAGCTGCTAAAATATTTTTCCCAGCAAGGCTTTTCAAACTCAGGAGCCAAGTTACTTTAACTGACTTATGGAATTACACCACTATTGAAGCTCATCATCAGCATTTCAAACATAAATGAGCACCAAAGTTTTGCATCGTCCTTAAAAACAGGACTAAGTAACTAGTTGGGTTTCATGGCACAGCATTAAGATGCTGCCTTTAAAAGAAAGAATCTTAATTCTCCGGGACACATGTACTGTGTGAACTAGGGACATCACAGTTTGCTGCTCACAGCAGGGCTCAGATGCCGCCTGGTTAAGTAAAAATCTTAGCTGCACATTCTGCTACAAATCAACCAAATGCTGCTTCTACTGCAGCAGGCATATAATCTTGCAAATGAGAATGGGATGCTAGTTTTGGAGCAGTGTTTATGAGTCTTTTTGCAATAGATGGAGATCATACATCATTTTCTACATGTCACTCAGATTCCGTTAAAAACATAAATTACTACTTATCCGTAAAACAAAAGAAGGAAATCTATTTTATTATTCCCCTGGAAAATCTAAACAAATTATGCAACATCACACTTCCACCTACTAGAAAGCAATAAATTATGTATGTAGACAAGGAAATAAGAGTAGAAGTATCAAAGAAGAACAGAATATATCATAAAAATTCTGTTCATACTACAAGACATAAGGCTTTATCAGTTTTTCTATTCTGATCTATTATGCCCTAGGGATCATCTCAGCCTCAGAGCAATTCTTTTCAGTTAATGTATAACTCTAAAGTGGATGGGCTGTGGGGGTTTCTTTTGTTTTGTCCATCCTGGTAACCAGAAAGGAAATTACAAATATCACTGTAAAGGCACCTGTATTAGTGAGGTACAATGGGTACTTTCCTCACATAAAATCTCCAGCACAAAAATATATTTAAATGAAGGCATAAAGGCCAGCATTACCAGATACTTAGGGTTTGAATAAAACTACCAAGTAGAGACTGGGAATTACTTCAAGATGCCCAGTACGGGATATCAACTGCATGCCTGAGAATTTCTGAGTGAAGGAGTGACACAATTAACTGACTAAATTTCTTTGTCAGGGAAGGAGGTAGCTACTCACAGGTTTCCCATTACTTTTTGATACCCAAGCAGCTCAAATTCTTCCGTTAGATGTATCAGGAATACAAGCCTGTGGGATTTGGGGGTGGGTGTATTTTCTGAAAAGGGAAAAAAAAACAAAGTATGTTTCAAAATATTGGCCTAAGTCAATACTGCATGTCTTTTTAACTTTTTTTCTCTTTTGTCTAAAACTGGTTGAGTTGAACCTGATTTTTCACAGGGTACAAGAATCTTCATTTTCTTGAGAGGGAGTCATACATGGTGCCAGTGGCTGTTCTGAAATAATTTGTTAATGGACATTCAAAGCTGTTCCTCATTCTTCAGAAACATTCTGTGGCTGCATCAGTCACCCCAACAAGGGTGTAGCTATCAGTTAAGAATTGTACAGAAGCTTACTGCAGTGGTTGCCTACAATTGGACTGTTGTGCCTAATGACAGAGCATAAAGCAGATCTGAGTCATTTGGCTCATGCCTGTTGTTGCAGTTGCTTTCATCTGCCTAGACTCATCTGTTTCTTGCACAACATTCTGAAACTCTTCAAGCTTAATTCTATTTACTATTAGTTGTGTTACGAGAAAGCTGCAAAAATACCACATTCACTTTTCACTCTTGGATAATTTGCTGTAATAGGAAGGCAGAAAACCGGCTGTTTATCATGCTAAAACACCTCTAAACTGAGACAGCTTTGGCTAATGCAGGCAGTGCAATTTTCTGCCTAATGGTGAGCTACAGTTTGCAAGAAGGAGGGATAAAGAAGACTTCTCAGGTTTTAGCATTTAGGGCAATAAAGTTTGTTAACAGGGGGCATTTTTTCTTAGTTACCTTTATATTTATGTTTGTGAGGTTTTTTCACAGTACATCCAATCACACTTTTACATAGATTGCACATTTTCCTCTATACCATTTCAAAAAACAAATTAACATGAAAATGTATGATTTGTGAATAACTTCCTCTTGATTAACACATCCCTCAATTTTTAATTTATTTACAGAAATTTCTTAATTGAAGACCATTTTGCCTCATCCAGTTTTTCCTATAATTTATCATAAACAAGTTATTAAAGACATTAAAAAATTAGGATAATAAATGCATATTACCATCTCTCTAAGTTCTTTTCCTCTGTAATTCCCCTTTCCTACCTTATTCCATCTACCTAGAGAAAATGATATGATATACACAGTATATGTGCTCTCAGTTTGTCCTTTAAGTTTCTCTGAAAAGAGTGACTGGGTTAAAAGAATTTCCTTGAGGAAATGAGGCTTGGTCTTACTTTAGGTAGAAGCTAAGAGCTTGATTCAGAGGCTACAGAGTGTAGCAAGTGAAGAGGAAGTCTGCAGGGGAGGAAAAAAGAAAAGAAAAAGAAAGAAAGAAAGAAAAAAGGACTTACAGCCCTTTAGAACGGGACAGAATGAACCTTCCAATGGGCTGGTGGTGAGGACTGAGTGTGCTGTAATACAGAAAATCAGGGATCTGGTTGAAATCAAGCCCTGAAACAAGCTGCCCTTCTGCTAGCTAGCTGTGAGCACACCATCCTGTATAGAATTTCTTACAGTTACTTAATTCTGAACACACGTGACAAAGCAGTCCTCACAGTACATAGAAATATCTACAAAGAGAGTGATTTCAACTAAATAACTGTTAAAATAACTGTCATAAAAAGTACATATAATAATTGCCTATTTTTTTATTTTTTTTTTTTTTTTGATATTTTCTTTATTTTGTTTCTTCCCAATCTAGTGAGATTAGCTTAATTGGTTAGAGCATGGCACTAATACCACCAAACCTGGGGTTACAACCCTTCTATGGGTCATTCACTTAAGAGTTGACCTTGATGAACCTTGTAGGTCGGTTCTATTTTAGAATATTCTGTGATCTGGAAATAAATTCCTAACTGCCACTATTCTGAACACAGAGAGGAGGGCATACAATTTTTATTTTTTCTTTTTTAAGCAAAATAATTACTGGAAAAGCTATCAGTCTTTCCTTTAATAATTTATTCCTTATCATGAATCAGAAAAGAACCATTAAGAAAAAGATGAGCAGTCTTAAGGTGTTATGAACTTCTTCCAATCCTTGCATCCATATAAGATGAACAGAGGGGATAAAAAAAACCTTGGAATAGGAGAACTGCTGATCTCATACTACAAAACATTAATGACTTAGCTAGCTACACTAGATAGTGAACTGTATTTCTGTTGCTTTTTGAAAGAACTGAAGAAAGTACAGAGAGTATTTCTGGAGAAATATGTCCAAAATGAATTGTGTTTGCACTGGGATAAAAATTCATAGCTTGAAGCACACAAAAATAAACAGTCCAACAGAACTAATATTAAATCTAATATTGGGACAAGCTCCTGTGAGCTATTTGCTACTCTGTTGACATGTAATAGTCTGTTCAGCATTGCAACTCACATTTTTGCACTACAAATATGAGCACAACTCCTGGGTTAGGTAAGAAAAAATAATTCAAAAATATTATTTCTTTTCTTTGAACTCTG
Source organism: Poecile atricapillus (assembly GCF_030490865.1). NCBI lineage: Eukaryota > Metazoa > Chordata > Aves > Passeriformes > Paridae > Poecile > Poecile atricapillus. Next base: position 36,485,664 of record NC_081252.1, read on the forward strand.
TGGTGCTTTGTAACTTAAACCAATGAACCTTGATTGTCATATTGCCAAAAAGGTTTCTATCTTTTGCAGTGTTTGATTGTCATCTAGCCCCTGAACTTCTTGTGCATGGAAAAGCTTTTGTTAAAGGGAAAAATTTCAGTGTATGTTTCCTTTCTCTAGATTTAAAGAATTGACAGCAAAAGAAGATTACAGGAGCATCTGAAGGTTAGTTACAAAAAAGCCCATAACAAAACCTTCAGGACAATTCAGTAATTATTATTTGAAATACATCTATGCATGGTCCAATACATTCAAATCAACTTTTTTGTCTTAGGCTCAAATTGACTTCTCAAATGTATAAATTAATAGTGCTTACAGAACACAGAAGGCAAAATCTCCTTCTAAAAGGTGTTAAACAGAATTGGCCTAGTCTAAGGATAATCACTTTTGAAAACTTGATTAATAAGTAATAAATTCGTTATGTGTGGTGCCTCAGTTGCTGGGATTAGCTCATATTTGCACAAGTTCTTTACAGTTGGTTGTGGAAATCAGTTGATGGCAAAGGAAGCTCTACAATTAAAATAAATTACTGTGCTCAGGAAAAAAAGGCAGAGTATTTTATATGAACATAGAAAGTGTGGGGACATCCATTGGTATGAACAACAATGGGGGAGAAAATGACTATTGTTCTCATAACAGGTTTTCAAACACACTTTGCTTTCGGGAGCTGGAAAGTCTTCAATTTTCTTTTTAAGTAAGTGGATTAAGAAAAACAGTTTGGCTTAAGAAAGCATGTTGTCACAGACTTTGGAAGTTTTCAAGCTGCATACTGGCACCCAGGGTTCTAAATAAGTGCATTTCATCACATTGGAACATATTCTGAAAGCCTTCTTTTTACTTACCAATAGCCCAGAGAATTAAGCAATATTCAACTTATACTACATTAATCAATTCTACTACCTATTTTTACTAGGTACAGTAGGTCTGTTAATGATGCAATAAAATATAATGCACTACAATCATTATTAGCCAGGTATAACGTGGCATATAACATTTGCTCCTGAAACTGAGGGTGATGTGGAGGAGGGAAGAGTTATAATCCTGTTTGTAATTTGACTTCATGAAACATGGAAATTCCTTTGATTCCTGCTACTGACACCTATAAGCTGCCATAAGTAAATCCAAACTATATAGCATGACAAGAACACACAGACACTGGTAAATAAATCGTGTCAAAACACCTTCTATAAACAGCTTCATAAAAATACATAAAATTGTCAGATATTTTGTACTGCTCCTATGAGATAAAATGTCTTCAGTTAATCTCATGGACATCTCCTCAGACTTAGGAAACTGAGATGAAATATTAGTCTCCAGATGCCAAATTTCTTAATTTTTAACACTATCTGGTTAATTTTATGCTTTATCCCTCACAGCAATAACGTGAATATATGTAGCTGGGAAAGTTTATGCATATGCTTAAGGACAAGTAATTGAACACTTCATTGGAGTTCATAGTCACCTAGTCATCTTCTAGTTCACTAGGTCATCTTCTATGCTTAGCAGTTGTCATGAGGCATTGTAAACTATTTTTAAATTATTCAAGCCATATTTGGAGCAAGTTGTATAGACAGAGTGAGAAAGGTTCACCATATGTTTGAGGTCTCTGCTGAGACCTGCCACATTGATTCACTTTTCACTTATATGACATTGTCTGTTGAGAACATCAGAATCCTAATAGGTCAAACACCATGAATACACTCATTCTTAAACTTAGGAGTCAAGAGCTGCTGTTTTCCTTTGAACAAGTCGCTTAAGTGAGAACCAGTGACAGACTGAGCTGAGTTTCTGTGCTTTTAACTCTGTAATAGCAACACAGCCCAAACCTCCTCCACAAATTTATTTTCCAATGGAAGAGCATCAGTAATCTTCTTGACTGTGTAACATCCCTTCTCATCCCAAACTTTCCCACGTATACACGTTATCATCGTTACGAAGCAGAAAAATTGGGATTTGTTTTACTGCCAGGTAATCCCACATTTTTCTCATAAAAATTTTCAGCTTTGATTTACTTATTAACCTCAAAAGCCAATTTTATTTTCTGGAATAAACACTGACCTTAGTAGCTTTCCACTGCAGAACAAAACCAAAAGAAGTTGATATTCACTGGAACATAATTACTATTGCTCTTCGCAACTCTGGAGCTTATTGTAATATCTTTTTTATCAGTCCATTTTAAGAGAACTTAAAGAAATAAACAAAAATTAAAAACAAACAAAACCAAAACAACAAAAAAACCCCAAAAATTTTGATTCTAAAAATTTTAATTTAACAGGCTTGAGTTCCTTTTCTTTTCAATTTTCTCTGTCCTTATATGCATACATACAAAGTCAACCCTGGGTGAAAGGAATATTTTAGAAAAAAAGTGGGAATGGAATGGTCAACAAATAGATGTTTAAGACCTAAAATAGAGGATGTTTAACAGAGGGGGAAAAGAAGACAAAATTTAAATCTGTTTCATACCTACCTCCTCAATTCTACCTTACCCTCCCCACCAAATTACAAAAGAAATCTAGTGGCATAATAATTGCTATAGGGCACTAACTGCTATCTTTCACTGGTTAAACAGAATTTGAAAAAGTAACTGCACAGAAGATCCAAACAGTATAAATCTAACAAAATAGCCCCATAAAGCAGTTCAGGAAGATGCTACTTCACCTGAGGAAAAGAAATATAGAACTAGTTTGAGATCAACCCCTTAAAAACAAGCAGTGAGTAGGGGAAGCCTTATACTATGTAGTCAGAGGAAGACCTATACAGATTCACCTCACCCTGACCACATAAGTTTAGGAAACAGAGAGTGGCTGAGAATGTCAAACTGCTAGAATAGCAATATGAAATAATTCAAGCAAGGTTCAGCAAGAGTTGCTTTACCTTCTGAATCTTCCTCTCTTCTTTTTGTCTGCTAGCTGCAATTCCTCCACTTCTCACATAGTTATTATCAACTTTTGTCTTTTCTTAGTTGGTGCTTTTATTTTTTTTTCCTTTTTCATGTTTTAGCCCTGTAAATGTTACTTTGCTGAGTTTTAGTCAGCTAAACACAAACTTGCTTTTCCTGCTTTTTTTTTTAAACTTCCAACTAGAAGCCTTAGGATCTGATACCAAACAACAAGCTGAAAATCACTGATTTCCAAATAAAATTTTGCTAAAAGTATGCCTCTCTCTCTCAAGAGCCATGCAGTGGGCCACTCAGAATGCTCTGCCATCAAGGTCAAACAGCAAAGTCTGACAATCCTCTTCAAAGCCCTCTTCCCCATCTCAACCACTCAGGTATTCCCACTGCTTAGTTATGCACATATGCCTCAATTTAAACATAAATTTATACATAAAGTTAATTTTGAGTCATTCATACTGAAGGCTTAATACTCTCTAAATCTAATCTTATTGAATCTCCAGGCTGTTGCAAAACTCAACCCAAAACACTGTAACATCACTCACAACTCTGGATCCTTTTTGGCCCCAAAACTGTGAGGAAAGCACAGTTTGTTTTCAGCTAGTAGGCAGTCTGTTGTTTTCCTTTTACCTGAACTGGATTCTGTCTTTTATATACCAATATTGATATACTTTATATCAAGCAAGCTTTGCCATGCTTTTCCTCCATTCCCTCATCACCAAAACCTCCTGCTGCAAAACACATATATCTTAACCCACACCTGACATGAGCAATGTTTATATCTCTATTTCTTATAATTTTTTTCATATTTTTATTATTAACATTCTGAAAAGGGGATTTTTCCTAAACTTGAAAAGTTCCCTGCATGGCTAAATTTTAAATACAACCATGCTAACGGTCCAAATAATAATAGCAGTAAAATAGAATAGTTAGATCTTTTTGTCCACATCCAACAGTCCTATAACATGCTGCTGAGAAAAATCTGTGTACGATATATCTCAGTCTTTCCACTTAGCTGCCATGTTACATGAATAAATCCATTGATGTCTAAGATGTGAGACTATAGAAAGTACTTAAAACTGACATACAATAATTTTAAGTGTATAAAGGAAGTCTCTTTCAAACATTCCTTCCAGCTTTTGTTAACATCATTATGAAATAATGATAACAACACACCTCGGATATGTACAGTATAATAATAATTTTCTATTGGAGAAACAAAAAAAACCCCAGTACTACAACAGTACTGCAAATAAACAGAAACCTAGATGCTTCTACAGGTTTTTCAGCATAGATCTGTACAGAACACAAAGACTAACAAACATGGAGTCCAGCTTACTAGCTGGATTTCATTTATTCTGAAACTACCCTATGCAATTTTCTGGAAAAAATTGGAGCAGGTGGTTTCCTTTGCATGACACTTTCCCCCATTTAACATCTACCATTAGCTCTGTTATTGTTTCCAATTTTTATAGTGGAATGTAATTGGTAAGGAGCACTGACCCCAAAAGGAGACAAAACCCTAGCTGGAAGATTCTGAAGTCTTTTCTGTAAAAGGGCATCTCTAAGCAGGGCATTTTATTCCAATAAAAAGCTTTGTAGTACTATGCAATATATCTAGTAATAGCAAAAAGTCCTCTCTAATCTATCTAGTACAATTAAGGCCTGTTTGGAATTCCCTTTCACTTTTTAAGGAGGAACTGTCTGTGAGGTACCTTCATCTATTTTCAAGTTTGAAATTACACAGGTTCTGTTCCTATGCAAAGTATATTTTGTATTTAAGATTGTCAATGGCAATCCCACCATGCTGTAAAAGTTGAGCAGAATTACCAGCAGGAAAACTGTTGACATTCCAGCAATAAAATGAATTCCTAGAATACACCAATTTTTATTTTTTTATGAATATTTTTATATTTTTTTTCCTCTATACAAAGGAAATATTACTTAAATTCTCTTGACAACTACTGTACTTGGACAGCACATTTGTAGAAAAAGCTCTAGGAGTAAGTTTGCTTCATCATTATATTTTACTGTTTTACAGCCACTTATGGTTTTCTTATTTGGAGTCACTAGTAGCCTTTTGCTATCCATAATGTGGGTAAAAATAGATAAGAAAAATAATTTTTCTAGAGAAAGAGAAAAAAAATTAAGCGCTTCTCTCTGATTTTTTACTTGTCAACAAAAGTCTAATAAAAACCAGCTTTTAACTTTTGTCTTGCTAATAACATGTTGAAAAGTTTTCATTAAGAGGCTTACTTTATTTTAGCCTGTCACTTTGAAAGAAAGACGTGTTTAATAATTTACTACTCACAATTTAGCACTGAAAAATACACAGTAAAGATGGTTTAAAATAGATCAGCTCAGCTGCTTCTCTTCATAGAGAAGTAAATTAAATTAAGTGAAGTTGCTGGTTGGCTCTTGTGTATTTGGAGTCTCTTCATCAATATGAGTCATCAAACACTCAATAGGGTTTATCACAGATAGCATGTTGCAAAAAAGACAGCATAAGGGAAGTTTATATGGGATAAGATGTGGAACATCCTTCTGTTTTCTTTCTACAAGATATGCTGGAAGAGTTTTATGAGACAAAAAATTGTACTTTATAGTCAAACATTTTTCCATCCATTTATAAACCCATAACCCTCTTGAAAAATAAAAAGAAATTGAAAGCTTTTGAAATGTATCCAATGCACTTACAGAGCAATATTTAAAGGAGATGGATCTTATAATCACAGCAATTCAGAATGGTGACATTTCAGCTTTGAAATGCAAGTTTACTTTTCATTTGAAGTTTTCAGAGACTGCAGCTGCAATGGGATATCTTAATATAGAATATTAAAAATATTTTCAAATATAATGTTGAGGCCACATGCACTCAGTGAAAATTTGGAAGCCTGTGTTAGAGACCCAGGAACTCCCAGTATAAAGTGACACAAATCATCCAGTCAGTAAGGGCCAGAAGCCCTTAAGGACAATATCCTTAAGCACAGAATCACCAGCTGGTCAAAGGAGGTGACTGTCCTTCCCTGCTCTGCACTGGTGGGCCTCACCTTGAGCACTGTGTGCAGTGTTGGGCACCACAATATAAAAAAGGCACTATTAAAGAGCATTCTAAGGATGGCTATAAAGGTGGTGAAGGCTCTGGAGGGAAGCTGTTTGAGGAGTGGCTGAGGTCACTTGGTCTGTACAGTCTGGAGGAGACTGAAGGGAAACCTCATTGCAGTCTACATCTTCCTCCTGAGGAGAAGAGGAACTGGCACTGATCTCTTCTTGCTCATGACCAGTGACAAGATGAAGAAAAATCATGAAGCTGTGCCAGGAGAGGTTTAGGCTGGAGATCAGAAAAGGTTCTTCCCCCAGAGGATGGTTGGGCACTGGAACAGTCTGCCCAGAGAAGTGGTCACAGCTACAAGCCTGAGTTGAAGCAGTATTTGGACATGCTCTCAGGCACATGGTGTGATTCTGCTCAGGGCCAGGAGTTGGATTTGATGATCCTGATGGATCCCCTCCAGCTCAGCATATTCTGTGATTCTAAGTGTGCAGCTCCTTACTTATTCAGAAGGCTAATGGAGGAAATACAGAAGATATCATTTGTCTTAGTTCAAGCAATATTATCAGACTTCTTTTGTGTCACTTATCATTTGGTGTCTGCATTCAGGAACACTTTCCTAAAAATTAGGATGACAGCACAGTTTCTTTTTTCCTTCCCAATTAAAAAATCTACTAGCTCCTGTTAATATTAACAGGGGTTAAAATAAGATCTTTCAAGAACCAAGAGAAACTACGTTGAAAGTACTGTGTATTTTATCCTCTGTTATAATAAATAAACTTTTGTTTAAAGTGTACCAGATCAAATAATTATTAAAATAAGGTAAGGAAAAGGGACGCTATTCTAACTGAAAATAGATTTATTGTGTAGATTGCTATTTTTCGGAGGAGGAGGAAGAAGTGAGACAGTAGATGAGGCTTATTTTTTGGGAAATTTTCAGTTTCTTTTGGTTTCCCTAGCTAGACTCACTTGTCTCACTGGAATGAATCGCAACCTATATAGAGTTGGATAACAGTATGAAAGAGCAAAGAGGGTCAAGCTACTTAAGATTAACAAGTGTGAGGTTAAGTAGTGAATCGATCTCAGTTTGTGAGTATCTACAGAAGGACAAAACTTTTATAATGAGTTCTTCAGTCCAGCAGACAGAGACACAACAAAGATGTAAGAGCTGGAAAACAAAGCCATACAAATTCAAACTAGCAACACGGTGCACACTTTTTATGATAAGAAACTAATCATAGAAACAATTCAAGCAGGGATTGCAATGGATTCTCTGTCACTGTCATTGCTATCATCATCTGTTGGAATAGCTTTTTTCATTTCTAAAAACCAATATTGCTGCTCAGGGATACACAGAAGTCCTATTTAGTGTGCTATAGAATACATAGGATCATATTGCTTCCTCCTTGCTCAGTCATATATGAGTAATTATATCAGATTCCACTAAAATGAACGCACATTAAGAGTTTCCATCCACAAAACACATTTTTACTTGGCATGTAAGTGATGGCTTATTTTTCCTTGCCTTGAGGACAATAAAATTCCTAGAAATCTTGAAATTAGTCAGGCTTTGATTTGTAAAGAAGCAGATGCCCCTAAAGAACCATAAAAACTCTACATACATTTATTTTTATTCTTCCTGCTGAGGGACTATACGGTTCCAATGTTTCCCTAAAGAAATATTCCATGTTTCTCTTTGCTTGTCACCCACAGCCACTACTCTTCTGTAAAATGGCTTCTTCAAAAAGCAGAATCTGATTGTCTCTTCATGTATAAATCAGCTGCAAGCTGTGGGCTTCAGGCTGGAATTGAGAAGCCAAGTTCTGTATTCCCTAATTATTCTGTGCAGGCTAGTAATATATCAATAAAAGGGGCAAATATAAAGCCACAAGTATATAACATCCTTGCTCACTAAATTCATAGAGTTTATGTATTTATTACTTACTTTTTCTCACTGTATAATTTTTTCCCCTTCATTTATATACCTAAAGCTTCTCTTGGATGTCAAAATACACTGTTATCTAAGGGAAATCAATGTTTGTGAAATACTATGATGCCAAACTCAGGTGCACTTCAGCAGCAGTTCATCACACTTTCTTATGCAGCATCATTCCAATATGATGGGAATGGCAACTAAATTCCAACAGGCTACATAGACTTTATTATTAATCTCTCCAGGGTAATTTTTCTTTACCTGAGAGCTTTATGGCTTTACGTTCTTCCTTGCATCCCAGAACTAGCTACATTTTCTATGAGCATAAATTTGGAAAGAAGTAACTGAAAAATGTGTTAAACAAATTAAAAATTTTAATACGGATGATTTTTCTGTCATATGTTCTGTCATCTAGAAGACTTGTTCAGCTAGTAGCTGCACATTGTAAGAACTGCCTTTTAATATGGTTTTAAAATTGGTATTGATTGTACCTCCTAAAGGTCAGACCTGAAGGTATTATGCTCCTCACTGCTATTTCCTTCCTTCTCTTCTTGATTGTCAAAACCAGTCAATGAATACAAGTGCATACACCTTGAAAGGTTGCCCAGACTGGATTGCATTATGCTAAATTGCCATGCATTTGTCTGTTATGTATCATGTTTGGTTCAGATAGAGCTAATTATAAGTTTTTTTCTCTGGCTGGGGAGGGCAGAAATTCCTATTGAGTATTAGCTGTGAAAACTGTCTTGCCTTTATTGCATGAACGTCAAGTAAAATAAAGCTAGGTTTTTCATTTATTGGTTTATGATTGCTACTTTTTATTTAAAACATTTAATTATTTCCACCCCCACTCCCCCCAAAAATAAAAAAAAAAAATAAAACAATTATTCTGGCTAGGAAAATAAACTGTACAGGAAGCAATTTCCATAGGAAATAGAAAAGGTTAGTTTCTCATCTTAAGGATGGAATGAAGAAAAAAAATCCTTTCTGCATAGCAATATCCCCAAACCATTTGATTTTAAATAAAGCTTGTGATATGGGAGAAGTGAGTCATCTAGCCCATATAAAAAGTTCCAGTGAAAGATGAAATTCAGGGTACATTTTTTTTTTATGTGGAGCACTCCACACACATCTGATGGAAGTGCAAAAAATGGAAATCAATGCTGATCTTAACCCAAGAACACTGGTTGAAGAATAATAGCAGACTGGGACTGGATAAGAAATGAACTGCAGATCAAACATAAAAGATTTCCTGCAGGCTGCACTTGTGCAGAGCTTTACCTTTAGCTCAAGAAATAGACCAGGTTCTTGAGCAGTCAAGGGTTTCTCTTTCGGTCAAATAGAGGATTTTTTTTTCATAAATTACTTTTAATTGCCTGTTTATTTTTGCATAGGACTAGAAGTATGTATATATGACATCCTCTAGTCTTACTTACATAGAAAAGGTTGAACTACAAATGTTTCATTTCACAATTTCAGGAAGAGTCAATAACTCATATGTGGTGTAACCACAGGCAAAATTCCCAGGTAATTCTACACATATCAGCTAAAATCTATCCATGGCATACTCTCTATTGTATTGATGTGGGAGTTTCATTTCGCAATTCCTAGTCATTCTCTCTTTTACCAAATATAATTCCTTTGTCCTTTCTGTGGTCCCTAAGGTTCTAGTTCCTGAGATTCTGATTACATTTGTTGAGAGCTCACTTGCTGCAATTCATTCTTAGTAGTTCATTGACTGAAAACAATGCAATTAAAAAAAACCCAACAAAACCAAACCCAACAAGTAAGCATTGAGGTTATTTTGAAATTCCATTCCGATTCAGAAATACAGCAAAAATACAGAAGTATCTGAGAAAGGAGTGCTCTAAAATGTATAATTTACAACAGTGATCCTGCAAACAAATGCATCATTATGAGCAACCACTGACAAACAATGTCATCTTTACCAGCTTTGATTGATTGGGCTGTAGATGTGGTAAAACTTCTGATTTATATTTTATATTTTAATTTCCTCAAAAGTAATTTTACAATGATGCCTAAGGCATGTGAGGGGCTCTTTCCTTAGCTTTGTCATAAATCTAAACAAATAAATTATAATTGCAATGGTACTTTCCTCATGGATTAAAACTTACCTCTTTCTTTGCCACCCTTTTTTATATCACAATGTAATTCCATTTTTCATAGCATCAATTTAGAATCAATTTAACTTAGCTACATAATGAAAATTAAATGAGAGAATCATGCACATTTATGTGTCAGCAAGATATACTTATGCTAAAACATTGTCACCTTCAGTTACTATAATGCTTTTCTTTTTTATAACATTAAATTCTTTACTTTTACAATCATCATTTGCATTAGAAAGATAACTGTGGATATGTTACAAAATAACATCTGCAAACAAATATAGAATGAAACAATGTAAATGTGCCCACAGGAAATAGCACTAAAAAAATGTGTTTAAAGAAGAATGTCCCCAAAATACATTGGGAATTTTTGCTGCTCATAATTTCTACCCCTATCTAAATCTTTACTAATGTGCTTAACGGTATATATACTGAGAAGACCTGAATTTTAGAATGCCACTGAAATTAAATACTCCAGACATATACTAGATGTAGGAAGTTGTGTCAGATTTTATAATATGAAATAATAGCTTCAAGGAGCCAAATCTGAACAAGAACTTAAGGGTATGGCTCATTATAAAGATGAAAATTGTACCAAGAACTGAGGTATTACAGATAAATTGAAATAAAAGGAAAAAGTCATGCATGATAAAAACTACCTGGAAGTAGAATCCAGAAATAGCTCTGTTCAGTGCCATCTATTTTTAAAATTTGACAAAAATATAAAAGTTCCAATTGTATGCATCTCAATGACCCATATTAAGATGTGGGATTGCTGATTCATGCACATCTCTCAAAGATTCTTGATTATTAGGTTTCTCCAAATTTCCATTTCATAACTTTTGAGAATGACACATTATGAAACTTTAAGGTATCTGTTGGGGTGACAGTTAAGTGGTGATGATGATACACTCGAATCTTTGAACAAAGATTTGTCAGCAATAAAAGAATAACCAAAGTAATTTTAAAATCCAGCACATTAAAGAAATGGTCAAAAAGGATAAAAATTGTCATTCATTTTTATATGAAAAAAAAACAAAACCAGACATAGCCAGCTAAATGTAAAACTATAGTAAAGCAAAACAGGTGATACTTTGAGATGAAATTTGAAGGCATAAAATAAAATGTTTTCAAGCATAGAAGAAGTAGGATGATGGTAGAGTCAGTGGGGCCAGCATATTATAAAAGTACAAAAGGTGCACTAGAGGAAAGACCATTGCAAAAATCACAAGGGAATCCTTTCATCACTGTTCACTATGGAGAAGGTCAGGAAGGTTCCCTTCTTCATAAGGTATGAGATGGCAAAACTATTTTTTTAAGAAAATCATCAATAGAAGAGGTTTTAGTACAAATTGATAAATTGAGCAGTAACAGTAACAATTGTCAGGACCAGGCAATTTCTTCAAGAGTGAAGGAAGTCTAGTATGAAGTTGCTGAGCTACTAACTGTAGCATATAAACTATTGCTCTAATAAGACTCTTTGTCCAAAGGAATATAAAACAGAATTGAAGAGATAAAACTCTTGAGAAATGACTCATGCAAAGACTTAGAGAACTAGAGAAGGACAAACTGGATAGCTATCAGGAAAATAAGAATTACTATTCTAGAATTAATAGATGATAGATAAATATGAAATATTTGCTAAAGCTCCACATGGCTTTTATAGATTTTTGGGAGGACTACTGCCTATTTGTGAGGACCATTTTGAAGGTGTTAACAAACATAGATTAATTGATATAAATAACCTGGATCTTCAAAAATCTTTTGGCAAGTTTTCATTCTTCAATATTTGACTCATGTTCTTCCTTTTTCATTCCTTTTATTAATTCTGTTTTTATTAAATGCATTCTTTTCAAGTTAACTATGTCAATGTAATTTCATACTCTTTATTTTTTTTTCAGCTGCTATAGTTTTAACTTAATCAAAAATTGAAAATCAGAACAAGCTTTGATGCACATTCATAGAAAACTGTCTAGGTTATTGATCAGCCAATTTGCAGAATTTCCTAAGGTCCTTTCACAATGAAATTCTGATACTGTTCCCTCTTAATTTAATGATAAATGCATCTCCTGGGAAAATACACAAGTCAATTTTCAGCCTAGTGTTTTTTCCCCCTTCAAAATGTAATTAATATCAAGTTAACAAGAAACACTGTAAATTCTCAGAGGCATATGTCCTGTACAATGCAGAAAAATGCACTGAAGACAGTCAATTTTTGTGAAACATGGGCAGAACACTCCTTTTATTATTCTGAAGAACAATTTTGAAAAAGTAAGATAAAAACATTTTTTTTAAGAAATCCAGAGAAGGAACAGCTTCCAAACATTGGATTTTGATGTCCTCCTTCTAATAGCCTTTCAAGTATTCTCCTTTAAATGAAGACGTACTAGGAGACATATTTGGACCTAGCCATAGATGATGGTTGTTTATTTTTTTAGTTACTTTTTGAGGAACTACAGGTGTATAAATCAGATAAGAATATAGTTGAGCCAGACAATGTAGCTATGATTGCAGTTCAGAGTTTCAGATGCAAATTCTGCGTCTTACTTATGCACAGGATTAAATTCTTTCTCTTTATAACAAAAGAAAGAGGCCCCTGTTAGCAGGGCTCTGTTATTCAATTTGAGTATTTGAATTAAATTTGTTTTATGCAAGCAAACCCAATTAAACCTTACAAGGACATGTCTCCACAGGTTCATTTACTAGAGCTTTGTTTGTGGAGGACAGAAATTTACCCTTTGAGTGGCATCTGCAGCATTCAGCAATACCAGATACAGCTCATAACTACCCACTTAATTTTATAAAATATTACCAAAATATATCCTTTTAAAAATTCTCTTCCTCTCTGTTTGCTTTTTTGTTTATTTTTTTTTGGGGGGGGAAGGTGTTGGGAGGCTTTTTTTGGTTTTTTTTGAAACTAAAAAGATGAAAAAGCAATGAAGAGGAAGCTATCAGCCTTAGGTCAATTTGTTACTACTGATCACTGTTTTGCTTTAGTTTTTACATATTTTAACTGTGTTTATTGTCTTTATTGCCTAGTTACCATCAAAGATTATCATATAAACCAGAGAAAGGTGAAAACAATATGCCTGTCTCCCCCTGCTCCAACAACAACAAAAAAATAAAGTCTCCAAGCCAGCAAAAATCTACCATATGTTTCAGTATAGAAAAGATTATATGAGCTAATATCTAAAACCTTAAAACATTGCCAGATAGTCTATTTACTATAATTAAAAATATCCCTACCAAGCACATAACACTGTTTGCAAAAGAGATTATCTTGGGCTCTGCAATGTCAGTTTTGTGTGTTTTGAGCTACACCTGACATTAGCACTGGACTACACAGCGCAGCCTTGGAAAGAAAAAGTAAACATAACAAATTTTTTTCTTTCAATCATCATTAGTCTGGAAAAGTTAAAGACAGTCCAAAAATCATTTGCTGTAGCCCAGTATGGCATGGCAAATAAAGAACAACTGACTAACCACTTGTGTATAATCAATTAAAAAATAGTCACAAAATTAAAATATATCACAGTAAATCTTCAATTTATATAAAAAGTTATGTAATCCAAAGTGCCATTTGTAGAGGCAGTGTAGTGCCAAAGAATTGTAAATGTCCAATAAAAATGCTCAAGTTCATGTAATATACCATATGTGAACACTATAGATCACCAGTTTTATTGTTCTAAAAGTTTTGAACTGAATGCATTTATTCTTAATAAATGTGTGAAAGAATTCCAATAAACATTTAAAATAATTTTGGTGGGAGTTTTGAGGTTGTTTTGGTTGGCTGGTTGTTTTTTTCTTAACTTCTGCACTGTAGTTCTAATACCACAGAACTGCAAAGTGGCTTTTGTTCCTGAGAGAAGTCTTCCATTAGATTCCAGCCATGAGTGGGATCACACAAAATTCAAAGTACATCAAATGCAATAAATCAAAAGGTAAGGAAGGAATGAGATGCCTTTTTTTAGAATTCAGTAAATATTTTCAAATAACCCTCCCTCTGGTGATGTCTTTGTGTTAGTGGCTACAAAGACACATTGTTTAGATCATCAGAGGTTGACAGATTTCACATTTCTTCTTTTTCAAAGAAACCTTGTCAAGAACTTTAGAAAAACTATTTCTCTTTTGGGGACAGTTACTATCAAATTACTTGCAAATTTTCCCATTTCATTCAATCTTTTGGTTAGTCCAAATAAAAAAAACCCCTCCTACTAACCTTTAGAAGCATGGGTCATCACATTAATTTGTATAAGCTACAAACTTAGTATATGTGCAGAATCCAAAACAGTACAAGAATTGCTGTTTCTAAACATATTTCAAAATTATGTCATAAGTATTTTGAGGATTTTTTGGTCTTTAGAGTAAGTTCTATTGTGCAGGAAAACAATATTACTCAATAGAAATGGAGAAATAATATAGGGAGAAAATGGAGAAAGAAGAGATATATTTTAAAAAGTCGAGGGAGTAGGCAGAAAATTAATACATGAAATTAAAAAAAAAAAAAAAAAAGGAATATGATAAATGAAAATTCAGAGATAAAGGAACCCAGGAAATGAGATGACATATTTTTAGAAGTCCAAATATTATCTGCACTAATGAGCACTAGACAGAAAAAAGTTGAACTGTCTTTCTTGAAAATGAGAGAAAACTCAGAGAATGGGACTGCAAGGAAACCAACAGAAATGTTTGTCAATTGGGGAGCACAGCCAGTCTTAGTGCTTTTATAAAATGTGCTGAATCCCCTGCAGTCACAAGGAAAAGGGATGTAGTTGTAGTGAGTGAAGGATATGAAGAATACTTTATATAATTCCTTAAATGATTCTTTTGTGCCATGAAGATTTATTTCTGAAGTCAGTATAAGAGTACTGGTAGCTACACTTATCTAAAAGGATGGAAGAAATATTTGTTTTCTTGGCTGTTACTCCTAGGTTGAACCATTTTTGATGTTGCTAACTCAATCTGCATAACAGGATGAAACATTCTTGCAGGGAACAGGGACATACCATCACTACTCCATAAGAAATTACTGAAAGATTACTCAATGTGCACTTCTGTTAGGATCTGAGATGACCTGAGATTGATCCTTTAAGGTGAAAGGAGGTTTAGTAAATTAATACTGCTATTACCTCCAAAGCTAAATTTTAGGAGCTCTGCAATTATATAGAATATTATTTTAATGTCAGTTGTTACTCTAAATGAGTTCTTTTAATGAGAAGATGGGCAGAAACCTTGCATAACCTCTGGCAAGATGGAAAGGGATTTCTTAATCCACTATCTGCTTTCTCGTTGATTTGCAGCATAAAATGCAAGACAATAAAAAGTAAACTCCACCCCATTCATGTCAGACATAAAAAGCAACAATTCCCACCTGTTCCTTGCGACAGTATACTCATCAATTTTGATAATTATTATGATCATATAAAGTTTTAGTATTCAAATTAATTCTGCTAATTATGTGACATCATTGGGATATGATCAGTTACTCTTCAGCATGCCCTGCACTTGTCTTAGACCTGTGGAACACCTTATAATTATCAGCTCTGCTTTTTGCTGCACCAAGACACTGGAAAGAACCACGGTTCCTGATTATAAAACATGTGCAGCAGATCTTTATGAAGTGAAAGATCTTTCAGGAAAACTCAGTTTTACTGGTTCCTTTTATAAAATCACTCCACATGATTTCCACAACAGATGAAGGATGTTGAGTCCCTAGATTATACACTTTCCTCTTCCACTAACTTTAACAATAGTTTCTAACACTTAATGTTTGCTTGTTTCCAGTTTTCTCTGGAGAAAACTGTCAAGAGATGAAGATCAATACTTCATGCTTCTCAGCACCCCTCATGTTTAGTTTTTCATCCTTTTCTAACTCATTATTAGCCTTTCTTCTCCTTGATCATTTTGCATTAATGCATAACTTTTGTCATATTCAAGACATGCTTCTGTTGTGAGCTACTACGAAAAACAACTGATGGAAAAAGTGCCCTCTCGGTACTAGCACCAAGATATGCTCAGTCAAAGTGACTTTTTTCTTTTAGGTGCTAGTCTTCCCAACAAAGAGATACCTCTGTCATCTCTAATGGCCAGTAGTAAAAACTGCAACACTAACCCACATCCAAGTGTGTTGTGTTGCAATGCAGAGATTCCATTTGTGCTTCATTACGAATATATTTTTGTTTAGACAATGACACTGCCTAATACTTTGCTTGGTCTTGACTAGATTTCATGTGATGGGTATAATTTTCTGTTTACATTACCTTTGCATGTTCTGTGTCATTGTATTACATTTTCTCTGTAATTGTATTAATTAAGAGAAATGCAAATTAAAACAGTCAAGGTTTTTTATCATTTAAGTAATAAGGAGATTAACTCTTCTAAGTGATCTAGAAGGAATGCTTTTCAGTATCTATTCTATGTTAAGCAAAAATAGTGCATATAAAATCAGTCTCAGAACTTTTATTTTTCTGCATCTGTTACAGTTTTGAGGCTGTTTCTGTCACATAATAAGCTGCAGTAGGTATACTTTCTTCGAGTAAATAAAACTATGGTTAAACCCTACACTCTTCAGACTTCATTAAATAGGATTTTTATTCTTGTACTGGACAGTGTAGTACTAAAGAACACTGAGCAGCTCAAACTCCAACAAAGAGGTCTTTTTAATAAAGACCACAAAAGAGAATCCATTCATGATATCAAGGTTTCAGAATTCAGATCAAGTAATTTATGAATTATTATTTGATGGTTCTTGTGTTTGAAACAACTGCCATCTACTTCATCCTCTCCTAAAAAACAAGATACTTGATTTCAGAGTGATGAACAAGTAGCATGTGATAACTTATTTTCCCTACATTCTTCCAGTGTTTCATGCTTGTTTTCTCTATGGAAAAGGCACCAGGAAAACATGACTGCTGTAGTTGTAAACTGGCATTTGTATTTCTTTGTAAAATCTGTACACAACATGCACTATACCAGGAGAAACAGTATATGTTCTAGGTTAAAAAATTAATCACTGTGCCTAGAAATCAGATAGATGCATTAGCACAACACCGTGCTTGAATAAACCCTGCTTAGAGCCATGACATAGCACCTAAGAAATGTATTTAATATTCATAGAATAATAGAATTGTTATGCCTGGAAAAGGCCTCTAAAATTATTTTAGATTACCTAAGATCCTGACACCTTCTTGGGGGGACATGCCCCAATTCCCATATTGGGAGCCATCCCCAGGCTTTTCTCTAGCACTCCTGCTTTTATCCCCTTCTCCTTTTAAATCTAGCTTAAAATGCTCAGTGGGACATGCTTATTCCCAAGCAAAATCTTTTCTTCCCCTTGAGACAGCAGTATCCGGTCTGTCATCAGCAGGCCTGGTGTCATGCAAACTGACCCATGATCAAAAAGCCCAAAAATGCTGTTAATAACAGCAGGGTCTGAGCCATGTATGATCTTGTTTCTTCTCCCATCAATGCCTGCAATTGACAAGATAGAGGAGAAAGCTGCTTGTGATCCTGATGCCCCAGCTAGTCATTCCAAGACCCTGAGGTCTCTATTCATTGTCCTCAAAGTTCTTAATGTGACTTCATTGCTGCCCACCTGAACAAACAGTAATGGATAATAAATCACACCAGACTGGAGAATTTCTTGGTGACGTTTCTTACCCAGATCCCAAGGAGTTTGTTCAAATTGCTATATTGGAGCCTCTGTTTCTCGGAGTCACTGACGACCACTTCTCTTTTATTCTTAACAGAAATGGAATGTTCTACAGAAGATGGCAAAATACCAAAAAAACCCAGAACAGTCTGGAATTCTCTGTATATTAACAAAACTGGATCTCCAAATTCACTAATCTGAATTGTGTCTGTGATTTGTTCCTCCTGAAGAAACAGATATGCTTCTCAAAATTGCTAATGAACACCAATGAACATGTAGAAAGGCCCCTGAATATTCAAAAATCTCAGCTAGAGGACTGACAGTCTTTGATGGAAAGGTCAGTTTTCAATTGAGAGATTTTTTTTTTTTTTTTCCCATTTCTGTGCAATAGCCCATAATGAATCAGCAAACTGTGTTTCAGGATTGGAGCTCAACTGGAACACAGAAATTAATTGTGCCAATCAGTCAGCAAGTAGCAACCTGTCACAAGTGCCTGCACATATTAACTATGAAATGAGTCAAAAGAATAAATATTCTGCGTGAAAACCTTCTGAGAGCTTAGCACAGTTATGTTTGCTTCCAGTAAAATTCACAGCACAGCTGTATTTGTTGTGCCAAACAGAGATAGAAGTCTAAAGCCAAAATTGGATTAATTAAGCAAGGGTTGTAGGATTACCACAGGCTGATCCCAGCATAACAAATGAGAGGATGTTTCCAATTCTTCCTGTGTGCTGGCCAAAATAATTGCTCTGTAGCAGGCTGTACTTGGAAATACAGCTCTGAAGGCCATGCTATTTGGGTAACCTTTTACAATTAAGCCACAAATTAATCTGCTTGTTAATGTTTGTCATCATGGAAAGACACTTTAAAAATCCTAGATACATTATTGCTGCCCACTACAACCATCTGCAACAATCAGCTCCTTGAAATAAATTTTGAGCTAGTGCATTTTGAGCTAAGGCCATGCTGAAAATTAATGGCTTGGAAAGGTTGTGGGTCTTATCCATTTTATTATATATGGTGTGTTAACCATGTACATATGGTATTATTCATGTATTAAAATCATTCTAACAAAGTAAAATTACTGAGATAAGTATTGAATTCTCTGTTTCTCTTGATGGAGAATGGCTCAGCTACCACCCCTGTTGACAAACCATTGTTGCTCAGAGGAAACAAACCAAACGAGAAAAATAGAACCACCAGAACTGCATTATATTATATATATATTATATTGAATATAAGAGATGAAAATCTTGAAACTAAGAGACACAAAAATCCCGCTTTGAAGAAGGGGGGAGACATAACCCAGAATCCATGAGACAGAACCCCAGGCAGACAGACTCTGTCTAAAAGGAAGCTTCTTAACAATTGCGCAGCAAAACCTCAGGACTCATTATAGAAGGACAATAGACATCCATCCCCAAGTTTAAATGTTTATCTAAGCCAGATCTCAATTGCATTGGATCAGACAAAACAGGAAGGAAAGCCTAGATGATTTTTTCTTGTATATATGGATAATTTTGCTATTTATTTTCACTCTTCATCACCCAGTTTTCCACCTCATGATTAAGACCACAATCTTTTGATTTGCTAAAATAATTCTGGTTTGATTTTAACCACAGAACACTTTATGACAGAAGAGCAACTAGGTGAAGGCAATAAACTTGCAGCACTTTTCCCCAGAGTCAATAGATAGAAATCAAATGGTGTATACCTATCACGTGTATGTACAACATCAAAATATTTAAAAATCTTAGTGCTGTTTGAGTAATTGCATATTTTTCTTAAATACTGTTACTTGTAGGTACAAGCAAGAACTCTGATTAAGACCTTATTCTGAGAAAGACTTACAGCTTCTTAACCACTACAGAAAATCATAGAACCAATATATTATCCTGAATTGGAAAGGAACCAAAAAGATCATTGAAGTACCGCTCCTGGCCCCGCACAGAATCAGCCCAAAAATCACACCATGTGCCTGAGAGCATTTTCAATGCACTAGAAATCCAAATGGAGAAGAGGCACCTGGAAAGGAACGTGCATGAACATGGTCAGAATGCTATCTGCACTTCAAGCATCCCTTCCTGGGAACATATGCTTCGTTGAAAGAATCATGCAATACTATAAACAAATAGTCTTTTCGTTTTTTCAGTCACTGAAAGATTCATGAAGCCTAAAATCTTCTGTCAGGGCAGTGACTACTACTACTGCCAAATGTTTATCAGGGGGGAAAAAAAAAAATCTGGAAAACTTGAGCACAGTACTGAGGAGGGCTGTGTAGTTTTTAGAACAAAATATTTTGTGGCAGATGTAGAATCAAGCTTCATCCAACATTAAGAGCTGTCAGTGAGACTGAAGAAAAGAAAAAAGTAAGAAAAAGGTGGGGGAAAGGAAAAGGAGAACTATTATATGGTTTAGTATTAATTAGAAATCAACCAGAAATTCCTGATGTAGGAGTTGTTTGAAGCATTATAATAACGATTAAAAGGCTTAACTGCAATTTTGAGTAAAGGGATCTAAAGAGGTAACAAGGGTGATTGCTTTGCTTTTATAAATGAAACCAAGTGTCAAACAACATCGACTCTAACACTCAGTGTCTGAAATATTAAAAACAGTTTTATGGAAGACCAGAGCTCAGGGCTGAGCTACATGGGGTTTTCATAGTTAACACTGAAAGATTATTCTAATTAGCAAGGCTAGTGTAACTGTTCAGGTACAAGTTTGATATGCTGACATCCACGGGTATAAAAGAATTCACAGGTTCTAGAATAATAATAATAAGGTTATATTATAATATATATAATTATATAATTATATATATTATAATATATTATAATGTAATATATATTTGTATTTATATAAACATATTTATTTATATGTTTATATTTATAGATATTATTTATATGAATAAATATATTTTATATTTTATATATATAACATAATATATATTATATTTGTATCATAATATATAATTATATATTATAATATAATATAATAATTATATCATATATAATATAATATATTATTATATGCTATTATTATATTATATTAATAAACAGATAAGCTAGAACTTATCAGGACTCAAGAAAGAAGAAAAGACGAATCAACTACAGGACTTGTGATATTTCAGAATATACAGTGGAAAAATAGAAAGGCAAAAAGAATGTTCCACAGCCATTAGTAAAAGGATAGGACAAAGTTATGTTCTGATTCCATAACTTCTTCAATAAAAGAAGAAAACTAAATTCAGATCAAACCTCTGAACTTTATAGAGCAGTTTGTAAATAAGTTTTGCACTGCAGTCAAATGACAGTAGCTGCAGTGTCTTTGACTGCCTTATTTCATCTATGTTAGTAGACAATGTTCTAGCTAGATTGTGAGGTCAGATGTGGAATCACTCTTGCAGTGCCAGGATCCAGAAATATCATGCAAGTGCTCAATTTTAATGTCTATTTAAAATTGCCTACAATAAGCAAGAATTGAATCAAACAAGGAGTATTTGAAATTTAGTTAACATAGGATCCTGCATTTCTAAGAAGCATAGAATGAGTGCTATGGGTTTTGAGCATAATTAACACCAAGTGAAAGAGCAGGGAGCTAAATCTCCATGGACATAATTTAATATTTATCAAGATATACTTTATCTTTATTTTTAAGAAACTAAGCATGTAGGAAGCTAGTTTGCACTAGAAACATTTTCCCACCTGGAATTCATTGGGGAATCAAATGTAGAATTTCATCTCCCAACAGAGAATCTGCATCATTATAGCACCTGAGACTGCTTCGAGTGCATCTGTAGTCTAGTGTGACAACTAAAGTAAATTCATACACCCAAAATTGCTAACAAGTTGTTACTTAGGTTTTACAGCAGGGAAGATGGGAGGAGAATAAAATTATTCCGATTAAAGCATGAAAGAAATTATTTATGGACGTGATCAACTATCTTTTTGAAGTAGGTACATACAGAAGCTTGTGGGCTAATATGCTGAAGTGTTGGATGGAGAAAACCATAAATAAAATAAAACTCCCATCCCTGAATGCTAAAATGATGTAGTGCTCATGCAGTCATTTTGTAAAGCAACATGAGGATAAATGCTAGTGCACAGCCAACATATCTTTGTAGTAATTACTAGAGACAGGACAGAAATAGATAGTGATTATGACAGAGTACAAACGTACAACTTGATGCACAGATTTTGGAAGTGAAAAATCTAGTTTTCACCTTTGTAGCAAAATTATATTGGGAGTTATATTGCAAGCAATTTCAACACAAAACTTCTTAGTTGATCAAAACTCTGCAATAATCCCCACATGATAAATTGAGACCAATAAAATGGTCAGGGGTACCAGAAGATGGTTCAAACATAACATACTTTAAAGTATGTTTATGTACAAAGAATAAACAATCAGCATATTACATTAAAGATGTATGTCTGACAGAGGACTTGAAGATAGCAAATAAATCACCGAATAAGATGACTTGCCACAGGCTCTTAAAAATAAGTCCAATTCCTGGAAAGAGTACTTGGAAGATAAATTTGAAGTATTATTTTATTTATCCCAGGGGTTTTAAATATGACATCAGGTCCACAGTCCAGACTGTAAAAGGCATATTTCAGAGGTCATATGTAACGTGTAGCACAGATGTAACAGAGATGAAGCAAAAAGGGCACCTTAACAAATGAGGCATAACTCAGATCTACAAGAGTTTGGATAAAGTCGGATCTCCAAGGCTGGCTGAAGAGGAAAGCATAAAATGAGAATAAATAGTATTATCAGTGGTATAAACCTGAGGGGGGACTGTGTACTGAGGAATCTGAGCTATCATTTTGTCCATAATGTGATATCAGAGCCATTTTCCTTTGTGGGGAGCACATCTTTTACTAGAGGGACACAGAAAACAAATGCCTATACAGAAGATGAAGGGCTAAACTGTTAAACAACAAAGAAAGTGCAGGTTAAAAAAATAAAAAAATGGAAGCAGGACTAAAGTCTTACTCTCTGTATGTTTATTTGAATGTTATAGTATGTCACCTTATCTCAAGAAAAGCAAACCAAAACACACTTCCATGGTAAAAAAATCCATCTAGTTTCACAAAGCTTGCATCCCTTTTCATTATTACCCAGCATGCAGCATATAAAATGTTTTGAGAGCAGCCTGGCCTTACTGAAGTCAGTGGGAAATTTGAAATTGTCTTCAGAAGAGCCAGGATGAAAATCAGCAGTCCCATTGATTTCAGAAAGACTATTAATTGTTTGAGGCTATGCACAAACATGAATCTTCCAAGAAGCAGGGCTTTGAACAATTCAGTTGTGCGTATTTACGAACTGAGAAAAATGTTTTAAATTTGGCTGCAACACTGGCATGAGCTTCAAATGAAATTAAGTGCAGTATTTCATTATGTTGAACCTCAGCTATATGCAGTTTAACTGAGATGAGCGTTCTGGATCAGCAGGTGTGAGTCCCCTGCTGCTAAATAAATTTAGATGAGTAAAAGCAAGAGCAGCATCTGGCAGCAGAGCTGAGGAGCCGTGTGTGCTCTAGCTCTGCACTAGGGAGCCTGAGCAGACAAGGAACCATCCTTTAGGCCCAGATTCTGGTTTCAAGACCTGCAGTTTTCAGTATCCTCCTTTTTATGGAATAGGAAAGAGAGGACATGTCCAGACTGAGAAAAGATCTCAAGATGTCTAGGCTGTTTGTTTCTAGACAAGGTATTTCCTTAAATGCTCAGGTTCTTTTCAGCTTACATGGGACAGCCTAATTCCCTCAGCTGCACAAAGGCACCAAGGGGAGGTCCCAGAAGCAGCTCATTGCAAGACATTCTCCACAATGGAAGAACTCTACATAACCACTTTGCTTCCACATAAAAGACAAACCCAAAAAATGTAGAGGTTCAAATTCTACCTTATGTTAGTTACAAATGTTCTTTTTGTTCTTGTTTGCTTGTGTGTATATTAAAAAACAGAAAAATTTTTACATTCAAAATTGCAACCTGTTCTAACATTGCCAAGATTTGTCTTTTTAAATTTTGTATCTGGTTCACCCAAGCAAATTTCATTTTCTGTCAAATAAATTCAAACTGAGAACTAAGAAAGAAACAAACTGTAAAAGTTAGTAACACCTAAGTGGTACAGCTTATGCCAGGTAAATGCATCCCAAGTAAAAAATGTACTCAAATGATTCTCAAGTCATAGAAAATGCTCATTTTATTTCTTTCTTAAATAACCATTACTATCCAAAATATTTGGATTTGCTTATTTTTTTTTAGATACATTTTATCACCACAGGCTAATGAGACTGCAGAAATGTGTTTGAGGGGGTGTTTGGGGTTTGTTGTTTGGGTTTCTTTCTGCAGTTTTGTTTGTTTAGTTCCTTTGACATGTGGTAAATAAAAGAATTAAATACAAATGATCCTTCTCTGTTTAGTGCCCTACTCCAAACAGTGAATATTGGACATGACATACACAGCTGCTTTTTCCAGTGCACAAGGAAAACATAAAATTGCCCTTGTACAAATAACACTTCCTTTTAAGGCTGTATGTTAACTACAGCAATCTGATTTGCAACCACCAGTCTATAACTTGTCTAATCAACTCTCAAATGGATATTAGATCCAATTCACTGACTGGCTCTTTTCCCTTCCTATAATTTCTTCTACAGCTGGTCTCTTAGTTCTGTAACATTATCTACAGATAGAAAGTAAATATTTAAAATCATTAGGCTTTCAATTCTACTGGACAATACCAGTTGTACTGTCACTATTTAACTTTAGTCTTTCACGATCTTATGTACTTCAACTATATCTTTTTTACATCATTTGTATTTCACATAAATCCTGTCATCAATACAGAGAAACACATAGCTAACATTTCTCAAAAATCCATGATGAAATTGAACACTGAGTTGACTTTTTGTTTATCTCCACTTTATAATAAAGCTTTCATTAAAAAAAAAAATGGTACCCTTAAAACAAATACATTAAATAACTACATTTTAGAAACTGTCACCTTAGTTTTAACAACAAAGGAAATAATACTGAAATACTTATGATGTCTGCTACTATTGCATCATTTGGTCTGTTAACTTCATATTTAAGAATATTTCTATTTAATTAAAAACATAGAATGTAATCCATAATGTGCAATCAGATCACCTTTGTAAAAGGTGTAAAATATGTAAAACAAAATATATTTTGCAAGTATGTTCTAATAGTTATTTACCACAGTTCTATTTTTTTCCTGCCCAAAACTTGTAATAGAATAAGTCAAGTTCACCATATGGAAAAGTCACAAAGTCCTCTATTTGTAATTTTTGCTTGGAAAAACAGATTAATTTAACATTAAAAGTTCAGTTCTTTAATAAAGACCTTTTGTAATTTTATCAGCACCATATTCAATTTGGTTTAAAGGTGCTTGTTTTTTTTTTTATATAGAGAACATTTGAAGGACTAACTCTAGTAAAGGAGAAGAAATTTAATGAGGAAAGTATATTTTAAATTAATTTTTCAGAATACTTAGGATAAATGAATCTCACCTTTATAGTGATTAACACCTGAGATATTATTTCCTAAGATATATTCAGCTACCCAGGGAACAGAAACTATACTTCATTATTTATATCATTGATCAAATAACAAAGATTCTACACATCAGGAGAAAAAATACTGAAGGAGGTTTTTATTGACAACCTAAATATTAATGTCTAATCATTAAGAATTCTGAAAAACAACCTGTTCTGGGGGGATTTTTTTTTAATATATTTTCAGCTTGCTCACCAGAAAATATGCACAGTATGTCTAATAAATTTAATAATAAATTTTTTTTTAGTTCACATTATGATCTCCAGGTAAAAATCTGTCATGTGATCCACTATGTGAATTTACCATCACACTGCCTGCAGACCTGCCTGGAGCATCCTCCTCATTTTCTTCTTGAACTTTTCTCCTTACTGAAAACTAAGGGTAAGGAGTAGCAAAGACACCACCTCGTACCCCAGCAAGATCTGAGGACAGGCACAGCCAGGGCATCCTGAGGTTCACTGTACTCCTGCAGATAACAGCAACACTCATACATGCTTTGGAAGAACTGAGTCAAGGCTATCTGCTAGTGGGCTGCATCACTGTTACCCAAGAGATTGAATTCAAACAAGTTTAGACAGACAGAGCAACATCAAAGAAAGATGCTCAGGGTCTTCATTTTCAGAGTTCATCTTGAGTATTTTCTTGATCAGACATAAAGCAAAGCAGTCCAAGATTACAGAATACATAAAAATCTTAATCTTCCAGAAAGCTGAGAGTATTGGTGGAATTGCATGCTTGCCTTGGGTTTACAATCTTCATGGGATAGCAAATTTTAACAGCTCCTAGACACACACAGTGGCTGGATGAACCTTTCCTCCATGATGTGGGTGTGTGCTACTTTAGGACTAAACCAAAACCTGGGCTACCTTCTCACCTTTGTACGTTCCAGGACAATTTTGCCTTTGTACTTGGATTTCCATACAGTGAGAAACAGGGTGTAAATAGATAGATAAGAAAGAAATCAACATTAGATAGATTAATTAAACCCCTATAAACTGTGATTTTTCTCCCACTTCTAAAGAGAATACGTTCACTTAATAAAGAGTGCACTTTCCACCTAATATTGTCCAAGTATACAGGAAAAAAATAACCTCCAGAATGGGAATTTCTGAATGAAGTGTATTCTATCTATCTATCTATCTATCTATCTATCTATCTATCTATCTATCTATCTATCTATCTATCTATCTATCATTTCTATGCATAAACATTCAGATTTTTTTCATAGTAATAATATTGTGGAGGAAAGGATAAAGACAACTGCTCTTCTCCAGGTCTGAAAAAAATTGAGATCACAGCACAGAGACTGAGTTTATAGGATGTAAGACAAAGTCTCGTAAAATAAGTGAACTATCCCTAAGCGAGCTGGAAGGGGACTGGAAGCTGTAATTGCACTAACATGATGTGTGTGTCATGTTCCTGTGGCTATTTTTCTCTTCATCTAAAGTCATTTGTATCTATGAAACCTCAAAATGCACACTGCATTCATACACTTGAAATTAACCCAAGAAAACTGTTAAATTGCACAAGTACAGAAACATACTGGAGGGTGAGGTGGAGAGGGGACAAAGGGGAATGTGTGCATTTATCCATAAATTATTGGTGCATAATAGTGGTAGGTACACAGTCACTTTGTATTTTTAAAAAAAAAATCATATAATATATTTTTTTATACAGCTAAAAATAAGTGCTAAAAACTTACAGGTGCTACCTATCACTTACAAACAAAAGTGTTCACAGATGTCCAAGACTTGCGGTGCGATATTCCTGAGTATTTAAAGTTTGTGTTTTCTTTGAAGTGCATCATTGAAAGTATGCAAAATACAAAATATTAAAATTTTTTAATAGATTAGTACATGCTATGTTGGCAGTAACTCCAAGTGCTGTTCTCAGAGCTCATGATTTATTTCAGTAGCCAAATGGATTTTTAAAAGCTCATAGAGTATCTAGAATAGGTACAAGCAGGCAACTTGAGGTACAACACAGAAAAAGGCTTTCATATATTGAAAAACAGAGACCTTTATGAAGAAGCCTAATTAGTTTGCACCCTGCAAAGAGTAGCTAAATGATCTGGAAAATGAGAAATCTTTGAAAATATTTGTTCCATCCATACCAGGCATTGGAAGGAACACAGGCTGAACTTAGCAACAACATTGCTTACAGGCGTCATTATCATCATCCATAGGAAACATTTCATTAAAAAAAAAAAAAAAAATTGTTTCAACATAACTTCCTGAAATAAAATGTTAATTTAAAGGAACATTAAAAAAAAAAAAAAAAGAATACAGTTACAGTTAACTAATTTTTCTAAATTAAAGCCTCCTCATGGTTCTTGATATCTGAAGTGGGGTTATAAACCTATGTTGTTAAAGAAGGTTTACAAGGGAGAGCCACCCACTTACTTTTGAAATTCACTGATAGTTTATACAACTCCTTTTCTGCCTCTTTAAGGGATATTATTTTAAATAGGTGTATGTAATCTTTGGATGGTACTTCTACATTATACAAGAATCTTTTGCACTAGGCAGTCTTATGTCACTTTTAATAATTAATCAATATAATCCCATTCCTTGACTCTGAGCCACAGTTGAGCAACTAGGATTACATGTATTCCTATTGAATAATTTTGTTTAGCCTTTTATTAATAAAAAAGACAGGGTTTCCATAAGGAAACCAAATGACTCCATAATAAAGGATCCATGAAGTTCTTACATGATATTAGGTGTTAGGGGAGGGTGAGGTTGGTATTGGTTTGGGGTTTTTTACACCTTAGAGCAAGATTATATAAAAAAAGAAGAAAAAGGTGATTAATTTTAAGTAATAAGATATATTAATATATTTTTGGAACAATATTTTCCATACTCAAGAGGATTTTTGTAGATGTCTGATTCTATCACATATCATTGAGATCCAGCATACTAAAAGCTATAATTGTTGGTGAAATATCGTTCTTCCTGAAATAAAACATAGTTTTCTTTTCCCTTGACTATTTTTAACTTTTAAAAAAACCCAAAAAAACCAATTACTTTTAAGACAGTTTGGGGACAGTATTTTGGCCTATATTAAAGATTACATATAGCAAAATCAGATATATTTATGTATCCTGGAAAAGCAGATATTTCTGAATTCTGCTTTCAATTTTTTTTTTTTTTAATATATTGCATGAGTTCTGATATTTGCAATGCCACCTACCCAAGGAGTAACTTCTGAGGCCTGTGTTATGCTGCACAGGACTATGCTTGATATTCCTTCATGGGACTCAGCTGCTCTGTAAAATTGGGGTGAGTGGAAGGGTCTCTCACTTCCCTGACTTCTAATTTCTCTGTGCATATGATGTGTTTATCCCTTTCTGACAGACATCACATTTTCTCCAGATCACTTTTGCAGCACCTCTCTGCTTTGGTTCGTACCAGGCAGTTCAGTTTGAGTAAAGGGAGACCCCATAATTCTGATGAAAACCTATTTTCTCCTGAAAAATTACACCTGTATGCTGTATGTGGCTGTATGTATGTACCTGTATGTGGCTACTGGCTCCTAAATGTCAGTGTATTTTCAAAATCAGATAGAACTGTGATCAGGTCTTAATAAATATTAAAGGACATTTTTTTTGAGTCCAAAAATATCAGTAAATGAATAATAGGTAGGAGGCTTAGTGCTTATGGCATCACTAATATGTTCTTCACCACTGTTACCCCAGAAGCTGAGCTTCACCAACAACATCTTATTCCCAACTGATCAGGGAAACTTCTGGAAAAAGCTGCAACCATCATAAATATTGAAATGTAGGACTTTTAAGTCTCAAACTGAACCCTGATTATCTCTGAGAGGAGGGCTAGTTTTCAGACTCAAGAGTATTTTACCTCTTATATAAAAAATTGCCCAAAATGAAGAAATTGAATTAAGTTCAAAATTCTACCTCAGTGAGAACACAAAAATCAAAGGTGGCTCATGATCAGAGCAATGTATTAGAAAAGAATTGGATTAGTCATTCTTTGAAGTCTTGAGCAGCCTTACCAATATTATGATGCAAAGAAAAATTTACAGAAAGCTGTATGATCCTGTGTTTCTGTTTAAATATTCATAAGATATGTGACACTGCAGTAAAACAGACACTGGTTCTGATGCCCAAACAGAGACTTCATAATCCGATCTTCTGAACTGAAATTTTAGAAGAGTGTGCTGATATAATATTTTGTGTGGAATATGTTTAGGATTTGTTCTTGTTGGGGTTGGGCTTTTCCTTTTTGTTATTTTTTTTCCAGAATGAAGACAGAAATCCAAGAATATATTTATTTACTGCCTGTTATTTTATGTATGTTTTAGCTCTACTGACTTTTTTTTCCCCTTTTAGACAAACCATACTGATGTTATTGCAACAAAAGCAGTATATTGAAAATAGAACAATAATTGAAGTTATTTATCTGTACCATAGAATTACAATTTTTTTATTACCTGTCAGGAGGTATTTATCTCTAGCTGGACAAAAATTCAATTAATTTTACAAAACTAAAAGTGGATTCAAACCAAAACCTGCTATGAATGACAGCAATTCTATAACACTAATTTCTTATCAAACAAGTTTCAGAAAACATGAAATGTGAGAGCTTTTTTCCCTACAGGAAAATATTAACTTTTTCATAAATTTTATACACATAACCTATGCATATGAAATGTGTTACCAAAAATACATTAATAAAGCACTTCACAAAAAGGAAGTTAATAAAACCCCAAGCCATTCCATATAGTGTCCACGTTGAATTTCTTTGATATACTGGCATCAAAGTGAAAAAATAAAATCTGGAACCATGTAATCCGAAACTCTGCTGCAAAAACAAAGTCCTAGAGCTGGACTAGCAGCTGGGATTCCTAACTGTGTGTTTGCTCCTATGACTCAAAAGCAAAGCTGAGTGCTTAAAGAACACATTTTGTACCCATTGTAGTCCTCTAGCATCAAGAAATTGTAGCTGCAGAACAGTGATTAATATTTCCTCTTTCCTGTCCCTGGAAACTTCAAAAACTGAATCTGTTCATGTTCAGTTTGAGGAGTTTGTTTCAAGGGATGTTTTTGGCTTTGTGGTTTTTGGATTTTTTTTTGTTTGTTTCGTTGGTATTAATCTGTGTTTAAAATTTGCTCTGATCCTTGTAATGAGATCTCACTTGTTACAATAATTTTTAATATTTGTGGGTAAGTAAGGAAGCAAATGGATGATGCCATTCCTGAATGAGAATGTTTGCTGTCATGGAGATTAACAGGGAAAATGGATTATGCCACCAACTGTTACTGCACTGGATCTGAAATCTTGACTCTGTGAATGACATAATTACTGATGATGGAGTGTATGACAAAGAGTGTAAATACATTTTTGAACAGTTCCTAAATAATACAAATTCTAATTACATAGTACATTAATTATTTTTAGATTAAACACTAAAATATCAAATAGCTAAGTAGTATAGTCATTTATGAAATTATACTTTTGGTTGCAAGAAATAGAAAAGCTAAATTAATACTATAAATAGTTTCAGAACTTTATAGAGACAGTACAGTCATTTCGTTCTGTGGCTTCCTTCACAAGATAAAATAAATATTCTAAATTTAATAACTGATATCAGCAACTCTGTGTGCAAGGAGGAGGGAGGATAGATCATCACCTAGAACAGAGGCTAGACAGTGTTATAGGAATAAAGCAAGTATTTATTGAAAAGGCCTTCAAAGGATGCATCTTGGGCAGTACAAGAGCCTGGCCAAGGCTTCACCCAAGATGGACTATGGATCACACATTTTCATACTTCTATAAGTTTTGGTCCATTTACATATTGGGGTTGTCCAATTACAGCTTCAGGTTATGAAGTCACATCCTTCCAGTTTGCTCTCTTCAATTCACTGTTTGCACTTTTTGGGCCTGAAGCTGCAATGGTGTCCTTGGTTCTCAAACTGGAAAAGGATTGTTTTGTCTAACTAAACCATGAAGAGAACTTGCTAGCACTTTATATGAAGTTCAGAGTTATATACCAATGCAGTACAGAATCTGGAAAATATGAAAGCTAAAACTTAAGACATCATCATACTTTTTCAATTTGTGCCAGTGCAAGATTTGGCAACCACCCTTCTGTACTGTTATTACACTTATTTTTGCAAGGATAAACAATGGTCTTTAACTGGTTATTTTCTTTCTACTAAACAAACAAGAAAGCCACAAACAGGAGCACAGAGTGGACCTTTAGGACAACAACCATAACATAGATATAGTAGTATGTTATGAAAATATTTTTAAGAAACTTTCTAAAGTTTTTATCATCTCTGGAGCTTGAGACGGAGCCTGGAAAAGCTTTAAGTTAAAAAGAGTAAGATCTAGACAGGAAAAGCTTATAAGTTAAAAAAATAAGATCTAGACACTATTTTCTTAGATGTTCCTGAAATAGGGCAAATTTTGCACTTTTCCTTTTCTCATCTGAATGCAGGCTTGCTACCAACACACAGTAATTACTCAAGTGCAGTATAAACCATTGTCATGGGATGAAATGATGACCCACAGAAGCTGTGCAAGTAGTCACATCAGCCACTTGTCCTAAAGCAGATGAGAATAAATTTCTCTCTCTTGCAAGTGTAGTCTCTTTTATCCTGTCTATTTCTTAATTACATTTTTTCCTCTTACTTTTCCCTGGCTGACACATTGAATTTTAAAACTATATGCCTTTTGAAAAGCCCATAGCAACCTTTTTGTTTTGCTTCTACCCCATAGTACAGTCTTATTATGGAGTTAGTTGCAAATGAGCCTACTGAAATGAACTACAGGGAGGTTGCTTGATTTACTTTTATGATTGCTGGTTTATTTTTTTTTTTTCTAAAAAAATCCATGACACATTTCCTGACATCATAGTTAAAGGGATTTTAAGAATGAAGTAAAACCGTACTTGTAGAAAGACTAAATTGCCAACACCGGTTTTTATGCGTAAGATTAAAGCTCTACAGAGCAGTTATTTGCTAGCAGTAAATTAAACTACTATATACACAGTATGTATATAAAGTGTGAGAATAATGGCAAAATGAATACTACTCTGTCACATAATGAAGAATAAAATAAGCTCTAAGTTACACAGAGGATCGAATAGTACAGTAGCTGGTGACAGCCAGAGGACATTTTGATAACATATCTAAATATAATTAGACATAGTTCCTTTATTATCAAAAGTTAATTACTTCACTAAGAAACAGGCTCTGAAAGACATAATTTATTTCCAGTTGCAGAGACAATGAAATACCTATTTTTCTGGAAACTTGAAAGGATTTCCTGTGACACAGATCAGTGTCCTGTTTAGTCAAATCCTTAACAGCTTTAAATTAATTATTTAACTCAAAAGTTTGTTCTATCATTGATCAAAACCTCTATCTCTAAAATGTGAAGGGTATTTCAATGATTAAAAAAAAATTATTATATTAAACAAATGAAAATAAAATTCAAAGTCTTCCAAAAGGATAGAAGAATCTTCACAATAAATACTTTGTTATTTGGCACTAGTTTGCTCTTTGTCTTTTTTTGTTTTTTATAAACCAAAAGCTTCTCTTAAAACCCTGAGTTATGATGAACTACAAGAGTAATTCACATTCTGTGGCTAGTTAAAATTTTGCTTTTTTTGGATATGAGTAAAGGTTTTTCTTAATACTCGCCAATAGTCATCTGGTTTTTGGGCTTGCTTTTCTTCTTTTTTACTGAAGTTTTGAGCACAGTGAAAAATTAAACATTGGGAAATTATTTCATTGCACATTTTGAAGACTGATGAAACTCTATCCACCTTGAATGACATACTGAATACACGGAACTGTGAAAGTGGGAGCTATGAAGTGAAACAGCAAAGTTATTTGTGATTTATAAGCTCCCAAAGGCTTTACATCAAAACAAAAGGAAGGGCTTTCATATGGTCTGGAATGAATTCTGCTTCTTAGCAAACACGAAAAAAACCTGTAAGAATAAAAGTTGATTTAAAGGATCTAATCTTCCTGCAGGTGAAAGCACACCCCTATTGCTACTTACTCTAAATGAGACCTTCAGCTTTATTCCTGTCTTCTAAAGGATTTATTGCCCTCCAACCTGAGTTTCCAGAAAACAGTTCTCTCCCTCAAAAGATGATATCTGTGGCCTCAAAATTTAAAGGTGTAAACAACATAATTTTGAAATTTTAAGTTATATAATGGTAAGTTACCATAGACATAGCCTGTTACAAACTAGGCTATAATTACAACAGGTTTATGGAGCTACTCAAAAAGATCTGCTGCATGTAAAGTAGAAAAATTCACTCATGACTCATCTGGCCATCTATATGCACTCATATATCTAGCTGTACCCTTTCTTCCTTTTAGCATATATTGTGAGCACTGAACACGGGTAACACTGGAACACAGACACAGCAATGTCCCATCACACTGTAATGAGACAGTAAAGCAAGACCACCCTTGCTAGTACAAAGGCTGTCACAAAACAAATGGGGGGAACAGCTCCTTCACTCTCCCTCCCCTGCTGGGTATCCCACAAAGGCCAGTCCCACCCTGACATACTGCAAGACCCTGCCACCAACCCACACAGCCCAGCTCCTATGGCTGCACTGCCTTCCTGGGAGAGCTTGGGGTCTTCTTCAGGCACCCTGAGGCAGAGTCACCCATCCCAGCCCATTCTTTAACCACACCAACAGATAAGGACCTATTTTGGAAGGAAGATAGGTAAGCACAAAACCAAAATATGTCCACATGAGTGTATGGAATAAGGTAGATGAAGATGCATCTGTGCAGATAAACATATTCTTTTTCTAGAGCTTTCTGGAACTCCTTCCAGCTCCCTTTCTTCTGTGTGCTGAGAATGACCTCAAAAAATAGGTATGTGCTTGTAACATTTCACCATCTACCCAGAAAGCTTTGGGTTATTTTCTTTGATGTTTTGTTTGGTTTTTTGTTTTGTTTTTGTTTGTTTGTTTTTTGTTTTGGTTTTTTAATTTATTTTTTTTTGTTTTGTTTTGTTTGGGTTTTTTGGGTTTCGTTGGTTTTGTTTTTTTTTTTTATTTCTGCAATCATCTGAACGTTGATAAGAGCATTTACGTGATGCTACTGGTACTTGGGAGAAGTCACAGTGCATTACTTAACCTGGCAGCTTAATGTTGCATACTTGGTATGAAAGCTGATTTGAGAGAGATTTGAAGGAAAGCCTGAGGCTGTGTTAGCTCTCCACGGTGCTGAGAAACCAAGACCTCTTAGAACATTTGAGCAGAATCCTGGCACTCAGAAAAGAGGTCATCTCCATAATTTGAAAGCTGGCAGTATCCAGATTTCTGTTATGGCATATCCCACAGCAAATATTATTTGATACAGGTAAAAGATATCTCTGTGTCACTACTTGTATTTTTTCACTTGTATTTTTTTTCCTTGTCTTCTGGCCAAGTTTTACATTACATCTTAACTAAGAGAACTTTCTCTTTTACAGAAATCTCACTTGCTGAAAACTTAAAACGGCTCATTCAGACACCACAGCCCCTAGGGCTCTATCATGTGCTCCAACGTGGTGGGAACATTTATTTCATGTTACTGTGTTTCAATTAGGTATTGGAATCACTGAAATCTATGAAAATAAAAGGTCATGATTTTTTTTCCCTCTGCTTCTACAAGTAGAACAGTTTCATAATTTTCTACTGTTCCACTTGAATTATAGAGACATATAGTAGGCAAAGATGACCAAGAAAATTTTGTTTCATGGAAGACCTCACCTTTTTAAATTTTTTTCCCTCTTACCCAGATGGGAGATGAATCTGCATGTAATGCAACAGAATATTCAAAATGCATAATTCTGTAATTTTCTCAAATTTTTATAGAGGAAACCAAACCTTTATCAGGCAAAAAAATCTACTTTCTTAATATGGCCCAAATGGAGAAGTATTCTAATCCAACCCTCCAAATTACCATTAAATAGGTACTTTTTCACCCAGGAATGTTTCAGAAAACTGCATGGTGTATAAATAAATGATCAAATTGCTGCTTTCAGTAAGAAACTTTCCAATGCAATGGTTTAAATAAAAGACATATAAAGGCTTTCTGTCAAAATGAGGGGCAGTAAAAATTTTGCTGACTATTTAAGCCTTGCCCTCAGAAGTGTGTGACTGAAGGCATTTACCAGTACAAGTGCTCAGAGCAGCAGCAAACCCCCTTGCAGATAAAACATCTTGAAAACCAGGATTAAGCATTTCTGAGATTTTGAAAACATAACCACTTTTATATTGTTGCTGAGTGATTGAAACAGACAACTGATGCAAATTCCTTATCATGATGTTTCACAGACTTCTGACATTACTTTACTGCAATAACAACTGTTAATTAAATTCACTCAACTAGAACATATTCTAGTAATCACTGACTTAATTTACTGAGAATTTCACATTTTAAATTATTAAAGATGAAAGGTACAAAAGAGAAGCATTTATCAAACCTGCTACACTTTTCATGATATAACTTCTATTGATTTCTTATAAAGAAGCAATCTAAATCAATATGTCCACCATGACATGATTATGTTTCTTTTCCAATGTCAGAGCTATTATTCATGCCAAAGATGATCCTACTAGCTCTTCTTTTTGGTGTCATAAATAAATGCAGTCATTTATCAATAGTTTCATGCTCCCCAAGAACATCTTTTATGTGAAGGGTTTTATTTTGTTTTTCCTTTTCCTACTTGCAAAGATGTAACACTTTCCCAGGCCTATGTTATTTCCTTATTCTCCCTATATATGAAAATTCTTAATATTCAGGATGCTAAGTTACCAGTGTTCACATTATATTCCACTACTTGGAGTCAACAGGACCTATAAAGCTCAAATACATCATATTAGCTGTCCATTGCACAATCACCACCAGGGCAGGAAAAAAATTATTTCCACTGGTCCTGGGTAAAAGCTGAAGGAAACTTTAACCTAGTTCAACATAGCTGACAGCACAATGTATAGTGACATGTCCATACACTGATTATTAATTATTATAATAAACTTAGTTATTACCATTAACTGATAATGTCCCACCCCCTGCATATCAGTGACCATTTTCTGAAAGTTGTTGTAAGATGTTGGATAAGGTTCCCAAAGAAAGAAAAACAAACCTATAGTCCTAGGAATTTATCCAGAGCAGTCTTGATGAAGCAAGAGACACCTCTGAGCACCTGTCAGCTCCCAGAGGTCTGCCTGGAGAGCAGACACATCACAACCCAAGGAAGGTAACACAGCCAGTTTTCCCAAACTCTGGTTTATACACCGAGGAAAAAGCAAACTGTGGATCATTAAACATGACAGTGACATCCACCTATGGACTACCAACATGTCAAATTACACAAGCATTTATGCTGATGACCAGAAGAAAACAGGAGGCTCTGAAAATCTTTTCCAGCTATTAGTCTTTGATTTGCTCAACCATGTAGCTAATCCATGTAGCAGCTCACCTTATAAATTAAAGAATTATATAAGACCAGTTTTAAAGAATAATAGAATGGCTGCATAGCTTATTAATATTACATTACAATGTTTATCATGGCAAGGAACTACTCTTAAAACCACATTATGGCAGTGTCATCAGAATCAGGAGCTCAAGCAGTGCAGTGCTGCAGTAAAGATAAAATCCATGGCTTTCTTAGAAGCAGTATATTTTCTATTTCCTTTTTTAAGCTATTTTAACTGCATAAAGAGCTGTAGGAAAACAATATTGCTACCTCTGCCTGCTTCCCAACAGTTATTGTATTGAACAGTGTAGATAATGCACATCTAATGAGTATTTCATTCTCTCTGCTTCAGATCAGCCAGAGCACTGTGAGTTTCCCTGAGACTGATTAGTGTTCACACAGAACATCATAGAGAGCAAAGTGTAAGCAATTACTTTCCTCTATGAAAAAGCAACTACCTTTAACACATGTATTCAGTGGAGAGCAGAAAAAAGTAATCCTGGATACTGCTAACACTTTGTGGATCTGCTTTTGCAGTCTTTGTTACAGTTATGCTAATACAGGTATTCAATTCTCCAAATGCATTTTGCTGCTTGTTACAGATTTTATCATACATCAAAAATAAATTACTATAAAAGGAGACTAGTATAACTGAATTTCAAGTTTTCTGAGAGCTATTGATTGCCTTCTCTCATTAATAGCTACTGAAAACTGTTCAATAAATTATAACAAAATAATAAAGGAGATCATTGCTTTTAATAATTAAGTTTGTGTATTGCTTATCTGTAGAAATGACTAAAGAATATATTAAACCTAAAGAATAAAGTAAAGCCTCTAAGTCTTGAACAGACCATATTCCTATTTTGGCTAAAGATGTCTTATTCCCCTAGCATTTAAGTGAAGCAGCGTGTCCATATGTCACAGGTTGTGTTCAATGACAGCAATGCTCTGGGGTTCAGACAGTAGCTTGATGTGGGGAATATCATTCCTGTGACAGTCTGCTAACATAGTCACTCTAAACCCTTTTTGGAGAGATCCTTAATATGATTTCTTATTGCCAGAATTACTTCCAAATTCAATAACATCTGATAATGGAGGCCAGAAAAGAGAGGGGAGGGAAGGAGAGGGCAAGTGAGATAAAAGGATAAAAAGACAAAAGGATAAAAAAGACATGGTATTAGTGCTACTGAAAGTAAACATGGGATTCTATTCACTGGGTCTTCAGAATGACAAGAATAATTCTAGTTCAGCAGAAATCCCTAATAATAGAAGCCCAGGATGCTAACAGAGTTCTCTGAGAGTAAAAGCACAACCCAAGGAGGTAAGTTACTGGTGATTAAAGGAATGTAGTCTTCACAGCTGGGTGGAAGTTTATTTACAGGCTATAAAAGACAACAAGAACATATCCAATAAATTTGAAATGGTCAGGTACAGAGACAATGCAGAAGTGGTAACAGGAAAACATGTAAAAGACTCACAGTCTTTATGACAATGAGAACCAGGAGAGAATTATGCCAGCATTGTTCTCTGAAGTTAAGGATGCAACACCTGACCAGTGCCAATATTTCCTCATCCATGTGGAGTCACCTCCTCTTCAGTAAAAAAAAAGAATGCTACTGTTTGATTTCCTTCTTCCTGTATTTTATATATGATTTCTGAAATCGCAGATATTCAAAGAGCAACCTCTGCATGTGTTGCATGTCTAACAGAAGGCAGCAGATATCATAGCATCAATATACAGTAAAGGCAAATGCAACAACAGACACGAAACAAGGAAAGACCTGGGATGAAGGCAGGCGAAGAAATTTGTGGACAATGGTCAAGAGAAATTAAAGTATGTTTGTAATGCAGGAAAACGTGGTCAGGGAGTAAAATGCATAGGGCAACTGAGAGGATAAAATCTTCTGTTGCACTTAAACCCCAAACTGAATAAAACCCACCACCTCAAGAGAGGTACTTGTTTTGAGTTTTCACCCATTTAAGTGATGCCCTTCCTTTCTACAGCTGGAACCTGAGTGAAAATATAAGACAGCTCCAGGGAAGGAAATAATTTCCTGTAGTCGGTGATGTAGAATCCAGATTACACCAATTACAATGTTACCCAAATAAATGCATAAAAAAGCAAATATTATATTAATGTTCTGTTTAATCAGTACAATGTCTTAAAACTACAAATTTTGACTCTTTTTTAATTAAGTGTATTTCTTGTTGAACTACACTTTGTTCCTGGTGACTAGGCATCGACATTTCTTAGGCTTTTCACAGAAAAAAAAGACCCCACCCTATACACACAAGCAAACAATCCCTATATATCAGATAAACCCAAGTAGTCTGATTATCTCCTGCCTCTAATTTTTAAAAGCCAGGTCAGCATCAACATAACCTCACAAATTAGATCTCTGTGATCAGATTTTCCTTCTCATTTTTAAGTATCTTCACCAAAAAAGATATGGTCTTTTACATCTAGATTGGCCAAAACCTCTGCTACATGTATGCAAACATTATTTTATATTTTGATTAGATACTTAAAATTAACTTTTAATCATTTTGACTCAGTGTTGATGCTTATTGTTTTATCTGATATTATTTCAAAACATTTTTTCATCTTTCTGCTGTAAGCAACTTTAGTCTTTCCTAATTTCACTTCCTTCTGAATTCACAGTTGGCTTAAAAAAAATACTTTGTTTTCTTCTTCTCTAAAGGTATGAAATCCATAAAAAATATTACAGTATCTGAATAGGAAGAACATTTGTTGAAGGGAAAAAGCTTACTTCACAGTTTGCATTCTTTAGCCACGTATTTTTCATTGACTTTTTGTCAAAACTGATAATAAATAACAAAATTAATAATATACCTATGGACATTGATGCTATTTCATAATAACTAAAATGACTCCTAGAACATGAAGAAGCAACTAAAAAGTGTCACTTAAAGCAGACAATTATAAGCCAAAGGCTAAGCCTAGAAAGAGTATACTAGCAATATAATAATATATTGTTCCCATCAGGCTTCATTGCAGTTCCTGGATTTATTTAATTCTATTTATGCCTAGCACAGGTCTCAGAAAGAGCTATTAGAGTATATCATCTAGCTTGTCACAAAAAGAAATACAAGTCATCCATTTCAATCTAAAAGTAAACTGAAAAAAAACCCCAAACCTAAATCACCTTTACCTATTATTTCAATGTGTTCATTCTTTGTTACTGGTAAAGTTTCTGTGGCATCCAAAAAATGATAATGGATAGCAAAACTGAGGTCTTGGGAATGACCATAATGCCTATTGAGATATAAGCTGTGAGTTCTGCCCTAAATACAAGGTGGAAAAATGCAAGTTCAGGAAAACAAAGTAAAGTTTAAAAACAGGAAAAAATTTCTACATTTTAAACACTTAAAATACATGTCTACATTGCTTTCTTTTCTTTTAAAAGGTCTCAATGTGTGAGAACTTCAAAATGCCACAGCAAAGAAGGACATACGTTCAAGCTCTTGTTTGTTCCTTTCATAAGACAGGAGAAGGGAAGGGTCTCAGTGGCTGTCACTATAGGGAATTCTGATTTAATTGGTTTCTTTAGTTTGTTGGGTTTTTGTCTGTGCTCTCTGCCCCCACACACCTCAAAAGAAAAGAATAATTCTACCCATTTTTTTAGTGCAAAATGCTGTACAACAAACTCAAGTTAGAACAGCATCATCACTGACTAAATGAACAGGCATTAGTTTCAAGTATCATATTAAAGAATACAATAAAAATGCAATGGCACTCCTCTCCCCCTTTTTGAATGTGCTTTGGCTGAACTGATTAAATGCATCTAAAGTGAAACTGGGTGAAAACAACACGTTAATATGTTCTGTTGTTTTTTTAATAAATGCTAGAGAAAAAGGAGCAATGTAAACGTTGTTTCTCCCCTTCTAAATGAAAGAAAAAATTTAAAAGGCAGTACTGTATATGTTTGTTTTCAACAAAACTAGTATTGAAAATACCTTTGTCTATGGCAAATTTTAATTCTGAGATCATAGCTGTGACACTTCTGCTAATTTATAAATGAAAAAAAAAGATATTTGCACATTCAACTTTGAACATGACACTAATTAATTTTTGTTGATTGCAACCACCTTCAGTTTCAAACCTGGATACCAGAAAACAGAAAAATTCCAAACCCAGAATTTTTCTGACAGCATAGCATACTGAAGACTGATTTG
Organism: Poecile atricapillus; assembly: GCF_030490865.1. NCBI lineage: Eukaryota > Metazoa > Chordata > Aves > Passeriformes > Paridae > Poecile > Poecile atricapillus. The sequence continues at coordinate 36,526,597 of NC_081252.1, forward strand.
GTCAGCTTATATTGCAGCTAAGAATTTGAGAAATACAACCAGTCATTTTAGCTACAACATTTAGCTGCAAGATGCAGCACTGAGCACTAAGAACTCTTTCTAATTTATAAGTATAAGGAATTCACAACCCAAATTCGCTGATCACTGGTGTATTTAGATGTCCTTTAGTACAGTAATCAGAGAAAAAAATGGCAGGTCGTTTTTTTTTCAATCTACTTACACACTTCTTAAGACTTTCCTATTTTCAAAAAATGGTACACTTTTATTAAGTTTTCAAATTGACAAATTTTTATTCAGTTGTAGTAAAGCTCTTCATTGCATATAAATTTTAAACATGCAAGTCTTTTTAAACCTATTAACATATTTTAAAGTTCATCAGAAGTAATTTATTCTAAATCAGTTCAAAAAATGAAATATAAGAACACTTAAATAAGAACTATCCACAAATACTTTATAATCCTCTTAAATAGTCAGCATCTTAGTGCTGCAAAATAGTCACTTAGGAGAGATTCAGCTGATTAAAAGATAACTGTGCCAGACTGGAGAAGCCTAAACCTCACTTTCAGAAGAAAATTACTGTCACTGATCTTAGTCAGATGGAATGGATTGCTTCTCGCTCTCAAAACTGCTTATGTTTTAATGTGACAAGCCTAATCGAGCTACTGAATTTCACATGCACAAGCTTAGGTAAAAAGAAACATATAACTAGATTTCATTTATTCATTTTAATCAAAGGACATTTAAGAAATGCAAAAAAAAAAAAGCTTCAGCTAGGTGTCTCATCAAGGCAAATCATCCAGATCCTCTATAAAACTCTCTTCTCTTGAAAAGGTGGAATCAAAGCCTTAAGTAAACTGAAACTATTTGCACGTTTCCTTCAGAAATGGAAACTTCTGGAGTAACCTAATTGGAATTTGCCACTTTTCAGTTACAGTAAAAAATAGCCTGTGTTTTCAACTCTGCAACAGCAAGCCCCTTAAGCCTTTTTAAAATTTTACCCTTACTGTTTGAAGTCAAAGATGTTTTTCCGTATTTTGTGTTCTATAGTCACTCAGTTGTGATAGTTAACAGCTATACCATAGCAGCATTTATTTTTTTCTCCTGAATCACATCAGCAGGCAAAGCCCCAGACCCCAGAAGTACTAAGAAATTTCAGCCATAAGAAGACATCCTGAAGGAGCAGTTTCAGTATCTGCCTGGGAGCAACAACCTTTTTGAAGTATGAGGTCTCAGAAATCTCTCCTGTTTCCTGCATACAGTCCATTTTAGTATTTGAAGGTATTAGTCATGATGTTTTCATTTATCTCACTTTTTATATTCCCTTTGCCTTGTGCTCTACAAATAGCAGTTTCCAGTAAAAATAACAGGTGCACAAAAGAGTAAAGTTTTCTGCTGTTGATTATTGTCTAGCTCCAGGAATTTAATTTTTTCTCTAGGAAATGCAGCTTTTTTGTTTACTCTCTGAGTGAAATGAAGAGGAAGAACACCCAGATTTCAGCTTGGATTCAACCAAATCCAAGATCTGGTTTCCACCAGGTATTTCCAGTATTTCACTTATCCTATGATACCCTAAGATATCCACTTTATCACTATGTCTCTCTCTCACTCACAATTGAAAAGATATTTCTGTCTATAGAAGACAATCTTTACTGGGGTAAAATTGAAACCTTTTTAAGCCAAAACTGTTTCACCTTTGCCCACCAGTTTTCATTTATCTGAGATTGTATTCCAGACTACTTGAGATGTTTTTCCTTCACCTATCTAGTAAATTGCAATAATTGGCAACACAGGCTGGATATTCACCCCTTCACTGCCAAGTCAAAATATGCACCAGCTTTGACAGGGCAAGATCAACACAAGCAATCACATGACAACCAACAAATGTATCTCAGCTTCACTTGCCAGGCACAAATTATGTTGTAAGAGTTGTCAGTAGATTTATAGGTAGCTTCCTTTCTATCTCATGAAGAACCAACTTTTATTTCAACAAAGACAGCATGAAAAAAAGAAATTATGATGCCCCACATATTTGTTAAAATTGGGGCCAAATGTCTTTCAGCCACATTCCTTCACATGCATTAATGTGATCTCTAGGCAAAGACAACTAACAAACTGGTGGATCACCAAAGGGTTTGGATAGAAATTTTAAGTTCAGAGCTTTTATTTTACTAACCATAGGCTGAAGCAATAATTAATAATTTTCAAACAGTGCAGTGAACAAAAGAGAAGTACAAATACCATAATCAAAAGCCTGAGGGTTTTATCACTGTACTATCGTGATCATAACTTAGTTTTAACATTATCCAGAAATGAGTTAGACTTAAAAGCACCAGAAAAATCAAATAGAATATAAAAACTAAAAAAAACCAAGAAAACAACAAGAACAAAAAAACCCCAACAAATATTTTTTCCCCTAAAATAAGGCAAATAAAATAAAGAAACCACACCAAAAATGTTCAGACCTTCAGCTGAAATGTGATAATTACATGAGACATTGAAAACTCTAGCTGAACCAGTGTCTCCAGTTTTGAGACATAAACAGGAAAAGCCTGGGAAAATTAGTTCCTTACATACTAAATATTTGCTAGAAAAAAATTTGCTTTAATTCCTTGTTTCTCTATTTAGCTTTAAATTTGATGCTTAGACTTCAAGAATTCCACAATAATCCTTTTTTTTCTAATGAAATTCCAGAGACAAAAATCTTTTATTATTCTGTTAGTAGCTCTGCCTTGTGCTGCACCACTGCACTTCAATACTGACCTATAAAAGCAGTCTTGTCTAGAGATAAGAGTAACTGGGTCTGCATCCTCAGTGAAGAAAAGCTGGTGGTCATTCCAAAATATTTAAGATCTCAACTAGAAACTATATTTGCTTGCAATATACATCCTTTTGCAGAAATTATTAAAAGAAAATGCTTAATTTTCTCTGGTTAAGATATTTGGAAACGTTATAAGTGGTCAAGATATGCTGTTAATCTACATTTTCAGTAATGCAATGAAATTCTTTGTTGGTGATTCAATGTGCATTGAAGTTGTTATTCATTGCTTAGAGTAATCTTCATAGTGAATTATATCACTCCTATCCTCACCTGAATAAATATTTGTTTTATTAGAACGCCAACTTCAGAAAACAGATTTATATAAAACAAAACATTAAAGGAAATAAGTGAACAAAGATAGACCTGCAGTTCTCATGTAAATAAAACTTGGCTATGAGAACAATTCATTGTTTATTGACTGCACTCCTTGCATGGGAAAAGAGTGATTGTTAACCCAAACAAGGCTAATATTCAACATATAGGTAAACTAATCTTTTGGAAATTCCTTACAGAAATAAGATTTAAACCCAGTTATCTGACTGTAACCATTAATGAAAAAACATTACTTCATTTTAAGGATAAGTGCTCCTCAAGAGCTTGCTCCAAATTAAATTCAAATCAAAATTACAGTAATGAAAGTGAAAAGAAACAAACAACAAGCTGATGGGATAAAATTATTATGAAACAAAATCAGTAAGATTGCAGGGGTTAAAGTGCTACAATTTTGTATAGTTAAAGTGAGATTCTGAATGTTTTAAAATACAAAAAAACATTTAAATGATTGACTGAAAGCAGTTTCTGGTATCTCCTTTATTCTTCCCTTCCCTGTGTTGCACTAAGGGGAATCATCTCCCAAATGACTCACTAAAATTGAACTAACCCTTCCACTGGTGGGAACACACACTGCTTTGCTTTCCAGACTGCAACACCAGTGTGGCTATATTCCTCTGTTCCAGGTATGTTTCCTTTAGCCATTTATGATTTAAACAGCTGTGAGAAGGTGAAATAAACCTACTTAATTTAAATGGCAAGGGTGGGAAGCTGTGATACAACTTACTCTAATCTGTCTATTATTTTGTCTCACAATGACTTTCAAAGAGCAAATTAGTTGCCTGCAGTTTTTCAGTAGCTGGTGATTTACGGCAAATAAGTTTTTCCATGCTTTTCCCATTTTCCTCCTAGATTTCTTTCTGCAGCTGGAAGTCAGACTAATCTCTTACAATAATTTGTTTACTTTTCCTTAATAGCCTGTCCTTGACAGACACCTATATTAAAAACTGAACTGGATCCTTGATTCCAGTAGCTTTTTCTATCTTTGACATTATTAGAACAGTTTATGAACTCCAGTGGCCCAGAGCTGGAAGACAGCCTTCAAGACATAGTAAGTAGTAGGTAGGGAGATGCAAACGTGTGGGAAATGACAAATTTACTTCATTCATAAAGGCTGCAGTGAGGAGGGCTGACATTTTTGGGGAAGGGAGAGAGCCTGTAGCTGTAGTAGCCCCTCTTTGGGCTGGAGGTGGAGGATTCAGGGCACAAGTCAGGCTTAAGGAGAAAGCCAAAGTTCCTGTAGTTACTTCTTACAAAGTTACTGTGTATTTCTATATTTATGATCTCAGAGACACATAAATTCAGTTACCTGTTTTCACTACTATAGAAATCACACCGATTTGTAAAGAGCTTTCAACACGCTACGTGATTATGTTGTTTCTGAATACAAAGTTTTTGCAACAGATGTTAAAAAATATTTCAGATTTTGTCAACCTTCTATACAACCTTCTTTCCAAGAAAGTATTGACGATGAAATAGAAAGCTTAAGAAAAATTTAAAGCATTTCTATTATCAGCATGAAATCCAAAATTGATTTTGTTTTTAAAATTAAAAACTTAATATTTTTACAGGCTTTTTTCAGTTCTTAACAATACAATCCCACCAAACTCGGAAATTAGAGCTTTCATTACTTAGACAAACAAATGAGTAATACCAACAAATCCCATTACCTTCAACTCTCTTCAGAAACAAAAATTTGAAAAATTTAAAAAAAAATTGTTCTAGAACAATTAAAACCTCTGATGGCAAAACTGTTTAATTTTTTTTAATGAAACGCCTAACATTTAATTGCTTCTTGGAAGATTAATTAATTAACATGATTTTGAAGTTACTAATGAACATTTCACACATTCCAAATGGTGGTTTCACTTACCACTGATGTGTATCTATATAATTTATCTGAATGGAAGTAGCCCATTACATATATAGGAGAAAAAGGGAGAGCCCATAAAAAGAAAAGAAAAATGAAGAAACAGTTCTACACTGTACTGGATCCTAAGAGAGCCTATGGCTTTGAATTTTTCATTTTATTTCACTTACTTACTGGAAAAGATAAACCAATACTTTCCAGAGATGTCAATCTGTTCACACAAGTCCCTCATGAAAAATACTCATTTATTTTATAACTCATGGCTGAAGAGATAATTCCTAAGGTTGAAAGCTACTGGTATATCAGTGAAGTCTACTAAATGATCTGTATAGAAGATTTGAAGTTGTCACATGCTTTGCTTTATGAAGGTCTTGTTAGTTTTGAAAATTTATATTTTTGGATCCTTTCATAGCAGCAACACACCAGCTCACACAGTTTGTGAGAGACCTGTGTCCTTTATACCACCACCTGTGTTTTCATCCAAGCTCTTATCAGGCTGCGAGAAGCATCCTGAGGAAAGAGAACCATTGTTATTACCTGATTTTGCAAAGTTATTCTTGAACACTAACATTTATTAAAGTCCGTCCATCAATGCAGTCTAGTTTGAGAGTGCTAAAGCACAAAAGGTGTAGAAAATTTGTAAATCACTGTGTTTGTACATTAGCCAAAAATGAGAAATCCTAGTTGTTTCAGATACCAAGTATCTGACTCCAGCATAACCTTCCTTTCTCTTTTTTGTGGTTTGATTTTCTTTTTGATCATAGTAAGGTCTTTGCAGATAGAGTTTTTTTTAATCACTCTTTAGTCAAACTATGCCTTCTTTATGAAAGACCTGCCACAAATTCAAAAGCCAAGTTCCTACTTATTTTTAATTTTATTTTTTTTTTTTAATTTTTAACATTGTCCCTATCTTAAATACTTACTTGTTCAAGAGAATAAAAATATACACAAGGTGTCTAAAGGTCATAATCTCAATTTTAACCCCATACTGATATTAATCCGACTCTGTGAAATTTAAAGTTTGTTTCTTACCTTGATTTTTTAATAAATTATGTTAAAAGGGTTTCACTACAAACAGTTGTGCTTTTGTAGCCATATCTGAAGAGGTAATTCAGGATCATACATTAGTTATTATATGAAACATCCACACAACAGCTGGGGAGCAGAGTTATGTGCAGGACTTTTCTCCACTCCCACATTGTTCTAAAGGATTGTATCAACTGGTTTTATTGCTAAAATAATATTCTATCATCTTTATTAAAAAATTTATTTCCATAGCTTTCTTGGTTTTAAAACAATTGTCACAATATGACGATATAGAAACAGCATAAGAATAGCAATATATTTTCCAACAGACAGTAGTACCAGCAACTGTATTGATAAAAAGTATATTTGTATACTACCACTCTGGAAATTCATGAAGTGAAGCTAGAGATGTTGTTGATTAATTCACAATTTAAAGGCTGCAGAAAATTTGGTTATGTAGGACAGGGAAATAAAAGCTAAGCTGAGAACCAGAGAGAATTAACACTTGAATGCTCATCCATTTTCTCTGAGTTTGAAACTAAAATAATTTGATGGGATACAAAAATTGCTGACGAGTTTTTTCCAAGAGTACCTTTGGGCAAGTTAACTCAAGAACATGTTGAGTACTTCTACTATATTATCCACCTGTATTCACTAAAGGTTCATTAACACCATCCGTATTTTATTACTTTCATTTGTCTTCTTCCCAGTCCAGAACACTTAGAGGACAAACTAACATGAGAAAGATACTGCTAAATTCTGCATTTTTCTTCTTAAAAAATACTAGCATTGTACAGGTTGTCAGCAAATGTGTAGATACAGTACTTTCACAAAAACCAAACCAACCAAACAACCAAAACCACCCCTCCTGCCCCCCAAAAAACCCAAAACCAAAACCAAAAAAATTAAACCAGCACAAACATATGATAACCACCACCCCAACAACAACAGCAACAAAAAAAAAAACAAAAACAAGTAGATTTTTTTTTCATTGATGTTACAAAATTCACCTCTATGGAATTCATAGTGCTCGAAAGGCCTTGTTATGATACAGTGAACATTTAGATGATATAGTTGTTGTGCTTCATTCATTAAGCAGATAAGAAGAATAGAGCTACATGACAGACTTCATATTGTTAAATGGAGGTAGAAAATTCACCTCAATACCAAATAACCTTCACTGAAAATAAAAAGATCTTTAAAAATAAGGATATAGGTTCCACTCCCTTCACAAACCATATTTTATTATATTTTATTGTTTCTCAGTATTTTTTCCCTACACAAGCAATTGAAAGGTTTACATCATAAATTTTTATGATTACATGGAGAAGTAGGTAATAGTCCAAGAAAGTAATAATTTTATAAATTGTAGGAAAATGAATGGAAAATATATTACTGGTGCTGCTGCCTTTTAGATAAACCCTCCAATAACATTAATCATTCTAAAGGACTTTTATTCAAATGCTTATGTTCAGAATTCCTCTTCCATACAGAGCATTCATTGCTCAATGCCAAATCGTGCAGTTTATTTACTGCTTTTGGACATTCTCCATTTCTTACCTCTATAATTTTTGGGCAGCTGGTCAATGCTGGGGAACTTAGAAGAAACATTAGGGCAATTCAATCAACAAGGACAGAAATTTCCATGATACAAATGATAATATGTAAAATCTTACTTGAAGATACATTCCTAATGTTTGGCTGTGAAAAGGTTTCTTTGTAAAAATTTACTGTTGTGTGTTTATTTTTGTGTGATTTTCTGGACCAAGAAGTTACAAATCTGTTCTGCCACGATAACATTCAGACACCACTTCTGTGACATCCTGTGTGCAGCTGTAAATGTGAACCACATATTCAAGTGGCCTACAATAGTATCAAGATTAAAAGGAAAATCAGCCATGACATGTGCAAACATTTCCTCTGAGAAATCTTAACACCATACTTAGGTTCCCAATACCAAGTGGAAGCAGATTTTAACATTATTTGAAAAAACAGTGTCCTTCTCTATTTATATAGTGGTAAGAACTGCTGTGCCTTTTTAGCCATAAGTGAAGTCAACCAGACAATATCATGGTCCTGTTATTTGTATGATAGAGAGATATTTCAACATTAAGAAAGACAATTGGGCAGCAGTGACTGACAAAGGGTAAGTACTTAAATAGGTGGAAAACAGAGAAAACCACTTTAATAATTAAGTCTTTAAAGCTTGATCCAGGCGCTTAATTTTTTTTAGTCAAAGAAAATCAGCCTATTTCTTTCATCAAGGAAGTATCAAGTATGTTCTTAATATACTTATATTAAGAAGTAGGAGAATTTTTCTAAGAGTAATATGGAGAAACAAAGTTATTTTTTCTATATAATACATTGCTAATCCTTATACAGCCTCACTTTTCCTGGTCCTTATTCCATTTCCATCCTTTGTCTTCAGAACACTTCTATATTGAGTTCATCTTTTCACTATCTAAATATTTCATCTGTTTAATGCTCTTTGTTTTCTTATACACCAAAAATTTAAATGTTAGTTTCTTTATCTCCCTAGTCTTTACTCCATACTCAAATGTGTCTTTGAATTCTGCTTACTGATCCTAGTTAGAATCATACTAATACCTCACATGTGAGTTTACCAACAGTTGTATCTGCATATACATTTGAAAAAATACTTCTCTCTTGCTTTTCTCCATCCCTATCTTCTCTTTTCTGTTCCTGCTTTGACATTTCCTGCCTCTATTGTCTGAGTTATCATTTGGCAAAACTGAGAAGTGTCATTCCTATTCTTCTCTGAGATGGAAATAGTAGAGAGTGGTGATATGTTTATTTGATTGCAATCAGATTCATTACAACTCCATACTGACACTACTGAGCCTCTTGCTTCTACTTCTGCAAACATTATGAAATAGCAGATAATCTTCATCTGCTGTGTTCCTCATCATCCCCCAAGAGCTGCAAGTGAAATGCCTGTGTGATCCTCCCTTCCAGTGCTCACTTCTCTCTAGTGCATGGTCTAGCTTTGAAGGAATACAGCTATGGAATGTTTTTTTCATGTTGTTAAACCTAGGCTAAGCTGTGAGAAAAAAGACTAGAGCAAAGCTACGTAAGAAAGACAGGATTGCTGTCAAAGCTAAGCTCAGACATTAAAGAGGAAAATACAAATATGCAAAGGCATACAGTTGATCCAAGGATGACTAGAGACTGACCCTTCTGCACACGACCTATGAAATCTAGGCAGCAAACACACTTGTGGTATCACAGGAATGACAAACATATTAATTCTTAGGCAGTAACTAGCTTAGTCTCATCAGCTGTGCACATTTGCCAAAGCCCAACTTCTTTGTAAATCTGTGTTGTTTACAAGCCGCTTATATTCTCTGCTTGTACAGGGTAAAATAGTATATCAAGTGGTCTGGACTGTGAAGGATGTCAGACCAAGATTGACCATTATAATCAATCCCTGATGACCTCTTCTCCCTCACAGTTCACTATGTTCAGCCAAGCTAATATCAGAGAGAGGCTGCCCCTACTAAGTAACTTGCAGGAAATTTCTAGAAGTCTTTTGATTAAACTTTGTGTTGAAATTCAAAGGTATATCATCTTTCCATCTGAATTTTTTGTTATTCTTTTGACATTGCTTGTATTTCCTGCATCTGGGATATGTTGAAACAATATAGAGTGCCACAGTGACACAGAATCATATCAAAATCAAGGCTGAAGAGGCTTTTAAGATTACAGAATCCCATCATTAACCCAGCACTGCCAAGTCCACTACCAACCATCTTCCCAGATGCCATATCCACATCTTTTTGAACATTTCCAGGGATGGTGATTTCAGCACTTCACTGGACAACCTTTTCAGAGGCTTGACAGGCTTTTCAATGAATAATGGTTTTTATAATACCCAGTCCAAACTTCCCATGGTGCAACCTGCGGCCCATTCCTCTTACTCCATCACTTGATACCTGGGAGAAGAGTCTGCTCCCCACCTGGCTACATCCTCCTTTCAGGCAGTTGTACAGAGCAACAAGGTAACCCTGAGCCTCCTTTTCTGCAGGCTAAACACCCCAGGCTCCCTCAGCTGCTCCTCAGAAGACTTGTGCTCCAGACCCTTCCCCAGCTCCATTGACCTTCTCTGAACTCTCTCCAGCACCTCAATGTCCACCTCGTAGTGAGGGGCCCAGAACAGAACACAGGGGGAGCACAGCCTCATCAGTGTACATGGGGACCATCTCTGCCCTTGTCCTGCTGGCCACACTATTGCTGATCCAAGACAGATGCCAATGGCCTTCTTGGCCTCCTGGGTACATGCTGGCTGATGTTCAGCTGGCTGTCGACCAGCAGTCCCAGAACCCTTCTCACCAGGCAGCTTTCCAGCCAGTCTTTCCCCATGCTGTAGCACTGCATGGGGCTGTTGTGACCCAAGGGAAGGATTCAGAATGTGGCCTTATTGAGCCTCATACAATTGGGCTCAGACCCTTGGTCCAGCCTATCCAGATCCCTCCGTAGAGCCTTCCTACCCTCCAGTGGATCATAACAGTATCAAAGGCTTTAATGAAGTCCAGGTAGACAATATTCACTGTTTTTCTCTCATCCCCTGAGCCGGTGACTTTGTCATAGAGGGATACTGGGTTGGTCAAGCAGGACCCCCCTTTCATAAACCCCTGCTGTCTGAGCCTGATCCCTTGTTTGTGAAGACCCTCAAGATGATCCCTTCCATGACATTCCCTAGTACAGACATCAGAATGACAGGCCTGCAGTTCACCAGATTCTCCTTCCAGTCTCTTGTAGAGGGAAATCACATTTGATGACTTCCAGTCAATTGGGTCCTCCCAGGTTAGCCGGGATGGCTGATACAAAATGAAGAGTCTCCTTATCTCTCCTTTATTTCTGCTGTATTTATAGAAAGATGCTTTGTTGTCTTTTATGGCAGTAGCCAGACTAAGTTCTAATAGGGCTGATTGTTCTAATTTTCTCCCTGCTTCACAGTGTTTTCCCCAGATTCACAATATGATGTCTATGGTGAGAGATGGGAAACAAACAATATGGCCCTTCCTGTCACTCAGGCTACTTTTCATACTTTAGTTTGTATAAAACCGTTCTCCTGTCGGTGGGTAATGTGCAGGTGTTTAAATATACAAGTGAAAGGAAAATATACTGTTCTGATAGCAAACTGAATTTACTGAGGAAGAAACAGCAATATCAAACACAATGTTCAGAATGGTTTTGACTCACTAGTGATTCAAAGAATGGCTTTCAAAAGGAGTGAAGAAAAGGAAGGATGGTAAGTATTTTTTGTATGTCACAATGTGAACTAGATAGCTGAAGGACATTACAGATACTTCACTAACCAGGATATATGTAGAAAATGAGGAATCCTCAGATAATCTAATATACTTTCTAGCTCTGGTAATTTGAGAGAAAATCAGCAAGCTGTAGGATTAAAGAACTCTGCTAGTGGACACTAGAATGCTCCAGGCAGAGAAAAAACATTTGCAGTCAAGTAATGATTACAACTATTCTCTTCATACAGAAGAACATCTTTAATTTAAGTACTTCTTTCATTTTATGAAACACTGAAATACATGTATGCAGCTCTAGCTGCCATTCTTCCTAAGCTATGGTCTGTAGAGAATAAGAAAAATTCAGCTCAATGTTTTAACTGTTTTTCTGCTGATGAACTTGGGAAAAAAATTATGTTTATTGTTCCTTATTGTTGAGAACATAAGCAGTTGCTTATGAGAGCTACAATCCCCCTTCCTCCTGAAACAACAAAACCAAACCAAAAAAACAAAACAAATCAGAACTAGAAAACCCCACCTTTTGTATTCCAGTGGGTCTGTGTGTATAACCTGCAAGGTTGTGTGAAACCAGGCAAAGTAGAAGTTTCAAGGACCCTTTTTTTTTTAATGTCTTACGACAGCTAATTAAAAATAACTGATGGAAAAATTATTTTTAGTTTGAATATGCTGAAATCCATCTCAATGTCTATAGACATCCATTTGAATTCCTGTGAGTCAGCAAGGTGATTTCACTGTGCTTTAGACCCAGCTCTTATGTGCTTGTGTGAAAGACAGAAACACAGTCATGAATTTCAAGTATTTACATGTCACCAGGAAAGCAAATTACACAGAATGTAAGCTTAAAATGGAAACCTCCATTCATAATTACAAAGAATTAAAATGCAATTAAACAGTACCTTAAGGTATAAACTGTCTATGAGTTAAAATTTTCAATTCATTTGAATTCATAACATCCCCATCTCTTGCTTTGTTTGGAATTCTTTTGGTATTGTTAACACTGTATTTGACTGAGTTTTATGGTAATTTATCTGACTGGCTTTGTGTGTGCACAAGTCTGATGCCTCATAAGAGAGGAATGGGACAGGAGATTGGCAGAATTGAAAGCAAAGTAAGTCAAACCATTAAAAAAAAAAAAAAAGAAAGCAGATATTGTTGTTCTTAAACATATTGCCCTAAAAGACATAATTAGTGAACAACAAATAAAATTGGTCTGTGAAAGATGTATTGGGTTTGCATGGTCAAGCTTTGGTAGCTGCTGGAGCTGTGGGGGAAGCTTCTGTGAGGAGCTGCCAGTAGTTTCCCCCATGACTGGCAGAGCCAATGCCACTGGCCAATTAGAAATGGTGATGATGCCTCAGTGATAATGTATTTAAGAAGAGAAAAATAAGTTACTGCACAGATGTCATTGAGGCCAGGGAAGAGCAGAGTGAGAAAACACGAGAGGAACAGCTCTGCAGACACCAAGGTCGGTATAAAAGGAGGGGCCAGAGGTGCTCCAGATGCCAGAATGAAGATTCTCCTGCAGACCATGGTGCAGACCATGACTGAGGCAGCTGTCCTGCAGCCCATTGAGGACCACAGAGATGCAGAGGTTCACTTAGAGCCTGTGGGGGAGACCCACACTGGAGCAGGTGGGTGCCTGAGAGGAGGCTGTGGCCCCATAGGAGGCTGAAGCAGATTTCCTGGTGGGATTTGTGACCCATGGAAGGCCCATGTTGGGTCAGGCTGTGCCTGAAAGACTGCACCTTGTGGAGGTGTGATCGGTGCTACAGCAGTTTATGTAGGACTGTAGTCCATGTGATGTCACACTGGAGCAGTTCATGGAGAGCTCTTTTCACAGGAGAGACCCTATGCTGGAGCAGGGGAAGGACTCCTCTCCCTGAACAGTGGGAGAAACAACATATGATGAACCAACCATAACCCACATTCTGTTCCTCCCTGCTCCACTGGAGGGAGGAGGTAGGGCTGGGAAGTCGGGAAGAGTGGGGGGAAGGTGCTTTCAAGGTCTTATTTTACTTCTCATGATCCTGATTTTGCTGCTAATAAATTCAATTAATATCTCCAATCTGAATCTGTTTTGCCTGTGACAGTATTTTCTGAATGATCTCTTCTGGACTCATGAATGTTTGGTATATTTTCTCAACTCATGAGCTTTGAGTGTGTGTCTGGCATCCATCCACAACAGATGTCTAATGTAAGCCTTAAGAAAATTTCAAGTTTACTTGGATAGAATAATACTGGGCACTGTGGGAATTGTCATTCAGAGGAAAATGTCTGTCTCTTTCTTTCCCTAGCTCACAAGAAGAAAGAAAATACCTTGCAAGAAATAACACCAGGCACTATTCTATTACAAAATATTGTGGTAGCAGGATTTATGTTCAGGAAACTGTGAGTCACATTAGATATGTCCTACCTACTAAATGACATGGGGAAACGCTGAGGAACCACCTGAACTCAAGTCACTGTCCATGATTGAACTTTTTTTTTTCAGCATCTAGATGATTGCTTATATTCATTCCAGATAATGAAACTAATAATATAGGTGTACATAACTAGAAAGAGTAAATATTTGATCTTAATAGAGGATTTAAATCTTCAGGTGTAACTAAATTATTTGTATCAAAGAGCATTTACTCTTAAAGCTTTATCCCCATATGAATTTCAAATAACTTAACCACGGAGTTCTTCTAATGAAAGTAGACATTTAAAATGTCCACACTGCCCCTGGGAGCTCTGGTGGGTCACCCCTGCCTGGACACCAGATGCCTACAAAAGCTTCTCTGTCCCTCCCCTCTTGAACTGGATGCAGGAGAGAAAATAAAATTTTAAAAGGAAGGACAAGGAGAGATCACTCAGCAATTGCCCTCATAGGCAAAACAGACTTGACTTAAAGGAAATTAGTTTAATCAGGGTAGGATAATAAGAAATAAAACAAAATCTTATATCACCTTACACCCCCACTCTGTTCTTCCCTGGCTTACTTCATGCCCTATTTTCTCTCCTCCCCGTTAGCTGTGAAGGAGGATGGGGAATGGGGGTTATGGTCAGTTCATAAAACATTGCTTCTGCTGCTCCTTCCTCCTCACACTCTTCCCCTCATGTAAGACAACAGTCCATGAACTTCTCCAATGTGCATCCTGCCTATGAGCTTTAGTCCTTCACAAACTGCCCTGGCACGGGTCTCTTCTGAAAGGTGAAGTCCTTCAGGAACAGACTTCTCCTGTGTGGTTTCCTGTCAGGGTGACAAGACTTTTCACCAAACCAGTTCCAGGGTGAGCTCCTCTCTCTGTTGGGTCCCAGGACCCTACCAGAAGCCTGCTCCAGCATGGTCTTCCCACAGGGTCACAGCCACCTGTGGACATCTTTCTGCTCCAGCCTGAGATCCTCCACGAGCTGGAGGTGAATATTTGCCCCACAGTGGTCCTCCTTGGGCTGCAGGGGCACATCCTGCCTCACCATCCTCTTCACCACACTGTGCAGGGTAATCTCAGCTCTGATGCTTCAAGCATCTCTTGCCCCTCATTCTGCATTGACCTTTGTGTCTGCAGGGCTGTTTTTCCTCACATTCTCTCTGCTCTCTCCAGCTGCTATTCTGCAGCAGTTTTTTCCCTGCTACGTCTCCTCTGTCTGGCTTGGCCTTGGCCAATGGAAGGTCTATCTTGGGTCAGCCAGCATTGACATTTTTGGACCTGAGAAAGGTTTCTGGCAACTTCTCACAGAAGCCACCCATGTATCCCTCCAGTTACCCAACCTTGACCATGCAAACCCAACACAGGAACAGAAAATTTCCTTAATAGCCAGGTATAATTTTATGCTTCTTTACCAAGGAAACGTCAACTAAAACATCTACATTTAATTTCAAACAACTATGAACATTAGTAGCTGGAGGATCAACACAAACATGGAAGAATAGATTATATATGGTTTTAAAAAAAAAAACCACAACAGTTTTAAATGTCCAACTATTGGGTTTCATAAATTCCTGCATCACTGTTTTTCCATTAGACAGGCAATATTTTTCATGCCACTGAGGACTGTATCAAATACATTGATTATTTGTTTTTTAACCCAGGAAAAGCTCCTTATAAACACCTTTGCTTCACCTCTCAGCTTCATTTGAAATCTTTTATAAAAAAATCAATTCACAAAGAATCGACATCAAGAGCTAGCAGACACTCTTATTAACTCCCTATTCATTACTGTTTAGGGAATTCATTGAAAGAAGAGGGTTAATGATCACTTTAGAGTATACTTCATTCAATTCTTAATGATGTTTAACATTTGACAGATGTTTTTCAGCTCCATCATTGCATACAGAGATTTACAAGTGGTGTGTCAGAAAATTAAATTTAAATTAGATTTCTCCCTATTATGAATAACTTTGATTTTTTTTCCTAAATTTAATTGTTTAAACCAAATGTTTCAAAATATTTCTTTTAATATGAGTTATTTCTTTAATATGAGCTATTACAATGAAAGAGCTAGATTTTAAATGTTCAAACAAACAAAATTGTAGAAGCTTCCAAAACAAACATGTCTGAAAATCTATCATAGCACTCCTGGGTCTTTTTGAGTTACTACGTAGTTTTTAATCCTGATAATATGTTTAGTTGAAAAATTTTATATTAATTTAAAACTAAAGTGTTGTTTTACCTTGCCATAAGCTGACAGCCAGGATGAAGCAAATATTCATTATATCTCAGAGTTAGTACTTGCAATACCTGCACCATGTGTACCCTTTCCATAATTTATTCTGTTACTAGGACAGCAGTTTAACTCTTAAGGTGACAGAACTTTCATTTTCACTCACTAAAAGCATGAATGCTTAACACTTTATATAATACTTTATAAGTATAATACCTTTATAGAACCCTTCCCCTTACTGCCAACCTGAATGTCTGAATAAGGCAGGGAAGGCCTTTCACTAACCAGTTATTGGGAACTACATGCTGTATCACTCAACTTTGCAAGCTCTAGATATTTTTGATCATTTAGTATTAGTTAATCTTCATACACCAGCATCAATGTAAATACATTAAGAGACTAAATTAATCTCCATAATAAAATTGTCAACTTTTACTGTTTCTGAGAAACTGTGAGGAAAAACTCATATTTAGGTATTTAAATTTTTCTTTACTTGTCCCCTAATGACTAATGTCACAAGAATCTTGCACTAGTCTAAAAACTGTTAAAGTTTTTGAGTACATGCCTTTAAAACATTGCTAGCTATTCAGTAACTCTAAGTAACCTCAAATTGCCTTAAATTTTTAGTAGTCAAGTCCTGTGAAGTCCTATTCTACTTGCAGTTTTTAATATTAATCTCCCAGAAAAAAGGACCTGTTTTAACTATTGTCAGAATTCAACATTCAGCAGCTTTTTGGTCAATTTGCAGCACACCAGGGTCTTCTCCAGCATTTTGTGCAATCTGAGATAGATTTTTTCTTCACAAGGGCAATGAGATCAAATCACTACCTCTAGCAGAGAGAAGAAACAGAATTTGTTGCTTTTGCTTAAAAAGTTACCTTTTCTTAACAACTTAGATAGTTTATCCAGTTACATTAATATGCTTAAAAGGCCATTTTGGAGAAACAAGTTAACTAATTTCATGATGAAAATAAAAACTCTTAAATTACATAAATTTTAGGAGGCAAATTAAAACAACAAATCTAGTTAAAAGTCATAATTAATTTAAAATAAAAGAAAGAAAAGTAATTTTTGACACTCAAAATATCCACCTAGGGAACTGTAAACATGTTGTTTAGATATTGATTAAAAAACCCCCAAAACATGGAACGTATTGATTTATAAAATTCAAAAGTTGTGCCTATTAATGAAAACATTTCTGTGTGTTAGCAATGCATTTTGGATGTTTTTATGCCACATGAAAGAAAATCAAAACTACTTGTCTCCCCCTCTCTCAATAGAATTTACCAAACTCTTAGCCAAAGTTCAAATTTAAAATTTTACAAATTATTTTTTGTAGGAGTAAACAAACTTAAAGTTTTAAGTACAACAAACTTAAAACTGTTGGATCTTAATCACTGCAAAATTTTGGCGTTCCATGGATAGCGACCTTTTGTGGAGGAATTAATTTATGTGGTAGTTGGGTTTTGACTCTTGGAACAGACTTACGAAAGGAGCCTGGACCTTACCTGCTCCTTTTTAATCTATTTTTTTTTTTTTTCTGGTATAAACAAGTGCTGTAAAACTTCCCTAAATTGGAATTCTGGTTATCTCCTTGTCCAAGAGTACTACATTTCATGAGCTGAATCCTGTGCTGCTGGGAACAAACAGGATGGAGAGGCACCAGGCACAGCACCAGTAAAGCTTACAGGGAAAGATCAGATCTAATCTGGCCCTATGGAACCATCAGTCATCCACATCCTTTCCATCAGCCATGAGAGGAAAGTGAATATCTTGTACAAGGTTACTGGAGAAAACAATACCATGATATTGGAGCCATTCTTTGAATGGGCAAAGAAAATTTCCACTGCAAAATGAAAGTAAAGGAGATTGTGCCCTTAACTCCACTGCAAATTAGCAGTGAATTCTCAGGCACTGCCATTGAAATGCCATCAATCTTTGCATCATGAAATTTTGTCTCCCCCCCAGTGAGTGGGGGCATTTGTCTTTGACTACATGGAGGACTTGCACCATTACTATTCTTCAGGCATCAATGAACTGCTCATCAGAAAGACTGTAGGTTTTTGATTCCAAACAGTTTCCCAGCATAGCATAAAAAAAATTTATAAACCACCAGTGGTGGAACAGGAAACAACTCAACCAACTCACAGAAATATTGGTTAATCCTATTTTCTCTCAGAACTGTGAGCATTGTGTCTCTTTTGTGCCCTCCCTTCTTTTTAAACTATCCTTATATTTTATACCATAAATAAGTAATATTTTTTTCTTCAAATACAGGATCATACAAGGACCATACAAGCAGGTTTTTTAAAACAAAACACCACAAAAAATTACAACCACTACCAGTAATCCCCCACCACATGTACCAAAAGTAATGCACTTGTTTCTATATTTTCAATTGCCATCTGAAAAACTTTCTCCTCTCAAACAAGTCCCAAGAAAATAGATTGCCACAAGAAAGTTATGGAAGTTTAGTTAACCCTTAAATATTTGTAATCCTCAATATTAAAATACATCATCAATTGTTGTGCTTTCTTTTTTGCTATTTCAACCACAAGTACGGAAATGTGCAAACATAATTGGGAAATGATGATATGGAAGATCAAAAGGAAGTTATCTACTACACATTTTTAATGATTTTGAGAAAGGATTTTGATGGCACAGAAGAATACTTAATTAAAACCTCAAAGTTCTTAACAACAAGATTTGTTATAGATATTTCTTTCTTCTAATCTTTTTTAAATCTTTGCAATCAAGTCCTCTCTATTAGCACTATTTATGTAGTTCCATTATGTCACTTCTAAATTATTTCCACTTTTCAAGATTCTAAATGTAGAAATAAAAGGCTTTTATAATTATTTTTTCTTAGAAAAACAAAATCCATTACCCTTTAAAATTTCACATAACTCTTCCACTGTCCTTTGATCAAATTCCTCAAAGAACAAGAGAAACAACTTATTTTTTCTTGTTTAAAACTACAGTTTTAAACAATACAGTATTTTATTATCAATGCACTAAAGATTCTTTGAATGCATTTGGTAACTTTTATATTACTAAATTCATCATATTGAAAAACACTAAAACCCACAAACACAATCTTAAAGGGAAGATAAAGCAGTTCCTCTATATGCTTTAATGTCCAGGAAATATTATATTACTTTATCTTATGGCTTGCACAAGAAGAACATTTCATGCATCAAGCATGTAAACTGACTTTGACCATTAAATATGCAGGAATGAAGGAGACAATATTTTACTCAAAATTGAAATATTCTGTTGATACAATATAGTCTAAAATGTCAATTCACTTACATATGGTTGAGATTATTTAAGTTCAAACTAACTGTAATCTAAAAATGTTGATTAGATCATGCTGCAACATATAGATGTAACTCAGTTTCACCATCACCTTGTTACACTACCTTGAAAAGATAAAGGGATTTCAAGATGTATGTAATAACAGTAATCAATTCCTTTAACTTCCTTTATAAGATGAAGGGGGTTACTGAACATTTATTTATCATTTTCCCTTGCAATTCAAACTGAATACCTTTATTACTGGTAAATGGAAATACTAATTTCTTTAGCTAGACAAAATAAAGGTCCAGAATGTATGTCTGTCTTTTTTTACAGCTGGCTATATACACCTACAGTTTGGCTGCTCATGTTAGAAAATAATGTAGGAACAAATAAATATTTTATGTGCAAAACCTACCAAGATTTCATTATTAGCATCATCTCAGATTTGTGCTGTTAAAGTACTCTTTTTTATTCTCATCTGTGGAATAGCCCTGGTATACCAAAGGTAATATAAGGTGGCTATAAAACTTGCTGCTCATCTCAGATTTTCTGGAGTATAGTATATTTTATGGGGTCAATTTTTAGAAATTTGTCATTTCCACAGTGCTTGCAATTTCATGGTATTCGAGTGTTAACACCCAGCTGCACAAAGGAGTTCTGCTATCCTGTATTTCTTCCTTTAAATCTGCTTTACTGCAACAGAATCAAGTAGATATAAGCCTGTATTTTTCTATTTGTTATTTAATAGTAGTGATATCCTGTTGAAGCTTCCAGAGGAGTCGTAAATTTTCTTTCCACAGCTGACACATGTTGCAGGAACACTGCTTAAGTGCATCTCTCAGTTTCTCACCAGAGATATGGGAGGATTTTATTTCCACATATATTTTCTTTCTGAAAGATATCACAACAGTTTGCACTCTTTTAAGGAAAATTGCAGCTTTACTTCCTTTAGAAATGCATTCTCACTGAATTCAGAACTATGTGCAATGTAATGCTAATACCAGTGTTAATGGCAGAATGCCATTTCCCTTTTCTAGGTGCTTTAAGAAACACCCCCACAGAAGATGAACTCCCCACCAACGCACAGCTGATTAGCGTCGGGAGAGATTTCGGTATCAATGCTTTTCAGCATAGAAGGTTATATATATCCTTGTGCTTCTTATGGATACAAACAGGATAACATATTTGCAGCTACAGAAGGGGTTTTGTGCCCACCCACCCAAAATAACTTCAGTAAAGAACATGTCAGTGACAAACAGCACCATATTTTTCAAGTAACACTTCCTGGTTTGCAGAGCAAAACCCACACAATGCCAACTTCATTCTTTTTTGTTATCAGTGCTTTTCACAGAAAGTTGCACAAAGTTTGATCATTTCTGTTTTTAAATCTTACTAAAAAAAGACAAGATTTACAACTAGATGATTCTAACAGGCCTGATTGGTTCTGGAAGAGGTTGTAAGGATGGACTTAAAGAAGAATTTTAAGACCTCATTTTCACTGAACTATTCACTTGGCTGAATGCACACGAACAGGTTGTGAATACTGTGATATTTAATAAGGTAGGTTATCACTTCCCCGTGATCTGGTTGTCAACAGCTATTTTTTATTGTATGTGCCAGAGGTAATCTCCTTGGAGCAGTAACTGCACATGGTATGTCAACCAATGAGACCTGTATTCCTAAATAAAACACCTATGGTTACATCAGCAAAAGGAGCAAACAGCATGAGGATGGGCTGCTCTGAATAGTTGAAGACACTTGGGTAAAAACTTATAATGTCACTTTTTTTTATATTGTTCATATTTTATGTATCTATATGCTATTATGATTATCTTTTTAAATTTAAATAGCTCTTTAATGAAATGGTATCAAACACACACATGGAAATTATTTCTGCAAAATAGACCCAGTTCTTGTTCTTGAACTGAATTACTGCATTTTGCTCTTGACTGTCCAAAATACTTCTGTTTCTACTGATTTCATTGTATTTAAAAGTCTTATTTCCCTCTCCCCACACTCACAATTTTGTTTATAAGATACTGAAGGGTAGAGTACTTATATCAAAATTTTAGCAACAACTTAAACAGTGCATTGGCATTAGATAAGATGATGGAGGTGTTAAAAACTGCACAATACCTAAGCAAAATTATTTTTTTCATTACATGGATGAGATATAATCTGAAGAGTTTGTAAGACTGTGTTTATCCAAAGTTGTTGGCTGACTGCAAGTAACAAAGGGAGCTTCTAAGACAAAATCCAGATAATAATTAAAGGTGTACAAAATGCATTAGATAACCTTGTCTTCTACACTTTAAAAAGGTGAGGGACTAGATCAAAAAAATAATAATGATAATAGTAAGTCCCTGCTCAGGATATTTATCAAGCTTTGCTAAGGGTGACTGTGCTGCTTTTACTTTGCTATGATATAGGTGAAATGAAATAGTACTCATCCCTAAATCTCCAAACTTCATTCTAACTTCTGAAACACTCTTAGGCATTACGAGCAGTTCTTCACTTCAGTAGTCTGTTCCTTGAAGCTCTGACTGAAGTGAATTTCATAGAAGTCAGCTGAGCCAGGGATTTACAGTTCACTTGTCTGGCACAGATCTTCAAGAGCAAATTAGACAACTCCAGGAAAACATTCAAAAATTCCAAAATAAATAATCTGTACTTAACATTGTAACGCACGCGCTCGTGTATTAATTTAAAGGTAGCACATAACCGCATGCTGTATTTAACATTATTCACAATCCTGATCCCTTTAGCAACATAAGAGTATAACTTCTTGCAAGATGACTTTAAATTTTTATGTGATGTGATGAAACTCAGGGAAATTTCCAGCTTTAGCATGGACTGTAATGCATAAAAATGAGGTGTTTCTTTTTGTATTTAAAGCAAAAAAAAAATAAACTGAGTTAACAAAACTTTAATACCTAGCATCAACAGGTACACAAAAAAAAAATTCTGCTTCATTGAGCAATTAAAAACAGAATTGAGCTTTTTAGTGTGTTTTAAATGTCATACAAGCTGTATCTCATCTATCTTATTAGTTTCACATTATGCACACTAAGACATACTTTCTGTGAATACATTAAGTTATCATTTACTAGAATTTATTCTATTTCTATGACTACTTTGTATACAAATTTTAAGAAAATTGCAGTTACTCAGAAATAATCTAGTTTTGTTCTGTATTTTAAATTTCATATTTCTTTTGTCACTAGTAAGAGTGGATGAAAATTTAATTTGCCATTACTTTACAGGGAATTTCTTTTAGTTTTTACCAAATATAGTCCCTGTCCCTTTTAACCTATGTGAATGATTTAATTTTCCATTAAAAATTGAAAATAATATTTTCAATATAAAGCTATTTTTAAATAATCATCGTTACTTGTTGAGTCATTTTTCTACTAGTTCATTTTTTATAATAAGATTAGATAAGAAAAATCAAGTAAAAAATAATTATTACACTATTTTGAAGTAGGAATTTAAGGATTCTTCTATGCATGAGATTTGCTTATTAAAAAACTAATCACAGGATTCTGAAAACAACTAAAACCTTCAAAGGTTTTTGTATATAGACCAGCAACTGAACACAAATGGGAAAATAATTCCACAGAGCAAGGTTCAGTTTTAAAAGTCAAAATAAATAAATAAAACATTCAGACCCAAATCTTCACCAAATGTGAATCACAGGACCCATCTGAAGAAAACCCAGCAACACACAGTAAAGAACATGGTAATATCTCCATGTTTCATTAATATAAGTAAGTGTGTTAAAATATAAGTTTCTTCTCTTATTGTTTAAAAAAAGTCTCACCTAAAATTATTAAACATCAAGCTGATGTGCTCATAGGTCAAGTGATACAAAAGAAAAATGATGTTAAACCATAAAAGTCAGCACACACACAAGCTTTAGTTGCAAATACAATCATCAAAAAACTTATCTTCCTCTTTATTTGTGACTTAAGGCCTTCAGAAAAAAAAAAAAAAAAAAAAAAAAGCCCTGGAAGTCTTTTATGTGATGTTAGGAAGTATTTGATGACTTTCAATTTTCAGGTTATACAGAGACATTTTTTTTATAGACAACCAGGAGTGTCAGGAGACCCATTGGGTACAATGTGTTTTTAGTGTTATATCAAGTGACAAGATATAACCTATAGTTCTAGACTCTGTTGTTATTATGAAAACACTGTTTCAGGTTTTTTGGTGTTTTTTTTTTTGAAATTAAGTAGAATAAGATATTTACTCAAAATTTTTCTTGGAAGTTAAAGCCTGACAGGGGACTCAAGTATCTTTATAACCAGCCTAAATTTTGGGGCAACTGAGGCAAGAGGTTAAATAGAGAAACAGAGGAGGCCACCAGCTGTAACATGATCTTATGTTTCTAAACCTTTCCGACCCTTTCTCACAGATTTGTCTGTCTAATGCAATTTTTTCTCAGTTTCTTTAAATTCTACTGCTATTTCTTCATTCTTTCTCCTTTTCTTCTTCCAGATGTTTGATGGATTAACATTCCTCTTCTTAGTTTGAATTTTTTGTTTGACATATAACTTTTTGAAATAGTTTAAAAAAAAAAAGTGTTAGAACACATATAGTATCAGGTATATTATAGTATCAGGCTTGATGTTCTTTCAAAATTATTTTTTTTTCCTGTTACTGATATGTGTAAATAATGCAAGTACTTTCCAGCACCAAAATATAGCCTGCTTCAAAATGAAACTTTATTTACTGAATTCATCAGGTGAGAAAATTAAAGCATTGAAGGACAAAGTGTCTTACTCAAGTTGTCATACTTGAAATCAATACATGAGCAGCTTTTTATAAATAAAAATGCAAAATGGTCTTTTAATCAGTTCAGTTGCCTCCCTCAAATTTCTTCAGCCATTGTTCTCTGCTGAGTATTTTAATTTAGTGCAATGCCAAAACCTATTCTGTTTCAATTGTAGTTTTGGTCTTGAATTTCTGCAGGTGGTTAATGCAACTGATAAAGTGTCTCAATAGGAGAAAAAACAGGATTCTCAAAGCATCACTGAGCAGAAATACTCAAGAGTGCACACACTACTTATCACATAACTTAAGCAGGACTGTTTAATTGTATAATGCGTTTTGATCTGCCAAGCATTCTTCAACGTTTTAGTGATAAAACTCTTTGGAGATATCTTATCCTTAATAATTGGTGTTTGCATCACAGGCTGAACAAAGCAGCATTGCTGAATCCCTGTTTTTACTCTGAATATCTCCATATGATCACCTATAAAAATTCGCAAAGTCTCTTCAGAGAATGGAAGTCTGTCAAACACAAGATGATAGAGGTCCAGAGTGCTCTTTATCACTGCATATAATAGAAATCTTGCCTCACAGAGGGAAAAATGATAATTTAGAAATAAATAAAAGAGATCATGCTTTGTGTCAGTATGGAATTACATTTAAGGATTCAAGAAGGCATTTCAACTCCTATTTGATGCAGACAAAAACCTTCACTCCGCATTTTTCAGTGTGTTAAAATCACTGTCTATGACCATGTTGTTAAAACAAACAAACAGTCAAACTCACAATATTTTGATCAACTGGAGTTGCAAATATGTAAAAAGATACAATAAAATTAAGTCAGCTGGCAGAGAAATTAAAACATGTGTGACCAAAATTCTGGACATGTATATGTTCAAATGATTCAGATAAGGCCTGTCTACAAGATCTTTAAGGGGTCAAATATTTCTATATCTTACAAACAACTTCTATTCTAATTGTTGAATTAACTAATGTTAAAAAAATCATAAGAAATGATTAAATTTTAAAAATTCATTTGCACTTCATACACCAAGTTTATAGTCATTTTAAGGTTATTAAACATAATGTACATTTTTTGCTTGTCAACTAATGCAAATATGACAAAAAACCTTGAGTGTTTTCCCCCAAAACACTCCAGCCACTGATGTACATTATTTTTGGAAAGAGACAGAAAGGGATATATAATTCACTAATGGCACCCCTCTCAAGAAAAAGGCTATTGTAATAGAGGATTCTCCACTAGGACTAGAAATAATCCTGCTGACAATAAAAACTCTGGTCCATTTATATCTAATTTCCCTACAACTTAAATATTTGCACTAAGTTTTTCGAGGCTCTGCACAAAGAACAGATTCTTAAAGCTGCAAAATATACCGTCCTCATTTTTCCCCAAGTTGCTTAAATTGTACCAGTATATCCACAAGAAGTGTGATCATGAGTCTATTTTTACCTCATGTGAAGTGTATATAAAAGTAGAATTAATAACTATGCTTCACTAAATTGAATTATTGCTTAAATCAAATCCGAATCCCAAATGTCCTGAGTTTAGCTTTGGCATTTGGTATAGCTGCTGGACTAGAATTGCTGCCTGAGATCAGTGGGTAGTAGAGTGAGTAATAAGATATAAGGAAGGCATATTACAAGTTGAAAATCACTGCAAATCATTGACAAAGAAAGGTACAAGAGCAGGGCTGCAGAAAGCAGTAAGAGGAAATACAATATTAACCACTTGAAGTTAAGGAAAAAAACCCAACCCTGGCCATATTGCTGATATTAAAATATTCAGACTAAGACTTTCACTTTACCATGTTAAAACTGCATTTTCTTCCCAGAGGAGATACTGAGCTGCTCTAAGTACAGAACTATGCTGACTTCATAGCAGCAGAGACTATACCTCTTCCTCACACCACCTCTTCCTCAATACTCTCACTTGAATCAAGAAGTAGCAAAGTTGGTTAGTTAAGACTTGTTCTTCTGTGAACTTTGATTTTTAGACCTTTTTTCCACCTCAATGCACTTTCATATCTTTATTCTCAGTGAATAATCTCTCAGCATGAAAAATTCTTTACTTCTCCACTATTTCTGTAACACAACAGCTTATACATATTTATAGTTTTTTTAAGCCAGTTGACTGAAATCAACATCTCTGTGTCTTCAATTAATCTCTTGGTTTTAACCAATGCAGAAACTGCAGAGATTATTCACAGTGTACTTTTATCTCCTTGGATGTGAGATCAGAGATAATTCACAAAATGTTTAAAAGTTTCTTAGCTCAAGTGACTATGCAGTTAAATACTTTAACAAAAGGACCTAAATTGAGTTACATGATTGCATTGTTTTCTTGGTTTCCTCCTCTTTACAGTTTTTTTTTTTTTTTTGTCATTGCCTGCCTTAACCTCATAACTAATCTGCTTGGACATCACATCAGATCCTGTACATTCAGTGAAAACAAGTTCTGCTGTATGGAGCTGATCAGTCAAAGACAGCACAGACTTGCTCAAAACAGACACTTGGTTTTGATTCTCCTCAACAGTTCTGAAGAGCTGACACACCACATATATACAACTCCAGCCATCCAGGGATGTGATTTTAAGGAAGGTAGTCCTATAATCAGTTCTAAATTGTGATTTTTCTGAGGGATTCCTGCTGTTTTACAAGTCTTTCTTTGTCAATCCCTGCATCTTTAATTCTCATGGTAATAGAAAAAAAAGGGGAAAAGGGGAAAGGGGGAAAGGGGGAAAGGGGGAAAGGGGGAAAGGGGGAAAGGGGGAAAGGGGGAAAGGGGGAAAGGGGGAAAGGGGGAAAGGGGGAAAGGGGGAAAGGGGGAAAGGGGGAAAGGGGGAAAGGGGGAAAGGGGGAAAGGGGGAAAGGGGGAAAGGGGGAAAGGGGGAAACAATGCAGTAAACCATGACATAAGAATAAAAGACTGGGTCTATATAAATTCCAACACAGAGGTACAAGTGCATCATTCAGCAGTTGCATAATACTGCAGTTAAGCCCCTGTGCTCAGGATTCTGATGTTGAAGTCTGCCTGTGCTTTGTGGTGTTTGTGGTGTGCCACCAATGAAATCGTCATCCCACCAAGTAATTGGCACTTATAAAGGGATTTTCAACAAGTCAGCCTGCTCACCAGCTGAATACTTGTTATGTTGGCTCCCAGCATAAAAGGAAATATAGATCTTCTTTTGCTTAGGGAAAAATCACCACAAAACAAAACCCAAAACAAACAGCCCAATTACAGAAGACAGAGCATTGATAAATGTAGATACTTCATTTCCTCAGTGTACTAGCAAAAAAATACATTTATTTTATTTTTTTAAATGTATTTTCCAGTTTCTTCAGGAAATGTTTGAGCACTGGTATGTTTAAAATTAGTTTGTGGTTCAAGCTTATATTTGCTTTGTGGCTCTGCAAGTGACATTAGTGATTCAGCCCTTCTGGCTGTAACAGCAAAATTCGGTCTCCTCCCAAAACACTTTTCCCTTTTCTATGGCAGAAGATCTTCTTATAGAAGCATGAACTTGGTAGGTTTGTGGGAGAGGAACTGTAGAGTGGTGAGTGAAGGATTTGGCAGAGCTGGGGAGGTGGTGGAATACAGAGGGATCCAATACCTTCAAGAGCATTAAAGATTTCCAGTCTCCTAAAAAATGACCTTAGAGTCATTTTGAAGCTCCTTTCCAACTTCCTCTGACTAATCTCAGAACCATATGTATTAGCAACCCCAAAATCACTTCTGCTGCAGAAATTGTTCTCCCTCAAGGTCCCTGAAATAAATAAGTTATTTTCTCTTTATCCTTAGGCCAGTGAGTTTCAGATGTGGCTTACATTATTGAAAAGGTTGAAACAGCTCTTCAGGAAATATGAGTCTTAAATTTCATTTTGCTCTAGTGCCTAGACTTCCTAATGTTGGTTGTTTAGTTGGGGATTACATCCCTGAATCCTTTTCTGGACTTCAGAAATTCTTTCTTTCAAAAAGTTTTCTTTCCAAAAAGGCTTTCAGGAAAAAAAGAAGCGAGACAGGTCTTTCAGCTAATGAACAGAAAGATAATTAAAGCCAAGATGCTGTTTCATTTTTCTTCTCTACTTGAAAACATTCAAACTATGCAGATTACTCCTCATATTGTAATGCTTTCATTTCAGGTTGTGAGTGAAGAGAAAGGGGGATCATGACACTATAACCTACTAGCTCAGATGCTCACACGATGTATTAAACAGCAGGAAGTTTGCTAATGATGCTTGAACTTCATTAACTCTATTTAAAAGTAACAGCCAGAACCTGATTTATTATTTTAGTCAAAGCAGTACAACTGTGTCCTAAGGTCTGTCCATCTTTGAATTTCCCAAAAGACTTGATGGATCAAATCCTACACATGACATACATCACACCTTAGAAAAGTCTTTGGTCTATGCAATAAGCACAAAGAAATTTTTTTGTTTATTTATTTCATAAGATAAAGCTTTTCATGGTGACCATGTTGGTGGTTATACCTTTATTTTTGGATAGCTGTTTTCAAGCCTTTGGATGGTAAAAGTCAACAAAACTTGTGTTTTCACTGGCCCAAGACAGCACGATAAAGCAAAGATAAAACATTATCTCTCAGTGTGAAAATAAGTGGAGAACTATACTGATGATCAGCTTATACAAAATTGTGACTCTTTAGCATCTTCACCAAGATTTTCCTTTATCTGGAAGAAAATCTATTTGTTTCCCTGGATTTGCTAAGGGCATTCTCTATCATGAATGAAGTATAAAGGTCAATTTCTTTCACACTGACATTCAAAACAGTATGTGCGACACTTCACACAGCCGCATTTTGTTCACTGACGACCCAGGGGATTTTTAAGGTTGGAAAAGTCCTCTAAAATTGTTGAGTCCAACTATTAACTGAGCACTGCTACAGTTACCACTAAACCATGTCATCTAGTGTCACACACATACTGTTTAAAAACTTCCAAGGATGGTGATTCCACCACTTCTCTGGGCAGCCAGTTCCAAGGCCTGTTCACCCTTACAGTGAAGAATTTTTTTCCTAATATCCAATGAAACTTGCTCTGGTGCAGCTTGCAGCTGTGTACTCTTGTCCTGTCCCTTGTTACCTGGGAGAAGAGACCGACCCAAACCTGGCTACACCCTCCTGTCAGGCAGTCCTAGAGAGCAGTAAGTTACCCCCCAAGCCTCCTTTTCTCCAGGCTAAACAATCCCAGCTCCCTCAGACTTGTGCTACAAATCTTTCTTCAGCTCAATGCCCTTCTCTGGATACGTATTGGGAGCCTTTCTTCTCAGCTTCCTGAGACCTCTACTTTGCCATTCAAATGAAGACTCACTAGATAAATAATTGCCATTGAGGCTGCTGAGAAACTAGCTATGACCACCAAACAGGAGAAAAAAAACTATTGTACCTCATATAAGCATGTTCTTAATTTTGTTTGATGAAATACTGACCGAACAAATATCTCAATAATCCCTATTTGGCATCTATGTAACATCCTTTTATACGGGAAGTGGGAATTTTAAGTGTATTTTCATACTACTCTTCAAAGATTAAAAGCATATTCCCACTTGCAAAGAAATCTAAGAGCTTAGCCCACAAAGTGTGCCATGTAAACAAAAAAAAAAAAAATCAACATTTTGAACAGTTGCCTAATACTGAAAGAACTCCATTGTTTCTCTGGTACCTATTGAGGTCTGGTACCTATTGAGTAGCTGGAATAGTTCCCTACAGAGTTGCAGTTCAAATCTGTTCAGGGAAGCTCCCAGGTATTTTTTCCCTGTGAGGTCAAGCTGCAACCAGAGCTCACTCACCTGGATATGCGAGTCAATTTCAAAAGCACAAAGGTGATTCCTGCGACACAGTACCTGTAGCAGTACTTATCCCAGGACCACTGCTGCTCAGCTGCTGAGCTACATGCTACCAAAACAGCACTGTTTGATAACACACACATAACCAGGCAGATATTAAAAAAAAGTGTCACCGGAAAAAAGTGGCATTAATTTGTAAAAGAAACTCCTGTAAACTCACCATTTGCAATGGGAAAAGCAGCAGAAACTAAGAGAAGAGGGGGAAAAAAATGCAACACCAACCACAAAACTCATTTAAAAAGGAGCATTGCTTAGTATGATATTGAATAAAGTCAGAATGGCTTCTCAAAAATAAAGGTGCACGATTAGACTTGGAAACTAGCATTTAAAATAAAGTTAAGTTCATGGAAAAGGGATATCTGGCCAATACTACAAGGTTTTTAAGAATATTAATCGTCAAAGCATCTTAAAGAAGCTAAGTAACCATGGCATAAAAGGATGGTCCTGTACAATTTGTTGAAAGATTAGAAAAGGTGAATTTTCATAGTGGAGACCTACTGTGTTGAGGGTTTCACATGTGCTGGGTTATGTGCTAATCAACACTACAAATATATAAACTACTAATTAGAGAGAAGAAAGAATAAAGTGGAAAAGGATGTTTATGAAATTACTTTAAAATAGATTTTATGAAACATACAGGACTATATATTGGCAAATAAACATTAATACGAAGTGATAAAAGAAACAACAACAAAAATGATTCCAACACCTACAGACAGTAAGGAGACTACCTATATTAAAATAAGGCAAAATTTGGGGGTACAATAGTTAATTCTAAGGGAAAAAATTAAAGAAAATATAAAAAAGTTTGAAGTGCAATGGCAGTCAAAATAAACTTGATAATTGTTAGAAAAGCTGTTCTGCTTGAAAAAGAACATAGTGGAACTATTTAGATCCAAATACAACTCTTAAAAATCTTAGAAGCTAAAGAAGTCTAAATTAGGAGCTCAGAAAAATCCATGGTCAAATGTCAGCTGTTTCCAGAGCATAATAGAAGTCAGTTGTGTGGAATGATTTCTCAGTAACCACAGCATTAACATCAGCAGTAAAAGAAATAGGTTGGTAAAGAAGAAAGTCTCTTTCAACAGTGCAATAAAAATCTTTCTATGAGCACCAAAGTTTATACATACCTCCTGAGCTCTGCTTACACAGGAGCCAGTAGAAAAACCCATATGAGCAACATTTTATTCCCTCACAAGAGTTTAAAAGATGCATTTTCTGTACTGTAACTAGTACTGAGTTTTGCTTTGTGTCTGGAATTGACAGGAGAATTTGCCCTTTTTAAGTAACTTAAGTAATAGAGTGTGATTGTCTTGTAATGGCTTTTCTTCTAAGGTAATGCACAAAAAAGGTTTATTTCTGGTATTAAATTAGTCACATTCCTAAATATTCTCAAAAATACATGTAGTTGAATTTAAAAAAAAATCCCATTGGTCTGTTCTTTTAAATTTATTTCAAAGTAGGATAGAATTATTTCTATCTTAATATTTTTTGCTACTTTACTGGTCAAAGCCATTTACCCAGCAGACCTCTTGTTGCCCAACTGTGCTTCCTACTTTGATGTTGCAAAAATAATTAAAAGGAACGGAATGTTTCTTGATCTCTAAAATTACTCTCTTGATCTTCAAAATTACTCTATGCATTCAAAAGTAATAGAACCCATTGGATATTTGAAGTAAAACACTTAACTTTAGGCACATCCTCTAAAACGTGCAGCCAGAGTGCTGCAGGCCAAAGGAATGTTCACTAACAACAAGTCCTAGGTCCATGGTTGCCCACCATCTTCCACTGAGAAGTGTTCTGAGCAGTCTGGAGTGTAGCTTGGAGCACAACTAGAAACTCTTTGGCTTTCTTCCAGGTACATACTACAGTTTTATGCTCACTACTGGCAAAGTAACAAGTTCTGGTACGCATTTGCTGAATAAAAGCCCAGACAAACAATCCTAGAATATGACCCGCAGTTAGAGCACAAGTAACACATGCATCTCAGTATTTACAAAGTATTGACAACTATAAAGACTTTTCAAACAGAAAAAAATCTACAAGATGTTTTGTTGAACATCAAAGGAAGAATGCAGAAAGGGCAAAACTCAGTAGAAAAGAGTATAATGCGGCGTGTTAACTATTAGACAGTTTATTCTGCCATCCTAGGTACAGTGTCCTCTGCAATCACCCTAGGAGAATTAGAATTACACAGCAGCAACTACAATCAAACCTACAAAATGCGCAAACCTTCAAATTTATTTGATCAGTCACACTTTATAACTAGTAAAAGCAGTTTTCTGAAGCTTATGCTACATTGTGACATCTGATGGGGATGATTATTTTATATAGTGGCTTCTTGAAAACCATATTTTGGTATGTGTTAGTCATTAAAGACGGTGTTCCATAAAGAAACTCACAGCTTCAAAGACTGACATTTTTCTCAAGTTGAATCTTCTTTATATTAAGGAAGAATACATTTTCATTTCAAGTATACCGGCTTTGTGGAGGTGTGAAAAGTATCTGAAGGTATTACCTTTTTACCGTTAAAAAAAAATAAAATCTTATTTTCATGTAGATATATGTCCTTCATAAACTTCTTTTCTCAGTAACTGGAAAATTCCATGGGTGGGCTACTGAAGCCACCTGAAGGCAGAGGTATTTGCCAATTCCTGATGCTGTCCTGCCCAGCACCAGCAAAACAATCAGTAAGTAAGAAATCAGTGAGGTGTGGTAACTGACATTAGTGACATAAAATGACAAATTAGTATATCTGTCTTAGCTATTCTGGATTTATTTCTCAAGCTCCCAGCTTCCTTTTTAAATGTAAAGTTTGTTCTGCATGCTCATCTCCAGGACAGGTTAAAACTCCAGGTATGTTGTCCCTTTAGCCCATCTGGAGACTTAAAAAAAAGTGGAGTTACCAATCAAAATAAGGGGAGAACTCTGGTTAAAAGGATAATATAAGTATTACATTTTCTTTGTCATGGAAAGCTGGTCTAAAGTAAGTGGTGTTGAGTTCTAGGAAATCTTATTTTCAATTAGTCTTGAATCTTTTGTTGTTGCTGTCATCATTGATGGGAAGTTATGGTATGCTTAGAATTTCTGTGGAGAATATGTTTACTGTCATTCATCACTGAGATTTACAGAGATCCCATAACAGCAATTAAATGTGGTTGTTTACTCAGTGCTGTCACCAGAAGAGGATATAGCCTGTGGAGTGGAACTATTCATGGGCCTGAAAATGTTTTGTTTGTCATCACATCTAAAATATGAGCCAACAAGCGTCTCTTTTAGGGTCCTCTACACATTTCAAGAAAATCAGAATTCTTGGCCAATAAAGAGTCTTTGGTTTAAATGCTTGTTTTGTCTGTAAACCCAAATGAAACACTTCACTAACTCATTCAAAATTATAAAAGGATGACAGGCTTTCTTTGTAAACACTTATGTGCTGTTACTTGTAACCCTCACTTGGTGACAAAGAGGAAACCCCAGTGTAAAAGTCATTCCTATTGTTCATCCCTTGGTCAAACAAAAGTTGCATGATGCATAAATCAGTGCCTAAAGTGCAAAAACCTTCGCTGAAAGACTTAGACACAAAAAGGGGTGAAATAAAAAAAGGAAGAATTTCTTTTACTTTGCAGCTCAAAGCTGTTCCTCACATCAGGGTTTCAGAGAGACACAGAGAAACATTAAGCTTTGTATCACAGAGATCCTGCAGTGATATATTCAAAGAAGATTTCAAGTTTTTGCATTCATAAACTGAAAATAAACAAGTGGTTTCATAAAGGAATAAGATGTTACCATGTCTCCCATAATAGATACAGAAAATCTCTAGTAAGTACATGATGCCACATCCAAGAGAAAAGCACCAAGTGGTGTTAGGGGAGGTTTAGGTTAGATGTAAGAAAAGCCTTTCACACAGAGGATGGTTGGGCACTGGAACAGGCTCCCTAGGGAAGTGGTCACAGTGCCAAGTCTGAGAGAGTCTAAAAACTCTTTGGACAATGTTCTCAGGCACATGGTGTGACATTTGGGGTGTCCTGTGCAGGGCCAGGAATTGGAATCTATGATCCTAGTCAGACCCTTTCAGCTCAGGATAGTCTATGATATTGTCTTCAGTTCACTTCTTTCTTCAATTTCCTACTGTCAGGGTGCACTTGAGAGATTTATAAATATCTGCACAGCAGACTCATTGGAGTGGTGAAGTAAATACCATGAAATAGGACAAAGCAGCAAAAGGAAGTACATGTGGAGTGTCATGGTATGAGTTTTTTGCAGCACTGCTAAGGACTGCTTCATGCAGTAGTGCAGCAGCATGGGCATTCCATGTCAATATTCAGTGAAATTGCATATTCAGAGTCTAGCAGACTCAACTACTCAAATAAAGGTTATCACTCCTAAATGGAGTGAGAAGTGAGGCATATCCTATAAAAACATTATTTTATAGAAGCAGGTCTATTCAATGCTTTAAAACTACCACTGGAATAGCTGGTATGACCTTCACTTTTCAATGGGCAAGTATTTTTAGCAATCCATAACTGTCATAGTTGATGAAACTTTCTACTACCATACCTAAAAGCTTCGTAAAACTTCCATTATTCCTGAAAATTAGTAATAATATGTGGTTGCTCTAATAGGCGCTTATGTGTGATTGCAATAATAAGAACACACTGGGATTTAAAGTACTTTGTTTTTAACGGGAAGCAGTGTAGTAATTTCCAAAATTTCAGAGTTGGTTTACTTTAATAACATTTATAAACTACAAGTAATTTCTTCCACTGCTATAGAATGTTTTTAATAAATACAAGACAATTTTAACTTTTTTCACTTTCTTAGTTGAAAAATTAATTTTTTCAATGAAATCTGTAAATTGGAAGAAAACTCAAGATGCACGAAGCTGTTATGTATATATATATATACATATATATATGTTTGTGTGTGTATATATAATTACAATACCAAGTTAGGAAATTTAATTGTTATAAGTTCTTCAGTCAAACCTAAGCTGAGCACAGTCATATTTTTAAAAGTGCCTTATTGTAACCAAAGGAAAACAGGAGGTAACAAAGGTTACAGGAGATATTGTAATCCCTACAGTACTCTTTCTTCACATATTCTTCAATGACACTTAAAACTAATTTATAGAAAGCACTAAACAGTTCCTTCATGTGCTGGGAAAATGCAAGAAAAATATCCTTTAAAAGTTTTCTGGTTTAAGTGTTGATATCAAACATCAGGTCACACAGGTATTTGCCAGTTCGCTTTTACTGCTCCACAGGGAAAACATCACAGCAAAAAGCAGATAAAGAAAAACCTTATACTACTCAGTAGAAGTTATTAATGGATTAAGTGACAAGTTTATGATTATGGGGACCTGCCAGGGTGCCCTGTGTGACAAGAGAACAGGAGCCACCCCCATAGACAGAACCAGTCCCAGCCAGCTCCACTGACGTTCAAAGCTGAGGCCATCAACAACACTGGTAGCATTGTGATAATGTTTTTAAGAAAGGGCAAAAAGTGCTGCATGTCAGTTATGAGATGAAGAGTGAAAAAAAGGTGAGCAAAAAAGCCCTGCAGATGCCAGTGTCAGTGTAGGTGTGGAGAGAGTTTCTCCAGGCACCACCAGAACAGAGCTCAACCTGCAGCCCATGTAGACAGTGTGGAGTTGCTTATCCAACTGCAGCCCATGGACAGGAACACAGAGCATATATCCACACTGATGCTTGGTGGGAGAGGATGTAAAAGCACCATGAGTGAATTTGATCCTGAGAAGAAGGGAGGGATGAGGGCAAAGAGGGTTTACTTTTGTCTTTGTTCCTTACTCTCCTATTTTTAATTGGCAATTAATCTTCCCTAGTCAAGTTTATTTTGCCCGTGATGATAATTAGCAGGTGATTTCCCCATCTTTATAGTGACCCCTGAGCTTTTTGACCTTATGTTCTGATCCTGTTTTGCTGAGGAGAGTGAGCAAAAGAGCAGTTGGTTGGGAATCTCACAGTCAGCCAAGGTTAACCTACCACAGTTTTGTAGATCCTTCCAGAGTCCTCTGAAAACAGAACTTAATTGTTTTATTAGAGGGCTAATGTAATATCATTTCCTGCAGCAATGATGCAGGACATCAATAGGGTCCTGTGCTATGCATAGGACCTTTAAACCAGGCCGATTGTGCCTCTTTAGATAAATACCTTTAGAAATTTATTCAATGACATCTCTTACTAGCATTGTGACAAACAGCAGCAAGTGAACATCAGTGATTAGTTCCTGATAGCATTCAGACCTGTAGGAAAATAAGCATAATTTTAACCTGCCTACAATTTCGCTACTAGTGATTTTGGATTCCCAATCTGAGTGTGATTTCTGGAAGGCAAGTACTCATTATCTGAAAGTACCATGCACCTAACAAAATCTTTCATAAAAAAATCACTTTCAGAATTCTCACTCCACTCCTTACTTAGAGGTAATTCTCAACACAAAAATGTAGCTACTTTAATTTAAGGGCACAGGAATCAACAGGTTAGGAAAAAAGGGTTCTTAGCGTACTAATTCCTGAATTTAAAAGCTTTATGTTCAACAGACAAAAGGCCTTAGTGAGCTGTAATTTAACTTTGTTTGCTTACACTGTTAGAGGTCTGAATTGACAACATGAAAAGATAAAGATATCAGTCGTAAAAAAAGTCACTTGAATATGGTCTGTGTTTCAAATGAAGACTGGATTAAGAATAAGTGCAAATTAAAAGAAAACACATGAAGCTAAATTTTATCATGTCTACAGAAAATTCTAGTTTCCCAAAAATATCTAGATGACATCAGAATGTAAATAAAACCTGCCAATATCTACAAATATCCCAAGTTGTATCAGCCTAAGGGAAGAACTCTGATCTCTACAACAATTTGTTCTCATAGTACTATGACATCCAGTGTCTTCTAGATAAAAAAGCAATAAAAAGTCTATCCTGATTGTAAACCCTAAAGTAAAGGATTACTGTGATAAAGTCAAGCAGTTGTCTCTGTAGAGCATTTTAGATTTTCTGCAACAGAAAAATCTGAGAGTGAGACATAAGTACAGGAAGAGAATCTGTTAGTGTTTGACATTAACTAGCAAAAAGCTCTCAAACTGTTAAACTGGTGATTCTCCTTCCCAGGGTTCTTACCACATTCTTTCAGGCTGCAGGAAGCTGAATAGTCTTTTTGTAACAAGGAGTACCTGGTAGGTTCTTCTATTTTTTAGGAGAATTTCATGTACATTAAATGGTGAAACCATAATCATAAAAATTCAAAAAGCATAAATATAAAAAATATGTTGAACATGATACAATATAATAGTACAAAAACTCTGGGGAAGAAAATATTTCTGTAACTTCCTAGTGACGGGAAAAGAACTGATTCCAGGTACTGTAATTAATTCATTGTAAAATAAATGAGCGGATTACAGCAGAGAATATTGAATTCCCAAGGTTGATTTATTCACAATTATTTGTATGCCTGAGCAGATGTCTTGATAGCAACATCAGCAGCAAATTTTACAATTCACAGGTGTAACATCGCTTTCAGAACTCCAGCAAAGACAGCTGTGTTTGAACAATTTCAGCCTGCCAATAGTTTCTCATAGTCCTGCTTTTCCCAAGATGCTGTGTCCCCAGAACCGCTGCAAACTTGTTTCACTCCTTCAGTACAAAGAAATGAAAGAGTTTGTGCTTAGGCAGACTTATAAGGTTATTTGATGCATTGCTGTTTTGCAACTACATATATAGCATAAATCAGCAATTCCCTAGGGTGTAGGAGCAAGGTTACTGCTTGCAGTCTTCAAACTTTCCTCATTTAAAAGCCATGCTAAACTCCAGTGAAAAGTTTGGTGTTTGCCACAAGACTTAGAAGTCCATTTTAGATATTAATAAATGCCCATTCCAAAGGTGACACGGCTTCATGATCAATGACGGATTTCTCTTCATGTGATATCTGTGAGACTATTATTTTACACAGAAAACTAGAATCCTTAAACCCACTACATAACTGACTTAAATGGCTATTCCTTAAACACAGGAAGGATTAGTAATTTTTAAGAGGATTAGTCAGTGCCTCAAAACCCCATTACTAAAAACAGAACAGCCTAAATTACTTCATAATAATGTGTGGGTACAAAACTAAGATATGTTTTTTTCTGTGCTGTTGCTGCATTATTTTGGTGTTTAGTAAGAAGAGACAGTTTTATTAAGTCTCAGAATGAAAACCGATCCTTCTATAAATCCTCTAGAAATTAAAATATAGTAAAAATGAAGTTTTTATGGCACCTATAAATTCTCCTAAGATACATCAGATACACTGTAATCTGTTAGGTTCTTTTAATTGAAATATTATGATTTTAGTCAGACATTTGAACAGTTTAAAGGAAATCAAATGAAGGAAAAAGTCTTCAGTGTGCCTCTAATTTTGTTAGCAAACTCTGAAAGCATCAAGAAACACTTGTACTCAATCAAACCTATTAAAAGCCACCAAGACAAACATACCAAAGAGCATCAGTGTATTAATTCTAACCTCACTTATATACAGCAAATTATACAGATTGATTGTTCCACCAATTTTTATGGCTTATCCAACCAACACCTGCCTGGTCTACATAAGAAAGCTAAAGCCTTTTAGCTGTTGGAAATGTGGTCTAGCTATGCCACGGAGTGAAAGCACACTGCTAGCAGAGAACAAAAGCAACTGCTGCACTGAAGGCTGCGCTTTTAAGAATGGCATTTTAGTTCTAATGAATCTCTTCCTGACATCCCAGCATATCAGAAGTACTATTGTGATCTCAGTTCTCTGCTCCTCAGTCAGCAGGGGCTAAAACTGACGGCTCACTTAACTTCATAGGGAGAGAGACTACCTCTTACCTCATGAAACTTAAAAGTGATCCTTCTGGCTGGATAAGAGAGACAGACCCCAATGGGAGAGCCATCAGTTCTTACTCAGCTGAAAGAAAGGTGGTTCTGATGACAGGATTCAAAGGAAGAATAATAAAATACAGCAAAGTGGTGGAGCATTTTTACACTGAATGATACTTATGATCTCCCAGTGGAGGTCTCCTTTGCTGAACTTCAAATTTTATTCTTATCTACAACATTATGAGTTTTGTTCTGACAAAAAAATGATTTAGTACCATTATACTATGATATTTTACTGTGACATTTTACTATGACATCAGTAGCTGCAATCAGGCTATAACTACTTCACAAATATATTTGAAAAATCTAAAAAGGCTCTTAGGAAATCGCATAAACTCTCCTATCCTTAGTGGCATTTGTAAAAACCACATATTTCAAAAATCTTCTGTATTATAGAAGTGTTTCTATGCATAAGGAAAGATTGCCTAACTCCCCAGTGGCTAAGAAGAGTTAAACATGCACTAGCATCTCTGATGTATCAATTAGTCATATTAAATAGAGGCAAGTCAAAAGAAAAACCCTACAGATCCATAAAGTTCATAAATAGACCGAGAAAGGCATTTGTGATAACTTCTGCAATGCCAGTACCTGGCCCTCTTTTCCAACTAAGTCATACTTTAGTACCAAAAATGTGATAGAACTTCAGGTGCAGTGCTAAAACCAAAATATTTGTCAATATTGTAGAGCTTGAAGAACTAGGTAAGCTTGAAAAACCAAATGTTTTCATAAATCCTAAGTAAATTTCTTGCGTATGTGATGTTCTGCTTAAATATAACAGACTTTAATAAGATAGGGTGGTTTGATTGTTTTACTGTTTGTTTTCTTTTGGAAGGGTTGTGTATTGAGGGTTTTTGGGGATTTTTTTTCCGCCAGTATGTCCTTATAGCCTTGAATTTCCATTCCTTGTTTCAATAGTAGATCAGAAGTGATAAGATTTTGCAAATAAACATTTTAATCTCTTCTAATCCATTGATCTAATGAGTTCTTGTGGCATTTCCTGCTAACATTATGGAATAAAGACTTTGGCTACTCAGAAGTTTGTTTTCCTTTACATTATAATCAGAATTAAAGGATGTTATTTCTTTATTTCATTAGTAAATTCTTTACTCTGATCAAGCCAAACCTAAGTAAGCAGAATTTGACCTTCGAATCAAAGCAAGAATAGTAATAGCTGTGTTTATATTAATAAAGCAAAGAAATAGTAATAGCTATAAGAATTTGGAAGTAATAAAATTATTGTAATACAATGGTTCTTTAATTAATGAGAGTTCTGTTATTTTTTGAAAATTGGTCAACACAAACCTAGATCCAAAGAGCTAAGTGTTTGGAAGAATTATTTTAATTTATTTTAAACCAAGTTTCTTTAACTGTTTAATGCATTTCTTTAACATATTTTACATTTCTTTATAACACTTCTCAACTGTTCAGAAATTACACAGATGTTTACCTTTGTGCACTGGGAAAGGCCTTAATGTTGGAGCTTCTATTTGCAGAAGAAGAACCAATGCCCTCTGGAATCGCCCCTTTCATAATCCCCAAACCAATGAAGATAATAAATATGTTCACAGAGTGGGACTGGCTGGTCTACTAACATGTCCTGTGGGACTCAACTAATAGCATTCTTTTTGTCAGAGTTGCCAGCAATAATGTGGATTATTTTGAAAGTTTTGAGATACCAATCTTTCACTGTCCTCCAGGGCTGCCTGGAGGACAGAAGTAGAGTTTCATGAGAAAATAACAAAGTCTTCATCTCACATTAGAACAAATATGATAACTTTGAACTTCTGAGGAAAAGATATTAAAAAAAGAAAAAGTTATAGCCCAGTTTGAGCACCCATTTGGTGTCCTGAGAGTTCAAAACCACATGCTAGCCAAAAGAAAAAAAAAAAATACATATAAATAAATCTAAAAAAAAAAATCTGACATTTATTGCTACACAAAAATAACTTCTAGTACCACCGAGGTATCCATTTTTTCTCCTTTTCTTTTTAAATCTCCCATTACTTGAAGAGAGATTGCCATCTATGCTCACAGACTGTTCTAAAACACCAAGCTATCAATACTCTGACTGCTGCACTTTTAGAGATTGCCACACCCTTTGAAAGCATTTGGAAACAGAAAGACTTCTAAGAGCAACCTGTTCATATTTCATCACTTCCAGTTTCCACTTTAAGTTATGTAAAGCAAGATAAACAATCTGAGAACATCCAGAAGGTGCACAAAGTTCACGGTATAAGGTTAATGCAAAAACTGCCTAATTCTATTTCACAATATCTCATCTTAAACTTCTTTTCAGAATTAATAGGAGCATTGCATGTCATTAAAGTCAGCAGCCCATATAGATGTCCATCCATCACTACAGACCTCACTGCACATTTTAAACACACTTGAAGTTTCTCATTCCAGCTAAATAATTAGTTTTATCTCTCTAAAAGAAAGATGTGAAATTCATCGTGCAATTACCTTAACATCCTGCTGTGACAGAAAGGGTGCTTGTTGCTCATCTGTAGTTGTATACTTTGTTTCTGGTATGACAGCTGATCAGATAAAGAGCAGTCAGACTGAGTCTGGGGCAGGAAATCTTCAAGGCTTGTGGTATAGCCTGTTCCTGGAGATTGAGGCAAATTTGTGGAACAAGCTTTGCTCCCTTCCTTCTGAAAGCACCTGAACAATTTCAGCTGGGCAGGCACACCCCCAGGAAACACATCACAGGTGTGGGTAAGGAGATTTGGAAAGAAGAGTCAGGAATAGGAATCAGAACTAATAAACAGTGAGGAGAGGAAGAGCAAAGTGGAGTTTTAGGATGAAAAATAAAAAATTTTGTTGGTTTTTTTTTCTATAGGTTGGTTGATATTTTTTGTTGAATGAAATTCATTGCCACCAATATATAAATAAATGCTAGTTTAGCTCTAATAAATTTTAAGCTTCAAGCAGAAGCTTCAATCTTAAAATTCTGTCTAGTTTGCAGTCCCAGCATGTCCTTACATCTTTATTTTCTTTAGGAGTTATTTGGCTTACCAAGAGAAAAAAACTAAAGAGATTAATTTTCAGATCCACATTCTTTGTGTAATAGAAACAATGGACACAAATTTAATTCTGCGTGTCAGTAACAAGTGAACTATTTAGACATACAGATACTATATCTGTTCGAAAATGTCTTTAATTGAGAAAAATGTGAATGTATAAAAAAAAAACTTATCTTTTCAGACTCAAACATTCAATTAAAATTCATTGGTTTCAGCAGAACAAATGTTTCTTGGTTCTAGATAGTAGTTGAAAACTCAGCAAAGATAAAATGGGCAAGGATTTCCACTTAGCTACAGATTACCTTACTCCAAATATTTGGTTTTTCTTAGTTCTGAGTAAAGCTAGGAGCTGTTGTCTCAAGCAGTCCCGGTTGCAGTTGCTCATTTACTGCCATTCTATGTTCATCTGCCAAGAGGAAAGGACTCCCTTCCTTGGTGGGCAGTTTGCACACCTTAGTGAAGGATAACAATGCCTGGTCTCAAACTGCAAGGGCAAATATGAGGCGGGACTAGAGAGAATTTTGATGTGCTTTGATAAAATATTTCTTCCCATGTCTTCTCAAAAAAAAAAAATCAAATCTTGAAAACTGTTTAAAGGGAAAAATAATTTTTAGCTGTGCCCTTCTCTAGGAATATTATCAACAAATTTCTCCTAAGGAGCAAAGCATTTGCATTAACCTTACGAGAATATACCCTTAACAACTGGTACTGCTAATCATAATGATGGGTAGGGGAATCATTATGTAAATGATCATTTATGAAGCATCTCACTGTTATCCCAACGGGACAATAAAGCATTTTATCAATAAAATAAGTCAGTAAGGCAGAATAAGAATTTTCTTCATTTTTTTGTTGTCAGTGACAAAGGTTCTTTTGATATTTTGGTCATACTGAAAAAGGCTTCAACATGTTTGAAATAATTTCTGAGATATAGAAAGATTTTGTGAGAAAGTAGGTCTGATACTTCCCCTCCCTACTGCACTGTTCAAAGACAGTAAGCAAAGATTAGCAAATACTTTGCTAAAAAAGCCAAACTTCTTAGTGAAAATTCAAATCTAATAATGCATGCCAAACTATGACTTTGGTAGCATAAAGATCTGATATTCTTATTTTTGATCCCTCAAAGTTCATTTGTGGTATCATAGTTTAACCTATCCACACTAATGGGAGAAGACAGGACAGTTTATCTTGTGTTCTAATAGTTGAAAGAATTCTTACAGACTCATAGCAAATATTAATCTAATATCATGTACTGTTTTAATAGCAGGCTGTAGTCATTGCTAAGAAATAGGGGAAAGCAGAGAAATCTTTTCCATCTTCTGATTAGTATGTAGGGGTTTTCTGACCTAGAGACCTGATCTATAACATTATTTTTAATAACTATTGAAAAAACAGGTAAGTTTTGATCCAGAAGCAGTATATGAACAGATTAATCAGATCAGAAAGGAAAATTGTGAATTTATCACAAAAGGTTTTCTGATTCTGAAATTGTCTGGAATCAGTTTAATGAAATTAGGATTAACCATATTTTTAAAATATCAAGAATGTGCTAGGCAAGCCACAGTTTGTGACGTCTTTGGATTTTTCTTTAAAGATAGTACTCTGGAAAATTGCTGGTGGAACAGAAATCTCTCAGACAGCTGGAGGAAGAAAGAAGTTAGGATCATACAGAATAAAATATATGATTGTGAACAAAAAAGAGGTTATAACAAGTGTCATTCTAAAAAAAAAAATATATATATATATATATATACTTTTATCTGAAGGAATAATCTGAGAGACAGGTTTGCAGGATGTCATTACAGCTAGCACCTGCAGCATGTTTTATATGTGAATGTCCTGATTAAACCCTTCTCTTTGATACTTCTCAAATCCTAAAGGGTTTCTGAGAAATCAGGCACCTTCTGTTAAACAGATTTCCCACTTGTCACTTGTCCAAATAAAGTTTGAATACTACTGTATTAGTAAGAAGAAAAATCACCCCCAATTCAATTCACCAACAATAGATTAAGAGAACCA
Source organism: Poecile atricapillus (assembly GCF_030490865.1). NCBI lineage: Eukaryota > Metazoa > Chordata > Aves > Passeriformes > Paridae > Poecile > Poecile atricapillus. Next base: position 36,570,484 of record NC_081252.1, read on the forward strand.
TCCTGGTTCCTAATTTCCTCATGGTGAAGGAGACTTAAAAGTTCATCTATCAGGCAACTTGCAACGTGTAACTGCATTTCTGCAAAAGATCCTGTCTGGTTTCATTGGGAATTCTTTGTCGGATTGTTTGGGCTTTTTTACTCCAAAAAGGTGATTTTTAGGTGTTTTTGACTATGATACCTGGAACCAAAAAGTTGTGAGGCAGATGACCTCAGCTGGATTGAATTCTGGGGCACTAGCTGCATAATTTTTAGCTACAGATTAGTGTCAGGATTTGCAGAAATTTCTACCTCTATCCAAGAGTGAGGTAAATTTAGAGGATAAAAGTATTTTTTTGTGGGAGAAATACTCTTTTTTTGTCAGGAAATAGTTGTCTTTCTCATGCAAGTTTGTAGTTGCTAATTTTTTTCATATGGTAGTAAATGACAAAGAACTGAAAATCCAGAATCTCAATTTCATCTTCAATAGCATAAAAATATCTTCAGCAGTCCACCTCTCTTTGTATCCCATCCCTACCCTCTGCCCATCTTTCATTTCAGAGGCAGTGCCAAAAAGTAGGTAGGTATATAGGTAAATAATTATTGCGTTGAAAATTCCTGAGAACTCCTACGCTGTTTCTAGTTGGCCTGCAGTGCTGAGAATTTTAGGACTGTTCTCCAGCAAAGTGGGGAGAAGGAAGAAGATGACACAGCATTCATCATGACAGTAATTGCAAATACTAAGGAAAGTTCTTGCCAAGAGCTTCCAGGAGAAAGAGTTCACAGTGTATCACAGACTGCTTGTTAATGGCTCCTTCTTGAAATATGTGACTGAATTGATGCTCCTCAGGAGCCTTAGGAACCCAACAGCAGATATTTTCAAGCATCTAGGAGATGTTAAGAAGACACTAAGAAAGTTTTGAGAAGATGTCTTAGTATTCTCAAGAGCTACACATACTGTCTTTTTGACCTGTGTGTGACAAAAGGGATAGAACTGTGTTTCATACCTGAAATTCTTTGTTCTTGAAAAGAATTATTCCCTAAGCTTTTGTCCTTATGAAAACTGCATAGACCTTCATTTCTTAAAAGATTGTTTTAACTTATATATTTATTTATTTTCAAATGCTGGGACTATTAAAGAAATGGACTCAAAATAATATAACCCATTTGTATAGACCTGTGTAAACTATAAAAAACATTTAGACAAAATTTAATAAAAAAAAAAAGGTTTTTTTACATCACTATCCTTTAAAACCCCAAAAAGTATAGTTGGGGAAGATATAATTCAGGCAGATCAGTACTTGATTCTTAGTGCTGCCACTTATGTCTCTAACTAATAGAAGATGCAAATGATGAGAAATATGAGAAATTAGGTCAAAGGAAATATAATTTACTCACTACACGACACTACACTCACTAAATCACTACAGACCTCATAGAAAACCTAGTTTTTATTTTAGGGGTTTCATAAACCAAAACTAATAAGTGCTTTTACAGTCTAAAATGTTCTTCCAGTGTTTTCTCCTTTAGTATTGATGTGTCATATAATCAATTTTAACTATTCAATAGGAGGAAGTTGCTATAGGCAGGTCTTGCAGACTAATTGTGTTTTCAGGAAAGGATGAAATGTTAAAAAATTAGATGAAAGATGAAATACATCTTTTCAGGTCCGAGGAGAGTTGATAATGCCTGTTATGGGTATGTTATACTCCAAGAACTGTTATGGCCAAAAAAACCCCCATAAAGATACATACATAGCCAAGGATTTATTTTTAACCTAATAATCTTAACAGTCTAAATAAAATAGAACCAACTCATTGGTCTTGTTGCAGTAATATTAAGTTATAGTCCCTATTCATGGACTGAAAATCCTTACTATTGATGTCACTAAGATTGTTATTCAACACTTAACTAGCAACTACTTTTTCTTTGGTGTTGTGTCACATCTGCTGTGTCTCAGGGTCCATTTTAGTTATCTTTACCAAGCATGGAAGCGGTCGAGCATCAGCATCCTGAGTTGTTTCCAAGTAGGGCTTCAGTTTGGATGTGTCTACAGGATCCTTTCTGCCTCACTGCTGGCATAGAGCTGGGACTATCATTACACACCTTCTTAGGAATTTGACCAACAGAGAATTATAAAAAGGTGATAAAATAGCTCAGGCTGAGGCATGTCCAGACAAGTCCCGAGAGCTGCAGAATCAGGTCAACACAAAATCTGTAGCCTTTTACTAGTCATTAAAAAGGTCATATTTACTTTCCTACTGGCAGGGAAAATACGGCAATAATGGTCAGGTAAAACTCACTGAAAGAGCAAATTGCTTTAGTAGATTATGCAATGAGAGAATTCAACTGTTCAGTCACTACAGCTTGAAAAGAAGAAAACAATTTAACAAGGCCTAGGATGTAGCAAAAAATGGAAGGATCTGAATAGGAGATTAGAATTGTTAGGTCAGAAAGTTAGGTAAAAATGTATTATGGCAGTTAAAGCACTCTGTAGGTGGGGAAAAACAAAAAATGTTATATTGGCAAAAAACCCTGCAAACCCAAACAAAAGCCTACACAAGCTCACACATATAAAAATTACCATGGGCTGAATGTCAAATTTTTGTGCTTTAAAAGTATTGAGGTGAATTTTCTCTGAACATATGGGGGTCTGTGCAAGAAACAGGTGTGGAGCTGCAATCACTGGGGGTTTCTCACCCACCCACACGGGAAGGATGGGTGCTTGGTGTTGTTCACTGAGTGCGCCTCCTCCCAGCCCCAGTATGGGAACAGCTTCTCCAGGGATACTTCTGGTTCCTGGAGAAGTACTGTCCTGGTAAGTGACAACTTAACACAGCTAAAATAGTGTATATGTGGGGAGGAAAAAAAAAAAAAGACTATTTTATGATAAGTCAGGAATTTCTATGGAGACTGCATTTGAATTTGGAAGCTCAGATATTGTTGAATGCATTTCATGTTTGGTATGTCCAATGGAAAAGACAATCATATTAGAAAATCACATATTTAGGCAGAATTGTTCATGGTGAATGGACTTAGACTCATTGCATTGTTGCTGACCTCATTGCAGCCAATTTCCTCATAAAAACTCACAAAAGAAAAATGGGATTTTATTCTTTAAGACCTAAAAACTCCCAAACACTTTATCGAAGTGCGTCTTAGTAAAGTCTAAAAGCATAATACTAGAAACACCAATTAAAATATAGCATACCTGTGGAGACAGGTAACCTACATTTGAGTTTGACTTTTCCATTCCTGAAAAGTTCAAGTTCTGTCTCTTCGCAAGACTACCTGGCTTTGATAGCAATGAAGAGATTTTAACATTTCACTCATGACAACATGATCTGAGTCAAGAAAGCAGTAGTCCTTCACAGAGCTTCCCTGAAAAGCTAAATCCAGCACAACTCTTGATTAAAGGTTTGAACAAAAAGCCATGGATGGCAAAATGACTGGAGTAACAGAAACAGTTGAATTTTAACAGTGTACAGTTTCTGTGTGGTGCCTAGAAACCCAATAGCAGTGATTCAGGAGTGTGCATGAAACTAGAAAGACAGAGGAGTACTAGTTGAATGTAGGTTAGCCCAAATTCATTGAAGAGGAAAGAGCAATAGGAAAGGTGTCCTAGAATATAGTATTTTTTGGTATTCCCAAGAGATATCTGGAAATGCCAATGCCATTGGACATGGTATTACTGAAATGTCATGTCAAAACCTCCATTTGTTTCTAATCACTATGTTCAATATGGAAAAGTTCAAAACTGCTAGAATAATTATTTAGGTTGGAAAAGACCTTTCAAATCAACTGTAAACAGGCTAATGAAGGTCTAAATGTTTGTGAGATCTTTTCTTCCCCCCAAAAATTTCCCTTGCTTTTTTTTTCAGAGTATGTTAAGAAGGAACGCTAAAGAGGAGATCTGGAAAGAACCTGCTGAAACGTTTTGCCTGAGACTGTGACAAAAGCTGCTGATGAATTCAAGCACAATTTGGCATTGTGTGCTGAGCAAGCCAGCAGGTCCCACTGAGTACTTGTGGGGTTCCAGGATAAAAGTGTTTGCCTGAGAATGACGCACACTGTGCATGCTCTGCATAAAAATGAGACATGGCACACAGCCACATACTGCTCCAATTCAGGTATTAGCAAGAGAGAATATTATGGAGAAAAATAAAAACTTTCAGATTTTTTAAAACAAAGGAGTGCTAACAATGAGAACAGTGACTGAGGCTTCCAGTAAGCTGATTAAAGTTTGTTTGTCCCAGTCATACTGAATATTTAACTGGAGTCTGACAGTATAAATGCAACAAACTGAAGAAGTCTCATGATTTCCTGCTTGCAGGGCCTTGTTTGCATGTTTTCCAGAGTTAAGAGAATAGTCACAACAAGCCACAATAGTTACTTTGTGCAGCAGAGGAGCAATTCTTAGAAATTCTGGCATTTGCTTATAATCTGCAAGAGTGTGGAAACCAAATGACAGCTATTGCAGTGAAATAGCACAAAGCTTGCTCAGCTATTTTTCATATTGTCACCTATATTGTTTAAAAGGGGAAAACAAACGGAACTAGTTTCCTGCTATGTTGTTTCTCCCAGTACCTTTTCATCCGGTGTTTTAAACCTCAAAATTGGTCAGGGCTTGCTTGACCTACCTTGAAATCAGGCACACAACCAATGTCTTACAAACAGAAGAAAATACTTGCTTAGTTTGTGCTTACAGTAGTAACATGTGAACTGTGTTGGTTAGAATTTGTACACATTTTATTTGAAGAGTTAATTTGTTTAACTTTTAATGGGTTGCTGAGGCACAAGGTATTATGACACTTATCTTTTCTCACAAAACTTCCATGTATGTGCTGTGAATTCCACTGGGTTCCTGATTGTTTTAAGCTTTAGACCAATGAAACATATAAAATGCTTGAGTACAAAACTTAGATCCATAGAAACTGTGCTTATCTACTTCCAAAACATGGGCCTCTAAATTCTTCTGTGCACGTCAGCTTTCTCCAGCATTATTTCCAGATGACAAAGTGCCTGTTTCTGGGGCATATCAAGATATATTCCTACAATGCTGAGCAATTCAAGGATTTATCTCAGACCCATGTCAGCAGAGTAAGCCCTTCAGACAAAATAGTGGGGTCTAATCCTGTAGGGTGTTCTTACCCTGTCCTTGATATCATTCTAACATAAGTAATCTGATCAAATTAATAAAATCCATCTGCAATATTCAATATAAAAATACACATCTAAAAGCCTGGAAGCTGCCACCTAATTTATTTATGCTGCATTGAGTAAAACAAGAAAGCCTATTCAGCTCAATGGGTTCTATCAAGATTTTTCCTGAGACATCAGCTCTCCCCATGCTCTCTCAGAGAATCCAGGGCTTTCATCTGTGGATGTGACTGCCTCTCCCAGCTTCAAAGTCCAGGTTCATTTCAGTGCAGTGCTATTTCAGTCCAGTCCTCCATCCTTTTTGTTTCTTTACAGAAATGCTTGAACTATATTAAGCACATGTTAACACCAAGATGACAGTTAAGTCTGATGATAAATTTTTACCCTTCACCAGTCTAGGACATCCAATTGCATGTTTCAATTAATTTGGGGAAACACCAGACATCCCCATGTGTGTCTACTTTGGATTAAACCATTTTGTTCTGCTCTGTAATGACTGTAATGTGTTGCACTCAAATGACAACAGACTTGATTCATTCTCCACAAATCTTGTACATTCAGCACTCTCAGAAACAGTAAATTGAAACTGAGTCTAATGTATCCTACTGGAAGACAAGAAGAGCTTCACTAAAATCAATGAAATCACACTAAGTAGCAAATGAAATCCAAGGAGAATTCTGCATAATATTTGGTAAAAGGAAAAAGCCTTCAGCTTCTTTATGATTATTGAAGCAGACTAACTACTGTAACAGCAAAATACACTATTATGTTCTTGGATTTCTCTGTGTTTTCATGATTTCTTCTCAGGTCTATTCAGGATCTGAATCTGTCAGTGGAGTGGGCCAAGGGTGTTTTCTTGTCCTAGTTGCATGCCTGAAGGGCATGAAAATTCTGTCTTGGTTTAAATGCACTTGAAAAACAGGTTAAGTAAAGGTAAATTGTTCTCCAACTCTTTTCTGTGATCCAAAATGCTCAGACTTCTCTACAGATTTAAACTGTATGTCCCCACTCTCCTGTCAACATGGCCCTATAAACACCAGTAAGGAAAGAAAGGTGTTTTAAGGTTTTTGCTCTTTCCAAATTCTGATTCTGTTTATATACTGGTATAACATCTTTCAAGCATCCAGAAGGAAAACAAGTCCTATTTTTTGTTTTAAGGTTTTCAAATACTTTGCTCTAAGGATTTTATATACAATGCCAAAGCAATTCCTCTGAGAATTTCTAACAAAAATTTCCTGACAGAGGGATGACCTTTCTTGAACTGAAAACTATCGACATCTCACTCAAGAGAAAAGTGAGCTCATAGAACTTTGAACTGAATGACTTTTTTAAACTTTTAGGAACAAGGCAGAGTGAATTCCTTCTGTCCAGACAAAAAGTATCGCTTAATATTTATATAGCTGACTAAAACAAATATTCTGGATGAAATCACTTTTTATGAGAAGACAGAAGATAAACTATATGTACAAAGTAAATTGTTGATATAAGCAACACTGAGAAGGGAAACCTCTAAGAAGGAGTTTAACACATAGTTTATAATTATAAAGGAAAATGAAATGCACTTAATTAGCTGCACTTTATAGCAATCTAGTCATTTATGATACCCTTAACACTCTGTGCAATTGAAAAAGCCAGAAGAATTACAGTATTTAAAATCAATAATATTTGGTACCATTTTGAATTAGAAGGAAAAATGTCCATAGAAAAACATAATCAGTTTTCTTCTTCTGGCTTCCTCCTATACTGTGGACACTCTTAAATAATGGTTTGAGTGTAGCTGACATTTTAAAATATTTCACTATTTTCTGAGTTTAGATTGTTAAGAATTTTTTTGTGACCACTAATCACAACATTAATATCATCCACCCTATTCACTGTCTGGTACTAGAGTATTTTGCTGGAAATGTACTTTGTTACTCAATGGATAGTGAAAGACAAAGCCATGTTAGAGGTAAAATGTAACTGGATTTTGTGAAATCCTGTCTTTAAATATTAAAAAATGTTTTATTCTGATGAAAATATATTTTTTTTTTAACTTAAAGGAACCCCTTCATACTTGTTCTGGTCAGTGTGAAAATGAATATTACAAAATTATGCTTGTTCTACATGCTGAATAGTTCTCGGGTACATTTAATGATTCAAACACACAAATGTGAGGCTCACAATTTAAAACAAAGGTTGTCTTTAACAACAACAGAGAGCACAACTGACAATAAAACTATCTGAACACTAGAGTTGTTGAGTTGGAACCATGTAGTTTACTTGTATAAACTAATACTTGGAAAAATACTAAAGAATTACTGAAGCTTAGAATAAAAAGAAAAAGAGACTTCTATTTTCCTCCTTTCTATTATATGCCTATGTGTCAGGAAAAAAGAAATTTTTTTTAAAAAAAGCAATAGCAGTATTATGGTATTAACGAAAGCCTTAAAAAAAATCATATTTGTTTAATTGAGAATATTTAGTTCTTGGCACATTAAAATGTTTAGGAAAGGAGAATAATAACCTGCGGAACACCAGGTAATGTATTAGACATTCTTATGTATCTGTGATGGTCACATAAACCCTTCATTTTTTAAGATAAATCTCCTGAGATATTTCAGTTTTCTTGAAGGGCTTCATTTAGCTACAAATATTTCTGGTTTTTTCTCCATCATGGCAAGTAGCTAACTAGCAGTTCATCCCCTCTACCCTTAGAACATCATAGCTTTACTGTGTCTCATGCACATTTATTTACATCAGTAAACAAAATGAGGGCAAGCATGAAAAATGGGAACACATAGTCATTTCTGCTATCGGCACAAGGAAGATGGCACAAGTAGCAAGATTTATGTTACAGAACAACAGGTTATGGATCTCAAAACCAGTATTAAAAGTGATAATGAAAAATAAAATAATAATGAAAAACTCAAGCAACATTTTAACTTCTCTGACCTCAGCCCAAGTGAGACAGCAGTGCCATGGCATTGACTGGAATTCTGCTAGACCCCGTGTTTTAGAGAGTTGTGTGTAAAGATTGGTCTGAAATCTGGAACCAAGGCTTGTCTTGGTCATGTTCTGAGCCCAAAACCACTGAAGATTCCTGTACTAAACTGAAGTTAATGTTACATCTGCTTTGTCCCAGCCACAAAATGTGCTGACCAAATTGCCTGTCAGCACAACTGGCATGTGAAATAGCAGGGGGTAAACATAAGCTGAAAGTACTACAGAGCTTCTGGCTTTTGTGTCCTACACAGATCTTGAAAGATGTGGTAATATCGCTCTTCCATGGCTTTCCTCCTTAGTACACACAAAGTGCTGCTGCTAGGTGGTACAAAAGACTAGCTCTACAATGATACCCTTTCTCCTACAGAGTAACAAAGAGACACAGAAAAATTAGGCAAACACCTCTCTTCAGTGAAGTGAATTAAAGGTGTTCTATTTGGGTTTTAAATCTCTATTACAAGACTGAGGTCATCCAAGGTAAATAGAGTTTAGCAAAACAGGTAAAGTAAAAGCAATATTTTGTAGAAATGTAATATAATTTAAGATGAAAATGATTAATCATTTCAGCCAAAATTGATTTGAGCATCAAATTCAACTCTGAAGGTCATGCTGATCTTGTGAGAAAGAGGCTCACTCCATAGATAAATGTTGCATTTAAGTTTACAAGGTAAAAGAGGAAAACATAGCAATGCCAGTTAGGACCACAGAAATTATTGTCCCTCTGTACCTGGCACTGGGGAGGCCTCACCTTGAATACTTCACTTGAAGAAAGACTTGGGGTGCTGGAACTTGTCAAGCACTGGAGCTAATGGAGAGTCTAGAGACTAAGTCCTACAAGGAGCAGTTGAGGGAGCTGGGGTTGTTAAATCTGGAATAAAGGAGGCTCAGAGATAATCTTGTCACTCTCTACAACTGCCTGAAAGGAGGACGTAGCCAGGTGCGGGTCAGCCTCTTTTCCCAGACAACCAGTGGCAGGACAAGACAAAACAGCTTCAAACTGAACCGGGGCGGGGTTCAGGTTGGACATTAGGAAGGATTTCTTCACTGAAAGTAGTTAAACATTGGAATGGGCTGCTCATGGAAGTGGTGGAGTCTCCATTCCCGGAAGAGTTCAAGAAACAACTGAACATGGCACTCAGTGCTATGGTCTCATTGATATGGTGGTGTTCGGTCAAAATTTGGACTCAATCTTGAAGGTCTTTTCCAACTTTACTGAGTCTATGATTCTACGGTTCTAAGATAGCACGAATGCCACCCCAGGTGTCCACTTAACTGGAAATTCAAAGGACCTAGAAGCCATCAAATGGTGGAGGAGAGAATATGGAGGTCAAACCTGAAGAGCAATAAGCTATGTTGTTCTGCTCTCAGAGTATAGGGAGAAAGTTTATTTGGAAGAAGCATCCAAGCAGAGTTTACTTAATCTTTACAGATTATGTAGAGTAAATTAATATTTATTTACAATTTTAATTAGGACACTTAAAAACTAATTTTTCCATAACTTGGAGACTTAGCTCCCCTACTCATTTATGCAACATTTTTTCATTATGCTATTGCTTCTACTTCTCTACAGTATTGACTGCAGCATTAGCAAAGATTTAGCACAGATCTATTGAGATGGGGTAGGGGAGGGGAAGGGAATCTTCTTGTGGAAGATACCAGGAAGTTACTGGGGTATGGTGAATCGTGGTTTGCTTTTTTCTTGAATCTTATACAAGGAGAGTACTGAAAAATATTAAACAGACAAACCCTTTATTTTTATTTTTTTTTTCTGTAGGTTTAATGACAATTAAAAGGAAAGTATATACCTATGTTTTCATTATTAAAGAAAAATATAAAAAGAAGCATTGCAAAATGAGAGAACTATTTTCCATCCTCTTGTAAAGGACACATACCTTATGAAGATTAAAAATAAGAACATTAACATCATGACTAATAACAGGAAGCTATTTTTTTCATCTATTAGATTAAAATAAGAACAAGTTTAATATTCATAAGCTAGAAGAAGCAATCTTTCATGCATTAGTTCTAAATAGAAAAAAGCAATTTCAGTATCTTTCAGGCTTTTATCAGTAACTGAATTTGTCATACTTTGTGAAAGATAGGTCACTGCAGACATTTTTAAATCATTTTTAAAGTAGTGGCACACCAACAGGGCATTTAACCCATTAAGGTGACAGGCAGGATAGATTCAAGTGAAATATGTATTTTTAACTCCTCTTTATAAATTTTTATCAGTAGTGTCAATAGATTTTTGACAAATAGTCTTGTTAGTACTTTCCCTGAAAATTTCTTATTATTTAAACAAAAAAAACCCACCCAAAACTCTATCCCACTCCCCCTCAAAAAAACCCAACAAAAACCCCCAATCAACATCCCTTAGAAATACAAACAAAATCACCCCAACATAAAACCCCTTGAACAATCTGGAATTTGAATTACCTGTGCTAAGGAACATAAACATATCTTAGAAGATGATTTCTTAACTCTCAGGTTACAAACCTGTCAGAATCTTTTCCTTCCTCAATACAAGGAAATAGTTCACCACAGTGTTGCCATTACTGTGTTCTGCATAATGCCATACTCACTGACTATAAAATGAAATGCTCCTAACATCAGCATAAGTAAGACTGCACCCATTTCTTCACAATTTAATTGTTATTGTGATACCATGAAGCACTGTAAGTGCTGATTTTTATTTTTTTTTTTAATTCCAGTAATACATAAAATGGACTGATAACGTGTGGAGGCAGGAGTTCGACACCCTCTGACTAGATTCTTTTAGAGGTTCCACATTAGGAGGATTTAGAGTTTAATACCAAATTTACTTTATATAATTGTTGTTTTATGGCATTTTTATTTCATAGAGTACTACAGCAGCACACTGAAATCATACCAGAGGCACGATGTAGCTATTGCAACATGCAATATTGCAACATGCAATCACCACGCAAACATGCTTCCCATTACCAGTCCCTGAATTCTCATCAGCATGGTGCTGGGTGTGTCAAGTCACCAGAAAGGAGCACAAGGGATGAACCAGTTCAAGCCCATTACTCCCTTCAAAGCTCATTTTAGTAGCTGGCCAGTTTTCAAACTTATCCTTAGGGTGAGCCACACATACAGTGCTTCCCCCCATGCTGCTCTGGCTACCTCAGAGCAGTACTCTCCACTAATTATGTCAGCAAAAGCTGTTCATACAGCCTGATGACTCACTGGTACAGTTGTGTATCTAAGATAAAGTTTACTTTTCAGTCCCCCTAAAATAAATGCAACTTTCTTTACAATAATTGGTCATTCTTGACATTCTTCCTCGAGTTCATTATCTTTGACCTTCTCCTCCAAGTCTGCCTCCATTGTGGGGAGATTGGTCACAGTGAAACAGTATCAGTGTGGTGCAAGTGCAAAGGTTCACAACTGCTGGGCTCCATCTCATATCTCTCTAATTAATGTATGTATGTGCAGAATGACTTTTTCCTCTCTCTCCCCTCGTATGCTCTATCTTGTTGCCTTCTGAATTTAGCTGAAATTAGGATTTTTAGATACAGATTATTACTGTATTTTTCCTCATTTAGCAACAGTATTCACAAAAAAATTAATTCATACTTATGGGTCATTACAGCTGAATAATGCTTAAACGTATCTTTTTTTAAATTCTTATGTGTTCTACATTTTAGTTGCTAACCTCAAGACAAAGTTTTCAGTAGATTTCTTTAGGAACTGCTTAAGATGAAGACCAAAATGCATAGGACAAACTGATGAGAGGTGAACAGGACTTTGTCTGTGTTACAGTGCTTCTTTTGAAGACATGACCATAATTTTGACAGGAGCTCTCCTATCTCAAATTGATTAGTAAGTTAACAGATCACTTTATTCCACTACTGAACTATACTGTAAATGCCTAGAAAAGATTTACTAGAAAATCTGATTCTAAGGATATGCTTAAGTGGTTATGATCACATTTGGACACATACTCACATCTTATCTACAATGTTTTTTTCAAGTCCTCCTTCCCTCTGCCACAGAAATTTTTCAGATACATCAAAAGGACCACTTACCTCTGCATATTTCATCCTGTGCAAGTTCCACACTCAGGATTTCCTGAAATCCAAGAAACATGTCCCAGATTTCAAATGAGAATATCCTTGGTTTAAAGTGACATGTTCTGAGCTAAGGACCTCAAGTGACAAAGCATCCTGTTTTTTTGGGTTTTACTTAGGCCATATTTTAGCCCAGCCTTAACACTTGCAGGTTTTACATTAAACTCAATCAGAAACTTAAACAACTAAAATGAACTAAGTCTCCATCCCCAAGGTGTAATAACAGAATCACAAGACAACTGAGGTTTGAAGGACCCTTGGCAGGTCTCTAGTCTGACAGTCTGCTAGTCACAGCCAGTTCCACTAAAGGTCAGATGAGCAAAATACAGACAGGTGTTGAAAAACCCCCAGGATGGAGACTGCATAGTCTCTCTAAACAACCTGCTCTCATGCTTGACTGTCATCACAGCTTTTCCTTATATCCAGCCTGAAACTCTTGATTTAATTTATGCTGCTGTCTTGTCCTCCTGCAGAGCTGTGAAGAATCTTACCCTTCCTCTTTTATAACCTCTCATGGGTACTGGCAGGCTGCTATTAGGCCTCCCTGGAGATGTTGCCTCTCTGGGTTGAAAAAGCCTCCTTACATCAGCTTCGCTCATAGAGCTGCTAGCAAAAAATGGAAACAGGTTCCAGCTCATCCCCTCATTCAGATTAAAGCTTTCAGTCAGGCCACCTGAGAAAGATGAACTTCAACTCTAAGAGCTATGAGAGCAACCATGGTGATCCAATATTTGTTTAACTTCACTGAAAACAAAACGGTGAGAAGTTGTGACCATTGTTTACACACAGTCTGGACAATATTGTCAAAAAAGAAGTAGAATTATTGAAGGCAAATAATAATAAGCACATCACTCAACCTGTTGGTCATGTCTCTCTTGACGCAGACCAGGATGCCGTTGGATTTCTGGGCTGCAAGCACACACTGCTGAGTCATATTGAGCTTTTCATCCACTAACACTCCCAAGTCTTTCTCCCCAAGGCTTGCCTCAACACATTCTCCACTCAGCCTGTACTTGTGCTTTAGATGTGCTAAGAGATGAGCTTGTGCTTTAAGATGAACTTTCCTTTGTAGCAGCCAAAGGAAACTTTTTCAGTTACTCAAGCTTTTCTAAAAAATTTTCTTTCCACACTTCATATTATTTTGCATATATATATAAATACATCTATTTAAAATAATTGGTGCTTTTGAGTAGTCAGTTTTACTTGCCAGCTCAGTGTGGCTGATTCGATGATTCACCAAAGTCAGGACTGTTTAAAATTTATGGGGTTTATTCTTTTGTCAAGCATTTTCTACATACAGAACATTCACGTGGTATAAATTACAGAACAAAAACTGCATGAGACAGACTACTGCAATTGAGTAACAGACAGTTTACATGATTATTGTTTGATCACAATGGAGAGGAGATATTAAAAAGGAAAATAGATTCAGTAGCTAGAAATGTAAGCAAATTTTTATCTCAGTTAAAGCTACTTACCAGGAGGTTCGCTCAAGCTAAAGAGAGATCTACTGTACCACACAGGGCAGAATGCTTAATGCACACAAGATTACAACGCTAGAAAATTCCAGATTTCAAAGCAATTTTACACAATCTAAATTGCAGTAAAACTTTGTTTAAAAAAAAGATTTCTTTTTTTCTGATTGCCTTCAGTAAATGGAGGTCAGTTTAAGAGTTTATAAGCATTCTTTAGCAAAAACGTAATAAAAATAAAAATACTCTCAAACTTCTAAGTCATTGCTCTGAGTCTGGATAGATGTTCACTGCTGGCTTTCTATTGACTTGTTATTCTGCTTCTGGGAATCTTATTTTTCCCATTTACATGTTTAACTAATGTTATATTAGAATACTAAGTAAGCAAACTATAAAAAATACAAAGTTTTTGTTGTTTGTCGATTGTTTTGGGATTTTTTTTGTTTGGTTGGTTTTTTTTGCACTAATCCAGTTGGATGCATGGACTAGAAAACCTGTTGAGCTAACCAAATGGTTTAACAAATAGGAGTCAATGGTACAATGAATAAGCAAAAATATTATCTACTGGTCGTAGTCTTCAGTTCTTTGCATTCTCATTCTCTTAAAATGCATTTTCTGTATGTTTAATTAACAGTTTTCTCAAGGATATAAGTGAAGCTTTGTGATGCCAGGTTTTTAGAATGTGGTATATTCTGAAAGGATGTGCAATGTTTCTCTTCAGTAGACTTGAAAGTCCTTGCTGATGCCACCCTGTGATAGCTGAAAAACCTAACATCTATCTTTTTTCTAAAAAAAGGTTAAGCTTCTGCAAGCAGCTTTCTCAACTAAGACACCATAAAAATAAACTCCAAAATGCAGTGATCAGAAAACACTGCAACTATTTATTTTTTTTTCCCTGTCCATGTATGTTGCACAACTTGACACCTGGAATTTGATAACAAAACTTTCTTTCCAATGACAAGCAATCCTGTAGCCACAGTGGGAATAAATTTTGTAATTTCTGTTTGTCTTGCTTGTGAGATTTTCGCTTCAAGGCACAAAAAGATTTAAGAGTGGACTGGACAGGACATAACATTTCAGCTCAAGGAGTCAAAGATTGTGGTACAACAGCTCTTGTTTCATGTCTGAAGCAAAACAACACAAAATTTCAATCATATCTAAGTCTTCCATTTACAAATGCAAAGTATCATATTAAATTTCCTGAAGCTTTTTTGGTTGTTTTGGGGGATTTTTTTTCTTTTTTTTTTTACAATAATTTATTATGGTTATCATCAATTTCAATACTTAGTTATCTCAAGCAACACAATTTCAGTTGATAATTAATAAGGAGTACCATTATCAAATAGCTATCATTTTAGTCACTTTCATGTGGAAGTTGATTCAAATTGTGTACGTCAAAGACATAACAGGTATAGAAGGGCCTAACAATTTAAAATAAAAATTGTATAAATTTGAAGAATGGTGTAATTTGAGTTCAATGTACTGTAAAACTATTAACTCAATAAATATCTAACACAGATTCTTATGCTTCTCCAACCCAAATTACTGTGTTGCCTTTCTCAACTTCGGTGATTTCACAATTTAACTTATTGAGCCGTCCATCCAGGATAAACAGAGACTCCTTGGAAGGGGTCATGAGATACTGACCAAAAAGGCCACTGTCTTTTATAAGACGGTTCTTACTGTTCCAAGGCCATTCACCTGCCTTGATGGGCTCCTTCAGACTCTTCACCATCTTCACCTTGCCAGAGGAGAGCTCCATGAAGAGAACATCAGTTTGCGTGCTGGAGCTGCAGTAGACATTGTATTGATGAGCTTCAGTGAAGGACGGCTGAAAAGCCACATCAGATATGTGCAAATTAGTGTGAATGTCAAACGCATCCTGTATTTCTCCTCTCACTGTTATGGACTGGATCCTCATGAGGCCTTTGGCATCATCGATGCTGAGAAGGTAATGTCCATCTGGAGAGATATGTGGCGTGCCCGTCACGTCACCATTGTATCCAATCACGGAATCGGTAACGCTATCCACTATGAGCTGCGGTAGGACAGCCCCAGTGGTGTCAGGCTTACAGCAGATGAAAAGATATCCTCCAAGATGTGTATAAGCCAGTGACTCAGGAACGCAGTTATAATCCTTTAAACTAATTGTCTTGATGTATGACATTGTTTCCAGATCAATTTTTTGGAGCGTGGGATCATCCTTATGAAGAATATATCCAAACCTGAAAGGAAAAGCACAAAACCAAAGTCAGAGCTACTGTGTGCATTATATATGAGTGAGGAAAGATATCGTGAGCAAAGGAGATTATTAGTATGTGCAGCGATATATTGCTATATATCTCAGCTTCAGATGTTTCATATATTAAGCAGTTTATAAATATTACAAATAATAGTTTATTTTTAGTGTTCTTGTAATTTAGAATTTATATAAAAAAAAGCCTAAAACCCATTTATCTGATTAATGGGAAAGTTCTTTTTTCCTACTGACATAGGGAAAAGGTAAACCATTACTTTACAAATATCTATTCACTTCTAACTTTTACAAAAGCCAGAAAGGAGAAAAAGATTAAATATCAATAGATACCACATCCCACTTATTTGAATTCAGTTCATACAGCTCTTTGACTTGGGAACATCAGCTAAACCCAGCGCTCGTTGTTATTCAGATCATTATCTGAATCTTCCTTATTTATTTCAATAGAAATGAATATCATAAAAGGATTTAGGTTTATACCTCCTAATTATCCAAACACCACATTTCTTACAATTTAAATGACCCTTTATGGTCTTCCATACATCAAGGAACTTTTACTGAACATGAATAATATGGTTAAATTTTAAAATCCTAGAGCTGATTGATTGAAACCTTTTAATATAAACTGTATCACTATTCTTTAATGGTAGTGTATATGTTCTGACTGCACAATCAAGTGACTATACATATATATATATATATGTATGTATGCAAAAAAGATACCTCTAAATATTATGGAGTCATGTGAAAGAATACTAGCTTTACTTATCTAAGTAACTTTCACAGCACTTTCCCCAAACAGCTGTTTTCTTTTGGCACATTTCTTGGCATTTTCCTCTGAATCTTTGATGCTAAGAATGAGGCTGTGTGATGATATATATAATCTAAAAATACCTTTCACATCCTTTTGATATAAAGCCAGCCAGAATGTTCCAACGATTGGGCTGACAATAACACAAAATTTTCACACTATACTTGTAACCCTTGTGTATTTACCAATCAGTGAACTACCACAGTAACAGGCAAAAAATGTTTCAGGAAATTGTTCAGTCAATTCCTCAGTATAAGATAAGGTGAATTACACTTGCACTTTCTACTGAATTGATGTAAGAACACTTTTCATTTTAGCCCCACCTTAAAAAATCCTTGTATACTGCTGCAGTATCATAAAAGCAAAGAACCAAAGGAATATTTCAAATTTTAGGGACCTTAGGATTTCATTTGGTCCAAATTCTGCCCAAAGAAGGGCCAGTGTGAATCAGACTGTCCACAATTACAATTTCAGATGATTATGAGATCATTTTTTGTCTTTGATTATTCAGCCACTTATAAATACATGAATTCAATCATCTTGGCTAGAAAAATGTGAGTCAGCTTTTTTGGAAGTTATGTCTAGATAACTTACTTAAGATAATACTTTTCTATTCATGAGGTCTGCTGTTCTGTCATAGAAAAAGATTAGGATCATCAGGCAGAATTTGATTTTTAGGTTTTTTGGCTGCAATGATGTCTGTTTCTTAATCTTTGTGGGTAACCATTAAGCCATTGATTCCTGGTTCCATTATTAACTAGTAAGCATTTTTCAGCTATAAGAAACAGACCTATGCTGTATTATGTACAGAATCATCCTGTGACAGAAAAGGTTGAATAGGTAACAACACTGACACTTCACATGTCTCCATGTTTAATAATCAGGGTTGGTTATTAATCACATGAGCAGTGATTACTAAAGGACAACAGAATTGGCTTATTGATTTTGTTTTTACATAACAATGTAAAGCAACAATCAGTGAACTATCCAGGGGTGTTCACGAGAAGATAAAGGGAAAATACCTACTTTTAAGGTCAATGTGATGACAGGTACTGAACAACTTAATTTTAAGCTATTATTTAATTTTAATTTAATTTTTAATTTTAAGCTATATTATTTAATCTATTTAAATAAATGTAGGCAGAAAGGTTTTGTTTTAACTACTTTTGATCTCAATTTCATTTGCAAACACACAGTAATTTTTTTGTGTTTGAGACTGGCAAGCTGACCCTGGGTTTGGAAACATTATTTTTCTCTTTCAGCATACCAATATATAATCATGAGAAAAATCATGAAATCGTTTTCAAAAGTGAAAGAAAGGGCTCTCATTGAGTTGTTTTTAGTTTACATAGGTACTAAATCAAAGACTTATATCCATGTGAAATTTTCCAATATATATAGACATACACTAAATCCTCACTGTGATTTTGAAAATACAGCAGTCATCATCTATATTATTAAATATATATATATATATAGGCATGTTGTTTTCATAAACTGTAGTAAACATAGTAATAAATTCTTTCTGTAAAAAAAAAAATCATTCATTTAACATTTTAATATATTTGATTCATTTTATTCTATGTATGTGTCCATCATATTTCATGGTACCTTTAATTCAGGAAAGAGACTTAAATTTTGTTTTAAGTTGTACTTTAGTTTCTATTCTGCATGAGAGAAAACACAAGTAATCTTTTAAAACAAAGGTAATCTTTTTTAAAAACCCAAATGAATTCCTAACCATTTTCCACCACAAAACGAATTTAAAAATCTAAACACATATATTTTAATCTGGTCAAAGCATAAATAAATTTAAAAATCTAAGCAGTTAGATTTTAAACTGGTCAAAACCTAAACCAATTTTTTTTTTTTTTTTCATTTATCATATATTAAGTAAGAGGAAGAAATCTTTGTGCTGCTTGACAATTTATTTTTTTCTAAAGATTATTCCAGGTCATAAAAATGACCTTTTTCTAAAGTAAAATACAAATGCAAAACAAGATTGGCATCAATTATCTAAATCAGCAAATATTACTTACTGATTTAAATTGTGATTAAAATGAAGGATTTAAATAATTTTGGTTCAAAGAAATCTGCCTTGCTCATGATTATTTGATTAAGCAGTGTTAATGATCTATTTATGTGATATTTTTGCATTCAAATGTTATTGGTTTCAAGAGGAATATATAAGTTACTATTTTTTTCCTCTCAAATATTATTCCCAGAATATATGCTTTTGAACCACAGGTACACCTAATCTATGTTTACTTTGGTTGCATAAACTCTTTGATTACCAAATCTGAATTGGCTACGGTTAAAGGAAAGGTCTTGTCTACCTTCCCTAGGGGTAAGCTCAGCTGAGCGTGTGGAAAGACTCACTCACATTTGACATCCACCTTTCCCCACAGAGGACACTGCCACTGGTCCGTGCCCCAGCTTCTCACAACCTGGTGCTACCTTCTCTCAGACAAATCCCCTAAACTCTGCCAGTTAAAAGGTTTCCATAAACATTCCCCAACGCATGCCATTAAGATAAATTCAGCTACTGTGGAACAATTAAAATCATTTAAACGCTTTTTGTTGACTAACCTGGTTAGTGTGAATGAAATATCTTAGGAGCCATGGAAGAACATTGACTTAAACCTTTGCACTAACACAGACAGATTTAATAAAAGTTATGTTTGTCCACAGCAAGGGACTCCAGACCTCCAGACTTAGCCAGAAAACACATTTTAAAACAGATCAGCTGATAAAAAAGGATACTAGTTTCTTTTATAGCATTATCTGTCTCTCTGTAATATTTAGTTCACAGTTCAAAAAGGCACAAGTAAAAAAAAAAAGCTTACAGTATCACGGACAGACTGTTCCTGCAATGTGAGCAGTGGCTTCAGCTTTGGTAATTGAGTTTAACTGAAAACTACAGAAAACTGGCTTTGAATGTTTTACCCACTTTATCTGGTGTTGTATTTTTTTTGCATTTGGGAAATCTACTGTCCCTTGCTCCAGAGCTATTAAGGAACTTGATTTTATATGCTACAACACTAACCATATGTATTCTGACAACCACTTATACCTGAATGCCTGTTTACAATGTATCTTATTTTTAAAGTGTGCAAAGAACATTTTAATGCATTTTTTCAGTGATCATTTACTTTCAACCTACAATTATTTACTATTATTTTTCACGCTATTCATTGCATTCTATTTACTTCTGAATTGGAAACAAAGATTTGTGAGATATGCTCTCTTTCCTTCCTTCCTCAAAGTACTGACTTCTCTAGCCCTGATAAAATATAATTCTATTTTCTTGTAACATTAACACGGGAAAGACTTTTTGCTTTATAGTGTTTTCTAGTTCAAACATTAAAAAGTCACTGCTTTGGACACAGATTTAGAGTTAGCCCAGTGTAATGTTTCTGCAGCTGAATATACTGAAAGATCAGTTATGTGAGCAGAATAATACATAGAACATAAGTAGCAGTTTTTAGTTACTGATTTCAAGGCACTGAAATCAGATATCACTGAAATACAGATATTACAGAGTGTAAAGAAAGCTGAGTGACTGGCCTAAGGCTATATAATAATCCATTGGCAGAGTCTAGTTGAAAATATAGATTATCTAAGGCCCAGCATGGTTTCTAACCTATCATACTACAGGCTACCATTGCAACTGAGGTACTAAAGAGACAGATGTGAGAAAGTACATACAATAAAAATACATAGCTTTGAATAAGAGTATACAAAATCACTCCGTCAAAATAACATTTTTGACTACTAAAAATAGACAGAACTTTGGACCTGGCTGGGAGAGAAGTTGGTAAATTTTCATGAAGGATCTACCCTTCCCAAAACCGGGAGTATGGCTGCCAAAAGTAATTTATTAGAACTAATAGGATTTCATCAATACTACTGTTTAAACAATTCTTTCTTGGCTGTCATACTGTCTGCAACATTTCAGTGCTCCAATTAAAATTCAGTAAAGCTGGACAGGGATGTAAATACCCCGAGAGCCCAACAATACAGATAAAAAGAAGGGAGGGAAAAATCATTTAAAGCTGCCAGTCTTCTTGGGTGTAAAAGGATTTGGCAAGCTGTGTGTTTGATATGTTTGTCTGCCTGTCTCAGTGAGAGCTGTGTGGCTGGAGTTTTGGGAAGCTGAACAAATCAAGAGAGGTCTGTTCCTGTGCCTGTGAGGTTTGTGAGGCTAATTCCTAGTCTCTGAGAATTGCTAGGCAGAGGGGTAAGGATGGAAAAAGTAATGATGTTCTGGAGGGAAGGTACAGAAGGGAAAAGGGGAAGTTAAGAAAACTGATAAGAAAAGCTAAGAATTCCATATCTGGTATAGTTTAAAAAAATACAAACCAAACAGAAAAAAACAAAGAGTGAGAAAATATACTTTTGTTACCTAGGATGAAAAAGTATTTTACAAGCCACTGGCAACTGAGGAAGCTGATAAGAAGGTTTTTTTATAGGAACATATATCTGTCAGGTTAGATAATTTGTTCCTAATCATTTTGAAAGAGTTGACTAGCTCTCAGCATTTTAATAAATCTCAGAATAACAGGAAAATTTGGAAAGTCTAAAAAAAAAGATTGTTGAAATATTCATAAGACAAAGTCAGGTATCCAAGCTAAACTGAACAGCCTGATGCATATCCAAGAGAAATAATAAAATAGATGATATGAGAATGAACTACAGAAAATCATGAATATAATGCAGTCAACATGAGTTTATGAAAAAATGAACTTTGTCAGACAAACTTAATTTAATTTTGTTATTAGAAAACTTTCTGAAGGTAACTGAATATCAACAGGGCATAGCTTTTTTGGAATAAAAACTCATACTTGAAGGAAAAATAATTTATCTGTAATAAAATGTAGTTGTCAAAGCAGAATCATCATTTTACAGGAAACTTCTTGGTACAAAAGCTGATACTTCACAAAATTTTCAGATGATTTGGATGTAAATGTCTATGAATGTCAATGGCACTAAAGTTATAGATAATGTCAGCAAAATCATTATAGTCAGTTGCTCATTCAAGAAAAATGTGTTCAAAGGTAGGTAGACAAGTGTAAAGTTGAGCAACTTTTCATGTGAATGAGGAATGTAGGACATTAACGCTGAACATAATCCTAAAAGGCAGCAGCTATAAAAGGATTTAATGATCATAGCTGACATGCAAGTCAATATGAAATCTGAATCTAATGAATCGAAAATAAAACCAAGACCCAAAAGCCTCTGTAAAGTCCTTAAGAGTATATCAAAAGTGAGGTAAGAATAATACAACACACTCATACTTGTATACTACACTAGGGAGACTAAACCTAGAATGCTCCATTTTTTAATTTTTTTTTTTTATATAATTTCTGTCTTTCTAAAAAGAAATAAAAAAAAATAATTAGGGGCAAGGAAAAACCTGAAAATTATTTGAGGAATGGAGACAATGGTTTTATGCAAGAGTCTGAGTCCAATATAAAAATGGTTGCATATGGAAACCAGACAATGTTAAATTAGGAATAGGTAATTTTTTCTAACAATGGGGACAATATACCATTGCAACCAACTACCAGAGACATGATGAATTTTCTCTGGTGGAAAAGGTAAAGAATATGCTACTACCTGCTTGGATAAGTAGATGTAGCTCCAAAAATATCATTTTCATTATCTGAATCGTTCAATGACTATTTGAAACGTTTAAAACCTAAAGTATATGCAGAAGTCAGAGAAGATGTTCTCATGGCCTCTTCTAGATGATGGATATATGAAATACCATTTTTTGGCTTTGTTCATATAATCAAAATTGCATAGATACAGTAGATTTTAATCTTATATTAATTCATTTGATGATGAGATTTTAACCATCATAAGATCATAGAATGGTCAAGCTTGGAAGAAATCTTTAAGATCATACAGTCCAACCATTCCCCCAGCACTACCACTGTAACCCCTAAACCACTAAACCATATCACCATATCATCCAGACACCTCTTGAACACCTCCAGGGGTGGTGACTCCACCACCTTCCAGGGCAGCCTATTCCAATGCCTGAAAAGAAGCAACCAAGCGTTTCATATTTCATGAAATGACTGATCTGACACAATCCCTTAGCTCACAGACACACACACAAGTAGAATGCAGAGGAGTCTGCCTTCCTGCAGGCCTAAGTTTGTGATGCCACTTTTCCATCCACTGTATAGAAAACAGCTGTTTTTTAAAACTTACACTGTGTCTGATCTAAGTAAATGTGAATTTCACACACAAGTTACTAAGAATTTTACAATTACTGGTCTTTCATACACGCACATCTATTTTGAACATAAGCATCCCCCTTGACATTGGTCTCCAAATTCAGAAGGCTTGTGAATTGCTTGTAACATTACAACTATAAAAGCTATATAATGGGGTGAAAGATGTTCTAAGGCTGAATGGTCATTCTCTTGATGTTTAGTGATCTAACTGTACAAGATCATGGTGAATAGTTGGGGGAATGGTGTTAGACCACAGAGACCTGCTTCAGAACAGTTATCTGTTTACACACAGCAATGATCAGTTGCAAATAAATTCTAGTCCACTGTCCAATAACCTAATTGCTACCTTCTAACTAACAGATGAATCTGTTTTCCCCTCTCTACAGCATTATAAACCTTCTCAGCATACCAGTCTCAGCTTATTAACTCTGCTTCCATTGCCAGATTGGCTCTCATCTTTCTGATGAGGAGACAAGAACAACTATAAAAAAAAAAAAAATATAGTACTTATAAAATTTGTGATAAAAAGGTATTGCAAGTCACTAAGGTGACAGTTTTGGATTGCACAGGCAAGTAGATTGGGGGATGCAAAAAAGCTGTATGTTATAAAACAGGGTAAGAAAATGTTGTCCTCCAGTGGTGTCTACAGAACCAGCAAAAATAGGGACATTTCACAAAACCTATATTAGTGAGACCGTTGTATGAGGTCTCTGCAAACCAAATCTCTAAGTGCATGTGCTGAGCTTTGACTACCTCAAGATTTCTTTTTCTAGTTCATTTCAAAGGAATGCTATTAAATCTGAGTAAAGAAGTCTGCATTACTACTCCATGCTCTAGAGAGATGGAACCCAACCCCCAAAGCAGCCGTAACATTGTAACTTTCCAAAGCACTGGGCTACCTAAAAGGATAAAAAAACACAGCCATGTATAACTATGTCATGAAGTTGTGCCTGTCACCTCTGTGCATTTAGCCTGTTTTTTTTATGTTAAGGCTGTTGGAAAACAGCAAGTGATAGTTGAGAACACCTCCACTTTTCCAGAATGTTTTTTATATAGTTGATGAAAGATTCAATTCAAAATTTCCTCTCATATAGCTTAGTATGTAAGCCTCCCACTGCTCATGACAATATTTATGACAATTTCAACCCTTATGTCTCTTCTTGCAGTAAAATCACGCACAATATCAGCACTTAAAGGTGTTTCTCACAGTGCATATTGAAATCACATGTAATTTAAACCTGCCAGACATGAGAGAAAATCTTTACATTTCCACTGATTTATTGTACCGTTAATGCAAGTGGGAGCTGTAGCCTGTGGGCATATAACTCCAATTGGACTAAAAGCTAGAACTGTGAAATCTGTGATTGTTTCTTTCTTCACTTACTCCCTACGAATAAACAAGATTTTAATCCCAGATTTTCAAGATTTTTGACCATATGTTGTGACAAAAGTTTAAAATAGATAGGGCTATTTATACTTCCCAACTCTATAGAAGTTTCTGTACAAGAAGTATACTGGATTTGGCTGAGATGGAGTTAATTTTTATACCAACCTGCATGGTGCTGTGTTTTAAATTTGTGAACAAAAGTGTTGATAACTCAGCAGTGTTTTAGTTATTGTTGAGCACTGCTGGCACAGCATCAAAGCCCTCTCTGTTTCTTACTCTGCCCTTCCCATGAACAGTCTACAGGTTTGGAAGAGGTTGGCAGGTGACACAGAGGGCTACCCCAAGGATATTCCATGATATGTAATATTGTGTTCAACAATAAAACTTCTTCCAAAGTAGCTGTTGCTCCTGCTAAGTGGGAGCTCGGGTGCTGGCTGGGGACAGCTCTCCACAGAGAATCATTAATTTACCTTAATACGCTTTAAAAAGCCCAATCAAAGGGAAAGTGAGGTAACTAAAATTTAGTCATCCAAAACAACTTCAAAGAGATGGGAAGAGTATCCTAAAATGTGGTAATTGTAAAATGCAATTAAAAATAGAATACAGATTATATGGATGATTGCCTTTTTTAAAAAAAAAAGAAAAAAGAACATGCCCACATATCTAAAAATACATAATTACAGTGGCAAAGTTAATAATACCATAAATTATTAGTTCTGCTCTCATCTCAAAAAATAAATCCAAGACCATTTTTTTAAAGTATTTTAAAGGTATTTAAAATAAAGGATTTCACTCCAAGTTTTATGGGCCTATAAGTCTGTCTGTAAGACATATAGAAAAAAAAGAACAGTAAACCCAGGAACTTCATCATTCTTTCCCCAAAGTAATTATCATAATTACCACTATCTTATTTCCTGAAAAACAACCTAAAGATTCTCATTGCCAAGATGTCAAAATAATCGTTATAGCAAATCAGATTATTGCTCTACCAAAACTACTCTTCTCTCTTGCTCTCATCAGATTATCAAATGTCTTTGAGTGAGGGAAATGTTAATAAATCTTTCTTTGGAATAATGTGCATCGCTGAGAAGTGATTTATGACATGAAGCACTAACATTAAATTTTTTATTTTAAAAGGTATCAATTTTGGAAAACTTACTAGGTATTATTATTACACATAAAT
The DNA here is from genome assembly GCF_030490865.1 of Poecile atricapillus. Taxonomy (NCBI): domain Eukaryota; kingdom Metazoa; phylum Chordata; class Aves; order Passeriformes; family Paridae; genus Poecile; species Poecile atricapillus. The sequence continues at coordinate 36,596,062 of NC_081252.1, forward strand.
ATTGTCAGTTTTTACAATTATTTTCACTTCCTCTCTCTTTTCATACCTAATTTTCTGGTTTTTATCTGCAAAATTCCGTTGTTTGTAACAAGTACAAAAGGTAAAAACCAAATTTTCTTTTCCTTACACGCTATACAACTTTTACTTATGAGAAAATGTGCAAGTGCAGATTATCATATCATAACAGAATTTCTATAGCTGGCTCCCTACCACTGCCCAAAATAAATTATTCAATGACTGTCCTTTAAGGTGTGGGGCTTTCAAACCAGAAAAAAATCCCCAAACCTTTGTTCATGTAGAAAAATGGTTTATTATTGTTTAGAACTAGTAATGTTGGTTTTACATAAAATCTCCCTTAAATTCTTTATCAAGTCTGTTCAGCCTAAGTAGCATTGACTATGGCAGAGATTTTGCTTTTGAGCAATGAACAAAACATCTTTTTCCTCTCAAATAGCTCACTGTTCTTATATATATCTTATATATATAAGATATATATAAGATAACTATATATCTTATATATATGTTATTGGTCTTTACAGCTACACCAAAAATGCTTTGAATGTCATTAAACAATTTATAATGTGTACAGCTTCCTGCTCTGGATTTTGTGGGTTTGTTCCATAACAAGAAGTTAGGTTTCTACAAATTAATTAGAAATTGTATTGTAGAAGTATCATTGGTAGGATGTGCTATGTATTGGTAGTTGTAAGTGAACCTGAGAAGCAAATCTGGCTGAAATCTGTAGTGACTCACCCAGTTCTGTGGGAGGCTTCCTGGTTACAGGATGTCATATTTATGTGCATAACTCTCCATCTTCATCACCGTAGTACCTAAGTGATTTTTTTCATATTTTCTAGTACTGAGAAAAGGCTTAATTAGAAATTTATTCCAGAGGATCAGTACTTACTGCCTGAACTTCAGCACTGCCACATTTTAATACCAATTTCCATATCTGAAAAGGGTTGACATTGTTTACAAACCAAAATACATAGCCATTACCCAAGGAGGTTGTTTACTGTCAAGTCTTTTCTGAATTCACTTGATACAGTCAGAGGGCAAACACTCATCCTGTGAGCTGACGTGTTTCACACTGGCAAGGATTCTGCTACCATTTTGTTACGACTGTAAATAGGTGTGTAGCAAAATATCATTAAGTGTCTGTGGATTCCCCTTAGGACCCTTCTTCTGTCATCTAAATCCTATGGGACAGAGGGAAACAGGGGTAAAAACTCATACCAATTCAGTACTGAAAATGCATAAAATATCACTCTCACATACCTGCAGTTTACTTACTGCCAGTCTGCAGAGTTTTAATGAAGGTATGTATTATTTGATCTAAGAAGAGTAAGTTATGAAACATAAATATGCACACATGCATGTGAACATGTATAATATCAGCTTGCAGTTGAAATATAGGAAGAAAATCACATACTACTGCATCCCTCCTTTCACTGTTTCTTCTAAGATGAGAACTGGAAAAGTAAAAATAATTTTTGCCTCACATATTCTGGGCCTCGGTCCTAAGGTTCCAAATACTTTCACTGCTCCTCTCTGCACAATCCTGCATCTCCCAAATTTGCCTTTAAAGACCCCCATTGATGCTGTTTGACATCAAGGGGTTGTATCCTTGAAAGAGATGACTTTTCCTTGTCCTCTCAAGCGATAAGCATTCTCTCCCTCTTAGGATTAAACATAAATGTTTTCATTTGCAGCTGATGAACTGGAGAGCTGAATGCCTACGTATCAGTATCATATATCATTTAGGACAGCAGTGCTAGATCTCGAGCCACACAGAGTTGAGTTCTGGGTGGTTCTGATAAGGATTTCAAGTAATACACTTTGAAATTAAAAAAAAAAAAGGTGCAGTTTTGATTAAGTACACATGCAGAATGAGTGCACTGCCACAATGACCAGTTTAATTTTAAGTACTGTATTTTTTATAATCTGTTCTTTTCATCAGTTTATTAAAAATTGATATATGAACCAGAAAACAAAAAAAAACCCAAAAATTATGTCTTAACTGTATCTCTTCCAGAGTACATAAACATATAAATTTGTTTATATTTATACTAGTATTGCTTTGAAATAAACAAGAAAAAAAATAAACAAGAAAAAACTGTTTCTGCAGCCTAATCAAGCCAGCTGCTTCCCTCCTCTTCAACTGTATCAGTGGTCAATAAGGAGGTTCAAGAATTGCCATGACAAATGTACAGCATCACCACAACTCCTTAGTGCAAAAATCATTCTCTACAGGTACTATTCCTCTTCTATGCACTATGTATGTCTAAATATGAGCTGAAAATCTAAGCTGTTATTTTTGACAGCGGAAATATAGACCACACAGTCAACAGAGCCTAAAGAATATTTTAAAATAACCAGTACCAGAGGCCTGTAGGGGGTGAGAAAATTTGTTTATACACTCCACTGTGTGTATAGACTAAATCTCCAGTAACCATTGCAGAAGACAGACAGCTTACACCCACGGATACACTGTATTTTCACATCTAAACCTAGGTGCCTACAATCTGAACCTCACACTCACCATAAGCATCCTCTCAGCATGAAAACATGATACCCAAATATAGCCCTATAAAACTTTGCACATATTTGGACAATTGAAGCTTAAATGACTGACTTTACATCACGATGTGACTAAGATCTAAAATTATGTTTGAAATGTGATTGTCTCTTTCTCCAAGCCATTATAATAAGTTCAGGTATCATACAGCAGTAGGGGCTATTAAAGCTGCCCTTTGTGGTCAGAAATTAATATTTTTGATTAGAGGAATAGGTAGTGCTACTGAAAGTGCCTGCATAGAGTGAAGAATGTAAGAATTATGTAAGTCTCCATGCAAAACAGCCCTAAAAGCAGAGATATCTCTCCCAGAATTTTCAGAAATCTCTGAAGATGATTTTCACCACTCTCAAAGCGTAGCTTTAACAGAAAACCATCACTTTTCTTTCCACAAAAAGTATAATTTGCCAGCCATAATAATCAACTTCAGTATTTTTTCAAGGCTAGAGAGTCATCAAACAGACAAAGAGAAACACTTCAGAGTCTGCCTTTCATTTATATCTCAGGGTTTTGGGGAGATCTATGAACTGCATGCAAATCTCACGTATGAATTTTCCAAAAGCGACTTTGTTTATCACAATATCCTAGTGAACTATGTTTTCATGACACTATTAAAGTACTTGATATACTCTGACAGAACTAGCACCATGGTTACTGCAAAATATTGAGATGGAATCCACTTCAGACAATGAATTTAGAAAAGATAACTAATATTTTTCAAGAATACTAAATACAATGGAATGTGGCTAGTACCATGCTATATGTACTGATTTTAAAATTTTAGGAAATTTCCTGGTTTATAAAAAATGATTTTTAAAGTGTTTCTGTGGACAGGAACTATAAAAGCTGTGCGAGGGAATGGTACACCACCTGTGCTACACAACTTTTCCAATTCTAAAGCACAGGTAACACAGGAAGAAATTAAAGCCTACTAAGGCACAATTACTTGAATTAACTGTAGCAGAGTTAGGTCCCAATCATCTTACCAATATTTACTGTCTCTATAATACTGTGAAATGTACACTGGCTTTTCTGCAAAACACACTAAAGCAAAGGTCACAAGAGAAAAGCAAAGCATGAAGAAGAAACTCAATGCAGGACTTAAAGGTATTAGAAAAGTGCCAAAGTCATGTGAATTCTGACACTACTTGTTTAAATTTAAATGGTATCATTTTTTCCCCCTCTTCCTTCAGGTAGAGCAACTTATTTTGCCTCTTCTATGCACGCACAGCCAAGCAAGATGCAAGTGTGGAGCTGCCAACAAAACAAATTAACAACCTGAGTTCCTCTATGCTATTTTGTCCTTTTAGTCAACCATATATATTTCTTACCACTCCAACTGCTGTCAGTATAAAAGAGGAAATATCTGAGCATTGTTTAAAAATATGAAATAGGGAAAATCTTTGTGATTTTTTCCTAGAAATGATGATAAATTTAATTTTTCATTTCTTTTAAAGAATATAGTAACATAAAACTTTAAGAAATGTATTCTTCATTTCAGGAAGATCAACAGAATAGAAGATGAGGAGAAGGAGGAGGAGGAAAATAATATAAAAACTGATGTCCTCTATCCTTTCTGGTTTTGCCCTACCCCAAGAGATTACCCTTATGAAGACTATAGACTTTTTTAAAAACCTGAAATCTATCACTTCAGGAAAATTATGTTCTCAAAATAGAAAGCAAATATAACAGAAGAGAATTAAATGAGCTACAATCAAAATTATCTGTACAAGAAGCAAAGAGCAGTATTTTTGTACAAAAGAGAAATTTTAAACCCCAAATAATTTTGTTTGAGAAAAAAGCCCCAAAGTATTATTTACTTTATCTTGAGTGAATAAAAATTTTGTTAAAAGCCTCCCAATATCCAACATTTTATGCCTTAGACCCTTTTTTTCCCCCTAATTTACGCAAAAATCAAGCCAGGAAGATAAAGTTCTATTATTAAGAAGTTTGATCAAATCTGCTGACCAAAAGTCTTCTGGGTCTCAAAAGAAAATGCCATTAACTACCCAAAACCGGTGTGTTAGAGGTTCAGGGTCTACACTGATCCTATAAGCAGCTTCTCATCTGCCAACATGGCAAACTCTTACCATTTAAACAAAACATTGAATTAGAAGGGTGTTATAGACCAAACATTTTTTTCTGTCAAAATGAAATGATTCACAGTAGCTTTGAAGAAGGAAACATTAATAATAAAGGAAAAAGGAAAATTGGTGTAAGAACTTTTTTCTTAGCTGTATAGCTCAATTACCTTTACTGGTTCTTGGAGTTCTTGCCAGCAGTGCAACTAAAAATCTTTGAAGAACTTAACATACTACACTGCAAGCATTATTTACTTTGTTAAAATTACTCTTCAATTTATATACATACAGAGATGATTGTAAAGAAGACTGCTTTCACTGGTATAATATACTTCAGATGCCTTGCATTCATACCATTCAAATCATCACAAAATGAAGTTTTTTAATTAAAGTAATTTTAAAATACACAGTTCTCATTGCCACATTGCATTACACCTACTGTAGTATAATGCAGAAAAAAAAAATGTTTACCTCTAGATAAAAAATATTTTTAATTGTGGAAGTGTTTCTAGTTTCGTCTCAGGACTTAAAACATCATTGTTGCCTAGAATAGCTCATTTCCAGCAGGTTGCTCAGAAAAGACCTTTCTTTAATTTCTGCAGTTCAGATAACAACAGGCTAAGCAGATTTTTCCCAGTAGGAACTGCTCATCAGCACAAATGGTGCCTTTCTTTTGGGTACTGTAACAGTTTTTGACCTTCCAAGTTTGCTTTCCTAATTTTGTTCCTGATGCTCTTGGCAACATTAAGAACACTTGCTTCCTATTTTTCTCTTGTATCAGAAAAGGCACTTTCTTCTCCTTTTTTGGTATTTGCATGTAACAGAATTAAGCACAAAGCATCTTCCTATCTGAGAAAATATTTCCAATTTCCATCTTCTAGAAAATCTTAGTAGTTCTCTATTTTAGTAAGTATTGATGTGCATGAATGCATACATTCACACACAAACCTGTAAAAATATTTCTGCCCTCTTCACCACTTTATCTGTTGAGTTGTTACTATTATTGTAAAAGAAATATTTAAAACTCCCTCAAAAAAAGAGAAATAATATTTTCAGTAGTATTGTGTGGAAGTGATAATATACCTGGGAAATAATAACCTAGCAGTCCTTAGGAATGTGGGAAAAAAAACCCCAAAAAATTAAAGCCCACACAACATAAGGCTCCTATGGAAAATTAGTAATTTTAGAATAAAACAATATCATCGCTATAATTTCTGTTATATGAAGAACAGAATGTAATGGCAGGTCTAATTTTCTAAAAATATTGACACTTTTATTATACTCCTGCTTGGGAAGAAGTTCTGGGAAGAAGGGTTTTGAAAACTTCAGGTTTCTGTGTTCTTAAAAATTTGCAAATTAAACATCTTATTGGTACTTCTCCAATTAGAAGGAAAAAATACCTATCCAACAGGTAATCTGTGAAATTTACAGCATATGTCAGATAAAAGAAGAAAATCAATATATAGACAGATATAGCTTGCTTTCAATAAAATTATTATTATTGTTATTATTATTATTATTATTATTAGGATTAAGCAATACCTTTCTACGATAAAAAGATGCCAGCAGAGATCTAAGCCATCAGATATGTGTGCTTAATAACACTGATGAAAATAAATATAAGTCTTCATTAATTTATTCAGAAAGGAACTTAATATTCAATTGTAAGTAGTATGAAATGAACATTTTTAGATCTGTGGCAGCAGATAGTCTTAGTAACAAAAATACTCCTGATTAGATCCTGAAGTGTACTGAAATATAGTAGAAAAGGACATTGCAAGGGCTAGGGGCAAAAGAAAAGAAACCCAAAAGAGACCTGCTGTCTCAGACAAAGGGGATAACAAGTGCTGAATATCACCTGAGAGACCTGAATGAAAGTGATCTTTATAGTAAGTATTCGAAGATTTCATAGATTGATATTCACAGATTTGTTCTGAAGATTTTATTCTTTTTTGATATTGCTTTTTATATATTTCATATGGTTCCTCTATTTCCATTCTCAGTGAGGGAGCTCAGTGTAGAGACGATAAAACTGGATGTCAAAGACTCTGCAGTCAATGATGGTCAAATATACTACAATGATTATTTTTTTTCTCTCTTTCTTTACTCTCTCAGCACATACTGACCATTATTTTGAAAAATAAGGATATCAAGGACTTCAAGATAGCTGTGCAAGACAGAAGGGAAGAAATATTTCCACAAGGGCTTGAAGGAATCCTGACAAGTGTTATGTTCTTCGAATAAAGAGATCTCAAATGAAGCTTTGTGCTCTGAGACTGAATAGAAAAAAAATCCATTACTAGACAATATGTAACAGATATAGAAGATAGTTTCATGCATTAGTAAGCTTTAGCTTCTGAGTTTATCCTACATCATATTTAATAAGATTGGCTCTGGATTAAACACCACAAAAATTATGCTGCTGAGCTAAAGTAAATGACATTGTGTCATCAACAAAATCCTCATTCTTATTGGGACAGTTTTCACTTGGGTGGAAAAACCAAAAGTGATGAAATCTATTTATCTGGGGAACAACTGGGCAAGTTGTCTTTTGTAACTCAGCTGGATAAATTAAGTGTTAATTAATTAATTAATTAAATGTTTTCAAGCACTTCTTGTAGGAAGAAATGATTTCTTTCAAAACACTGCACAAAGCCCAGGACTTCTGACTTTTAGTGTACATTTGCACAGTTTAGGGATGAATTCTGAATTTTTAGGGTACTAGTGATGCAGGTGTCTATGAATTGTTTGAGTTCTCCCTTGGGGAGCACTTACAAGATGTGTATTACAATACACTTTTAAATTATTGCAAATTCTCCTCCATTGGTGACAAGAAATAATCCAAGAAATTTTAGGACAAAGGGAAGTAACCTGATTTCTACATTTATAGTATCCAGGAATATATGAAACTGTTTGTGTTATATCATAAAGGAACCCACACAACAAAAAATCTATTGTTAGTGTTGGCAGAAAATGCATTTTTCTGTCTCATACTTTCTAGGGAAGGAGAGCTAAAAATTTAATAAAAAAAATCCCCAATCATTTTTAAAGCAATAAAAGTCAAAGAAATGGCAAGCTATACAGACACACTGAACAAAAGACATTCTAAAGATGCTCCTAAATGTCAGTACAAGGTAGGATAGGATTAAGAAAATCTGGCAATTCAGAAAAATGTGGTAACATTGAGGTGGGCAGGTGCCATATGGACTGAACAGTGAAATTTATATATGTCAAAATAAATAGTCAGCACCAGTACAGAATGAATAATGAGGTGGAGATAAGGACTACAAAGGTGATAAATTACATACATCGAAACAGTCTCAACAGATTTTTTCTTCATTTTAAACATGAAGTCCACATACTGTTATATCTGGGGATATGTGAACATTCTTAACAAATACTGAACTTTACAATTCCTTTCTCTCCTATTAGTTTTCACTAGGGACCCAAATTAAGAAAATGCTAGATGGAACTAAAATAAAACAAAACAAAACCAAAACAAAAAAAGGCCCATAATTTTTTTTAAAAAAAAATATAATAAAATATTATTATATTTTGCAGATGGAATTATCAGAGATTACATTTGATTTAAAAATGTAAGATTATCATGGGAAAAAAGATCAGGCACATCATGGCAAATGTCTGCATTCTAATTTGTAGATTATACAAAGGTGAGAGTTGGTTCTAGTGGCTCTGTTAAAATGGAAGCTGGATATTTTATTCACCATAGGATGTTACATGCTGACAGCTGAGTTCCCATGGAAGGGGCACAAAAATATTCTATTTGTGTAGATTTGGAAGTTTCCTCAAAGTCTTCAATTCATATGATTTAGGCTCATATAAAATGGGTTTGCAATATAACAAATAGGACAGCTTAAACACAATTAGCAAAAATCTATTACAAATATTAAAAAAAACAACTAATCAAATGAAAATTTCCAATCACATCTTTACTAGGTCATTGTCACAGATTGAGACTACAGGACTATTCTTGCTGCTATGAAGAAAACTAGCTCCATCCAAGCCAGACCCAGGAAAATTTTTAAAAATAATTGTGTTCTGGTTGTTTCTTAGCAAACATAAAACAACAGAAGGTTAATTGCACCATTTTAAGATTGCCACCAAGGTAATAAATGAGTCTTTATAATTAGGGGCATTTTTTGAAAACCAATGAGTAATCAAGGCAGCACTAAGATAACTTTTATCCACTGGGTACAACAAATTATGTGCCATAATTGCAGGGATTAGTTTCTTCTTATAGTTGATTATGTTTTTAAACATTTGATTGTGTCATATATTTCTACATACTGGTAGTATGGTACATACTGGTACTGGTAGATACTGTATTTTTAAATGCAGGTGGGTTCTAGGAGACAGATACAACATTTATTTTTAGCAACGATTTGTCCACTTCAGATGAAAGATGATATTTTTCCGAAGATAAATATTCCTGTAATGACTTCTGCACATGCAAAAGAGAAGAAACCATACAGTGCGGAAAAAAAAAAAAAAAATTAAAAAAATTACAATTTAGCAAAACTACCTTTTGCTGTATTACAGCTGCCTAGACTTACTGGAGTCAGATTCCAGGTACTTTCTGAGCTAATGGGGAAGGTTAAGTAGAACAAAAGGATTCTTTTTTTTCCTGACTGATGCTGTTGTTCTATAGCGCTACAATGGCTGGCTGCAATCTCATGTTTCAGGTAGCATTTGAAGGGAATTCTTAATTCTAAATGGCAACACTGAAGTGGAAATGTTTTTTTATATAATCTTTTTTTCTGCTGACAGCTGGAATTTGTTGTTCAAGAGCTTTGTGACATTTTATTCAAGGTACCTAAGGGGAAAAGATTTGGACCATAAGTTAAATAAATTGGTCAAGCAGTATTGAATGGTCAGCTGATGTGGGAAAAGGCATGCAGAATAACTGATTCCACAAACAAAATAGTTTTCCAGACTAATTCCTTATATGTGTATGCATGTGTCTACATGTGCATACATTTATTTTGCAAGGCTAGAAGCAGCCACACTGAATAAAAATATTAAAATAGTTTTATACTGACTACATTTACCTGTGAAATTATTTATTTATTAAATTTCATAGCACTGAGATTAAAATGAACTTTAAAATTGAAAATATTTTCTTCCTGAATTCCAAAATGCCTTGGCTTCTAAAACATAATGTACACCTCTGAACATCATTTCAGTGACAGCAAATCTTAACTGGACTTGTGGAATGATGGCAATTATCTTCATGATTCCTATAGCTGCTTTCCCACAGGCACATTTGGAAATCCGTAGTGCCTGGCACATTTTGAAGCCTGCAAACACTACTCTTTGGCAGGTAGAGCACAGGAGTGGAATTGAAAGAGGATGCAGGTGTAAATTTGAGCACATGATATATCTTGTAATTACCTAAAGGACTGAGATTTTCTTAGTTTAGAGATATGAAGTGACTACATTTATGAAATTTTTGGGTGGGAACATGTGAACAGAGAAGGACTGAAGTTAAGAATACAGGTGTGACGCACTAAAAAGGACTTCACAGTTCTAAAAAGTCACTTATTTTAATAATTGTTGATGCTGCCAATGGTGGTAGTTGGACAAAGGAAATTTCAATGCTATAAAACTGTCTGAGCTGAATCTCTCAATCTTTCATTCTTTAGATTTCCTCTGGAACAAAGATGCTCTAAAATCCGTTATTTAAAGAAAAAAAAAAAAATTAGATGCAGAAAAAGACTTTTCTCTGTCTCCTATCTTTCCCAAAACCCCTCCATTTTTCAAAAGCAACATATCAGGGACCAGAAGGGTCCTTCTTCTGAGGGGCAAATATGAGGAGAGGGGAAAAAATGACCACAAGGTTTCAATTTAGCTCAAGTCTCTCACTAAGACACAGAGCAGGAGGCTGCAGAGTGAACCCCTATCCCCCCTCTGTGCGCTGTGCCACCATGTAAGACTCACGGACAGATTCCACAATCCTGATTAGAAATTGCAGAATATTTTCTAAATCTTTTCTTGCCCTGGTACTACTGAGCTGTCTCAGATTCCTGAAGCTTTCAAGCTGTTTCCCTATATTCCCTGCATCACTATAGGTCTACAGCTTGATGATTAAGAACTTTTACAGAATTTCTGCTCCCCGAATGTGCATTGTTAACTGAATTTGTAAAATATTAAATTGTCACTTAGCATTTGCCACTTCCATTGTTTCACTCAGAAAGTACTGAATAGAAAGCATTCCCTGATTATGTAGGATTTTTGCAACAAAAATAATACCTTCTGTTTGATTATTTGCATAGAAATACTGAAAATGCTCTCACACCCTGTCAGCTACTTCACACCTCTGTAGGGGCTTAAACTCTGGAATGAAATGTGAATGTACTGACTCACTGCTCCACATGGGTTTCATTTAAGAAGGTTCATAGGAATGCATTGGCAGCACATTCCAATTACCTCTTAAAGAAAAGCTTAGTTTTTGAATTGTTTTGTGCAAATGAATAAGTGTAATTTTAGAAAGACTGCTTCCCCTATTGCCTACACAATGGAGACATAAAAGAGAGGAAAAACTCAAACGGAATATGTTAACTCTATTCAGATCCTGAGCCATCTCACCAGTGAGTTGATTGCTCATTCTTCCACTTGTTAGATCAGGTAACTGTATGACATTTAAAACACTGCTCCAGGATTAAAACAACTAAAAACTTAGAGTTACTCCATTACAGTGAGTTCATTTAATCCTGCTTTTGAAATATCTTACAGAGTGTAGTGAAAGACCTTAATTTATTCCAATTATCTTTTGTTCACTTCGATTTACGAACACTGGAGCTTAAATAACCAGCCCTTTTGCTCCTTAGGCTTCCAAGAATATATTTTCATGAGTATTGCACAAGTCATCTTTCTGCAAACATCCCACATACTAATTGCAAAAGTCTATTTTTATGATGAGTGGTATTAGCAGTCAATTAAGGACAAGATCATTGGCTGTCCTGAATTGCTTTGGAACAGAAATAGCTCACTAAATAAAATTTTCTTCTTAGTAAATGTGTAACGACCAATATTGAAAACATATATCCAATTCTACAGAAGGAAAAATCTTCAGAAAGAGCTGAGGAAAAAGACCTTGGGATTTGTACTAACAGTATAATAGATCTCATCCTGCCTACTTTTGTGGCCCTGGTGTTTGGTAATTTTTCAACAGAACTGGGGGGAGAGGGAGACTTTTTTCAAGCTCTGTATACTAAAAATATGGGCATGAGAGTGTGCATGAAATACAGTGTTTTACATTCATTCATTCATTCATTCATTCATTCATTCGCTCATGTATTAATTCTCTTGGTATAATTCAAAGCACACTGATAGCGAGTGCACAGCCAATGATAATAGCAGGGTGGGCTGTTTTTCAAGACAGGCAAGATAAATATAAAATTTCTTCCCTTTGAGATCTTCAGATTTCCAACAGCAAGACAGAGCAAACTTCTTTCAGTGCTCTTTCTAACAATAATTATTACTGCTTTGTGTCACAGCCTCTCTTTCTAAGATTAAGACTCAAATCGGTTGTGCAATACAATACAACTGGCACAAGAAACTCATGAAAACTCACGGGAAACTGACTTTCTCTAAACTCTGAGCTTGCTTAGTGAGAAAAGGGATTTTTTTTCCATCATGAAGGAACGCTCAAAGGCATGATGTAATTCCTCCCTTAGAGTCAGCAGGTGATCTAGTCTTGTCAAAAAATACAGACAGGAAGTTCTAGAATTAAGTCACTTATATTTTTAGAGCATCATAATGGGATGCCAACCAGGTCTATCTGCAGCTGACACTCCCAGTACAACCATGGATTTTTTTGCTATTTGGAAACATCAGAGGGGATCCTTTACACATTGTTAGGGAGATATTTAGTATATTTTCACTAAAACAAAGAGATATTTTCTTTTTTTTAATAAACATATATATACACACACACATATATATTTATGAATGCAGATACAAAAGGATTACAGACAAAACTTTGTTTGATTCCTAATGGTGTTTGAGTAGAAGGAAATAGTATTGCTGGAACATGAAACAGAGGGAGACACCTTCATAATACCCCAAACTAACTGGTGGTACTGAACTTACCAGATTTTTCTCCCCAAAATTATATTTGCTTGTCCTCTTCTGTGTACATATCAACTAGCCACCAAATATAAAAGAAAGTTTAAAGATAATAAATTCATCTATTTTTCCTCTACTTCTTTTGGCTCATGCCCACTTAGTTTTGTTAGCTGATGCTTTGATGGTGCATCACGGTTGTTCAAAGTATGTATGGCACACCTGCCTGTTATCAAACCAAAAGGCTATTTGCCCTGACTCATGCTGTGTTATAAGTACAAGAAAAAAATTAAATCAGTCAGTGGGAGGAAAAAGATGGGAAAATATTTTTTTCCTTGGAATGAATTACTATTTACCTGAGACCAAAATTTATAGTATCTCTTCAAATGTCTGATCTGGAGGAACTGTGTCCTAAATTATCTGCTGCCCAAAAGAGCATTAAAATGTGGGGAATTTTCTTTTCTAATAATGGTCAGACCATTTGGATTTTCATATATAAAAATAATTCACCTAGGTAAATTGAAAGTATAGTTCCACCAGCTCTTAAATAAAATTATTTTGCAATATTTTTTATATACTTATATACATACTACTAGCAATTATCACTTTAGCTTAAAATGGCAAAAAAGAAAAATGTCTCACTATAGCTTTAAATTATTTGCCTTTACTTCTGTTCCTGTGTTCTGTTCCAAGCCAGCCTATTGGACAGAATATGCTGTAGACAGTAATACACTGCAGATGGTATCAGATGGTTTGTGCTTGCTGTTACAAAACCTAATTCATTCTTTCAAGTGATATGCCTTTTTTTTTTTTTTTTTTTTCTTAGAATTGCCTTTATTTGGACAGGGAGTTTGGTTCTGGATGCTAATTTGGTAAGCCATGCTGTCTTCTGCTCCGTCATACAGAATTTCAGTTTACAGGTGCACCTACAAATGCACCTAGCTACAGAAAGCTTTCGTTTTTCTGAAAGGGGCTGGTGTTGCATGGTCAAAGGGAGCTGATTTCTGACAAAGAGTAAATAGGGCCCTTGGGCAATTAACTATGCCAGCCAACTTAGCCAGTGGGGTTATTTCCCTTTTAGCTGTTTTTTGCAATCCACACTCATAAATTGCTCCCCTGGTTGCTATACACTCCCAAGAATAATAAACTCAAGGTTTATGTTTGTTGCCTAACAGCCTTAAGAAACATATGTTGTGATTGAGTAGCTTTTTTGTAAATGTAAGAGACTGGGCTTTTCTACGTCACTACTAATTTGATGAATAAAGTTAATTTTAAATCTTTCCTGTAACATTGCTCACATATTGCATTCCTATTTAAACAATAAAAGCAAGGTACTTGCAGGCCAGACATTTTATGGAAGACAAATTCTTTAATAACTGATTAACATAAACAGCTCTTGAAGAATACATTGGAAAAAAACCACCTTATTTGTCTACATAGTGGGGTTTTTATTCTCTTTTTACAAAAGTTATTCAGAAATAATATCATGTACCTGAAGCTCATTATTTGATAAAACCAAATTGATTTTGTTCTTCAAACCCCTCAGATCTATGGGTTTAGTAGTGGACAAATTACTGCAGGCTTTTTGCCAGACCAGGAATTCTCTTTCGGCATTTTGGCAATCTTATCTGGCATGTGAATATATTAAAAAAATAAAACAAAAACAACAACAGCCACTAACAAACAAAAAAACGTACTAGTCCTGAATTGATGTACATATTTATTATATATCTGCAGGCACTTATCAGATTTCATTCTTTCAGTGTTCAATTAATTTCATACCCCTTTTTTATTTCTATGCGTTTTCTTTTATTTCTTTATTCTATTTCCTCTTGAGTTGCATATAGGATATGTGAAATGACTCAGCAGCTGAAGGGAATAGGAAAAGCAGGAAGTGCCTACTTGACCTATTTGAACAAAATATCAACTTAAAATAGTTAAAATCCAACACTAGCTTTGGACTGGCCCAATTTTTCTTTTCCCAGTCCTGATCCCCCTCCTAGTATGATGTTTATCGCTATTCATGGTTTGATTTTTCCATTACCTGAACATTGAAGTATCTAAATGTCAGTTCTGTTTGGGCAGCACCTCTAATACTTGCTAGTTTATGAAACAGTAACTTTTGTTCTCACAACACATATCTGTTCCAAATACAGCAGAAATATTTCATGTTTTTCTAAGGGTGAATGTAAGGAGTATAGATTACTTCAGGGACACAACAGGAATTTGTCGACTCCATTCAAGAAATATGGTAATAATGGTACTTCGAGTCAACTTATTATTCAGCTATATTAATTTATAAATTTCTTTTTAAATTGTAAATGGCTGATTGCTAACTTACTTGTTAGTTAAGAGTTTTGCAGGGAATTTTAAAAAAAAAATCTTTCAGCAGCAATGTCTTTAGAAAAAAAAGCCAAATGTTCTTTGATACAGAAGACTAGATTCTTCCCAGTCACATACAGAGGAAATTCTAAAATCAGTTGTAAAATCATCCTAAATTGCATGTTTTCACGTTTAAAAGACTACCACTTGCTACAATCATAAATTATATCCTTTTTGATGGGGATTCTTATTTACACCTGTAATTTAAGAATTTTGCTAGAACAGAATGATGACATTTAAGATTACCTAATCGAGGTATAACTATAGAAACCTGAACTTGGAATATCAAAATAAACAATGGATAATTGCTGGCAGAGCTGTTTTGAGACAAAATGGGTCTATGTCAGCTTGCTAAAAAACAGAAGTTCTAAACATACAAACTACTAATACACATTAATGCAATACTCATCTGAAATAATCCTAGACTGCAGAATTATTCAATACCTAGAGGTCAAAATGTTACAGAAAAAAATATTAAAAGAAAATTTTATATCACATTCTTACTAGTGTATTTTGAGGAAGAAAAATAGATTTTTTTTCTAAGAGGTCTTGGGGAGAGCTCTGCTTTGTGCCTGTGTTAAGTGTTGTCCTGTTTTCCTCATCCTCTCTCTGTTCCATATGTCTTTTAAAATCCAGCTGATCAAATTGCTCAGCTTTGTCACAGGCAGAACCTGTTCTTAGGATGAACACAAAGCCAATCCTACACTCACCTCGTTCAGTTAACTTACCGTACATGGGTAATGATAAGGGTTGTCGCTGGAATGAAAAAGTCATCCACTCTGTCAAACTGCTTTCCCACCGGCTGAGTATGGATTGTGTGGTGAGAAACACTCCCACTGGCTTGCGTTATCACCTGCATAAAGTAACATTGTTTTAAACTATAGAAATACCCTTTAAATATCAAATCTCAACCCAAATGAATGAATACAGGATTGCCTCTGTATTCTCTTGCATTGGCTTTCAGTTACCAAGAAAAGGAATGCAAATGATGATGAATAAAACTGACCAACATTAGAGATTTCAGAGAACTATTACATACCTGACCACTTAAGTCTTCATATTTACCTTTCCCTTCCATCTTATTTTATTACCCCTGAATCCATATTTATTCATTTATATTACTAAACCCCTTAACAATTCTTAGTTTAAAGTAAGTTTTTGTTTATCTTTTTTAAAAAACTAGATCTTAGAGTAAGATTAAATTTTTAAGCCCTTCAGCCAGAGTGAAAAGATGCTATCAACAAATCCACTGGAACATCTGGCTATGCATACTCCCAATTCCTGTCAGTCATGAGATAATTCAACATAGCACAGACACATTTCAGAAGAACAAGCTGAACTGAGTTTACATATTCCTTAAATTCTTATGAACCAGTTTTATTGAAATCCCAAAATCTTGGACCTTCTCTCAAGCAAATGTTTATGGGTGAACAAAAGACAATTCCATATACTAGCCACTATGCTTTTCACATATGTGCATTTTAGAGTGGATTTTTTTTTTTTAGAAAAGAAGACAATCTATTATCTATACTGTAGTTAAAAATGAGGGTGAGGATGATCACTCACTTAAAAATATGGTGAGATTGACTCAACTATCAGTTCTGAGGAGGAGTGGCAACTAAATTTCAACAAAAATTACCTTGCATGCTCAAAGTTACTAAGAGTGTAGGTATTGAAAATGTGATTTCAAATGTTACTAACTTTGCTTTTCAAATTTCTCTTATGCTTTTTCTTATATACAAGTATATATTAAATACATAAGGATTTAATAAATTTCTGAAGAAAAGGAAAAATGATTGAAAGAAAAATGATTTTTTCAAAATTATTATATAAGGCTGATCATCATAGTCTCAAGGGATTGCTATAAATAAGGAGTGGAAATTAATAAAAAAGTTTTAAGGTAAGTACAGCTTCTTGAGATTTTTTTTAGTGACTGTTGCTAGGTTTGTCACTGCTCCAAGGTATTGGAAAAAATCAAGATTTTTAATAACTTTCATCTGAAAAAAACACAATAAAGACAGAGCTTGACACCTCCAAAGTGTCAATAGGACTTTAATGAAATGGAAGTATGTCTAAAAACTGGTTTATCTAATTAGGGACAGAAATATCATGAAGAGCAACAGCTTGCTCTCAAAAGACAGGCAGTACTGAACATGCTGCTGTTTTCAGCTGCATTCCTTACCCTTCTATCAATTTTCTACTGTCAATCCTGACTAAGGGTGTAGAAAACAATCATTAAGTTTTTTGTCAAGGTCAGTTGCCTAACTTGTTTTCTGGTTACCAAAAATCATTTCTCTACCCCTGCTGGGGTCATGGTAATAACGCTTAAAGGAAAATACACAACACATTGTAATTACACAAAGGTTCACATTGTCTGTATTTCCTTACATATAATCATTGTGATCACCTCACCTGCAAAGTTGGTGAATTCTTTTCCAGGTTTCCCCAGCTCAGCACCCAGACTTGATCATGCGATTTATCATAGTGTAGTTTCACCGGAACAGGATCTGTACTTACTGCCTGAAATACAACAAAAGAAATCCTTTCTTTCCATCACATTTTCAAAGGAAACATAATATATATGCTTGAATGAAAATGATGAGTAGATATGCATTTCCAGATATTTTCAGACTGTATTTAAAAATTACACTGTCAATTGTTGAAACAGCCCTCTGATAAATACAGAGGTACTGAATTGCTGAAAATGTGTTTTTTATTCTTTAAGTACTCTAACACGTGGTATCAAAACCACATTATACTGAAGCCTTTAAGAAGGTTGAAAACAAAGGATTTAAATCAAGTACAAAACTACTTATCTTCTTTCCATGCCATCACTCTCACTTTACACGAATTGGCTGAAAAACTACACCAATTACCAAAAAATGGTTAAAAAGGGAAGCACATTCTCAAGCCACACACTGGAATTAATGGAATATGTTACTGCAAGAAATCAACATGATGTTGCTGCACCCAAAGCTTCCTATCTGTTAAAATGTGTGTATTTTGTTGAAGTAGAAAGATTATTCTCATATGTTTTCCAATTACAGTTGCTACTTTTCATAGACTTGTGATCAGAAACAAAGTGTTTTCCCTAGAACTTTAAGCATTTTCACTTGAGACCATCAACCTTTTAGACAGCTGAGCTCCAAACTTCCTTTGTTACAAAAAGGATTCGGAAGAATGAAAATGGGAGGAAAATGTATTTGATTAAGAGATTTTATGCACAGGTTAAACAAGTGAGGGTATTACTTTTTTATTTTTCATCATTAAAGAAGAAAAAATAGGTGGAAATTGTTTTTTAGTCTTACCATTATGGAACTGTAAAGCACAGCTTGTTTATCAGTGTGTCAAGGAGAGTACCAGCTGGCTAATTAAGTGAATCTAATTTAAACTAATGATGTAGATCCTCAAGATAATGCACTAATGGCTGGCTGAGACTGCTGATGATACTTAACTGTACTCCTGAGGTGTTGCAAGCGACCACTTCATCTAAGCAGAATTTGTTTTTCCTTTTGAAAATGGAAAATGAAGCCAGGTTGCTCACCGGCTCATTTAAAATCAGAAGTTACCCCTTGAAAAAGGTCATTTGTGTTTGATAACTTCTTTCTGCTACAAGCCAGAAAACAAGTTGTTTAAAATAATACTTGAACTGTTGTATAGCTAATTTGTCAAGGCATATCAAATTTCCTTTTGGCTTTCCCAGACAAAGGTCTGACCCATACATGCTCTGCCAGAGGACTGCCAGCTGCGTTCAGAGTTGGGGTCATGGCACAGCCAGGAGGAGCAGAAGGAATTGCCTGCAGGGTCAGGCACAGGCAGTACAGCTCCCTAGAGGGAAGCCAGCAGTAAAAAGGAGTTGGGCATCTCAGAAGCAGAATTTCCCAGCTGTTTCTAGCTGACCAGGCTGTTCTGCCAGCAGCACACTGAGGACTGAAGGACGAGGACTCCGTTTACTTCAGCCTGTAAGTCATTCCACTAAGTGGTGTGCTGCTATGCAACACTGCAAAATTCTTGCTTTCAAGAATTTAGAAACGAAAGCAAATGCTTCTCTTGATGTTACAATGAGATTACCTGTAAAAGCCAAAAAGTCTCTCTCTATATATATCTCTAAAGATACAACATCCATGTTTCAAATAAATTTCAATTTAGTCTGCTATAGAATCCTCTAAAGTACTTATTTTGATAAATATACCTGTCATAAAAATAAATCATCCTCAAATCTAATTGTCACACATCTGCACACCTTTTACATTACCTTTCATAGCAGAAAGGAATAACATGTATAGTAGTACTTAAAAGAAAACATTGTAATAAGCAAAACCAAATAAGCATTATTTTTACACAGAAAACAGCATCACTACATGACCTAAAGTTCTTTCAAATAAATTTTTAATTTTCTTTATGGTTTTTGCACAGTGATGGAAGTTTCATTAGAGTGTTCTTGCTTTCAAAATATGAAATTGTCTCCACATTTTCTCCCACTAGCCAATGTGGGTTTTTTTGCAAGGTGGTTTCTATTTTGAGATGTAAATCACAAATAGTTACATGCACATATACATGTATGGAAATTATATCCTCTGTATTATTATGATCTTTAGGAAAAAGGCAGTCTAACAAGAGAAATTCTCTCATTTCTGAACAGCTGAGTTTCTATTTTCCAAAAATGCATTAAATCTTTATTTTACTCCGTGCTAGTCAGTACTTTAAGTAATGAAAATAGACTGATCTGGAAAACTAAATTCCCTTCTGTGGCTCCTGTTTGTAAAAGTGTTTTTGTAAGTGCATATCATATAAAAATAGAGCAACATTTAATGGTTAGAACATTCTTCCTGCCTGCAAAACACAAAGCTAGAAAATAAATGAGTATTTTTAACAGACAAGAAGACAGAACCATGCATGTTTTAAGAAATGTAAAACAAAGTATCTCTCATCACTAAATTCCAAATTAGCCTTCAAGTATAAAACCTATCTGTGAATCACCAGGGGTTTTAATTTTCACAGTTTATATTATATGTAAAAAAATTGTATAGGTTTTATGCTTCCATTATTTATTTGTTTTGTGTGCAACTATTGATATTTTTGGGGGTTTTTTTGTTTTGTTGTGTGGGGTTTTTTGTTTGCTTTTTCTTGGTTTTTAAGTCTATTTAACATCTATCTAACCTCTGGTTCAATTTATTTATCTGGTTAAACTGTTATTCCCTGGTTATATTGTCTTATCAAAAATCTTTGTTAAGTACTGTGAAATGAGAAAATAATTTATTATTATTAATATTTAAATATCTAAAACCATCAAAACCAAGAGTTTCATTCCTGCAAAGGTTTTCCACAGCTGGGGTAAATTTAATTCTATACTTTCCTTACTTCATAATCTGGATATTACTAAATTAGTGGAAAAGCAATGCTATTCTATCTCTTAAAATAAAATTCCATTGAAAGTGAATTTTTCCCCCAGAATAACATGAAAGCTTCTGGAGTATCCTGGTTTTAGCTCAATATACTTGCTAAGTAGCACAGACGTAGTGCACGAAGCTCTTTGCTAAACTTAGGCATTCTGTATGTCTGCTTTTCAGCTCATTACAGAAACTTGAATATTTTTATGATAGAACAGTCTAATACCATTCAAAAACTGCACAATTGCTTCTGGGGAAGGACTGAACCTTCAATTAGTAGTTAATGAACTGAATTTTATTTTTTAATTAACATACATCTCTGCAGTAAGTACCTTTTCACATTTTGTAATAGTAAAGTGATATATTAGTTCATTGTTTTAAATATTATTGCATATTCAAACAATAAACTGATGCAAATGAAGACAAATTAGAAGAGCCTACTAATGAACTTATTTCATAAAACCTGAATTAAAAACTATTTTCAGTGAGCTCAAAAGGAATCGTGTGCTTTTGACACTGAAGTCTAAATGCTAATAAATGCAATTACAGTGATATTTCATCCCTCCTGTCAAGAAAAGGAACGTGGCGCCTGAATGTCAGTCAGAGACCATGGAAAACATTGCCAGACATTCCAGTCCTTCAAATTTGTGGACTGTGTTGAGACTGTGGGATTTTAGTCTGTCTTCCAGAAGTAGTATATCAAAGTGGTTGCAAAAAATTACTGTTTTCAGAAAAAAAAAAATAAAAAAATCATTACCCACTCAGTTTGCCTGTGTTTTAATATGTAAAAGTAAATTTAAGTAAAAAAATCTCACCTTTTTATTATTAACTTCTTGAATAAAACATTTCATAAGTCCCTGCCACCATTTGGATAGTTCAAGTTTTGAGGAAGCCATGTCTGAGTCAGCTGACACAGAATTCAGAAAGCAGATGTTTCAAGCAATCAAAAGTATTAAAATTAATTTTTAAATTGATGCAATGTTATAAATGCCATTTTCTTATTCATCTTTCATTTTTATATGCATATACACAATACATGTGAATACTTACATCATGGAATAGTTTGAGTTGGAAGGGACCTTAAACGTCATCTAGTCCAAAATCTCCATTTTTCAGTAGAGATATCTTCAACTAGATCAGTTTGCTCAGAGCCCCATCTAAACTGACTTTGAAGGCTTTCAGGTTTGGGGCTTCTACCACCTCTCTGGGCAACCTCTGACAGTGTTTCTCAAACCTCATTGTAAAAAATGGCTTCATTATATCTAGTCTGCATCTTTTAGTTTAAAACCATTACCCCTTGTCCTATTGCTAGTGTCCCTACTAATAAATCTGTCTCCAACTTCCTTATAAGTCCCCTTTAAGTATTGAAAGGACACAATACTGTCTCCCTGGAGCCTAATATATAATCTATACTTTAAAGATTTTCATGCATTTATCAGTGAAGAAAGCAAAAGGCATGAAGAAAAGCTCTATTTAAGTAACAATTTAGTTGGGTTTGTAATAAAAAAAATAAAAAAAATCCATGTTTTATTTAGCTAAAGAACACCTGTTTCCTATAAATATGATGATACTATAAGTGCTGCCTTGTACCTTGGTGCAATGGGTTTGTGTGACTAGATTTTGGTAGCAGGGGGGAGCTATATGGGTGGCTTCTGTGAGAAGCTGCCAGACACTTCCCCCATGTCTGACAGAGCCTGTGCCAGCTGGTGCCAACAGAGACCTGCTGCTGGCCAGTCACTAGTCCATCAGTGGTGGGCTAGGACCTCTGGATATCACAGCAGAGACACACTAAAGTGTTTTGTGGAGAAGTGCTAGCAACCAGCTGAGAGAGGAATATGGCAGGGGAACAGCTCTACAGCCGCCCAGGCCAGTGGAGGAGAGGCAGGAGATGCTTGAGGTGAGCCAGGGCAGATTCCCTTGCTGAAGACCACAGTGAAGCAACTGTGCCCCTGCAGCCCATGGAGGTCTATGGTGGAGCAGAGATCCACCTGAAGTCCCTTGAGGACCCCACACTGGAGCACGTGGATGCCTGAAGGAGGCTCTGAATCCATGGGAAGCCTATACTGGAGCAGGCTCCTGGCAGGACCCGTGAAATTGTGAAGAGGCACTGAAACAGATTTATCCACAGGACTCGTGACCTCCAGCCTGGAGCAATCTGTTCCTGAAGGACTGTATCCCATGGAAAGAGACCTACAATGGAGCAGCTTGTGAAGAACTGAAGCCCATGGGAAAGACTCACTCTGGAGAAGTTCATGGAGGACTGTCTCCCATGGGAATGGCCCCACGAAGGAGCAGGGAAAAGGCTACTCTCTCTGAGGAAAAAGCAGCAGCAGAAATAACATGTGACAAACTGATGAACTGACCTCCCCATTCCTCATCTCCCTCACAGCTGGTAGGGGAGGAGGCAGAGAGTCAGGAATAAAACTAAGCCCAGGAAGGAGGGAGCGCTGGGGGACAGGTGTTTAGGATTTGTTATACTACCCAATATCCTACTTAGATTTTGGTAGGGAAAATAACTGAATCTATTATCAAAGTCAAGTCTGTTTTGTATGTGATGGTAACTGGTGAGTGATTTTTCCCTTCCCTTCTCTCAACCCATGAACCTTTTCTTTCTCTGCCCATTTGGGGAGAGGAGTGATAGAGTGGCTCTGGTGGATATCTGGCTTCAAGTCCAACACACCACACCTGGTTTTGTTCAAACTCTATGACTGTATTAATCGCTGTAGCATAGCACTGATTATCTTCTACTCAATGAATTATTTTCACAAAGCAGAATATCTCCAGCATCCCAGAGACCAAGAGGAGTAGAGAAGTTTGAATTCAAACTCTCCAGTCTTGGGTGAGGGTGGTGTTTATTTTTACTGTTTCCATAATTTCTCTGTCTAAAAGCGGACAGATACCTCCACCTTCTGTAGCCAAACCTGACCTTTTTGTCAAAACTGATAGAAACATTCTTGTGATGACTCTATTTTAGACAATCCTCGTTTTAGACTGAAAGATACCTCAAGCTAAAAACTTCCTGAAGAGCTCAGTTCCTCAACTAGTTGAATAATATTTATAAGAGCTATGTTCATGTTATCTTCCTCACAATTTTCTATTGAGAACAGTTGCTGAACAGAAACTGCTGCTAAATGTTAAAATTAGGTGAGCTTTTTTCCATATAATGTATCTAGTCTCAAGATAACTGTAATTCTGTTTCTGAAATACGAAGGAAAGTCTTAAATTCCTTTGTCTAAATAAAATAGTAACTTAAAAAATGAGAAATAAATACCTGTACAACTTTCTGAGACTGTACATCAACAATGAGAACTCTGTCAAGTGTGGGCTGAGTCACATATATGAATTTGTCTTTTACATTAACAGCAGTTGCCCAAACACACCGCTGAACAGGATCACCATCTGCTTTGGGACAAACTTCATCCTATAATTCAATAGAAACAGGAAAATGTAAGAATCAAACAGTCAACAATCTAATAGAAAGACAAATTATATTCATTTTCTTCTTTTTTAACTGTAAAATAGAACCTCAGAAAATGTAGGGAAGAAAAAAGGACAGTTGACACTAGGACATAAACTTACGTTAGCCAAACTGCACCTGTAAGCACCACAACTCACAAGCACTATAAAATAATTCATACACCAAATTTTGGGATGTTATTTTAGAGATTCAAGAAGTTCACCTGAGAAAGAAACCAATTTGAAACAACCATACATATAGAAATAAAGTGAGCAAGGGCAGGAGACCTCAAAACCAGGGAACCATACCAGACACACAATGCCTTGGTCCTGAAGCTCCCACCTGAGCAGCATCACAGAGCCCTGCAAAGGGAGGCAGGGCAGGCATGGCTTACCCTGCTGCTGAGAGCACAGCAGCAAGCCAGGCAAATACCTAACTGGGGAAATGAAAATGAACAAATGCAGGCCTGACTTACCCTGCTGCTGAGAACACAGCAGCAAGCCAGGCAAATACCTAACTGGGGAAATGATAATGAACAATTGATGAGAAACGAGTGGTGCTGTGGTGCAAATTGTCACATGGCATAGGGGCAAAGCAGCACAAAGATCAGCTGTTTGGTCACCTGGAGTGCTGATAGGTTGCTTCAAAGATCAAAAAGTTTTGCTACTTCTGCCATAAGACATTCTCACGGCCTATCTTACTAATGTTAAGCCAAATAAATATCAAATGTCTTTTTACTACCATCCCTTCCCTCTCTGCCCTTCCATTCCTGCAAAAGGAAGAATTTGACAAAACTAAAAATCTGTTCAGTGAACTGATATTTCATAATACATGTAACTACATATATAACAGTCTCAGTCAAAATAGCTAACTGTAGTTTACATGCTCACTATTCCTAATTTGTAGAAATATATGGCCAATCATCCTGTATTTAACTACTATTTGTGAATATTTTCTTCCAGAAAAAGCTTGCTTTAATCAAAATTAAAATTAATTTTGACAAATATATTACTGTATGTGGGAATTCCGTTTATGAAATAGCATTATTTCTTTCCTGTGATGGACATTATAATTATTTAAACACATGGACCTGAAAAACACTCCACTTGGAAAAGTACAGGTTGTATCAAGTGATTTTGTTCTCCTGACCTTTTCTTCTTTTGCTTTGTATTTTAAATGCTTTGCATCACAAGGGACAATTTTACCAAATCACAAGTATTATTTCTTTTTGCCACTTATCTGCTGCTTATTCCTAATTTAGAATGCTTTGCCTGATACATCATAACTGGCGGCTGTGAAAGTAATTATGATATGTCAGCAGATAATGACTCAATGTAGTATGAGCAGCAAGAGATGGTGAGCTCCTAAACAAGAATTCTGTTTCTAAGCATCAAATGCCTTTTAAAAGGCACAGGAAACATCATGTGGCCAAACATAATCTCTGGCACCAAGCAATGCTCTTCGAGAATTCTTCTTCTTTGCCTGCTGTGCCTCTACATTTTCAAAAATACACTCAAGCTTTATGTGTCAAAAGAAGAAATAAATCGATTTCCAGCTTTAAAAGAGGGAGTTTCTTTGCAGAAGATTGAAAGCCACTGCTTGCTTTTACATGGCTCTTAAGCCTCAGCAAAAGGAAGGTCTTTCAGGAATCATATGATAAGGAAAAGGTTACTAACTCAGGTACCATGATAGCACATCATCAGGAACTTCAGGAAAACTTAGAAATAACTAACAAGATTTAGTTTGTGCTGATAAAAAAACCCACAAAGATCAAAGGGAGAAGTTAAAAATCTGGTTTTTTTAAGGAATGACAGGCATGTGATAAATAGGACTTTTATTTTTAAAAGTAGCTAAATGCTTTTCATTGTTGCATAAAGTCAACATATGCAAGTATGTCTCAGTATGATGTGAAATCATCATATCAGTGATCTATTGTCATGTGCCTTCTGGGTAATTATCACTTCAAGTGAAAGGTTGTTTCACTGATCTCATAATTTTTTATATTTATTCTAAATACACCTTGTCTTAGTTCCATGTTTAATTGAAACAGATAACTACATCTAGATTGTTCTACACCATCTTCTTTACTCCTCAGAGACAGCACCTTCAAACAATGAATCCACAAATGTTTGTAACAAATCTACACAGAGACATTTTTTTCAGTCATCTCTCAGGAACCCACATTAATTTACATGAGTTTCTGGGACTGAATTCTGCAAGGACATATTCAGTATATTATTCAAAAATAACACTGCCTTCTGCTGAAGGAATCTGTATTTCTCTCACATGGCATCATATAGATTAGTGTAAATGATTTCTCTGATACCACCTCCCCTTCTGGGATGTATAGCATAATAGGAAAATACTCTAACTTAAGCACTTACAACTATATCCAGAGATGAGCAACTGTCTTATACACTTTCCTGAATCTGAGTCTGAAATACTCAGAAGTGTATTTTTAAAGATTTTTTCACAGTAAGACCAGTACAAATATAGTGCTATTTATGTATATACATACATATACAATCACACATATACACATCTACATATACAAATGTATTTTAAAGGTTCTAAAATAATTTTAAAGGTTCTTCAAGTTGTCATAAATTTCTATAATCCAATGCCAATTCTCACCTTGCCCGAAAACAATGAAAACATAAAATAAAAGCAAAAAATCTTTTTTTCCAATGTAACAGTGAAAACTATACACCAAAATTCTCATATCCAAAACAGTGTTTTCCCCAGTATAAACTGGTTTGTGTGGTTGTTTCCCTAGTTACTCAAATCTGCATTTATCTGAAACTGTTTCAACAGAACTGAAATCTTGCTTTTGAAAATATGACATTTATCTGATTAGACAGTTTGGTCTTCTTTTTACAATACAGGCAGTTATTTTGAGTCTCCATATTAATTTCCCCAGTGGTTGGGTAATTGGTTAAAATAATTTCTCCTTAAAATATAAGCATAAACCCACCATTTTCTTCTTCTAATTAAAATGTGAGCAATTTACTTTTTCCTAATTTATTCTCTCTGAAAAAAAAAAAAAAGTTAACATCTGATAAAACATTAATTTACTTCATTGTTGTATTCCTCCCAGACTTTTTAATCAAAAAGTGACTTGCTCTGTAACAAGTCAGCAGATGGAGGAAAATAAATCTTTAGAGAAAGTTTTTCAAGATAGTCTGGGGCAAAAAAATCTCAAGAGGAAACACGTACTTGCAGATTTATACGTGCAAATTCTATGTTTATTAAGTGACTGCAAGGTTTCCTCGGTGTTTTAACAGGATGTGAGTCAAATTCTTTAGGCAGTGTAATGAAATGTCTAGCTATGTTATGGCAGCCCAAGAGTAAGATGATACCAATAGGCTGCAACAGTGCATGTTTTAAGACATGAATTTATGTATCACCTCTTCCTACATGTTTTCTTGACATTCTTTATTAACTCAGACAGGATTTTTTAAAAACTTTTTTTTTTTTCTTAAACAAACAAGGGTTAGCATTTACTGCACTTTCTGTGCTGTAAAAACGTAAACCAAGGCAGTTTCTGTGGACTACAAAATATGTTTCATTCTAATTTGCTGTGGAAATTTTGGTCTGCCATGTATTAACATTAGTCATTTTGAAATGAAATATTTTGTTCCAATCTCCAGCATATATTCAAATGTGAGATGGCATATTTCACTGAAATTTGGCCATTATGTGTTACTTCTTGTAATAAACAGAAAATCAGTTTTATGTTCAAGCCAAAAGGATTTTTTTGTTAGTCTCAAAAACGCATCTGTTTCAATTGCTTTTCCCTAGTCTCTGGAAATAATTACTCTAATTGGGATTCAGTGTGAAAGGAAAATAAAAACACTTTTGCATAAGAATTAGAATTTAAGTCTTTGGATAATATTAATTTGCAGAGGATAAACAGAGGTTGAATGTTGGTGCAGAAAATGTCCCAAGCACTTCACAGTGATGAGATATTTTAACAGGTGAAAGGCTCTACTTGGGCCATGATTAAGAATCTATTTGACAACAGGTTAAACAAACAGCTGAAAAAAAAGTTTTTTTCTGGAAAAGCTGAAACCAGTTTATTTCTGTCCCTATGCATCTAGAATTTTCACTGTCTAATAAATAGACTAATAAATTTTTACATGCACTTGACATTAAGAAGATTCAAGTAATTTAGGAGATTCTGGGAAGGAGAGGAAGGAGGTCTTTACAATTTCTGTGAACCATGACAACCCAGAAAAGCACTAAATCTTTTGCTTCCCTTTAAATACAGGGAGTCTAATCGATTCCCATGTTAGATATACACCAAAGTGTTTTGCTGTATTGACACTCTGTTGCATAAGAGGTAATTAAATATTTAGATAAGGGTTCTCAAGCATATAGCAAGAGAGAAAATATACTTACCTTCAGCAAAATTAGCATACCTAAATATGTACATGTGTAAGTACTGCAATGTTGTTCACTATACAGTGCAATGCTACATAGAAACACCTGAGCTCACTCTTTTACAGAAGCTCAGTTGATGTTTCTTGACAAACAAACGGGAAACCTGTGCAGGAACGCTGGAGTGTCACGTGTAATATCCAGACATTTTGTATTATCTACACTGCACTGCTGGATTTAGAAATTTTCGTATACTTTAGCAACTGTTTGGCAACAAACAACTCTTCTGTGGCATTACTTATCACTTGAACAGCTAATTCAGAGAAGTGTAAAGAAATGGGAGAGGCTTAAGCAAACACATATTTCCTTTATTATTAATATGTTAATAGCTAAGTCATGGAGATGCCCTAATGGGAAAGGCTATGTAAAGCTACCTCAAAATATACTTGGTATACTTACCAATATCTCTGATTAGTAGAAGTATATGACAGAGGCAAAGAGAATTACTAACCAGCAATTTATGACATGAGCTGTTACACTAAGCAATCACATGCTGAACTTGATAAAAATCTGATCCTGGGACAGAAATGGGTTATTTTATTGTTTTTATTCAGAGGAAACAGATTTTCCAAAGAGGCTTGAGGAATATATGATATTCTTCAAAGGAGAATAATAATTTTTTTTAAAAAAAGTTTTTTAAAAAAATGTTAAAGTAGCCTACTTTCCTGAGATTTTATTATTTTTTTCTTTCCCCTCTCCCCTGCCCCTGCCATGAGGATATAGTTATTATGCTACTCCAGGTTTGAAAAGATCTAAATGGAAACAAATTTTACTTATTCATCCTGATTATTGCCACATTTCAATAAAAATACTCTTAAAAATCTAGGTTGCACTTCAGACCAATAAAATTTTTAACATACTTCTTAAATAATCAGCTTTTTAATTAAACAGCCTTAAAAAAAAGCTTTTTGGCTTATTTTTGGCTCTGTCAACCTAATTTCACTTAAGCAGCACAAATCAAGGTATGATTAGCTGTTCAAAGCATAATTATTCACACTAAAATAAATCTTGTTGCTGAGTACAGCAGCCTTTGACATCAGTAATGATAACTGAAGAGGCAAATTCCATTGAGACAGCTCTAGCTCTGCTGTCACTGAGGCATTAGAGAAAAAAAAAAAAATCCAAAGTGTACAGCTCAATGCTTAGTATGTATTTCAAGGTCACTCATTCAAATCCAAATGAGAAAAAGTTACTATTTTTGAAAGCTGATATATCATACAGAGTAAGTCTTAATGTAGTGACTAGTACCAAGTGTTCCTGTGGGAACATGTATCATGCCAGCTAGCAATTTGATTAGCAGTAAAGGAAAAACATCACAAGAATAAATGGAAGTGGAGAATACACTAGTGTTTTTATGCATCCTACTCAGGGAAACTATATCATAAATTCTAAGATTTTGGAGAAATCAGCTATAAATATGTTAACAGTAAAGTTATTGCAACTACTTATATGAATTTTAAGTTGGAACAAAAGCATCAATCATCTCTACTAACTCCGTGGAAGCTGTGAGAGCTTTTACCAGGACAGGGATTTGCCTCATGATAGGTGGGAGTTTGATACAGACAAACATTCAGTGAGGAAAAAGAAACCATTAACACCTCCACACCCCACAAATATCCTATACTGAATATAGAGAGAATCAATCCCTGATTCACAAAGATGAACTTAACTGGTGGGTTAGAGGTGGGGAGCTGGTGGGGACAAAAAAAACCCAACAAATCCAGAAATAGAGAGCTGTTAAAGAACTGGGAAAGGAGAAAGACA
The DNA here is from genome assembly GCF_030490865.1 of Poecile atricapillus. NCBI lineage: Eukaryota > Metazoa > Chordata > Aves > Passeriformes > Paridae > Poecile > Poecile atricapillus. The sequence continues at coordinate 36,626,236 of NC_081252.1, forward strand.
GCCAAAGAGGGAAAAGGTTTGCAAAAGTATTCAGGGAATATTCAATTGAATAGAGGGACTGAAAGCTTGAATTTAATAGAGGAAAATACAAGAAATTTTGAGATCACCATTATAAGCTATTTATTAATTCAGAAAACATGGCTGAATTTATCAAGCAGAAAACACTGAACTAGTAATAATAAATTCTTATGTAAAGAAAATTATAATTGAGAAAACACTGCAAATAGATTTTTAAAAACAACTTGCCTGAAAACCGAGGAGTTTTTCACTAGGCTTAATATGCCTCTGAAATTCACATTCCACTGGTTGTATTACTTTGATGCCATCTTCATAAAAAACATAAAACATGTTCCCAATTCCCAGACCTTAGGGACAAAAACACATTGAAATGTATAAAATTAAATAATGACAAAAAAGAAAATCCTTGTCTTGAACTTAAAATTTAATCAGAGTTTGGTATGAGATCAGTTTGTTAATGCGTATAATGGTAATACAGCTAAACCTATGGGATCTTTTGTTGTAAAACTGAAACAAAACTGTTACATTATTCAGATTTTACATAGTTTTCTCCATTGGCAAGACAGTGTCTTTGTGAATATAGATCTAGAAATACACAGTTTGATAGCTCCAGCAATAAAAGTGATCTTGTGAAATCATCTACACTGAAATAAAATTCTCCATGTACACCTTTTTTTCTTTTGCTTAGGGATGGAGGACTTAACATAATTTCTGTATAGCATTGAAAGAGAAGACCCAAGTCTTTGCTATAAAACCTTACTTGATATTTCAGTCAGAAAAGGAAATATTCTCTATTTCATTTTATTAGAAAGACAGAGTGGGGCAGATATTTGTTGAAGGGCCATGGGTGTTTACAGAACTATTCAATCCTTCTTCCACAATGTTGCTGAAAGGCACGATGCTAAATTTTGTGGAGAAGATGAGAACCAGATCTGTAGCATGAAATCTCACAATATCTGTGATCATGGTCATGACCAAAGAAAAGGACAGTCTCATTAGTTTTCTGTGTGCCAAATAAGACAACAGTTGTTGATTTGCTGTGTGGATGAAATAAGGGATGGTCAGTTCATATTATAATAATAATATATAATAAAATTCTTTGAAGAAAATCATAGTACTCATAAAATCATAACTATAACCATTCTAACCAACTAAACTTTTGGCCACAATGGTAAAAATATCCATGCATCCTGAATAACAATATTTGGTATAGGAACACAGGGGAGCAAAACCCATGAAAAAGAAATTTGAATCTGAAATTCTGCTTATCCTAAATTCTGAGGGAAAACCAATGTTAATAGAGAGAGAGAGAACAGGTCTTAATAAAAAATAAAATAAATTTAATAAAAAATAAAATAATGAGAAAATCAAGAGGGGGTAGAGGGAATGCATGTTTGTGTATGTGTGTATGTGGTCTCTCTTTAAAGAATGCCTGACATCATATCATGTAAGAACTGCTGAAGTTTGCAGATAAGCCTGACTGATGTCAGTGAACATGGTGAACACAGTGTAGAGATCTATAGCTCAGCAACTGGCATATTGTGCCTTGGGAATGAATATGTGAACATGGCTGGGGACAAAACAGGGTTTTCCCTTCTCCCTCTTCTCATTGGATGAAGTATATTATAGTAATTAGCAGGATAAGCAATACCAGAATGTGAGGAAGTAGCTCAGATGATATCCCAGGGTGACCCAGACATTTGATAATCAGGCTCCTAAAACCTCCACCTCAGGTGCCAATACTCCAAAGCAAGATTTCCAATGCACAGGCATCATTTATGTCTAATAAACAGCTCAAGTTTTAAGGCTTTATTTCTAAAGTCTGGATAATAGTGTTCACCAAACTGTTCTACAAAAACAGTGAAGGACACACAGTATCAAACCCGTCCTTCCATTTCAATACCTAGTTAAGAAAGTCATTTCATATAACAAAACTTTACCTATGGATCCAATTAGTTAATTCCTTTTTCCAACTTGTTATGACCCAAAATTCTTTATTTGAGTGGCTACAGATACCTGCAACAAAATCTAATTGCATAAATATATAATCACCTCGGCTCCCACTTTTTCAGAACTACTGGAACTATTCATTTGAAGAATTAATTTTGCAGCCATCCCCCCACTAATTACAATTCTCCACATTTTTAATGCAATGCCAGAAGCAATAGATAAATAGATTTGCTTTATTTAGTTTAAGTTGATACTTCAAACTGGCTAACAATGATTTTTTTTTTAAATGGTGGTGGTTGGGGTTCTTTTCCATATATATGAATATATTTATAATTATATATATGTTGTATTATTATTTTAATACACATGCACCTTCAGAATCCTTTCAGATTTTCTGAAGCAAGTGGCTGTGATAAAGATTTTGTGCATTTGATACAGAAATATCTTGTGCACTAAGGCCTATATATGGTTTCATGATCTTGATTGTCCTACTAATCACCCATCCCTCTCTTCCTACCTGTTAATACTTTCATAACAGAAAATGACAGAGTATGCATGGCCCAGAGAAGTTGGTGGTGTTTATTGTCATTTTCAGGGTATTGCTGTCTTGTAAAATATTTTCAGTGTTTAATTAGTAACAATATTTGTTGGAAACACAAGGATTGGCCAATGAGAAATGCAGGACAGATTGAGAAGATCTACCCTAGGAAACACAAAATCTGCTACTATAAATTGCTTTTTGATTGGTTTCACATTTGTCACACAGAAATTTGAATGCCTTTACCATAAGCACTATTACTTTTAACTGGTCTTTTTTGTCACAGCATTTACATTTTCAAAGGTGCATTCTAATGACTAAAAGCAACATACTGACTTGAAAAGACAATCATCTAAAAATTCAGGGGATACTAATCATGTTTTCAGTTTTGAAATAAACCATATTTGATACTTTTCCAACAAGAGGTGAGAACAGCACACTTTAGAAAATTTGGTACAATCTTGTTGCATATCAGTTTAATTATGAACAGTGGAATTGTATGAAACTCTAAACACATCATTTGTACTCTGCAAAGCCAATAGAGCAGGAGGATCACAGCTGAGCTCCACTACAATCACAGAGATAAGTGTTTGTACCAGCTGAGAAACTGGTAAAGCAGGAATGAAAAAAAAAAATAGTTCCTAAAACTAGTTCCCAGTATAAATACACAGGGAATGCCAAAGGTTGCTATACACAGGCGAATGAAATATCAGATTTTTAAATCTTTAAATTAATTAAAAACATGATTTTAGAAAGTCTAAAGAAATACCATTTCTAGCATAAATTCACAGCAAAGCCTGATCCGCTTCTTATCTTGTATTATCAATCTTACAATGGAAATAATTGAAACAATTTCATACTCCTGAAATATATTAATTCCTAAATTGCAACTTTAGATGAAGAACAGGCTACTTAGACCAACAGAATGAGAACTCATGATAACTCTTAGATTATGATATTTTTCTGGAATATGAGGATATTTTTTGAGATTTTGTCATATATATGAAAATTAATACCTATCTTTTGCTTTTAAAATAAAATTTCCATGTTTTTATGTTAATAGCACCTGATTGTGTCTTTATATTTTTCCTTTAGTTCATCACAAACATCCATTCCCTGCCCCAACATTTATTTACAAACTTTTCCTGAGTATAAAAATAAAATGCTTGGTTTCATTAAGCAACAAGAGGTGTCTCAATTTTAAACTGTTTATAATTTTGTCAGATAAGAGAAATTCATACAAGAAAATCAATCTCAACAGCATATAGGCTGTCTGGTTAGAAGTTCCATCATGACAACAATCAAAAGTTACAGGTCTACATTTTAAATCTGGGCTTCTTGTTGTATATCTTTGAACAATTGTCTGAAAATTGTGAACAACTTATTTCCTTCTCTCTCCCAAAAAGACAAAGCAGTTTACAAAAGTATGAGCATTCATAGGATTAATTTCCACTTATTTTTTTTTAACTCAAATTCCTCAGTATTTCAAGGTGGTAGGTAATTACTACAAATGTAGAGTATGAACAGACACAGATACACACAAAAGAAACAACAGATGAGCATTTCATCATACTACAGAAAATACGAACAAAAGTAATCTCCATTAGTACCTTGCTCTCTCCACAATATGTTTGCAACTGCAGCATGTAAGAGAAAGAAAGAACAGAAAATACCAATTAACAGGGGAAAACAAGAAATGATACATAAATTCTGAAATAATTATGATGCTTTAATGTCTGATTCACTAAAATAGTCCTACAGGTAAACCAATGGAAACAGTAAATTAAAAATAGTTCTTTGTATCATGTGACAAAATTGTGATTAGCCATAGTAGTTATTTGGGATAGGGTAACCCCCATCACTCACACTAAATCCTTAACTCCGTTAGCCATTATCAAGTGTGTTTTATAATCCATTACAAAAAGCATGTGCAGTTTTCATGCACATAAATGATACATATTAATGAGAGGTGATGCATTTTTCATTATTTCCTTTAAACCCTGGACTTTGAAGAGCTTGATTTCAGAACATAGTTATGAGAGAGATATGCAAAATTAAAACATACACAATATATTTTTCTGTATGTCTGTAGGGCAGCCATGCTATCAAAATTGTCATGTTGTATAATGCTCATCATTCTATTTGGATGACCAAGACCGGATGTGTAAGATGGCATGGTAACCAACTACATGTTTACATTGATTTTTTTCCCTGAAAACATAAATTTTATTTGGCCATCTTGTTTACAATTGGATTTTAGACCTTTGAGACCAAATGAAATTATATTATCCTAATATTGCTCTTTCTGTCTGTGGAGGAATAAAAAAGAAAGCAAATTTAGTCTCGCAAATTTTAAGCATTTAGAACTCAGCATGAAACAGAATAAAATTTTTAAAACACCATCACTAAAAACCAACTCATACTGCAAAGCAATGAACTTAAGAAATTTAAAAAATTAAAAAAAAAAATAAAAGGAAAGGAACACAACACAAAAAGTACATATGTCACCCACACACATAATGAAATTATGAGGTTCATTGAAACACAGTGTTATAAAAGCTAAAAAACATTAGTATGCTTTAAAAAAAATAATTGGAGAAAGCAATGAAAGGTATCATATTAAAAATTATGTTGGTACACAGAAGTTCCTCAGCTGTTGACAGCTGAAAGTTGAGAGTGAAAACAGGAACTGAAACCTGAGTTCTGAATTCAGAAAAGGCCTGGATACTAAGATTTTCCCAAATATCATTTGTACGTCAGCAGAGAGGAGAGGGGAAAAAACCAGCTCTGGGATATGATGCAGGCCTTTGAGTCTGGTAATGCAGCCAGTTTTGGATTCACCCTCCTGTCTGTCCATCCAGGCTGAACTTCAGTTTTGTCTTTGGCAGTGTCCAAAAGATTTCTAAGGACACACAAAACAACATCCCCTACATCCACCCTGCCATTCACCTCACTGCAGGAGACTGTCAGGCTGACCAGGAATTCTTTCCTCTGTAAATCCATGATGACTGCTCCTAAATCCCTTTTAGTTCTGGGAATGTCTTCCAGGGTGAAATGCTCCATCTCTATTCCAGAAACCAATGTGAGGCTGATGTACCTCTAGAGTCTTGGATTCTCTGTCTTGCCCTTGGAAAGTGGTGCTGGCTCCCTTACAGACTGCAGGAACCTCCTAGATCACCATGATCCTTCATAGATTGTCAAGAGCTGCTGCCTCACAATGCCATGGGCCAGTTTGCCCAGTGCTTGTAGGTGCATCCTATCCAGACCCTTTCACCTGTGAAAGTCCACATCATTTAAATGGTCTCAGTCAGATCCTATATACCACGGATAAAGAAAGCTTCTTTGCCAGAGGATGACTCCCTTCCCTAATTTTCCCACTGGTGTCATGTACCAAGGAATGCTTTTGCCAGGAAAGACTGATGTGAAGAAACCTCCAGTACAACCTGGCCTCTTCCATATCCTTTGCCACCAGGTCCCCATCACCCGTAACCTTCTTTTTCATGCTGATGTCTCCGTAGAAGCCCATCTTTTTCCCTTTATGTCATTCACCAGACTCAGCTCCAAATGGGCTCTGGAACTTTAAAATGTATCCCTACATGCCCAGACAGTGGCTCCAGATGCAGATCACAATTCTGTATTTGCCTATGTTATCTTACACAGTCTTTCTTATGTAATAAAGCAAATTAATTTCCCCAGGGCAATGTGGAGGATTTCCTTTAAAATTACTTTTCTCTTCACATTGTGAGGAAATAACCATGTAATACATGGCACTTGAGGTCCCATAAATTCAGCCATAATAGTCTACAGTTTATCAGTGTTTTTCTATGGGTGACATAGGAAAGAAAATATAAAGTAATTACAATTCTGCAACTGTGTGGAATCATACAGGATCAAACAAAATTATTTAAGATGCTAAGTACAGAACACAATAATTTGTGTGAATGCAAAATGATATGTATGATTCTGAGCTTAGCTCAAAAAAAATGGCAGGATAATAAAAGTGCTTTAAAAGACTCACATAATTTTAAAATTAGCAAATCGGCTAGAAGGAAACTGAGATATAATTTAAGAATGCAATATAATATCATAAACAACAGCCACCATCTCCCCTAACAGATCAAGACACCCCACTTATTTTTTTAATCAGACCTATAACTTGTGTTCAGGAAAGATGTCAAGTCTTGAGATAAAGAGTTCAATGCTGGAACAAGTAAAGCATGTATAGATATAAAGTATGCTACAGAATGTATTGTTTGCTTTCATTTTTGGTTAAGCAAAAATTAACATTTTCAGCCACACTTTATACTAAATTCTCAAACGGTTGTAAACTTCACAGTATAAGAATACAGAGTTATTGATAGATCTCAGCAAAATGTTCTGGTGTCAAGACAATACCTCTTTTCTTTTGCCCTGATTCCACAGAATTATTAAATAGTACTGGGATATGTACTGGGCGCCTTGCAGAAGACATTGGATTGCAGAAGTTGGTGACCTTGAGCGGGCTAAGTCTGCTGCATGGGGCCTTGTGACCTTGTCACTGCATGTCACATGGGTACCTGCTGCAAGGGGAGGTGCTGGAATGCCATAAAAACCTGTGCTGCACACTCCTGGGTCTTTCCACAAATACAACATTGCAACCTGCCGGAAGATACATGGCTTTCTTTGTTGCACCAGATAAAGCCACCACAGCAGGGGAGGGAGTGGGAACCTCTCCACCGACAGGATCTGCGCAGCTTGCTGTGGGAATATCCATCCACAATTAATCCCATGCTGCATAAACCCGCGATGCTCAGCATGTGAAGGGCTGCAAGATCTACTCACTGTCTATATTCCTCTTCTCATTGTATCTTATTAAAGCAGCTATTTTATTACACCATTTGTTTTTGGACCTTTTATATTATCATCAAAAAGAAGTCTGTGTTGCTCCTCCTTCTCCCTCATCCCCCAGCAATGCAAAAGAAGGGAGAAACCAAGTTTTTCTGAAAGAGGTTTTCTTTCTTTTTCTTTTTTTTTTTTTTTTTTAAGCACACTTACAGCTCCATAGAAATCACTCTTCATGGTCCTTACACGGCTATTCTATGGTTTTCTGTACAGACCCAGCCTTTGATTAGGAGCAGCTAACATAACATCTGAATGCCTGCTCTTCATCTTTGTTATACATTGTGTTGGTTGCACATATTTCACCAAACTCTGCCCTTGGTAATTCATGAAATTCTTCAGCAGACTAATAGCAGTGTAAATTCTTATCCACTTAGGATGGAAAAAACAACTGCAAAAATCCATGGTATTTCTAGTACTAAATGAATGAAGGAACTGCAATATCACTTTCCAAATAAATTCTGCATCCTTCTCTTTCTTATTGCATTGGTAAAAAAATGTCATTGCATTCACTTTTCTGTTCCAATAGACAATTTCAAAGATTTCGACTATGTCAATTAGTATTCCTCCCTACTTTTCTTTTCTTGAAACATTCAATGCATTTTGGAAATAAAGTGTGTGTGTGTGTGTGTTTGTATGTGTGTGTGTGTATGTGAAATTGACATTGAGTGAGTCTGAAGACTAAATATAGCTCTTCTATTTCCCTTTGGCATTATAATTAACTGTCCAAATTTTCAGCAATCAGCATGCAATACTATATATCCAGACATACTCAAACAAAATGGATATTAATTAAAACCTTAACACCTGAAAAATTTCCTTGTTTTCTGCATAAGAGAAAAATGCAGTTTAAGATGGCTTAAAAAAAAGGGGAAACAATCAAAAATACACATTTCTACTTTATATAATATGAGAAATAAAATGTGGGGGGAAAATTGCAAATAATGTTTGTTCATAGAACCACTGTGGTTAATTCCAAGTTTTGTCTCATCAAAAGACAAGCTTTCTATTAAATATTTTGTAATTATTTTATCCAAATATCAGAAATTAACAGCTGACTAAAAAAATCAATGGTTTAATATCAGCTGATTGTTCTAAGCTTTGCACCATCAGATAGGAAGCCACTGTCATTTTCAGTGCTTTCAATTCCATGATGGCAAGAGGTCACAAGTAGATGTAATAGAAAATAGGACAATGAGGAAAATGCAATAAAGTCATGTAAAAAAAATGTGTAATTCAACATTATTTTTCAGAATTGTCCTATCATAATCTGCTGTACTTTCAATTGCATTAAAGAAGTAATTTCAAGATGTTTAAAGGGATGTTGTCACCTTAATTCATTCATAGCCACCACCACTGTCAACAGTTTTGATTAATCCTAAACACAGGATAAAGACAGTGCATATGTTACTTAGTCTCTTGTCTCACATCTCTAATGTATAAATAACTGCTCTTATGTTACATGGTAAATCTATAACATAATTACCATCTTTTTGCTGAACCACGTAAGTTTTTACTTATTATTTGTATATTAAAAATAATTGTGTTAAAAGTGAAGATGAGGTTGACATGAATTACGTTTTGCTCAGATTCCATAATCAAACAGAATAAAAAATGTTATGAACATACCTGCTTTTAATTTCATTCTTTTTCTATAAGAAATTCAGATTTGTTTGGTTTATATACAAATGTAAATATTTAAAGCCTAATTTATTTGTGAAGCAAACACTTTTTTAATGTTATCTATTGCTCGTTTCAAGCATTTTTAAAATAATTTTCATTACAAATTCCATCCATTCCAGTCTGTTCTTATCTGACATGCACTTCAATTTCTTTTTAGGCTAATACAATAACCAAAGATCTGGTTTATGTATATTAGACTATTATTTATCAGTTAAAAGTCAACAGTTGACACTTTAATTTTGCTCAAATATGAACACGTTACCTTATTTTTCTACATTTTTTATAACTCTTTATAATGAATCATGCATAAGTCCTTTCCCATAGCACATTAACTCAATCCAGTGTACTCTAGCAGGAAGAAAAAATGGTTCATGAGCTGAATTACTTGGAAGTTTGAAATAAAGTCTTTGCCTACAATGCTGTCAACAAGTATAAACTTATTTAGTTCTGCCATAAAATAAAATGCCAGCATAAATTATCTCTGAGGAAATTAGGTAAATAGGTACCATTCAGTATCAGATGTGACAGGAAGATTCTATTAAAATTGCATAAAGCCTTTCAGAGAGAATTTGGGCCATAAATCACAGTCAAAAGGCTTTTAGGCTTATTCCCAGTTCTAGACAGTGGAGATGCCTCGTTGCTTGTGATAGCCATAAACCTGTCAAGTCTGTGGCATTCAGATCACATAATCTTGTTAGGTGATAAGACTATGACATTACCTAAACAAGACAGTTAGAAATGGAGTGACTTAATGGCATGGAACTTAAGGGCATACTATCTTTTTTAATTCAGTCCTAAGATACAGTGCATGAGGTAGAGAACTTCTGTTCTGCCTTTTGTGACTAAGTGAAAGAAACCATAGAATAAATTTCTTTGCTGTATATGATGATGTCATACTGGCTGAATTCAGTAACACAAGAGCCTACGGTTGATAAACAAAATAAAAGCTACTAAATATTAGAAGTTCATCAAGTACTTTCAAATTGGTCTTGGAAATGTCTCAAAAGCTTTATTCGATGACTCTCTATCATGATAGTTGTTTCCCCAAGGTGCGTACATATTTATAAAAAAAATTTAGAGAAACACCTAAGCAGTCATATTAATCAATTGCAAACTGGATTGCATTTTGTAACACAATTTTTTGGAAACAGTTAGGAGAAATTAAAATATTTTTAAAAAATGACAAATAACAAACCCACAGAACTATTTCACTTCAAAGAAAACAACATGAGTTTTTATGTTCTATGACTCTAGTATAGTAGGATTATTCTAAATTGAAACAGAAAAGAAACCAAAGCACAACCAAAGTACGTCTCAAAGTTATAAAGAAACAAACAAAAAAAAAATGGACTTTTAAAGTTACTTTACCTGTAAATCTTTTACTAGTAGCTAACAAAAAATATGTAAGTACTTGAAAATTACCACTGAAAATATTTACTTGTCTTTGATGATGACTATTTCCATTTTCCTGTTTTCTACACTGCTAGATTTTCTTCCTTAGGAAAAAACAAAAAACTATATTCAGTGTAATCTGATATTCCATATGGTTATCAAATTACAGTGATATATTCTGCTGCATTATTTATGTTAAATATTCCATTAGTGGTTTAAGTCTTCCTTGCTATCTTTTTTCTAAGTTAACAAAATGGTTTAAGCTATGTATTATATTCCATATTCAATTAATGTTACTTTGATTAAAAATTGAAATTTGGACTAATTCCATTGGTCCTACTACTATTTCAATAGAATCTAACTAAATAAATAAATTCCACAGATGGAAGTTGTAATTTCTTCCTTCTCTCTTTCAAATTATTATTCTACTGCGTATCAGCAAAAAAGGCAGTAACATGTTACCCACTCTACATTTCTCATAAATATATATTGTCAAGGTATACTGCCAAATTGTCTTCATCCTATGTTTAAATTCTTCAGCTTACAGGCAGTGTTTCAACAAAAGAAAGATGATGACTTTGGTTTGCCCTATGGCTTCTAAGAGCTGGGCTGACCCAATCTGTTTGTGATTATCAAATGTAGTCATCAACAGAAATCTACAGTTGTCCATTTGTGTGTTCATGCTTTAAAAGATGTTAAATCCAGTAGTATGGAAGAAAAACCTACCTGTTAATAAAAGATTTGAGAGTCCCTTAAAATGTACCTGCACAAGCTAGAAAATGAAAAGCTATCTTTTATCAGTAGCTGCTGGGATGCTGGATGCTAGAATATAGAATCTGTTTACAAAAAAAGAATTGGAGTTCTTAAGAAAAGGAGTCTTAGTTATGATGAAATGCCATTTTTCTGCTAGTAGAAGAAATTCCAGCAGTCTGACATTCCTTTATACCACTGCAACAACAAAAAACCCTGAAAATCATCACAGATTGTTGTTAAAGGTAGAAAAAAGCATTGTCACATCAGAGCTATTCAAAGTTTAAATTGTGCTACTATGAACCAGTTTGGGTTTTTTAATGTTCTGTTGGCAATATTCTTCTATAAATATTTTTGTCCTGCATTTGTACAGGAGCAGGATAATAACTGAGACCAGAGCCTGATTGAATACCTTCTACCTTTCAAAGGACTATAAAGGAGGCAAAAAAATGTGTAGCCAAGACAAATCTTTAAAATATCCAGGTCCAAATGCAGTGCATAGAATACTTGCTAAAAGTTGTTTCAGATGTTTACTCTGGTGAGATTAGTTTTGAATACATTTCAGAATATGTTATAGAGTGCCATAAAGTACCGCTGTATCTGCTCCTAGTAGTTGCCCCATTTCCTGAAACTTAATAACTCATGTAGCTGTAGGCTAGTTAGAATGGGGATATGACCCAGACAAAAGAAAAGACAACACTTGCACAGAATTAAATTAAGTAAGAAATCAAAAAAACAGAATACAATTATAAGTCAGCTAATACGTTCTAACAGAGACCAGGTCTTCACAGACAAACCTGATTAACTTTATATGTAAATAGGAATTTGGTAATGTAAAAATTCATATATTTGTAACCTATAATTTTTCTAAAATCTGATTTGCTAACACAGAATATTCTGATTAAATACAAGTTATCTAATATTGGTAAAATACATGTTAATTGAATTAAAAACTGACAAAATAATTAATCTGAAAATGTAGTTAAATCATTAATAAAAGGTGAAGAAGAAAGTTCTAGAGGACATCCAGAGCAATAGGTATCTTAACCACTTTAATCAGTGACCTGTAAACAAATACAAAAATCATTTCCTAAGAAGCCAGTGAATTACCTGTAATGATAAGATTTTCAAACATCAATATTTTAATGAATCTGTCACGGTCATCTTACAACAAATTAAATTTTGTTTTATCCAAATGGTATATGTCTTGGAAAACAAAGAACAGACTATGCCTAACTGAGACAGGTGAGAAGGAACAGGATTTGGAAAGTGAGGTTTGATAGCATATAGGAGATAAACATATAAACAAAATTCCTCTGCTGGTATTAGTGAAAAATAGTGACAAAGGATTGGTGGGTGTAGAATAAAAAATTACCAAATATATATTTCTCTTTCCAGAATATTAAAGAAACAGATAATACATTTGCTTCTGCAAAGAGCAGTTCTCATTTAAAAAAAAAAAAAAAAAAAACTGCAGCAAAACAATTAGAACTTTCAAGACAAAAAGACTGAGTACTATGGTAATTTTTTTATTATGAAAAACATATATTGTGTGTGTGAGAATTTGCAATCAATATTCATATATTGATAGGACAAGAATTCTTAAGAGGTCAATTTATTGGAGGGGAAAAAACAAAGAGACTCAAAGGAGGCAAGTGAAGAAAAAACGGACTTCAAAATGGAAACTAAGCAGTACTCTGTATTAGTGAAATTGATTAATAACTAAAGAAAATACCAAGAGAAATGAGGGATATTTTGACTCTCTGCATGTCTGACTCAGGTATATGAATCTCTGTAAGGACACACTTCAGACAAACAAAGAATTAGATCTGTATTCAGGCAGAACAGAATGCAATTTAGTGTCTTGTGAAATGTAGAAGACAGAACAGAGCTACAAAAAATGGTTCCATCATGCTTAAATCTATGAATCCCTGCAATACCTGCTCTGAAAAATAGAACCTGAAAATAAAAGCAGGTTTTAAAATGCTATTTGTATATGTGTACACAAATGTGATTACACCAGAGTCCTTCCAACACAGCGGAGCTGTCTCAGATATTACTAGAGGATCATGACACTAGAGGAGACTCTTGTGTCTTCAATGAGATTTAGACCAGGTCATTAATCCCCAGAATGTTTTTACCAGTCAGCACAGGGGTTATTCAGCTATCAACCAGACCAGCTATCTCATTCTCAATGGCTTTAACTGCAGGCTTGAGGGAAAATAGAATTCCCAACAAAAAGAGAATTTGCAGTCTCTAAAGAATCAGAACAACACAGCTCTCACATTGAGAAGTATTTTAGATGCTACTGCTATTATCAACATCAGAGGAATTAAACAGGATCTGATAATAGAGAGCAGAAGACATTTGTCACCAGTACTTATAGAGACATTTATATAGGTAATATAAACTAAAAGTTTCCATTACAACTTCACAAATCTAGCAAAAAGGATCCATGTGCCAGGACACAGTTATTAAATATACAAATAAATGAAATTTCAGCTACAGAATTAGTTAATTGGTAAAAGGCACAGCTAAAGTTAAAGCATTTTTTAAAAAAAATATTTCATTTCTCTCACCTAAGACAATGTTAAAATGAAGGCATGTTTTCAGAAGTTTTCTTTTTAGTGGACATTGAAAAAGGCTGTGAAAAGAGGAGGTCAAACTATCCTTGAGACTATCATCCACAATTCAAAATTTTACCTATGTGAGACAGAACAATACTTCCCTGTTCAGTGCTGAACAGATCTGAATGACAAAGAATTTTCAGAGTATTTTCCATTCACTTCCATCTAGATTACCATCCTGATGATGAACCATTATCATCAAACTATATTGAGTTATCTTGGTAACTGGACTTCAAATTTCTGAAACTGGAAACTTTAAAACAAAGAAGTCCCTAGCACCCTTAATTCATATTTCACATTGTAAAACTTTATTTTTCCTACTAGCATCACATTTCCCAAAATTCAGTATAGCTTTACCTTCACTTCTTTTCTCTTTATAATAAAGGCACATCATTCTATGCATCTATAACAATCCTGTGAATTATGAAAACCTAGCAGTCTGATAGCACTTTTAGACAGACAAGTGAGGTAAAGGTTTGCTTATTATTTAACAATCCACTTATCCATAATGACACTGATTTTTATTTAGTCCGAGGTTCCAGAAAATATAGTATTTTCTCTTAGAAGCTGTTTAAGTTACCAATTTACAGAGAAATCAACTAGCCATGCCCTTTTTGCCACAGATATTATTTTTTTCTCAAAGCACTGAACTGAGTTTTCCATAAATGTATTGAAAGAGAGATTCCACAGGGAAAAAAAAAATAGGTTTTGGTGTAAAGTAACATTAAACCCCAAAAGTTTTCCCATGCACACAAACAAAAGGTCAGATAAGTCAAAAAGTGAACATTTACTTCTACTATTAAACTTTCTAGGAAGCAAAATACATGCACTGGTAATGGAATAATGTTCTGCATTTCCTATGTGGCTTTTGAAATTACTATCATGCTAAAGGCAGTACTTTATATTTTAGAACTCAACTGTTAAGTTCTCACTAAATTCTCAATAGAAAATCAACTCAATGTTCAGCAATGCTTATATTTTACTTTGATTCTTACTTTATGTGACATCAGAAAGGAAAGAAGCCCAGACTAACTGAAAAGCCAGTGAGAATTTGATCTTATTTTATTCTAAATCCTAACCTAAGATTTCTAAAAGGGAGCCCTCTAATAAAAAAAAAAAAAAAAAAAAAATTAAAATGTGTGTCTGTTTTATTCTCTTAAAGGAGTATAAAAGCAAAATAATTTATAAAAATGTCATCAATGACACAAATAGTTTATATCAGATCATACGGAGTCACATTTACAGTCACCAGAGACTATCTTTAGAATGTAACTTGTGACCTCATCAACAGGCTTGAAATAAAAGTAGCTGCAGCATTGTGCTTAATATGTGTGGATGGGGTAAAAAATAGCCCACAATCCTATCCAAGTGTTTTTACCTATTTAATTTTATTCCCTAATAATCCCTAATTTAGTGTATGAACAAGAGTTTTGGGGAAAATATAAAAACAAACAGAAAAGAGTTAATAATGAGCCCTTCCACATCTAATATCAGTTCCCCAGTGCTAGCAACTCCTCCCTGTAAAGGAACTTTTTAAAACAGCAGCAGTTTATTAAACTGTGTCTATAAAAATATGTACCTGTTAAGGTAACTTGTTCACACAGTTGTGACAATGATGTTGAGAGTCAGCTCTTTCTTCATTAGTATGTACCTTAGTCTTCTTGCATGTACTGAAATGGGATTCTGAGCAAACTGGAGTTTAACATGTAAGTATCTGCTACACCTAAATTTGAATGTTATAATTACGCACCTTTGGGATTTATGAGTATTTACACATGGATCAATTCCTGGGGCACCATGTACAAATGCCAAGGAATATAATGGTAAAATGCTTCCCTTCAACATACAGCACAGAACTTGCAGAGTAAATTACTTTTATAGGAAGGAAGATGACTATATATTTTGGATGAATTGTCTTAGAAATAATTTGGTTTATATTCTGTCTTCCTTCTTTTACATCTTTCATGACACCAATGGTCATTCTAACAACTTAATGCTAGTAGATATTAAAGCATTTATTACAAGCAGTGTTCACTGTATGGCATGTGTTTCTACAAGGCAGGAGGTAAGGTAGCAGATCTAAAATGATTACATCACACTACAAGTCCTGAAAAAAGTGTTCTGCATAGTTGTGGATATCCATACATATTCACAGCAAATCAGGTCTTCAGAAGATAAAATTAATTAACTAAAACACTTGCAAATTGGATGGTTGGCTACAAATATTTATTTGTTAAGGCCAAACAAATTTTAACCAAACATAACACAAACTAGAGTTCATCAGGGTCTTGAAATTTGGCAACATTCACATTTTTCACACAATGCAACAGGCAAACGGAAGTGGCCAAGCTACATCACGTTACCAGATTACTAGAAACTCTGCATGATAAAACAACTTATTTCTCCTCAGGTGTCTTCCCAGAAATGTCTGAGCAGTAATTTTCATGGCACTTTATGTTAATGCTTTAAATTTTAAATTTAAATTTTAAATTTAAATTTTAAATTTAAAAATGTTAATGTTAAGGCTTTTGAAAAATTACAATTATGATTACTGTTACTTAAAGCAGCTAAATAAGGATATCAACATTTAGATTATAAAATTATCCTGCATTGAAGATTTCATCTGAAACATTTAAAGCATAGTAAGCCTATGTGTCACTGAACTCAATATGCTGTGGCTTGGAAGTGTCAGGCAGAGTTGCAGTGCTACTAATTTCACCTCTGGTATCCTGCCGAGTACCTAGCACTGCTGGATAAGCTTTTAAATAAACAGGAATGTCTTAAGTTAATTCAATCACACTCACTAGTAAGACAACTATAATTTTACTGGATGTATTTCTAATAAATATGTAGAATTCATTAAAGTAAGAGATTCAAAAGAAAAAACAAACAGACAAAACCAACAAATCAAGCCAAACAAAAAATGGGCTAAATATAAACTCAGGAATGGATTTTTCTAAGCAAAGTGAGGTAAGAGAAAAAAAAGTACCAAGTTAGACAAAGAGTAGGCAGAAGGTTTATAAATCCCACTACTATTTAACAGAGGCTAAAGAACGCATCTTGCTAGCAGTGATACTGATTTTTTTGGCACATTGAACTCCCAGCATAGAAGTGAATGTGTTCTTTGCTCCTCAGCATTCCAGGCACAAGACAGCAGGCTGGAACTGATCTAGAGCTGCTGAGCAGTAGGTGAGATCAAGTCATATGATTATTGTCATGTGATGGGGACCAATTTTGACTCTTGGTATACCCCAAGAACAGACAGGAAGAAAATGTCTTCCTCTCACACCCCCATAAACCACTTGAAACCACACTAAAAATTGCCAAGTATAGATATCCAGTTCCTTTTTCCTTTCACATTCCCTTCATATGCAACACATCTATCATGAAGAAACTACAAAAAATTTACCAGCAATGTAAAAAATATGTTGGTTCACAGAATGAATCAGAGATTTCATTATGTTTCTAAATTTTACTACTTAATCTGCTGAAGGGAGATTGTGCACTCTGCCTTCAGTGACTCTTGGATACCATTAATTGAACTTTATTTTTTTAAATCAGCTATCTACACAAACTCGAATTTATTTAATGTTTCATAGTTTTAATACTGATTAAATGTTTGAGTGTGGGCGACATATT
Organism: Poecile atricapillus; assembly: GCF_030490865.1. Taxonomy (NCBI): domain Eukaryota; kingdom Metazoa; phylum Chordata; class Aves; order Passeriformes; family Paridae; genus Poecile; species Poecile atricapillus. The sequence continues at coordinate 36,643,711 of NC_081252.1, forward strand.
TTTATACTTCTCACAGTACTTACGTGTCTTTCGAGCAGAATCTTCCACAAAGAGAGAAGAAATATCTTCATCCACCCCTGCTTCATTCTTTGCAATGCAAGTGTATGCTCCTGTATCTTCATAGCGCACATTGCTAATGTGAACCTCGCTACCATTTGCTGAAAGGAGAGGAAAAAATCAACATGCAGACATGCTAGTGCTTTCAGATTATAAATTCAGAAGGGTTTCTCTGCTTACACTAATTAAACCATTTTCATTCTGGAGTTCATAACTTGGAGGCATGCCAAATTAGTCCAAAGGTATTCAACTGGCTAGTGAATTACATGCACTATTTCATCTCACAGATATTCAGAGTGCCTCAGTTAATTTTGCACATCAGAGCCAAATATCAGTATAAAGTTTTATACATATATTTAAATTACTATGATTTTTATTTTAATTCAGGTAAATATTAGGTTTTTATTATGTTGCATTTGGTCACTAGACACCATCATTTTTTTTAAACAAAATAACCCATGGAACATAACAGGCCAAACTTTTAAAGTAAATAAAAATTTTAATTTGTCACTCCTAAGCAGAGGCACCTAGTTAGTTTTGGTATTGTGTGACTGCAAGGTAACAGGAGAGAAAACAGGTGAATTGAAATTTCTACATCAACGTAGAAGCTTATGGAAACCTCAGGAATTGTACCTCACACTGTGTAGGAATGTTAACAAACAGTCCAGTTTTTATGGGTAAATATCTTTTAAATAACGTGATGTGAATAATGGTGTGAACAATGATTCATTGAATTTTAAGTATAATATACTTAAAAATTATACAAAAACCAGCTTTGCAGGTATTCTAAAGTATGGACTAAGAGGAGCATTGTCTTATGGTGTAGCACTTTTCTTGCTTGAAGCAAGTGCACAGATAGTTTAACTCAGAAAAATCTCTGGGAAAATGTAATGAGATTTTCAAAGTTTTATTTCAAATAATTCCATGCTAGAAAATTGAATTGAATGTATTTTGCTTAGAGAAGAACCCTTTTAATTTATTAAATAACCCATAAATAGATGGGACAGAGAGGAAGGTGAAAAAAAAAAATCCTCAAATCCCTAGAGGAGAAATTAAGAGAATGTTGCTGTGGAAGAAAAGTTTATCATTTTCTGCTCATAGTGGAAAGTGTTTCTGCAAGGCAATTTTCACAAATATCCAGGAGAGTTGTACATGAAGGAACAGGGGACTATGACACATACAGGGGAAGTAACACTTCAGAGAAACATTTGCCATGTCTGTCCCACTGCTTCTGACAGTGCAGGCTGATTGCAGTCCTATCCTAACTACACATCCTCGTTTTTGCTGATGAATGAGAGAAAGTTTTGAAGGGAACACTAGCAGCAGGAGATTTTTTTTCCTATGGCTGATCAAGAATTACCAGAAAGACTGAAAACACATGGAGATTTTATGCTGGACAGGTCTACTGATTTTGCTGAGCCCTGAAGATTCATAGAAATTAACTGGTGATTAAAGGTAAGACTCTCCTTTAGCTTTGGCTGGGGTTTTTTGGTTTGGGTTTTTTTGCAGGTTTTTAGGATTTGAGAGGTTTGGGGTTTTTTGAGGGGGAAGGTAGGGTGTGCGTTTATGCAATGTCTGCAGTCCCACAGAGGTCTGCTGATCCCCTTCAGAAAACAGCACATCCATTTCGGGTATTTCTCCTCCAGTCATTTCTACTATCAGGTCCCCAAATCTCATTAAGATTCTTATCAGTTCTGGCTGGGACCAGGTCTTGGACTGTCGGCTTCACTCAGATACTGCATATTTTCAAACAGAGAAGAGCACACTGCAATTTACTGGTAGTCCTGCCAGTAAGTACAATCATTACTCTAACAAAGAGAAAGCAGCTTTGAAAGATATGTGTCTTGGGGAGTAACTGGAAGATTTCACATCTTTTGAAAAGTTTTAGTTTAGACATCAAGCCTTTGTTAAAACTATGGAAGAGGAGCAGCTAGTATGGAAATGATGCACAGATAAACCATTAGCGGTGTGTAGAGAACAATAAATACACCCCTTTACCTTGAAGAGTTAGCTGTTTGGACAACTTTGGAGTGATATCAATTCCATTCTTCAGCCAGCCAAGTTGTGGGTTGGGAATACCTTCAGCATGGCACCGAAGGCTAGCTGTCACACCTGGCTCCCTCGCCTGGCTCTCTGGATAGACTCGGATAACTGGTGGAACTGAATACAGAAAACAATTATAATTTAGTGAAGAACATTATCTTCATTTTAAGAAAAATAACTATAAGCAATTCAGAAGATGCCTGCAGATATATATAACAACACACAGATGTGGTATTCATCAGATATTTGGTGACATTCAATGCAGAATCGTGTCTCAGAAAATTTATGAAGCAGAAAAAAAATCTGTGAGAAAAAAATCTTTTCACTGCCTGTGGTATCAAAGAAAAAAGCCTCAATTTTAGGTCAATAGTTTGTGGTTGACTAATAAGATTTTTATTTTTCCTTAGGTTTCTTTATAAAATGACTAATGTACAATTAGTGAGTCATGATAGGTTGTACAGAGCTTGTAATTGTCTTTTTTCACAAATCTTGACATTTCATCTCCACCTTTTCCCTGTTTCCAAAGCCCCTATCAACAATCCATCCTACCTGCATAAAACCTGTTCAGGTTTATACTTCTTCATGCCCGTTCAGACAGGACCTTCTGTACCCATGATACTACTTTCCTTCTTTACCATACGGACACATCACTAACTTATCTTCAACTTGATTTCCCTCTGAAGTCCTTTCCTGCCAAGACACTTTCCACTAGGTGGTCTTCAGGATATACTGGTGCACCAGGGTTGTTCCTCTCTGGGTGCAGGACTCTTGCACTTCTTGGTGAACTTCCTAAATTCCTGCCAAACTCCCTACAAATAGCAGCATGACCCTGTAGTCTATCAGCCACACCTCCCAGTTTGGTGCCATCTACAAAACTGTTGAAGGTAGAACTCTGCCCCATTATTCAGACCATTAATTAAGATGTTAGACAAGACATGTATCCCTCGGGACAAAATGTCCACACAGCTGGATAACCATGTTATGTGATGAGTGAACAACTGGCTCATAGGTCAGGAACAGCGTTACAGTGAATGGGGTTGCATCTGGCTGGGATTCAGTCAGTAGTGGGGTTCCACAGGGCTCAATCCTCAGCCCAGTTCTCTTCAACATCTTCATTAAAGACTTGGACACAGGACTTGATGGAATACTAAGTAACTTTGCTGACAACACCATAACTGGGAGAAGCTGTTGAGTCCCCCAAGGACAGACAGGTCTTGCAGAGAGACCTCAGCAAATCAGAGATATGGGCAATCACCAACTGTATAAAGTTTAACAAGGGAAAATTCCAGATTCTACTCCTGGGATGCGGTGACTCTGGTTGCATGTATAAACTGGGGAATGAGAGGCTGGAGAGCAGTGCTGTGGAAAGGGACCTGGGGGTCCTGGTTGATGGCAAGTTGAACGTGAGTCACTGTGCCCTGGCAGTCAGGAGAGCCAAGCGTGTCCTGGGGGCATCAGGCACAGCATGGCCAGCCGGGCAAGGGAGGGGATTGTTCCACTCTGCTCTGCTCTGGGGTGACCTCACCTGGAGTGCTGGGGGCGGTTTGGGGCACCACAATATAAAAATAACATTGTGCTGTTAGAAAGTGTCCAAAGCAGGGCCACAAGGATCATGAAGGTTTTTGTAGCGAAGCCATATGAGGGGTGGCTGAGGTCACTTGGTCTGTTGAGCCTGGAGGAGACTGAGGACAGACCTCATTGCAGTCTGCAGCTCCCTCATGAAGGGAAGAGGAGGGGCAGGCACTGATCTCTTTGTGGTGACGGGATCTGAGAAAGTGGCATGAAACTGTGTCAGGGAAGGTTTAAGCTGGATATCAGGAAGAAGATCTTCAACCAGAGGGTGTTTGGGCACTGGAACAGACTCCCAGGGAAGTGGTCACAGCACCAAGCCTGACAGAGTTCATTAAGTGTTTGGACAATGCTCTTGGGCACCTGGTGACGCTTGGGGCATCCTGTGTAGGGCCAAGAGTTGGACTCAATGATCCTGATGGGTTCCTTCCAACTCAGCAGATTCTGTGATCTATGTATAAGACTAGTCTTATGAGTTTCTTTATTAACAAAATCTAAGAATTGTTGACATCAATTTTCTAAGGTTTGAAAACTTGCTGCAGTATATTCTTAACAATTAAAAATCTTCTGCATACACCACTAGTGTCAGAAAGAGGGCATATGATCCTTTTTCTGACATGATAATATGACATCATAGTGGACATATTCCTATTAACAATCAGTGGTTAAGCAAGATTTAAAAACCCTACTATGTAGATTTTTTTAGATGAATAACTATTTATCTTATCTCTAATTTTTTGTAGAGACAATTTGCTTGTGGTTGGTTCTAACAATAAAAAATATTAACTGTAATAAGATCAAGGAAATGCATTTCCTATTCACCAAAGTTTTGTTTAATGTAGCTCTAAAAACGTGGAGTACTTAGGTTGTGTCACAAAACACAGCTGGGTAGAGGATGAAGTATCAGTTAACAATGAAAGAAGATAACAAGATCAAAAATTAACTGTGTCTATTTTGGCATGAGATTAAATATTTTCAAATCCTATTCAGCCATTTACAAGAGACGTCTCAGCATGCTGTCCCATTAGATCATAGAAATGCCTTACATTTCTACATTGCAAGAAATACACAGATCTATCTCAGATAGGATGCAAAAATCAGTAGGTTTCAGGGATATTTTAAACCCAGTTAGAGAGGACAGTCTTTTCAACATAACCCCAATATGCAAATTGCAAAAGTGCAATACAGTAATATGGGAGAAGGCTAAAAATTAGATAATATGGATTTTAGTTTCTTAGACTAGTAGCTGAGAGGAAGAGCACATAAAAATCAGACATTTAAGGTTTCTATTGATTTTCTGGAGAGGACTTTGCTTTCATGGAAGTGGATCTTTATTTTTCATCTCAAGCCTGACATTCCCACTCCTATTTCCCCTCCATTTCTTCCCTCTTCTATCTCCTCTTGCATAGCAACTGTGTGCTCCACACTGAGACCTTACCTTCCCCACTCTGTTCTGCAGACTGGGTCCTGCTTGACTGTACGTTCACTGGTCTGGGCATCTTTTGGTGCCGCAGCTCCCAGTCTCGCTCTGCCTCACTTCCTCAAGTCCAATTTTCGTGCCAACCTGTTCACCACCTCTTGACACAAGGTCCTCTAGGTAGCCTACCTCATGTTTTAGATTTCCTACTGCAGCAAAGCCAAATGGTTTATTCTTCCACCTTGTCTCTGGAAAAGTAAGGACTTCCACTTCCTTAGAGACAGGATTACCATCACTGAATACTTTCAAGCATCTCAGCAACAGAAACAACTTTTAGGACCAATAGCAATTAATTATGTTTCAACTATATATGCCAGGGTATTTCTTGTCTCTTTTTGTGTCAGTGAAATAGACTCATTGCATATAGAACCTTATGGGTATTTAACTACTTCACCGTGACAGATTTCTACTGAGCACTTGTGAAGAGAATTCTTCTTAACAGTCCAATTTCAAAGAATTTTCATAGAAGGTAAAGAGGAACATATTAGTTTTATTTGGGAAAAAGGCATGCAATATTTGTGATGCATTATTATTGTTAAAAAGGTTTCAGAAAATGTTATAACTGAAATCAAATTCTTCCTAAACTGACAAATAAAATCCTACATGACAAAATGTTACAGTTGCTGAATTAACTACTTAAGAGTTGTTAGGAGATGTGAAAGGGAGAAGAGGACCTGCTCATTTGAAAGTATGTCTGAGTTTTCTTTTACCACCCCTTTTCTCTATAGTAAATGCTGTTCCCTTCAGCACCATTTTCCCAGGAGCAAAGGTTTTTGCATGACAGTAGGGTTTATTTCTTGATGGATCTTTCCTGTATTTACTGCCATTTTCCTCTTTCCTCAGCAACTTTGTGTCTGATAATGTTTTTCAACCCTTGTTTTGCATTATAATTTTTTTTATTTCATATTACCCTGAAACATATTTGTAATATTCCACTAAGGAAGAACTGTGCCACTGAGGCATGCTGCAGGCAACTGAAATGTAAGTGCAGTTGTGGGCTCAGTCTAAAAAGTTAATTTGATGTGACAAGTTCATTGTAAAAGCTTTGGGGTTCATTTGAATGAGGTATTTTGTTTGTTTGTTTTATTGTTTTTGTTTGTGTTTTTTTTTTTGTGTAACTGAGCAACATAATAAATAGATAGACAGATAGATAAATATCACCAGAAATGAAATTTTAAGTATACAATTACTGTAACTGTTCACACTGACTTTCAAAGAGATATGTTCTAGCATCTTAACCTAAAGAAGCTTACTTTACAAGGGAGAGATCATGACATAGGCTAAAAAGGGAAGGGAGACACTGCATGTTTTTGTTTAGCAGAGTAGTGTATAACACCTAATTGAGTGAATTCTATATCCCTTATCTTTCAATTCAAAAAGCAATGTTAGACTGTTGGTATAAAATATGGTGGACATGTAACTATTCAATAGTTCTAACATTTGCTATAAAACCTCTTGAGTGTTATTTCAGTTGGGTCTCATGGGGAAGGGGAAGGAAGAAAATAGTTTATTCAAGTTGTCTTGAATCCAGGGAGAATGCATGAGCTTAAATCAGAAATACATGGTATCTACAGTGAACTAGATTCTTCTGATGATGTATATAATAACTCTTTTTTAAACTTAGATACTTTAGAAAACCAAAGCTGGCAAACAATTCTTCAGGCACTATACATTCCCAGTTTACATCTAGCTGAGGGACTCAGCTCTCCTTTACCTTATGGTATCAAAACTGCTGATCTGATTTAAGTATCACTGATACTTAAATGAAGAAAAGAAAAGAATGAGAAGAAAAATGAAGATCAAGCTGACAGACTCAAATTCATTTAGTCATATAGTCTCAGAGTCATATAATCTCAAAATTATATGTATAAAAAGTTTTACTAATAATTAAGACTAATTTAGACTATGTCATGAAAGACTTACTCCTTCCTGATCACAACTTTTTATTTTGTTTCCTTTGTATTTTATATGAAAAAGTTCCGAATATGAACTTATAGGGTTGCTTACAATATTTATTATACCATATTATTTGTATAAGAGTTGACTTATTTTTTCCCTATAAAACAAGCCTTTTACAGTGCTCATTAATGTATTTTTAAGACTCCAAAGGAAGCTCATTATTCTTTACTACTGTGCCAGATAACTCAAAACTAAAAAAAAATCTTAGATATTAATCGTAAAAGTAAATCAGATTTATATATATAATAATTGCATACAAGCCGAAAATATATTAATTTTTTTCTAAACTATATAGCTGTAGGTAAATGGAAACCAAGAAAGAACTTAAAATCTAATTACATTGTTTTCACTGAACCTTCACATTAAATCTTTGTGATCAACGTAGTCTCATTATCCCATTAACCTTTTGACTGACTCTCCAGTTAATACAAGTATCATTATATTAATTAGTCATTATCACAGCTACAAGTACTGACCATCATGACTGTACTTAAGAAGATTATTCCTTAGAAGTACAGATCTAAACTGTAGAAGAGCTGTTCATTTGACCTTTAATCTCAGTGGATGTAACTCCATTTATCCAAAACATGCACAGAAAATAATTCTATTGCTAGAAAGGCCTCCTTTTCTTGTTTCTTGCTCCCCAAAATATCAATATCCAAAATAATTTAGGAAGGTACCACTCCAGTGGCAGCTTTTGGAATAGCAGCTATTGGAGGTTTACAATGGTTTCCAGATGAAAAATCAATTTCCTGCCAGACACTTTATCACCAGAAAAACCTACATTTGTCCTCCTTCACCCCTCTCAAATTATACTTCTTGATTTTCTAGTCTTGAAGAAAACCTTATTGAACTTGAGTGGATTTTTGCCTCATTATGAGCTGAACTGAGCCAAACATGAAGAAATTTCGTATTTTAACTCTTGCTGTGAACCTCTGGGGGATTATTTACATACTGAGATCAGTAAGGAATGTGTTGATAAGAATATAATTTTGTTAATAATTTAGGGTGAACCAAACCTTATAAAACAGAGAAGAATGTTGGTCAAGAACCTACTAACGTGTTCAGCTTGCCAATAATTCTGCAATGTCTACAGGAATTAAAATATTAATAAACTGCACTTCAGTCTTCTCACTGGTTTAGCCAGTAGTTGCTACCTGTCTTTTTAAAAGTCAAAAAAAAATCCCAGAAGGAAAATTTGGAGAAAAGATGTTGATGCCATGTCCCCATTAGCTTGGGGACAACACTCTATGTACAATGTGTTGTGGTTCAGGAGGTGAAGAAGTTGGGGGAAAGAAGCTGAAATATATGGATAGAGAAATATTACAAACCAGCTTCCTGGAGAAACATAACAGTGGAGATAAAATGTTTATAAAACTGCAAACAAGCACTAAGTGTCAAAGTAATTTAAAATGTGATGTATTAGCAACAGAAAAGGGGGAAAAGGCTATTAGAAGAAGAACAAATCATATTAAAAGCCAAAATAATCTTGGAAACTGTATTTCATATGTATATACATGGAAGATAAGAATAAAAGGAAGTATTTCAGCATTCTTGGATGAGATGTTAAAGTCAGCCTAATAAGGGTTTATGCAAGTGATTAATAGCTAACAAAAGAAAGAATGATGGTATCAGCAGTGGCCAGGAAACCAGGGCCAGAGTATGCCTCAGGACACTCAGAAATAGAGCCTCTTAGTGCAAACTAAATTTGGAGAAGATTGAGGTTAAACATGATTCTGGGTAGGATTAAACAACAACATGGAACAGACATTGGTACTTTATGGCAGAGTCTTAAGAGTCAGAGATAAATATTAATTGAAATACCATGAAAGTACTCTAAGAAAAAGAAAAAAAAAAAGACTTTAAACCTCAATGATGATGAAGCAAACCCTTCATCAGTGGAAAAGAACTCCTTAAAATAATTTAGGAAATAAATTTCATATAAGCAAAAGGAGAAGATACACCAGCTCTAGAGAAGGTAAAGGCCTGTCTGGGGCACCAGTAACAAAGCAGTTTTGTTCAAGTACAGAATTCAATGAAGTGTTATCTGGAACTTGAACAGATGTAGGAAAATGTAAAGATCAAGTTTTCAAATCCAGGTGCTTCAAGTTAATCTACTAAAATCATGGTTAGATTTTAATATCATAAACGTGAATTTAGAAGCCTACATCAATTACAAAATCTTCAGGGAAGTGCACTCTATTAATCTTATATTCAACAAAACATTCTTAACACTAGAAACTTACACATTTATTTTTCCCAGGGTGTTCTCCAGGTTACTAAATTAATACTAAAACCTACTTTATCTCTGTGTATATGTATATATAAACCACTTACTGCTCTGCATAACATCACAGAGGCAAAGCAAGTCCTCTGGACTATCTTTACATCTTTTAATAGTTATTATTCTGTGGAAGAAATAAATCTAAATTATTGTGTCATTATTTCAAGGTTATTTGAAGGAGAGCAATGAAGAAAAATTTAAATACCTTTTTTATTAATATATAACACATTACAAAAAAAAAAAAAAAGGTAGAACAGAAACAACAGATCTGCTTCACAAAATTCAAATTTGTTATGACTAAATAATTAGAAAATTTTTCCTTACCAGTCACTTGGAGAATATGAGTTTGATAGAGCTTATCATACCCATCAGCATAGCAGGTGTAATTTCCCATATGAGTTGTGGTAACTTTAGTGATGTACAAGGACCCATCATCTCCAAAATCCTACCAGGAAAGATTAAAAACAAGGTTATCATAATGAAGCACACATCTCTACAGTAATTATGCTCATCATCTCAGTAACAAAGCTGTGATGCAAATATCAGACATCAGATATCACAAATATTAAACCAGAATATCTGACAGTAATCTGAAATTGAAATATTATACTTGTGAATGGCAGAGTTGTTTAATAATGCAACATATATTGTGACTGTAAAAGAAGATAAAATTTTTATTTTAACTAGTTAAACTTGGCTGAAGGAATATGTTTATTTATCTATGACAGTTATTTGCAGAAGAAAAGCTATTGGGGATTGCATCCAAGCAGAGAGAAATGCAAAAATGAACAAGTTAAATGACATCCTGTGGAAGTGTTGCCATCCTTTGTAAGGAGCAAACGTGGAAAAAAAAAATCTTCCGTTTTCTTCAATTCTTCTCATTCAATTTAGTGATACATTACAAAAGCACTACTGCTGTAAAGTGATTTCAGGGATATGAGATTCCTGCGAGCGAGTGTTTGTGATCAAGACTGAGGCAAAGAAGGTTTTCAGTAAATCAGGGTCTGTCTTTTACTTCTTTTGGCCCTGGGTCCCATGCCGGCTCAGCAAAAGGTCCATATTTCCCCTGTCTTTCTTTTGCTGCTGATACAGTCCTGGAACTCTGTAGACCTTCATATCTGTGACCAGATCCAATTCTGGGATGGCTTCATCTTTCCTTGTCTGCACATTCAAATACAGTCTCCAGGTTCATCCTGAGTCACCTGTCATTTCTTACACCTTTTTCTTTTTTATTTGAATTCTGTCAAGAGCTCCTTGTTCTTTAATACAGACTTCTGGCTGCTTTTGATTAACTGTTCATTGTGAAAGCCTTTTCTTGAGCACAGAGGAGGTCATCCTTGAAAATCAATCATCTCTCTTAACCCCCTTTTGTTTTCAGCATGATCTCCTACAGAATTCTTCCAAGCACATCCTTGAACTGAAGTCTCCTCTTCTGAAGTGCATGGTTGTACTGCTTTTTGCCCTGATGTCTCCTCTTGGGCTCCTTGACTCTGCCATCTCATGGTCACTGTAGCCAAGGCTGTCCTCACCTTTATATCCCCAACCAGTTCTTCCTCATTTGTTTCTTCACAAACTTTGTAACTTCTCTATGAAGTCCTCAAATCCATGAAGACCTTATCAAAAGCTTGCAAAACCAAAAAAACTTCAGCTAAAATACCTCAGTCACAAGGTCTGTAAATTGCACAGTAAAAGAACTTTGATAAAAATATAACTATGTGCTGCCTTATTCTTACATCCTGTCATTTGGATCTCAAAAATGAGAAGATACTGGGCTCCATTAACCTCTGGTTCATTATGAATATTCTTACATTCTTCCATAACCTCATCTACAACTTTCCCAACTTCTTGGAGTTTTTTTCAGTTCTCACTTTCCAGCTTTTGTTCTTACTCAGAGAACAAAATCTCAATGATTTTATGCACATATTTCATTATGATGACTTTCACTGTAACATTTGAGTATTTTTGTAGACTGAAATTTAAATATGAAAACTGAAATCTCTAGGAAATTCCTTTTAATTTCTCAGTCATCTTTCTTTAAATTTACTCAAAATATTTTTCAAAAAACATATGTCTCACTGCATTTCTTCATCAAAAGATGTGTGGGCAACTAAATTTCACATTGCACAATGCTGTGCTTCCAATAGATTCTGCTAGTTGTTCCTTGGGAGAAGAAAACAACTCATCTAAAAATTAACCTAGATGGTAATACTATCAATAACTTGACTTTCTCAAGATAAATATAGGTTTCTATATTAGCACTTTGATTACACAGAAAATATTTCTACCAAATCTTCAATATAACATTACATGTTACCACTGCAAAAATCAAAAAAGGGACACTCTTTAAGACTTCATTTTTAACTTTGATGATGTGAACCAACAGCACTGGACCTCCCTTCATAATTACCCATCTGACTAACTTCTAAAAACTTCCTTATTACATGTTTTGATCTTTATCTCTTTCTAAAATGTATGAAGCAGCAGATCAATTTACTTTTTCCCCCTTACTAGCTGAACACACATTTTCAAAGTGTTCCTCTTCAAGAGCATTATTATTATTGGAAGATGAAAGAACAGCTACTCAAAAGAGCCACACTGCAGGTACTTACCTTTGGTCTGGAAAATGGATATTGTTATTGCCATCTAGAATTTTTTGCCTAATCTCTGTCAAAGGTATTTGTGAACAAAATAGGGCATAGGATGGAGTGCATAAAAATTCAGCTTCTACAATGTAGCCTGGAGACTAGTTTATTTTAATATTCCTTATGCTAAATTATTAGATATTTCTTTGAAGTATACCTACCTCTTTCAGCTCTTTAATTGATTCATTGTGGCATATGATATCTTTAGGTAGCATAGCTATTTTCTAAGTAAATGGGTGCTTGGGTTAAGGTTTCTCCCTTTTTCATAGAAACCATAGATGAAACACTCCTGTGGTTATTTTACATAAGTATTTAAATAGAATTCACACATGATGACACTCAGAGAGAATTATATGGATAGTATCTTTTGTTGGTAGTGGTGAGTTTTGTCTGGTTGTTTGGTTTGGGATTTTTTACAACTACAAAATAAATGTCCCTAGCTTATTATTATACCGAGTTCAATGTTTGTTTTGTTAATTAAAGCAAACTACTCAATTTAAAGTGAACTTAATGCTGTAAGCAGCATTTGAAAACGGATGGTGAAGTACAAACAGAACTACTTGACACTGCATGTTGACAAGTATTTAGTGTTTTATTGACTAACTCACAAGCTAAGTAATTAAAAAAAAAACAAAAACAAAAAACTCTATCTATACTGATGCACAAACATCTTTGAAACAGAGCCTTTAAACATCAACAGCAAAATACACAGAAAAGTGTTTTTTATGTTTTGGAAAATATATTTGATAACAGTAAAAAAATTGCTACAAGCTCAATTTTTGTTCTCCTACTCTTCAAATAGAAATGGAAAAGTACTTCCAAAATTACATTGAGAAACTAATTATTTTTGTCATAAATGGAAAGATAGAATTGAACAATTATCTTAACAATGATTCCACTGCAATTCTGTTCTCCTGAAGAACATGACATTTTACAAATCATGATATATGTCATGAATAATGAACAAAATAATATGGAAAAGGACTTTAATTTGATAGTAAATCCTTGCTTTGCTCTCTTACTGTTTATAAAACCAAAACTAAAGGTGATTTTTTTGTTTTGAATCAGCAATTATTTATTTGGGATTTATAACCTGCTTTCCTAAGCTAATGCTTTGCATATGAGAGCATTTATGACCATTTTCTTCACCTCTTCATTAACAGCTCTAGGAAGAGTGCTCCTACATCTCTCCCCGCAGGAGAACATGCAATGAAACAGAGTGCTTGAATTTGTTCATCACCATAGAAGCTAGGAGTGGTTTTAGTTTGGTTTGTGGCATTTTCATTTTCTTTTTTTTTTTTCCAGCATTTTTTTGCCCATATATTGCTTTCCTAAGTAAATATTTGGGTTTTTTTTGCTTTGTATAAATAATTAAAAAAAAAAAAAATGTACATAGGCTATGTGAACTGAAGATGTGAATTCTTACTTACATTATCCTCAAACAGAAAATAGTTTATTTTGTCCTTAATAAATGGAATTAGTGAACACCAAATATTATGAAATTATAGCTTTTCATATTGCCTTTATTTCTATTTGCAATCTTTAACAAATCCACAACAAAGGAAAAATATTGTTCGAACTCTTTTTTATTGATGGTTATCAGTTATAATAGTTCAATTATAATGCTAACACACTCTGAGTGGGGGAATTTATCTTCTTTTTAAAGGAAAA